>NC_060125.1:93033678-94255553 GCF_021461395.2 Schistocerca americana | reverse complement strand
AAAACATACATGTCATCAACATAAGTCCCTACACCATGGGGAAGCACATTACATTTCCTACAAGAAAACTTTGCAACATTCAGTTCTCTCATATGGGGGAGGGAGCAAAGCAAAAATTAAAAAAAAAAAAAATGCCTTATGCATGTTAGGGTCAAACAACCCCTCTCACCCGTCTGTCTCTTATCACTACTATACTTTCAGTGTATTATGCTTAAAAGAAGTTGTTTTGAATGAAAGAAGGGGAAACATGTTTGACAAAACATTAGCAAATTACATGTAAAACATATTAGGTATGTGACACTGAGTAGGAAGATGAATATTAGACCTGTATGTAGTAATGTACATGTGCCATGAAATTAGTGAATGTTGAACCCAAGATTGGATCATCACATTGAGTAAGTATTCCATCTGGAAGAGACAGAAGGCATTTAGTGATAGAATGTGAATACAAAAGACAGATAAACTGTATAGCAAATGATCAATTTATGAAAAATGCCTGTACTGATATCATGCCCAGTTTTTTTTACTCATCTCCATTTGAATGTTGTGCGCCAAGCAATCTTTCCTGAGTGCTAAATGGTTCAGGTGATGAGTCTTGGGCAATGGAAGGTCCAAACAGCACATAAGGGGTTGTGGAAGGTCCAGACTGAAGAGTGAGTTGTTGCTGTTTTTCAGCTGAAAAAACTGTAATTGAATGATTAATTGATTGGCTACTCCATGGTATCTTGTGTGCACCACGACCAAATAGTGGATAGAATTGGAAGGAAAATCAGCATTGGCCGTATTTTGTTGTTTTATTGTCAGCAAAATCGATTTTTTGTCACTTAGTGACCATCCTCAGTGCTGTAACATACAATTATGGTTGTGGTTATAGCTTGATACCAGTGCCTACCAATTTTAATTGTATGTTACAGCACTGAGGATGGTTGTGGTTATAGCTTGATACCAGTGCCTACTAATCAAGCTATAACCACAACCATACAATTATGGTTGTGGTTATAGCTTGATACCAGTGCCTACCAATTTTAATTGTATGTTACAGCACTGAGGATGGTTGTGGTTATAGCTTGATACCAGTGCCTACTAATTTTAATTGTATGTTACAGCACTGAGGATGGTCACTAAGTGACCAAAAATCGATTTTGCTGACAATAAAACAACAAAATATGGCCAATGCTGAATGATTAATGTTATGCAGGAGAACAACTGATCAATAAAGGAGCCTAGGCCTGAAGCTGCAAAATATTAAATGAATTAATACCTTGTGTCACCTGAGGAGCTTCAGACAGTGGTACTGCAAGGTGCTTGGCCATGTCACCTTCATTTTTATATCAAATTTGTCGACGAAGTTGCAACATAACCCTTCACTTTACAATTTCATGAAAAGCATTCTGTCTGCAGCATAACCCTTCACTTTACTGTTTCATGCAAAGCACACATCAGCCTTGGCATTCTGTCTTGCCTTTGCAAGATATAAGCTGGAGAAGCCTCTGGAGGGTCGAGGGTTTTAGTGTGGTAATAGGAGCCAACCCATTTTTTGTTAACTCCCACCCCAACGGCTCTGGATCCAAGTAGTAGAGTGTTTGTTACTGATGGGGCTTTTTGTAGTTCTGATTTGTATGGTCGAGTGGGCATATCTTTGCACAAAGTTGTGACTCATATATCCATTACATATGAAGGATATGCAACTGTGTTTGATGAGTCCACAGATGAACAGAAGAGTACCAAGTCCATGGAGCACTCTGAGGAGGTTGACCAAAAATCTGTCCAGTGAGATCCAATTTAGCAGCACCATGACACCAATAGTTTCAGAGGGAAATTTTCTATTGAAAACAAGAAACAAAGATAGACTTATCATCAAGCTGACAACAAAATGCTATGAAAGTGGAATCATGTCCAGTCAGGCAGCTGATGATGCAGATACGCTGATAGTACAGGTGGCAGAATCCTTTGCTGTGGCTCAAGAAAGTGTTGCAATTATAGAGGAAGATGTTAACCTTGTGGTCATAATGACAGATTGCCAGACTTTTCCTCCTCCATGTATACTTCCCCAAGCCAGGGAGAGATACAGCCCCTTAGCTGCTTTATCTCCCAAGAAGTGCAATGGATAAGACTGTTGGCAACCACAATCTCTTCCTCAATGCAGTGAGTTGTTATGACTCTATGTCATGTTGAGACAAGGTTAAATTTATCTAGACCCTCTCCAGAAGCCAGTATCTTGAATCATAAATTACTAAATTCACTGATCCTTGCCTTCCACTTGTTGAGAAATTTCTTATTACCCATAATGGTGGTGAACACCTAACAACAACACTCAACAAGCTGAGGTATAAGCAATATGTGAGATCAGCCTACAAGACATCAGCAAACATGGCTTCTATACCTTCCACTGCAGCTTCATCTCAGCAGCACATCTTCATAGTTTTCCGTCAGGTGCAACAGTGGATTGGAAACTACCTTAATCCAGAACACACAGATTATCCTCCATGAAACTGCCAATAAAGTGAAGGGTCATGCTGCAACATCAATGAAAATTTTGATATAGAAAATGAAGATGAAGGACAGCAACTACTCACTGTTCATCCTGGACCTCCCGCAGCCCCTTACACTTTGCATGGGCCTTTGAATGTCCAAGACCAATCCGTCTGGGCCCTCTAATATCCAAGAAACATTGCATGGGCCACCAACATCCAAAGGGAGATGAGTAAAAAAACTACACACCAGATTACAGTACAGATATTCCTTCACATGTTGATTGTTCTCTATACAACTTATCTGTCTTTTGTATTCTGTCACTAAAGGCCTTCTCTCTCTTTCAGATAGAGTACCTATTTGAATGATTAATGGAAAATCTCATATAAGATGTGAAACAAATACTAACAAAGAGATAGAGGGGCTGGCCAGTACTTACCTCAGCTCAGTACAGCCGATAGATACACATAAAACAGAACTGAAAATTTACATTCCTAGCTTTCAGAACTTTGTTCCTTCATCAGGGAGGAGAGAGGGGAAAAAAGGGAAGAAAGGAAAGTGGATTCAGTTACTCACAACCCAGGTTATGAAGCAACAGGGAAAGGTAAACAGGGAGGGTAGCAAGGATGGAGGCATGGTTGTCAGAGGGATCCAATCTTGGGTTCAACATTCATTCATTTCATGGCTTGTGTACACACAGATTTAATATTCATAGTTCCATTCTGTGTCATATATCTAATATGTTGCTAATGTATTCATAAAACTTGCTTTCCCACCATTGATCCAAAGTAATCTCTTTTAAGCATAATGTGCTGAAAGTATAGAACCAATGAGAGATATACAAGTGCAAGGAACTGTTTGACTATAGGGCACAGAAGGCATTTTCCGCAATTTTCTCTTTTTTCCCTCCCCCCTTATGTGAGAGTTGCATGCTGCAGAGGTTTCTTGCAGGTAATTTAATGTACTTCCATTTGGTGTACAAATTTTTGTTGATAACATATCTACATCTACATTGATACTCCGCAAGCCACCCAACGGTGTGGGAGTTGTAAGGGGTGGAAGTAGGCATTTTTGATATTTCCACAGAAGATCCAAAAAAATTCTGCTTTTAAGTGTATTCTAGCATTGATACCACTCATCAGAAAATCAGAACTGTTTAGAAAATTTTGTAGGAAACTTTGTGTTCTTTAATTTTTGTTTTGAGTGCTCATGTGCAAATAACAAATAGTTTTCTAGACATAATCAAAAAACTGAAAAAGTGCAAAAAAATGAAGTTTTTTGCATTTTTCATTGTGAAACCACTTCCTACGAGGCGGCAAACATGAAATTCGGATTCAGCACCCAAAAAACATATAGAACCATTGACAAAAAAACTTCTGCGATTTTGTTATGAAAACAGATGTTTTGAACACTAACTGACTGGACTAACAGGTAAATCTTATTTGTTTACAGTGGAATATTATGGCGATTTATTAGATTACAATTTAAACTGTATACTATAAACCAACTACATTGTTGTCATGCTATCATCTTTGTGTGCATGGCATTGCTGAGTTTAATCACTTGATTAGTAGCTTATTTCATCAGTTCACAGTCTTCAGTAAGTCATTGGAGGGCCATTTATGCAGATTAAGAATAAGTAGGGATCCAACACTAAACTTTTTGAGACTTCAAAATATTTGTTGTTACATCCCAAACTTAGTTATATTTCCATGGTCCGGTTAGTCAGTGTGACCTCCTCCTTTCTGTTATTAAGGTGAGATTCCATCCCTGTAAGAGGGATGCCATTAAAGACATACCGTTTAAATTTCCCCATTGAAATTTGTGGTACACCAAATCAAAGGCCCTGACAAGGGTTCATGTGTATAAAATCCTTTATGATGTAAGAAAGTTCTTGTAGAATCCAAAAGTATCTAAATCCTTTATGAAAATCAAAATGACAGGCACTTTCTGAAAATGCATTCAGAAGATTGGAAGGAGTATAACTGGTCTGCATGTTGATGTTGACAGTCCTACTTCATTTTCAAGTATATGTGTCAGTGGTGCAGATAGGTGTAATTTAAGTCTGTGGGGCTTTGTCTGTGGAACTGATGGACATCAGGCATTGTTAGCTGTGACATGTGGAAGATGTGGTTTGTTGAGTCCACAGTGTATATTGTTTCTAATAAAATCTAATGACCCTACAGTGCTTTCATACTTGGCACACTAATGCATAATGTGTCATGAAACCATCTAAGTTCAATATCTATGTATTTATCAAATTTACATATGTATCTTTATGTATATAAGTCAACTTCTGGTATTTTTTGTGTGCAAGTAAAATCACATGTGCTTCAGATAAATTCATTTCAAAAACACACTTCATCCCAATTGTGTCAAAACTTGAACATGTGTCATGATAAATTCTATACTTTCAAATGTTGAAAGCTGCAAAAAAAACACGTTTTGTGTTATACTGTCATTTGTGATTTACCTTTGCGCTGTATACAATTTTAGCAGTAATATCCTCATTCATAAAAGTTGTTTGCCCCAAATTTCAGTGTATATCTTCATGAAAAAATAGACATTTTTAATAATTTCTAGAAGCTGTGAATGTTGTACTTAGCATATTTTGCAATAAATCAATGTTCGGGCGTTACAGTTGCTGAAGTGTATAATATAACTATCGTATTGTGTTCACATTTGGTTTCCCCCTTTTCAGCAGGTTCATACGAGGGGGGACCCAAAAGAAACTGGATTGTTGTCATAAAAAAATTATTGATGAACCTTTTTACAAAATTACTTCAGTCACCTTCAAAATACTCTCCATTACATGCGATGCACTTGTCAAGTGTGTTTTCCCACTGTTGGAAGCATGTTTGGAACTCTTCAAGTTTGATATTGTCCAGTGCCCTCTGTGAAGCTGTTTTTGCCACCTCCACGTCGTCATAACGCTCCCCTTTTAGCGTTTTTTTCATTTGTGGAAATAGGAAAAAGTCACACAGGGCTAGGTCCGGCAAATACGGAGCATGGGGAATGACAGACCACCTCTGAGCTGCCAAATAGTGGGTCACTCGTAAGGCCATGTGTGTTGGAGCATTGTCGTGATGCAGAAACCAGTCACCTGATTGCCAAAGTTCCGGGTGTTTCCTCCTCACATTCTCTCACAGATGCCTTAAAACATCCAAGTAAAAGTGCCGGTTAACAGTCTGGCCAGGGGGTACTAATTCCCGATGCACATTTTCATGAACATCAAAAAAGACAATGATCATCGTCTTCACATTTGACCTCACTTTCCTTGCCTTTTTTTTTTTTTTTTTTTTTTTTTTTTTTTTTTTTTTTTTTTTTTTTTTTTTTTTTTTTTTTTTTTTCCTGGGAGAGTTGGGAGTCCTCCACTGGTTTGACGCTTGCTTGGTTTCTGGGTCATACCCCTAACACCAACTCTCATTCCCTGTAAAGACTTTGTTCAAGAAGTTTGGATCACGTGCAATCTCTGTTTTCAATTCCTGACACACATTCATGCAGATGGTTTTTTGCTCCTGTGTGAGAAGGTGTGGAACAAATTTAGCAGCAACACATCTCATGTGCAAATCCTCACTCAAAATCTGCTGGCATGAGCTCCAACAGATTCCTGTCTCTGCTGAAATTTGGTCAATTGTTTGGTGAAGAACCACATTGATGTTTTTGGCGGACCTTTTCAATGTTCTCCTCATTTCGCGATGTTGAAGGGCATCCAGAACAAGCTTGGTCTTCAACACACATCTCACCACATTTAAAGCGCCCAAACCACTTGAAAACCTGTGTGCGGCTCATAGTGTCCTCCTGGAAAGCTTCCTGAAGCATTTGGTGCATCACTGTTGCAGTTTTTTAAAGCAAGAAACAAAATTTCACACACACTCTTTGTTCTTTTAAAGTTGCCATAACGACTTCTCAGAGGTAACCCGCCAGCAGTCAGAGAGACACAATATTACACTTGCACGTTCAGCTCTACACTGATGCCATCTGCACAGCTGTTTCACGAAGGTCTCAACTAACACCATCAAGCGTGAGAACCCTGCGCTACGTTTATGAGTGCCAGCGCCCTCAGAGTCCGGTTTCTTTTGGGTCCCCCCTCGTATAGTGGCTTCATTTATATTAAATTTTCAGTAATTTCAAGTTTTTTAGTGACCACAAGCTAAGAAATAATAATAATAATAAATTAACAATATTAGGGAAAGGGTAGATTGCAACTCAATGTGAAGATGACACATTCGATTTCAAATAGGCACAACAGAAAGACTATCACACATTTAGCTTTACCTGGAGGAGGGATCCTGCAATACTTGTACCATAACAGGCCTAGAAATTAAAGAGAGTCAGCAAGATAAGTTTAAAGTTATTTTGTTTACTGTTCTATAAAACATTGCACTGGCCAAAATGCAGCCCCACTATGAGTGTAGGATTAGATTAGATTATATTAGATTAGTACTTGTTCCATAGATCATGAATACGACACTTCATAATAATGTGGAACGTGTCAGATTAATAAAAGAAAAATAAAATACAAGATATTACATTACACAAAATATTACATGACACTTTTTTATTTTTATTGATTTATTTATTTATTTATTATTATTATTATTCTTTTTTTTTTTTTGGGGGGGGGGGGGGGGGGGGGGTTGGGGAAATTACCCACTTACTATATCCAAAAATTCATCTAATGAGTAGGAGTTGCCATTAAGAAATTCTTTTAATTTACTTTTAAATACTATATGGCTATCTGTCAGACTTTTGATCTATTAGGTAAGTGACCAAAGGTTTTTGTGACGGTATAATTTACCCCCTTCAGAGCCAAAGTTAGATTTAACCTTGAGTAGTGAAGATCATCCTTTCTCCTAGTGTTGTAGCCATGTACTTATTACTTTTGAATTTGTTCGGATTGTTAATAACAAATTTCATAAGTGAATATATATATTGTGAGGCTACAGTGAAGATCGCTAGCTCTTTAAATAAGTGTCTGATTACACGCTTTTGTGCAATTAACAATCTTTTACTCAATGATGAGTTACTCCAGAATATGATGCCATACGAAAGCAGAGAATGAAAATAGGCATGGTAAGCTAATTTACTGAGATGTATATTGCCAAAATTTGCAATGACCCTAATAGCATAAGTAACTGAACTCAAACGTTTCAGCAGATCCTCAGTGATTTTTCCAGTTCAACCCCTCATCAATGCATACACCTAGAAATTTTGAATATTCTACCTTAGCTACCAATTTCTGATCAAAGTCTATATTTACTGTGTGGAACTGTATGTACTGTATTTTGTCAAAGTTTAATGAGAGCCCATTTGCAGAGAACCACTTAATGATTTTCTGAAAAACATCACTTACAATTTCACCAGTTAATTCTTGGCTGTTGGGTGCCATTCTTGATTGTTCCCCAGTTTGAGAAATCACCAGTTTTTTGCATATTATGTGAACTGCTTATTTCAACTTTCTGCACTCTTCCAGTTAGGTATGATTTTAACCATTTGAGCGCTGTCCCATTCATACCACAGTACTTGAGCTTATCTAGAAGTATTCATTATGAATTGGTTGCTGTTTGTAGGCAACTGGATATCAACCTTACTACAGTTCAGCAGTTGTAACCTGCTGCAAAGGGGGTCATAAAGATAACTACCAAGAAACATTTACCTGCGATACCAAATGTACCTCAAATACTATCCATTCTTGAGGGCACTGTCTCCTCTACAGGAAGAAAGGGATCCATTACCAGTTACCCACTTGAATGTGAGTAGTATGTCAATGGTAGGTATATGTATCCCATTCAGAGCAGGCTGGGATCAGGGAGAACATAGGGCGTTACTCCTATTCCACAAACCCACAAAACCAAGATGCTGACTTCCACTGAAACTGAACCAGTGAGAGAACTCACCAGTTGTATCCTGTGTCAAGGGGAGGAAAATGCAAAAGGATTGGAGTGTATTAATCATTAGTAGTTCATCAGGGTAGGTTGGGAAGACCAGCCTTGTTCATACAGTTTCAAAGAATCTCACAGTCTGTGGCATTGTCACAAGGACAGTGTAGTGCTTCAAGAATTTCTGCATAAATTCGAGAACCACTCGTCCTTCTACCATCTCGAACACACGATATTTTAAATATAAGTGGGAGAGTGGAATCGTATCTACTGCGCCACCTGCTTCTGTGTGCAGGTTGGAAGTTTGTTATTAGAAGACTGTACGAGTGGCGGTCCACTGACGACAACAAGTGTTTGCTGCTAGTGCTATTCTTTGGTATGTTAGTGAATGTGATTATTGCAAAAAAGAAAAATGAACAACTGACTATTGACTTTTAACTTACTTCATGTTTTAGCCCTGTTCGAGGCAAGATGTATGTGATGTCCATAAATCATTTGGTTGTTAGACCTCTAATAGTTTTGATGACATGAGAAGCTGTGTGAAACTGGATTTGCATTCACAATTCACACCTCACTCTCATCAGTTGACTTACGTGATGTGACTAGTCAATCCTCTTCTCTCGATATTCAGCTACGTTGATCTCCCAAAAGCTTCTTCTCTGAAGACTTTCGCTGGTTATAGGAATGAATTAGACTCTTTCTCTATTCTTAAAAGAATTGGGTACTCATAGAATACTTTCAGTTCAATCATAATATATTTTCAACTTTCAGAGACAATAACTTCTGCAAGTCAACTTAGTCATCAAATATTAGACTCTATTAAACATATTTATAACAACATTGGTCTAACAACCAAATGATTTATGGACATCACATACGTCTTGCCTAAGACATGAAGTAAGTTAAAAGTCTATAGTCAATTGTTCATTTTTCTTTTTTACAATACTCACATTCACTAAAACAGCAAAGAATAGCATGTAATTACTCTGTGTTCATTCACACAGCATCTGTGGCGCTAGCGGCAAACACTTGTCGTTGTCAGTGGACCGCCACTCGTACAGTCTTCTCATAACAAACTTCCAACCTGCACACAGAAGCAGGTGGCACAGTAGATACGATTCCACTCTCCCACTTATATTTAAAATCTAGAAGGACGAGTGGTTCTAGAACTTATGTGGAAATTCTTGAAGCACTACACACTCTGTGGCATTGTCATGATTAGATTAGATTAGATTAAATTAATTATTCATTTCATAGAGGACTGATCATGGCATCCTGGTTCTGAGTCAAGTGGAAGGCTCGAACCAGTGACTATGAAGATTCTGTGACAAGCTAAGCTGTAACTTCTTCAACTTGCAGCATAGAGTGGAGAACTGTAAGAACCCCATAAATAGTCATGTGTATGCTACACAGCAAAGGCTGCTATTCAGATAGGTGACTATGTGTGGGCTGCAGACTTTTAAAATGAGACAGTTCTCCAGATGATGTTAGCTGTATTAATGTTAAGTCCACAGAAATGCCCCCACCAACAGGCAAAACTATCAAAATCCTAGTGATGAACTGGCAAAGCATTTGTAACGAAGTTCCAGAGTTTGAATCACTAGTAAAATGCAGTGTAGCTCATGTAATACTATAGTCTGATCCATGAACAATGGCGGTTTGCACAGGTTGAGACATGGATTGGAACTGCATTGTCGGTTCCAAGCGACAGTTTGCAGTACACACATACAGGTACTTTGAGTTTGATGAAATCATGTATCCAGCAAATTATGTCTCTCACTTTCTTTTGCAGAATTTGTCCCTTAGTACCACTATCAGCCATGACAGTTCACAATAAATAAAATAAAAATTAACTAAATAACTCCCCACAATCAGGTTTAATGCTTGCATTGCTTACAACATTCACAGCAACCTGCTCAGAACACTACTGAACACTTGTTGGATGTAGCTGAATGTGTGAAGTACACTATGTGATCAAAAGTATCAGGACACCCGGCTGAAAATGACTTACAAGTTTGTGGTGCCCTCCATCGGTAATGCTGGAATCCAGTATGGTGTTGGCCCACCATTAGCCTTGGTGACAGCTTCCACTCTCACAAGCATACATTCAATCAGGTTCTGGAAGGTTTCTTGGGGAATTACAGCCCATTCTTCACAGAGTGCTGCACTCGGAGAGGTACCAATGTTGGTCGGAGAGGCCTGGCCCAAAGTCAGCATTCCAAAAACATCCCAAAGGTGTTCTACAGGATACAGGTCAGGGCTCTGTGCAGGCCAGTCTGGATGTTATTGTCATGTAAACACTCTGCCGCAGGCCGTGCATTATGAACAGGTGCTCGATCGTGTTGAAAGATGCAATCGCCATCCCCGAATTGCTCTTCAACAGTGTGAAGCAAGAAGGTGCGTAAAACATCAGTGTAGGCCTGTGCTGTGATAGTGCCAACAAGGGGAGCAAGCCCCTTCCATGGTAAACACAACCACACCATAACACCACTGCTTCTGAATTTTACTGTTGGCACTACACATGCTGGCAGATGATGTTCACCGGGCGTTCGCCATACCCACACCCTGCCATCAGATCACCACATTGTGTACCATGCTTTGTCACTCCACACAATGTTTTTCTACTGTTCAATTGTCCAATGTTTATGCTCCTTACACCAAACGAGGCATCGTTTGGCATGGTACTTGCAGTGGATCCTAATGCAGTTTCGAATTCCTGTGTGATAGTCTGGATAGATGTCTGCCTATTACACATTACAACCCTCTTCAATTGTCAGTGGTCTCTGTCAGTCAGCAGATGAGATTGGCCTGTACGCTTTTGTGCTTTACGTGTCCCTTCGTGTTTCCACTTCACTATCACATCAGAAACAGTGGACCTAGGAATGTTTAGGAGTGTGGAATTCTCGCATATAGATGTATGACACAAATGACATCCAATCACCTGACCAAGGTCGAAGACCTTTGAGTTCTGCATAGCACCCAATTCTGCTCTCTCACTATGTCTAATGGCTACTGGGATCACTGATGTGGAGTGCCTGGCAGTAGGTGGCAACACAATGCATCTAATATGAAAAAGCATGGTGTCCAGATACTTTTGATCACATAGTGTAGGTGCGCAGAACGAGCCTAAATTCAACCGCCATCATTCATGACTCCAGTTATAGGGATGTATTATGTGTGTGAGAAAAATAATGAGACTAATTTTTAATCTACCATAGTTATTATTTTTATCAAACTACAATATTGTCCCCCTCAAAGTAGTTCCCTTATCATTAAAAAAATATTAACTTTGACAGGTGGGATGGTATACCAACTAAAGCAATTAAAATAGTGTGTGACATAATAGCACCTCCCTTAACTAAAATATTCAACCAATCTTTTGAATAGGGATGCTTTCCCGATGTTTCGAAGAATGCCAAAGTCAGACCTCTGTTCAAGAAAGGGTCAAGGAAAGACATCAAAACTATCAACTTATTTCTATTCTACCAGTCCTGTCAAAAGTGTTAGAGAAAGTAGCTGCAATCCAGATAAAAAATTTTATTGTAAAAAATGATATTATTACAAGCAACCAGTTTGGATTCCAACCAGAAAAAAGCACTCTGGACACACTGAATAACTTTCCTGAAAAAGTGTGCAAATCATTGGATCAGAAGAGTAAATTTGCAGGTCTTCTGTGATCCCACAAAAGCTCTGTGACTCTGTGAACCACAACTTTCCTATCTACAAATTTGACAAATATAGGATTAAGGACAATGCTCTTAACTGGCTCACATCATACTTACACAACAGAAAATAAAGCGTAACTATCATCTCAGTTGCAGTGAATTCTCATTCTAAATGGCGTATGGTATCACAAAGTGCAACTCAAGGCTCCATTTTGGGGCCAATCCTGTTCCTGTTCTGTGTAAATGACTTACCCATAAGTATAAGTTCCCCATTAGTTCTGTTTGCAGATAATACTTGTTTTAATTTAAGAAGACAATTCAGAAAAAAATTCTAAGTTCGATTGTAAGCACACTGGATACCTCAGAAAACTGGTTCCAATTAAATGGGTTGAAACTGAACATTGCAAAAACCTATATGGTATATTTCAAAACCAAACATTCAAAATATGTGGGACTTACAATACAACATGAAAACCAGCTTATGAAAGAAGTTAACATGGTTAAATTCTTGGCACTAAACGTGGACAAGAACTTAAGCTGGAATTTACATATTGACTTCCTATCAAATAAACTATGCAGTTTTGCATTTGCAATGGAAATACTAGCAAATTCTACTGACCTGAGCACATGAAAAATTGCTTATCATAGTTATTTTGAATCTGTTATCAGCCAAAGTATAATCTTCTGGGGAAGTTCATGTAATGTATTTCAAGCCTTGAAACTATAAAAGAAAATTGTCAGATACATGTGTACTGCACAGCAAACACAGTCTTGTCACCCATTATTTCAGAAACTACAAATCCTAACTGTTCCCTCCATATATACTTACGACATCATAATCTTCCTACACAGCAGACGAAGTTTGAGGAGAATCATTTCAACTACACATATAATGCAAGAAATAATTTTATGCTACCCACACACCAATTGGAATTATATGCACTGATTCCATGGTACATGGGGATGACAATAAGTTAATGGGCAAAAACATACTTAATATGAATCCAGAAATTTTAAAAACAAGGCTACAGCAGATTCTGTGGGACAAATGCTACTGTTCAACAGAATATTCATAGAGGATGAAATTATAATTTGAGCAAGGGGTAATTAAGTGTTAGATTTTATTGTACATATTTTTTTTTCTTTCCACTTCAAATCACACATCTTTGGGGTACGTCAGATCAATCACTTCTTAGATGCTTGTGCTCTCTTTTTCTCCCATTAGTTCTTCATTCTATATGATCTCTTCTTTCTTTCCTCCTCTGATATCTGAATCGGTTTCCTGGTGTTGATCTTAACTTGGAACCTCTGGGTTTTGACTTCGGTCATGGTCTTTAACATGACTTTGGTAATCTGGAGTTCTCTCAAATCCTTTTCCACTTCCTTAAATCAAGTTTGTACATATATATAACAACGTATATGTAACAAAATTGTATTTTTATTATGATGCTGTTTGTTAACATCTGCTGTTCTGTGTTTATGGTGAAATTTTACCACAACTTTGATGTGTCTCTTGTATTTGACTCAAATGATTTAGATTATGTACATTATGAGACAAATAAACTGCAATTCACAATTCCACTATACACCATCAGTGTTGTCATTCCGTCTTGGAATCAACGCCAGAAGGCTTCAACTGTTAGAGTCTTCAACATGTTGGTCACTTTCTTTTGAATGTTCCCCAGAGTCTCAAAATGACATTCATCACCTGTGATCACACAACTGAACCAGTCATGGTCATTGGCAGTCCTCTCAAGAAGATCAACACACGTTTCTTCGATTGTTCTTCTGCCCAGTTGTGAGGTTTTTTGGCACCATTTTGGCACAAACCTTTCACATGTGCAAGTCTTTGAGTCACTATTTGATGTACTGTGAAAGTGTTTAAGTTTATCAGGTCACTCATCATCTTTATTGTTAAACGTTGGTGTGACCTCACAAGAGCACACACACATTTGATGTTTTCATCAGTTTTTGAATTTGGAGATCTTCCTGAGCAAGGTTCATTTTCATCATGTTCTTGGCCTCCCAGAAATTATTTGTGTCAGCAAAAGCCTTGTGGTCTTGATAAGGAATGTTCCCCATACGCCTGTTTCAACTTTTCAATGGTTACACTCATGCACTTCACAAGTTTTATACAAAACTTGATTGCATGACATTGTTTAGCTGTTCTTTTTTTGTAAAACACAACAAGAACACAGCTTCACCGATGGCACTCTCAAAAATCAAGTGATGGCTGTCTAGAGCTGAAACTTGGACTGAGTCTCTGGAAGAGATGAACACATCAGGCTACACAGGCAGAACAACATAGTGTTGCCAGATTGCTCACAGTGCTGCCAGTCTCCTTACTTTTCTCACACACCTTATACTTCTGTCTAAAACTGCAAATTGACCCCAGTGAAATTTGTGGGGTAAATCTAAGTTTATATAAATGTTAGGTTAATGGGAAATACAGGTGGCATATTTGTCACAGTAAACAATAAACTCGAAACCACTCAGAGAGAAACAAAAGTTGCATGTGAGATTGTCTGGTCAAAACTCATTAACAATGTTGGCTGTAAACTTGTAACTGAATCTCTCTATCAGCTACCAGACTCATTCCCCAGATGTAATCAAAAACTAGACAAACCCTCAGTTCACTACCATGAATGTTTCACAATTATACTGTAATCAATTGAGTAGTTTTTATTTATCCAACACTCATTTGGTATAGATTCAGCTTTTTAAGTGGTGGTTGTGTCAAGACATCCTGCAAAAAATACTAACTGCCTCCTCTGAAGCCTACATGGAACAGACAGTTCAGAAGCCAGCTCAGAAATATATTGGATTTAATATAAAATAATAGATGTGGTGTTTTTGAGGTTGTCCGCTTTGAAACTGATATTAGTGATCATGATGCACTAGTGGCAACAATATTTTCCAAAGCACAAAGGCTACCTAAAACTAACAAAAGATTTATATGTTTATCAAACTAGATAAACAAACAGTACTGTTTTATCTCAAGCAGGAATTTTAAGCATCTGCTCTGCACAGGAACAAACTGTGGCTGGAGTTAAGAAGAATATTTATTTATACACTGATTACATATATACGAAGTAGAAGAGTTCACGATGGGAGGAAAGCTCATCCCCACCCCCCTTGGCAAACAGTCACTCTAAAGGATCTGAGACTATTGCATAACATGTGTAACATATGTTTTAAATAGAGAAATGTTTAATGAAATGCACTTTCCTACCAGGAGAGCAATGCCTGAAGCCTTCAGTGACCACTGTAGCTGCATATCAATGGAAAATCTCCCACAAATCCCAAAGAACATATGTAAAGGTTATTAGTGGTGCTACTGTCCAGACCTTCATGGATGATGCCATAACTGAAATTGAGGTTAGCAAAGTAAAAGCAGAAATAGTTAACTCTGTTTTAAAATGTTCCTCTAAAAAGGAAAATCCAGGATTATTGCCCCGTTTAATTCTCACACCACTGTAAAGATGAGTGACATAGATATTAGTGTCAGCGGTGTTGAGACAGAGCTAAAATGGAAATGACTAAACAAAGTTCCAGGTCTCGATGAAGTCCATATAAGAGAAAGCATGTGCACACCTGTCTACATAAATTGTAGCAGGACTGATCCACAGAATTACCTCCCAATATCCTTGACATCTGTTGTAGAATCTTAGAGCATATTCAGACCTCAAATGTAGTGAAGTATCCTAAATAGAATTACCTCCCCATGTCAACCAGTGAGGATTCTGTGAACATGGGACATTCAAAACCCAACTCATGTTTTTCTCTCTTGACATCCTGAAATCCCTGGGTCAGTGATACAGTGAGATGCAGTATTTCTTGATGTCCCAAAAGCATTTGACTCAGTACTATGCCTATACTTGTTATTGAAAGAGTGATGTATGGGTTATCAAGTGAAATTTGTGATTGGACTGAAGATTTCTAGGTAGCAACAATGCAGCTCCTTGGATGGAGAGTCACTGACAGATGTACAAGTAACTTCAGATGTTCCCCAGGGAAGTGTGGTGGGACCCCTGCTGTTCATGTTGCATATTAAGAATGCTGAAGACAATATTAATAATAAGCTCAAGACTTTTTGCAGTTGATACAGTTACCTGTACTGAGGTAGAGCCATCTGTCTGAAAATAGATGTGCAAATATGCAGACAGACCTAGATAAGACTTCAAAGTGATGGAAAGGTGGGTAATTTGCTTATAAGGTCCAGAAATACAATAGTTTGAAGTCCAGAAAATGCAGAAATGATTATAATGTCAATGAGTCACAACTGGTATCAGTAAACTCATACAAATACACTGACAGAAAAAAGTTGCAACACCAAGAAACAAGAATGTAGATAAGTTGAAAGATCACATGTTAACGTAAGCATGAGAAAAGCCATTGCAAATGTGAAATAATGATTATGTTAATAACCAGTGTAATTGCCAAAATGTTGAATGCAAGCATGCAAATGTGCATGCATTGTGTCATAGAGGTGCCAAATGTTGGTCTGTAGGATGGAGTTCCATTCCTGTTGCACTTGGTCAGTCAATACAGGGATGGTTAATACTGGTTGTGGATGATGCTGGGTTTTTCATCCAATTATATTATGTACAATCTTGTTTCAAGATAGATCTGGTGATTGAGAAGGCCAAAGCAACATGATGACACTCCATAGAGCATGTTAGGTTGCAACAGTGGTATATGAGCAAGCACTACCCTGTTGGGAAACACTCCCTGGAATGCTGTTCATGAATGGCAGCAGAATAGGTCAAATCACTAGACTCATGTATTAATTTGCAGTTACGGTGCATGAGATAACCACGAATGTATTCCTGCTTTCTTGCAAAATCGCATCCCGGCTCATAACTCCAAGTGTTTGTCCACTGTGTCTAGGACGCAAACAGGTTGGTTGCAGATACTTATCTGGCCCCCTCCTGACACATGTCCATCAATAGCAATGAGGCAGAACTGGCTTTCATCATAAAACACAGCAGATTCCACACCACCCTTCAGCATAAAATACAACAGATTCCACACCACCCTTCAGTGGGCTCTTACAGACATTAGTAGCAATGAGGCAGAACCGGATTTCATCAAAAAACACAACAGACTCCATTCCATCCTCCAATGAGCTCTTGCTTGACACCACTAAAGTCACAAACTGTGGTGGTTTAGGGTCAGTGGAATGCTTGCTACAGGGTTTCCAGCTCAGAGTTGTCCTTGAAGTAACTGATTTGTAACAGTTCATTGTGTCACTGTGGTGCCAACTGCTGCTCAAATTGCTGCTGCAGATGCAGCACTATGTGCCACAGCCATATGTCAAACATAATGGTCTTTCCTCTTGTGGCTGTCTGGAGCCCAGTCTTCTTGCTACCATACTGTGGTGTCACCACCAGACACCACACTTGCTAGGTGGTAGCCTTTAAATCGGCCGCGGTCCGTTAGTATACGTCGGACCCGCGTGTCGCCACTATCAGTGATTGCAGACCAAGCGCCGCCACACGGCAGGCCTACAGAGACTTCCTAGCACTCGCCCCAGTTGTACAACCGACTTTGCTAGAGATGGTTCACTGACAAAATACGTTCTCATTTGCCGAGACGATAGTTAGCATAGCCTTCAGCTACATCATTTTCTACGACCTAGCAAGGTGCCATTATCAGTTGCTATTGATATTGTAAAGAATGTACAGACAAGAGCTACATTCAACATTAATGGATTAAAGTTAAGTATTCCACCAAGTACCACCTTTTTTCTGAAGTCTAACTTCCTTGTCCTGTTCCAGACCTCACACCAGCCTGCGTGAGCTTAAACGCGTGCCTTTCGGCTTCCTCCAAACTCCGTGGGTTGGCTCCTGCCAATCCACAACACATACCTCCCTGTGACCACTACTGCTAGCAATCGTGTATAGAGGCTACATTCCAGCCAAGTCTTTCTGCAATATAATGGAAGGAACATTCAGCTTCTCATTGCCCTATTACACAACCTCATTCAAACTCAGCGAGGTGTCGATAATTGCATCATTGTTGTCTCAAAGGCATTCTTCACTAACATCAACTCTCTACATCCAATCTGAAAGGTATCTAATGCTCACAACTGTGGCAGTACATATTTAAAGCCAATCTGATATGAATCCTCATAGTGGTGCCATTAATGCCACTCTTATCTGACTGGTACAAAATTTCAAGATGTCTTCTTTCAGACATAGGAACATGCCTACCAACATTTTGTTTATCTGCACAACTCCTTCTGGGTGTAGTGAATATTATTATTATTATTTCTTTCCTTTCTCGGACATTATGTCTGGTTAAAAATTGAAAGAATCACAGATCTTGATCAAGCGTGACTTCCTTTTAACTGTACGGTATATGTTACATTGCATTTAGGAACTTTCGGGTAATTGAATAAGTATCAATAATTACAGATTTCTGTAGTTGTATATATAAGTTTGGATGTAACTGTATTGCGTTGATGTACTGGTGGATATTGTGTGGTATGACTCCTGTAGTTGATAGTATAATTGCTATAATGTCAACTTTTCCTGATGCCACATGTCTTTGACTTCCTCAGCCAGTTGGATGTATTTTTCAATTTTTTCTCCTGTTTTCTTCTGTATATTTGTTGTATTGGGTATTGATATTTCGATTAGTTGTGTTAATTTCTTCTTTCTATTGGTGAGTATGATGTAAGGTTTGTTATGTCGTGTTGTTTTATCTGTTATAATGGTTCTGTTCCAGTATAATTTGTATTCATCATTCTCCAGTACATTTTGTGGTGCATACTTGTATGTGGGAATGTGTTGTTTTATTAGTTTATGTTGTATGGCAAGTTGTTGATGTATTATTTTTGCCACATTGTCATGTCTTCTGGGGTATTCTGTACTTGCTAGTATTGTACATCCGCCTGTGATGTGATCTACTGTTTCTATTTGTTGTTTGCAAAGTCTGAATTTATCTGTTGTGTATTGGGATCTTTAATAATATGCTTGCTGTAATATCTGGTGTTTATTGTTTGATCCTGTATTGCAATCATGAATCCTTCCATCTCACTGTATATATTGCCTTTTCTTAGCGTCTTGATCTATGTGTGGCTGTGTTAGATGATACGGGTGCTTGCCATGTAGTGTTTTCTTTTTCCAATTTATTTTCTTCATATCTGTTGATGTTATGTGATCTAAAGGGTTGTAGAGGTGGTTATGAAATTGTAGTGGTGTAGCTGATGTATTTATATGAGTGATTGCTTTGTGTATTTTGCTAGTTTCTGCTCGTTCTATAAAGAATTTTCTTAAATTGTCTACCTGTCCATAATGTAGGTTTTTTATGTCAATAAATCCCCTTCCTCCTTCCTTTCTGCTTAACGTGAATCTTTCTGTTGCTGAATGTATGTGATGTATTCTATATTTGTAACATTGTGATCGTGTAAGTGTATTGAGTGCTTCTAGATCTGTGTTACTCCATTTCACTACTCCAAATGAGCAGGTCAATATTGGTATAGCATAAGTATTTACAGCTTTTGTCTTGTTTCTTGCTGTCAATTCTGTTTTCAGTATTTTTGTTAGTCTTTGTCTATATTTTTCTTTTAGTTCTTCTTTAATATTTGTATTATCTATTCCTATCTTTTGTCTCTATCCTATATATTTATAGGCATCTGTTTTTTCCATCGCTTCTATGCAGTCGCTGTGGTTATCCAATATGTAATCTTCTTGTTTAGTGTGTTTTCCCTTGACTATGCTATTTTTCTTACATTTGTCTGTTCCAAAAGCCATATTTATATCATTGCTGAATACTTCTGTTATCTTTAGTAATTGGTTGAGTTCTTGATTTGTTGCTGCCACTAGTTTTAGATCATCCATGTATGGCAAATGTGTGATTTTGTGTTGGTATGTTCCAGTAATATTGTATCCATAATTTGTATTATTTAGAATGTTGGATAGTGGGTTCAGAGGAAGGCAGAACCAGAAAGGACTTAATGAGTCTCCTTGGTATATTCCACGCTTAATCTGTATTGGCTGTGATGTGATAGTATTTGAATTTGTTTGGATATTAAGTGTGGTTTTCCAATTTTTCATTACTATGTTTAGGAACTGTATCAATTTAGAATCTACTTTGTATATTTCGAGTATTTGTAGTAACCATGAGTGGGGTACACTATCAAAAGCTTTTCAGTAATCAATGTATGCGTAGTGTAGCGACCTTTGTTTAGTTTTAGCTTGGTATGTCACCTCTGCATCTTTAATCAGTTGCTCTTTACATCCTCGTGCTCCTTTGTTCTTCGTTTATAATTTTGTTCTGTGTTGTATGTGTCATTAATTTCTGTGTAATTACTGAAGTTAATATTTTGTATATTGTTGGTAAGCATGTTATGGGGTGATATTTAGCTGGGTTTGCTGTGTCTGCTTGATCTTTAGGTTTCAGATAAGTTATTCCTTGTGTAAGTGTATCAGGGAATGTGTATGGGTCTGCAATGTAACTGTTAAATAATTTAGTTAGATGTGAACGTGTTGAGGTTAACTCCTTTAGCCAGAAATTTGCTATTTTATCTTTTCCAGGGGCTTTCCAATTGTGAGTAGAATTAATTCCTTGGGTGACTTCATATTGCAAAATTATCACTTCAGGCATTTGTGGTATCATCTTGTATGTGTCTGTTTCTGCTTGTCTCCACCGTGCATGCCTGTTATGTTGTACCGGGTTTGACCATATGTTGCTCCAGAAGTGTTCCATGTCTGTTATGTTTGGTGGATTGTCTATTTTAATGTGTGTGTTATCTATTGTCTGGTAAAATTTCTTTTGGTTTGTGTTGAATGTTTGGTTTTGTTTCTTTCTATTTTCACTTTTTTTGTATCTTCTAAGTCGTTTGGCCAATGCTTGTAATTTCTGCTTCTTTTCATCTAATTGCTCTATCGCTTCTTGTTGTGAGATTTTACCTAACCTTTTTCGTTTTTTGTTTGATATTTAATTTCTTATAAATTGTGCTAGCTGTCCAATGTCTTTTCTCAGTTTTTTTATTCTGATCTGTAGCCTGTGTTTCCATGCTGGTTTTGTGGGTTTCTTCTGTGTGTTGGTTGGTTCTGATCTCTGCCTAGTGTGTATATTTAGTGTAGTGAGTGCTCCTATATAAACCAGTAGTTGTAACTCTTCCATAGTAGTATTTTCATTTATTTTTCATTTATTTTGTTGTGTATGATGGTGTTGATAGTTGTTATTGTTGTTTCGACTTGTGGGTTATTTGGTGGTCTATGCAAGAATGGTCTAATGTCTGTATTTGTGTCTTTGTATTCTATATATGTCAGCTGAAATTTTTCTTCTATATCTAACATGTGTGTCACTTTGTGTTCTATTTGTGCTTGTTCTGGTGGCTGTCTTAAGATTTTGTTTTCCTCTGAGTGTTTAATTGATGTGTGTTGTTCTTTGTTTGTTTGCTGTGGGTTGTTTGAGTCCATTATTGTATTTTCTTCTTCTTCTGATTGCACATTATTTTGTTCTAGTATGTGTTGTACTTGTTGTTTGATGTTTTCTAATTCTGACTTGGGTATCCTGTTATTTTTGATTATTACACGGATCTGATCAGCTAGTTGTTGTTCTGTGATAAATTTTAATTCTGGGTATCTGGTAATAAATGTTGTGTATACTTGTGATCTGTATCCAGTTGTGTTTGTTCCTAAGTTTGTTGCTTGGTAATAACAGAACATGAACTGTCAGTTAACTTCATCTGACCATCTCATCCTCTGTCTTTGTTTTCCTTCTAGGGTGGTTGCAGGAAGCATATCCTGCAAAACACCTCTATTTGGATTTAAATCATTTTCCATGTGGCTAGCAGTGTCGTTACCATTATGGACGGGCATAGGGTTCAAGCGTTGTCCCCAACCGAGACAGCGCTTTTCCGAGGCTTCATTAGTTCTGTCCTGAACCAACTAATCACACTAAAAGGGGGGTTAGCCTTATTAGTGGTTTGTTCTTTTTGTCGCCTTTTACGACTGGCAGAACATACCGGAGGCCCATTCTTTTCCCGGGCCTCCACGAGTATTATTATTATTATTATTATTATTATTATTATCATTTTCATCAGTGTATAAGGTGTAACAACTTGTATGGACATTAAATGAGCCTAGTCATAGACACGATGGGTAGCAGACTTTGCTCCCTTGTTAAGATACTAGGTAAATGCTATCAGTCAACAAAATAGAGTGCTTAGAAAACACTTGTGTGGCTCATACTAGAATACTGTTCAACTGTGTGAGATCTGTACCAGATATGACTAACAGGGAATATTGAATGTATACAGGGAAGAGCAGCACAAATGGTCACAGATTTGTCTGATCTGTGGGCGACTATCACAGAGATGCTGAAAAAGCTGAACTGGTTGGTACTTGAAAGAGAGATGCAAATTAAACCAAGAAAGCCTACTTATATATTTTTAAGAACCATCTTTAAGTGGCGAATAGTGCAATATACTACAGCACCCATATGTCTTTTGATCTTAGGGATCACGAAGACAAGATGATAGTAATTACTGGAAAGAACTTATGAAATCATGTAAATGGTTTGGCTGTCACCATATTTTTTGCTGAGAAGGTGTATATCAGTGTTAAACTGATTCATTCCACATCGTAGGAAGATGTCACAATTATGTCGCACAGAATATGCAAATAATTCACCAGCTAACTGTCACTCAGTGAGATGGGTGTAATTCATACATGCTCCCAACTTGGTCACAGCAGATGCAGCCTTTTATCTCCTGAATGCTTGTGTTAAGAAATGACTTGCATGGTTAACAATCATATGCATCTAGTCTGGCCAAAGCAATAGTCCTACTCTTTATGTCCCAGTGATGTCCAATGTTGGGAATACATTTTTTTAAGTATATTCTTCTGAAAGACAGAGAGCTATCATTGATGCTGCTGCCAGCAAATCAAATTGCTTGCAGCTTGAAGCAATTTGTGAATCTGAAAGAAAACTTGTAGCAGTACATGCCATCAGAATGTGAAAAATTATATAAATGAAGAGATGAACTGTTGATTTTGTTACAGTGTAATGAAAGGATACGTCATTACTTGTAAATCACTGAAACTGTACACGGCAGCCTAGACAGATATCACACAACTGCACAAGCAGTAAAAGGAAATAAGAAGTGACTATATATTCAAAAATCATTGTTAATAACCAGGTCCTGCAGGTAACTGAATATTATTATGATGATCAGATCTTTGAAGTCTGCAACACCAAAATGAATTATATACACACAACTTGATAGTGCTGACAATTTACGTTCCACCAGTAGGAAATAGCTAAAGTTCTGTCAGGCAATTGAAGAGCCCTCTTTATACACCTAAAAAATTATATCCTTACCTGTAACTTTGTGGGAAAGGTATAAAAACAAATCCTTGAGATGGTCATAGGCACCATCATAAAACCCTTATATGCCAAACTGTTTTTCAGTCATTTAGAGGAATGCTTCATACTAACCAAGATCGCAGACACTTTTATAATTCAAGTTCATTAATGGAATCTTCATGAACAGGACCCATCACCAAACGCTTTACCCTTGTCCTTTCACTATCTGAAGAATTTCTCTCCCATCTGCTTCACATGGTCCTGCAGGCCTGGCATACCTTCCTGGATGTTAACTTCCCCCTATCTAAAGACTTCATAAAAACTCTGTCAAGCTCACTAACCATCCACACCACCACCATTTTGATAGCTATCATCCCTCCCCCAGTAAAAAGTCCTTCCCATACGGACTAGCCATCCAGTGATGGTACATCTGCAGAGTTCAGCTCTCTTTTTCCCAGTATGCTGAGGTTTTAAGGAATTCACAGACAAGCATTAATCTCCAAATCTTACGCACAATCAGATTTTTCATACAATGTCCATACATGCTCCTAATCATCTTATCATCTTTATGAAACAAATAAAAAGGGGCACTCCCCCTATGACTACTCTGGATTTGAACAGCTAAACTATATCCTTCATCAAGGCTTCAGCTTATTACCAGCCTAGAAGAACATCCTAAGCACAGCCCTTCCCAACCCTCCCAGAATGGTACATATCGTGCTTACCAAATCTATAAAATATCCTAGTCTATTCTTATGTTACACTTTCTACCAATCCCAAGGCACCCCAGACAACCTAGTTAAAGATACATGTACATGATCTGTCCTATGCAGCCATCCAGCACATCTTGTTTCAGCCCAACACAGCCATATCCCATCATGTCAGAGGCAGAGGCACCTATAAAAGTAATCATATTGTATAACAGCCCTGCTGTAACTTCTGACAAGCCTTCCATTTTGTCATGACCAACAACCAGCTCCCCACTTGAACCAATGCTCATTACCATACTGTGGTCATGAACAGAGTTGATCACGCAGTTCCAGAGCATAGTGCTGAGCACATGTTTCATTTCCGATCTCTCTCTCTCTCTCTCTCTCTGTCCCTCCCTCTCTCCCTCACCCTCACTCTCCCTCCCCCTCCCCCTCTCCACTCCCTTCCCCTTCCCTCTCCCCCTCCCCCTCCCCACGCATATACATCACAATGACAATCTCTCTGAATAATTATATCAATGTGTGGTGTCTGTTCATTCAGCTGTCTCCGAAAGAACAGACACCAGAGCTGTGATACATATTATGTGAATTGAAGGTGGAGGGGGTGAAAGGAAAGGAAAGGGGAGGGAAAGGACTATTTATGTCAGTTCTATTGAGACTTTATGTGGAATCAGCAATGATGAGTGAAAGTGTGTACCAGATTCAAACCCTAGATCTCCTGTATATTAGACAGTTGACTTAACCACTGCTTCATCTGGACACAGTGTTTATCGCAATTTTGTGGACTATCTCAGGACACTTCTTAGCTGACACACATTCTCACACAGCGCCACCTATGTGTAGTCCACATCCATGTCCTCCATACTTGCTACTTTGAGTTTCATGTGAGAGGTCAGATTTATTTGTGATCCAAACTGAAAGTGGTGGACTCATTGCCCCTTGAGGCGAATCAGTTATATGAATGTGTGGCTTCTGTTCTTACAAACATGTCCAAATAATGTAGACGAGAGTCGTTTTTACCACACACCATTTGGCCCTGTAATCCTCTGGCCTAATTTTACACCCACCTCCATACCTACCTGCATGCCCCCACCCCCATCTCTCCCTTTTCATATATTTGACACTCATCCCTTCCTCTCCACAGTTTCTTCTTAAATGTGTGATGCCTGCTTTTGGCTGATGTTTAAAATTATGGAATTCATCCTAATGAATGCTAAAGGATTCCAAATGAGAAAGAAAACCAAATAAGAATATTTTACTATTATAAAACATAAAATTTGCTGTACCTTTAGCATAAACATTCCATGTCAAAGAATAAATATTGTGAGACAACACATTACATTGTAGATGGTTGAACATTGATGACGTGCTAGTACATGAAGTCTTATGAACTGCATTATTTGAGATTTTTTCTGTAAGCACTAGTGATGTTGCTACAACAACAGTCATTTCTGAATAATAAACAAAAGTTATTGTATCACTGAAGTGATAAATGCAACAATTGTAATTTAATCAAATACAATAATTTCAAAATTGACTCGTGGATCATCTGTAATGATTTTTGTAACATATGTCTAGCTTCTGAAGCCAATCACACTGTTGTGTCATTACCTACACAATAATACAATATACTGCAATTGTGAATGACAGGACCCAAATAAAATTCTAATTATTTGCCTTATATTTGAATTACATGAGAGTTTCAACCTTATGTGACCTGTGTGAATATAATTTTCCAGAATTAATAAAATGTATGTAGGGCTATACTAATGCCAATCATTTTCCATTTCATGAAAAACTTCAGTGTATATGTGTCTCGAGCAGAAATGGAATTTTAGAAAAGTATAAATAATTAAATAATACTAATATGACATTTACAAATGTACTCGTCTTTGAAATATGTGACTAAAGTTCAGTTAATAACATCAACTGAATCATACTAGGTACATTTGCATCCACTCTGTACAACTCTTTTAGAAGTCTATTTTAGTGCATCTAAGAAAATAGATTTTCTTTCACTTGTTTAGATAATTTCACTTATTAGAATAGCATGTTATGTGTAGTAGCAGTTGGTGAACTGTTTGTGTTGTTATTACATTCCAGATGTAGAAGGAAAGCATGCTGCCAGTAGAATACTCATATCCACAATAAAAGGGGTATCTCTTGGTAAATATAGACATTACTGGTAGAATTTTACTATGGAAGTGAACAATATTAGTGAAGAAAATGGACAAAATAATGCAGTCCAACAAAATGAACGTCCAACAGAATGATAATCAGTCACAAATAGAAATTGTAACTACACAAGAAAGCACTGAAAATAGGACAGAGGATAACCTGATCTTAAACTCAATACAAATAACAAACAATGGTTTGTCGGATGATACAATGATAACTTATAATAAGTGGCCATTTGGATCTATGCCCCACAAGCATGTCCTTGCATGATAGTTTTTATCATAATGGTTTATGTGAATCACATCTCTTTCCTAGTCCACAAATAGTGGAACAGAAAATACCCACTCAACAGGAACGACAATAAATAGTAGGAAATCCAGTCTTATCAGCATCTGGGAGTGACAGTTTTGTCCTACAGTGTCTCGAACAGATGTTTAAGCAGTATGAACAAATATTGTCTAAGCATTTCGACCAAATGTTAAGTAACTTTGACCAGAAACTTTCAAGTTTAACCCTGGAGCAGGTGCGCTGTTTTTTCACAACACAAATGGGCAGGTGGCATACTTTGTACACATGTAAAGAATAGCTTTCTTACCACAGTAAACATGAATGAACAAAATCACAAATTAATCTTAATTTAATTAAACAATTATAAAATAAACTTTCATTTATATCACTCTGTTGTTATAGACTGGTGATATCCCACAGAAATGAACCACTTGAAGCATTAAACAATGGAGTTGCATCAGATCCTAGGCAACCACTTACTCATTTACTCTTTATCTCATAGGCAGCTACATCATTATGCAATTGTGCTGCTAGCTTGTATTCTGGATAATTTTCTTGCAAGCAAAGGAAATTTTTTCTCACATAGCCCTGTTTGTTTTTTATTACTGCTGCTCACTTGGATGTATGACAACACAGTTTACCATTGTGTCAGCTGAATCAATAATGAAGGAATAGACTTGGGGTTGCAATTGTGAAACAACAATGGAACAGTTCAAAACAATTTTATTTGTGTTTGGTGCTCTTTACACATAGGCATGCCCATTCAAATGTTAGAAACAGAACTGTCAGTTTTGAGCAAATCTAAGACGAAAAGTTTGATGAAAAATTTTCTGAACTTGTAGGTGAACCGAAGAAAAACAATCACCAGTTAAATGCGCTAACCCTAAAACAAAATAGGCTACAGACAGAACATCATAGCTTAACAAAGATGGTATCTGTAGTGCAAGTGAGCATGTCGGATTTACACAACAGATACAGGGGTTTACAGGGACAAGTACAAAAGATATGTGAGGATATGGGATTTCTCAAATTAGAATGAAATGCATCAGTAATGACACACAAAAATTAAACAACTGTGCTGATGTTGCATTATTTGACAGTGATACAACACTTGCAGAAAAGGTGGTAAAGTAACACCACATTATATGCGGCAAGTGCCAAATAAAAGATATATACATTGAGAACACTACTATGTTATGACGTGATGAGAGTTAGAAATATTTGAGGCAATCAATGCACATAAATTGCGTGGTATATTTTAGGATATGAATACCAGATACCATTTGGTACAATAGCAAAATATGTATGATATATAATTCAAGCTACATGATGTATACAAGGATCTACAAATATAAACAGCTATGTACAACAATGATCAACAAATATACACAGCTATGTACAATGCAACAACCTACAAACTAACTACATGTACATATATCCAATATGCACTGAAGTCTAAGTTAACAATGATGTTAAAAATAAGGCAAGTACTACAACTACAACTATAGTTTACTAAACTATTTATTTAAAAAAAGTACCATACTGAGAAGATAATTGTATAACAATATGCTCTACGTTTAAGGAAAAGGGGTCCTACATTGAGAAGAAGCTGTATAGATTATTAAATGCATCACAGACCAATGTTACATTCAACCAACAACAGATAGAGGTATAAACTTAATTGAAATACTTGTAATCCAAAAGGATACAAATATTAACACTTTATTTTGATGGTAGATATTCTTTGCCTAGGAACCCCTTGTATGAATGAGTATGAATGTATGAATAGCTGGTTGATCTGTGGAAAACCAGACTATAAAAAGGTATGGAAATGATGCTTTGTATATTCCACTTACTATGACAGGAGTTATATGATTTTGGCAGAGGTGCCGGTGGTGTGCCTGCTTGTAATGCAGTTATAAGTATTTTGTATGAAATTGTTTTATGAATAGAAAAATAATGATTAGTGAACCCTAGTACATTGGGAAATGGATAGGTTTAAGTTAGATATAGTGGGAAATAGCGAAGTTTAGTGGCAGGAGGAACAAGACTTTTGGTCAAGTGAACACAGGGCTATAAATACAAAACCAAATAGGGGTAATGCAGTAGTAGGCTTAATAATGAATAAAACAATAGGAATGCAGGTAAGCTATTACAAACAGCACAGTGAACGCATTGTTGTGGCCAAGATAGACACGAAGCCCACGCCTACTACAGTAGTGCAAGCTTATATGCCAACTAGCTCTGCAGATGTTGGAGAAATTGATGAAATGTATGATGAGCTAAAGAAATCATTCGGGTACTGAAGGGAGACAAAAATTTAATAGTCATGGGTGCCTGGAATTCGAGAGTAGGAAAAGGGAGAGAAGGAAACATAGTAGGTGAATATGGATTGGGGGTAAGAAATGAAAGAGAAAGCCATCTGGTAGAATTTTGCACAGAGTATAACTTAACCATAGTTAACACTTGATTCAAGAATCATAAAAGAAGGCTGTATACATGGAAGAATCCTGGAGATACTAGAAGGTATCAGATAGATTATATAATGGTAAGACAGAGATTTAGGAATCAGGTTTTAAATTGTAAGACATTTGCAGGGGGAGATGTGGACTCTGACCACAATCTATTGGTTATGAACTGTAGATTAAAACTGAAGAAATTGCAAAAAGGTGGGAATTTAAGGAGATGGGACCTGGATAAACTGAAAGAACCAGAGGTTGTACAGAGTTTCAGGGAGAGCATAAGGGAACAATTGACAGGAATGGGGGAAAGAAATACAGTAGAAGAAGAATGGGTAGCTCTGAGGGATAAAGTAGTGAAGGCAGCAGAGGATCAAGTAGGTAAAAAGACAAGGGCTAGTAGAAATCCTTGGGTAACAGAAGAAATATTGAATTTAATTGATGAAAGGAGAAAATATAAAAATGCAGTAAATGAAGCAGGCAAAAAGGAATACAAACACCTCAAAAATGAGATAAACAGGAAGTACAAAATGGCTAAGCAGGGATGGCTAGAGGACAAATATAAGGATGTAGACGCTTATCTCACTAAGGGTAAGATAGATACTGCCTACAGGAAAATTAAAGAGACCTTTGGAGAAAAGAGAACCACTTGTATGAACATCAAGAGCTCAGATGGAAACCCAGTTCTAAGCAAAGAAGGGAAAGCACAAAGGTGCAAGGAGTATATAGAGGGTCTATACAAGGGTGATGTACTTGAGGACAATATTATGGAAATGGAAGAGGATGCAGACGAAGATGAAATGGGAGATATGATACTGTGTGAAGAGTTTGACAGAGTACTGAAAGACCTGAGTTGATAGAAGGCCCCGAGAGTAGACTCCATTAGAACTACTGACGGCCTTGGAAGAGCCAGTCCTGACAAAACTCTACCACCTGGTGAGCAAGATGTATGAGACAGACGAAATAGCCTCAAACTTCAAGAAGAATATAATAATTCCAATCCCAAAGAAAGCAGGTGTTGACAGATGTGAGAATTACCAAACTATCAGTTTAATAAGTCACAGCTGCAAAATAGTAACGCAAATTCTTTACAGATGAATGGAAAAACTGGTAAAAGCCTACCTTGGGGAAGATCAGTTTGGATTCCGTTGAAATATTTGAACACGTGAGGCAATACTGACCTTACGACTTATCTTAGAAGCTAGATTAAGGAAAGGCAAACCTACATTTCTAGCATTTGTAGACTTAGAGAAAGCTTTTGAGAATGTTGACTGGAATACTCTCTTTCAAATTCTAAAGGTGGCACGGGTAAAATACAGAGAGCAAAAGGCTATTTACAATTTGTATAGAAACCAGGTGGGAGTAATAAAAGTCGAGGGGCAGGAATGGGAAGCAGTGGTTGGGAAGGGAGTGAGACAGGGTTGTAGCCTCTCCTCGATGTTATTCAATCTGTATATTGAGCAAGCAGTAAAGGAACAAAAGAAAATTTTGGAGTAGGTATTAAAATCCCTGGAGACGAAATAAAAACTTTGAGATTCGCCGATGACATTGTAATTCTGTCAGAGACAGCAAAGAACTTGGAAGAGCAGTTGAACGGAATGGACAGTGTCTGGAAAGGAGGATATAAGATGAACATCAACAAAAGCAAAACGAGGATAATGGAATGTAGTCAAATTAAGCTGGGTGATGCTGAGGGAATTAGATTAGGAAATGAGACGCTTAAAGCAGTAAAGGAGGTTTGCTATTTGGGGAGCAATATAACTGATGATGGTCAAAGTAGAGAGGATATAAAACGTAGACTGGCAATGGCAAGGAAAGCATTTCTGAAGAAGAGAAATTTGATAACATCGAGTATAGATTTAAGTGTCAGGAAGTTGTTTCTGAAAGTATTTGTATGGAGTGTTGCCATGTATGGAAGTGAAACATGGACGATAAATAGTTTGGACAAGAAGAGAATAAAAGCTTTCGAAATGTGGTGCTACAGAAGAATGCTGAAGATTAGATGGGTAGATCCATAACTAATGAGGAGGTATTGAACAGAATTGGGGAAAAGAAGAGTTTGTGGCACAACTTGGCAAGAAGAAGGAACCAGTTGGAGGACATGTTCTGAGGCATCAAGGGATCACAAATTTAGCATTGGAGGGCAGCGTTGAGGATAAAAATCATAGAGGGAGACCAAGAGGTGAATACACTAAGCAGACTCAGAAGGATGTAGGTTGCAGTAAGTACTGGGAGATGGAGAAGCTGGCACAGAAGAGCATGCATGGAGAGCTGCTTCAAACCAGTTTCAGGACTGAAGACCACAAGAACAACAACAGTACATTGGAATATTCACCTGTCAATGGAAAAACAAATATGACTGCTAATAAAGGCAGACAGACTATTTTACCTTAGCCTTGAAGGAACATAAAATGCCATGACATTTACTAATGTACTATAACTTTATATAGCCCCACATTTGTGCAATTACAAGTACACCTGTATACGTAAATCTTACGCAATGTTATAACAAGAAGTTATAAGGTGCTTTGACTTTGCATAGTTGTCTTAGTTTGTCTTTTCACATTTGTGGAAAACACTGAACAGAACACGTCAACAAATACATAAATCAGTGCTGTTTCAGACTCTGTGTTAGATGAATTGCTACATAAAAAAGAAATAATTAGTTGTAGAAGGAAAATACATTTGCGTATGAGAACTTGTCCTGTACTGAAGTCCACCTTTGAAAGATGCCAGAAAATACTTATGTCACGCATTATAAAGCAACACACAAGAACACATAATAACAAAATCCACTATTAAGTCACCATGTGGGTGTAGCAAGATGCTGGAGAGCCTGGATGAGTATAATGTTGACAATCAGGTAAGCTCTGGTTGATAATATGAGGTGACTTCATGTTGAAATAGTTTTACGTTGCTTTGTGAATAGTAATTTTTTCTAATCTTTTTAGTATATAATCTTTTATACTGAACTTTGGAGAAACCAAACAATGGAAAACTCATCATGGACTAGTGACAACATTATGGAAAGGATAGATTGCTGCTTACCATATAGTATAGATGTTGAGTTGCAGAAAGGCACAACAAAAAGATTGCTAAACAATTGAGCTTTTGGCCAAAAGGCCTTCTCTGAATTAGACAACAAAAACACACAACATCATGCAAACGCATCTAACACACTCGTGTGTACATTGTCTTAATTCAGAAGGAAACCTTTTGGCTGAAAGCTTACTTATTTAGCAGTCTTTTTGTTGTGCCTTCTGTGATTCAACATCTCCATTATATGGTGAACTATCCTTTTTCACAGTACTGTCGAACTATCTACAAAGCTGTATGCTCTGTAGTTAAATACAATGGATGCAAATGGGTCTGTTAATTTTTCTGTATGGTACAGAATTTTTAGGTGGTGCACAGATATGATCATCAGGATGGGGAAATCTGTCCTTGTCCATAAGGTAGAAATGTAGAATTATAGCGCTATTTTATGTGTCTGTTCTTAAACATAGACCTGTATGTAATTGTGTTGAAAATGATATTTCAATTGTAATCATTGTACAGTATATGATACATTGTAATGTATTTGGGGGCAATGAATATTCAAGAATAAAGAAGAGTGTAAGTGATCAAAAGCTATAAGCAAATGCTACTTGAAAAGGCAAATGTATAACTGCGTACTGCTATGTCAAGTGAAAAGTGAGGCATCATTCAAAAATTGCTGATCAGCACATCAATGATGAATGAATGCACATTCTAAGGAACTTCCTGAACACAAAAGACTATGGTTAAAAAAAAAAAAAAAAAAAAAGAGGATGATCTGGGTACTTACCAGACAATTCTGTGGCTTGTATGCCATGCATTCTGTACCCTTCAACTCTGTTACTCCATGCAAGCTGTCATAAATCTTAGAGCAGAATATTTCCACACACTGCTGACAAGGCACCAAGCCATATAAACCATTCACAGTTACTATCTATTTGCATTGCTGAGGTGACAAACTGAGGGTGGAGAGACAGCACTCACCAATAAGAGTTGGGAAAGCAGTGGGAACAACAATAAGCCAAAAACACTTTTGAGCAAGAAAGGAAAGAGACTTGTGGGAGATAAACAATGTATTAAACACATCTGTATGATACAAGTGCTTAAACTTGGAAATGCCTGAAAATGTCAATGGACTATAACATATGTTTGGACTTACCTGTATTTTTCTACTTTTTTTTGCTTTGTTTCTAGTATGTAAGTTAGTTATAAGAAATTTTTGAACATACTTGTGAAAGAGTCCTTCTTACAATCCTGCATACTGTGTTTCTTCTTACATTATCTCAGCCTAACTGGGCAGCATTTTTATTGCTAACATTTGACTGCCGTTGCCACATAAACTATTCAGTCTTTCTTGTACATCTAAATCATTGAAGGTATTTGGGTGTAAACACATATTGTCAATGGATGTTGCACTACACCCTTCAGTCTGTATTGAGGACTTTTCTGTGGCAAATAAAAAATAATAATAATAATAATAAAAATAAAAAAAACAGGATATAAAAACCTGAAAATCAATGTTAGAGTTTGAACAGACAAATAATCATGCAGTTAATTCAGCCCATTCTGTAGTTGATTCAGCTCATCTTGATAAACCCGATTAATCTCTATAGTTTACTTGTGGTACTCCCATAATTCATAAATCATCTGTTATTCCATTGCAAGTACATTTTCCTATATTTATATTGCAAGGTCATACTTGTTAGGAAATGGAGTGGGAGGGGGGTAGCTACACATCAACCAGGGGCACCTTCAACTTTGAATTTATCACCATTGACAACAGTTTAATTTTCCAAAAGGGAAACAACCAAGTTTTGCAACAGAATAATGGCTGACAATGGGCTCCTTTCCATTATTACCCATAAGCAGATTGCTACTCAATAAATATCTTGTTATGGTGTGCATGGTAAAAGATCAGTTCTATTTCCAATAGTGCACCTTTGTTGTTTTATACTAACTGACGCAAGTTAGATTTATTCACCCAATTAATTAGGTTATTCTGCATCTAAATATACTGCATTCCACTTGAAACATTTTTTTTAAATAACAATATGCTAACTTTAAGTCTGAAATGTGAAACAGAATAAATGTATAAAATATCTTAACACAAAATCGAATAAAATCTGCTACCATTTTTGGTACCTAAAATTGTGCTGTAGTGAGAAAACAGCAAATAACACATATCATCTCTACTTTCATTCTCACCTTAAATAGGGGTCACATTTTGGAAAAACTAGAAAGCACCTATCAGCACATTCAAACTGCAAGAAAGGGCCGTAAGAATCACGCTTGATGCAAACCAGAGACTCAACTAAACCTTTGTTTAAGATCTCAAAACTGTGATGGTCATGATCACTTTGCCAGACAAACAAAAAAATTATATATGATGTCACTTTTGCAAGAGTTCCTTGTCATAAGCTGTATGAATTGTGTTTTGTTGCAGTTAAAATCTGTTCTCTGAAAGCCACATGCTGATGTTACTGACTACCCTCTTAGCTACATATTTAAGTCATATGTCCTGCTTAGTGACAGACACTGATTTATATCCAGAAAGGCAGTGCACCCAGAACAGAACCATGTGAGGCCCCAGTCAGATTGAAACCTCTTCCCTATTTGTTGATACTGGAGGGAGACCTACTGCACCCTACTTTCCAAATGTGATGTGTGTTTTCTGAATCTCTGACAGAGAAAGCTCAAAATAATAAGATTACAGATAATAAACAGAAAACAAAGATAATTAAATGATGGGGAAAAACAAATGGGGAAAAATGAAAGAAAAGAACACATTGCAACCAATTTTTTACAGGATGTCTGCACACTCATATATAGATGAAAACATGTATTTACATAAACAGAGCCAAAAAAAAAATTTAATTACTCTTTCAAATGACTTGAAATTTAATGACATTCCATAAGTTATTGCAGCATTGCCTACTAATCATAGCTGTACTCATGTGCAAATTAGTTGACAGCTGCTGGTTTATTCTCTCATATTGCACTCATTTTTAGTGCCATCTCCGTGGTCCCACATCTGCTCCATAGCACATCTGACTGCCATGCATAGGACCCAGGATTGATTCCAGGTACTGCCAGTGATTTTTTTCTTGGTGGTAGGACTGGTACAGGCTGCCAGCTTATGAGGCCACCTGAGGAGCTACTCAACTGATTAGGAGTGGTTCCATGGTCAAGGAACCCAATGTGATGACTGGGAGAGCAGCGTGCTGACCACGTGCCATTCCATACTACATCCAATGACACCATTGGCAGAGGATGACACAACAATCCGTTGGACCTGACAGGTCCAGCCAGGAGAAGAAAGCGGAACTTCATCTTACCTCTACTGTGGTCTCAGGGTTGGTGTTGCTGTTTATGGTTGCAGAGGTCCTGGCTTTTATTCCTACTGACCGTTTTAGACTTTTCTGTAGTCGGAAGGTCTGGAATGGGATCCTATCAAACTAATGAGAAGCTGTTGAACTAAAAAGGGGCAGAACTGACACACAAGCTGCTGAAGTGGTGTCAAGTCGAAAGGCTTGCAATGGACTGGTAGCTGCATGACATTTACTTACTTACCCTTTTTACTGTGCCATCTCATGTGGAGAATAATATTTGCAATATTGTTTTTGCATGTGTAGCTAGAGTCAGGCCAGACACATGCCACTTGTTATAACTTTCATGCAATGCCCAGTGTTAGCAGAAAGTGTTGGTTTGTTTCCCATTACAAACAAAATATCTTTTTAAAGTAGAGCTTTGTATGCTTATTCAATAGAGTGGTTCCAAATTGGTCTAATGTGATATTTGTTTTATCAGTATGTATTAACAGGAACATGAAACATGAGGAATAACCAGTACTCCAACACCAATAGCACAGTCCTGACCCAAGCTGACTTGTGCCCCCATGCAGAAGCACTGCTCAATCGCTGCTGGAGTACTCATTATTCTTCATGTTTTACTATCTCTGTTAATACATATAGATAAGCGAAACACAGAGTGTTTATAAATTAGTTATACAAAAGTAACCTTTAATTATGAAAAGGGTAAATAACTTACAGAAATGTCTTATACAGCACTGAATGAAGCCTATACAAGTTTTATTCCCACCTAACACTGCTAATCCTGATGTTCCTGCTGGGTGGCATGCAGGAACGAGTCATTCCAATAGGCATCATGGAGACACACAGTGCTGCAGGGCATGCACAGTGTTTTTTGTGGTTTCATGAATTCAAATCTGGTGCTACACCTCAGACACTGTTAAGGACTAAATATCACAAGCCACAACCTCAAAGACAGACTGTTACTAATTGGGACAATTGTTTCACCGAAACTGGCTTTATATCACATAGGATGCAGGGTCAGCATCAGCTGGCAGTCTCTGATGCAGCAATTGAATAAACTCAGCAATATTAAATTTGTGGTCTGGATAAATCAACAAGACGTGAGACAGCTTAGAACTGAATATGCGTAGCATTACAGTGTGGAAGGTATTTCAAAAACATCTGTCATTCAAACCCTACAAATTGGAACTATGGTGAGCTTTATAGAAAGTGACAAAGAAAAAAGCGCTGAGTTTTGTGTAGGAATGTTTAAGAAAGAGCAGTCTGAAGATGATTTGAAAATGTACTCACTGGCGAAGGCACCTTCCATGCATGTGGTAAAGTGAACTGGCACAATATTCTGATATGGGGTGAGCAGAAACTGTGTAATGTAATTGAACATATGCGGGACTAGCCTAAAGTAAATGTTTTTTGTTCTGTAAGCTGTAACAAGATTTATGGTCCTTTCTTTTTGCTGAGTCAACTGTAATGGTATATCATACCTGAACAATGCCTCATTTACAACAGGATATGGGCAAAGACTTTATTATTTCCAGCAAGATAGTGTAACACCACTTTATCAACGCGAGGTCGTCATGTATCTCCAATGATAGGAATGTGCCAACATGGACAGGATGTGGTGGAACAATATCCTGGCCAGCACTATCACCTGATTTAATCCCAATAGACTCCTATGTATGGTGATACATTAACAGCAGGGTGTTTGTTGTCCACTTCCGGGAAACATTGATGAGCTGCGACAGCAGATTACACAAGCAGTATCCACCATACATCAAGATTTGTTTCATAGGATTTAACAAGAAACTGACTACAGGTGGGGCATTTTCCAGGTTACAAATGGTAGCCACATTGAAAATTTGTAAATAAAACATGAAAATATACTGCTTTCAGTGTTGTATGAAACTTTACCTTTTTCACAATTAAAGTTTACTTTTACTACAATTAAAGTTTACTTTTACTTTTTTATAACTAATTTATAAGCACCCTTTATTGCAATAGACTAATTTGGGACTGCTCTATTAAACGTGCACATAAAATTCCAGTTTAAAAATAATTTTGCTTGTAATGGGAAACAAACTAATGCATTTTGTTGACATGGGCATTGCACGAATGATGTGATTAGTAGTATTTGTTTTGACTGCACCTACACATTGCAAAAATGAAATCACAAATACCAACAAGACACTTGGTAAAAACCTGAAAATTGACAGATCAGTCTGGTAGTTATAAATGATTTGCACACAAACAGAACAACAATAGTTGCCAAAGCTGAAGAGATTTTTATTTTACAAACATCCTCCATCAAGCTGCATTTTCCCTCACGGATCAATGCATTCTGATATTTTTCTCACTGTCTAAAATACTTCTTCTTTATGTTGCAGATGTCGAACGTACCATGGCCACAAATTTGTTATTCATGGGTTGCCCAGAATTTTTGGTCTATACTGGACTGGGCTCAGATCTGTCACTGGCTACTACTGTGCATGCTCTATCCACCAGAAATTATTGTTTACTTTTGTGTCAGTTTAATCCATCATATACAGTCACATATATTAGATGCTGCAGCCTGTGGCGAAATTTGGAACTGCCTAAAGGTAATTATTTATTTAAAATAACAATATTAAGTCAGAGAGCAATATAAATGAAACTTTAAAATTATTTAACACAAAGGAACAGTTGTTCTTGAGAAAACAACAGATAAATTAGAAGGTAACTCAAAAAAGTAACAGAATCCTTAGCACTTGTAACCAGAAGCTCATTTGTCTGGAACTAAGAAGAAAGAAGAAAAGAACAAAAGTTAGAATTCCAGTTCATGAAACAAATATTACAGAGGGAACGATTAAAATACCCTATTTTAGATACCCACAAGCTACTTGTTAGTTTCTGAGAGACTTCAGGTAAAAACTGAATATAAGAAAGGTACACCTAAGTATAGCAGTTTAGACCTAAAGCACAGAGAGTAAGAAGTTAATTTTATGGGAAATATAGATTAAAATGGAAAGTAGTGAAACAAATAGATAGCCTTCATATACGTAAACATAGTGTTGCAATGATGAAATAGGATTGAAAGACATTGAAACATTTGAAAAAGGAGACAAATGTATAGACAAAAGAATGCAAGAAATAGAAAAGAAAATTTAAAAATAAATGGAAATGAGAGACGCTTACAACAAAAATAAGTATATTAAAAGTGGGTGTAAATTGAAGAAAGTCATAACCCAGAAGTCTGTATTTTGCATTACTGTCTATTACCTGGTATATTTTAAAAATACAACAAACAACTTTATCAGACTAATCTTTATTAAATTGATGGGTAGCACTTTCTTGATAGAAATCATAAGAGGTAACTCCTTACCCATTATGAGATGACAATGAAAAATTTAAGCAAAAAAACAACTTGATATGGTCATAGTTCTGAAATACTGATAATAGGGGAAATAACCCAAATGTATCTAGTAACAAAACAAACTCCTATTGAATGCTATATATTGTCAATGTATCTCTCTATCAATGCTCATTAATACTGATATATCATGACATCAAAAGCTAATGCTGAACAGTACCTGCATGCATGTTGATATATAACATGGTTATTCACATACGATTTGAACTCAACTTCTCCAAAATGCAAAACCACCACTTTAGTCACTGCACCACCATGCACAATGTTAATAAAACAGGAGAAAGATGTACTTGGTTGCTAAACTAAAGTACTTGAACTGAACCCAAGCAGTGTGGAGAAACATGTTGCTTATCATGATTTACTCAAGCAGTTTACTGCTGACAGTGAGCTTATACTAAATATGACATGGTTTTTACATATGTTATGGCTTCATTATGAACTACAACAGTATTCATGGTGACTCACTTCACAATAAAGATTAACATAAATAGAAATGTTTTATTCCACCGTTGAGCATATTTACATGCAACTGGTGTCATCAGTGTTTACATCATAATAATAATAACAGTAATAATAATATAAATTTAAACATGACAAATGTTATTAACTACAATATAATAATCCAGGATGGATACAATACATATTTGTGCAAATGTCAATAACAACAAGAAGTTTCCTAATAGATCAATTACAAGATAAATGAACTACACAGTTCAGTGAAAGACAAATAAATAATCAAACAATAATTAACAATAAGCACATGAAACAGTAATAAAATAGTTGCACAGTGTGGCATATGTATAATTTGCAAGTAATTTATGGTTCATTCTCATAAGGAAAGTGGGTCATTTGTCACATACTCAAGGAACTCTTGAGCAGAGTAGATTACTTTACTTTTGATCCACCTCGAAAGACTAGTTTTAAATTTATTTACTGGCTCTGTGTAGGCAGTTTCAGGTAATTTGTTGAAACAGACAGGACCAAGATATTTATAGCTGTTATATGTCTTTGCAAGTCTAGCATATGACATGTTAATTTGTATGTCCACTTCTCATGTTATGGTCATGAACTGTTCTCCTTAAGTCAAATTTACTCAGATTCTCTTTAACAAAGACAAGGCAGTTGTAAATATACAGGCTAGGCACTGTCATTATATTTAGTTTCTTAAAATAATCTTGGCATAAATCATACAAGGGTGTACAATATCCCAGTGATCTTCAACAGAACAGTGACAATGTATACCCTTCTACAATTGTTTGATACATTTTTCATCCAAGTGAACAATAATGGAGTTATGATGTGAATGATTCTGTGGAGTCTCATACATGAGGGTTATGTTTTGGGCTATTCAAGAGTAATAAATTACTTACATAACATCAGTAATACTAAAATTGTACATTTTAAGGTACAAGTATAATAATAGTTTAAACAAAGTTATACATGTTTGCAACACTTGGAGAAACGTTATCATCACCCAGCAAGGCATAACACGAAAGGTGAAGAAACTGTATAACAAACTTCCAGAGTGTAAAATACTTTAAAAGGAAGTGTATTTGAAGGAGGATCTTACTAATAAGTGGTTATTGGAATAAAAAATTCCATTTATAGAACTAGAGTATCTTCATCTGCATCATATTATTTATGAGTAATTGAGATATGTTATGTTTTTGTAACTGGACTCAGAAAGTTATGGTGTGAATTGTAACATGTGTCCATAATCTAAAACCAATCTTGTGCCTGTCTATGGACAATAAGTAACTGAATCACTGAAGTGAAAGGTGAAGCAAGAAAAGTATGTAACACATTTTTAAAACACAGGCTGATACGTTTCATAGCATGAACTGCTGGATAAGCCTGTGCCTGGCATATATAGATATAGGTCACAAATAACATCACATGCCATTTTGAAGAACCGCTTACATAGCCACAGAGTTGTGTTAAGTCCGTTTTTCCTTTTGTACCAGTGTCTTCATTTTTGCATGAGTTACTAACAACTGTTAGGATATAATATCTTACTTTTTCAGTTATAAGTACTGTATAAACTTGTATATCCATTTTTTGTTACAGGACCCTCCATTTTCAAAATATAAAGTGAGTGAAAATATACATTACATGGAGAAACTATTGCAGAGCTATCAAGCAGATTCATTGACAGAATTACTTAAGTACACAAAGTTAAGCAATAAAGATGTATAAGATGCACCAATAATAAAAATTATGGAATTTTCCATGTATACAGCTTCCTGCTGTTTCTGAAATTCTAGAGTCATCTTGCCTCCTTCCTAAATAAAAAGTAAGCTTTTGAACTTTCAGGTATCCATAAATAACATTGACATAGAATTAACAATATAACGGAGATGCTGGTTCGCAGGTAGGCAAAACAAAAAGACTCTACAATTATAGCTTTCGGCCATTAAAGCCTTTGTCAACAATACACACACACCCACCCACCCACACACACACACAAATGCACACATGACTGCAGTCTCAGGCAACTGAAACCACATTCCATCATGGATTTTCCACTGTTTGACACAGAATTAAGGTCCACAGTTCTATGCATAATAGAAAAAATGCACAGGAAAAATGAAACTAAGTATATAAAACTAGGAAATTATAAATTACTATCACAATTTTGCAGGAAATAGATCAGTAATGGAGGCAGCTGCACATTTGTAAAGGAAAGCATAAAGTGCCCAGTAGCAGCAGTCCCCACGAACAAATATTCTGTAGAAAAGCACTGTGAATTCAGTGGTGCAAAATTGTAGCTACTAAACATAACTTATAATACAATATCTGTCTGTAGGTCACCAAGTGGCAATTTCCACAGATTTATACAAATAATTTATTTATTTATATATTTACTTAGCATCCATGTCATCGTACAAATGATATAGGACTTGTGTAACTCTTCAGGGTTTCCCGGTGAGATCTTGACATGTGGAAGAATCGGGTCTACTGCCGGATGTTTGTGTCGCTCTGGCACAATATTTCGGCCACGTAACTCATTGCCTTCTTCAGGTGCTACCTGACACTGCATACAAAATGAAATAGTCTACAATTGGATTTGTCATACACAAAAATGAAAATATAGAATGCACAAAATGACAGAAAACTTACAGTTTCTTTCCACATAAATGGTTTATAGTAATTTGTTTCTCAGTAACAATATATAACTAGTACTATAGATGGTAAAGTATAATAAAAGCTGAAACAAATGAAGATAGAAAATTTTGGATGTTATATGGACAGTGTACTGTCATACTTCCAGAAGTGTGGATTTAAATCTGATCTCTCTATCTGACACAAGACTCAAAACAGAGCTTCACACTCTACTTAGAACATATGGTTTTCACAATACTGTTGAGAATTTTACTAAAATAAGAGAGAATACTCTGATTTTATAATTACAAATGCAGAATCCAGTAGGTAGAGGTGCCTTATAACTCAGATGAGGCTCTCGAACCACAATTCACAGTCTTTAATTATAAATGATGCTGTGAAGGCAGATACTCACTGCTGTTTTGCTGGATATTTACTTAAAACCTATAGAAGAGTGCCTACCAACTAACACAAGAACAGTAAATAAAAATGGAGAGCATGTGCCACAGTTGATGATAAGCTCATTTACGAAACATTAAACCACTAGTAACAGATGCTGCTATGCAAATAGTGTATTTCTCATATTTTAATGGTACCATTACGTATGGAATAGAAATATGGTCTCAGTCAAGTGATGCAAAAAAAGTTTTCAAACTGCAATAAGTAACCCTCAGAATACTGGATAATGCAAGAATAATGGATAGTTTTAGGCCGCTGTTCAAAAAACTTAAAATTTTAACTTTTTATTGTATGGATATGGGGTGATTCAAGTTGTGCAACATAGGACAACTCCATTATTTGTGCAAAAAAAACAGCAGAGGGCAAAATTGTTGGAAAGACAATGTTTTAAACCATGAGTTTAACTGTGTAAGATTCACCAATCAGATTAATTATTGAGTAACTTTATTAGTTTGCCTGAAAGAAAAAAGAAAGAGAGAGAGAGAGAGAGAGAGAGAGAGAGAGAGAGACTGTCAAAATGGCAAACTGAAATAAACAAATTAGTTTCATACTGATACACAATAACCGCAAAATTGACAGTCACAATAGCAAACAGAGTGACAAACTGAAACAAATTAATGACTTGAACTGCAAAATCCTGCAAACTGCACTTCTTGGCCAGTATCAGAGGAACTGTTAAAATTGATTGGAATAGAATAGAATAAAATAATTTTATTGTCATTAGGCCATTAAGGCAATAGACAAAGTCATACATATAATAAAATATAATTCATGTTGCAGTAGAACAATAGGTTTGTTATTACAGTGTAATATTACAATTGATGAAATCCTGCAAAGTATTATTTCTAACACAATATAATTCCTGTTGTAAAAGAGCAATAGATTTGTTATTACAGTATAATATTACAATTGACAAGGTCATACATATAATACAATATAATTCATGTTGCAAAAGAACAATAGGTTTGTTATTACAGGGTAATATTACGATTGGTGAAATCCTACAAAGTCATACTTATATTACTAAATAATTCCTGTTGCAAAAGAGCAATCGGTTTGTTATTACAGTATAATATTGCAATTGATGAAATCCTTTATGTCGTAGAATGGGTGGGCAGCTAACCAGTCATACAGTGCTTGTTTGAATGGTTGCTCTGGTAAATCTCGCATAGCTAGTGGAAGTTTATTAAATAATTTGTGCCCCATTAGTTCATAACTGTTCAGTGATTTTGAGAGTCTGTGGAATGGAGTATAAATACATCTATTCATTCTAGTGTTGTAGCAATGTATAATTTTCTCTGCATTTAGCTTCCGGTAGCTCGGGTAGCTTCATTTTTGTGTAGATTAAGACGTTTACTACTGTCATAATTTTTTGCTCAGAAAACAAAGGTTTACAGTGTGCCTTATATGATGAGCCTGTAATTACCCTAATAGCTTTCTTCTGTAGTAGAAGGATGTCATGCACATGACTGGAGTTTCCCCATAAAATGATACCATACGTTACTATGCTTTGGAAGAATGAGAGATAGGATATTCCAACATAATTTTTAGGTACAAAATCCATTAGTCACTTTAACAGATAGATTACCCTATACAACTTACCACTAAGATACTTGACATATTGACCCCAAGATAATTTGTCATCCAAATATACCCCTAAAAACTTAACATAACTAGGATCATCAGATGGTAGCTTGTCTTTTAGACTAAATTTTTATTTTTATTTTTATTCTCCATGGACAAATACAAGGATTTGTTTTGGATTGTTTACATATTGATAATTTACTCTTATAACATTGTGGGAAACAATTATATAAAATAGGTCTAACAGATAAAAAATTATGTTGCTTTTTTTTGGTACATGTAAATACTATTTATACAAATGAAAGTATTCTACTCCTCTGAGAGGAATTCCTTAATACTATAAAAACATTTATTGCTGAGGGAACTCCTTCAAGGCAATTTCAAGGCAGCTTCCACTTAAGCTTTTTAATTTTTTTGGAAGTTTGTTATAAAATTTGATCCCCATGTAATAGGGACTCTTGTCTGCACTTTTTGTACTATTTCCTTCCAGGTGATAATCATCGTCCCTCCTAGTATTGTACATGTGCACTTCTCTATTTAGATGATTGTACTGCTTGTATTTTAGCATCACCTGAACAATTTTATAAATATATAGTGAGGGGAGTGTTAGTAGTTTCTTAATTTTAAAAACTGCTTTGCAAGACTCATTATATCTAAGCTTACGAATGATCCTAACATGGCAGCAGCACATCCCCATACTTCAATTCCATATGTGAGGTATGGATACACTAAAGCATAGTAGATTATACTCATTTGCTCATATTTAATAAATTGTGACATTGTCCACAATTGATTTGCTAAGTTTTTGGCAAAAGAAATCGACATGATGCTCGCAAGAGAGATGCTGATCTAACATTACGCCAAGGAAGGAGGTTTTATCTTTCAATTTTATTTCTGAACCATCGTCAGTCACAACACTCCATTGCATTTCACCTTGTTTGTGGTGTATTTGAAATTCCATTAGATTTGTTTTATTGATGTTTAAGCTTAAGTGATTGTTTTGGAAGTAGTTCAATCCAAATAAGACATCAGAACAATTTTGGGCCAAATCATTCTCGTTGGTTCACCAGTTAACAACGGTTGTGTCATCCGCATAGTTAAGTATCTTGCTGTTGTGTTCTGTGGGCAGATCATTAACATATGCCCTTGGGGCACACCATACTTTACTATAGCTGGACTGGAGCTGTACTTCTTAATAACATTGCCCACTTTGTGTGTGACTTGTGTGACCTGATATCTGTCTTGTAGGTATGATTGATTGAGACTTTTGGCTATTCCTCTAACACCATAAGTTTCCAGTTTCTCAATTAGCAGCTCATGAGATACTGTGTCAAATGCATGTGATAAATCTAGGAACAAACATGCCACCCTTTCTTTTTCATCTAATTCCATAAGTATCGTATGTACTACATCACATATGGCAGATGATGTTGAATAGCCTTTCCTAAAACCATATTGGGTTTCCCGAAGTACTTTTTCTTTGACAAGAAAGTTTTCTAACCATAGTGAAATAATCTTTTCTAATACTTTGCTTAGGATTGGAATTAAGCTAATGGGTCGGTAGTTTTCAACTATGTCGATACTACCTTTTTTGTGAAATGGCTTGACTATTGTACATTTTAATTCAGATGGAAACACACCTTTATTCAAACTTTCATTGAAGAGGTGGACCAGAACAGGTATTAGACAACATTTGCATCGTTTTAATATAATGGAGGAGATTTTATCCCATCCCGTAGAGAATTTGTTTTGCATTTTATTTATTATTCCCTCTACTTCAGTTGTATCTGTTTATACATAAACACTGATTTTTGTACCTGGTAAGGAGTTCTGTAGACATCAGTGTCAGAGGTCACACACATGTTACTTGAATTTATAAAGTGGGTATTAAAAACATTGCTGATCATATATGAATCTGAAATATTTACATTATCAGTTGTTAGTTGGATATTGTTGGCACTAGGCTTTGGTTTTCTGCTGATTCTCTCATTTACACAGTTCCATATTGATTTGCTTATGTTATTTGAGGTAGCAATTTTTTGCTGTATAGTTTCCTTTGTGTATACATTCAGTGCTTGTTTATAGGCTTTTTGACATGTTTGGTGTGTCTAGTTGATGTGTCCTGGAACTCTTTATATATTTTCCAAGTAATAAACATTTTCTTCTTCAGCTGTTTTACTTCTGAAGGAAGTCTTATGTGGTTTTGGGTATATTTGTTTCTGAAAGTAACTGGACATGTTACATTGAAATGGGCAAAGAAAGTGTTATAAAAGTAATTCCATTTTCCTGCAGCATTTTCTGCACAATGTATGTCATTCCATGACTCAGGCTGCAGTGCAGACCTCAACTTCTCTAAACATTTTTCATTTGTACATCTTATTTCAATCGTCTCATATGTACTTTGTGAATCATACATATTCAGTATTTCCATTGTCTGGCAAAGATTATCAGAAAGGTGAAGGTTTATTATGTCAACTCTACAGTTATCTAAGTTGGTGTAAAAGTGATCTATACAGCTAGAAGAGTCCTTAGTTAGTCTGGCTGGCCCATTAATCCTGTCTGACTAATTATAGCTACATAGAATATCATTTACTTTTTATGATATTTAGTATACTTTAAGGAATCTATATTAAAATCACCAGCTATAACAATACCTATGTTTTTTTTCCATGTTTTGTAAGAAATTGTCCACAATACTACTAGGAGATCTGTACAGACCTATAACAATCAGGGGCACTTTGTCTACCAACAGCTTTATTACTGAAATTTCAAATGTCATTTCCAAAGTTCTGTGATAAAATCCAGTTTTGTGACATGTAGATGGTCTTTACAATATATGGCAACTCCCCCTCTTTTATGTTCTGTTCGACAGAAATTACTACTCAGAGTATAGTTGTCAAATTTAGTCATTGTAATTAAAGTATTTGACAATCCATGTTCTGTAACCTCTAACATCTGCATTTTCCTCACTTAGTGCTTGCTGTAACTATCTGTTGAGTTTTATGCTCACCAAGCAAAAATCCATTTGCTTTAAACCAGTACGATCCTCGAGCAATTGTCTCTGCAACACAAGTTCTAAGGCTATTGAGTTCATTACTGTTGTTCAGAAACCTTTTATCATTTCCATATAGTGCAGTTTTTTATTTAATACATGATGGCAGGTCAATCATTATTAGGAACAGGAGAGGGCTCAGTACAGATCCCTGTGGGATACCTACCTTAACTAGTTCTACAGTGGACAATTCTTTGCCAACACAGACAGCTTGCTTACGGTTCTGTAAAAATGATCTTAATAGTTTAAGGCTATTACCTGTAACACCATAGAAGTCCATTTTTTCAAGTAGTAGTGTATGTTCTACAGAGTCAAAGATTTTGCTTAGGTCACAAAAAGTGACCTGAGCAAAGTCTTTATCCTCAAATACTTGATGGATGTATTTTACAACAGCATCTATCGCATTAATTGTTGACATGTTTTTCCTAAAACCATATTGAGATCCATTAATAGTTCCTATATTACCAATGTAATCAGATAATTGTTTATAAATTGTGCATTCCAGAACTTTAGAAAAAGATGGGATTATGGAAATTGGCCGGTAACTTGAGGCAGAGTCTTTATCCCCTTTTTTATAAACTGGAACTACCCCAGATAGTTTAAGCTCATCAGGAAAATATCCTTCAGCTAGAAATTTGTTTATAAAATGTGTTAAGGGGTACACTATACTGCCTACGACTTTCTTCAGTATGTTACAGGATAAGTCATATATGTCTAGACTGTCTGATGATTTTACCTGTTTTACTATTCTTAATACAAAATCTGGTGAGACCTCAGAGAAACTGAAGATACTTGTATTTGTTAATGATCTACAACTATTTTTTGACAGTAACTGTGATGAGCTGATTTTGGGTTTAACAATACTACTTCCTACTTCTTCAACTGATTTAGCAAAATAATCACTGAATTTTTGGGGAGATATATTAATTGTAACATTTCTTTCATATTTAGTGACACTATTCATTAGCTTCCAACCAGCTTTGCACTTGTTGGTGATTTTCATTGTGTTGAAGGTACATCTAAATACAGGTCATATAACATTTGTGCACTCCTCGGATGATTTCCTGCAGTTCCTGCTGTATTTAGTGTCCATTTCTGTACACTACAGATTTGATATGGCTCAAGAGGAAAAAGTCAAGGGGTGGCAAATCAGGTGATCAAGGCGAACATTCCATTGGACCTCTTTGATCTATCTAGTGCTTCATTCAGCAGTTCGTGAGTTGTTTGTCCAAAATGTGGTGGTGGTCTATCTTGGTGACAGAAAAACACCATCATTTTTAGGGATAGATTATGCTAATGGGGCAGGAGTGTCATCTCAAGATGCACTCTGCACAGTTCAGCAGTGAGCTTGTTGTTAAGAAATATGGGGCCAATGAGAACATCCCTGTTTATGCCACACCACACATTTAGCCTTGTGTCAGTTTGATGACGAGCATCTACAGCAATGCATGGGTTTTCAGTTGCCCAATAAACAGCATTATAAACACCCTGAAGAATGTCACTTGCAACAGTGACCGAAACATATTGACAATGGGATCACAAATACAAAACAATTTTATTGACTGTAACAGCATTATGTCTACTCGCTGCTCCACTCAGGTGGAAACTGGCCTCATTGTTGGAAAGAATATCAGCTTCAAGCTGCGGCTGATGTTCTCATCTTTTTATCAATTACTATCATAACTGCACATGCCTAGCTGCATCATTTACATGAAATTTCTGGACGAAATGCAGATGATGTGTATGGAAATGATTTCTGGATAATATCCTGGATGCAGATGCTTGACTGATGTCACACATGTGAGCCACTTTTCTTGTTAACCATGTTGGACTGACTGTCTGCTAGCTGAGGCTGCATGATCTGTTGCTGCACATGGCCGCCCAGATCATTGTTTGTCATGGATACTGCCTGATGCCTTAGACTGCTGACCAGTGGTTGCATGATATGGGGGTGGTTTATCTGGATGCAGTCTGTGATATTCCTCAGCAGCTTCCCATAGACTTTGAGTGATGTAACATCTTTGACTGGAGAAAAAGGAAGATCACTGTCCCAGAAGGTAAAGTGAGTTAGTATGCTCCGTTCACTTGTAACAATCACACAAGTTATGTTTATTGTGTCCAGTAATAAATAATGTGGAAATTGTATCTCTATGATGTGTCACTATTTTGCTATCACACCTCTAATAACCCATTTCCCACAGACTCATGCCTTCAGCATTTCTGCCCTTTCCTGAACTGAGTATTGGCACACTGTTGTAGATTATTCAGAGGCAGGGAGGCAGAAAAATTCAACGTTAAAGTATTGATTTATAACATAATTTTCGTGTTGTTTTGTTGTTGATTACCAAAAAAATATGAATTCAACATCAATATTGTGATTTAAAACTTACATCCAAAAATTTTGCTCTCTATTGTTTTTTTTTTTTTTTTTTTGTACCTGCACAAATAATGGAATTGCCCTATGTAGCATGATTTTTGAATCACCCTGTGTACATGAAACAGATGGGAACATAAAAAACAAGTTCAATAACAATGAAGATGTACATAAAATGCCACCAGAAACATTATATAGTTCAACAACACAACACAGCTACATTTGATGTCTGCTTGTGTCTGTATATGTGTGGATGGATATGTGGGTGTGTGTGTGTGTGTGTGAGTGTGTGTGTGTGTGTGTGTGTGTGTGTGTGTGTGTGTGTGCGAGTGTATACCTGTCCTTTTTTCCCCCTAAGGTAAGTCTTTCCGCTCCCGGGTTTGGAATGACTCCTTACCCTCTCCCTTAAAACCCACATCCTTTCGTCTTTCCCTGTCCTTCCATCTTTCCTGACGAAGCAACCGTTGGTTGCGAAAGCTTGAAATTTTGTGTGTGTGTGTGTGTGTGTGTGTGTGTGTGTGTGTGTGTGTGTGTGTGTGTCTTTTTATTGTGTCTATCTACCAGCGCTTTCCTGTTTGATAAGTCATGGAATCTTTGTTTTTAATACATTTCTCCCATCTAGAAAGAAGTATTGTTTATATGGCAGTAAAACTGTACAACTGCTTAGCATTTCATATTTCAAACATTAGCTTGAAAGAGAAATTTAAGCAAACAATAAAACTATTACTTATAGGAAGTCCTTTTTATTCAGTCAATGAATGCATATTAAATGCAAGAAATTGGAAATTTGCATACAGTGTAATGGAATTAAAAGCACATAGTTTTGTAATAAATTCAAGATGTGTTCTTATGTATGGTAGAATAAACATAAAATGTGTAATTACGTATAATGCTATTTTATTTGAAAATTATATAACTTGATAATTAAGTAGTGTTTATTATCATTATTGTGTTAAACTGAAAATGTAAATATGTACTTGGATCTGATCCATATACGTACATCCAAAACTCCAAAACAAAATACATAAATATCTTAAACATATCACATAATTTTGCAGCAAGGAACTTAAAAGCCAAAGAATCAACAAACATATACACACACATTGTATTTACTCAGGCAGATAGATTTCATTCCTGGAACTATTGTGTGGATACTATTTCTTTTGTACCTGTTGCTGGAAAGGCTCATTTAGACCTACACAAGAAAGACAAAAAGGTTTTTCTACAAATTGTGTAAGAAGCTCAAAAATGAAAGTTGAAAACCATTCACAAAAAATACCAATAAATAAATTGATCAGAAACAATAATGTGTAAAGTAGGTATGTGCACATCTTACAGAGTGCTCATAAAAATGTTGGCATTCTTACTCTCGCTTTCCACTGCCAGTATTTAACAACATTTTATTTTATTTCTGAAAACTGGTATCCTATGTACACTAGCATTGTGAGACCAAATAAGAAACTTCCTGAATTAATAAGCAACAATACTGATGAATTATCTACTTGAGTGGCATCAAATCAAAGAGCTTGTCGTATGCCATAAGCCACACTAAATTGATTTATTGATTTACTGAATCTTGGAAATCCAAAGAAATAACCACTATTGTGTCAGAAAGACAGAAAAAAAACTTTTGATAAAAAGCTGATTCTTCGTTGGCATTACCCTCTCAATTCAAGTACACAGAAAAATTCAGCAGACTCTAAATCAAAACTACAACATCATTCTTCAATGGAGGAAACAAAAGAAATGGAAAACAATACAAAAAATATAAACCAATCCAATGCCACTGTAGAAGTGAATCTGACATCAGAAACATCAAATAATCCTCTGCAGGAGAAAAAGAAGACAGTAAAATCACCATCTAATGATGAGCAACAGAAGAGGAATAAGACAGCAGTTCCAGTGCCGAGAAGGAAGATTACAGCCTCACCAGAAGTGAAGTGCCCAGCATCAAAAGAGCCAGCAATGGTTCATCTACAGAAGAGAATGGCAGTAACTCCAGCTCAGTTAAGTGATTTTTTCTGATGGGAGCCAGAAAAAGGACAAAAACTTAAGTACAGGAGGAGTAAATACCTCAGTCAATACATTAATAATTACACATCAAAACATTCAATCAATCAGAAACAAACTCTTAAACTTACAAGTAGCTATAAAAAGCAGTGGTATAAGACCTACTGTTCTCTGTGTAACTGAACACTGGCTAAAAAACAATGAAATAACTTGTATAAACTTAGACAATTATAAGTTAGTATCATACTTTTGCAGAAAGAATTTAAAAAATGGTGGTAGCTGCATATTTGTTAGAGATTGCACCTCCTGCCCTGTAACTGCAATTCCATTGGAAAGGTATGCAGCTGGAAAACATTTTGAGTGTAGTGGTATAAGAACTGAACTGCAAAATGTAACCTATGTAATAATGTCTTTATACAGAGCTCCCAGTGGTGATTTCAGTGTGTTCATAAAAACCTTGATAGGCTGCTATACAATTTTGGCAGAACAAGTTAATTTTATGTCGAGACTTGAATATTGACTCCCTATCTTAATCAAAATATAAAACGAAACTAGAGAGCTTACTTATAATGTATGGTTTACATAACACAATTCAAAACTATACGAGAATAGGTATGAACACTCAAATTGCCATTGATTACATAATTACAAATATTCAGTCTGGCAGATATAATTGCCTTACAGAAGACATGAGTTTATCAGATCACAACTCACAGACAGTAATAATAAAAGAAGTAGGGAAACTAGATTCACTCAGCTTTATCCCTTACAGAGATATGAGAAGTTCCAACATAACAGACCTAAAGATAAAACTACAAAATGAAAAGTGACCAGAAATGTACTTATCTAATAGTGTTAATGATAAATATCACAGTTTCCTAGATATCTATATAAAAATCATTGAAGAGTGTTTGCCAACCAAAACTAAACCAATAAAGAAAAAGCAAGGAAATCTGCCATGGCTAACAAGAGGTCTATTAGTATCCTGTAAAAAGTTGAAACTTCTTCATGCAATTTTGAAAGCTTCAGATAGGCCTATTCATTTTGTTGAATATTATAGAGCCTATAAAAAGAGCACTGAAAGACCTGAGTCGAAACAAGGCCCCGGGTTTAGACAACATTCCATTAGAACTACTGATGGCCTTAGGAGAGCCAGTCATGACAAAACTCTACCATCTGGTGAGCAAGATGTATGAGACAGGCGAAATACCCTCAGACTTCAAGAAGAATATAATAATTCCAATCCCAAAGAAAGCAGGTGTTGACAGATGTGAAAATTACCGAACTATCAGTTTAATAAGTCACAGCTGCAAAATACTAACGAGAATTCTTTACAGACAGATGGAAAAACTGGTAGAAGCGGATCTCGGGGGAAGATCAGTTTGGATTCCGTAGAAATGTTGTAACACGTGAGGCAATACTAACCTTACGACTTATCTTAGAAGAAAGATTAAGAAAAGGCAAACCTACGTTTCTAGCATTTGTAGACTTAGAGAAAGCTTTTGACAATGTTAACTGGAATACTCTCTTTCAAATTCTAAAGGTGGCAGGGGTAAAACACAGGGAGTGAAAGGCTATTTACAATTTGTACAGAAACCAGATGGCAGTTATAAGAGTCGAGGGGCATGAAAGGGAAGCAGTGGTTGGGAAAGGAGTGAGACAGGGTTGTAGCCTCTCCCCGATGTTATTCAATCTGTATATTGAGCAAGCAGTAAAGGAAACAAAAGAAAAATTTGGAGTAGGTATTAAAATTCATGGAGAAGAAGTAAAAACTTTGAGGTTCACCGATGACATTGTAATTCTGTCAGAGACAGCAAAGGACTTGGAAGAGCAGTTGAATGGAATGGACAGTGTCTTGAAAGGAGGATATAAGATGAACATCAACAAAAGCAAAACGAGGATAATGGAATGTAGTCAAATTAAATCGGGTGATCCTGAGGGAATTAGATTAGGAAATGAGACACTTAAAGTAGTAAAGGAGTTTTGCTATTTAGGGAGTAAAATAACTGATGATGGTCGAAGTAGAGAGGATATAAAATGTAGACTGGCAATAGAAAGGAAATCGTTTCTGAAGAAGAGAAATTTGTTAACATCGAGTATAGATTTAAGTGTCAGGAAGTCGTTTCTGAAAGTATTTGTATGGAGTGTAGCCATGTATGGAAGTGAAACATGGACGATAACTAGTTTGGACAAGAAGAGAATAGAAGCTTTCGAAATGTGGTGCTACGGAAGAATGCTGAAGATAAGGTGGGTAGATCACGTAACTAATGAGGAGGTATTGAACAGGATTGGGGAGAAGAGAAGTTTGTGGCACAACTTGACTAGAAGAAGGGATCGGATGGTAGGACATGTTTTGAGGCATCAAGGGATCACAAATTTAGCATTGGAGGGCAGCGTGGAGGGTAAAAATCGTAGAGGGAGACCAAGAGATGAACACACTAAGCAGATTCAGAAGGATGTAGGTTGCAGTAAGTACTGGGAGATGAAGAAGCTAGCACAGGATAGAGTAGCATGGAGAGCTGCATCAAACCAGTCTCAGGACTGAAGACCACAACAACAACAACATAAAAAGATTTACAATAAAACTTCAATAGCTGTAAAAAAACTGTATAATGGAAATGTTATTACACAAGCTCCCAACAAAGTAAGAAGAATATGGAAGATAATAAACAGAAACAGGAAAGTCATCAGGAAATAACAATAAAAGCTTAAGGCTAAAAATCAATAATGTAACGGTTAATCCAATAATCATTAGCAACACTTTCAACCAATATTTTACCAGCATCTGCCAACAACTTACACAGGGTAACAATAGTGATTCTCTGCAAGCCCAAGAGCTAGTTGAGAATAAACGAAAGTCACCCAGTAACTCGTGTTACCTGTACACGGCAACTGAAAAAGAGATAAAAATAATAGAGAAACTAAAAAATAAAGCACCCACAGACCATAGACATAAATAGCCTGCCAAATAAAATTTTGAAGCTAACTACTAGGTAAACTGCTAAACCCCTCTGTCACTTAGTCAACTCATGTCTCGAAAAAGGAATCTTTCCAGATAGAATGAAGATTGTCAGAGTACTACCACTATTAAAAAAAAGTGATCATATGTGCCCAGATAGTTACAGATGCCCGGATAGTTGCAGACCAGTTAGCCTTCATCCCATTTTGTCAAAGATCCTAGAAAGAATAATATTTGTTAGGTTAATGGCATTTTTTTGATAAAAACTGTATCATAAATTGTAGACAGTTTGGGTTCCAGAAGGAAAAATCTACAGTGTCAGCTGCATTTGATCTTATTAATATAATCTCTGCAGCCCTAGATCAAGGCCAAATCCTGGTTGGTGTTTTTGTGACTTATCTAAAGCTTTTGATCTTGTCAATCACCACGTATTAATAATGAAACTACACCATTATGGAATTAGAGGAACTGCTCCTGATATCATGAAGTCATTTCTGTAGAACAGAAAATAAGCAGTGGAAGTGTCAGACAATCAAGGGAAACAGCTATCAGAACTACAAGATGTAAAACATGGGATGCCATAGGGTACTATTCTAGGACCCCTCCTTTTCCTTATATACATAAATGATTTACCTTGTACCGTAGACAGTGAATTTATACTCTTCACAGATGACACAACAAGCATAACTGTGAGACCAAGCTTACAGGAGGCCATCAGTAAAAACAGTCAAACACTTGAAATGATCACCCACTGGCTTGAAGTGAATAGGTTAATCCTCAATTATGAGAAAACTAATGCAATCCTATTTAGGAACAACAAAAGAAGAACAAGTGAACCGAAAATTTGCACGAGCTAGATGTAAGAGTAGTTGAAAGTGCTAAATTTTTAGGGATCACTGTGGACAGTTGTTTAGGATGGAAGATATTTCCAATATCAGCAATAAACTTAGCAGTGCTGTTTTTGCTCTCAGACAAATTAAGCCACTAATAACTGAAGATGATGTGCGCATGGTGTATTTTTCATATTTCAATGCTATAATCAGCTATTGTATAGAAATCTGGGGCCACTCGACTGAGGCAATTAAAATATTCAAATCACAAAAGAGAGCAATTAGAATAATAGGAAACAAAAGAACAAGAGATAGTTGCAAGCCTCTTTTCAAAAAATATAAGATTCTAACCTTCTACAGCTTGTACATATATAAAATTCTGCTCCTTGCTTGGGATCATAAAGATAAATTCAACAAAAATGAAGATGTACACCACCACCAGACCAGAAACACCAAGAAATTAAGAAATCCGCAGCATAACACAACTCAATATGAGAGAGGCAGTGGTTACATGGCAGTAAAGTTGTACAACTCTTTACCACCACACAGCACTATTGCCAAATCGAAGGATAAGTTTAAACAGTCAATCAAACAACTGCTAATAGAAACTCCTTTATATTCAGTCACAGAATTTCTTTCAAACGAAAATAATTGAGGCAAACAGGCATAGTACACTAAAAAAAATGTACACAGGTATAGAGAAAAAGAAAAAGTAAAATGTGTTAACTTCTTAACAGCATTGTTTTATCTACATATTTTGTTTTCTACAGTATTATTGCAGCTAATTTTTTTTTATAAATGTAAACAAAATGGGATCTAGAATATGTATTTGCTGTATGACTATATTATACCGTATATATAAAATGATGGACCCATAGTATAGAATTATTGCAATTAAATGTTCTGTAATTTAGGTACATAGATTATGTATGCCTTACAAAATCCATTTACTTTACAATATCTAAATTTTTTAACTATGAGGTAAATTTCCAGAAATGTTGTGCCTAAAATTTATTAAAAATATGGCATTTCAGTCTTTGACCTTTCTTTTTAATTTCACTGACCAGTTTCAGGCTAGCTGCCCATCTTCAGATCTGTTAGATAAAGTTAAAAAATATAATTAACAAGAGAGATATAGTACTGATAGAACTCTCTTAGTTTACAAAAAGAAATTTTGGAATGTATTAAGTGCCAACATACCACATATTGCAGTTACAGAGTAACCTGTCAGACCGGGAACTGTGTCCTAGGCATGCCCGATGTGAACTGAATGGGCATGGCCCGTGCTGCCCGAGTTGTTGTTGTTGTTGTTGTTGTTGTTCCATCGGCAGAGGTCGCGATCGAATTCTCGCGTGCCCTCTGGTGGACGGGACTACTTGCCGTAACCGTCCGTGACACGTCGTGCCAATGAGCACCTCCCGCAATCTTTCTGGTGGCTACTGCACTCCTCCTCCTTCGGGGGGGGGGGGGGGAGGGGTGAAGCCATTGTGATCCACTGCGTCGGAAGTTGGTGCATCGGGCAGGAGCGATGACCTCCACGTCCATCGGTAGGCCGGAGTCGAGGGGATCTGCCAACCCTCGAGCCGGAACCTTCGAATACCGTTGAAAGTGACCCACACGGAGAGGCCCCCGTCGTCCCACCACTGGAGCCTGGGACAGAACGGGAGACAAGCCTTCGAACTCTGGATCCTGGTCCACCTCGGGAGGGGCAAGACTCAGTGGTGGGGACAATGGGGAAGGGACGACCACAGGTTTTTTTTTTTTTTGGGCGCACAACTTCAACGGTCATTAGCGCCCAGACTACATTAGGAATTCACCGCGAGTCACAAGTTTAAAACAGCAACTAAACGGAAAATACGATAAAAGACAGACTGACAGGCATAGGATTAAAAAAAGAAAACAGCATAATCAAATGTCCTTAGAGAGGGTCATCACATTGATAAAATGAAGAACGCGAGCAGCTGCTCGTGGGTCATCCGCTAAAATGGCTTCTAGAGGACATGGCAGGCCAAGATCAAGACGCAGTGTGTTAAAATCCGGACAGGACGTTAAAATGTGGCGGACCGTCAGCAATCGCCCACATGGGCAGAACGGCGCCGGTGCAGCCGTCAGCAGATGGCGATGGCTGAACCGGCAGTGTCCAATTCGTAACCGGGCCAAAACTACCTCCTCCCGCCGAGAAGGGCATGAGGAGGACGTCCAAGCCACGGGAAGAGGTTTCAAGGCCCAAAGCTTGTTGTCTGTAAGTGCAGCCCAATCGGCATGCCACAGCGATAAAATGCGCCGACAAATGACCCTGCTACAATCTGACGAAGGGACACAACAAGAAGCTGTCCGAGGCTGTAGGACCGCAGCCTTGGCTGCGGCATCTGCAGCTTCGTTCCCAGGGATACCGACATGGCCAGGAACCCACATAAAGCTAACCGGAGAACCGACATCCACCAGCTGCTGAAGAGAGCGTTGGATCCAGTGCACGAAAGGGTGAACCGGGTACGGATCACTGAGGCTCTGGATAGCGCTCAGGGAATCGGAACAGATGACATATGCAGAATGTCGGCAGTGGCAGATGTAAAGAACAGCCTGGTAGAGAGCAAAGAGCTCAGCTGTGAAGACCGAACAATGCCCATGGAGCCAGTATTTGAAACTTTGTGCCCCGACAATAAAAGAACACCCAACCCCGGATCCGACGCTCTCTTCAGCAGCTGGTGGACGTCGGTTCTCCGGTTAGCTTTATGTGGGTTCCTGGCCATGTCGGTATCCCTGGGAACGAAGCTGCAGATGCCGTGGCCAAGGCTGCGGTCCTACAGCCTCGGACAGCTTCTTGTTGTGTCCCTTCGTCAGATTGTAGCAGGGTCATTTGTCGGCGCATTTTATCGCTGTGGCATGCCGATTGGGCTGCACTTACAGACAACAAGCTTCGGGCCTTGAAACCTCTTCCCGTGGCATTGGTCTTAGAGCCATCTGTATAAACGAAGGTCATATTAATGAACTTCGAACGAAGTTCGACAAAACGGGAGTGGTAGACTGAACCGGGGGTAACCTCCTTCGGGAGCGAGCAGAGGTCAAGGTGGACGCGAACCTGAGCCTGGAGCCAAGGTGGCGTGTGGCTCTCACCCACTCGAAAGGTTGCAGGGAGTGAAAAATTAAGGTGTTGAAGGAGGCGACGAAAGCGAACTCCAGGGGGTAGCAGGGCAGAGACATACAACCCGTATTGACGGTCGAGAGAGTCATCAAAAAAGGAACGATAAGACGGGTGGTCGGGCATTGCCAGTAGCCGACAGGCATACCGACAAAGCAGTATATCGCGCCGGTAGGTGAGTGGCAACTCACCAGCATCAGCATGAAGACTCTCGACGGGACTAGTATAAAACGCTCCGATCGCAAGTCGTAAACCCCAATGTTGTATGGAGTTGAGGCGGCGTAAGATGGATGGCCGTGCAGAGGAGTATACGAAGCTCCCATAATCCAGCTTGGAGCGGACGATCGACCGATATAGGCGAAGTAGGACAGTTCGATCCGCTCCCTACGACATACCGCTGAGAACACGGAGGACATTTAGAGAACGGGTACAACGGGCAGCCAAATATGACACATGTGGAGACCAACTAAGTTTCCTGTCAAATGTAAGACCTAAAAATTTTGTTGTCTCCACGAATGGGAGAGCAACGGGACCGAGTCGTAAGGACAGTGGGAGAAACTCTTTGTAGCGCCAGAAGTTAATACAGACCGTCTTCTCGACAGAAAAACGGAAGCCATTGGCGACACTCCAGGAGTAAAGATGGTCAAGAGAACGCTGAAGACAGCGCTCCAGGAAACATGTAAGCTGCGCGCTGCAATAGATGGTAAAATCGTCCACGAAAAGGGAGCCTGATACATCAGCTGGGAGGCAATCCATTACTGGATTGATCGCTATGGCGAAGAGAGCGATGCTCAAAACTGAGCCCTGTGGCACCCCATTCTCCTGGCGAAAGGTGTCTGACAGGACAGAACCCACACGTACCCTGAACTGTCGATCCATTAAAAAGGATCGAATAAAAAGAGGGAGGCGACCGCGAAGGCCTCATGTATGCATGGTGCGGAGAATGCCCGCCCTCCAACAGGTGTCATAAGCCTTCTCCAAATCAAAGAACACAGCCGCGGTCGGGCGCTTCCGCAAGAAGTTATTCATAATGAAGGTCGACAAGGTAACCAGATGGTCAACAGCAGACCGGCGCCTATGAAATCCACATTGTACATTGGTAAGTAGGCGTCGAGACTCGAGCAGCCAAACCAATCGAGAGTTAACCATTCGCTCCATCACTTTACAGACACAGCTGGTAAGCGAGATGGGTCGATAACTGGAAGGCAAGTGCTTGTCCTTCCCCGGCTTAGGAATCGGGACAACAATAGACTCGCGCCAGCATGCGGGAACATGTCCCTCAATCCAGATGCGATTGTAAGTACAAAGAAGAAAACCTTTACCCGCAGGAGAAAGGTCTTCAGCATCTGAATATGAATAGAATCAGGCCCTGGAGTGGAGGACCGTGATCGGCCAAGTGCGTTTTCGAGTTCCCGCATGGTGAATGGGGCATTATAACTTTCACAATTCGAGGAGCGGAAGTTAGGTGGCCTAGCCTCCTCTGCCTGTTTGCAGGTGGCCTAGCCTCCTCTGCCTGTTTGCGGGGGAGGAAGGCAGGGTGGTAATGAGCGGAGCTCAAAACCTCTGCGAAAAAGCAGCCAAAGGCATTGGAGACAGCCTCAGGGGCCACAAGGACGTCATTCGCGACCATCAAGCCAGAAACTGGTGAGTGGACCTTAGTGCCAGATAGCCGGCGCAGGCTACCCCAGACAACAGAAGAAGGAGTAAAACTGTTGAAGGTGCTTGTGAAAGCAGCCCAGCTGGCTTTCTTGCTTTCTTTAATAATACGACGACACTGTGCACGTAATCGTTTATAATTGATACAATTCGCCACTGTGGCGTTTAAAGGTGCGTAAAGCGTCTCTACATGCTGCGGTCCACCAGGGGACCGGTACGCAACGTGGAGAAGAAGTAGGGTGAGGGATGGAATATTCAGCAGCAGCGAGAATGACTTCCGTGAGGTGTGCGACCTGACGATCGCAGCTTGTGAAGGTTTGATCCTGAAAGGTCGCCCTGGAAGAGAAGAGCCCCCAGTCTGCTTTGGAGATGGTCCAACTAGATGAGCATGGAGAGGGGGTATGCTGCAGGAGATGGATAACACACGGGAAGTGGTCGCTCGAATATGTATCAGAAAGTGCATACCACTCAAACCGGCGTGCAAGTTGGGGAGTACATATAGAGAGGTCTAAATGGGAATAGGTGTGAGATGTGTCCGAAAGAAAAGTAGGGGCGCCAGTATTGAGGCAGACAAGATTGAGCTGGTTGAAAAGGTCTGCTAACAGGGAGCCCCTTGGGCAGGATGCTGGAGAGCCCCAAAGGGGATGATGGGCATTGAAGTCTCCAGTTAACAAAAATGGTGCAGGTAGCTGAGCAATAAGTTGCATCATGTCTGCCCTGGTAACGGCAGACGACGATGGAGTGTAAACGGTACAAATGGAAAATGTAAAAGTGGGGAGAGTAATGCGGATGGCAACTGCCTGCAGGCCGGTGTGCAACGTGATGGGATCGTAGCAAATATCATCCCGGACCAGCAACATAACCCCTCCATGAGCCGGGATACCTACCACAGGGGGTAGGTCAAAACGCACAGAGGTGTAGTGTGCCAAGGCAATTTGATCGCATGGGCGTAGCTTCGTTTCCTGGAGGGCTACGACGAGCAGACGGTGCAAGCGGAGCAGCAACTTCAAGTCCTCTCGGTTGGAGCGAATGCTGCGAATATTACAGTGAATAAGTGCCATCCTAAGAAGAAAAGGAAGATGAAAGAAGGGGTCACCTCGAAGGCCGCTGAGGGCCTGGCTTCAAGCGAGCACTGCCGCCGCTATCAGTAGGCGGACAGTCGTCGTCCATTGGGTCTATAGGTTCATCGGCCATCTTGGGAAGATGGCCGGGAGGGGGAGCTTCCTCCGCTGGTGAACGGCCAGATGTTCGGCTACCAGCAGTGCGGCCAGGTGAAACAGATGACGGCCTGGGGCGGCAACCGCTGGGTGGCGCAGGAGAAGAAATGCGCCATGGCAGAGAAGGAGAACTGTGCTTCCTATGAGCCTTCTTGGAAGGTCGTTTGGTGGAAGTACCGGTCGAAGGCTGGGAGGTCGAGGTACGTAGGAAGTCTGCACGCGACGGTTCCTTCTTGAAGGCCCGTGCACCTGACTTCGGGGTCTTCGTCTTAGCAGAAGCTGATGAAGGGGCTGGTGTCTGTGGGGTGATGGGAGGAAGAGGAGAGGTCGACCGCGCGATCTTAGCACTGGCTGAACAGACGACCGTGGTGCTGAAGGTCAGATCGCATGTCTGGGTTGCCACCTCCCTGGTAGTCCAAGGAGAGGCGAGGACAGTACTGTATTTCCCCGCTGGGAGCAGCGTGGGCTTCCTACTAGCCAATAGCTTGCGAGCAGCCGAGGTGGACACTTTCTCTTTGACCCGAATTTCTTGGATACAGCGTTCTTCCTTATAGACAGGACAGTCGCGGGAGGATGCGGCATGGTCACCCTGACAGTTCACACAACGAGGAGACGGAGGTGGACAGTCACCCTCATAGGCATCCCTGCCACAAGTGACACATTTAGCCGCATTGGAACAAGACTGCCGAGTGTGACTGAAACGTTGACACTGGTAGCAGCGCGTAGGTGTCGGGACATAGGGGCGAACAGAAATAACCTCGTAGCCCGCCTTGATGCGCGATGGCAGCTTAACACTATCAAAGGTCAAGAAAAGTGTCCGGGTCAGTACAAGGTCATTGTTGACCTTTTTCATGACCCTATGTACAGCCGTCACGCCCTGCTCAGCGAGGAAAGATTGATTCTCCTCGTCAGTCAATCCGTCGAGGGATCTAGTATAGACCACACCATGAGACGAATTCAAAGTCGGTGAGCCTCCACCCGGACAGGGAACGTGTACAGGAGTGTGGCCCGAAGCAGTTTTTGTGCCTGAAAGGCGCTCTCAGTTTCTAGTAATAAGGTACCATTACACAACGTGGTACAAGATTTGACAGATCTGGCTATGGCATCTACGCCCTTCTGGATAACGAAAGGGTTGACAGAGGAAAAATCCTTTCCGTCCTCAGATCGAGAAACGACGAGGAACTGTGGGGCAGGCGGTAGTACTTTTGTCACTGGTGGCCGGTCATGTTTCCGTTTTTGGGCAGAAGTCGACAGAGATGGAGTGAAATCCATTGCGGAGGAATCCCCCATGATTGCCAGCGTCTCTGATGGCGCGCTCCTTCCTTGTGGGGACCCTCTCAGAGGGCACTCCCACCTTAGGTGAATGTTTACACCTCAGGTCACACCTCCCGAGAAACAGACGGAGGGACCAATCGGCATGGTCAGAAGGTATCAGCTCAGGCAATCACCCCTCCCTGGGCCTGGCCTTTACCAGGGGGTACGTGCGTGCCTTACATGTCTACCCAGGGCGGGGAATTACGCGTTACCCCGTCACCGGCTACGCGTGCGAACGCGTGGGTCGGCCTTCAGGCGCGCACAGGGAGGAAGGAAGAAGAGGAAAAAGAAGAGAGAGAGGGAGAGAGAGGACAGACTGTCCCAAACGCCGAGGCGGAGACCAGAGAAGGCAAGGAGAAGAAGGCAATGAGAAGGCAAGGAGAAGAAGGCAATGAGAAGGCAAGGAGAAGAAGGCAATGAGAAGGCAAGGAGAAGAAGGCAATGAGAAGGGAAGGAGAAGAAGACAAGGGAAAGAGTAAGGAAGACAGTGAGGTGGAGAAGAGCAAAGAAAGGAACCAACCAAAGGAAGGAAGAAACGGGAAGTGAAAAAGAAAAATGACCGCAAATAGAGGTCGTGGAACCGTCCGTCTCCGGACGCAGTCGCTAACTACCCCCTTGAGGGGGAGGGACTCCTTTTAGTCGCCTCTTACGACAGGCAGGAATGCCTCGGGCCTATTCTAATCCCCGGACCCGCAGGGGGGACGACCACAGGTGAACCAGCCTCCTGAGAAACCAGGCCTGCGAGGGGGGGCCAGCTCTCGCCGGGGCATCTCTAATGATGGCGATGCCGGTGCTGGAACTACTGGATGCTGCCAAGGCTGAGAACCATCGCAGTGCGGCGGAGTCACAGCGGGGAGGGGCGGTAACTTCCCCTGAGAAACCAACACGGGTGCTGGCAATGGGGAAGCCGGCGCCCGAGGGTTCGGAGGGTGGGAGCCCAAACGTGGACGTAGCTGATTTTGGTGACGATGTACCTCCCGGTCCCCCACCTGCAAGGTATACAGCCGGCGGCCATTTCGGCGCAGGACCACCGCCGGTATCCAACGTGGATTGTGACCAAACCCACGTGCCCAGACCGAGATACCCGGTGGAAAGCCAGGTACTCCGTTTTGTGAAGACTGGCAAGGACCAGGCGAGAGGAGGTGCAGCAGAGTCCTAGGTTGGCGCCCGTGGAGGAGCTCTGTGGGGCTGCGTTCTCCCATTGGTGTGGTCCGGTATGCCATCAGAAAAAAACATCAATGCCTCCTCCGCAGGAAATTCGTGCACATACTTTTTCATCTGTGTCTTAAATGTGCGCACCATGCGCTCGGCTTCCCCATTCGATTGTGGATGAAAGGGGGGAGAGCAAACGTGCCGAATACCAAAATGCCTACAAAAATCCTGGAAGGTCTGCAAAATAAACTGAGGTCCATTGTCCGAGACCAGGGTGACTGGCAGACCTTCCACAGAAAAGATTTTTGCTAGTGCCTGGATTGCAACTTCTGAAGTGGTTGAGGAGCAGTGAACCACATATGGGAAATGGGAATCGGGAATAAGCATCAATGACAATGAGCCAAAAGCCATTGAGAAACGGGCCCGCAAAATCGATGTGAACACGTTCCCATTCCTGGGTTGCAGGCGGCCATGAAGAGAACGCTGACCTGGGAGATGCCTGTTGGCTTGTACATTGGGAACAGGCGGCCACCGAGTGCTTAATTTCTCTGTCAATACCGGGCCAGGTTTTAGTACGGGAAACACCCCAGTGCCCCTCATGTAATAACGTGAGGACTTCCCTTCGCAAACTTGCAGGAACAACCACGCGAGGAGCTGTATCATCGGTAGCCAGAAGGAGAACTCCTTCCAAGATGGAGTGGCGGTCTCATAGAACAAAATAATTACAAAGAGGGTCCGAGGCCCAGCCTGGAGGTCAGGATGACCACCCCTGCTGAATGAGGCGAACTACTTGCCGGAGAACCGGGTCAGCTCCCGTTTTCCTGGCGACTCTAGAACTAGTGATCGGGAAGCTATCAACTGCTTGGCGAGACGCCACATCCAAATGAAAACACATAATCTCCTCTCGATCGAACTTAGAATCCGGTCCCACCGGAAGACGGGAAAGAGCTTCTGCATTGGCATGCTGTCCGGTAGGGCGAAAATGAATGTCATAATGGTACTTAGAGAGGTACAAGGCCCAGCGCTGTGGTCTGTGGGCCGCCCTATCCGGAATCTGAAAGGCGGGGCCAAATAACGATATTAACGGCTTATGGTCAGTGATTAACTTAACCTTCGTGCCATACAAGAAAGGGTGAAACTTGGTAACAGCATAGACAATGGCCAAAGCCTCTTTTTCCACCTGGGAGTAATGGGCCTGCGCAGGACCAAGAGCTTTAGACGCAAATGCTAGTGGCTGCTCGGAACCATCCACATTGCGGTGGGCCAGGACTGCCCCCACCCCATACTGTGAAGCATCTGTAGCCAGGACCAATGGCTTATGGGGGTCAAAAGTATCCAAACAAGGCGCTTACGTGAGGAGGCCCTTCAACGAGGTGAACGCTCGCTCGCATGCAGGCGACCAATCAAAAGGAACACCCTTGCGCAGAAGGCAGTACAGGGAGCGGGCTATGGTGGAAGGCCTGAGAATGAACCGGTGGTAATTAGCAATCTTGCCTAAAAAGCTTGTAACTCCTTCAGCGAAGTGGGCCGAGGATGGTCGACGATACCTTGGACCAAACTTCCTAGCGGCTGGACGCCGAATCAAAGATGGTGTAGCCCACATACTCAATGGATGGTTTGAAGAAGTTTGACTTACGCAGGTTGCAACGCAAGCCCACTGACCTGAATTTGAGAAAGTGGGTGCGAACGTTGAGCAAGTGTTCCTTCGTGCTGTGGCCTGTGACAATTATGTCGTCCAGCTAATTAAGACAATGAGAGATTGTCGACGTGACGTGCTCAAGATAACGCTGGAATATCGCCGGGGCACTGGATATTCCGAAGCCCAACCGCTGGTATTGGTAAAGGCCAAACGGGGTGTTGACGACCGCCAGCCATTTGGAGTCCTCATCAAGTGGTATCTGATGATAAGCCTCCGAAAGATCGATTTTTGAAAAATATTGGCCTCCCGCCACAGCGGAGAACAATTCATCAGCACGAGGTAAAGGATAGGTGTCCACCACCAATTGGGAATTAATGGTGGCCTTGAAATCGCCACAAAGCCGTAATTTTCCCGAGTGACAATAATGAGTGGCGAAGCCCACTCACTAGAAGAAATGTGAAGAACGACCCCCAGGGCTGTCAGCCTGTCTAGCTCTTCTTTTACCTGAGGGTTGAGAGCCAAGGGGATCTGCCTCACGCGTAGAAAACGCGGGCGAGCCGACGCCTTCAATGTTAAGTGAGCTTCAAAGTCTGAAACACACCCCAGGCCCTCCTCAAAGATATCCAGAAAGTCAGTGATCAAAGATTCCAATGATTGATAGGGAACGTCTTTGGAGACCAACTGTATGGTGTCAGTGACAGAAAAACCAAAAGCTTGAAAGGCATCCAAGCCAAAAAGGTTAGCGGAGCTCGCATCACTGACAACAATAAAAGTAATAGGCCAAGTGACTGATTTGTAAGTCACTTCGGTAGTGAATTGACCCAGTAGGGGAATGAGCTGTTTACCATAACCATGTAGACGCCGGTAAACTGGCGCCAACAGGGGCGACCCAAGGTCGGAGTAAGTTTGTGCATTCAACAAAGAAACTGCCGCGCTCATATCTACTTGCAGTTACAGTCGGCGCGACCGAACCGACACCTCGATAAAGAGTTTGTGTGCCGATGCGTCGGGAGCCTGGCCCGATGAAACTTCCTGAATGTCAACGTCCATGTCCTCTGTACCTGCTTCCTTCAATTCTTTTGAGGCTGAGCGGCAAACTTTAGCGTCGGGAGCCTGGCCCGATGAAACTTCCTGAATGTCAACGTCCATGTCCTCTGTACCTGCTTCCTTCGATTCTTTTGAGGCTGAGCAGCAAACTTTAGCAATGTGTCTTTTCTTATTACATTTGCGACAAATGGCCCAATGCTGGGGGCACTCTGACCGATCGTGATGTATATAGCATGACGCACAGGACGGCAACAGGGGCCAGCGGCCGGAACTCTGTTTACGCACCATGCGGGAGCGGCTGTAACGGCCGGATTGTACTGCTCGCACGTCGTCCACCCCAGACGCAGTGGACGCGGCCACGCCGCCCTGAACCGTCGCAACGTCGCACCACGCTTCCAGCTGTTGACCTGCAGCGTGAGAGACTTCATACGAATGAGCAATGGACAGGACTTCCTCAAGGGAAGGGTCTTCTAACTGCAGGGCCCGTTGCCGGACCTCCCTATCAGGGGCCGAACGAACAATGACATCGCGCACCATAACGTGGGCGTACGACTCTCGCAACTGCACCGTGACAAAATAATACTTGCGACTAAGACCGTGCAGGGTAGCGGACCACGCCCGGTAAGACTGATGGGGCTGTTTCTTGCATTGATAGAACGCGACCCTAGCCGCCACAACATGTGTGCGGTGGTGATAATATGAAGACAGCAATGAACACAATGCGTCAAAAGACAAGGACGAGGGTTCCTGCAACAGCGCCAGCTGCCGCAAAACTTGATACAGCGAGGGAGATATCCAAGACAAGAAAAGAGCACGACATACCTCCACATCGGTAACATGAAACGCCTGGAAATTCTGCCGAAGGCGATGTTCATATGTGTCCCAATCCTCCGCCGTCTCGTCATACGGGGGAAAGGGAGGAGGGAACGGCGCTGGAGCAGACTGCGTGGAGAGCAACGCAGGAAGCACTTGTCTCGTGGTTGCCATGAGCTCCGTCTGCTGCTCAACCAAAACCCGCACTAAATCCTCCATGCCGTGGAAAAGCTGCGAAACCGGAACAACGACGCAACATGCGAAAGAACGACCGTACTCGGCGCCAATTGTGTAGTAACACGGTTCACGTTTTCCGGCCCACTTCACTTAGCGTAGACCGGGAACTGTGTCCTAGGCATGCCCGATGTGAACTGAATGGGCACGGCCCGTGCTGCCTGAGTTGTTGTTGTTGTTGTTGTTGTTGTTCTGCCAGCAGAGGTCGCTGCCGAATTCTCGTGTGCCCTCTGGTTGACGGGAATCTATTTGCAGCAACTACCGTCCGTGATGCGCCGTGCCGATGTGCGCCTCCCGCGATCTTTCTGGTGGCTACTGCAGTAACTACACTCCTGGAAATGGAAAAAAGAACACATTGACACCGGTGTGTCAGACCCACCATACTTGCTCCGGACACTGCGAGACGGCTGTACAAGCAATGATCACACGCACGGCACAGCGGACACACCAGGAACCGCGGTGTTGGCCGTCGAATGGCGCTAGCTGCGCAGCATTTGTGCACCGCCGCCGTCAGTGTCAGCCAGTTTGCCGTGGCATACGGAGCTCCATCGCAGTCTTTAACACTGGTACCATGCCGCGACAGCGTGGACGTGAACCGTATGTGCAGTTGACGGACTTTGAGCGAGGGCGTATAGTGGGCATGCGGGAGGCCGGGTGGACGTACCGCCGAATTGCTCAACACGTGGGGCGTGAGGTCTCCACAGTACATCGATGTTGTCGCCAGTGGTCGGCGGAAGGTGCACGTGCCCGTCGACCTGGGACCGGACCGCAGCGATGCACGGATGCACGCAAAGACCGTAGGATCCTACGTAGTGCCGTAGGGGACCGCACCGCCACTTCCCAGCAAATTAGGGACACTGTTGCTCCTGGGGTATCGGCGAGGACCATTCGCAACCGTCTCCATGAAGCTGGGCTACGGTCTCGGACACCGTTAGGCCGTCTTCCGCTCACGCCCCAACATCGTGCGGCCCGCCTCCAGTGGTGTCGCGACAGGCGTGAATGGAGGGACGAATGGAGACGTGTCGTCTTCAGCGATGAGAGTCGCTTCTGCCTTGGTGCCAATGATGGTCGTATGCGTGTTTGGCGCCGTGCAGGTGAGCGCCACAATCAGGTCTGCATACGACCGAGGCACACAGGGCCAACACCCGGCATCATGGTGTGGGGAGCGATCTCCTACACTGGCCTTACACCACTGGTGATCGTCGAGGGGACACTGAATAGTGCACGGTACATCCAAACCGTCATCGAACCCGTCGTTCTACCATTCCTAGACCGGCAAGGGAACTTGCTGTTCCAATAGGACAATCCACGTCCGCATGTATCCTGTGCCACCCAACGTGCTCTAGAAGGTGTAAGTCAACTACCCTGGCCAGCAAGATCTCCGGATCTGTCCCCCATTGAGCATGTTTGGGACTGGATGAAGCGTCGTCTCACGCGGTCTGCACGTCCAGCACGAACGCTGGTCCAACTGAGGCGCCAGGTGGAAATGGCATGGCAAGCCGTTCCACAGGACTACATCCAGCATCTCTACGATCGTCTCCATGGGAGAATAGCAGCCTGCATTGCTGCGAAAGGTGGATATACACTGTACTAGTGCCGACATTGTGCATGCTCTGTTGCCTGTGTCTATGTGCCTGTGGTTCTGTCAGTGTGATCATGTGACATATCTGACCCCAGGAATGTGTCAATAAAGTTTCCCCTTCCTGGGACAATGAATTCACGGTGTTCTTATTTCAATTTCCAGGAGTGTATATCGCTCTTGTTAATTATATTTTTTAACTTTATCTAACAGATCTGAAGATGGGCAGCTAGCCTGAAACCGGTCATTGAAAATAAAACATAGCGATCCAAGACTAAAATGCCATATTTTTATTTAAAGAATGATCACGGCAATCCCAATAAGACAATCATGTCTAGTTTTGATAAAATTTATTAGTTATCTTAGCAAAACTATAGTTAGAATCAGTAAAAGTAATGTATTTTATTGGAAAACTGACAAAGCAAATATGTACTTGGACTTACTCCATAGATGTACATCATAAGCTGCTAAATAAATAAATTATTTTTCTTTATGAAAAGATACATGTTTATCAACATCAATACTACTGAATTTGTAGCTTTCTCCTGCTTTAAAACTGGAGGCTGTAATATACTTCTCATCCCGCTGCTGCAACATAAATTTTTCTGTGTAGTTTCATGGTTTAATGTAGTGTTTTCATCTTTATTTTTCTTGACAAGTGTCATTTACTTAATTACACACTCCCTAGAGTAATTCTATTTCTGCTACCTTCTCATTTTCATTTGTCTTTAAACAAATGAAAATGCATATAAAAATGTAATTTGTCTTCTCATGCTTCTCTGTTTCTATTCATATTTGTCATGCTTGGTAGGTGCAAATTGAGGAGCAAGACTTCATGGTCATGGAACAAGTCAGTACATCAAATTATAATAGGAGAGTAATAACAGATAAAATGAAACTTATGTAAATCCTATGCAGATAACAAGCCATAAATTTAAATAAACATACTCTACAATGTAACATAGGATTTAGCTCGATTTTTTAATTTTTCCAGGAGTTCTTTGACAGAATAGAAGGAGTGAGCCATAAGGAAACATTCCAGTTTAGACTTGAAAGTGTGTGGATTGCTGGTAAGGTTTTTGAATTCTTGTGGCAGCTTACTGAAAATGGTTGCACCAGAATACTGCAAACCTTTCTGAAAAAGGGTCAAGGAGGTGCATTCCAAATGCAGTTTGGAGTTCTGCCAAGTATTAACTGAGTGAAATCTGCTAACTCTTGATAATAATCTGACATTATTAACAACAAACAAAAGTAAAGAAAATATTTACTGATAAGCCAATGACAGAATTCCCAGACTACTGAACAGAGGTGAACAAGATGTTTGCGAACTTACACCACATATTGCTCTGTCTGAATGTTCCCCTAGTCAGCCATCCAGGCTGCCTGTTAGTGCCAGTACCCTGTTTTGAACATTCTAGTGGAAAGCAACTTTCAAAGAGCATGAGAAATGTGTTGAGGCAAGCATTTTATTTATCATCTAAGTTATCAGCACTATGAACATCCTGCCACTCTTATTCCTTAATGAGGTTTGAAAAGGTCTCTATTGCAACTGGATTAGCTTTTCTAAATAGTGTATACTTTTAGCATTAAAATTTGTGCATCATGGTCCAAAAGGCCATTCACCCTTTTGCTAACAGAATGCCCCTGTAGTAAAGAAGACTGCACAAAAATGTTGTCTATGGTTGTGCTACTGTTCCCTGAACTCTCGTTGGAAAGAATACAGTTTGCATTGGATGATATGAATCAAGGAGATCTACCAGCATCCTCTTCCTTTCAAAATCATTCACACAATTAATACTGAAGTCACCACATACAACTAATTTTTTATACTTCCTATAAAGTGAACCAAGAGCAAGAAAGTTCTGAAATCAGAGTCAGGGCACCTATAAATAACAACAGTTAGAAGTTTAGTTCCACTAAATTCAACCACATCTACACAACATTCAAATACCTGTTCCGTGCAGTGCTTTGAAACATCAGTGGACTCAAATGGAACATCATTTGTCACATACATGGCCAGTCCTCTACACCACAAAGTACTCATAGAAAAACAGCCAGCTAGCCTCTGTCCGGTAAAGAAAGCCTCTGAATTATCACATAATTTAAGAAGTGCCCTGAAACACAGTAATGTCAGAGTCAACATCTATAAGCAGTTTCACTAACTTATTTCTAATACCTTGAATATTTTGATGAAATATGCTAATTCTCTCATTACTTGAATACCTAACCTTTGTTGAAAGTGGTCCCTTTGGTAGGGAGACTTCCTTTAAGCAGGAATACCTATGAGCTGACTTCAGTCTAGAAAAGGTGCAGCTCTAACACTGGCTTCTACAGGACCTCCCCTTCCCATATGTACTGAGGTGTAGGCCATACCTAGTGAAACCCACCCTGTAGATAGACTCATCAAACACCACTGCAAAGTGAGCCATGCCCTCTGCCACCAGTGCCCTCTCAAGCCTCAGGTTAATATGTCTGACTGCTGTAATAACAAGAGGCCGATCATGACAGTAAAACAGCTGCACAAAATGCACATTTGTGCCACAAGTTTGGGTAGCATCATACTGCATCATACTCCCCATCCCTATTCACACTATTCCCAGCTCCACCCACAATCACTACCTGATCCTCTTCCATAAAATTCCTAAATAACTCCCCTATATTAATAGTCACCTGAGCCGACCCTGCACTAGGCTTCACAATGCTGGTGACCTGGTACTCACTCCCCAACACTTCCTGCAACTGCTGGCCCACACCTCTGCCATGCAAGCAGCAGAACTTCCTTCTTTCTGTTAGAATTTGCAACTGATTGAGGCTCCATAACTGCTGAGGACTGTTGCATATTTCCCACATCTGCAGCTACAAGAGATTCCTCTCCACTAGACTTTGATAGTTAGTCAAATCTGTTGCTAACAAGCAAAGCACAACTATCTGAATATCTCCTTCTCCTAGCAGCCTTCTTGCCAACTGCCAGTTCCCATTTCCCAGCTCCCTCCTCCCTCCTCATTCCATCTAGCTCCACCTTTGCATTTTGTAACTGCAACTGAAGGGCACTGATATTATGCTCCTGCTCCTCTATTAACTTATTCTTGGTACTTAACCTGCAATTTCAGTAGAGGATATCACCAGAATGCTCACTGACTTCCCCACTGCATTCCCCCAATGAAAATACTTTGAACAAATCTCACACCATAATCCCCTACTACAAACCTATGACAAAGCCTGGACTTCTCACTCATTGTAAAACTTTTACAGCTACTGAAAACAATTAAACTTCTACGTTTTCTAAGTTCTGTTATGTCAATAGAATAATTTTGAGAAATAACTACAGTGATCTGAAATTTCACTCTTTAAACAGAAGTAACTACTGTCATTAACAGTATTAATCCACAATAAATAACAATATCACAAGAACTTCACATGAACGTTAAGCTGGGCAAATACAAAGAGAAGTGTGCTCACATTTTTGTAACATATTTGCTTAAATAAACAATGAATTTCTAATACTCTTGCGTGAATTTCATCAATTAATGACCTGTTAAATGACTTAATTTTTATGTTATTAGAGGAATGCAGAAAAAAAGTTATTTTGAAAGGTAAGAAACAATTTCTTGCATCAGTTGCTGTATGTTACATGTGGAACTCCATCTTTAAGATGGATACTATAACTAAATATTATAAATTAAATTCCCTGCTGCATTTATCTGTCTTTACATGGCAGCTAATATCAAGAACTACTGTAGGGATTTTGATATGATTGTCACTAACAGACAGACTGATGCACATGGAAGGTATGTGCAAATTACCGGAACTATGATAAAGTTTGTCAGTTAAGTTATGCCTCCTGAGAACTCTCCTGACATACACTGCTTGAACCATTTAAGTTATATAAAAGTGAGCAGAATTTGAAGTTAACATTCAGTTATCTAACATTCTCTGGATTTCAATAGTAACTCTACACAGTGGTCCATACACTAAATTACCGCTGTGCCTTAAAAGTCATCCACTTGTAGATATTTAGTGGTATCCATGTGAAGTTTCAGCTTAAAAACATTTTTAGGTGTTAACTGAGAGTAAGGTGCCATACACATGCAAATGTTAAGTGTTTTCAAATGAAATTTTACTGTTCATTATACTTTAGAAATTTTAGTTGTATCTTTCCACAGCTTTTTGCCACCTTAAGTGCAGAGGAAACGTATCAAACCTTCACAAACAGTACTTCTACTACTATTTGAAATGATTGTGAAAAGTAACACATTATGTGTGTGTGTGCTGCCATTTTCATGTGTATAGCATTTTTCTTTGCATAAACACTCAAAAAGGGCTTTTTAAGGTGAAACTAGCTGTGTACCTAAGAGGCCTTAATCAACATACACAATAAGTGTTAAAATGTTGAAAGAATGTGAGTGTTGTTGCAAATTCTATTGTTAACATCCACAAGTGGAAGACATGCTTTGTTGGTGTTCCACAATTTTAAGTGGTATGACTGTGAAGCAGGAACATTTTGTTTCACTGATTACATGTCAGTTGTGCAACGAGTAGACTTTACTGCTGCACCCACACATTATGCTCTGGGAAGCGATTTCAGTAATGGTGTGGTAATAGGTATTCATAATGTACACATTTAGCATCAATATATTTGGTCTACACCGAAAGAGTCAATGAGCAATTGACAAATGGAATGTTCACAATGTCTATTAACTGGTGATTGCACTAATGGTGTGTACATAATAGTTCCATTCTAACACTTTCCTGGAGGCTATACACTCCTCACTGATGGGTGCATCGACCGATCACATGACTGCAGGAGAACTATGGCCATTTGTCCCAAATGAAGCAAACTTTTTCCATGAGTTTGGGACACTGAATGCTTTGTGGATGCGATGAAATGGAAAGCAAGAAAGAATGGAGAATGCCGAACAAACTTCTGTACACATCGGTGGGAGCTTGTGTTTGGCTCAACCCACATGGCCCACAGAAATGGAATCCGGAAAGCAGTTCTGTACTGTCTGGTGGCTCAACTCACACAGCTGTTGCTTTTTGCTGACCTGTGTCCATGTACACCACATATGTTGCCAGGATTTCAACTATCACTAAGAGTGTCCACAGCCCGACACCTGATGCAGCTAATTTGTGCTGATCGTGAACAGCTCTGATTCATTCCTGCAGTTCTGCTATATGGCTGCCACAAAGGTCCCCCTCAGAGAGTGGAGATCAGCAGTCGTGAGAAAGCACAGGCATCCAGCCTGCAGCCAATTTGTGTTACAGATGTTTGATTGTCATGTACTTCATAGTGCTGTCAGTACAAGTGTGATGGTGGCAGGCCATCAGTGGTGTTTGTGTGCTGGTGAGTGACACCAATGTGCAGGTCTGGTCAAGTGCACAGTGGGCATGTCCTCAAGTTGCTAGCTAGTGGCAGTAGTGACAGGCAGCTATCCAAAGTAATATGTGATTGGCATAGAGGCTGTAAGTCACACAAAAGGTGTCAAGTTGAAAAACATTGAGAACAAAAGGTAATGAAAGAAGGCATTCATGAGTACTGTTAATACACGATAATTAAATAAAAGATTCATCAGTTGCACTGTTCAGAGTTTGCTAACACACTCGGTCACAGAAGTATGGCACGGCATCTGATCCAGCCTTGACATCTGAGAAGGGAGGAGAAGATTAGTGTTTAAAGTCCCGTCAGCAGTGACGTCATTGGAGATGGAGCAAAAACTCAGATTAGTGTTAGACGGGGAAGGAAATTGGCTATACCCTTTGAAAGGAAGCACCTCAGCATTTGCCTGAAGTGATTTAGGGAAATCAAGGAAAATCTAAATCAGGTTAGCAGGACATGTGTTTCAACTGTCATCCACCAGTGTACTAACCACTGTATCACATCATTCGGTTGGTGCCTGAGACAGCAAAGGTGTGGATGCTGTATGAAGTGTGTATACTCATGCAAGCACAGTGTCGTCGTGACTTGAACGCGGATCCCAGAACTGTGATGGACTACCCCATCAGCACAGAGCACGATGTCCAAAGCTTGATGGGAACAAACAAAGAAAACCTGTATGGAAGTTAATCTGGCCTCAATACCCAATGCAGTGGTGAATCCAAGCTCAGGAACTCCAACAGACAAGCAGCTGTTTATGCAGGAGATGATGTCCGGAGTTCAACTGGAAACGATGTGCTGAAGATGTGACCTGCCAGAGAGGCCTTCCAGGAAGAACTACAGTATAGAATGAATAAGAATTTTTTTTTTTTGTTATGGTTTTAGGGTGCAAAACTGCTACAGTCATTAGCGCCTGATCTGTGACTTAGGAAAAGCTAAAAAACCGAAACTGGAAACCAGCAGCAATGGGAGCAAAACTCAAAAAAGTGGGGAAACCAAAAACAGAAGGAAAGCTTAAAACACTACTATAGAAGGGGGGTTGTTCGTCCCCAAAAAGAGCTTCAAATGACTGACGTCATCTCACTGGCACTAATGAACTCGAGAACACGATCGGCTGATCGCGTGTCATCTGCTAAAATGGAAGATATATCAGGCGACAGCTGTAGACGGGTGCGTAATGGAGTAAAATAGGGGCACTCAAGTAAAAGGTGTCTCACTGTCCACAGTTGAAAGCAGTGGGGACAGAGTGGGGGAGGATCACTGCTTAAAAGATGTCAATGGCTAAAAAGACAGTGCCTTATCCGGAGTCTAGTTAAAATTACCTCCTCCGGACGACAAGTTCGGAAGGAAGAGGTCCAAGCATAGGGAAGAGCTTTCATGTCCCGCAATTTATTATTGGGAAGTGTCTACCAATGTGCGTGCCATAAAAGAGTAACACGACGACATAAAACATTCCGTAGATCGGCGAAGGGAATCGTGCGAATAGCTGGCCGAAGAAGAGAGACTGCAGCCTTGGCCGCTATATCGGCCGCCTCATTTCCACAGATACCAACATGTCCTGGGATCCAGAGGAATGCCTTAGAGATGCCCCCCAAGTGGAGCAAGTGGAGGCAGTCCTGAATCCAGTGGACCAGAGGGTGGACAGGGTAGAGAGCTTGGAGACTGAGGAGAGAGCTGAGAGAGTCTGAGCAGATAACATACTGTATCCGCTGATGGCTACGGATGTATTGGACTAAGAATCTGTTATGTATGTAGCAGCACAATGCAGTGACTGGTACTTAAATTGTTTTTGTGAATTTCTTGCATTTTTAAATTAATTAATAATTACTGTATTTTGTATGCCATAGCAAAAATTTAGCACACTTCAGAAATGTCAGCACAATGAGTCATGACAGATTTGACAATCACACTGTGGAAGACTCATTATAACTCCCTGGACCAGTCAGTATGCAGGTGCTACTTAGCTGAAATCAAAAAATGGAAAATCCAGGATGGAATAATACAATATTTTGGAAAATATAGATTGCTACTCATCATATAGTGGGAATGTTGAGTCACAAACATAGCTATGAGGGGACTGCGGACTTGGCAGCTTGCTGTTCAGTTTGCAGACAGACTAGACCACTCTCATGTCATTGTCATTGTAGCCATACTGTTGCATCTTATAAAGTATCAAAATGGAGCCTCTAGTCAGTGAAGTAATTATTATGGAAGTGAAGAAACACCCATTGCTGTACAACAAATGAGATGAGGAGTAGAAAAACAGAGATAAAAAGAGAGAATCACGGTAAGCAGTTACACTGATCATTCGGGGAGAAAAGTGGGATGGAATGTATGTCAAGCAGAAATCAGAGCTTGATGAACATTGGCAATAAATATTTCATTCACTTTTATAAACAGTGTACCCTGGAATGTATTCATGAACAAAATTTTAACAAGACAATTTTTTGATTAAAAAGCTGGTCTTCATATGAAGATGTAGTGTAACGATTTTGTCATAATGGTACAGATTCTTGAGGGGAACAGAAGTAATCAGCAAAATGAGCTCTGAAACTCTTGCCCCTATTAGTTTCTTTTCTCCCATGTGCAAGAATTCTTTCCATTATGCATGTCAGTGTATTACAAAATTTGCAGCCATCATGTAGTCTCACAAAATTGTAAAGTGAGCAACACACTTGAATAACAGTATCTCTTCCACATCCACTTTAACATCAATCAGATGATGGAAAGTTCTACATAGCACTGTGCTCATAATAGCCTGTAGTTAAAGACTTTTTGCTTGTTAGTCAGATCTTCTGTAGGGTATGTTCTCACTAAGTTGTCACTCATTGCAACAAATGTCTCATCAGCCACAAACACATAAGGGCTTTTCAGGATCATTTGGAGACAGTGCTGCATCTGTCAAAAAGGAAGTGTGATTGTAAATTTCTTTATCTAATTCAGTTTCTTTGAATACTTTACAGCCTTGTTGATGGTCAGATGCCACTATGTTTGTGAATCTGAAATGATAATTGCTGTCTGCCGTGGTCATTAGTACAATAGAAAAGTACTATTTGTAATTACAATATTTGGTGCCTGACCTCCACGGCTTAACAATTCCAATGTGCTTTCCATCTATGAATCCCACATGACGTGGGAAGACTGCTGTATTCTCATATTGGTCGCTGACATTCTGCCAGTCTTCTGTGGTCAGTGATTTCATACATTCCTCTTTTTGCATCTATCACACGAATGCGCATGTGTCTCTAATAATGCGAGCAATTGTAGATTGGCCAAGAAGAAACAAAAAAAGCAGAGAATGCATCGAATTCCCAGTCCATAGATAACTGTAAAATTTGATGTGATCCAACAGAAATGGTTGGTGAAAGCCCACAGATTTCTTTTGATTTATAGTTTGCATGATGCTTTTTAGAAAATTTTTCCCATTTTCAAGTGTGTTTCCTGTATGCTATGCCACTTATTCTCGATTTTTCCATGCGTGAGGTGCTGCATCGTTCTGTTGTTTTTAGTGTAATGTATAAAACCACTCAAAAATTTTAGTTAGTTATTGACACAGAGTTAGCAGTGAAACTCAAAATCAAGATCTATTATTACTCAAAAATTGCACATGTTTTTATACCTTATACAACACCTGTGGACAACTATTGCAGCACATAGTACAAAAATGGAATTCTTATTTAGTGAAATTCTGCTCATAGTTGATACTAACTGTGCACAGTAAATGTCACTGCAGATTGCACCGATGCACTTCTGCTGCAAATGCTCATGTGGCCAGCACTGATAGTACTGTGCATGCTGCATGAATCCCAGCAGACATGTGTATGAAAAACATGCTCCTGTGGCCTTAGCCTATGGCAGGCAGCGACTAGGGTATTGTTATGATGTAGTGCTGACATTTGGATTGGGCTGCAGCGGCCGGCACTCGTGATGTGGTACGCTGGCAGCTGTGGTGCGGGCTGACCCGGGTGTCTGTGGTGAACACAGCTGGCTGGACAAAGTGGGGTGAGACCAAGGTGAATGTGGTGGCACAGTGACATTTCATGGCATGTGTACATCATTGGCAGCCATGCGTGTGGTGTTGTCTGACAGTTGATGGAGGAACAATCACCCATTGACAGCTCTTCTGATGGGGCAAAGGAGTGGATGGTGGCCAGAGTGCCAAGATGTAAGGTTTGACTTGGTCAGTTGATACTTTGGTGAGCTTGCTGTTGCACTCAATATGTCAAGTGTTCTCTCACTGCAGGTGATGACACAGTGTGGCCTTAAGTAGAGCAGCTGAAGGGGTGGCAGTTCTGTGTCAGTGTATGGCATGATGTGTGTACAGCACAGTAAATCAGCATGCATGAATACTTTGCCAGTGCCATGCCACATCAGTGCGTGCAGTCAGAGGTGGGGCATGTGAGTGTGCAGACTTTCTGCCAGTGTAGGGGTTGAGGTGTCATGGGATTTTGGTAACTCCTCCATAAAATCACCAGGGATGGCAAAGGGTTATCCACAGACGGGGTCAGCAGGTGAATCACCGATCTCTTCTTTTGGTGTTACTCACAGGCGGAGCAGTACCAATGGGAGAGCTTCCATCCACGCACTGTCATGGCAAGCTAAGGAGGTTTTCAATGTTCATTTAAGCCACTCAACCATGCTGTTAGTAGGTAGCTAGTAGTTCTGTGTAACTGTAAATCTCACTGTCCAGTGACATGTGTGAACAAAGCACATTCAAATTGATGGCTGTGGTCTATTGTGACATGACTGGGACAGCTGAAGTGTGGCACCCAGGTGTCAACGAAGGCAGTGTCGACAGTCTCAGTTGTGATGTCCGCTACGAGTTTTGCCTACAGCCAGGGAGTGAAGCGGTCCACCATCCTCAGCAAGTAATATTTGGCATAAGCAGGGGGGAGCGGACCCACAATGTCAACACGGAGATGTGCAAAGTGGCGTGTCACATTGGGGAAGGTGCCAATGGGTGCACGACGGTGCGTAACAACTGTGGTTCACTGGCCAGCCATGAACGACAGTGGTGATAATGCTAGGGTGTGATAAGTGTGATGATCCATGAGCAGTGTGTACTCGTTGAAACATCACACCAAATCTTGCCAACAGAGCCAGGAATGGGCACTAGCTCGAGCTGTAGGCTGCTGGAGGCGTCATGGCAGAGTCTGTTGAGTAGTTTGTCCTGTTCTTGAGCAACGTTCTCAAAGTCAACAAGTGAAGTGATAATGACACCAGCAATGGAGAAGCAGTCAGAGCGATACTGTTAATTCTGGAAATATGGTGGATGTCTGTGGAGAACTGCAACACATACTCTAACTGCTGGAATTGACACGGCTTACACTCGGTACAATTGTTCCGAAATGTGAAACTTATGAAGGTAAGGGCTTCTAAAGATGGGCAGAAGTATCTTACTGCCTCGAACACCGCAAGCAACTCACAGTCATAAGCACCCGAGGTATGTTACGACTCTGATAGCATCTGCAAGACGAAATTGAGTGGCTGCTAAATACAGCTGGTGCATAGTTGAAGGACAGCTGGTCTCGCTCATATCTGTGATCGTGGCCAGTTCAGCAGGGTGCACTGGGTGAGTGAAAAGCATTGCTTCAGTGAGGCTGAAAAGCACTGATTCGGTGAGGCTCCATTTGGACCCAATCAAGCTTCTCTTCTTTGCATCCATCCACAAAACATATATTGTTTCTCTCCAGTTGGAACCACAGAGCACCACAGTTAGTGGTTCCAGCACTGCAGTAGCATTAGGTAGATGGCGCCAATAAAAATTTATCATGCTGAGGTAGCAGCATAAGCCTTTGTGCAACTCAGATTGTGGCATGTTCAAGATTGTGTATACCTTGTTTGGTAGTGGCATAGTTCTGCTAGGGATGATTAAATGCCCTAGAAACTCAATTTTCATGACCCAATTTGAACTTTGAGGGGTTAATGACAATGCCAGCCTCGTTCAGGCACCAAAAGGTGGTAGTAAGGCAGTGGCGACAGAGTTCTGGCAACTTCGAAAAGATGCTGATATCATCAAGATATACAAAACACCATTGCAAGCCTCAAAAGCTGCCATTTAGGAAACGCTGCCAGGTCTCGGCAGCATTACAAACATCTAATGTCACGTACAAGCTTTCGAAAGGCACAAAGGACATGACAGTTGCTCTTTTCTGAATGTCTTCAGGTGCCATAGGAATCTGCGTTAACACCTTTGCGCAGTCAATTTTGCTAAATATAACTGAGCCCACCGAGGTGTGGCCAAAATCCCGTGGGTGAGGTACTGGATATCTATCCAGCATCGTTCATGAATTTAAGGTATGATAGTCTCTGCCTGGTTGCCACACATTGCCCTTCTTGGAGACCAAGTGCAAGGCAGAAGACCATGGGCTGCATGATAGTTGAAAAATGCCTTGTCACAACATTACCTCAATGTCGTCCTTTGCTGCAGTCAGTTCACGCGAGTAGTTAGCAGGCAAGTTAGGTGCACTTAGGGGATTTTTCATGGGCATACATTTTGTGAGCACACCTTTCCAGAGAAAACCGCCATTCACGTTTAAAATAATATTGACTAGTAATTTGAGACACAAAATCGTTAAACCAAAAATTCCAGATCATAAAATTTTTAAATTTCTTGATTCCCTTTTATCTCAGTTTAACATTTTCATCTTCAAAAAATTGAAACCACAGTCACTAATTAATTTATGACATCTGTCTGGCAAAATAATCTTAAACTCGTTATTGAACTCCATACAAATTTCTTCTCCACATCTAGTATTCAAATATTCAGATCTGGTACTACCATGTAAAACTTTAACTTGCAGTTTACAAATATTTTAAACAAAATAGAACTGTATATGTTATTGAGATTCTTCTGTAGTACATCCGTTTTCACTGAAAAAGTTTTTAGTAAGATAAAAAAGATTATGTTTTATAAATTGACTACAGTGCACAAACTGGCAAAGCTTTTTGTGAAAACAATATTATTCATGAAACTCTGGTGAAAAAAAGAAATAATAAAAATTTCTTCTTCTTATAAAGAATGGAAATATGCTTGAAAGAATTAATAAAAAAAAAACTTGAGACCGACAGAACAAAGTCTATATGTCAGATATGAATATTTGCATAATAATTACAACCTTGCCCAAAAATCTGTTACTTATATTTAATAAAGCATTTTTAAAAAAAAATATTATTCATATTTCTTTCCTTTTCTGATTCTGATATTTTTCATGATTCTCAAAATTACGAATTAAAAGATTTAAAAAAGAAAACTAGAGAGGAAATAGATATAGAAAACAAAGAATACAATAAAAAACAGTTATTGCATTGATACAATTGTTTTAAGTAACTTCCCAATACGAATTTTATTTTCATGTTAGAACACACTGAAAACTTATTATGACTATGTTTCATGCAACACTAAAGGATATAGGAAACTTATTTTAATTTTATTTTATCAAATAATTGTAATATACGTGTGACACTGTATCATAATCGTCCAAAATAAGAATTCTTTCTTAATTTCCTTGTTGATTAAATTTTTTGTATTAACATATCTGGTTGCACTCGAATTGCATTTTCCTTTCACTTCACTCTCAGTTAATCTTATCATAGATTCACCACTCAACTACTGAATATTCTTATAGGCTAAAGTAATACCCTTTACCTTCATCACAGTATATTTATCATTTTTCTCAAAATAATGCCCAGTTTTTAATGTGTTTCTTAACTCATCAGAACCATTTTCCACAGTATTTTTATCATCATCAATGCAGGCTCCGATGGGCGGGAGGGGCTGGGGAGAAGCAAAATCCCCAAGGCCCAAGCCTCATGGTACGCCCCAAGTCTCTCAAGGTTTGGTACCTCAAGGTACTAAATTAGCTGCGGTATAAACAAAAAGAAGTATCACGTCATAAATAAAAGACCTTTACCCCAGCACCTTTCCACCGCATTTCTTCTGTTTTATCAGTCATACAGGAGAATTGCGTGCAATTCTATTTTGTGTTTAACCCATGGAGACAGAATAAGGGGAGATGATGCTATAGTCTGTCTGTAAACTCAAGAGTGAGCAGTGCTTTTGGTGGGGGAAATGGCCTTTCCCGGAAGAATGCTGCCACTGGCCTACAGGGGCACCCAAAATCTGTTGCCCGTAATCGATCTAGCGGTGTAGATCGGCGTGCAGTGATATACGTTGTTTCTGTTCAAATCAAATGGCTCTGAGCACTATGGGACTTAACAGCTGAGGTCATCAGTCCCCTAGACTTAGAACTACTTAAAGCTAACCAACCTAAGGACTTCACACACATCCATGCCCAAGGCAGGCTTCGAACCTGCGGCCGTAGTAGCAATGCGGCTCCGGACTGAAGCGCCTAGAACCGCATGGCCACAACGGCTGGCCGTTTCTGTTCGTGGGATCTTAGTTGTCAGCGTCAGTGAGTTAACTTTGTATACTTACTGATGTACTTCGATATCCGGAAGTGATGGATAATCATCTAGTATTGCAAGAAAATATGCAGAATACGAAGAAGTGGAGGTATTTGCGGAGTAACGAGTGTTCGATCGTCTCTAATGTTATTACAGCGTGTATTAAAGAGGCGGCACAAAAAGAACTGTTGGCTAATATTACCAGTCCCAGTCGCCGGCCGGTGTGGCCGAGCGGTTCTAGGAGCTTCAGTCTGGAACCACGCGACCGCTATGGTCACAGGTTCGAATCCTGCCTCGGGCATGGATGTGTGTGATGTCCTTAGGTTAGTTAGGTTTAAGTAATTCTAAGTTCTAGGGGGATGATGACCTCAGATGTTAAGTTCCATAGTGCTCAAGGCCATTTGAACCATTTTTTGAACCAGTCCCAGTCAGAGGGCTGCAATTTATGCAAACATCAGTCTCACCACAATAGGACGCATAAGGTCCAAATGGCTCCGAGCACTATGGAACTTAACATCTCAGGTCATCAGTCCCCTAGAACTTAGAACTACTTAAACCTAACTAACCTAAGGACATCACACACATCCATGCCCGAGGCAGGAGTCGAACCTGCAACCATAGCGGTCATGCGGTTCCAGACTGAAGCGCCTAGAACCGCTCGGCCACACTGGCCAGCTGACGCATAAGGAAGTAAAAGCAAAAGTAAGCTGCGTGGTTTACCGGAACTGCCACGAAGGAAAACTGATAATTTTGGGAGGTCGTTATAGGCAGTAATTACAGCAAGTTAACCTCTTCAAAATATTCCCCAATAGCTATTGTACACTTATGCCAGTGATTTTTCCAATTCCCGAAACACATTTGGAACGGTTTCTTCGGGATAGTTTATGGGTCTCGTAACTGTATTTTTAATCTCATAGGCCTGCTGGCAATTTACTAAAAATTTGATACACTTTATTCCATTTTTATTAAAAATTTTAATATAGATTCTCTACTCTATTTATATACAAAACAAATAATCCTTGATACTACAAAACACATGTAACCTTTTTGACAGCTGACAACAGAATAAATACCCAATATGCATAACATTATACACACACTTTTCAGACATGTTTACGAAGACAGTGACAAAAAATGTAGTGCAAATCGGACTAATACAACACGCGAAATTATAAATTCATCCTTACTTTTTAAACACTCTTCGTGTTGCAAGAATTGTCAAGTTTCAACGCAACCCTTCAAAGAAAATTTCTAGCGTTTAGTAGAAACACGAAGTAAGAACAAGCCTTAAATTCTGCAGATTGATTGCACTATACGGGGTTCTCTTTACGAATAACAATAGAGGTGCATAGATTCACATGAACAGGCAGTCGGTTCTATGTTTGTAGTAGAATCCTGACTTCCGTTCTAATGTTAATATTACTTACTCTATAATGTTGTGTTTCGGAAGAAGCTATCGTCTTTAGTATTCATTATGGTCTTGACGCATTTGTGTAAAAATAAACGCTGCCGGGACGTATCAGTGCACGGCATCGCCACGGATTTAAAGCGCGCGCCGCGGCAGGGCCGGTACTACCACAGTCTAACATTAGTACTACGTTGTGGAACAGCCTGTAGAAGCGCTTCGTGACGTTGCTCGGTTGGCGGAGTGGGGACTCGCTCGCTCTTGAGTTTACCGACCGACTATACAGACTTCCGCTGTAGGTGTTACACTGTTTTAGTGAACAACACACCATAAGGAACGTAACTTCAAACGCTTTTCTGGTCTTAAATGCGTATTCGATACAGTAATACGACACGAAAATATGACGCTTCTGGCCTCAGTACTGTAATTCCTTTTTGTTTATACACTTCGAATAACCGAGAAGAGAAGTACATGCTATGACAAGCGTGCTTTTGTAATCCATTTCTATTCACTTTCATTGTGTCTGTGTCGATAATTGATAAAGCCAGTACTCCAATAGCAATGATTGAATGTTTAGAGGCACCGATTTATGTTCGATGCATTTTCAAGTCAAATGTAAATTTTAAATGTTCAAGTTTGCGAGAAACTTACCTTATTTCCTTTGGTGTCCCATAGATGTATGCAGGGATGACATAAACAAGCCAGCTGTTCATGTCAAAAAAGTGAAAGATTCGTTAAATTATGAAGGAAAAGAACTGAATTTAAGATTGTCAGGCCCATTGTAGTTTACACATGTGCTTTGTTTTTAAACTGTACCTACCAAGTGACATTCAGTGTGGCAGATAACTGCAATTTACAGAGTAACACGACAACACAGTGATTAATGTAATGATGTAAATAGCCTGGACGTATATATGGAACTTTGCTTTAACAAATATGTAACCCTTTAAGTACTTACACTACTGGCCATTAAAATTGCTACACCACGAAGATGACGTGCTACAGACGCGAAATTTAACCGACAGGAAGAAGCTGCTGTGATATGCAAATGAGTAGCTTTTCAGAGCATTCACACAAGGTTGGCGCCGGTGGCGAAACCTACAACGTGCTGGCATGAGGAAAGTTTCCAACCGATTTCTCATACACAAACAGCAGTTGACCAGCGTTGCCTGGTGAAATGTTGTTGTGATGCCTCGTGTAAGGAGGAGAAATGCGTACCATCACGTTTCCAACTTTGATAAAGGTCGGATTGTAGCCTATCGCGATTGCGGTTTATCGTATCGCAACATTGCTGCTCGCGTTGGTCGAGATCCAATGATTGTTAGCAAAATATGGAATTGGTGGGTTCTGGAGGGTAATACGGAATGCTGTGCTGGATCCCAACGGCATCTTATCCGCATGGCTGTAACGGATCGTGCAACCATGTCTCGATCCCTGAGTCAACAGATGGGGACGTTTGCAAGACAACAACCATCTGCACGAACAGTTCGACGACGTTTGCAGCAGCATGACTATCAGCTCGGAGACCATGGCTGCAGTTACCCTTGACGCTGCATCACAGGCAGGAGCGCCTGCGGTGGTGTGCTCAACGATGAACCTGGGTGCACGAATGGCAAAACATCATTTTTTCTGATGAATCCAGGTTCTGTTTACAGCATCATGATGGTCACATATTTGTTTGGTGAATCGCGGTGAACGCACATTGGAAGCATGTATTCGTCATAACCATACTGGCATATCAGCTGGCATGATGGTATGGGGTGCCATTGGTTACACGTCTCGGTCACCTCTTGTTCGCATTGACAGCACTTTGAACAGTGGACGTTACATTTCAGATGTGTTACGACCTGTGGCTCTACACTTCATTCGATCCCTGCAAAACCCTACATTTCAGCAGGATAATGTACCACTGCATGTTGCAGGTCCTGTACAGGCCTTTCTGGATACAGAAAATGTTCAACTGCTGCCCTGGCCAGCACATTCTCCAGATCTCTCACCAACTGAAAACGCCTGGTCAATGGTGGCCGAGCAACTGGTTCGACACAATACACCAGTCACTATTCTTGATGAACTATGGTATTGTGTTGAAGCTGCATGGGCAGCTGTACCTGTACACGCCAACCAAGCTCTGCTTGACTCGATGCGCATACATTTCAAAGCCGTTATTACGGCCAGGGGTGGTTGTTCTGGGTACTGATTTCTCAGGATCTATGCAGCCAAATTGCGTGAAAATGTAATCACATGTCAGTTCTAGTATAATATCTTTGTCCAATGAATACCCGTTTATCATCTGCATTTCTTCTTCGTGTAGCAATTTTAATGGCCAGTAGTGTATAATTTAACCACTGTAGCAGGTGCTCCACACGTTTTACTGAAGATTTAATTAACTACATGTATTTATATTACTTTTATATTAAATTATTGCATTTTAAAATATTAGTCCCCATTTCCAGGATATTTCTTGCCAGGAGTTTTCAGTTACTAGGGAATAACCAAACAATGAAAACCAATTCTATTGCTTACCTCCAGAGACCTCTTCGTATTGAATTGATGGTAAATCTAAAGTCAAATCACAGAAATAAAACCATACTGCAAAACTGTAAAGTGCATCAAAATTTCAAGTATATATAAGTAAATAGCCCTTACATAAGTGCACTTACAAATGAAATGTTATTTGTTTAAACTTTAGACTACAATCAGAATGATTAGTACACCCGTAAGTGATGCAAGCCAGCATTTTTTATCAAAACACTTCATGACTACACGGAATCAAAACACCAGAAGCGAATGTTTTGGGGTAGCTAACATGGCGGATCTTCACTTGAGTCGGCTTCAAGTTTGTGACGTCATGACAACTCCTCTTATTTTTACCTCCATGGTTTTATGTTAGACTGTGGATTAACCTGGACTGCACAACGTTTTCTTTATACACCGTGCACTATAACCATCTTGTGATGGAGTCGTAAGAGCAGTTTCTTTAAATGTTGTTAGAAATCCTACCAAAACACTTCCTTAACAAACGTACTCAAGAGGGGAAGAAGGGTAAGGGGGGGTGGAGAGGGGAGAACAAAGATGCCAATGGCTGAGGAGATGGGAGGAGGAGTTGAGGGAGAGGGGAGGGGAGGCCCGGGGGAGGAGTGGTGAGAAAGGGAGGAGGGAGGGAGGGTGCCCAAAGGAACAGACACAGGAAGAGGGAGGGAGGATCAAAGTTGGTAGGAGGGGTAGATGGAGGGGAGGAGGACATCATCAGGGAGGGGGAGCTGGCGGAAGCCACCTTGGAGAGGGTAAGGAGGGTGGAGAGATGGAGACCGGGTGGGATGTGGGAATACAGGTGCGGCAGCAGGTGGGGGTGGGAGAGGATGGGTGAGACAAGTGGATGAGGAGGATCGAGTTTACGGGAGGTGTACAGAATCCGTATCTTTTCAAGGAAAAGGAGGAGGTGGGGGAAGGGGATGAGATCATACAGGATCCACATGGGGGAGGGGAGACGAATGTGATAAGCGAGGCGGAGAGCATGGCGTTCAAGGATTTGTAGGGATTTATAAAAGGTAGGGGGGGCGGAGATCCAGGCCGGATGGGCGTAACAAAGGATAGGGTGGATGAGGGATTTATAGGTGTGGAGGATGGTGGAGGGGTCCAGACCCCACGTATGGCCGGAAAGGAGCTCGAGGAGACAGAGTCGGGAGCGTGCCTTGGCTTGGATTGTCCAGAGATGGGGAGTCCAGGAGAGGCAACGGTCGAGGGTGATGCCGAGGTACTTAAGGGTGGGAGTGAGGGCGATAGGACGGCCATAGATGGTGAGATAGAAATCAAGGAGGAGGAAGGAAGGGGTGGTTTTGCCTACAATGATCGCCTGGGTTTTGGAGGGATTGATCTTGAGCAACCACTGGTTGCACCAAGCGGTGAACCAGTCAAGATGGGATTGGAGAAGGTGTTGGAAGCGCTGCGGGGTGGGGGCAATGGCAAGGAAGGCGGTGTCATCGGCAAACTGGAGAAGGTGGACAGGGGGTGACGGCGGCGGCATGTCCGCCGTGTACAAAAGGTACAGAAGGGGGGAGAGGACGGAGCCTTGGGGCACACCGGCGGAGGGGAAAAAGGTGTAGGAATCCGTGTTATGGATGGTGACGTAGGAAGGACGGTGGGAGAGAAAGGAGTCGATCAGACGGACGTAGTTAATGGGAAGGGCGAAGGTTTGGAGCTTGAAGAGGAGACCGGAATGCCATACGCGGTCATAAGCATGTTCGAGGTCCAGGGAGAGGAAGATCGTGGAGCGACGGGAATTAAGCTGGTCGGAAAGGAGATAACTGAGGTGAAGGAGAAGGTCGTCGGAAGAGAAGGACAGCAGGAAGCCACACTGGGTAACGGGAAGGAGGAGGTGCTGGCGAAGATGCTGGTGGATGCGTCGGGTGAGGATAGATTCCAGGACCTTGCTGAAGACCAAGGTAAGGCTGATGGGACGGTAGGAGGAGACGGCGGACGGCAGTTTGCCAGGTTTAAGGAACATCAGGATACGGGAAGTTTTCCACAGGTCGGGGTAGTAACCGGTGGACAGGACTACATTGTAGAGCCTGGCCAGCGTGGAGAGGGAAGCAACAGGAGCTTCACAAAGGTGACGGTAGGTGACACGATCGTGACCAGGAGCGGTGTTGCATTTTGTGCGGAGTGTAGTAATGAGATCCTGTGTAGTGATAGGGGCATTGAGTTCCGTGTGTGCAATGTTGTCCAAGTACTGGAAACCAGGTGCGAGGGGAAGGACAGAGGTGTCAGTTCCATCGCGGACATCCGGGAAGAGGGAGTAATCGAACTGGGGATCATCGGGGATGGAAAACACATCGGAGAGGTAGGAGGCAAAGTGATTGGCCTTACTAAGGGTGTCAGGAAAGGGGTGATCATCATAGAGAAGAGGATAGTAGGGGGAGGATTTAGCTCCGGTAAGGTGACGGAAGGCTGACCAGAACTTGGACGAGTTGATAGGTAGGGTAGCATTTAAACGGGTGCATGTCTGTCGCCAGTCCCGGCGTTTCTTAGCCGCGAGCAAATTACGAATGTGTCGCTGGAGTTGCCGGTGGCGTCGTAGTGTGTCAGGGTCACGCATGCGGACGAAGGCACGGTAGAGACGGCGGGATTCACAGAGGAGGAGGACAGCCTGTGGGGGTAAGGTAGGATGGTGGGGGTGGATGGCGACATTAGGGATGTGGGCCTCCACGGCCTCAGACAAGGTCTGCTGGAGAAAGGAGGTGGCATGGGTGACATCGTCAGGGTGGTGGTAGGTGAAGGGGTGGCTATCGACCTGGATGGACAGGGTATCCCGGTAGGCATTCCAGTCGGCATGGGAATAGTCATGGACGTACTTAGGTGGAGGGTCATTACGAGAGTCAGGGCGGGGGCGACGACTGTCTGAAACGGTGAGGAGGACAGGGAGATGGTCGCTACCAATAGGCTCCAGGACATCCACCATTATGCGGCCAAGGAGGTTGGGGGAGGAGAGGATAACGTCGGGAGTGGAGTTGGATTCGGAATGGGTGTGCTGGGGGATGGGGATGAGGTCGCCTTGAAGGGAGGAGAGGAACCGATGCCACCGCCATAACTGGGCAGCGGAACGACTATGGATGTTAAGGTCGGCGGCGATCATGTAGGAGGTGAAGGTACGGTCAATGTGGGAGAGGAAGTCGAAGGGAATAAGGGCGTTAGGGCGGACATAGATGGTGGCGCAGGTAACGGTAAGGCCGGGGAAGAAGAGACTAAGGATCAGGTGCTCGGTGGGGTCGGGAAGGAGAGGTTGGAGCCGAACAGGGATCTGGCGGTGGTGACCAATGGCAAATCCGCCACGCGCAATTGGGAGGGGATTATCGGAGCGGTGGAGGAGGTAGGGCGAAGTGTGGACGGTGTGGTGGGGTTGGAGAAAGGTTTCATTGAGGAGGAAGGCATCCGCGCGGTGGGTGGCAAGGGTGTGCAGGAAGAGGTTCTTGTTGGCGGGAAGGGAGCGGATATTGTTGAAAAGGATACGGTGCTGTCGCACCATGTCAGGGATTTAGACAAGGGAGTCAAGACGGGAGAAGGTGAAATGAGCCTGGTTGTTGGAGTACATGGCGTACATTTTGAGTTGGAAAATGGAACGGGCAGCGAGGGATATCTGTTGGAGAGTTTGGGGGCGCTGAAAAGGATGAACATTCTGATGGACGATGGTGAGGAATCTGATGATGTCCTCAGCGGTAGGGGGTGGGCGAAGGGAATTGCCGGGAGGGGTGGGGGCGTCCAGAGGACGGGCAGGGACGGTGAGTTCAGGAGTGGTCGGAGGGGGTCGGGCTTTACACTTGTGGGAGTAGGTGGGATGGGGGAGATTGCAGGTATTGCAGGAGGGAGGGGATTGAAGGTTAGGGCACAGCCGGAGGAAGTGCACCTGCCTACAATGCGGGCAGGTGGGGGCCTCGCGGCACTTGGCTGTTGGGTTTGCGTTATAGCGCAGACACCTCTGGCAGTGCAGGGATTGAGGAGGGGAACAGGAGGGGTCGACCTTGTAGTGCTGGTTGAAGAGGAGGGCACCCTCCTTCAGGAGACGGTCAATGGAGGGGGCATCCTCAGAGAAAATCCGCATAAGGCGGGTGGGGCCGGCCGAGTTGAAAATGCGGCGGATTGCCCGCACCTCCAGAGTGGGATGCGCCTTGAGCTTCGCCAACACCTCCTCCTCCGTGATTGTCGGACTAAGCCGAGTGATCACGGCAGTGAGGGTCAGCTGGCGATGTGGGGGTTGGGGTTGGCGGGTAGCGGACAGAGAAGGAGCAGGGGTGAGGGAGGCGTTGGGGCCAAAACGGGTGATGGGGAGGTGGGAGAGGATGTCAGTATGGAGGGTTGGGATGGGGGAGGAGATGAGAACGGAATCCCGTCTGGGAGTGAGGAGAGAGATGGGGGCACCAGGGAAGTGTTGGCGGAGGAGGAGGGAAATATTCCAGGCCTCGAGAAGAGAAGGATTGGGACGGGAGAGGAGGTATTTGTATAAAGAGGAGGGGGGAGGAGGAGGAGGGGGAGGAGGAGGCGGAGGGAGCAGGGCCTGGTGGGGAGACATCCATGGCATCCTGGGGGGGGGGGGAAGGAGGACGGATTGGGGCCTTTTTGGGAGCGGAGGAGGTGGTGGTGCCACTAGGGCGTTTAACGGCGGCAGAAGGTGGGTGGTGATATGAGGGACGGGAGCTATAGGGAGGTGACGGGAAGGGGCAGGTCCCGGCGTGCACGCAGCAGTCGGCGCCAGAGATGGTGACGGTGAAGGCGACGGTGACGGTGGTGGCGGTGATGGCGAAGGCGATGGGGAGAGTTGGGCATGGGCAGTGGCCTGACGGGCCACCACCCTAGCTGGAGGTGCAGTGACAGGCCGGGGGAGTGCGGGGAAAGAATCAGAGGGTGAAGAGCGGGAGGAAGAAGCTGGAGAGGGTGCGACAAAGAGCGAGGGTGAAGGGAGAGTGAGAAGAGGCGGGATGGAAAGAGGGGGGGTGTGACTGGGCACACCATGTTATGGTGGTGGTGGCGGCAGTATAAGGGAAGTATAAACTATGGCTGTGGTGGTAGTGGTGGTAGTGGTGGTGGGGGCTGACATGACGACAGGGAGAAACAAAAACGCACAGGACGAAAAAGAAAGGAGAAAAACTGGGGACAGACGAAGACGGAGGAGGATGAAGACGAAGGAAGACCTGAGTCCCACACTGCTGGCGCTGGCGCTGACGGCGACGGCGATGGCGACGGCGACAACGGGTGGCAGGAACGCCCAGCTGCTGCTGCTGCTACCGCGGACGGGGCCGGCGCGGCTGCTGCTGCTGCTGCTGCAGGAGAACTGGCTGGCTGCTGCCAGCTGGACCGCTGCTGCTGGCTGGGACCGGGACCGGGACCGGGACTGCTGTTGCTGCTGCTGCTCGGCTGGCTGGCTGGCACCTGAAAAACCTAGCACTTCGATTAGTGCTGGAATGGCGCAATCGAAGGGCGGTAAACTTGCGGAGTACCGCCGGAGATCCCTTCCCAGCGCAAGCGGCGGCCCCTATATAGGCCGCAGAAGACCCACAACGCGTGCGCGAGAAGGTGCCGTAACTGCCCTCTAGCGCAGTAGACATACCCCGCCGCCAGTGGTGGAAACAGGCGAAATCGAGATATCGCTGTCAAAAATTAAAAAATTTTATTCCGACGATCGAACCACAGACCGTTGTTTTTTAATGTCAGATAACACCGGGTCCCAAGTCTTACTTAAAAGGTAACCCTTGTCTCTATTAATAAGATTGTCAGATAAACGAATCTCTATGGATTCTTTTAAAACACAGTCCCAATAGCGAGATGCAGGGGCAACCATTTGTGTCTCGTCATATAGCATTCTGTGTCCCTCGGTGAGACAGTGTTCCGCCACTGCAGATTTCTCAGGTTGAAGCAGCTGTGTGTGCCGCTGATGCGCAACACATCGGTCCTGAATGGTCCGGATTGTCTGACCAATATAAGCCTTCCCACAGTGGCAAGGGATCTTGTACCCACCGGGCTTCCTCAAACCCAAGTCATCCTTAACAGAGCCAAGGAGCGCTCTAAGCTCGGCTGGCGGACGAAAAATACTTTTGATATGATATCTTTTCAGAATCCTTCCTATCTTCGAGGAAATGCTCCCAGCAAAAAGCAGAAAAGCCACCGATTTGCAGGTATCTTCTGGTGGTTCAGGCGGATGCATCCTGGGAATGGGTGGATAGTTCTTCTTGGGCACTATCAGATTGGACGCATAGGAGCGTCGTCAGGAAACAGTCTTCGAAGTTTCAATGGCTTTATGCTCAACCCATGATATCTGATGACGGCACCCGTCGACAGACAGTGATTAACCTCACGAGTAAAGAACTGGACGACGCCATGCCGTCAGTGTTGGAGAAAGGCCTGAATTTTGCCTCTACACCAAGGAATGTGCCTATCACCGAATTCATCTGCGCAGTCGAACAAGCAGTGTCCAGCTTTTCGGAGGATCAAGCTGAAGAGATTAGGCAAGAGGTCTCACATACATTGCGGCGGGCGCCGCCTCCACGGAGTAACATCTCCTCTCTCGAAAGGGCAGCTGTCCGGTCCATTAGAGAAGACGAAGGTCTGATAGTTCTACCAGCGGACAAAGGCAACGCAACGGTTCTTCTGTCACGTGATGACTATCTGGGAAAGATGGATCTCTTACTTGAAGACTCAGCATACAGAACATTGCAGGACGACCAAACTGAACGGATAAAACGGAAGACGCCTTCACTGCTGAAAAAGAGTTCTTTACCTGACGACGTTCTGAAAAAACTTCGTCCTGGTGCTGCCGTGCCACCGAGATTATACGGTCTACCCAAGATTCATAAGAAAGGGGTCCCGCTTCGTCCTATCGTAATTTGGGTGCTCCTACCTTACAATCTAGCCAAGTATTTGAAGTGTCGGCAGAAGTGCCAACACCGTGTTGTTTGAGGAAGCCGAAATGCACGCTATAAGCTCACGCAGGATGGCGTGAGGTCTGAAACAGGATACGTAATGAATGCTATAAAGAAAAGTACGTAGCTGCTGGAATACTTAACTTTAATCCACAATTGGGGAACATTGGTCTTGTTGATACAGTATTATCATTTCAATATAACTTGGTGATGGCGCATTGCTAGGTCGTAGCAATTGACTTAGCTGAAGGCTATGCTAACTATCTTCTCGGCAAATGAGAGTCTTCGTCAGTGTCTGTTGCTAGCTACGTCGGCTGTACAACTGGGGCGAGTGCTAGTAAGTCTCTCTAGACCTGCCGTGTGGTGGCGCTCGGTCTGCAATCACTGATAGTGGCGACACGCGGGTCCGACGTATACTAGCGGACCGCGGCCGATTTAAAGGCTAACACCTAGCAAGTGTGGTGTCTGGCGGTGACACCACATTCCTCCCCCGCAAATCGGCGGACGGTTGTGTTATAAGGCTTCTGCCCGCCGTGGAGAGGACCCCATGTTGGCGTATGCGAGGAGGTGGGGAGCCTAACAACAGGCGAGGCTGTGCCACCCGCACCCGGCCATTCGGTCCGAGGGGAGCTAGGAAACGCCTGAAAACCTAGTCCAGGGTGCACGCCAACATGCGGTGTATGCGCCCTAAGATAGTCAGGAGGGGCCGAAGGGTCGACCTCCATCGAGTCGGAGCACCCGACTGGCGAAGACGACAGATGGTCCGGAGCGGGCAGGAGGTCCATGTCGGAGGACAGCTGGGCACGGGAAGCGATCGGCGGCGCGTGACCCAGGGAGGCGCTTGGCGGCTGCAGCGAAGCGTCCACTGCGGGCGGCGCCGGCGGGAGAACAGGCGACGGCGGCGGCGGCAGCGGCGGCGGCGGCGGCGGCGGCGCGTCGCCATGGGGCAAAATGGAAGGCAGCGTCGGTAACAGCTGGGGAAGAGGCGAGCCAGTAGATGGGTCCCCAGGGCGCTGACCAGACGGCACCGTCGCTGAAAGCAGACGGGGAGCGGCAGAATCCGTGCGACGACAGAGGCGCAGCTGATTGAGATGCCGACGCACCTCACCAGAGGCCCCCAAAACCAGATACATAGCGCGGCCGAGGTAGCGAAGAATGCGCATTGCGAGCCAACGCTGTGAACCGCGATAGTTGCGATAACAGACAACGTCGCCTGGAGCAAAAGCAGGTGGCTGCCGCTGCACAGGAACCTGATGCGGCGGATGCAGCAAAGACATCAAGGTTCGATGAGGACGACCGTGGAGCAACTCAGCCGGCGAGCGACCGTCGCAGGGCTGAGAGCGATACGAGGACAAAAAGAGCAATAACGCGTCCTCCCGAGAATGCGACTCTTTTAACTTCAACATCTGTGACTTGAAAGTCCGGACCAATCGTTCAGCGGCACCGTTTGACTGTGACGAAAACGGCGCGGATGTCAGATGTTGAATACCATTGGCCTTGCAGAATGACTGAAATTCTGTGGACATGAATTGTGGGCCATTGTCGGAAACAATAGTCTGCGGAAGCCCTTCTATGCAAAAGATAGCAGATAACGCTTGGATGGTGGCAGATGACGTCGCGGAATACATCCGGACAACAAAAGGAAAATTACTGAATGAATCGACAACAACCAAACATCGAGCATTCCAGAATGGACCAGCAAAATCGATGTGTAAGCGTTGCCAAGGGGAAGTGGCTTTCGGCCATGCAAAGAATTTCCGCGGTGGAGCGGATTGTTGTCCGGCACACGCCATGCAAGAAGAGCACATATTCGTAATCGCAGCATCGATTCCGAACCAAGTACAGTGCTGACAAGCAAGTTGTTTCGTTCTCACTATACCCCAATGTCCTTGGTGGAGAAGCCGTAAGACAGAGGACTGTAACGAACGTGGGACCGCGACCCTGGACTGATCATTATCAGAACGCAACAGCAAAACACCACGTCGAACAAAAAGTCTCTCCTTGTGAGCCAAAAATATGCGAAATAACGGATCCTCGATCCGTGACTTTGACAAGGGCCATTGCGTAGCAACAAAACGCAAAACTGTAGCAAGGACAGGGTCAGCTGCTGTGGCTGTAGCCACACGACGAAAATCAATCGGAAACGATTCGACCACGTCATCGGTTTCCGCATCAATGAACATGCAAGCCAGTTCGGAAGAATCGAACGCTCTATCCTCAGCAACAGGCAAACGGGACAACGCATCGGCGTTTCCGTGCTTAGCAGTGGACCGATACAAGATATCGTAGCGGTACTGCGAGAGGAAAATAGACCAGCGAATGAATTTTTGCGCTGTACGTGGAGGGAAAGGCTTGTTCAGATGAAAAAGCGATGTCAAAGGTTTGTGGTCTGTGTTGATGGTAAAGTGACGACCATACAAGAAATCATGAAACTTAGTAACACCAAATACGAGAACCAAGGCTTCTTTCTCTATCTGTGAATAAGTTCTTTGCGCTGACGAGAGCAATTTGGACGCAAAGGCAATAGGGCGATCATGCGAACCATCTTTGTGCGCAAGCACAGCTCCGATCCCGAAATCCGATGCATCTACCATCAACAAAAGGGGTTTCTGGGAATCGAATGGCGTAAGGCAAGTATTAGAAAGCAACGTCGATTTCAACTGGCGAAAGGCGCGTTCGCATTCCGTGGTCCAGACAAACGGAACACCTTTACAGCGTAAGCGATGAAGCGGAGCTGAAATGGAAGAAGCGCGCGGCACAAATTGATTATAATAATTAATTTTTCCCAACACACTCTGTAGCTGCTACAAATTCTGCGGCGAAGGCAAGTCTTGTATGGCACGGAGGTGCTCTGGACTCGGATGTATGCCTTGGGCATTGATTACATGTCCCAAATATGGTAAGTCACGAGCAAAAAACACACATTTGTCCTTCCGCAACCGAAGACCATTTCGGCGCAAGACCTGAAATAATGTTCTGAGATTGGCTAGGTGTTCTTCTTCCGTCTTTCCGGGGATCACAATATCGTCCAGATAGTTTGCTGCAGTAGGGACCGACGCACAAACAGTTTGTAAATATTGCTGAAACAATGCAGGGGCGGATGCACACCCGAATGGCAGTCTTTTGAAGCGATACAAACCAAGATGCGTGTTAACCAGCAAGACGCGCTGGGGTTCGTCGTCCACTGGTATTTGCAAGTACGCATCTGCTAGGTCCAACTTCGAAAAATATTTACCCTGGCACAGTTTGTCAAAAAGATCTTCCGGGCGGGGTAAAGGATAAGTTGCAATCACTAGTTGTGGATTCACCGTTGCCTTGAAGTCCACACAAAGTCTCAATTTACCGGAAGGTTTTGGCAAAATTACTAAGGGTGAGGCCCAGAGAGAAGCCTGCACACGTTCAATCACACCTTGCGATTCCAAATCGTGTAATGTTCTTGCGACCTCATCCCGCAATGCGTGGGGAACATTGCGCGCTCTGAAAAATTTCTGTTGCGCGTTCACTTTCAGTTCCAAATGTGCTTCATAGTTCTTAGCGCAACCAAGGCCCGGTGCAAAAATGTCTGCAAACTCTTCACATAGACGAGAAACACTGGCTGAAGGCACAGTCTGGTTCACTGATAGGACCTGATTTACTATAGACAAGTTAAACAACTGAAATAAATCTAAACCAAACAAGTTCACTGCAGAAGAAGAACGAAGGACGTAAAATGACACAAGTTTGTCCCTTGTATGTTGCAAGAAGGCTGCACTGTCCTAACACAGTGATAGGCTGTCCTGAATAACTAGTGAGCTTAACATTTGCGGCACGCAACGGAGGGTTGCCCAGTTGTTTGTACGTGTCGTTATTGATTAGTGAAACTGCAGCTCCGGTATCGAGCTGGAATGGGATCACGTTGCCATTAATGTCCAAGTCTACAAAAAGTTTATTGTCCTGCCGACGACAAGAGCGACTGTTTTGTGCAACGTGAACAGACACTGGTACAGAATCACTCGCGACTTGACGTGATTTCCGTCGATGTCGACGCACACTTTTTGTGGAACGAACACAGCCACTGTTAGAGAGAGTGGCACTGGGCGGACTGGAATTAACTACATGAATGTCCATGGGCGAAGGTTCACGAGCCTGAGTATTCTTGGTTCGATTCCGGCGCGAAGCAAAGGGCCTGGAACGGTTTTTAGTGTCCGATCTGAGCTTTTTCTGGCAAACACTCTGAACATGTCCTTTTTTATTACAGAAAAAGCAAATAGCTTGGCGTGACGGGCAATTCTCACGCGAATGTCTAGTAGCACACCGCGGGCATGATTTCACTGCAGTTGCATGCTTGCGCAGCACACGTGGCTGCGCGGAGATGCGCCAGGGCTGTGCACAGTTCCGTGCAGCTCGCACGGCGGGCCAGTTAATGTGACACACAGTTGGCGAAGTTTCAAATGATTCCTGAGCAAAGTCAAGTGTGTCTTGCCTATCCAATATGTCTATCACTTGTTGAAGGGAGGGATTGACTAGTTTCAAAATTTGCTCCCGTATACGAACATCAGAAACATCCTGTGCAATTGCATCACGTACCATAGTGTCTGAATAAGGGAGTCCACATTCACACTCAAAAGCACAATCCCTTGTAAGGCCTTGCAATGTTGCAACCCACTCCCGATTAGTTTGACCGGCCGTACGTTTTGTACGAAAGAACGTATACCGTTTTGCAACGACCTTGACTGATTCTTTGAAATAGGCATCTAAAGCAGACAAAATTTCGTCGTAGGACAGAGTTGCTATCTCGCGTCGGGGAAATAATTTCACTATCACACGGTACGTTTGCACCCCTACACACGCCAATAAATGAGGCTGCCGCTCGTTACCTTGAATTCTGTAGGCGGCGAGATGAAATCCAAATTGGCGTGACCACTCCGTCCAGCTTTCCATTGCCGCATCATACGGTCGAAAAGGTGGTGCAACTGCGTGTGTTGGCTGCAGGAGCGGTGGAGCGGCGGCTGCCGCATCGTTCTGCATTGCACGTTGACCCTGGACGAGCTGTCCAAGGGCATCCAATAACGCCTGCGTCTGCTGATTCTGCAAGCGATAAAATTCGGACAGTACATCTGGAGATTGTGGCGAAGCCATGACACAAATAAATTAGAGCAATACGAACGCGAAATCCTCTTTTAAGCCTCGTCGCCAATATGAAGTGTCGGCAGAAGTGCCAACACCGTGTCGTTTGAGGAAGCCGAAATGCACGCTATAAGCTCACGCAGGATGGCGTGAGGTCTGAAACAGGATACGTAATGAATGCTATAAAGAAAAGTACGTAGCTGCTGGAATACTTAACTTTAATCCACAATTGGGGAACATTGGTCTTGTTGATACAGTATTATCATTTCAATATAACTTGGTGATGGCGCCTTGCTAGGTCGTAGCAACTGACTTAGCTGAAGGCTATGCTAACTATCTTCTCGGCAAATGAGAGAGTCTTTGTCAGTGTCTGTTGCTAGCTACGTCGGCTGTACAACTGGGGCGAGTGCTAGTAAGTCTCTCTAGACCTGCCGTGTGGTGGCGCTCGGTCTGCAGTCACTGATAGTGGCGACACGCGGGTCCGACGTATACTAGCGGACCGCGGCCGATTTAAAGGCTAACACCTAGCAAGTGTGGTGTCTGGCGGTGACACCACAGTATTTAGCATCTGTTCTTGGCCCTCACGTCGGTAAATGCGAACATCACATTTCCAATTCTATAGTGTTTATTCGGAGATTGAAGTCCTTGTCTCTTAGTCCCTGGGATTTGCTTGTGAGCTTTGATGTCATGTCGCTTTTTACCCGGGTTCCTCTGGAAGAATCCTTGCAATTAATTGGTGAGAAACTGGATCAGGAAACAACCAGCCTTTGTCGCCACGTGTTGACGTCGACGTACTTTTTATTCAATGACAAATATTTTGAACAGACTGACAGAGTGGCTATGGGGAGCCCATTGTCCCCAATAGTCGCCAATCTTTTTATGGAAGATTTTGAGGACATGGAGCTGAAGACGGCGTCCTTAAAACCAACCTGTTTTTGGAGGTACGTTGACGATACGTTTATGGTGTGGCCTCATGGGAGAGAAGCTCTTGACCGCCTCCTAGATCATTTTAATTCCCTGCATCCTAGCATCAAGTTTACCATGGAGGTGGAAAGTGATGGAAAGCTTCCGTTTCTGGATGTTCTGGTGTACAGAAAGGATGATGGGACACTGTGACACAGTGTTTATCGAAAGCCTACGCACACGGACCGTTACCTACATGCTTCTAGCTGTCATCCATCGTTCCAGCGTACTGGGGTCCCGCGGACGTTGGCGAGAAAAGCTTATGCCATTTCAGATGGAGAAAGCTTGACACAAGAATTGGACCATCCTAAGATTGTGTTCAAGCAGAATGGCTATACAGATAAACAGATCCGTCGTGCTTTCCAGTTTGGACCTTCGCCTGAACCACCAGAAGATACCTGCATATCGGTGGCTTTTCTGCCTTTTGCTGGGAGCATTTCCTCAAAGATAGGAAGGATTCTGAAAAGATATCATATCAAAAGTATTTTTCGTCCGCCAGCCAAGCTTAGAGCGCTTCTTGGCTCTGTTAAGGATGACTTGGGTTTGAGGAAGCCCGGTGGGTTCAAGATCCCTTGCCACTGTGGGAAGGCTTATATTGGTCAGACAATCCGGACCATTCAGGACCGATGTGTTGCGCATCAGCGGCACACACAGCTGCTTCAACCTGAGAAATCTGCAGTGGCGAAACACTGTCTCACCGAGGGACACAGAATGCTATATGACGAGACACAAGTGGTTGCCCCTGCATCTCGCTATTGGGACTGTGTTTTAAAAGAATCCATAGAGATTCGTTTATCTGACAGTCTTATTAATAGAGACAAGGGTTACCTTTTAAGTAAGACTTGGGACCCGGTGTTATCTGACTTTAAAAAACAACGGTCTGTGGTTCGATCGTCGGAATAAAATTTTTTAATTTTTGACAGCGATATCTCGATTTCGCCTGTTTCCACCACTGGCGGCGGGGTATGTCTACTGCGCTAGAGGGCAGTTACGGCACCTTCTCGCGCACGCGTTGTGGGTCTTCTGCGGCCTATATAGGGGCCGCCGCTTGCGCTGGGAAGTCAGTTCCGGTGAGATCGTGCACCAGCACTCTCACCTGAAGATGGCGGCCAGTCGGACCACGGAAATATTGTGTCATGAAGACGTTATGATCCGGCTGCATACCCGAGAAGAATATTATCAATTAATACGCCGGGAAAGCCTTCGTAGTCACAAATTAAAACAAATTTTTGAAGACTCTGGACTTTATCGAACAGTAGGTTTGTTGAGAACACATTTAACTATAAGACTGGAGAAGTGTTCGTCGGTGGAAGAGTATATGTCGAAAATAATTACAACATCAAACAAATTAAATGGTCTTAACTTTGAAGTGCAAGACGAATGTGTAGGATGTATTCTGTTATGTGGAGTGCCTAATGAGTACAAACCAATGATAATAGGTTTAGAGAATTCCAAGATGCCGATTAACAGGTGATTCCATTAAAAACAAATTACTACGGGAAGTGAAGGATTACACATGTGGCAATTCAAGTTTTAATGACGCAGCTCTTCAAGCAAATAAAAAGGACAACCGCAACCCATATTACTGTACCAAGGTTCGAGATGTCACAACTGCAACCAATATAGACACAAAGCGAAGAGGCAGTAAAAACAAGGCAAACGGAAAATCTAACATGAGAGAAACTAGTTGTAAGACATTCTTAATGACGCCAGCGTCAGCTAAAGCTATATGCAAAGACTGGTCGTGGATTCTGGTGCAGCAGCACATGTATCAATGCACCCATGCGATTTAAATCTCAAAGCGCCAGCGACCAGTTCATAAGTTCTAGTGGCTAGCGACGAAAATTTACCCATTAAAAGGACAGAATGCACTTACATTGAACCCCAAGCTTGCAGAAAGACGACAAACATTTGGGTGACAGATGTGCTCTATGTCGCTCAGTTGAGTACAAATTTATTATACGTCAGCAAAATAGTTAAACAGGTCACTCTGTCATTTTTGATGATAGAAGCTATCGAATTTGTGATGCAGAGAAGAAATTGATAGCCACAACATCGTTAGTCAACAGATATGCTATTTTTTTGCAACAGTCTGCAGCAAAACACTGCATTTAAAGAGAAACCAAAGAAAGACTTTAAACTAAAAGGCCTTGGAGATGCATCCAGTTGTTTAAGAAACCGAGTAACAAGAGATCGCAAGCATGGACTTTTATGGTTGGACCAAACTCCCATCCAGTATCCACACTGCTGGATAACAGTCAAATACTAACTCATGAAATTAGCCCAAAGACAGAGAGAAAAAACTGCTATGATGAATGTCCTATACGGAGAAGCTATAGGTAGCTTAATGTTTGCTCAACTAGGTACTAGAACTGATCTAGCATATGTAATTGGAGAGGTGAGTCGGTTTAATATTAACCCAGGAGTACCCCCCTGGCAAGCTGTAAAAAGAATTCTAAAACATCCAAAAGTAACTAAAGATTTCAAATTTTAAATTTCTAAAGATGAGGACCACGACATCACAGAATACACAGGTGCTGACTGCTATGGAGCCACTACAGATAGAAAATCGACTACCAGTTTCTTGCTTATGTCACAAGTTGCAGCAATTTCGTGTAGCAGCAGAAAACAACCAACTGTAGGTCTCTCGATAACAGAAGCAGAGTACATGCTATTAGCCTCAGCATGTTAGGAAGCACTTTGGCTGCAACAGCTGCAAAGAGAAATATCCACTTTTCAAAAAGAAGGCCCTATTAAATTGTTTTGTGACATAAAAACTGCAATTGATCTGTAAAATACAAGTGGATACAAAGCCATACTAAACACATTGGCGTCAGACATCACTTCTTCAGCGAAAAAATTGATTCAGAAGAAATCACAGTGGAGCAGATTTCAATGAGAGGTATGCTCGCAGACATTGCCAAGAACCGGACACATCAGCTAACTGAAGAATTTGGAATACGAAGCTGAAGTACTGAGAGGCATCGCATGTAGTTGGGGTGTTGGAAATTTCATTTAGGATCAGTGCCTCTCCTAGAACATTCATCTTTGGCGTCATTACTATGGAAGATTTTATATAGAGTGTTTCAAAATGAATATACAGCCTTCAAAATCAGAACAGGATTAAGACAAGGAGATGGGTTGTCACCTACCCTATTCAACTGTGTGTTAGAAAAAGTTATTAGAGAGTGGAGGAAGAAAACGACTGAAGAAGGAATACAAAAAATCAGATTAGGAAGAATAAAGGATGGATTAGAAGTAGATTGCCTCGCTTTTGCTGATGACTTAGCGATTCTGGCAGGAAGTTTGGAAGAAGCAGTCAAACAGATCAATATTCTGAATGAAACAGCAGAAAAAGCAGGACTGAAAATCTCCTTTGAAAAGACAGAGTACCTAACCAATGTAAAAGAGGCACCGAACAATATGATTACAAAGTATGGCCAGATAAAGAAGGTTTATAATTTCAAATATTTAGGGGAAATCATCCAGCCCAATGCTTCAGATAAAGAAGGAAATAAAACAAGAACAAGAAAAATGGAAATGGCATTCCAGCTAACAAAGAATGTGTACAAGAAGAAGTCAGTATCAATTAACGCAAAAATAAGGCACTACAACACTGTGATTAAGCCAGAGTGTCTGTATGCATCTGAATGTTTAGCAATGAACACTAACAAGGAAATGGAAGCTATAGCAAAAAAGGAGCGAAAAATCATTAGAAGAGTACTTAGAAGTAATAGAGAAGTGTATGACAAAATTGAGAAAGTGGGAGATACTATGAGGAAGAGAAGAGTAAGCTATTGCGCCCATTTGAAAAGAATGAATGATGAAGGGCTGACAAGGAAAATATTCATGTTTTTTGACAAGAACCCCAGAACCCAAATTACCTGGTTCAAAGAAGTCAAAGCAGACTTAGAGGAGATGGGTATAGGAGAAGATGATATAACCAACAGAGACTTAATGAGAGACAAAATTCAACATTTTGAAGGATTTGAAGTGAAGAAGAGAAGAACTGGAGGAACAGTGTGGACAGAAGACCGAAGGGAGCAGCACAGAGAGAGGATGAAGACATATTGGCAGAAGAGAAAAGAGGAGGAGCGCAATAGGAGAAATGTACATTGAAAAATAGTTGTTTAACGCGGTCCCTATACGGCCAAAATCGGAATAAAAAAAAATACGAGTTTTAAGGCTTTGTAGCACTTATTACATTCACCTTACAATTATAAATAACACACCATATCAAAGAGAAACACAAACAGTTTTTCTCACAATTATTCAGTGTGAACACTGATTACACATCGAGTCGATAGACGAGTTGTTCCAAAACCTTGATCAATGTGCCAGGAGTAGCTGTTGCAATGACACTGTTTCTAAAGTTGGACAGATCAGCTGGTATCAGAGGCACATACATATGATCGTGTCAGATCGTGTGTGAATGTGGAGGCCATGCATAAAATGCTGTGTCAACAGCCCCTTGCACCCAATCCACCGGTCGGATACAATGTCGTTTAACCAATCGCTTACTGAGTTATGCCAGTGAGGTGGCGCACCATCTTGCTCCCAAGTAAAGATGTGTCGTTCAGCTTCCCATAGCACATCAAGATAAGAAACATCAGTTACAGTTGATTCACCAAAAAAGAAAGGCCCATAAACGTTCCGCGGGGATATTTCTTAGGGCTAAGTGTGAAAAACTCGCACACGTTCAACATGTATTTCAGTCACTCTTTGTCATTCCATACTCTTCTTGCTGCGCGCAGGTATGCAAACAAAACTGCTTGAGTTGCTCTTTCATTTGGTGTATTATTTACAATTGTAAGTTGAATGTAATAAATGCTACAACGCCTTAAAACCGGTATGTTCATTTTGAAACAGCCTGTGTATGTGCTCTATTGCGTATTTTTCGTTTGGAAGCTAATTGTGTCACTTTCGTTCTGTTAACTGACAAAAATTTATTACTTAGTTTCAGACTGGAACCACATATTCATTTAAAGCTCAAATCATAACAGATCAACATTTAAGAAACACTCAGTTCTTAATAGTAGATACTATGGACACATTTATGATAATGGAAGTAGTATTAGAGGGTCTTATAAAGGACTTCAGACACATTTTCTTCGTGAAATCCTCTTGCAAGATATTCTCTGTGTAGTTGTCATATCCTTATGTGCAGTATTTGCAGTTAAGACTTCTCATGAAACAGGTACTTTTTTTGGAGTGATTCAAACTCTTACAACCTGTTCATAAGCGGTCTAAAAGATAGGAAATTCTAAAACAGAGAGTTGGACGCTGCAAAACCAATTTCAGCTTCCTTGTATGAGACTGCCATTGCTATTGAAACTCTGTAAGTTTAATTTGTCAGCTGAAACGCGTTCTGTGCTACGAGGCCTTTTGGTTGCGTGAGATCATTCAAGTGTTTAATCATGGCATCAGTTTAGCTAAAGTGCAGGTCAGTTGATGGTGAGATAAGACATTGAGAGTTTATTAAATGATTTAAAATATTTTCGCAAAAACTGCGACGCCATTCTCCTGAGCTAAAGTTGTTGCCAATGCAATTAATATCGAGCCCGAATTCTGCAGGTGTGCAATAAGGAGAGGCAGTGACAGATTTTAATTCAGAAGATTTATTCAAGATAATGTATTTTGTGGTATTATTGACAGTCTAGTGTCTATCTTGGAAATCCAATACGAAACTTTGAAGATTTCAGATGAAACATTTGGATTTTATCGAAGTACTCAAAGACGACTGGCGATCAGATCTCTGAATTAATGAGTACTTTAATGATGTCACAACAGATTTAGAAGAAGAAATTAAATATTTGAAAACAATTCACAGTTAATACTTTGAATACTTTGCTGTGGAACAATTAGACCTGCAGAATAAGATACATGAGCTTAACATTTCAAGCTTATTTCCGAATGTATGTGTAGCTTTGCGCCTATTTTACACCCTTCCTGGGATTGTACCTGAGGCAGGAAGGTTATTCATGCTCTGGCCCATGTTAAAAACTGACTCATATCAACTATGCATCAACAACGTCTCACTGTTTTGGGAACCTTGGCGAGTGGATATCAGACACCTAGATTTTGATGCTGTGGTTCAAACATTTTCTGAAAGAATGGTCCGCAGTGCACCACTGACAACGTTATAGGCAAGGCCATTGAACGAGACACTGCCTTTTACGTGCGAGCGTACTGATGTGCGCTTACTGAATGTGTGGACACGCCAGGGAATGAGCAGTGACAGAACATTCCATATCGCAGCGTTACTTGCACCAGACATTTCGTCAATGTACAAATCCATATAATTCTTAACCTTCTGTTTAAAAGTGAAGTGAAAGGGAATTAAACCAATTTAAAAAATGAAATGAAATGGAGCATACTAACATTTTACAATAATTCATTATTGAGTAGCATCTGAAAATGAACGTGTAAGTTTGTCAGTTGCATCAGTTTTCTTCCTTGCTATGTAGGACATGATTGAGCTAAAATCCAGTTCCCTAGCTGTGGTGATCTTGGGCTCCTGATAACTGTCTCCATCTCCACTTTTCAAACCAATTTATTACTATTCTTTTAGTTTCCCACTACATGAAAGCATTACAACCCTGGTATTTTTCCTGTATATTTAACCTTTGGATATTCTTTCATGCTACATACGATTTGCGCGCCAGGAATACACTGCAAAAGGAGCGTGAAATTTGGAATATGATCTTAGCAAAGGCACATCACACAGGTGTGCTACCAACTTTGTTTCCTTCTATGAAACGATTATATTTAAATATAATGAAAACTGAAAACATATTTTAAAATCTTACTTAAATTCGTAGTTGCCGCCATCTACTCTAATTCTGATCGAACAATGTATGTGCAAATCAGAAATAAGAATGCAGAAAGTGCACATGGAAAAAATACATACTGGAGGCAGCAAATTTAATTCTCAGTGTCAATTCTGTAATTAGATGGCCTGTCTTATCCTACTATCGGAGACATAGTGTTACGTATTTTTATGCCCGAAAATAAGTAAACAAATTTCGTGGAATATATTCTGTGACCCATAGTAACAAACTATTGTGTTGGTGCGTAAGCTCGTAGCGTTTTTCCAGAAGTTTAATAAACACAACAGATACGCATAACAGACACTTAAGTCACCTATAATGTATTCTCCTTCACTATTTACAACAGTCTACCAACCCATCAGCATCTTTTCGATTCCACAGCTATAGAATGCACATGGTTGAGGCATGTTCGGAGCGCATTTTCATTGGAAATGGAGTTCCTTCAAGGCTGTTCAATAGAGAATGGAAAAAGTGGAAATCTGAGACCGCAAGAGCAGATGGATAAGGTGGGCGGGACAAGACTTCCCAACCCATTTCTTGTATAGTGTATTTTGTCAGTCTAGCAGAATGTGGGCGGCCATTATCGTGGAGCAGTATCACTTAATGCAGTATTCATGGTTGTTGTTCTTGGTCTGCATCTGTAGGACGTCTCAGTTGCTGACAATAAATGTCAGCAGTGATGGTACACCTCTAGAAGGAATTCGTAGCACCCACACCATAGCTTTCCACCAGGTGCGTAACATTATCTTTGGTGGACAGGGCACAACAAGAAAATGGTTTTCTCGTTTTAACGAGGATTGTTTTGACGTTAATCCCTCTCGTGGTTCAGGAAGACTTTCGCGGTTTGATGAAGATGGGGAGTTGCTGCTTTGTTTGGGCTCAGCTGTTCCTTTATTTTCCTTTTGTTAGCATAAAGTCGCTATTTCTCGTAACTGTAACGGTGCCAGATAGGACTAATCGGCGTCGTTCCCAAGCCAATTGATGACGAGCAGAGATTCACATATGTCCATCCAGTAATTTTGACTTAAGAATATACAATATACCCGATTTTTGAACCTTCCTCATTGCATGCAGATGTTGTACAGTGGTGGAATGAATGCAGTTCATCACATCTGCCAGTTCTACATTGTGGATTAATGCGTTTAAACGATTACATCAAACCCCGAAAGCCTTCCTGAGCCTCGAGAGTGATTAATATCAAAACGATCCTTCTTAAAAAGAGAAAACCATTTTCTTGTCATGCTCTGTCCAAGATATTATCCTCGCACATGGCGCAAATGTTTCTGGCTGCCTCCACTGCGTTCGCCCCTCTATTGACCTCACACAGAAGAATACATATATAATCCTCTGATTTATCCACTTAGCACTCCATTTTTAGTGTACACAGCTCCATTCATTATCTCTTAATGACAAAATGACAATTTGTAATTTCAGATACCAACAGAGAACTACAAAGAAAAAATGACAATCGTTAAATAAACCCATAGCAATGGGAATATCAACACGCAAAATAAAAACTCCATGAAGTTATGTGCCAGACTAATTCCAGTAGTTCATTGTTCTCATGGCAAGAATAACAACTGCAAAAAGCATCTAAAATGAGAGTGATGTCACAGTCTGTAGAATTTCCTCGAATGTTCACATGTTCTGTAATACAGGACAACAGTGCATCCAACATGCAACCAAAGTGAGTACTGTTAATAGTGGCTCAATGATACAGTGTATATACTGCCATGCATTTTGATTCAATCTATTGTACCACGAATAACTCTTCATTTGCTCGAATTTCGCTGGCAGTATCTCATGCAGCTTAGAGTACCACAGTATAAACCAGCGGAAAAATGCTCCTGTTGGAGCACAAAAAAGGTTAATGTCTTCCTCTTTAAAAGACTCTGTCATAAAAGTGTGGAACCAGCCGTCTCAGTCCTCATTCCACCATCCTCACCACAACTTTAGGCATGCGAACATAATTGTGCTCTTGTAACACAGAACCTTCTAAATCCTTTTATCCAGTCTCCCTCTGTAGTGAAGCTTCCAAATTCAACAACTCCCTCTGACTGACACTGTCTATGTCTCTCTCCCACTGTCTAGTATTTCTTCCACTGATTTACAGAATATCCCACTGCCACTTTCTCCACTCTCACTTAGACTGTTCCCTTTTGTCTTTCTTTGCCACTGGTGCAGTCTTCACCAAACCTCGCCAGCTGAAAACTGGGGGGCGGGGCCAACTAATTTTTATCCTATACCAAAGTGTTTAAAATTTAGGTCCAAGATACACCCTCCTCTATACCTAAGTGTTGAAGTTCGGTGGACTGCGAGGAGCCAGACACACCTCCCTCCCCCCCCCCCCCCCACCCCACCCCAAAGCCTATGTATTTTGTTCATTTATCTCTTTTCACTTCCACTGTCTCCTTGCTCTTTTCCTTCCACTGCTTCCAACCTTGTCTTTTACCTGCACTTTCTCTCACTGACTGTCAGTACCTCCTGTCTCTTTGGATGCCACAGCCACTGTTGGATCTATCTCTGTCTGTCTCCCTCCCCCCCTCTCTCTATCTCTCTCTCTCTCTCTCTCTCTCTCTCTCTCTCTCTTTCACTGAATCTTTCTCTCTCCCACTGTCTCCTCTCTCATTCTTTCCCACTGGTGCTGTCTCCTTTGTCTTCCCCCATCACTGTCTCTGCCATTTTCGTTCAGCATAAAAAAGAGTGAATAAATTCGAATGCCAAAATTTTTGCCTAGGATGGCAGAATGAGGATTGAGGGAGGTGGTTCCCCACTTATCTGTCAGATTCTTTTAAAGGGGAACATATTCGCCTTTTTGTGTTGTGGCAGGAGCATTTTGCCACCAGTTTCTTTTCCCTGTGACAACAGCGTATGCAGATTATATAAAACGAGTCTACGGGTCAGTAAAGTGTTACAATTTATACACTTCGACACATTCATATAATGACACATAAAACAACAAATACATACACATAACATAAGGTTAATACAAATCGTTTGCTTTACATTTTTTTCTCAATATATTGCTCGTCGATCACAATTCATCGAAAATGACCAACTTATGTTTTGTAACATAAAAGAGTAAAAACTTTATTAGAAATAGTTTACTGAATTTGCAGTCTTTTCATTTTTACATATTTTTTGCCAGTCATTTTAAATTATTTTCAGGAACTTTAAGATCCTTTTTAGCCCATTTTTTTTTTTTTTTTTTTTTTTTTTTTTGTTACTGCAGTTCCCCTTTGAGCACATTTGTGTAGACATGAAGTGCCTATTATATAGAAACAGAACGCCACAAAGTATTACTAGAGAACAATTTCTGACTAAAAACATAGTTTGATGAGCTGAGAATCCTTGCAATTGCCTTAGAACCTTTTCCACGTGTCACAATGGCAGTTAAAACTACATTTATATCTCAGACTGGATACTACACACATATTTTACTGCATAAGTACTACAGCTTTCAACCCTGGAGCTTTGTAACAGATAATGATATCCAAAAAAGTTTCTAAGTTCCACGAGAATATCATTTTAACAACATCATGATTTTTCGGACCACGCATAATGCAGAGGAACCAAATGATTTGCTCAAACTGCCTTGCCTGGAGAAGGTTTATAATGTCTAAATTTTGGCCGTGTACTGTAGAAATGCTACATCTACATAGATACTCCGCAAGCCACCACATGGTGTCTGGCGGAGGGTACTCTGCACCAATACTTGTCACATTTCTTCCTGTTACACTCGCAAATAGAGCGAGGGAACAACGAATATCTATATGCTTCTGCATGAGCCCTAATGTTTCGTATCTTATATTCGTCGTTCTTACACGATATCTATGTTGGCAGCAGTAGAATCGTATGGGAGTGAGATTCAATTGGCAGTTCTCTAAATTTTTCTCGACAGGATTTCTCGAGAATAGCGTCGCCTTCCATCCAGGGATTCCCATTTGAGTTCCCGAACACTTACGTGTTGTTCAAACCTATCAGTAATAAATCTAGCAGCCCATCTCTGAATTGGTTCAATGTCTTCCTTCAATCCGACTTGGTATAGATCCCAAACACTCGGAGCAGTACTCAAGAATACGTCACACCAGGGTCTTATATGTGGTCTCCTTTACAGGTGAACCAGTCTTTCCTAAAATTCTACCAGTAAACTGAAGTCAACCATTCTCCTTCCCTACCACAGTTCTTACATGCTCGTTCCAACTCGTATTGCCTTGCAACATTACACCCAGATATTTCAACGACTTGACTGTGTCAAGCAGGACATATCTTCCAAGATGGCTGGCAAGTGAGATGACAGGTATTTTCTTCGTCCGCTAAAAGAACTTATTTAATAGGAAATAGATTCAAATTTAAATTTTCGTTGTTTTGTGTACTTGCTGTAGTGACCATTCTTGTCACACAACTGAATATTCGCATCCTGGCCACAGCTTGTTCTTGAAAAAACTTCGTGTTATCTGAAGTCTCGATAATCGCGACATAACCCGAAATTTTGCGTGACATAAACACAAAAAATTCAATTCAAGTTTTCATCATAGTGCAAAATTCGTTTAAAAAAGACAGCTAGTGGTTTCATCAGTGTCTATTTCCGCAGTAAAAGTGTAATTAAACGTTACTAAATCTTATTTAATTAACACATTTCGTATTGTTTATTAGTTAGATAGACGTGATGTAGGCCTAAATTTTCGGAGTTATAAACGGTTTAAAAACCTGACCAAACACGCTTGATAATGTAAATTCTCTAAAAACAAAGTAATTACTAATTCATTCTTCTGTCATTGTATCTCTAAATCAGCACAAAAACAACAGCAACTGCACATAAGATGTTTGTGTCGTTTTTTGTTTATACACAGCCAATCTCGCGCCATTGACAAATTTAAAACATTCTTTAAACTTAATTATTCTTTCGAAACTGACAATGAGTGAGAAATGTGGGAGCTGTTATAGGGTAGTGAGTAGAGGGATTTGTTGCCAATCTTGTAAGAAATATTTTCATTGGGGTGGATGCAGTTGGGAGAATTTTGGGAGAAAAGAAGAGGCTCTCTCCTGGAACTGCAGAGTATGCAGTAGGAATATTTTGATTGGGGAACAGGAAAGCAAAATCTGTGCATTTCAGACACAGTTAGATGAAGCAAGGAATGAACTGATAAGGATCAAGGGAGATAGGGGGAGGAGGATGGTTGGGAACCGGCAGCTGGTAGGAGGATGGGAAGAAAGAGAACGTGATCTGACAGTTTTATCGTCAACTCCAGAAACAGGTATCTACCACAGCCAGAATTAAGTGGAGAAGAGCCTCAGGTAGAACGAGGAGCAGGAAATGTGCAGCACACTTTAACCTAGGCCAAGAAGCCTAGGAATGTACAAATTGTTAGAAAGAAGGAAGTGCCGCTGATAGGTAGTAGCCATGGGCGATGTGTAAGTCCTCAGTTACAGGAATGTTCAGGGGCAGCATACCAGGCCACCAGTATCTTCAACCCAAATGTAGGGCTAAGTCATGTAATAGAGGACTTAGGGTCATTATGTAAGGACTTTACAAAAGAGGACCATGAAGTAATAGTGGCTGGGGTGGGAAACAGTTTGCGCAGAGATGGGGCATATGACATAGGTGGTGACATGTAGAAGATAGCTTCCCTGACTCATGGTACCAATGTACACTTTGTTGAGCTGTTCTGGCAACATGATTGACCACACCTTGATGGAACTGTGAGGCAAATCAGTGTGGGGTAAGGGATGGCTCTGAGGCAGCCAACTTTTCTCATGTTTCTCTGGTGCCCGTTGGGACTATCACCTGATACAGTTTCACTAGGCATGACCTACACTTAAACAGGACTGGGAAGGGAAGATTGGTACAGCTGATTGACAAAAGTATAGAGAGTGGATCTCAGGCCACACATGGTCAAATACCTGTTGTCATTGGTAGGAAAAGTAGGTCTTTTTTAGGAGTAATCATGACAACAAGTTCCCCTGCCTAAAGAGTATCTCCAGCAGTTTAAAAAATACTGAAACAATCACTTACAAGACAGATTTTAACACTTCAAATATCACGCATACCAGATGTCACACAGAAAAACAAACCACTGGAAAGAGTAACATGGGGCATTTGACAGACTTAACAGTCCTCCATCAAAATATGCAATCAATAAAAAATAAAATACAACTATTAGAAGTTGAGCTTGAATCTCTCAACTGCACAGTAGTTTGTATTAGTGAGCACTGGAATACTCACAGAAATGCAACATGTAGTATTATCGTAGCATGAAACGACAAACTCTTACTGCAGAACTGCTTCAAGGAGTGGAGGATCATGCATTTATATCAGAGATGGAACATCGTTCCAATCAAGACATGACCTCAGTACAGTGAGTGAAGATAAACCCTTTCAAATATCAGCTACTGACTTAACAGGGCTTGATATCATCAAGAAATTAATCATTTTGTGAGTGTATAGATCTCCCAGTGGTAGTGTGGACACTTTTTCCAATAAATTAACAGAAGTTCTAGATAAAGTCTCACGTACAAAGCTCAACATAATTCTGTGTGGGGACATTAACATCAAAACTAATATCATAAATGAACCCAGCATCACCCTCATAAATATCCTTCACAGTTCTGGCATGCCCCTATTGGTCAATAGTGCAACAAGGGTTACTACAGTGAGTGCATCAGTAATTGTCCACGTAGCCACAAATATGGACAGGGAAAAATGTGATGTGGCTGTAAGGGATCTCGGACTATCAGGCCATCTCTGTCAAACAACAACAGTAAAATCAGGCATTGGACCATTCCCTAAACTGCAAGCCTACAAACGACATCTATCAGAAATCAAAATAAAAGATTTTTCAAAAGAACTAACAAAACAAACCTGGGGTTAAGTGTATAAGGAAACCAACTTGACTATAAAATTCTCTAAATTCTCCACATTATTTAAATTGAACTTTGAAAAGGCATTTCCAAAAGTATGCATGTCTATGTCAGCATCTCACAAAAACAGATGGATAACAGTATGTATTAAGAAGTCTTCCCAAGCACTTAAATACCTCAGCTCCATGAAAAAGTGTTGCAATGATCCAGAATTCTTAATTTTCTGTAACAGATAAAAAAATATCTATAGGAAGGTTATGATTGTTGCAAAAAGTCATTTAGTGACAAAATAATATATAATGCAGAGAATAAAAGCAAAACAGTTTGGGATGTTATAAAAAATAAACAGGGAGAGGCAAACAAACACACTGCTAAGGGAGAGGGATAAGGTAATAAATTATCCACAACACGTAGCAAACTATGTAAATAAGCATCTTTCAAGAATTGCAGAGAAGTTAATAAAGAATTTCCCAAAACAAATATAATACCTGTAAATAATGTTGCACTAAGTACAATGATGTTACTCCCAACAACATAGAATGAAATCAGTAAAACTGTTGGAAAACTAAAAAAATAAAAAGTCAGTAGGCTTAGATGAAGTACCAATTTGTGTACTGTATCAATGCAAAGAGATTATACAAGGCCCCTTAAGAAATATAATAAATGAGTCGTTCACATCGAAACATTTCCAGAACAGTTAAAACAGGCAGGAGTTGTACCTTTGCTTGAGAAAGGTAATGCAGAAGATACAGAAAATTACCAGCCCATTTCCCCACTGTCATCATTCTCAAAAATAATAGAAGCAATTATGAAGGACAGATTAATGAATTAACAGAATAAATACCATATTTTAAGTGAATCACGGTTTGGTTTCCAAAGTGGCAAAAATACGGAGTCAGCCGTAGTAGAATTCACAAAAGTTGTACTTGATGCTCTTGACAAAGATGAGTGTGCACAGGCACATCTTTGAATCTTTCTAAGACCTTTGATACAATTCTGTTAAACAAATTAGAAGCATGAGGAATAAGAGGGGTAGCTAATGACTGGTTTCTGTCACACCTAGCAGATAAGGTACAAAGAGTAAAGATAACACGTACTTCAAATAGATCTAAACATCTAGTAAAACACTTATCAGAACTGACATACATTAATATAGGGGCTCCGCAAGGTAGCATATTAAGACCAATACTATTCCTGATATACATCAATGACTTTCCCAGTACTCATGGTGAAAAAATGTGCCGATGACAGCAAAATTATAGTCACTGAGGAAACAACAGAACTCCTTGCAGAGAAATGAAATGAATCTCTCAAGGAAGTTTATGATTGTTGAATAAGCAATAAAGTGACATTGAACGTAAAGGAAACTAATGCCATGAATTTCATTTTGAAGAGCAAAAATGACAATGTTAAATTAAATGTGCATAGACTGTGTAACAAATGCAAAATTTCTAGTAATGAATATTGATTCTTTGTTGAAGTGGTGTGAACACACAAAGGTACTTGCAAACAGAATGTTATCAGTATGCTATGTCCTATCATCAGTGTGTAGCATGCACTGTCTTTTAGTTACATACTATTCATATATACACTCAATTCTCAGCTATGGCATTCTTTTTTGGGGAACAAATGCACAAAATATGAACACAATTTTCAAAATCCAGCGATAAGGATATAACCAAAAATGGTAGTCTAGCTCATTGTAAAGGTCTGTTCAAAACACTGTGGATTTTAACTGCTCCATGTGAATACATTTACAAGTCAGTTGTACACATCAGAAATAAAATCGGTAATTACTGCATAAACAGCTCTGTCCATGACCATGGAACAAGAGCTAGACTTAACTTACATTTACCAAGAAAAAAATAAACATAAAACTCAAAACAGCATTTTCTATGAAGTAATAAAACTGTACAATAAATTACAAAAGGAAATTAAAGAAATTACAGAAATACACTTATTTTAAAAGGCAGCTAAAAATACCTGTTATGCAATACATTTTATATGTTGAAGGTTTACGTAGACAAAACAGAGCAAGGGTTTGGTAAAAAAGAAGTTATACAGGTAAATAATAATAATGATTATAAAACATCAAACACTCCACATAACATCTTTACACTATGTTTTTACTTTTTTCCTTTTCTAGAAGTACTTACCCCCAAGTTATGCTTAGCACAGTACTAACATCTCTTCCTCTTTCTGAGCTCAACATCTAACTCATTATAGAGGGATGCTGACAAGTTTTTCAGGACAGCAAATGGGAAGTTGCTGTACAAAGAATGGCCCAGAGATCACCAGTGTGTGTGTGTGTGTGTGTGTGTGTGTGTGTGTGTGTGTGTGTGTGTGTTTGTGTGTGTAGTGAGTGAAGTGTTATGAAACTATGTGTGTATAGTGTGTGCAGTGACTAATAGTGAGATATGAGTGAACAGTGTGGCATGACATTATCTAATAAGTTATTTGTAAAAAAAAAAGTGTTGTACACCAAGAGTAAATCTAATGATTGTGTCCAACTAAAAGTCTGTAAATGTATGTGTATACTAATTAGCTTATTTTTAATTGTTCTGAACTTGTAAATACTTTGACATGTCCTATAGCCTTTAAAGAGAGATGTACAGATGAATAAAGCTACTACTACTACTAATAATAATAATACTGTACCTGAACATTACAAGTTTGTTCTTCCTACTCATCCACATTAACGTATATTCTTACACATTTAGGGCTAGCTGTCATTCATCACACCAAATTCGTCTTGTATCCTCCTACAGCGACAACTTACTATGTGCCACGGCATTATGAGCAAACAACTGCAGTTTGCTGCCCATCCTGTCCACCAAATCGTTTATGTACGTAGAAAACAACAGCAGTCCTATCACACTTCTCTGGGGCACTCCTGATGATATCCTTGTCTCTCAGTATGCTACTTCTTCCGATAAGTATACAAATAGTGCCTAGGACAAGGGCTATCCAAAACTGTTGACCTCTTATCTCAGCGATTAATGGAATCCGAGATATGACCTACTGAAGAATTACAATCTCGCTCTTGGCTTTTAGGAACATATTGGTATTGTGTATGGGCCAATTGTATTTGTGAAGACATGTTTAGTTTTTAGTAAGGAACTATATTTAATGGTATTTCACCCAAATGTGTATTTTTTCTATATGTCCAATATTCCGTGAATTACATTATACTTAAAGCATGTCAGACCTTCTTTAAAACAACAGTAGGATTGGGTTGCTGTATTTGGAGATGGGGACCAGTCGCACATCTTGCCCCAGACCCAGTCCTGGCTCTCAGCAGCTCTGCATCAACATATACTATAGAATCTGTATCAGAATATATAGTAGATTCTCCTAGCTTATCTAAGATATCATATTACCTTAGCCTTGCATTTGATGTAGTGAATGCTCCTGTAAAAATATTTGTATACATACTATTTTCCATATGATAATCTTCCAAGTGTACCTCATCTGAACCACAGTCTCATTAATGAGGTAGATATGTGTATGCATAACCAGTCATCCAATAATATCTCGTGAAACTGTTCCAGATCTGCAACATATTCGGTTGTACTCATATTCTGTTCGTTTCTAAATTTTCCACATAATGAATTTTGATATATTTCAACAACAGCCCATTTTATGGATTTTCCTTTATCTTATTATAAGCTAATTCAATACCCATTTTTCTTTCACTGCATTAAAAATCGTGAAGACTGGCTTCTAGTTTTATTTCTATAAAGCCTTTAACATAATTTTTAAACATGTAACATACTTCATGGACATCTAAATTCTTGTATTCTATTCCTATAGTTCAATTGATTTCACCAGTTGTACAAGTTCCAATAAGACTTGTGATATTCGCTATTTTTGGCTTAATTAAAACAGCAAATTCAGCCAGAAGGCAAATACTTGTTTATAAAGAATGATTAATATATAATAAGGCGTCGCATGGCGACGGTGGAATTTTCTAGATAATGTAATTCGTCGTCTTTGGGCGGCAATATAAACAGAAAAGTACGGATGGATATGCGATCCTACACTATTTTGTTCGCTGGAGAACAAATGAAGCCTGGAGCGCTAAGAAGACTTGTACTGTTTTTCTCAAGTAAGACGGACGCAGATCTGTGGCAGTCTGATCTAATTTTTTACTAAATGTATAAAAATGTGTTATGTTTAAGTTTGAGTGAAGTGTAAAGAACTGTTATAACTTACCGTGACGAAGCACGAGCGACTCAAAGAAGACAATGGCTATATAAAAGAGCGCTCAGTGGACATGATACGGACATAAAAATCTACCGTCATTGTAGTACTAAGCTTAAGGTACGAAATGTTTTAGTTTATAATAAATATTTGTTCTGGGAATACTGAATCATTTAGCAGTGCTCATTCCTATTATCTCCTCAGTATTATTTTCATTTTAATTATGCATTTTGCTAATATTACAGACGCCAAGATCAGCAGTCCAATGTGCGTGTTACATTGATAAAAAGAAAACTGTTTTATCGTCTTCTTGCATCAGCTTTAATATCGAATTTCCCTTTTGTGTGATGTTACAGTTGTTTTTGCGCCCTTAAGAACTTTCTGGTCCCTTAGGAAATTGTTTTGTCATAACAATAACTTCACAACCGGGTATGATCGTATCTACGATCATGAAGTAATTAGAAAGACGATAACGCAATTTCTTAATCAATAGCACGCTAGTTGAGACTGCCTCAAGCCACGCGAAACCGCAAGTAAAAACTATTCACATCTCATAATGCAATATTTTATGACAATGGTCAATCCATGATTCTTACGCCAATTGCGATTGATAAAACAGTAAGCTAAATCTCAATTCCCAACTTTCCATTGAATAGCAACATCACTTCTATTTTGTAACATCACAGACTTCATTCTTTGCGATTACATTTATGTATTTTCATCTCTGTACATTTTACAAAGAAAATTACAGTTTTTCATTTTTATCAGTCGCTATCCACAGTGGTAAAATTGGATGATACAATCCTCTAGATACCAAAACTTTAAATTTTATAAATCCACAGCATGTTTTAATATAACATCTTTGTCTACATGTTCTTATTGGATGTTGCTCAGGATAATAATAAAAATATTGAACAGTTGGGTAAAGACTAAACAAATCTACACACTTTATTTTTGTGTTAACATCACCTGCTTTAGCTCCTAATTTGATTGTATTTGTACAACCACCATAAAGATATCTCTTGGATTCAAAGTCTCAACAATTTCAGGTAACTGTTTAAATTTCTCAAGGTTTTTTATATTCTACTGGGTAAATCCAATCACATTCTCACACCTCTACTAAATTAAATCCAGCATTCGTGTTTTAGTACTTATTGATGTCTTGTGATACAACTCATATCTTGATTCACTATTTTTATTGTTATTCGTTTCAGTTTTAAAACATTTCTTACAATTATGCTAGAAACAACCATGAAATTGGTAAACAGTGTTGGCTTCTTTATCAAAACTATTTTCTTTTGCTCCAGCTAAACGTACTTCACCACCATGAAAAGCGTGTTGAATATCATTGTTTGCTACCCAAGCTACAGACTATTTGCTATAATTTTCTCTGTATTTTTTATCCAACAGAGCAGTTTTTCCATTAGGCAAATATTATGGCCTGTAAGTAGCCATACAAACACCATCAATTGATAGGTAACAGCATGAATCTATATCGCAATTTCTAGGAACTGTTTCCTTATTTCTAAGCAACCTCTTCTCAGTATTTGTGGTATCTACTACATCAACAGATTCATCATATGTCAATATATCTCAATTGCACAAAAATTGAAACAGATTGTTGAATATTATCTGATGCTTTACATCCTGTAGAAATTGAAGAAAATGTTTTTGAATTTGTGGTTGTTAATTCAGCTTACCTCGTTTTAGCTACTTCTACAATAGAACTGAGTACCTCAGTCACATAATCTGTCTATTCATTAATGGTATCAAGTTTACTAACATTGGTATCATTACAGATAATTTTGTAGTGCATAGACCACACTTTAAATTTTTCGTTAAATCCTGCTCTTACTTCTTTGTTTTTAAATAACTCTTTTTTCTATGGTTTCTCCTCTTAGCCTTGCTCAAATATTTTACTAGAATGGAAATATTTGATCTAGTCTCACTAATTTCACTTTTCTCAGTGTTTGATTTGGTCTTGATACCATTATATGATGTAATTCATTTTGAAAAGGAAACACCTGCAACATAATGGAATAAATTTATTCTGATTTCTTTAATTTGTTGTAGCCTTTAATACCATGATTTCTAGGTAAGGCTCTGTGTTCAACTAATTTCATGGTATTCAGGTTTTTGGATTAGTATTCGGAACGGTGATAGGTATTTTATGTGAGATGATTAAAAATTAGCTTTTTTTAAACAAGCAACTGACACACACATAGTTGCTACCTATCGTTGCCTATATGTAGACTTCTCTGATGGAGTGGTAATTATGTCCCCCACTTGGTCTACCTACCTCATGATGTGTCCAAATTTCGGGAGGCCACATGTGATGTTGTTGCTCAGGAAAACCGCCTCCACTTGGCTAAACAACATGATTTGGTCACCGGGCCAAAATGGCAGCAGCCTAATCATCACCCATTCTGTGCTATCAATCACTCCCATAGTAGTTGGAGCTGTCTGTGTGGCTGTGCCTTGTGTGTGGAAGTTTGCCTGAGTTGGCTCCAGATGTGCGGAGTCTGTTGGTGAGGAGAGTGCTTATAGCCCACTCTCCAGCCTCTGGTTGTGTAATAACAGCTCATCTACTGTCGTTTGTCTTTTGCATATTGTCTGTTTCCATTCCTCCATGGCCATCATCTTCCATTAGCGCCAAGTTCTGCATTGTTTGTCCACAAACAAATCACAGTTAGTATATGAAGACATAAGTATTAGACCACTACTGGTTTCACGTCAATCACACACATGAAAGTTTGTCACTACGTGTTAAACTATTGATAATGCCAGGGTCACTGGTAAAGCAAGAATGTGTTATTTCGCCACTTACATGTCTGATGTGCAGTGTGTATGCTTTACTACTGCATCAATGCTTTGTGTTCAGGGACAGGCTATGGCGATGCTGTGGTAACAGAAATTCGTAACGTATATGTTTGCTGTAAATATTTTTATCTACTCCAAAAGAGTAAATGAACACGCTTTTAGAGTTTTCCGATTCTTTCATGATTTATTATTGGAACATTGTATGTGGATTGCATGATATGATTACATTTATAGATTAATAGCACAAGCAGATCTGAGACACCAAGTATCTATCCACAGTAATAAACCAATATTAATATGTGGTGTACTCTACATGGCTGGCGATGCAGGTGCTGAGTTTTACATCCAGTCGATTTTACAGATGGGACATACTGTCAAGGGTAACATTATTCCCCGTCGGCTCAGCCTGTTCACGTAGTTCTCTTAGAGTTGTTGGTGGACAAATCGCACCAGTCACTTCTCGTTCCATCATATTTCATACTTACTCGACTGGAGACAAATCCAGAGATCGTGCTGGCCAGGTAAGTTGCTGCACCTCTTATAGACCACGTTGAGTATCACAGGCAGTGTGTGAGTAGCATTATCCTGCTGGAACCTCCTTGTTGCAAGAACAGCAAAAGAACAGGTCTTACAACATTCTACACATACTGAGTGCTGGTTAGTGTCCCCTCCGGGAACTCCAAAGATGAACGAGAGTTGTAGCTGCCCTTACAATATGACGGCTCTGGCAGACATCTGTGTTGTTTGGATGTCCAGAACCTCGTCGTGAGAATGTTCATGTGACCACTGATACCAGCATCATTGCACAACTGAGGCAGCACATCCAACTTGTGTGACAATTCTCTGAAATGAACATCCCCTTGTCAGACCACAATTTGACCCATTTCAAACTCCCTCACTTGGCTGTAGGTGATATATCTCCCTTTGAACGCTGTGTGGTTCTTTTAGTGGATGTGGGATTGAGGGACAAACGCTGTTCATGAACAGAAAATTCAAAGAGTAATTTGTTTTACATATAATATCAAACAGCAAAAATAATACATAAGTCTGGTGTTGAAGTTGCAGCACCTGTTGGTAACTGTATATTTGATTGTAGAAGTATATACAGATACAAAAGATTTGTAAATGTGTCACTCTTCAATATAATGTCTATTCCAGATATGTCGAGCCCTGGCCACTATGAAAGCCTGTAAATGATATTCAACTGGCAAACACACAAAATCGGCTCAGTTCATGAATGTTTAAACTTATGCATACCCTCCGCTGGATCTCCAGAGAAGAGATATTTGGATCTCATTGACAGCAGTGTAGCCGTTTATGGCAGCGCCCTTGTGTTGTCAGCTGTAGGAAACTTGGCAGTGTAACTGGTGGATAGCATATTTGAAAGTGTGGCGAACAGGACAGCAGCCAATACCACAGTAGAAAGAACAAGTGCTTTTTCATGGCATGTTCGCCTGTTTGCTGCACACTGCGCTGAGTCTTTTGGCTGTGAGAATTCCTTATTAAAGGATAGACACAGATGGCGCTCTGGTAGCTATGCCATTACCTGTCTATTGGCAGATGAAGCTGAAGCCATTAGAAGTACATCTACTATCCCCCAGTTGGCATATGCCATCATCAGATCAGAATCAACATCGTCTTTCCAGGTGTACTTTTTTTTCTAGCAGTGTGTTTTCATAAAATTATTTGCCTCTTATTATTTGTCATAGTTATTGTTTCCGTATGGTCAGACTGGAAAGTTTCGGTTACATCAGTTTTAGAACCCCTTACTCTGTTTTGAAAGTGTCATAGCTCCATTTCAGCATGAGAGAGACCTAAAACCAATAAATATTATTGTAATAAAAGCCTCTTTTGAGCTCTTACTTTTTAGCTGGTGATAACAATGGCTGTAATCTTCTGTGTAAGAGCCAAACTGCATTTTGTACATACCCACAGGCTCAATATGTTAGTTTTTGACAAAATAGGATTAAGCTTACCTCCCCAGGTACGTTCACGCTTTTAAAAGACTGAAAAACGTGAACTAACCAGTGAAGACGAACCTGTCGGTTCGAAACCAGTACCACATTTCAGCATGAGAGAGACCTAAAACCAATAAATATTATTGTAATGAAAGCCTCTTTTGAGCTCTTACTTTTTAGCTGGCGATAGCAATGTCTGTAATCTTCTGTGTAAGAGTCAAACTGCATTTTGTACATACCCACAGGCTCAATATGTTAGTTTTTGACAAAATAGGATTAAGCTTACCTCGCCAGGTACGTTCACGCTTTTAAAAGACTGAAAAACGTGAACTAACCAGTGAAGACGAACCTGTCGGTTCGAAACCAGTACTGACGCTGTTTAAATAAATAAATCAGAGTGTAAAAAGTGGCTGTATACTGTAAACTTCTGTGTAAGAGTCAACCTATAAGCTAAGAGGATCTGTGGGAAATTAATGGGAATGTTATTGAAAATTTCCATCACTTCAAAAGTTTCAAATTTATCATGTGGTTTGACAAGCATGCTGTGATGTAACGTAAGTATGGGAAAAATGAGATGAAAATATTAATGGATGACAAATGGTACAAGGACTGATGATGAAAACACATTTTTATTGACAATCTGTAATTGTGATGTATAAATATGTACAGGAAAGTTAAGATGTCAAATAAATCTCAATTAAAAAGAAACATTTCTGATCTTGTTTTAACTTCTGTTTTGCGTTCTGTGTTGTTGCATGAGCTGCACAGTAAGTAATCCCTAATTGAATAATTCATGACAAAATTTGTACATTTTATTTAAATCTACTTCAAGAAAGTTTTAAATATTCTCTTAGAGTTCTTTAAAAATCAGTCTGCAAATAGTAATTAGCAATGGAAGAGAAGAAAGCACAGCTAAAAGTCCAATCGCCTTGTATGAGAATTGTTAAAATGGTTCAAATGGCTCTAAGCACTATGGGACATAACATCTGAGGTCATCAGTCTCCTGGACTTAGAACTACTTAAACCTAACGAAGGACATCACACACATCCATGCCCAAGGCAGGATTCGAACCTGCGACCGTAGCAGCAGCGCAGTTCCAGACTGAAGCGCCTAGAACCGCTCGGTCACAACAGCCAGCCATGAGAATTGTACACATCATAAATCATTATGGCAAATGGGAAAATGTGCTACCTCCAGGAAGAAGGAAAACTTCGAAAAGGTAATCTTTATTGGACACCACATTGAAAATATGGCAAGGAATGTTAAATCCAGCTTGAAAGACAATTGTAAAAAATTTCTTTATTTCCTTATAATAATAATGTTCTCTGTGAGGAACGCCACTTCTTTCTCTCTACACATAACAATATAAATATTTCATTGGCGACCTCAAAGGGACTGTAGCTGTAACAGATAATTTTATATTTGTAAACAATTATAAAATATTTAATTGTTGAAGCAATAATGAATGTAACTTTCTTTTCTTATTACACACCACGAGAAATTATGTAATACAAAATAAGAAAAAACATCACATAAACAGAGATACAGGGCAATTACGGGTTTTTTTGGTATTTAACCAGAATTATTATTTACAAATGAATGTAGTGAGTGTCAAAATTTTTACATTGTTAATGACCAGTACTTAATACTTTTTTTTACAAGTAAAGATTGGAATGTGTATAATACTGAACTTATATGAGAAGCGCCCCCATAGCCCACAGATTTAAATACAAGTAGGACAGGATGGATTTACATAACTACTAAACTGTTACATAATACAAGATCACAAGAATGAGAACCTGACAAATTACAAATATAGAATGTGTAAAATTAAATACAAGAAAATCATATAACCCAGAAAATCACATATAAGCTGGACAACACTGACACGAATGTACACCATAATGCTCAATTTATATGAAAAGACATCTCAAGGTAAAAATTTGGAAATTTGTGGTAGGTTCCTATGGGACCAAACTGCTGAAGCCACCGGTCGCTAGGCTTACACACTATTTAGTCTAACTTAAACTAACTTATGCTAAGGACAACACACACGCCCATGCCCAAGGGGGGCTGTGCAGCTGCCTAGCATGGCACATCTTAAGGCAGGTTTTAAGGCAGTTTTTCACTGTGTTTCACAAACACTTCCAAACTGTAATATGACATAGCTAAACTAAATTGCCTCAGTTTTTCCCTATGCCACATTTCATTTCTGGAGGAAGAGCATTAATTAGTTTTATAGCAGATTATTGTACATTGGTCAGTGTTACTTCCAAATTTTTACATTCAGTACATGGAATCTTGTGTTCTACTGTTAGTATTCACAATTACACCTGGCATAAACTAGTGTTTTTACTTATGAAACACATATATGTCATGAGAAACAGTTTTAACAACTTCCAGTTTTCAGAAAAGGCTTGTGCAACTGCATCTAGGGTCTAGTCACCCATCGCTCTTACAGCACGCTTCTGAGACATGAATATTTTCATGTTGATTTCCCCAGAAAATAATTCCATATGCCATCAAAGAATGGAAGTAACTATAGTATGCTGCCTTTTTAGTGCTTAACTTTCCATTGTCAGAGATAATTTTCAGTGCAAAAATTGATGAGCTGAGTCTCCTCTAAAGATCTAAAATATGATGGGACCAGGTTACTCTACAGTCAAACTTAACACCCAGAAACTTTATTACTTCAGCTCTATTACTTGTGTGATATATTAAACAATTATTTTTTCTCAGTTTTGCCACTTTGAGTGAACTGAATGTAATTAATCTTACTAAAGTTGAGAGAAAGACAGTTGGCATTAAACCATTTAATAAAAATTATAAGAGTATTATTCGTAGACTCTTGAACATTTTCACATTTACAAACATTAAACATTATGTTACTGTCTTCTGTAAAGATGGTAAAACTACATTGAGTCATTGTAGAATGAAGTAAATCATTTATAAATATCAAGAGCAGTAAAGGAACAAGAACAGATCCGTGTAGCACTCCACAATTAATGCTTGCCCATTCTGATGAAGCCATTCCCCCCCCCCCCCCCCCCCACACACAAATCTTACAATCTTCCTAAAATTACTTTCTGTTCCCTATCTTTCAGGTATGACTGTAGCCAATTATTTGGTATACCATTTATTCTTAAATTGTCTGCCTTCAGTAATAATATTTGGTGTTTCACAGTTTCAAAGACTTTAGACAAATCACAAAATAAGCCTGTTGTCTTCATTTTGTCATTCAGAAAGTCGAAAACCTCATCTACATAATCATAGATTGCTTGTTCAATTGACAGACTCTTTTGGAAACCAAACTGATTTTATTGAACTTATGCAGGTGTTCTAAAATTCTAGAATACATAAGCTTTTCAAGTATATTTGAAAGAACGACTGGCTTCATGAAAAATGGAGAGATATTGCCCTGAAACTTAGAACATCAGGTTTCTCTACTTTCTTGAAGGGAGACTTCTCCAGAGCATACTTGAGTCTTCCAGGAATGATTCTTTGCTGCAAAGAAGCATTAAAGATGTGACATAGAATATCAGTTTCAGAAGTAGAACCCTGTTTTAACAGTTTTCTAAAAATACTATCTGCTCCACAGAAGTCCTTATTTTTTGTGGATTGATTTGTAAGTTTCCTACAGATCTTTTTTTATTCCTCCTGGTCTCTTTGATAATTACATGTCAAATAGTTTTCATTTTATTATTAGAGTTATCAGTTTCTTGTTCACATTACAGTGCTTCTATTGTTTGAATCACTTTCTTTAGGATCTTACAGTAAATTTTATATTGGCTAATTATTTCAATGTCCTCAGACATGCTAACTGGAATACAAAGCTCCCTCTTTTGTTTACATGACTGTCTAAACCCCTTTGTGGTCCATGTGTTCTTTAAGGATGAGGAAATATTGTTTCTAACAAACGTTTTAGGAATAACTTCTTCAAAGGGTGCTAAGAATTCATTAATGAATATGTTAAACATGGTATCAACATTATCTACGCTGTGTACTGAACTGCAAACTTCGTCCTGCTGTTTATGGCTAAGAATTTCCAGGGACTCTTCATTTATTAGTCTGCTTGATTTCTAGGAGATTGTTTATTGAGAAGTCTATTGACACATAGAATGTGGAGCTATCCATCATAGTCTGATAAACCATTTAAGACTGGGGTGACAATGAAGTTCTGGTACAAATTTATATCTAAAAATATATTGTTTGCAGAGCTTGGCAGTCAGGTGTGACCCAAGTAGGAAAGTCAATGTGTGATGTAAAATAGTGGTAACTAATCAGTTCTGGAGATCTACTTTACTGTTGCATTTGGTTGAGAAGTTCACATTAAATCTCAAAATAAGATAACTTCATTATTTTTTGAAAATAAGATTGATAATAATAATTCTAAGTGAATCATAAACGCTTCGAAATTGGGCGTTGGTTCCCTTTTAACTGTAACCACTATTAATGTTGAACTGTTTAATGTTATTACTACTGCACATACTTCAAACTGTTGGTCAATTCAATATATTCTTTTGTCTACACATCTAAATATAAAGTTATTTTTAATAAAAACAGCTACACTACCTTGTCCCTTGCTATCTCTACGGTAGTGGATGGCAATGTTTTAACTGTCTTTATGTAACATTTCAATTCCTTCAGTACTATGGTGTTCTGAGAAACACAAGATCTGAGCATTGTTTACACAGTTTTTGTCATTTATGTTAACTTCTAGTTGACCTAGTTTGCTCCTTAGCCCCCATATACTTTGATAGATAATGGACAGGTTGTTTGAGGTGTTACTTTCTATTGACTGTGGTTAAAAAAGGCCAGAGTACTTTACATCTACTTGTGATCTGTGTGCTTTTTGGAAGGCTGTTGATTTTCCTTCTGCTGACACTGAGCTGTCCTTTCTGATAAAGATGATATTGCTGATGATTGCATGCAGATGGGTGCACAACAGTGCTACTGTAGGTTAAATGAGTCGTAGTGTTTCTTTTTCTGTTGCCAGTGCGATTTCCCTCTTAAGTAAATGTAACTACTAAGTTTTCCCTAGTTGATGACGAAATTGGATCATCTCAGCATCTAGCAATAGGCACTTTCGATGCACTCATTTCCTTCCTTTCTTGTTGTTAAGCTCACTGGCAGAGGTATTATTGCATGTTTTCCACTGTGGTGCTGTTAATAGCGTCTAACACTTGTTTGCACGTAGCTTCTTTTTCCTGTGTGTTTGTGTGCATGCCATGCCTTGTAAAGTGGCCTCTCTCCTTGATGTTTGCGTTAGTAAAGGTAGCCTTTGGGAAACTGCATAGCAGCCGTTATACTGGCTACTCCTTTGGCATGGCTGTCTCCTAAGGAACATATCGGGATTTTTTCCAGCACAGGCTTTACGTTATACTTCTTTGTCCTAGGTTCATATTTGAGGTTGGTATTTCCGATATTGACAGAATTACACAAACCCTTCGCAACATTTCATCATCATCATCATGATCATCGTTTTCCAACTCCAGTTTCCCAGGTGTCGTGTACAAAAGTTCGCCATCCCTGTCTTCATACAGTTTCTGTTCCAGGGCAGCTTCCCATTTGTGTCCTTTCTCCTCCACGTCTGATCTTACAGTCTCTATCCAGTGTTTTCTTGGTCTTCCGCATGGTCTTCTTCCTACAGGGTTCAGGTTCAAATACTTTTTGGCAAGTCATTCTCATTCTCATTATGTGCCGATACCACTGAAGCCTGCGTTTCTTTGTGACACTAGTAACAGGAACCTCAATACCATCTACATTTCTATTCATCTCATTCCTGATTTTGTACTTTCGTAGTGCTAATGAATCTCATTTCTGTTCCATGAATTCTGGTGAGGTCTTTGTTTGGTAGTGTGCATATTTCTAAACCATATGTTAGGACTGGTATGAAATAGGTGTAGTAAATGGTCACTTTAGCTTTTTGTGGCATTTTATCATCCCACAGAAGATTTCTGATTTTAAAAATTGGATGCTTTCCGTGTCCTCCTAAGTATATACTGCTTAATGATGTTGTCTTTCGAGATTATGCTTCCTAGTTACTTGAAACGCGAAACAGATTCTACTTTGACTCCGCCTAGAAATATGCTTGAGGTTGTTCCTTGCCTGTTGATGGTCATTTGTTCTGTCTTTGTTTTACTTACTTTTAGTCCGAAATTTTTGAATGAATTGTTCCAGTCATTAAGATTCTTCTGTGCTTCAGTTTATGTCTCTCCCCAAACTATCAAATCATCAACAAAAGCCAGGCCATTTGGTTCACAGTCCATTTTCCTGATAGGTTTTGTGAGGTTGGCCATTATTATTACAAATAGGAATGGTGATAGGACACTTCTTTATTGGACACCTCTCTTTGTTTCAAACCATTGTGATCGTCCGTTGCGTATCCAGACGCAGCTGTTATATTTTTGGTATACCATGTTGACATTATCAGTAACGTACTTTGACACCTTTAGGCCTTACAAACATTCCCATATTTTTTTCGAGGAACACTGTCAAATGCTTTTTCAGTGTCCACAAATACAATCAGAAGATTTCTTCCTTATTCCCAGTACTTTTCTGTCAGCATTCTTACTGCAAGAATAAGATTCACAGTACCACAGTCTTTCCTCAATCCATGCTGTTCTTCCTCAAGCGAAGATCCTACTATCTTTCTAATTCGCACTTCTATTATCTTTTCTAGCAGCCTACAGGTGTGTGAGAGCAGTGTGACACCTCTGTAATTCCATATTTTCGTCGATTGCTCTCTTCCAACAGAGGGATGATGACTCCTTTACTCCAGTCTTCTGGGATTTTATTTTCTTCCGAAACCACTGATAACACTCTGTGTAGCCAATTTAAGCCTAATATGCCAGTTGCTTTTATCATGTCTGAGGTGAGATCATCAAAGCCCATCGACTTTCCATTTTGCATGCTCTTTAATGCTGTTTCTAGCTCACGCCATGTTAATGAGTGTCTGTTGTTTTGGGCTTCATAAATTAGTCTACAGTCATTCATGGTTGTGTTGTCCCTATCTCCATTTAGCAACATGTTGAAGTACTTTTTCATTTCATCGCTGATCACTTCCTCTGTTTTAAGTTACCGTCATCTATTTCCAGGGCAAGGATATTTACATATTCATTTCATTTACTCTTTAGTACTTTCGATGGTAATTTTCTACTTACCTGACAATCTTCCTGTATCCTTGTATTAAATTTTTCTCAGCACTTTTTCTTTTCTTCCTGGGTCAGTCTTTAACAGCTAGTTTCTTTCTCCCAGTATTCCTGAGCGCTAGGTGTTCAATTGCTAATTCATTTAATCTATCATCTGTTTTCTGTTTTTCATTGTCAGATTTTCTTTTCAGTACGTTCCTATCTTTTACTGCCGTCTTTACCCAATCGTTCCACCAAGGTGTTTCCTTCTCTTTTTGATGTAGCACTCGTTTTTCTGCATATGTCTGTGGCTTCTCTAACAAGGGTTTCTTTTAATAAGGACCATTCTTCTTCTACTCTCCCCTTCTCAGTTTTGGGTACTTTGGCTGCTATTTGTGCTTTATACTTTCTATTCTTTCCATGTCGTTCAACAACCAAATCTTAATATTTGGCATTCGCCTTTGTTTAAATTTTGGCGCTTGAACACCTTTTAGGTCAGCAGTTAACAGTCGGTGGTCGCGATCTAGGCACTCATTGGATGTGACTTTAACATCTGTAACATACTGACCATCTTTTGTATCAGTGATGATGAAGTCAATCATAGTCTTCACCTTACCATCTCAGCTGTATGAGTGATGATGAAATCTATCATAATGTTTACCTTACCATCCCAGCTGTATGTCGTTGTTTTATGACATCTCCTCTTCTGATACCAGTGTTCTGTATGCTAAGTTGTTTCTTACACAGAAATCAGTTAGGTTTCTCCTTCCAGGTTTCTGTTCGAAATGGTTCAAATGGCTCTAAGCACTATGACACTTAACATCTGAGGTCATCAGTCCCCTAGATTTAGAAGTACTTAAACTAACAAACCTAAGGACACCACACATATCCATGCCCAAGGCAGGACCGTAGCAGCAGCGTGGTTCCGGACTGAAGCACCTAGAACCGCTCGGTCACAGTGGCCGGCTCCGGGTTTCTGTTCCCATAGCCATGAAGACTGATGATGTTTCACATCCTGGTCTTTCTTTAACAACTTAAGCATTCAGGTCGACCATAACGATGGTGTTCTCTTCTGTCATTTATTCTTAAAATTCATTAAGGAAATCATCTTTCTCCTCCATGGTGCATCCTGTCTGTGGTGCAACACTTGTAAAGCAGTATGCTGTGTATCACCAGCTCTTAGTCTCTTCTGGATGGTGCTGTCACTCACTTCTTTGAAGTCCGTCTGTATGTCTGTATCTTTATGCAGAACACAACATTTAATTGATAAGTAAATGATACCAGCTGTTAGAACAAACTTGAGGTTGAAATAACGTAAACACAGGTTTATGAGGTTCTGAGTGAATCGTTTGCTAATAACAATTTTTACAGAATTTCGTCTTTTTGATAGTACTTATCACTTTGTCAGTGTCGAGGATGTATCTTCTTGGATTCTGTATATCCTGCTGTGAACACTCTTCAACGGATTGATTTTGACAATTTAAAAATTTCGAGAGAGCAGTTGCTTGTGGGTACAATGCACCAAGCCAAAACTATAAGTGGGATTTATTTGTCTTTTCGACAAACACGATTAGTGAATCCATTTATTAATCACTGGACACAATTTCATACCTTGTGTAACTTCTTCGCTACACAACACGCAGTTCATATTGATTACATTACTAAATTTAACGGAGCAGTTTACTGTAACTCCTATACCCGACGCTATCTTGTTGCAGAAAACATTATTATGAGTAGCAGTGAACTGTTAGCACTAACTGAATGACATCTGAATGAGCAGTTACCTGTGGACTGGTTTTTCAGTCTTTCATGAGCTTGCCCGCTTCCACACTGGACATTATTTACACCATAAGTACTAGATAATCACTGCTCAGTCGATGTGTGAAGTGACTTCATTGATAGCAGCGGTAACGATGCGAATGACGTGCGATACGGGGTCGTCTCTCGTTTGTATTCATATTAAGTGCAGTGCGGGCATAAAATAAAGAAGTTAATGGAAGTATTCCAAGCGATTAGTCAAGAAATAAATGCTACAGATATGCAGACAGAAATAACTGGCGTTGACCATCATCAAAATGACATTACCATAAATAGTAGTCACAACCCGAATTTGACGTGGGATACAACCGAGGGGATTTGCTAGGAGATATTCGTATGGCAAACGATAGATGAATTACCGTCTCAGCTACCACCAGTATTTTTTCTCAGCTTATATTGGAGAGAGGCATTGCAAAAGAATGCAGTATTTTCAAGAGTCCTACGTCGCGAGAACAAAAAATATTTGTCGATGAAATGGCGTTAAAACTGACAAGAAACGCGACTTCATCTGAGTAGAGCGACATGAATGAGATGATGCAGGTTTTTAAAAAAATATGTTTACAAGTATGTCAGATTATTCTCAATCAAAAACTTGATATGAAAGAAATATCGAACGATTTTGTTCAGAAATTTTCAGAACTATTCGAAGAACAAAAGCAATTACCTGTAGGTTAGATGAGCCGACCGAAAAGCAAAACAGTCTGCAAATTGCAAATGACGAGTTAGCTAAGAATGTATATACAGTTCAGAGAGATATTTCAGAGCTACAACCAATCTGCAACGAACTTCCCGAGTAAGTGTCGGAGGAAACAGGGTTTACGAAACTAGAAAAGAAGTGCTGAAGCTGACGTAAAGAAGCTGGACGACCGCGAGCAACTGGGGGCAATCGACAGTGACACCACACTGGCGAAAAGTTTGAACTCCGGCACCGAACTTACCCGGCGAAGCAGAAAAATTGATATCCGAAAAGGAAAACAAAATTGTTACCAAAGTAGATGCGGACATCAAAGCTGCTGTAAAACGAAATGGTTCTGAACTGGCCAATGGCAGAATTCGAATGAATCGACTTCAGTTAATGCAGGAAACATGCAGGAGAGTTTAGCAAACGGGAGAAAAAAATACTTTTTCATCTCTGCAGATTCACAATGCCGCTGAAAGAGATTTCGACACTTAAAAACAATCGCCAACGTTAGTGACTAACCATGAGTTGCACCATGCCACACAAGTCTGTACTACACTCACTGGGGACAGAACAACGTCTTTTGATAGTGTTGGTAGATGAAACTCTCTTAAAGCATTGACAATTTCAGGGATTTTCGAGTCAGAAAAGGTCTACCCAATAATTTTTATAAGAGCATTCCGTAACGTACTGCCACGTAGCCGGACCGAATCACAAAAAAGTCACCTACGAAGAAGCCTTGTACATGGCAGCGGATGTGACAGAACATTGTTTTAAGCAAAGTGGTATGACATCCAGCGTGAACAAACAAACCCTGATGTGACCGTGACGTGACGTAACCGTATGTTGACATGTAGTACGAATTGGCCTTTGACATTCAAAACTCTAAGGAAGTGAGTAATTGTTTCATAAGTAACTCAAAACATCTGATGGAGCCCGGTGCTTCGTGACTATTACTTACTTCCAATCAACTGTACTTCTGCAGCACAAGCTTCAAAATGGTAATGACTGAACAATCGAAAGGTGTATTTTGTATATCTTCTTAATGTTACATGCAACTCCAACCTTAACTTCACTTCTCAGGGTAGTTTGTTGCTCCGAGAATAATTCTCAAGTGAAGCTCTTCCTCGACATGGGCAAAGTGAAACAAAGAAAAACTTCACTACCACACTTAATAACTAGACAAATGAGATGCAGCCACATTACCACACATTGTCTCTAACTGGCGAGGCAGCCATGTTGTACGCACAAATCACTCATGCACTCCATCAGATTAGCTGGCATTTCCTTGCGATTAGCGAAAGATCGCTGTGATTTGCCCACACATGTGTGATCTATGAATCAATCCATCATCCATGTTGCAGATCGCTGTGATCTGTCGTTCATGTGCGGGACTTTTAAAAGACACTATTTCCGCAGACAATGATTAATAAATAATGTGGGTATAAATACCCATCACGCTCTTCAGTTGTCGCCAACTTAACTGGATGGGAATACTGTTCCAGGAATAACTAACTGGTGAATAAAATGGCGTCGTGCAACACACACTCCCAGTTACACTGTCGTTAGCCTATTCTTTGGTTGCCATTCCTGGATTTACTCCATGATCATAACAAGTGGCTGAAAGCAGATTTGCTGGCGATTGTCGCCAAATGTTTTTTTTTCAGTTTGGATTGGATTTTGTTCCAGTTATTAAACTCCTCTCCATTGTTATTGAACCAATTGTCCAAGTAAAAGCACACATTTGCCAAACACCTCATGCCATCCTGCATACCCTGTTTAGCAACTCAAGCGAATCCTCTCAGCCATTTTGTCAAATCCTGACTAGTGTCTCTGGAAGATGCTGATGGATGCTTGACGTGCAGCTGGGTTGTTGCTATCTTGGAAACCACTGTTCTCCTGAATATACAGACCCTGGCAATGATGAATTGCTTGTAGTCTGATGTCTGTCCGTGTAGTCTTCTAGGTTGCATAATTGGAGCCACAGCGATGTAGAAGTTTTGAAGCAACCAGTATCTCCACCAAACAATATCATGTCGTAACCATAGTCAAGTCCAAATCCAAAACTGGGACCATCTGTGGAGCATAACACTTACTTGTTGGCCCAGAAAGCACGCTGTTTCGGAATATCGACATACAGCCTGATCTCAACTGACCTCATGGATGGAGTGTGCTGATGTTTATACAGATATCGATTATTCAAGAATATACAAACATAAGAAATTGCGAGAACCTTCCAGAAATGATACATACTAACAAATGATTGTTGTTGGTGATGGTCATGTTTGAGCAGAAGATCCCGTATCACATCAGCTTGTGACGCCACTTCACATGCAACATGGCATGCTGTAGTAATAGTACACTCCTGGAAATGGAAAAAAGAACACATTGACACCGATGTGTCAGACCCACCATACTTGCTCCGGACACTGCGACAGGGCTGTACAAGCAATGATCACACGCACAGCACAGCGGACACACCAGAAACCGCGGTGTTGGCCGTCGAATGGCGCTAGCTGCGCAGCATTTGTGCACCGCTGCCGTCAGTGTCAGCCAGTTTGCCGTGGCATACGGAGCTCCATCGCAGTCTCTAACACTGGTAGCATGCCGCAACAGCGTGGACGTGAACCGTATGTGCAGTTGACGGACTTTGAGCGAGGGCGTATAGTGGGCATGCGGGAGGCCGGTTGGACGTACCGCCGAATTGCTCAACACGTGGGGCGTGAGGTCTCCACAGTACATCGATGTTGTCGCCAGTGGTCGGCGGAAGGTGCACGTGCCCGTCGACCTGGGACCGGACCGCAGTGACGCACGGATGCACGCCAAGACCGTAGGATCCTACGCAGTGCCGTAGGGGACCGCACCGCCACTTCCCAGCAAATTAGGGACACTGTTGCTCCTGGGGTATCGGCGAGGACCATTCGCAACCGTCTCCATGAAGCTGGGCTACAGTGCCGCACACCGTTAGGCCGTCTTCCGCTCACGCCCCAACATCGTGCAGCCCGCCTCCAGTGGTGTCGCGACAGGCGTGAATGGAGGGACGAATGGAGACGTGTCGTCTTCAGCGATGAGAGTCGCTTCTGCCTTGGTGCCAATGATGGTCGTATGCGTGTTTGGCGCCGTGCAGGTGAGCGCCACAATCAGGACTGCATACGACCGAGGCACACAGGGCCAACACCCGGCATCATGGTGTGGGGAGCGATCTCCTACACTGGCCGTACACCACTGGTGATCGTCGAGGGGACACTGAATAGTGCACGGTACATCCAAACCGTCATCGAACCCATCGTTCTACCATTCCTAGACCGGCAAGGGAACTTGCTGTTCCAATAGGACAATGCACGTCCGCATGTGTCCCGTGCCACCCAACGTGCTCTAGAAGGTGTAAGTCAACTACCCTGGCCAGCAAGATCTCCGGATCTGTCCCCCATTGAACATGTTTGGGACTGGATGAAGCGTCGTCTCACGCGGTCTGCACGTCCAGCACGAACGCTGGTCCAACTGAGGCGCCAGGTGGAAATGGCATGGCAAGCCGTTCCACAGGACTACATCCAGCATCTCTACGATCGTCTCCATGGGAGAATAGCAGCCTGCATTGCTGCGAAAGGTGGATATACACTGTACTAGTGCCGACATTGTGCATGCTCTGTTGCCTGTGTCTATGTGCCTGTGGTTCTGTCAGTGTGATCATGTGATGTATCTGACCCCAGGAATGTGTCAATAAAGTTTCCCCTTCCTGGGACAATGAATTCACGGTGTTCTTATTTCAATTTCCTGGAGTGTAGTTGGAGCTTATTTGAAGTTTGCCTCATGTAGGTAGGCGGCCCAATTTTCAGCCGTTGTGCGCATCCCCCTCCACAGGCCATTGGCAGTCAATAATATTCGTTCTCTTTCCTAGCAGCTGGCAGCGAGTTACAGCTAGAGAGGGAGAACCTCGCTCCTACATGTTGCACTGTTACTGTACTTCACGACAACAGAATTATTCATTCAACTGTCAATTTTTTTTGTTTTTTTTTTCTTGCAGCAGTACAGCTGTGAATGTGTATCTGTAATCATTTCAGTGCGACCAAAAAAAAAAAAAAAAAAAAATTCAGTCGACGGCTGCAAATGTGAAGTGCTTCACAAGCAGGCGTGGGGGATGTATTTCCGGATTTATAACTTTTTCAAACGTGAATTTGAAAGCAGGTCCCCTACTGTTGACATCTGAAGACACAAGTACGGAGTCCAGAAATATATAGTGTCGGCAAGAAAACTAAAGAAACGACAGAGTCACAGCTGCAGGAACCTACAAAAAGTTGATTTCGTGTCACCTAGAAAGCATAGAAATCGCAAGTAACCTGAAACACAAATGGATGGTTTTAACAACGATGTTTCAAAGTGCTCCCGACATAACAAAAATGTGTTGCAGTTATACGGGAGGAAATTGGTTTCAATGGTAAGCGCTTCGTCAATGTAAAGAATTTTAAAAGACGTTGGTTCCAGATATGTTAAGAATAGTTTTTTTAGTTCAAAGAAGTGACATAGGTACAGCACAAACTACATCCCATATAAACGTTACAAGAGAAGGAGGAAGTTGAAAAGTGTATTACCATGATGAAACATGGGTCAATTAGAATCATTCCAGGAAGATCTGCTGGAAAATGAGTAATGATACTGGCGATTTAAAGTTCTCATAGGAATAGTCTGCATGTTGACTCTTTTTCTGCTTTTGTTTCTGAGATCTGTATTTATGTGTAAGAAAAACAGCAGCTACTACTATTTGGAAATGAATGCTATCAGTTTCGTGACATGATTCACAATTCTTGTCATACCTTGCTTCGAAGTCAGTCATTGTCAGTTATAATTCAACTGTTATGGATGAAAAACACCAAGTATAAACACCAGAACAGCGGATATTTTCCCTGGCTTAAAAATAAAAATATTAAGCACAGTGTAAACCAGACTCGTTAATTTGTACAAGTCACGTGACAGAACGTACAAACTTAACTTCGTTGCACGTGAATGGGGTCACACAGTTTTGCATTTACCCATATGACCCTATCAGTGTAGCCCCATGGAATTAATTTGGGCATAGGGCTAGGGCTATGTGGGAGAAAAAAAACATTCAAGATAACATACATTGAATCGCTTGTGAATGAGGCTATAGACAACATTCCACCTGTTGCGTAGGCATAGGCTGTGTGGCGTGCTGAGAAGCTTTAGAAAGAAGAATTTGACAGGGAAGTGATAATGGATATAAGTCTTCAACCTCTCAACGTAAATTTGCAATCAGATTGTTAGGAAACAGACTCAAACAGAAGTGACGATGATATTACGATGTAGACTCTGGAATAAAGTAATAATATTTCTTAGTTTTAAAGACTTATGGTTTAAAAAATGTGTTTGTCAACGTATCAGTTGCATACATAATAATGAGACCTCTGTAGCCTTTTTGATTAGGACTTTGTATCCTTTGAATTATGCAGACTATAATGTTCAACATATTGCCCAAGGAGAAGTTAAGCTTCCCTCACCAATAGTATGCTCCAATAACACGTTAGAATGCAGCTGATTAAATTTGTCAGAAGCCCGATATATCCACATGTAAACCCCTGTCATTTTCAAATCGCGAAATGGACAAGGCCCTAAAATGACAGTAATTGTCGAGATATCGGTGGTTTTCGAAGTTATGGGTCAGCATTCCCTGGAGTTAATTGCAGATGATGGTTAATTATTTGATTGTTCATTGGATTATAGATGCAGTCTCTCACTGCAATGTAGACGAGTTAGTTTTCACTCATAGTGCCCATTAACAGCGAAAAATATGACAACTTACTGACCATTTTTAAGACAGTTTTTACATTAGTCTTTTCTACCACTAATTCTTCTTTACGTGCAGTGATTGCACTTAACTATAGTCAAACACACACACACACACACACACACAGACACAGACACACACGCACACACACACGCATCCTACACATTTTTAAACTCTATTGAGTAGAAGCAGTTGTCCAACAAAGATAATGATTTCGGTTTGTGCTCAAAGTCAATTTTGTGGTGTATTAAAAGTTTACTTATAACACAGCTCAAATCGCAATAAATGGTAATTATTACAAGCCGTTTCGATGATCATGTCGTCACACAATTGTCATTTTGAGGAAAATTGTACTTCGCATCTGCACAAAGCTGTGTCCGGAGCCGACCGAGATCGCCGAGCGGTTCTAGGCGCTATAGTCTGGAACCGCGCGACCGCTACGGTCGCAGGTTCGAGTCCTACCTGGGGCATGGATGTGTGTGATGTCCTTAGGTTAGTTAGGTTTAAGTAGTTCAAAGTTCTAGGTGACTGATGACCTCAGAAGTTAAGTCCCATAGTGCTCAGAGCCATTTGAACCTGTATCAGCTGTTCTCGCCTCCTGATATCCCACAGAGTAAATCTGTAGAGCAGTGGACAAATTGTCGTCAAAACTTGAATAAATATTTCTCTGATGACGATTGATCGAAATTAGTTTCAATATATACTAATCCCCTCACAGATTTGAACGTATAATAAAATGAACGTAGGCAAACGAGCCTGACTGTTTTCGACAGCAACGCAGTTCAGCAATGTGGACTTTGTTTGCCCGCTCTCTGCTTCCACGCATGCGCAGTTCTCATCCCCCCCCATCCTTCTTTTCCGCTCCGCCTCTATGAGCGGAAGTGCCGTACTACATGATGTGGACTATAGTATCTCAAAACAAAGCACTTCAATGATCTTTCCTTCAACTGAGAAATGCTTAAGAATTGTTCTGGGACGTTATGAGAAGGTTAATTGGCTTTCAATGCATCATTTGTATTTTATTATATAAAACCATTGTGCGGTGTTGTAAAATATTGAATCTGAAAGCAAGAGGTCTACAACCACAAAATTACTTTAACCTAATGCAACATAACCTAATGCAGCCAGTTGGAGTGGGCTTTTGGCCACAACCCTCGTTACTGGGCGATACCATCATGTGGCCTTGTCATAAGAATAGTTGCAGCAGTTAATCAGTTCTAGTGTACTGGGAGTTGCATCATTATGGCTGTGTATAGCTGCTACAGTGTTCCTTGAGTGTTGTTAGCTAGTTACCATCGTACAATCAGTTCACAGTGCTGTTGTCAGGCTGACAAGTGGAATAGTTCTTATTGTGCATCAAACATATAGTTCTTACAAGCGTTCACTGTAGTACTGTACATTACAGTACTGCCATACTTACTGATTCTGACCAGTGTACCTATTTGTCTGCAGCAGTTGGGTCAACTTGTCAGACCAGTATTACCTCACAGCACAGTTGTTATTTAGCTGCTTCATCTTGGAGCAATTCAACGACCAAGTACTAAACAACTACACACATCTGGGTGATCCATGAAAGATAAGTTGTTCCCCAATTAATAGAATTTTTGTGTTTCACTAGAGTTAACTGGATACTGATTTCTCTCCTTAGCTCACACACAACAAGTTGTTTACAAAACTTCATTTAAAAAGGTCATACATAGGTTAACATCTCAGACTTGACAAATTCAGGAATGTCATTAATCCTGGAATCCACTGGAATGGGTGCCGTGTTTTCAAAATATGTATTTCTTGTATCATTAGTGTTTTTCACTTCAATATCTAGTAGCCTGTTACTAAAATAAATTACACTTGCATAACTTTGCATGCATGCTTGAGCTGTAGGAAACGTAGGTGCGTGTGCAAAGCTGAACAGAAAAAAGACATTGTTTGGGTGTACCTTAAAGTTGAACAGAAGAAAGGCATCATATAGACACTTATTAAAAGTATGTTCACATGGTGCCTTCTTCATCTTACACTAGCACAGATGCAAGGAAACAGAACTCATGCACAAAAATTGTAGAAAGAATGTACTGTACTCGGACCTAACTATAACAGGTGTATTATTAATGCATACTAATAATTTATATTTTCTTTAATTTTGTCCATTGATGTCATGGTTTCTTCCATGACTATTACTTTCATAAATTAAAGAACAACTGCCTTAACTTAATTTTATCCATTGTTCTGTATTACTTCTATAAAATAAAGAACAACTGCCCTAACTTAATCATATCCATTTATAATGCCATAAACAAACTTTTTTACTATTTGACTTTAAGCTTGACACCCTTGACACTTCAGTAGATCACTTCTGCTAGATCAACAGAATTTAAATTCCATTCTTCTCTCCTTGAAAGCAAAATTGTTGGCCATCTCCTAAAAGAAATGTTGTTTCTTTCTGAGTTCCCCTAGTAGGCGAGCTTCAACTGAAATAATTCGAAGCTTAGGCAGTCTGTCATGTCCAGTGGAATTTCGTAAGTAGCTTTTGAGTCTCTTCAGTCCTGAAAACGACCTTTGTACTAAAAACATACTCACAGGATGTATATAAAGTAGTAACACTAACATATTAAACTGCTGAAAACTTTTATTTAGCATTGAATTAGTACTCAGTAATTCTGCAAGTTCACTATGATTTTATTTCTAAACTTTTCAGTAGTGAACATTACAGTCAGCTCATTTTTGTATTGAATGGCATTGAAGAATTTTCCATGTGCATCTAAAAAACTTTGGAACTCTAGGAAACTAGTCAGAATATTAATCACAGTTTTCATGTGATAGTAAATTTAAAAATTTCAGTTTAGAGCAACCTTGAAATCTTAAATCCATGTGGCTACTTACATAATCAAACTCTTTGTAGAAAATGTGTTTATAGTTATATTGACAGTCTTTGAAGGTTCTCTTACAGGAGACATGATTTCTTGGAAATCTTGTTCACTGTCACCACAGTTGAATTATGGAATGTGGAGTTTCTTGGATTTTCTATACATAGTGCAAAATATCACATGCTTTGTTCTGAAGGCTGTTGTACAATACATTGGCGAAGGTAAATATTTTGTTGAATATGTACAAGAGAAAAACTAATCTGAAGTCTTTTAAAAGTGCCATAAGGCCATTTACTAGTGCTAAATATCTGAATCAGCTTCTTGGTGATATTCTAACGTAGCACTAAACATGCCACAAAGTTTATCTATATACCTGCACACATTATTTACCAATCTTGATGAGCAATTCCATTTCGTTTAACAGATACGTGCAAGACAGTGTTCTAAAAATTTAAGACATTGAGGAGGCCATGGAAAAAAGGTGCAAGTCCATTAAGCCAACTATAAAAACATTTTACACTCAAGACAAAATGAGGTTTGTGCATGGGTGTACAGTGACTTTATTTCTTGCTTAAACCTCATTCAGATTTCCGTCACAGTCACCACACCACCAAATGTCTGTGCAATCAATTTTTCATTACATCCGAATTCTGATAAGATTTGCTAGATAAGTCCTGCAAAAACCTGGGTATGTTTGTCACCATTTATATCACAGAACCCCAAGAATATTTTCTTTATCTCTCCATCATATACATAATGTAGGACAAAAGTAAACTGTGCTTTATTTTCCAAATCTGAAATTCTGCCAACCATGATGGCTACAAAAGGAGGGTCCACAATTTCATGTATTATAGCTGTTCAAATGGTTGAACCTATGGTATGTATTAGATCATTTTGAATTCGATTAGAAATTCCTTTAAATGTAGTTGTGGTTTCTATCTGCTCCACTAAACGAGGACCACACTCTCCAATATACTTCACCAGTTTCACATAATTTCCCTGATTAAGAGAATTTGTTGTTTCATAATGTCATCAAAAGGCCAACTCTTGTTTTCCCAGAAAATACATTGCATGCATCAGTCTTTTGTGGATGCCCCTGGACAGCCTTACCTTTTGATTGTGTAGAGACGTATCATTTTTAAGCTGGTCATCAAGCATAATTTCTATTCCATTTCCCCCAAAAGCAGCTATAGCTACAGACAATCAGACCATGATCATTTATCAACTTCACTAAATTTTCCAAATACTTGTATCTGGTTTGGGTCCAACTAGCATTTCCATCCTTTCCAAACAACACAGAATACCCGCAAGACATCACATTTAGGCCACCATACCAACTAACAAGTCACATTTGTTTTGTACAGGGTGATTCAGGAAGATAAGTAAATATTTTAATATGTTATTATACAAGTAAAAGTAAAGAAAAAAGTTCACATAAACATAGGTCTGCAAATGTTTAGTAATGGAGTTATGGTTAATATAAGATTTTGCCTGAAATTCAGCAGCTTTACTAATAAGAATCCATCACAAAACTGTATGAGGTTAAAGTAAGGCACGATTTCATTTATTTTGTTGTTATTGATGTGATGAATGTAACGAAACATGTCCCACATGTGTATTTGCAGTAGTTTTCCAGAACATTCAGAGAAGCAAAGATGTAATAACGTAAAAATTTTAATTTATTAACTACTTGGCCAAATTTGTTTTTTAAATTCCAGACAATTACAAATAGTTCAAATGTCTCTAAGCACTATGGGACTTAACATTTCAGGTCATCAGTCCCCTAGACTTGGAACTACTTAAACCTAACTAACCTAAGGACATAACACACATCCACGCCCAAGGCAGAATTCGAACCTGCGACCATAGCAGGACCGCAGTTCCGGACTGAAGCGCCTAGAGCTGCTCGGCCATAGCAGCCGGCAGACAATTGCACAAAGTTTTCAATGGAAGTTGTAGAAAATTCAGTTTTCGAAAAATGATGGTATAATGTTAACTGAAACTGTATGAATGTGTCAGACAATCTCCTTTTATTAATACCAAAGCATATGTGAATTCATGTTAAACCAGAAAAAATAAAGCTCAGTGTTAAGGATGTTTTATAGTTACATAAAATTTCACAATACATCACAATAAATATTCAAAATTTTCTCCATCGAGTTCAATGCATTTAGCTGCATGTGTATGAACAGATTTTGTTACTCGTTTCAGTTTCACTGGGTTGTTCTTAATTTCGTCTATTGAATTCATAATGCGGGCAAGTAGTGCCTCATATGTATCGACTTTTTCCTCATAAACTAAGTCTCTCATCCACCCCCACACACAAAAATCCCAACAATGACATAAACTTTACTTCTCTGGATGTTCTCGAAAATTACTCTAAGTACACTCCTGGTACATGTTTTATTAGATTCACCAGACTAATAACAACAAAATAAATGGAAATTAAGCTTTTGTGATGGCTTCATAATACCAAAGTTGCTAAATTTCAGGCGAAATCTTTTATTAGCCGTAATTCTGTAACTAAACATTTGCAGAGCTATGTTTATATGAACTTTCTTCTTTAGTTTTACTTGTAGGATTACATATTAAAATATTTGTGGATCTTTGTGAATCACCCTGTTTATTACACTGAAACTGTGCGCTGAATTTACTGATATTTTGAACCAATTTTGGTAGTTCTGGTGTTGGCAGCTCATTTTCACTTAGACATATTCTGTATTATATTCTTATACTAGCCGTTACCCGTGGCTGTGCTCAAGTATCAGTAGCTTCGTTATGATGAGTGACGGTAAGTAAGTAAGCTGCTGTAAGGGCCATAACATCAGCTACTCTCACGTGTCTGCCTGTTTGGGTAAGCATAGCTCATGATGTGCTCCCCACTCTCCTCCCCTTCCAAACTGTCCCAACATATCGTATGTCAGCATATGCAGCATTTCTGTTGAGTACTGCGTACACAGGGCTATGGGCAGGAGTGTGCATCTATCCATCATGCTACTGAAGTAGCTGTACATTGTACTATGCATACATTATGCAACAAATAGTCTGGAAGTATGGATTGAAAATACTGAAGATTGCATAGGCATTGTATTCATTGCCTTGAATCAGATCACATAGCAAACATCAACCAATAAAAGCGGTTTCACAAATATGGTAAAGATCAAAAGTCAAAGAGTAAATAGCTTTTCAAAGAGTAAATATTTTTCCCCAATTCTTGTAATATTGCTTAAATCAATAAGTGTCTTGTACTAGACACTTTCTGAAACAAGTTAGTCATAAAAATGTAACAGACAGAGCTACTTTCACATTTGAATATTAGTGTGGATAAAACTTTCAATTACGATACAGTATCCTTGTCTTCTGTGATCTGACTTTGTGAAAAGAAAACAAGTTACCTGTGAAAATCCCTCGAAAGATATTAGCATATCCAAACAGGTAAGTATGGCACTTTTACATACAACTTTAAATCACTATATCTTCTTTGCAAGAACCATATTTGATGAAATATAACCTACATAGTGCCCCAAGCTATTTTCAAGTTATCCACGAAACCCCATGAAAATTCGACTAGTTGTTTTGGAGATTAACGTATTCAATCAGCCAGACAAAACACGTTTACATATTTATTATTACTGTAGATACATCCTTGCACATTAATACCCTTTCATATACATTTTGCAAAACCACAAGCTGAATGAAACAATACCGAAGAGTTATTGACACACTGTTACTCTTCTAATGTGGCAGAAAAACACGCACATGGCCTGTGAGCAACAGATGTGCACGTTTGTCTCTCACTGCTGAGCTAACTATAGTCTGATATGTGAATCATGGTAGTTCATACAACTTAAGACATGGACAGGGATTACAATGTTGCCGGTTCCATGCAACAGTTGCGGTAAGTTCGTACACGTTCTCGGCCTTGAAGAAAGCCTGTATACTGCAAATTATGTCTCCCTCTTGGTCTTGCAGAATTTGTCGCTTACCACCACCATCAGCTGTGACAGTTCGCAACAAATGGAAAAAAAAAACACTAGATAACACGCTACAGTCGCATTTAATGTTCGCATTGACTACAACAGTCACGGCAGAGCGCCGAGAACAGCACTGAATGGTCATTGGTTGTCAGATAATGCATTAAATAGATGTGCAGAACAAATTAAACTTGACTGCCACCGTTTGTGACTCCAACTATACATGGACGTTGCTGCGGTTAGGATCACAATGCTCTATCAAAAATGTATTGTAATTAACATATTAGTTCTATGCATTTCGAAGAAATGTATCAGTTTTACCTAGATATTGTGGAATAACCATGTAATTATAATTAGATAACAAATTGTTTCACTTATTATTACTGAAGCAGTCCAGTTTCTCCTGAGTACATGCCACTGGCACTGTATGCAGATGTGCTCTCATATCCATATGTCACCTGAGCGTTCTAACATCTGTTATGCATCCATTTCTTCATTATGCATTTTGTGCTGCGGTTGTTGTAAACAGAACCAACAGAAAAAGAAAACACAACGGTTGTATGGCTAAAATCAATGAGCTTAGAATTACTGTAACCTCCTTGGATAAAATAGTATATAGATAACAGAGGTACTACATAAGAGAAGTGCAAAGTGCTGGCGATGTTTTGTTTGCAAACATCAGAAGGTCACAGCAAGAACTTGTATCTTTCTAGGCAAGATACTTTTACGTGTAATGCAGTTTCTCAGTTATAAGGCTGGCAATAATATTTCGTTAGCTGATAACAAGTGATTTACATACCAGCTGGAGCTATTTCTCTAGCATTTTCAAACAAAGTATTTAAATGAATATTCCCGAAAGTGAGAAAATGAATGATGGATTCTTACTCGTAATATGAAGGTCAATTGACATTCAATACGTCATTTGTATTTCATTTTATAAAAAAAAGTTGCTTAACCAACGTCACTTAATAAAAATCTGGAATTTCTTAGTTGCCGGAATCTACTGGAATTTAAATCGTGTTTTCCAAAATTTGCATAATTAATTTCAATTTGTAATAGTTCGTAGAGGAACCACAACACTCCCAACTTTTCTTTGGTTCAGGTCGTCAGTTTCTGTCCTTTTAAGTCGCCTTAGTATGAATATTTGTGCAAAGTTATCCCTTGGGATTTTCATAAATTTGTAGGATCTTCTTTTACTTCGAGACTTTATATTATTTTTTACTATAATATGATTCGATACTTTTTATCATATTTTTAGTACTTTGCACGTCAGGACTTGGTAATCAGAGCACCCCATCTCAATTCCATTCAATCTCTGTATTCACCTATTAACAATATACATTATATGGATATAGTCAGTTCATAACCAAGGCTACTCACGTATCCTGGACCTATAACACTTTCGCAAGAAACACACGAGCAGGCAGTCATTTCTCTATATTTAAGAACACAATGAATTCAACACAAATGGTCTTCGTTGACCGTCACAAACAAGTAAGAAACTTTGTAACTGGTTCCTAATACTGAAATAAGTTCACAAGTAAACGCAAGTTCTTGGAATACAAGTGTTGAGAAGACAACACAATGAAACCTTCTACAGTCAGAGTTCGTGCTCCAACAGTTTCTACAGTCTCGTCAAATGAGTCTGACAGAAACCAACAAGCCCGCGAGCATATTTCTGTGGGCCCTTGGTAGCAAAGGCGGCGTGCCATGGAGGCGGCGCTGGATCTGGCGCAGACATCTTCCCTTGGATGGCTGCATCGTAACTGCCGTGATCAGCGCGGGTGTGGTCCGAAACACCCGCATGGGGGAGGTACACTTCCTCCTGATTGGCTCCACATGACACTGGCGGATGCAACAAAAGCTTTGCGACAGTAGCGATCTCTCATGCTAATTTACACGCCCTCCATGCTTTGGTCTGGTGTATGTGTAGGCCCTCTGCTGGTCGAGCTGCAAACGGTGGAGCTGATACATCATGTAGTCGCAGGGGCTGAGCTGGCAACCAACTCGAATGCGGTTTGTTGCTGTGTGGTGTCGGCGCTTGACGGCTTTTGCGATAGGTCATTCCACTTACTCCTCCCAAAGTGACAGAGACAATGTGGACACAGGTGTCTGGCTCCCGAATGAGGTCACTAATACCCTCAAGGCTTGGTCAAGCAGGTGAGAGCTTAGTAGTATTGACTTTCATTGGGGTGTTGGACTATGGCAATGGACACCTCCCATCGCATTGGAGAGAAGCGTTGATGTCAGCATTCCCAGGGAGCCTGTTGTCATGGTATCTGTGTGGATCAGAAAACTGAGATAAATTTCTGTCTGTGGATCAGAGCTATGCTGTGGTTGGATCTGTCAGATGTGTTTGTGACTGTGGGAGCCATCGTGTAGTGTAACTTCCACCACTGCATGGCAAAGGATGCTGGTCACTGTAACAGAGAGCCAGTGAGGTTGACTGAAGACAAACTTCATTGTCCACACTGGGTCCTGCAAGGAGAAGCAGTGCTGTCTGGACTGGGGGGTGGTCCTGCTGTTCCTGCAAGTGAAGGATGAAAAGAGAGGAGCAATGTTGTCAACCATGTAAACATACCGCCAGGAAGGTCCCCTCCTATGGAGCAGTCTGATATGATGCCAGAAAGCGAATGAGTGCATGATCCAAGTAGTGATGACGACACAGTTTTGGCATTTGGTTCTTGAATGTGTGGACAAACCACTCGGTGATGCCACTGGATGGCGGACAGAATGGTGCCATATGAGTGAGAGATATTCCATTCGTGGTACAAAAGGAAGCGAATTCGTTGGAGGTGAACTGATATCCATTGTCTGTGACAATGGTTTCAGCCAGACCTTCTAAGGCAAAAATGTGTGTGAGGGCTTTGGTTATCTGTGTGGCAAGAGTAGAGGTCATCTTAATTACAAATGGAAACCCCATTCCAGCAACAATGATGATGAGCCAGGATGCACTAACGAAGGGGACCACAAAATCGAGATGGATCTGGGTCTAAGGCGTGGTAGTAGTGAGCCAGGTGAAGTGTCATTAAGCTAGTGCAGCTTGTCTGCTCTGCCACATGGAGTAGGCAGTGTCCATGTTGGTTATTGCAGTGTCCAAGCCCCTCCAGTAGACATGTTATCAAGCCAGCTAATTGGTGAAGACTACCAACCCCCCTCTCCCCCAGTGGCCTTCGTGGAGAAGGTCCAGGACTCTATTGTGAAGGGCATGTGGAACAACCACACACATCTGCTATTGTCGCCCTAGATGAGGCTGACGCCTTTCAGTGCACACAGCTCTTGTCAGCGCCCCTAGAATGCCTGGAGGTCGGGATATGGCAGTGTATTACAGTTATAAGGCCAGCCTAGAAGATGTAGTGTAGAACTCTTCTGTGGACTGGATCGCTGGCTGTATGCTTTTGATGAGCCCTACACCCAATGGAAGCTGGGAGAGTGCCTGTGCTGCCACCTCATCCAAGTGGAAACACATCTCTGGATTCACATTGAAGTCTGCTTCTTGTCCAGTGAGCAGCCTGGAAAGTAAGCCCGCATTAGAATGGTGTGCTGTAGAGCAGAACTGGATCTCATGCGTGTAGCTCGATAGAAAGAGGGCCCAGCACTGTTAGCATCATGCTATCTTGATGAGGATGGGGGCAGTCGACTGGAGCAGTTGAATCAGCAGCTTAAAGTCAGTGAGAAGGGTGAACTGCTGGCTGTAGATGCAGTCATGAAACTTCTTAATTTCTAAGATGATTGCTAAAGCCTCCTTCTCGATCTGACTGTAGTTGCGCTGTGCAGCATTCAAGCCCTTCGAAATAAAAGCAGTTGGTCGTTTTGTGCCATCCACCCCATCTGAGTGGACTACAAGATGAGACTATTGGCTGGGTTGTATGCGATCAGGCAGGTGGGCTGCAGGAGTACTTGCTGTAGGGCGTGAAATGCTCTGTCACATTGTGGCGACCAGTTACACAGAAAATTTTTGCGAAGCAACTGGCGCTGCAGTTTGTGGAATAAATCGCCTATAATAATTGAGTTGTCCAAGCGCTGACTTCAATTGCAATTTATCTATGGGCACTGGCAGTCTTTGAATAGCCTCTACATACTAGGGGGTACAGCGAAGTCTGGAAGCACTTAACACATGTCCCAGGTATTCCATTTGTCGAACGAAGAGGGTGCATTTGTCCTTGTTCATTGCAAGTGCAACTTTATCAAAAACGGAAAAATGAGCATTCAAGTTGCCTGCGAGGTCCTCAACATATGTGCCGGCGACCATGATATCATCCAGACAATTAGCTGACCAGGGACATCACGGATTAATTGCTGAAGACACCTTTGAAAGACGGCAGGCGCGCGTTCGATGCCAAATGGAAGCTGATTGTATTGAAACAACCCTAAAATGTGTTGATCACAAGCACTTCCCAAGAAGCTGCGTCCAGTGGCAACGGTAAGTAGGCCTCCCATCGATCAATTTTCGCAAACACCTTACCAGCTCCGAGTTTAGTGAGGATGCCATCCAGTTTGGGGATGGGGCATGAGTCTATTACTGCTTGAGAATTAACTGTAACACTAAAACCAACAAAGACTCCGAGAGAACTGTTTGGCTTTTCCACAATCACTATGGGAGAAGCCCATCTTCCATTTGAACCTGGTGTTAGAATTCCCTCGTCTTGCAGTCCCTGACTGAGCCTGTCTTGTAAAGCAAATGGCATGGAATGCGCCTTGCAGAACTTTGGAACTGACAAAGGCAAAAGAGTGATTTGCGCTCCAAAATTGTTTACCCTGGAGGAAGATCCTGAGAAGATCGATGGATATTTGTTAAAAAGGCTCCTCTGTGTAAGGGCCACTGTTCATGACATTGACTGCGAGGTTATGACTGCAGATATGTAAGCCCAAGGCAGGCAAGAGGTACAGGCCCAGGGAGTTGCAAACGCCAGGGTAGGCTACCACCAATATATCAGCAACGAGAGTCTTAGATTCACACTGGATCTGGGCTGAAAACGCTTCTGTGACAGAGACAAAGCCATTACTGAAATTATAGAGAGGGTGCCAAAATTTTGCTGGGAGGGTGCTCCCAGTGGCTGACATGTAGCCCAGTCAATATAATTGTAGTAGAGGAGCCAATGTTTATCTGCGGGTCCACTGGTACTCCATCAATGAGAACAGTGATAGACATCAGCTTCTTGGAAGACATAATAATGGACTGTACCAAAGAGACCACAATGGGGTCAGCAGCATCCACCCTGAGTCACGTAACTCAACCTGAGTCCAGTCCATCTGCATCGCTTTTGAAGACTGGCAGACTTTCGGTTTGTGACCTGATTTTCCACAGACGGCGCATTTTGCCCGTCGGTGGCGACATTTCTGGTGCTGGGTTTTGACAAAGGTCGGGCTGCAGGAAGGGTGCTGTCTAGACCGACACGGCCGCAGCATGACCATATACGACACCCGGCAGGTGTGAGAGGTAGAAGGAGCGCCAGCAGCAAGGTGGGAGGCAATTATCGACAATGGATCTTGCAAAGTTGCAGAGCAGTGCAAAAATTGCTCAAAGGCGCGAATGATAGGCAGACACGCTTCCAGATATGGGTCTTTGAGTTTCAAGAGATCATGAGATAACGTTTCATCCAAGGAATGTACAAGGATCACGTCTTACATGAGTGAAAAGAGTGCTTACATTGTGAGTCAGCACAAATGAAACGGCATTCCCTAGAGGGTACTTGAAGGTGCGCTATCAATTCCATGTATGACTCAGAAGACAGTTTATGACAACAACAAAAAATTTGTGGTGTGCCGCCGCTACATGTATGTGGTAATCAAAGTAATCAAGCAGACTAGATCGCAGCATATGATAAGGGAGGGCATGGAGTTCTACTTTTGGGTGAATCTACTGTTACAGTTTATAAATTGATGGACCAGCGTTGGCCAGGAGGGAAGCACACTTTTGTGTCTCTCCCATGATGTCATGACCCAGAAAATGATGTTTCACCCTTGTAATACAGCACAAGCAAGGTTCTGCCTTATGATCGAATTCCTGGAAAGGTGGTGGCAGCAGCCAGACGTTGCACATTGCACATGGAGGCATTCAGTTGCAATGACTGTATGGCCAACTCCGGAGTCGTCTGGAAGATCGCTGCGAGTCACTCCATCAGGAGTTCGTTGGTGTGATACATCTTCTGCAGCAGAATGGGCGATTAAGTCCACCAGTTCCAAAGCAGTTGCTATGGTTCAAACTGCCTGAACACCGGCACTATCTGTAACAGTTGCATAGCAACTTAGTTTAAATCCTCATCGCCAACTAAAGTATCCTGGACTTGGAACACATCTGCGAGAAACACATGAGCATGTAGTTCGTCCTTTATATTTAAGGACGCTATGAATTCAACACAAATGGACTTCGTTGACCGTCACAAATAAGTAACAAACTTTGTAACTAGTTCCCAGCAGGGAAATACATTCAAAACTAAATTCAAGTACTTGAATACAAGTCTTGGTTGAGGAGACAACACAATAAAAGTTTCTGCAGTGAGAGTTCTTTCTGTACTAGTTTGACTACCAAATGTTTAAGTCCTCACTCTGCTTGAGCGGAGCATATTGAAATAGACTAACACTTAAGTTACGTTCAATACGAGTTTACAGTTTCTACAGTCTTCGCAACCGAATCTGACAGAATACCAACAGTCCCGCGAACACGTTTCCGAGGTCCCTGGCGGCGAAGGTGGCGTGTGGTCGAGGCAGCGCTGGATCCAGAGCAGACTTCTTCTCTTGGCTGGCTCATCGTAACTGCGGTGATAGGCGCGGGCGCGGCCCTAAATACCTGCACGGTAGAGGTACACTTTCTCCCGATTGGCTGCACTTCAAATTGGCGGATGCAGCAAAGTGTTTGAGGCAGGAGCGCTCTCTCTTGTTGAATTACACCTTCTCTGTGCATTGGTCCAGTGTATGGGAAGGACCTATGCAGGTCACGCTGCAAATGGCGGAGCCAGGATGTCGTGTGGTCATAGAAGCTGAGCTGGACCCATCAAATGGCGATGTGTTGTCATGTGGCGTCGGCGCTTGACGGCTTTTGCGACGCGCCAGTTACTTACAACAAAATTTCTTATATTTACGTTGTTTACAAACGTACATTTAAATATAATCATCTTACATCAATATATCTAAATAATTTTACTTTTTCATATTCAGGTAGTCTTCAGTGTTATAAAAGCTACAAGTTATTAAAAATCGCTTTAGCTCTACTTTGAATTTATGAAATTCTCTAATTTTGTTTATTGTAGCAGGCTGCACACTAAAAGGATTTTGGGTTGATAACGTTCAGATTTTGGGTAAAGAGCTTTTTGTGGGTCTCAATGTGAAAATCATCTCTGTTCCTTGTTTTTTAGTTATGAACCTGATTGTTCAATGCCGAAAATTCCTGGGGCATTTTCAGAAAACACCCACATTTCTAAATGCATCAGCAGAAAAATTCTTCTATCAGAGCACAAAAAAGGTGAATATGCTCCTGTTTAAAAGACTCTGACTGAAAAGTGGGGTACCAGTTACCTCATTCCACCTCCCTCAGCACCTTCAAATATTTTCACAAAATGTTGTCTTACAAACATATCCAAACACTTCTTAATGCAACTCACCTAATTGTAAACCGTTCACATACACACTAGTCAGTGCTATAAGTCACTCAAAATGATCTATTCCCACTTGCCCATTCTCACTCATAGTTCAGCCCAAATCAATATCATTATCTCTTTGTGTACCTCTGTCACTGTCTCCTGTCCCACAGCTACAATCTCCTTCTTACTGTCTCTCTCTTGCTCTCTCTTGCTGTTACTGTCTCATTCATTTCTTCCCACTACTACTGACTCTTCTCACTGTAACTATCTCTCAATTCCTCGTTATAATTGTCATAGACCCTGTCTCTCATTATCACTAGCTCTGATCTGCTTACACTTTTTCCTTCTGTTTATTGCTGTCCCATGAGCACTGTCACCTTCACTCTTTTTCTGGCACTGTTCTGTCTGTGTCAGCTATGCTCCACTGCAACTGTATCCCTCTCTTTTTCTCACATTGTCATTGTCTCCTGCACTCTGTTCGACAACCACTATCTTCCACATTCATTGCTCTTCCATCTCTTTCCCACTGCCACTGTCTCTCTCAGCACAAAGAAGTACAAATACGTAAACAAGAGCATAATGGTCTTTTTTTGCTCTGATAGAAGCATTTTTATGCTGGTCTGCTTCTTAACTTTGCCAGAGCAGGGCATGTCACTCATATGGAAAGAACATTATGGGTCAGTGAACTTTTGATAGTTTACTTATGTGAAATTGAGACAATGCAAAACTAACCTTACATCTCAGACCAGATTTTACCTGCACAAAAGTTTTGCATGTGCTTCAGCACTACAAGTTGGGCTCCCATATTCCTTTTGATGATAACAGAGACGCTTTATAGTATAAAAAAGATGGCGGCTAGTGTTGATATACATAGTGTTCATGCGAAAAAAAGTGAAAATTACACCGATAAAAACAGCGTGTGCACGAATTGTAGTGATGAAATCAGAAAGTTAAATGATCGTGTTAGTAGTCTGCAACTAACCATTAATACTCTGATGAGCGAACTAAAAAAACTTACGTCCATAAAGTGTGAACCTACATCAAACTTGCCTCACAGTAACCACGAAATTCCAGGCAAAGTGAAAAACAAAGTGCCTCATTCTCAACGAAGCTTATTGTATGAGCCTAATATCGCAGTTACAAGCAGGGTCAGTGTGAAATCAACTGTGCAAGAATAGAAACATTGTGCATGTGATAAAACTAACTTCCGAGCTGAATATGAAACTACAAATACGCGGAGTGATACATCCAAAAGAGTGCCTAACAACGCAACTACTGTTGTGAAAAGAAATGAAACTGAAAGACCTGAACACTTGCGTGACCTAAATATCAAGCGTTTGTCCAGCGCTGATACTAAATTGTTTGGCCATAACGCCGGTGGGCCTTCTAAACATGCAGTGAAACATAAACGCAGAAAAGTAGTTGTGATGGCACACAGTCATGGTCGTGGACTTGCTCGCCTTCTGAACGGTCAGTCCAGTGTACAAACAATCGCTTACATAAAGCCTGGTGCGTCTGTGTCGGAAGTTTGCAAGCATGTACGATCCACAGACGTTGCTGACTTATCCTCTGAAGATTTTGTTGTGCTAATTGGTGGGTCAAATGACGTATATAAAAACGAAACACAAAAAGCAAAACAAGAACTAAAAAGGTGCTTAGGACAGTTGACACACACAAATGTTTTAGTGCTGAACATCCCACAGCGGCATAACTTACCGTCTTGGTCATGCGTAAATAAAGAAATAATCAATGCCAACCAACAAACTTCATTACTTTGCAAACATTTCAGAAATGTAGAACTCGTAAATGTTCACAATATTGGTCGCAGATTCCACACATTACATGGATTGCACGTTAACAACATGGGGAAAAAACTGCTCGTCGGAAAAATTGAAGAAATTATCATCAAGAGGCATCAAACACTCAAAAGCAAAATCCTGGATTGGCCCCCCAAATATTCGAAGGAAACAACGCCAGCAAGACCTCACTCACCAACATCAACAACAAAAGAAGGAACAAGGTGCCTCCAATATTCAGGCACAGCAACAACAATGAATGCAGTAACAGCTCTACCAATTGCAGTAGGATCAGCAGCTGAACAACTACCAGGGGAGCCAGACACAGAAGAAAATTCTGCTGCAGGTGATAAAAGAAGAATAGGTGCAGTCGGGAAAAGAAAAGCAGTACTTCCAGCACACCTTAATGATTTTTATTGACAAGGTAAAGGTAAGTGATCAATTAAATATTCCAAAGTCTAAAAATATGCCAAAGCCTAACAAATCCCTTAATTTCATGCTGATTCATCAAAATGTCCAATCATTGCTAAACAAATTAAGTGAAATTGAAATTTTATGTACTGATGAGCTAAAAAACGCTTCTGTAATGTGCATGACTGAACACTGGCTGCCTAAAGATGCAATGTCAGTCACAAAACTTGCAGACTTCAATCTTTCATCATCATTCTCTAGAATTACATTCGGTCATGGAGGGTCATGTATATTTGTTAAAAGTGGCATTGATTATTGTAACATAAAACCCATTGAACTGTTAGCTGAAGAGAAAGTTTTTGAAATATCTGCAGTTGAACTCTCTGCATTAAAATTAATAATCATCTGTGTATAGAGGAGCCCTGATGGGAACTTAAATGATTTCTGTCATCAGTTAGAAGCAGCTTTAAATACTATAAAAAACTTCAACAAAACAGTGATCATATGTGGCGATTTTAATATTGATTTTCAAGAAATCTCAAAAGACCAGCAAAGCTTGGTGACCCTACTGGAAACATATAATATAAAAGCCACCATAGACTCTCCTACAAGAGTTACACCTACAACTAGCTCAACAAGTAATCAGATATTAACAAACACAAATGTAAATCACAATTTCTGTGCCAGAAATCTTAATTCTGGCTTCAGTGATCACTATGCACAGTTTATTGCTTTGCACATCCCAAGTGAAACACTGAGAAAGATAAACTTGTAAAAGAAGCAAGGAAATTCACTAACAAATAAATAAACCTTTTTGTACAGAGACTAAGTGAAGAAACTTGGTATAAAGTGTATTCTTTTGAAAATACTAACAAAAAGTTTGAAAAATTCATGGAAATCTTCATGTCATACTTTGAAGCTGTATTTCCATTAAAAAAACAACAATGTCAACCTAACCTAAAAAAGAAGAAATGGATTACAACAGGTATTAGAATCTCTTGTGCAGAGAAAAGAAGATAATATGATATAGCAAAGGCACAGAACATGCCTCATGAATTTCATTTGTACCTTAAGAATTATAAGAGGATCCTCAAAAATGTTGTAAGGAAAGCTAAAACAATGGCAAATGACAAAATAAAACTCTCTCTCCTTCACAGCATGGCTTCAGGAAAGGCTATTCAAATGAAAGTGCAATATTTGAATTTCTTAATGAAATCTATACTAAACTGGATGCAAGTGAGTTTGTGACAGGTATATGTCTTGATTTATCTAAAGCTTTTGACATCATTGACCATAACGCCCTACTGCAGAAGCTTGACCAATTAGGAATTAGAGGTATATCCAATGAGTGGCTCAAGACATACCTATGCGGCCGCAAACAGGTGGTTGAAGCGCAATATACAGACCATAACAAAATCAGCTACTACTATTCAAGATCTGAAAATGTGAAATATGGCCTCCTTCAAGGATCAGTATTAGGACCCATTCTGTTTCTCTTCTATGTCAGTGATCTTATGTGCAAGTATTGCCAAACTACCCTCCAATTTGCAGACGATACAATCTTCCTTATTAGTGGTAAAACAAAAGAAAAACTGACAGACTCCACTATCCAAACAATGAACAGTGTTGAACAGTGGTGCAGCTATAACAAGTTAATTATAAACAAAGAAAAGACAGTAGCACTGAACTTCTATAATGTAACAGGAAGACACCACCCAAACATAGAAATAGAACTAAGGGACAGAGTTCTTGAAAGTGTTGACAGCATTAAATTTCTGGGACTATGGCTCCAGAACAACACAAAATGGGAGGTACACATTGAATATTTGCAAAGAAAACTAAGCAAAACCTGTTACATGATACGGATCTCAAAAACTTGTTGCAGCAAAGCCAGCCTGTTAAATGTATACTATTCCTATGTGCATTCTGTAATTAATTATGCCACAATCTTCTGGGGCAATACAACAAAAAATATTAAACTTTTCAGGATGCAAAAGAGAATACTAAGAATTATTGAAGGGGTGAACAATACGAAATCATGCAGACCCAAATAAAAAAAAACTGTCAGTTCTTCCTCTTCCTTGCATTTTTATCTACGAAACATCAGTTTTCATCAAACAATATATTGATGGACACCCAGATATCTAATTAAAAAATGAAGATATACATGCACACATACAAATGGTTCAAAAGGCTCTGAGCACTATGGGACTTAACAGCTGAGGTCATCAGTACCCTAGAACTTAGAACTACTTAAACCTAACTAACCTAAGGACATCACACACATCCATGCCTGAGGCAGGATTCGAACCTGCGACCGTAGCGGTCACGCGGTTCCAGACTGATGCACCTAGAACCGCTCGGCCACTCCAGTCGGCTGCACACAATACAACGTAAAAATCTGACCTTCATATGAAACAGGTGAGAACATCATTGTGCCAAAAAGGCACACTACATACTGGGATAAAGTTTTTCAATAATCTACCTAACCATATCAAATCAATAGGTAAACTCTGTAGTTTTAAGGCTGAAGTAAAGGCATATTTAATTGATCATTGCTTTTACAGTCTGACAGAATATATAAAAGCCAAACAACAAAAATAAAGATGCATTATTAATATTCTACTTTGTATGTTTCCTGTAACATTTGTTGTATGTATGAATCTTTGCTAAATAATTTCAATATCTAGTCCTTAGGATTGCAATACAAACTGTATTTTATATTGTAAATACTTAACCATATCCAATATCCTTGTATATATTCTATACATATAGGATTTGAAAGACTAAATAAATATATTCACCATGCTAAATCAGTTTATAAACGTCGTTTCCACCCCACATTGGAATTTATGAGCGCATTTTATGTGTATAATCAAAGTAGCTTTGAACATCTGTATCTCAGAAATGGATAAAGATATTAAAAAATGTTCAAGCATGTTCGAGGTCTGGAGCTTAGAAATATATAATAAAAGTTCATTTGCTGTGCAATGTGTGGCTGGGGTCTGGTATGAAAGAAAGGAAAAAAAAAATTTCGTTTACTCTATGGATCCACCCATGAATTAATGGTGCCTTCATAAGCTCCTTTAGCTCCACTGTAGCCCACATCAAATGCAAAAAAGCACACAGTTTGTTTCATTTGCCTAAGGAGGAATAGGTGTGTAATATTCATACTTTGACCCGGTACTGTAGGATAACGACATGAAGACGGTCCTTCTCTTGAAGTATACAAATGGCCCCTACTTCTAGGGCTATCCAAAAAATTGACACTACGTTCCTGTCACTAACAGATCCTGAGGTATGAGCCTTAGAAGAATCTTGTTTTTATGTACAGGTTTTGGAACATATTAGATAACACATGCTTACCGATAAGCTAGGAAGTGTCAGTATTTTAAATTCTTTAAATATTTCCCTGCATGACTTTCCATAGGGACCTCTTTTCATTATTTTGATAGCACTTTTTGAATCCTGAAAATTTATCTAGCCATACTGGTATTTCCCCTGAGGATGATTCAATGCTGGAACAGTCGCGAAGCATTCTTAGCACATAACAGCATTTACCTACTCTTTTATTTAAAGCTTCTAGATGATTCTCCCATCTCAAGTGCTAGTCCACCCATATGTTGCAGTTGGACACGAAATTGAAGCGTTACCCATCCACCAGTGTCAGCCCAGTTTGCAGATGAATATAAGTTTAATTTAGTGTTTTGTTAATGTATGTTGTAATATTTGTAATGGTTGTGAATTATCTAAAGTTTTGTATTTATTTTTATGTTTCATGTATGGAGAGGGCGGCGCAACGAATGGAGACAACTTCTTCGCTGCCGGCACCAGAGAGAAAGACTATACATCGCGGGTCGACAACCAAAGGGCAACAGAAGATCCTGAAACCGAGTTGTTACGTTGTGCTTCTAAAAACTGAAAAAATAAGAATTTGTAATGTTTCTACAACAATGATGTCATAGAAAGTTTAATCATGCTCTAAATGTTCAGTCCTATCTTGTCAAGGCTCGTGTTCACGTCTATATGTAGTATATATGAAGATAATAAACTAGTGTATACTACAAAAGTTTAAATACATGTTTCGAGAATTTATTTATGAAGAATTATGTTAAGGAAGTAGTATTACTGATTTATTTGACAAGATTATTAATTTTTGACAACGATCATTGCGAGTTTGAATCTTGAAAGTTTATTCAATGTGGTTTTAATATTTGTTAAAGCAGATAACTTGCATAAATATAATTTCTGAGAAGAAACATACAGAGCTTTCACATCGTGAACACAGTATAGAATCGATATTAGCTAACCGTGTATCACAGTCTAACATAACAGTCGCGACACTTCGCCTCTATTTTGTTGCCTACAGTGCCAGCAGCGCCCCTAGCGGCCGGTAGGTTGAACTGTGAGTTCGGCGCGATCGTGAAAGTGAATAGTGATTGTTTATTTTGATTTATACAATGGTTTTTACCATCGGGAGCGTTTGTAGCGCAATAAATTGCAGCAACAACAGGAAGAAAACACCACAGCTGTCTTTTTTTAGGTTTCCTTAGGATCCTGGGAGGTATATAGCATCATGTTACTAAACTGTATCGTCAGGATTCACTTGCAAACTGTATGTGTATAAATGATGAATGTTTCGCTTTAGGAGCAGAAAATGGCTAGTTAATAGCAGACGAGAAGACCTTATGAAGAAAGACCCACTTTACCGGTATAATAATACTAGGTTTTGTTCGCTACATTACCAACAAAACCAGTTCATGAACGCAGACAATAACAAACTCGTTTGGAATGCAGTACCCACACTGTTTGACATTCCAAATAAGCCCCCTCAACTGACGATGAAGAAGAAACTGCCACAAAGATTCGACAGTCAATCTAAAGCTGTAAAACAGTCCTATGACACGTAAGCAGCCAGTTCGACTCTCCATGTATCAGTGCCAGATTTGTGTGAATTATCAACACAGATCTGCTTTGACAATGAAGTGGTTGAATTAAATGTAGCTGTTTGTGTCTTACAAAGGCGTGTGAAGTGTCAGAATGTGCAGAAGCGAAACTATTGTGGGACAAGGAAAGTGCCTACACACAGATTGTTTGAAAATTATTCAAATATTTGGTTTTTCGTGAAATGTAATGTAATCAGCTCATTATAATGTTTTCAGCATATGTCTCCCACTATTTGGCAGTTGCTTGTCCCACTTAGAATAATATAAAAATGAAGGTCGTACTTGTGGCAACAGACGACAACGACAAACACAGTAAGCCTACAGAACGATAAACGAGCTGTCGATCGCTTTTGCATGTAGAGGTACATGTCAGTGCTTCTTACATGTGAATCTATGTGTTTATATTCTTTTGATATCAACGTGGTAAACTGAAATTCTGTCCAATGTCACAAGTGTTTCTTCACGAATGTGTTGTACCTTGCCACTCTACTAATGGTTTTTGTCCACACTTGCGCATATTTTAGAATCATTTTTAGAAAGGTATATGCCTTCTGATACTACACAAACTCTTGGAGGCAAGAAAATAACTCGAATAATTCGGAAATTACGTAGAAAATGGATGCAAACAAACATCATGCTTACGACGCGTCTGACGTTCACCTTACCTGCCGCTTGGAGCGCTAGTGTCGCTCCATCTGTCAAACGGCAACAACTTTTACAGCAGTGAGTGTCGCGACTGTTATGTTAATTATGTTAGACTGTGCGTGTATCCAGTACAGAAATGCGAATACAGGAAATTACTAAACGGTTATCGGAATTAGATAATAATGAAAACATTTCAAGTAGTAGAAGTAATAACGTAATCAGAGACAACAGTCGCATCGTGTTTGCTAGCTCGGACGACAACAATACAAATCAAGAAATCACGGCAAGCAAATCCGACGCAACTCCGTCTCTGCAATCTAAACAAAATCAAACTATGTCTGTCGCAGAATATTGGGATGATATAACAACAAATTCAAATGTAGCAAGTCGATTTCCTGTATTCAAACCAGGAGGCGAACTTCATCCTATAATCTTTATAAAAGCTTTTGAAACTTCATTATCTCCTAAATGGAGTACTGAAAAACGGATTCAATTTGTAATAGGACATTTAGAAGCAGAAGCTGCGGAATGGGCAGTACTGCATAGAACTGAATTTAGGGACTGGGATGATTTTGTTAAGCAGTTTAAACAAAATTATTGGTCAAGAGGAAAAAAACAACACTTAACTTTAGAGTTGTTAGATCGTCCTCCTTATTCTAAATGCTGGGGAGGTTATAGCAATTATTTCGAATGACATTTAAACTGTGCTAAATTAATTGAAGAACCAATTATTGAAAGTCATCTAATACGAGTCCCAATTAGTAGGTTACCATATTATGTAAAGGAAAGAGGGATAGAAAGATAATGGTCATAACCTTGCAAATTATTAGGATAGTAGAACAGTTAGATATACTTAACAGAGAATGGGAAGACGAGAAATTTAGATTTGGTAGAAATGACAATTCTCGAAATAATAATAATTCAGAACCACGAAAATTTAACAACAACAATCATAGCCAGTTTTGTTATATAAAATGCCAATCTATAGATAAAGAGAGCTAATAAAATCGGGTTAATAACTCTAAAATTCGGAAATTACACAACAACGATAATGAGATGAGTCATCCTCCAGTAATTAATGAAGGTCAAGTTGCAGGTGACGTTATCATAGAAAGTTTGGAAAACTAGTAAAGTCCTTTAGTACAGCTCGACTAAAGGGAACTGTTAGTGAAAATTATACAAGACCCAATTCCAATTTATCATTAAGCTGCCAAAAGGAAGGTGATTGGCAACAAGATTTACTTCATGAAGACAATCAGATAAGGGAGAATATAACTTATAAACCCATTGTTAAAGGATATATTAAAGATACCGAATTAAATATTATAATCGATTTGGGTAGCTAAGTAAGTATTTTATCTAAAGAATTATTTCAGCTTAAAAGGAAATATTGGAATTTCCCAACCTTACCTGTAACTGGGGAGAAAATTATAGGAGTTACTGGTAAAAGAAGTCAAAATATTACTGAGGAAGTTTATTTAACTTTTGAAATTTCTTAACAATTAATTTCTCACTCTGTACTTGTCGTAGCCAACTTAAATGTGGCCATAATTTTAGGTATAGATTGGTTGTGTAAATATAAAGTTATATTAGATTTTAAAGACTCTTCCTTAACCATCCATAAGGAGGCATGTGCTTTTAAAGTGAGGTTTTCTAATAATCAAGTACCTAAAAATTGCTACGAATCCTTACAGATTAACCTATTAATAGATTCTAGTGATCTTGAAAGTAAAGTATACCAATGTGAGGCTAGTAATACTATCGAAACCGAAGTGAAAGAAAAATGTTATTCTATGAATTGTCTATCTGAACAAGAAAAGGAAGAGTTGCAATCTTTATTGTTAGAATTTAGAGCCGTCTTCTCAGATGAACTGGGGAGAATCAAAGATTACGTTTGTAAACTTAAGATTAAAGATCAAAAACAATTCTTTAACAAACCTTATCCTATTCCAGTACAATTCAAAGAACCGGCTAGTAGAGAAATAAGTAAGATGCTAGAACAAAATATTATTGAACGATCATATAGTGCTTTTAACAGTCCTTTGTGGGTAGTTAAGAAAGCTACTGGTGGTGTACAACTGGTTCTGGATGCTCGTGAATTAAACAAAATTATAGAGATGGAAAGAGACAGACCTATTCCTATGGAGGAGGTACTTCTTAAGATTGCCTGTTCTCATTATATGAGTACAACGGATTTAACTGCTGGCTATCATCAAGTCATATTACACCCGGATTCATGGCAATATACGGCTTTTCTTTTTGAAGGCAGATCATATAAGTTCCAAGTTTTACCTTTTGGACTTAATATATCAGTGTCAACTTTCATTAGGGCGTTAGATTCTGCTTTGGGTCAGCAATTATTACAAAAGATTATTTTATATGTAGATGATATTTTGGAAGCCACTAAAATGTGGGAAGAACACGTAACGATATTACGGGAATTGTTTGACCGTTTAATTGACAGAGGAATTACTTTAAAATTATCTAAGTCTTACTTCAGAAAGGAGGAAGTGAGATTTTTGGGGCATATAGTGGACAGTAAAGGTATTAGGCCAGACCCAGCATGTATTGAAGCTATTGCTCGATGCCCGACTCCTAGAAATCGGAAACAACTGAAATCATTCTTAGGAATGGTAGGATTTCTGAGAAGATTTCTTCCAAGGTAGGATATTGTTAATCTTAAATTACTCGATTTATTAAAAGAGAAATCAGTATGGCTCTGGGGGAAAGAGGAAGAGGAAGTTTTTAATAAGATAAAAGGACCATTAACAGAAGCTAAAGTGTTATACCATCCAGATTTCAATCAGGACTTTTGTATGTGTATGGATGCCTCTGATTATGGTGTGTCTTGCGTAATATTCCAAGGTGATCTGACCAATGAAAATGGATTATATCAGCCTATTGGATTCGCTTGTAGAACTTTAAATAAACATGAAAGAAATTATTTTGTAACCGAGAAGGAAGCTCTCGCAGTGGTATGGTGTTTTCAAAGATTTAGAGGATTATTAATTGTAAGAAAAACAATTGTATATACTGATCATCAGGCTTTAAGCTTTTTAAACAATTGCCGGTTACTTCACCATAGATAATTACATTGGGTATTATACTTGCAAGCATTTCAGTACGAAATTAGGTATATAAAAGGATCTCAAAATGTAGTTTCGGATGTTTTGTCGAGACTTCCAGTAAGAATGGATAATATTAACATTGCAGAAGAACCAGGAACAAATTACCATGTTTATTTCCTTTTAACTCAGGAGAACAAACGTAAAGTTAAACGGATAGTAACTACTATTAGATGCATTCAAAGAAATGACGATCAATATAGGGAACTTATACAAAACCTTAATAATGGGGAAGAAACAGTTAACACCTGGGGTGTGTGGTTATATTTCAACGACTTGTTGTATTGGAAAGCACAGAGGGAACACCAGAGATGGAAAATCTGCATTCCAAAAACTGTTGTGTGCGAATTTATTACTTATATTCATGAAGGTTACGGTCATTTTGGAATTCATAAATGTATTAAACATCTAATGAAGTATTATTATTTCAAAAATATGTCCCATATTGTGAGAAGTATTATTAGGACTTGTGAAACCTGTCAAAAGGTTAAAGTTAATAACAAATCTAAGCGCTATAAATTATATACTGTAATTCCTCGAGGTCTATGGTATCTACTATCATTAGCTTTTTGGCCCTCTGCCTCGTAGTTCAGGAGGATTTACTTATGTATTTGTTGTAATGGAATGTTGGTCCAAACATGTGAAACTATATACCTTGAAACGAGCGAATACAGCAAGCGTTATACGCTGTCTTACTCGAAATTTACTTTGTTAACTGGGGCATTCTTAAACGACTTATTCCTGACAACGGTAGTGCTTTTATTAGTCCAAAGTTTCAAGATATTATAAAACAATATGGAATCAAACATATCTTAATTTCGAAATATCACCCTCAAAGTAATTTAGTGGAAAGAGTCATGAAAGAATTAGGACGATTATGCAGAACTTATTGTGCATTTAAACATACTCTGTGGGCCAAACTAATGCCTGAATTCGAAAAGATATTAAATGAATTGCCTCATCTAACGACGGGATTATCACCTATAGAAATTTTAGGCAAATGAATTATAGGTGAGCCTTTACTAGCTCCTCTACATTGATCACCAGTAAATGAGATCCAACAATGCATTCCAAGCGACAAAATTCGCGAGCAGATTGTTAAAAATGCTGAAATAGGAATTAAAAGTTATAATCAACATGCTATAGAGCCCTCATTTCAGGTAGGAGACCTTGTATTAGTACAATCTAATCCTAAAAGTTCGAAGATCAATAAGGAATGCAGAAAATTCTTCTTTATCTTTGAAGGTCCATATGTTGTTCATAAGATTGTACATCCCAAAGCGTTACTTCTTATGGAACCTTCATCAGGTGTAATTAAAGGCTTATATAGTGTCGATCAAATTGAACCCTTCATTCCTAAATAAGTTAATATTTAGGAAATGTTACATACGGATGAGCGTTCACAGTTTATTCATGTGAAGTTTTTCGTGATAGTTACGTGTTATTTTAAAGAAATGACAGGAAGTTTAAACAAGTGTTCTACAATAATCTACCGGTACTTCAAAAAGGGAAAGATAACTAAAAAGGGATTTATATGGAAGAAATTTTTGTTATTAGGTCAGAAGGAATTTTGTATATTTTATATTTACTCAGATAGTAGGAACCAAATGAGATGGTTAATAATTTTAGGGACCATGGGCGCCCAGAGCTATATGGCTCACGAGAACATAGCAGAGTGCCTTTAATAGAGATTTCTAATAGTGTTAATATAGAACACACCAAACAGGGCTCTCTTGCTTGTTTCTCCTAAATAAATTGCCTTTACCCTACAGTGTCCGAAGGTCAAGAAAGCCATGCCGAGATTATAAAGAAAGTTTACTTGATTTCTTCTTGACCTCAGGCATAAATAAAGCATTATGGAAAAGAACGACGTAAAGTAAATAGTACTATTAGTTATTGTGAGAAACTTATTAGTAATATATATTTTGGAAAGAATAACTCTAGTAAATGAATAAAACTGAAACTAACCTATCACAATTTGAACGCTCTGTCCTAATGTAACAATGTTAAAGAACATACTAAATTATTGTTTACTAGCAACTATTAAATGAAAAGGAGTAATCTCCATATATTCAGTTATGAATTACCATAATAGCATAATTAAAAGTAAATGACAAATAATCTCAACAATATCGTCATAAAAGGATTGAATCTAAGAGCAAGGACTTTAGATTACAGAAAATGTGAGAAAAATGTATAATATTAACAGTTAAATATTGTATATAGAAGATGTTTTATTTTCGGTTAAAATCTGACAAACTGAGCTTGTGGGTGGGGTATGTAGTGGGACGTGAAATTAAAGTGGCACCCATCCACCAGTGTCAGCCCAGTTTGCAGATGAATATAAGTTTAATTTAGTGTTTTGTTTATGTATTTTGTAATATTTGTAATGGTTGTGAATAATCTGAAGTTTTGTATTTATTTTTACGTTTCGTGTACGGAGAGGGCGGCGCAACGAATGGAGACAGCATCTTCACTGCCGGGACCAGAGAGAAAATTGCTGGCCACTATACATCGCGGGTCGATAGCCAAAGAGCAACAGAAGATCCTGAAACCGAGTTGTTGTGTCGTGCTTCTAAAAACTGAAAAAATAAGAATTTGTAATGTTTCTATAACAATGACGTCATAGAAAGTTTAATCATGCTCTAAATGTTCAGTCCTATCTTGTCAAGGCTCATGTTCACGTCTATATGTAGTATATATGAAGATAATAAACTAGTGTGTACTACAAAAGTTTAAATACTTGTTCCGAGAATTTGTTTATGAAAAATTATGTTAAGGAAGAAGTATTACTGATTTATTTGACAAGATTATTAATTTTTGACAACGTTCATCGCGAGTTTGGGTCTTGAAAGTTTATTCAATGTGGTTTTAATATTTATTAAAGCAGATAACTTGCATTAATATAATTTCTGAGAAGAAACAAACGACATCTAAATTGAAAAAAGTTTGCACAAACCAATTGGACTGAGTGACGTAATTCTGCACATACGACTCAAATGGTGATGTTTTAATTGCAGTATCGTTCAAGAACCATTCAGAGACAACTTTAAAGAGAGTTTAAATAATTTTGAAGTGTTTTGTAACTGACGTTGATGACGAAGTCTGCACATGGTCATATGTCAAAAGAAAATCATTTATACAAAACTTACGACGTTACACTACAATGTCTAGAAATTTTGTGTATGAAGCTTTTATGTTGAGTCTAGCTGTACTTCTAATATTACTGAAATTCATCCATACTATTTTGTCCCTGTTTGTAACCAAAGTATTGCGCCAACCCATTTTCCTGTCTCACTTAATATCTTTGAGAAATTCTGCTATAGATAATCCTCATTGCATCCGTTTATAAAAATACTTGTGCTGTTGGCAAACATTACTGTCTCTGTGGCCCTCAGATGGTTTGACAAATCATGTACATATATGAGGAACCACAGAAGGCCTAACACAGATCTCTGGGGACACTCTACAGCCATTTTTTTCTTTTTTTTTGTAATTTGAATTGGGGAGAAGAGGCATTTGTGGCACAACTTGACAAGAAGAAGGGACCAGTTGGTAGGACATGTTCTGAGACATCAAGGGATCATAAATTTAGCATTGGAGGGCAGTGTGGAGGCTAAAAATCGAAGAGAGAGACCAAGACATGAATTCACTAAGCAGATTCAGAAGGATGTAGGTTGCTGTAAGTACTGGGAGATGAAGAAGCTTGCACAGGATAGAGTAGCATGGAGAGCTGCATCAAACCTGTCTCTGAAAGACATACCTTGCCTTCTTGACATATTTGTACCTTCTGTTATCAGTTGGAGAGGTATGACTTGAAGCTTTTGAAGGCCAGCAAACAGATCCCATAACAATGTACACTGACAGAAAAAAAATCGCAGCACCAAAATTATTTAAATTAGAGTAACGAAATTTCGGGAATAGATTTGTCTAGGTAACATATTTAAATGATAACATTGCAAGATCACAGGTTAATGTCAGCACAAGGTAAGTCATTGCAAATTTGAAATTCTGGTACATCAATAACTGATGTAACCGCCAGAATGTTCAATGCAACCATGAACATGTGCATGCATTGTGTTGGACATGTGCCAGATGTCAGTTTGTGGGATAGATTTCCATGCCTGTTGCATTTGGTTGGGCAATGCAGGGATGGTTAACGCTGTTTGAGGATGATGTTGGGTTGTCATCTGTTGGTGTCCCATATGTGCTCAATTAGAGACAGATCTGGTGACTGAGCAGGCCAAGACAACATGTAAACACTCTGTAGAGCATGTTGGGTTACAACAGCAGTATGTGGGCGAGTGGTTTTCTGTTAAAATGCAGCACAACAGTTCGAATCACAAAACTGACGTACAGATTTGCAGTCAGAGTACACGGGATAACAACGAGAGTGCTCCTGCTATCATAGGAAATTGCATGCCAGATGAAAACTCCATGCAAACAGGTAGGTTGCAGGATCACAACTGACTTCTCCTAACCAACACACGTTCCTCATGGCACCGAGCCAGAATCAGCTTTCATCAGAAAACCTAACAGACCTTCATCCTGTCCTCCAATGAGCTGTCGCTTCAAGTCACAAATGGCGGTGGTTTGGGATCAGTGGAATGCACGCTGCAGGGCATCCATCTCAGAGCTGCCCTTGAAGTAAGCGATCTGTAACAGTTCATTGTGTCCTTGTGGTGCCAACTGCTGCTCAGATGCAGTACGATGCGCCTGAGCCACACTCCGAACACAATGGCCTTCCTTCTCAGTGGTGTCATGTGGCCGTCTGGAGACCAGTCTTCCTGCGACCATACATTTCTCGTGACCACCGCTGCCAGCAGTCATGTGCAGTGGCTACATTCCTGCTAAGTATTTCTGCAATATCGCAGAAGGAACATCCAGCTTCTCGCAGCCCTCTTATACGACCTCGATCAGACTCAGTGAAGTGTTGATAATGGCACCTTTGTCGCCTTAAAGGTATTTTTAACTAAAGCCCGGTCCACACGCAACGATCTGTCTGCGCAGACATCGGCGCAGATGCCTGTACATGCAAAAGATCGCTGCAAATGTGGTGTGTTCACACGACACAAACCCCAATATACTACTCGCCCGCCATCTGTCGGTGTAGAAAAGAAATATCAGAGGCAAGCGACTACGCTCCCCGAAAACGTCAAAATTTAATTCAGTTAATTTGAAAAATAGAAATGGAGGAAGTTCTGCTGTGGTCTGTGTTCGCAACTTGTGTTGCAAAAAACATTCAGACCAACCGCAGGAAACAGAGAAAGCGGTCAAAATGGTGCAGACAGTGGCTGCTAAAGCGAAAGCAGTTTTGTCACGTAAATTTACTGCGAGAGTTGCAGGGCGAACCTGTTTTGTTTTACATAACCTCGTGTCATTTCCTCGCACATTGGCACTCCAATTTCATCTTCAATTGTACTCCTGCTTGGTCTTGGCGTTTCTTGATCACTAAGAAAGCCAAGTAGATCATAATACCATAACGTTGGCTGGTATACTTGATCTACTCCTACACCAGATCTTCTAGATTTCTGAACTTTGGATAACTCTTTTCGGTAAACAGTTCGCTGACAGACTAATTTACTTGACTTGCCTTCATGAACTCATCTTTCAGGAAAGCGTAAATAGCTTCACATGTGTTGGGTATTATTTCACTCAATGCTTGTTTCGATATTGCAGATGAAAATTCCAAATCATTGTAGCTCCTTCCTGTTGCTAGGAATCTTAATGTTACTGCCAGGCGTTCATGAGGAGAAATTTCCCTTCTCATACAAGTATTTTTCTCATAATATGAGGGGTTACATGCTTTAAGAGATAATTATAAGTTTCGACATCCATCCGCAAATAATTTCGCCAGTTCGCAACGAAATTATTTTTTTATTACCGTTTCTCTGTTCGCCGAGGCGCCAACTGCCCGCAATTTTTCAATTAGAGCATTGTATGCTGCTGTCTTTTTGTCTCGGTCACTATATTCTTTACTTTTAATCTTCCACAAACATGGGTGGTTTCTGTATATTTTACATCTACATCTACATCTACATTGATACTCCGCAAGCCACCCAACGGTGTGTGGCGGAGGGCACTTTACGTGCCACTGTCATTACCTCCCTTTCCTGTTCCAGTCGCGTATGGTTCGCGGGAAGAACGACTGTCTGAAAGCCTCCGTGCGCGCTCTAATCTCTCTAATTTTACATTCGTGATCTCCTCGGGAGGTATAAGTAGGGGGAAGCAATATATTCGATACCTCATCCAGAAACGCACCCTCTCGAAACCTGGACAGCAAGCTACACCGCGATGCAGAGCGCCTCTCTTGCAGAGTCTGCCACTTGAGTTTATTAAACATCTCCGTAACGCTATCACGGTTACCAAATAACCCGGTGACGAAACGCGCCGCTCTTCTTTGGATCTTTTCTATCTCCTCCGTCAACCCGACCTGGTACGGATCCCACACTGATGAGCAATACTCAAGTATAGGTCGAACGAGTGTTTTGTAAGCCACCTCCTTTGTTGATGGACTACATTTTCTAAGCACTCTCCCAATGAATCTCAACCTGGTACCCGCCTTACCAACAATTAATTTTATATGATCATTCCACTTCAAATCGTTCCGTACGCATACTCCCAGATATTTTACAGAAGTAACTGCTACCAGTGTTTGTTCCGCTATCATATAATCATACAATAAAGGATCCTTCTTTCTATGTATTCGCAATACATTACATTTGTAATGAATTCACTTACAAACTCTCGAGAACACTGACGAGTATCAGCCATTTTAATGCCCTGTGTACACAAATACAAACACTAGACTGAGCAAACAGCTGTTTCGCGCCAGATTTGCGACGATCTCCTGTCCACACGCTCCAACTTGTCTGCGCAGATGTGGTTTGAACCGACAGATTTGAGAGGTTTCGCTCAAACCTCCAACTCCAACTTCCAGGTTTGCACACACCTCAGGTTGGTGCAAATCTTCTGTTCACACGCAACGATCTGTCTGCGCAGATGTAATGTGCGCAGCCATTTGCGCAGACAGATCGTTGCGTGTGGACGGGCCTTAACAGTAACTCACCAGGTCCAGTCTCATGGTAACTAACGCTCACGACTTTTACAACGCGTATTTAAAACAAACCTGATGTGCGTCTTCATTCTGTTCACGAATGGCAGCACAAGAGGTCGAATCACGAAACTGGCGTTCAAATTTGCAGTCAGGGTGCAAGGGATAACCACGAGAGTGCTCCTGCTGTCGTAGGAAATCGCACGCCAGACGGCGCTACTGGCGCCACTGTAAAGCGACTGGCGTGTGATTTGAATGGACATCGTCTGTCAGATGTAGAAATATGCCTATAAACTTTCGTTTATGCCACTCAACTTCTTCTTGGTGTTGCGATTTTTTCCATCAGTGTAGTTTCAGAAATAGAACGTCATGGCTAATTAGATCAAATGCTCTGGATAAAACTAAGAATATCCCACAGCTTAAATTCATTCACATCGAAGGCACTTAGGACCATTTTCATAAATTGAAGGCTTGATGGCTGCTGATCTGTTCTTCCTAAACCCATGTTGTGCGTATTTAATATTGTACTCTTTTTATACATTACTCTTTCAGTTACTTTAGAAAACACTGTCAGTAATGACACTGGTCTCTAATTATTTACGTCAGCTGCACTATCCTTTTCGTAAAGAGGCTTTATTATGGTAACTAGATTTAGATGGGAATACCCTTGTCCTGAAGGAAGTATTAATAAAGAGAATCTATACTGGTATAGCTATATTTGAGTTCCTTATCTGGAATTCTGTCAATACCGCTGGATATTTTATTTTTTAATTTAGGCCTATTAATAGCATTTCTCTCCTCAGATTCTGTTACTGGGTATAGAAACATTATAGTTTCACAAGTTGGTACTTTCATGTTTTTTATTTGTATGATTGTACGTACTTTAATTACGATTGGTGCTATGCTCACAAAACGTTCATTGAATATATTGGGAGTCTGATGCGCATCTTCTATCACTTTACCCTCAGTTTTGATTTTGAAGCTGTAGGTTGGAGTTTTACATTTTCCTATCTTTATAATATTCCAAATCGTTTTCGAATTATTGCTTCCCTTGTTGATATGTGAATCATTACTTGGATTTTTTGCTACCTGTAAAACTTTATCATAGATTTTTATTTTCATTGGGCCGGTACGCTTTTATTGTAGTGTTCATTTTGGCATGTCTGCTTAGGTTTTGTAAGGTGATAGCTCATTTTTTTTAAATCCCGTGTGTTATGCAGGTATTTGACTTCCCAATGACCTTAATTCTTTTTAATGGCAAATGCCAAATCAAAGCAATACTTGTAATCAGTAAAAAACGTTTCATACTCCAAATTTTTATTTCAATAATTCATACTAGTTGTTTTCCATATGACATCTCTTCGTTTGTATTCCTCCATAAAGTTCTTTCTTTGTAATTTTCAATTTAGATATCAGTGCACAAAATCGTCAGGCACATCCCTACAATGGCTACAGCTGCTTGTCGTCTGCTAAATAGCGCAAGAGATTGCTACCGATGCAGAGAAGAAACGCGTTATGAAGCACACTCTTCAATTCGGACAAATTACGCATGCGTGCTTGCACTGTTGAAAATACAAGCGCATGCTGAAAGTTGAACAGAAAAAAATGCATCTTGCGGAGGCTAGTCACGTGTTTTCTGCAGTGTGCCCGAGGAAAATGACGTCAACATTCATCACGTGACCACCAGTAGTGTACAAGATTAGTTGTTTGTTTATAATTATAATGAAGCTACGAATGTGGTTCCGGTGAAGCCTGTAGTAGTCATTGGCTGAAATGAAATTCGATTATATGTAAAGCATGAAATGAGCCTCATAGAAACATTCTGATTGGAAGATTTCAGCTCTTATTTGATGACACACCAGAAACGTAGTAACAAAGTAGGTACATTGTCATATTGTTCGTAGGCATGTTGTTATACTGAAAGACTTAATGTGAACTCTACTTGCAACACGGAAGCCACTAATATACAGAAAATGTAAATGTAAAACAAGAGGCGGAAGCGCAACGAGCCATTTCACTTTTACAACTTAACAAAGTATTAGGACCATACATGTCTAAACGAAAGTGACGCACTTTTGAGGTATATAATACTGCAGGACCAAACAGTATTACGAAACACACGAAAGTGTACGTAGAAATAGTTGAAGATTGATAAATGAAACGTCTTTGTTGGAACTGGTTGTGGTTTTGTATTTCAATGTTAACTTTGCCAACGAAGTGCAGATTTTCGTTACTGCCGCGCTCGATATCTAATGCTAACACAGTAACACTATTTTATCACAATGTGTACAGTATGGTTCAGTGTAGTTTGGCGCTGTTGAAATCTATGATAAACTAAGAAGTGAATTAACTGCTGGCGAGGGCAACGATAGGAAAATAATGTGGATTGAGAGATTCTGAATAACAACTAGTGAATTAACAAAGTATACCTTATATGACGAATTTAACAGTGGTATGCCTCAGCATATTAAACAGATTAAATTTTCGATTCGTGATTATATTTTATTTGTGCAAATTGTGATAGTGCGGATGCCAAACGAAAAGGCGTAACGGTGTAATTAATAAAGTCCCAACAAGGCGCAATGAATAATTTGTAGGTATTGGGAAATTCTTAAGATACTCCCGAGTTTCCCCACACAGGGAAAAATGCCCCATAATTTGTAGTTATGATTGAACAGTATACGGCAAGTAAATAACAATTTAGAAAATCCAAATCAGGATAGCTCTGTGTCCACTGGAATATAATACGTGGTTTCATTGTTATGGAGTAACATGTTTGGGATTCTGATTTCTAGTACAGCGATGAGTTAGGCTACTACATGTTGGAACTCACCGGAAACTTAACCTTTCGAAACAGTAGTAGGCCTATCATCGCACACTTATCATTAATTTATCAAGGAAATAAATAACTTGTTGTAAAAGCAATAAGTGTTATAAACTTCCAATTTGTTGAATGAGAAAATATTTTCAGTGATTAGGTTTGTGAGACTTCATATATTGAATTGAAATTTGCTGCTTTGCTTAAAATTCAGTTTATTATGTAGCTCCAGAGTCAGGCTGTAGAATATCAATATTGGTTAGATCCAGCATTGAGTATATTCCCATTTATTATAACACAGGATCACGTTGCTTGTTGTAGACTGTGTACCTACCGATTTTCTTCGGTGCACATTTTTCTCAGTTGTTTATGTTCACTGCATATCCTTAATAAATACTGTATACCACTTAGTCTTTAAACTAAGAATGTATGCTTAAGACTTCTATTACATTTATTGCTATGTAATCATTATACACAAATAATAGATACATAACATATTAATAGCATGTTTGTCTTGTGATAATGACTCAATTTATAAATTTCTTTGTTTATTCACATTCTTTAGATCCCATCGTAAAGAAGAACCTTCAGAGGTGTCAGACAGGGCAACATGTTCATTAACAAAAGGAAGCAGCTGTTAGCAACTGCATTAATAAATATGCACTGCCTGCTTTATTTCACTCAAAAGTAACTTTTTACTCCATACTGTTTAAAAAGACACAAAGCTATAATTAATGTTTATGTGCTTGCTTTCAAGTACACTGTAATTAATCTTGTCTTCTGTATCCTTGTTGTACATAGAATTACAGTCACTTGAACAACAAATGCGTTATAGAGCAAATAACTCCACAGGTGACTTTATTTCCCTTTATTCGTACCAGCTGTGGGCATAGAGAATTTTGCAACTTTGAATATAAATTTAATGGTGTAGTTATAGTCTGTAAGCCTACTCCATTTTTGTCGTGCTATAATTATATGTATATATTCCATATCCTTTCAGACAATAAGCAGGAAAATGCCAAGCAATTAATTTGTAATAATGTGAGAAATGAGTCAATTTCTGATTATAATCCCATTTTATGTGTGTATTCCCAGTTTAACTTTAATTTAATACTTCTTCATTCAGATGATAACTCATGTATGTAGTGGTCAAATGAATGCTGTATGACATGTGCTGTGCTTCAGTATGGGTTTTAAGGCTTCCCACCCAATTAAAAATAATACCTCAAATGAAAGAGAAACACCCTGTGAGCTGCTATAATGTACTGTAATGGACCGTATCATGACAGGGTGACGTGTAACAGGCTGTAGCTAATGCAGAATACAGTTCCCACATGGAGAAGGGACAGATGCTTTCTTCATCAGTGGTGGAACTGAAATCCCAACTGCCTCTCCCAGCAGCCATTCTGTAGTGTTGGAAAGCTGAACTTTTACTTACAAGTGTTCAATGTGAGCACTATTAGTCACACATCTTGTCGATAGGTGAGTTCTTCTCAAACCTTGATCATATTGTCAAGAGTAATTGTTGCAACAATGCTGTTGCTAAATTTTGGTAGATCAGCTGGTAGCTGATCCTTTGTTGTTGTTGTTGTTGTTGTTGTTGTGGCAGCCTTCAGTCTGAGGACTAGTTTGGTTCAACTCTCCATGCTCTATCCTGTGCAAGTCTCATAATCTCCGAATAACTACTGCAACTTACATACTTCTGAATCTGCTTGCTGTAGTCATTTCTTGGTCTGCCTCTACGATTTTTACCTCTCACACTTCCATCAAATACTAAATTGGTCCCTTGATGTCTCAGAATGCTTCCTGTCAACCGATCCTCTCTTCTAGTCAGGTTGTGCCACAAATTTCTTGTCTCTCCAATTCTGTTCATTTGTTAGGTGATCTTTCCATCTGCTCCTCAACATTCTTCTGTAGCACTACATTTCAAAAGCTTCTATGCTCTCCTGGTATAAACTGTTTATTGTCCAAGTTTTACATCCGTACATAGCTACACTCCAGACAGATAATTTCACAGAAGACTTCCAAACTCGTAAATCTATACTTGATGTTAACAAATTTCTCTTCTTCAGAAATAATTTTCTTGCCAATCTGCATTTTTGTATCCTCTCTACATTATCCATTGTCAGTTATGTTACTGCCCAAATAGGAAAACTCACCTCCTACTTTAAGTGTCTGCTTCCCTAATCTAATTCCCTCAGCATCACCTGACATAATTCGACAACATTCTATTATCCTTGTTTTCCTTATGTTGACATTCATCTTATATTCTCCTTCCAAGGTACTGTCCATTCCATTCAAATACTCTTCCAAGACCTTTGCTGACCCTGACACAATGACAATGTCAGTGGCCAACCTCAAAGTTTTTATTTATTCTCTCTGAATTTTAATTCCTTCTCCAAATTTTTCTTTCATTTCTTTTACTGCTTGCTCATTGTACGGATTGAATAACATTGGTGATAGGCTTCAACCCTGTCTCACTCCTTCTCAGTTATTGCTTCCTTTCCATGCCATTCGACTCTTATAACTATTGTCTGATTTCTGTACAAGTTGTAACTAGCTTTTTCGTCCCTATATGTTACTCCATGAACCATGGACCTTGCCGTTGGTGGGTAGGCTTGCGTGCCTCAGCGATACAGATAACCATTCCGTAGATGCAACCACAATGGAGGGGTATCGGTTGAGAGGCCAGACAAACATGTGGTTCCTGAAGAAGGGCAGCAAACCTTTTCAGTAGTTGCAGGAGCAACAGTATGGATAATTGACTGATCAGGCCTTGTAACATTAACCAAAATGGCCTTGCTGTGCTGGTACTGCAATCGGCTGAAAGCAAGGGGAAACTACAGCCATAATTTTTCTTGAGGGCAAGCAGCTCTACTGTATGGTTAAATAATGATGATGTCCTCTTGGGTAAAATATTTCGGATCTCAGGCCAGGGACTACTCAGGACGTCGTTATCAGGAAAAAGAAAACTGGCGTTCTATGGATCGGAGCATGAAATGTCAGATCCCTTAATTGGGCAGGTAGGTTAGAAAATTTAAAAAGGAAAGTGGATAGCTTAAAGTTAGATATAGTACGAATTAGTGAAATTCGGTGGCAGGAGGAACAAGACTTCTGGTCAGGTGAATACAGAGTAATAAATACAAAATCAAGTAGGGGTAATGGAGGAGTAGGTTTAATAATGAATGGAAAAATAGGAGTGCAGGTAACCTACTATGAACAACATAGTGAATGCATTATTGTAGCCAAGATGCAAAGCCCATGCCTACCACAATAGTACAAATTTATAAGCCAACTAGCTCCACAGATGATGAAGAGATTGAAGAAATGTATGATGCGCTGAAAGAAATTGTTCAGATAATGAAGGGAGACGACAGTTTAATAATCATGGGAGACTGGAATTCGATAGTAGGAAAAGGAAGAGAAGGAAAAGTAGTTGGTGAATATGGAATGGGAGTGAGGAATGAAAGATGAAACTTCCTGGTAGAGTTTTACTCAGAGCATCATAGCTAACACTTGATTTAAGAATCATGAAAGGAGGTTGTATACATGGAAGAAGCCTGGAGGTTTCAGATAGATTATGTAATGGCAAGACAGAGATTTAGGAACCAGGTTTCGAATTGTAAGACATTTCCAGGGGCAGATGTGGACTCTGACCACAATCTATTGGTTATGAACTGTAGATTGAAAATGAAGAAACTGCAAGGTGGGAATTCCAGGAGATGGGACCTGGATAAAATGAAAGAACCAGAGTTTGTAGAGAATTTCAGAGAGAGCATTAAAGAATGATTGACAAGAATGGGGGAAAGAAATACAATAGAAGAAGAATTGTAAGCTTTGAGAGATTAAATAGTGAAGGCAGCAGAGGATCAAGTGGGTAAAAAGATGAGGGTTAGTAGAAATCCTTGGGTAACAGAAGAGCTATTGAATTTAATTGATGACAGGAGAAAATATAAAAAATGCAGTAAATGAAGCTGGAAAAGAGGAATACAAACGTCTCAAAAATGAGATCGACAGGAAGTGCAAAATGGCTAAGCAGGGATGGCTAGAGGACAAGTGTAAGGATGTAGAGGTTTATCTCACTAGGGGTAAGATAGATACTGCCTACAGGAAAATTAAAGAGACCTGTGGAGAAAAGAGAGCCACTTGTATGAATATCAAGAGCTCAGATGGAAACCCAGTTCTTTGCAAAGAAGGGAAAGCAGAAAGGTGGAAGGAGTATATAGAGGGTCTATACAAGGGCGATGTACTTGAGGGCAATATTAAGGAAATGCAAGAGAACATAAATGAATATGAAGTGGGAGGTATGATACTGAGTAAAGAGCTTGACATAGCAGTGAAAGACTTAAGTCAAAACAAGGCCCTGGGAGTAGACAACATTACATTAGAACTACAGATAGCCTTGGAAGAGCCAGCCCTGACAAAATTCTACCATCTGGTGAGCAAGGTGTATGAGACAAGCGAAATTCCCTCAGACTTCAAGAAGAATATAATAATTCCAATCCCAAAGAAAGCAAGTGCTGACAGTTGTGAAAATTACCGAACTGTCAGTTTAATAAGTCAAGGCTCCAAAATACTAACACGAATTCTTTACAGACGAATGGAAAAACTGGTAGAAGCCGACCTCGGGGAAGATCAGTTTGGATTCCATAGAAATGTTGGAACACGTGAGGCAATACTGACCCTACAACTACTTACCTTAGAAGATAGATTAAGAAAAAGCAAACCTACGTATCTAGCATTTGTAGACTTAGAGAAAGCTGTGGACGATGTTGATTGGAATACTGTCTTTGAAATCTGAAGATGGAAGGCGTCAAATACACAGAGCAAAAGGCTATGTACAATTTGTACAAAAACCAGATGGCAGTTGTAAGAATGGAGGGGCACAAAAAGGCAATCTACAATTTGCGCAGAAACCAGATAAGAGTCAAGGGGCACGAAAGGGAAGCAGTGGTTGTGAAGGGAGTGAGACAGGGTTGTAGCCTATCCCTGATGTTATTCAATCTGTATATTGAGCAAGCAGTAAAGAAAACAAAAAATTTGGAGTGGGAATTAAGATCCATGGAGAAGAAATAAAAACCTTGAGGTTAGCCAGTGACATTGTAATTCTGTCAGAGACAGCAAAGGACCTGGAATGGACAGTGTCTTGAAAGGAGGATATAAGATGAACATCAGCATAAGCAAAATGAAGATAGTGGAATGTAGTCAAATAAATCAGGTGATGCTGAGGGAATTAGATTAGGAAACGAGACATTTAAAGTAGTAGATGGGTTTTGCTATTTGGGGAGCAAAATAACTGATGATGGTCGAAATAGAGAGGGTATAAAATGTAGACTGGCAATGGCAAGCAAAGCGTTTCTGAGGAAGAGAAATTTGTTAATGTCAAGTGTAGTTTAAGTGTCTGGAACCTTTTTTCTGGAAGTATTTGTATGGAGTGTAGCCATGTATGAAAGTAAAACATGGACGATAAATAGTTGAGACAAGAAGAGAATAGAAGCTTTCAAAATGTGGTGCTACAGAAGAATGCTGAAGATTAGATGGGTAGATCACACAACTAATAAGGAGGTACTGAATAGAACTCTGGAGAAGAGGAATCTGTGGCATAACTTGAATAGAAGAAGGGATCATTTGGTAGGACATGTTCCGAGGCATCAAGGGATCACTAATTGAGTATTTGAGGGAAGCGTGGAGGGAGACCAAGGGATGAATATACTAAGCAGATTCAGAAGGCTGTAAGTTGCAGTACTTACTTGGAGATGAAGAGGCTTGCTCAGGTTAGAGTATCATGGAGAGCTGCAGCAAACCAGTCTCTGGACTGAAGACCATAAAAACAACAACAACATGTTACCCCTGCAGCCTTCAGAATTTGAAGAGAGTATTTCCATCAGCAATGTAAAAAGCTTCCTCTAAATCTACAAATGCTTTAAACGTAGGTTTGCCCTTACTTAACCTGGCTTCTAAGATTAGTTGTAGCATCAATATTGCTTCGTGTGTACCCACATTTATCTGGAATCCAAATTGATCTTACCTGCAGTCAGTTTCGTCCAGTTTTTCCATTCTTCTGTAGAGAATTGATGTTAGTAATTTGCAACCATGACTTATTAAACTTATGGTTCAGTAATATCCACACCTGTCAGCACCTGCCTTCTTTGGGTTTGGAATTACAACATTCTCCTTGAAGTCTGTGGGTATTTCCCCTGTCTTATATATCTATATATCTTGCACTGCAGATGGCAGAGTTTTGTCATGGCTGGCTCTCCCAAGGCTGTCAGTATGCCTGTTGGAATGTCGTCTACTCCTGGGGCCTTGTTTTGACTTAGGTCTTCCCTTGCTCTGTCAAATTCTTCTCACAGTATCATGTCTCCCATCTTCTCTTCATTGATATCCTCTTCCATTCCTATAATATTGCCAGCAAGTTCATCTCCCTTGTATAGACACATTGTGAACTCCTTCCACTTTCAGTTTTCCTGTCTTTGCTTAGGACTGGTTTTTCATCTTTGCTCTTGATATTCATACGGCTGCTTCTCTTTTCTCCAAGGGCCTCTTTAATTTTCGTGTAGGCAGTATCTATTCTTCCCTAATGATATATGCATCTGAACCCTTATATTTATCCTATAGCCATTTGTACTTAGCTATTTTGCACCTCCTGTCAATCTCATTTTTTAAACATTTGTATTCCCTTTTGCCTGCTTCATTTGCTGCATTTTTATGTTTTCTCGTTTCATCACATAAATTCAGTAACTCACATGTTATTCAAGGAGCTTTACTAGCCCTTGCCTTGTTACCTATTTGATCATCAGCTGCTGCCTTCACTACTTCATCTCTCAGAGCTACCCGTTCATCTTCTACTGTGACCCTTTCCCATGTTCTAGTCAATCATTGCCCATTGCTTTCTCTGAAACTCACACTCACCTCCAGTTCTTTCAACTTATCCTGATTCCATCTCTTTAATGTCCTACCTTTTTGCAAAAACTCTTTAGTCTTAATCTACAGTTCACAACCAATAAACTGTGGCCAGAATCCCCATCTGCCCCTGGAAACATCTTATATGTAAAATGTAGTTCCGAAATCTCTGTCTTACCATTATATAATCAGTCTGAAACCTTCCGGTGTCTCCAGGTCTCTTCCACGTATAGAACCTTATTTCATGATTCTTAAATTAAATGATTAAATTAGGCTCTGTGCAAAATTCTACCAGGCGGCTTCCTCTTTCATTCCTTTCCACTGATGCATGTTCACCTACGAAGTTTTTCCTTCTCTTCTTTTTCCTGCTATTGAATTCCAGTGTATCACAGTTAAATATTTATCTACATTAACTATCTGAATAATTTCTTTTATCTCATCATATATTTCAATATTTTCCTCATCTGTAGAGCTACTAAGCATATAAACTTGTACTACTGCGATGGGTGTGGGCTTCATGTCTGTTCTTGGCCATGATAATGAGTTCACTATGCTATTATAGTAGCTTAATTGCATTCCTATTTTTGTATTCATTATTAAACATACTCCTGCATTACCCTATTTGATTTTGTATTTATAACCCTGTATTCACCTGACCATAAGTTCTGTTCATGCTGGCACTGAACTTCATAATTCTCACTATATCTATCTTCAACCTATTCACTTCGCTTTTTAAGTTTTCTAACCTACATGGCCAATTAAGAGGTCTAATGTTCCACGTCCTGAGGCATAGAATGCCCGTTTTGTTTTACCTGATGATGACACCCCCACTGAGATAGTCCTCGCCTTGTGTTCCGAATGGGGGCCAATTTACTTCTGAAATATTTTACCTAAGAGGGTGCCATCATCATTTAACTATACAGTGGAGCTGCATGCCCTCGGGAAAAATTGGCTGTGGTTTCCTCTTGCTTACAGCCATTCACAGTACTGGAACAGCAAGTCCATTTTGGTTGATGTTACAAGGTCAGCTCAGTCAGTCATCCAGACCGTTGCCCCTGCAACTACTGAAAAAGCTGCTTGTCCCTCTTCAGGAGCCATGCGTGTGTCTGGCTTCTCAACAGATACCCCTACTATGCTGTTGCACCTACGGTATGGCTGTGTGTATTGCTGAGGTACACAAGCCACCCCACCAACTGCACGGTCCATAGTTCAGGGGCTTATGAACCTGCAAAGGTAAAACTCGCACAGCTTCAGATTGGGTAAACATGGAGGTCATGCAAAACGAGCTCTGTCATCCACCCACTTGAGGCCAGTCCAGTGTTTGGATACAATATCACTTAAGAAATCATGTATGGAGTTATGCCAGTGAGGTGGTGCACAAACCTGTTGCTAAATGAATTGTGCTTAAAGTTCTTCAAATTGAGGAAAGAACTGTAGTTCTACTGCAGCAACATAAGAAACACCAATTACAACATTGTAGGAAAAGACAAATTGCTACTTACTGTAAGGAAAATACAGAAGAAACGTCAAGTTGCATACAGGCACAATTAAAAGACACTTATGTAAGCTTTTGGCCCAAGCTTTCATCAGTAAAAGAGAGACTCACATACCATTCGTAGACACAAGCAAGCATACCTCACCCACACACGACCGCCAGCTCCAGAATCATGGGCTGGGGTGTAACTATCATGTAGGATGCAAGCAGCAATCTGGATGGGATGGGGAAAGGACAGTAGTGTACAGGTGGGGAGAGAGAGAAATTCTGTCTGGTGGAGTGTGGAGGAACTAGACTGCCAACAGGTGCAGTGTTGGGAGTTAGTGGGGTTGGGAGGTGGGGAAAACTGGAGGAAAAAAGGAGGAGGACCAGGGAAAGATTGGGGGTGGGGGGGGGGGGGGGATGCATTGGCAGAAGGTTGCAAATAAATAAGGTTGGGGAGGAGATGATAGGACAGAGGGAAACTGTTGGGTGGCATGTATGGGTACAGTATGTTCCCCTAGGTTGAGGTGAGGGTAATTAAAGGAGCATAGAATGTGTCATAAGGATAACTCCCATCTGCTCAGTTCAGGAAACCTGGTGGTGGAGGGAAGGATCCAGATGGCTCAGGCAGTGAAGCAACCATTGAAGTCAAGCATGTCATGTTCAGCTGCATGTTGTGCCACAGGGTGGTCTACTTTGCTCTTGGGCACAGTGTGGCAGTGGCCGTTCATCCTGGTGGACAGCTGTATGGTAGTCATACCATTATAAAAAACTGTGCAATGATTACAGCAGAGCTGGTAAATGAAATGGCTACTTTCACAAGTGGCCCAACACCTAATGGGATAGGATAAACCTGTGGCAGGGCTCGGCGGGTGGATTGGGCAGATTTTGCACCTGGATCTCCCACAGGGATATGATCCTTACAGCAAGGGGTTGGGGTTAGCAGTGGCATAGGGATGGACTAGGATGTTGTGGAGGTTGGCGGCAGAACACCGATTTAGAAGGGGTGGGATATCTCTCATTACAGGGCATGGTAATAGGTAATTAAGGCCCTGGCAAAAGATGTGGTTCAGTTGTTCCAGTCTGGAGTGGTACTGGGTGATGAAGGAGACACTCCTTTGTGGCTTTTCAGGGTGGTGGGAGGATAGGGGGTGTGAGAGGACATGGCAAGGGAAATCATCTTGCAGAATAGGTCTGGGGGACAGTGCCTGTCCTTGGTGCCTGTCCTTGGTGAGATCCTTAGCATACTGAGCGAGGGAGTTTTTGTCAATACAGATATGCTGTTCCTAGGTGGCCAGACTGTATGGGAGGGATTTTTTGGTGTGAAAGGAGTGACAGCTGTCAAAATGCAGGTACTGTCTGTGGTGGGAGGGTTTAATGTGGACAGAGGTGCAGATGGAGCCATCTGAGAGGAGGTGGTCAATATCTAGGAAAGTGTCACTCTGGATTGAGGACACCAGTTGAAGTCCCTTCACCCAAAAAGAAAGGCCTATAAACTTTTTTCCAGAATATGGCACAAAAGCATTCAGCTTAGGGGAGTTTCGTTACATGTGTAACATCATATAAGGATTTGCCGACCCTCAGGTGCACACATTCTGTGTTCACATTTCCATGTAGGTGAAATGTCAATTCATCACTGAAGGTGACATAATCCAGAAAATCTTCACCATGCAGCATCATTTCATTTGCAAAGTTGGCACATGAACCATAGTCTGTAGGCCTTAGACCTTGTAAAAACTGCAGGCAATAAGAACGCAGTTATAAGTCTCCAAACGGACCTCACTATAACTGCTACTTCATTACCAGCCTTCCGAACTGATTTCTTGGGGCTACGCATGAATGACTCTCACTCGTTCAGCACATTCTTCAGTCACTCTTGATCGTTCCATAACCTTCCCTTTGTGCACAAGTATACAAAAAAACTATTTGAGTTGCTCTTTCGTCTGAGGTATTATTTATAATCGTAAGTTGAATGTAATAAATGATATAAAGTCTTAAAACCCATATATTCATTTTGAGACATCCTGTATTTTGACTGCCAATAATTTAATGCGAGTTTAACTTAGTTTAATCAAACAATGGAAAATCCAGGATGGAATGTAACAATATTATGAGAAGGAAAGTTGCTACTCACCATTTAACGGAGATGCTGAGTCGCCGATAGGCACAACTAAAAGACTCACAATTATAGCTTTCAGCCATTAAGGCCTTCATCAGCTAGAGACAGACGTATGCACACTCCCACGCAAACACAACTCACACACACAACTGCTGTCTCACACAAGTTGCGTGTCTGTGACTCAGCATCTCCGCTATATGAGGAGTAGCAACTTGGCTTCTCGTAATATTGTTCAAATTAGTTTAGTAGGCTGCAGTACCATCTTTTATTGTTAATGCGGGTTTAAATTAGTTTAGTAGGCTGCAATACCAACTTTTATTGCTTTGTTACAGAAAAGACTTTTGTGTATCACAAATGTGAGATTACAAACAATTTGTATGTGCTTGGGATCTGGTATTATGAAGTATTGTCCTTTCATTACAAAATATAGAGGTCATGTGCATTTTTGTGAAATTTTCTTTTAAATAACTGAGTTGTACATGGTGAGAAATATATCTCTGTTTTGATAGGAGTTTCTCTTGTTGTTCAGCTTACAAAAAGCAAAATCATGTTAGCATATCGTAGCAGCTGTTAATTACCAATCTTTATGCCTTCCATATTACAGTTTATACATACAACCAAGAAGTTATACACATACTTGAACAATGTTGTACTTGCGTTATTTGTAGTCTCAATGTCTATTTTTGTATATGTACAAGATATATTTACTAGATTGAAATTGGGAAAAAAGAAGTAACAGAAAACAACAACAGTCTGTGGCCTGGAACTTTTCTGATAGTGTTGGTCCTTCCCTGCATATCCACAGTGAAGTGAAACGCATTTTTCCCAGTGACGAATGACACCATCATTCTGGAAATGCCTGCCAGGCGATGGGTTCCCATCTGAGGAAACAGAGAACATTTCTTTCTGTAATTTGTCAATCATCACCAACAAATTATCATCAGACTATTGATTTTGGTCCATGGCCGTATTCAGATGTATCAGGAAAAGAGAAACCAAATACAGCTGCAGGGTGATATAAATCATCATCATCATCATCATCATCATCATCATCATCACCACCACCACCACCACCGCCACCATCACCATCTGTTGCATTAACAGGCCTTTAAGGCCCACAGTAAAAAACAAAAGGAAAAAAACCACAATAAAAAGGGAAAAAAGTAGCACACTATAAAAAATTATAAAAGAGCATGCTATCCACAACAAAAAAGGAAGTCTGTCAATCACAATGTATTACAGATGGTAGTCAATCACTGCCAGTCTCTAGCTTCGTCTTCCACTGCTGTTGCCATCACTTGTTTAAGTATTGTTCGTACTCAATCCTTCCACTGCGTTCTTGGATGTCTCCTAGGGCATATTCGAGCAGGTCGAGAAAGGGACGTGGTTTGCGAGGGATCCCTCATCTCAAAAAATTGTGGACAGACCACTGTAACCTCTTCTGCCCTTATTTGGTGAATGAGTGGCCTTCATACATACACTGCGTAAACAATAAATTGTAAAATACTGGAAATTTACTAATTTAAACAATGTAAAATCCAGGATGGAATGTAACAATATTATGAAAAGGATAGTTGCTATTCGCCATATAGCGGAAATGTTGCATCGCAGATAGGCACAACAAGAAGACTGTTAGAAAGTGATCTTACAGCCAATAAGGCATTCATCAGAAATAAATAAACCAAACACACACACACACACACACACACACACACACACACACCACGTGTGTGTGTGTGTGTGTGTGTGTGTGTGTGTATTTCTGACAGAGGCCTTGTTGGCCAAAAGCTCTTTTTTCTGATAGTCTTTTTGTTGTGCCTATCTGTGGCTCAGCATCTCCACTGTATGGTGAGTAGCAACTATACTTTTCATAATAAATCTACTAATTTCATATACAAAGCAAATGTGAGCTTTTTCATGTGATGAAAAGTACCTGAACATGATTAAGTCATTGTGGCATCATCATTGGAAAGCTATAATAATGCAGTGCAGGTCAGGTCACTGTGCCAGCAGACTCATGATGTGAATGGTATTGTTGTTAACGGGAAACTGGGGTCCAGTTGCTATATGAAAACATGTTTGTGATGTGAATTCATCAGATGTTGCTACTTCATATATATTTGACAATTATGTACCTACAGATCAGTAAAAATGTACAAGTGAGTAAAAATCTATTCTGGAACTAAAACATGTCATAAGTTGTTACAGTAGCAAAATAAAATATATTAAAAAGTAGATAAATGGTACTAAAACAAATTTAATTGAAAATAGTGTTACACAAACAATTTATTCAGATAACAGTAGATCATGCCCCTGTATCAAGTTTAAGGAACTAACAACAGTACATTAGGACAATAAAAATAAATAGTAAAAAGAACCCAAACAAGTAACAACAATAGCCAATGTTTTTCTGCAAATGGTATAAAACATAGGAATGATTAGTGCTGAAGGCAGTAAATGTGTAATAATTGAAAGACCTCATGTTTTCAAAATCATTCATTACGAGAAATGAAGCAGCTAAGAATTTTATGTGCTTAATGTTTTTGCACTAAGCAGATTCAGAAGGATGTAGGTTACAGTAGGTACTGGGAGATGAAGAAGCTTGCACAGGATAGAGTAGCATGGAGAGCTGCATCAAACCAGTCTCAGGACTGAAGACCACAACAACAACAACGTTTTTCCTCGAGGCTGCCTCTTTCACCTTAAATATGGTTTGCAAGACTCTCTTCCTCTTGAGCTGTATCCATAATTAAAGTGTTATGAGTTCTGTGACATTCCAGTTGTAACTCAACAGTATCCAGCACAATATGAATTACAACTTTTGCATAATTTTCTTTATTTTTATTTCAAGTGTAAATTTTTTTCTGACAAATCTCTGGCTATTATACACTACTCCAGATTCAAAGAATATCAAGCTGCTCATAGAAAATTTATTTTCTTGGGCACCTTGGGCACTCCCTTCTTAGCCTCCCAGGTGCTTTTGCTTATTGTTCTTTCCAGCATTTAATATTTTATTGCTTTGGTCTCATCTCTTTCTTGATTTTGAGTTTTTGTTTCCTTCTGTGGTACCAAATCTCATTTACCGCATAATGATCTCTGTTGCATAGAAACTGAACAGCTGCGTTATTATATTCCCCTTGTTTTCTTTTCTGCCCTTTCTTCACTGGATTCTGTGGAAGGGAATTTACTTTCTTAAAGCTGAGATTTGCTTTAGTTCTTATGCTTCATTGCTATTGAAGTAGGGGCCTACGTTTTTTAGATTAGCTATTCTTACATAACTCACTGTAAAATATAGAAAAGTATTGTATTGTATTCATTTTTGAATTCAACTAATTATTACTGTCTGTTCTTAAAGTAGTCATCATGGTGCATCATGCAGCAAGTATTGTTACTAAAATACGTCATTATTTCATAAATTATTAAGTATAACAAAAAATAAGAAATAGATAAAGGAGGAAATATGGTGTCTTATGTGCAAGAATTTTCTTTGGTATTTATGAATTCAGTAATTACAGAATGAGGTAATGTATCTTTTAGAAAAAAAAATATGTTTCATTATGTTAATTTAAATGCTAAACTAAGTATATTTTATTTTTGTTAAGTTTTATTATTTGGTGGACTTAACATTTTGCACCGTAATGTTATGTTTACTTTAACAATATATACAGTGGGAGCTAAAAAATTGATTTATTAGTGCCAGAAATACTTGTTGTTCTAAAAGGAAAAAATTGCACTAAAAGGAAAATTCACTTGAGAAAACTATAAAATGATGAGATGACTGAATGACTGTCATGTCTTACCACGAGTAGATGAAATTCCAGTGCTACTGATATACACATTTAAAAGTAGCAACTAACTATTCCTAGTTTTTGGAACTGTTAGTTCCACATCAAGAAGGGAAGTTCAGAAAACTGGGAATAGTGTTTTTTTTAAGCATCACTGGAATTTCACCTCCTAATGGTAAGTATTGGCTAGCCAGTCCGTCTTCTCCTAATTTTATAAGCAGGAAATTCCATTTAACTAACATTAGGAGGGGAAATTAACTATCAACCTGACATCTATTTCAACTTTTTTTGTGCACAGTATAGTATAAGACAGTATGACACACTGAGAATTCTGAAACAAAAGAGGGGAAGAAATAACAGAAGCAAACAAGTAAATACTTAGCATCTATATGCAGAAAATCATTTCAAGGTGCCAAACAGTTCTCATACATATTATATATGTGGGTACAGTACTGTGTTGCTAGAAATTTAGTTGTTATGTCTGTTATTGGTAAATATAAGTTTCTAATTATTCTTCTTGTCAGTCAGTATATCTACATTTATTTGTGTCTTGTTTACTTCTTTTGTGACTAACAGTGTGTTGTACAACTTTAAATAAACAATAAATAAATTAAACTAAATTTAACAATCCGTTATTGCTTCCATCCAAATTCCTTGAATGTTCCTGAAAGAACAGCGAGATGACTTTAATTTACCTCTACTTACTGACTACACAAAACAAAAAAGGTGTGGGTAACCACACTTGTTTGAAAGTCAATCTTGAGATTTGTAATGTTTCTGCAATATGGTGGAACTGTAACATTTTTCCCAAAACCATTTACATAACATTTTTATATTAGTGTGAAACCTTTGACTAATGGCTGATAGTCTATATTAACTGTATAAACCTGCCTTTCATTTTCTGCAGACTCGTGTATTAAATTCTACTTACATATGTAACAGTTTACTAACATAAATTCAATGTGGTGTTGTCATACTAATGTAAGTGCCTGCTGGAGTAAGTTCTGGTGTGCATGCCAGCTTCTTGATTTGTTGTAAATGTTCTTTTGCTAAACTTGTTTTTGGTAATGGACACTACTACCACTTATTATGGTGTGATGCAAGATTTTTTTGAAAAGTAGTATATTACACAGCCTAGAATTAAATGGAATGGTTTTTTACATTCCTAGGTAAGCCTTTGAGAATACAGAAAAATTTATGTAAAAGCTCTTGTAAACATGGAACATTTTTCATTGACTGCTGTAAGCTACATTCATTTATATGGATGTAGTTTGCTGAAATATTCAGAATAGATTACAAAATAATTGCACTTACATTACTGCTATAGTCTACAGGTGATTGAATTTATTTTTCATAATTTGATTATTGTGTTATAAGGACATCAGTTGTTTTATTAAGAAATATTTCTCCTTCCACAGAAGGAGTTTGATTAACAGGAAAAAAACTATTTTGTAAGATTAAAAATCGCATTTAAGAAAGGCAGCCACTTACCTGTAGATGACTGTCATTTGGTGCATAGAACGCAACAACACACAGACTTAACTACCTTTAGAGATACCAGTCTTTTTGTAGTGGACACATACTCATTCACACAATCATGGATGCAGCCTCTACCCACCCCATCCCCCTACCACTGCCACTCCTGCACAGAGGAGCCACAGTAACACTGTTCGAGTAACTGCTCAGATTGATGCTGTGGGGAAACGAGCAGCATGTGGCAAGGATGGTGAGGTCGTGGAAGGTACGTTAAAGTAGAACTGTGTCTCTCAAAGGAAGTAGCAAAATTACTGAAAATGATATAATTGCAAAACAGAGTGAGGGTGGGGAGAGCAAGATTTGGATAAAGGAGTAGTTGAGTCTAAAGTAAAAAGTCAGAAAATCAGAAGGTACAGTACAGGTAAAAGGCTAATTGAGATTTAGAATGAGGGGATCAGCTTCCACATATGTAGGGCAGTGAAGCTTGTGTTTGCAGAGAGATGGGGGTGGAACATCCAAATACCATGGATAGTGAAGCAGCTACAGAAGTCATTTATGTTATTTCCAGCAGGTTCAGCAACTGGATATGTACAATAAGCCACAGTTTGGTAGAGGCCATTTAAGTTGGTACACTACAGTTAGTTTTCATTGCCAAATAGAGCACTAGTAATATGTAACTACTGATAAAAATGTGACTGCTTTTGCACGTGGTCATACCTTTTATGGGTCTTGTCTGTAACTGGAGGTACTTGATGAGTGTATAGGAGAGATCTTTCATCTGGGTTATTCATAGGAGGATTGATTGATGTGCAGAGTTGCGAGTAGAATTATCACAAGGACGGAGTATGCTATTATGCATTGGTTTGGTGTTAAAATAGGATTTTTGGTAGAATATTCCTCATTTCAGGTCTTGATGAGAGACAGTGAAAACGCTGGCTAAGGATGTGGCTAAGTTTTTCAAGGCTTGGGTGGCTGTAATGTAGGGGGTATACCAAATGAATTATAAGTCAGATATTGAAACAAACCTTCTTTATCTGACATGTAATAATGGGAACCAGATTTTTTTTTTAGGACAGTTTCATCCACATTGAGAGTGTACACAAGCCATATGAAACTCATGAACTGGCTCAGACTCACAAATTGGCATATGCTATCGGCAACAAACAATAAATGGAGCACTGAGCTGCCCACATTCCTGAGTCAACAGTATCCATTTATGGCTCTGGAGAAATGGAAGAGAATGTGTAAGTTGGCAGCAATCCAGTCATAGCCACCTGTATCTAGGAACACCTAACAAAAACTGACCTGTATGGTAACTCAGTCAAGAGTACCTAACTGCATATGCAAGAAATGTTTAAAATAGTGAGACAGCCTAAGTTAGAACTAATTACTTGATGGGTGTGTGTGTGTGTTTTATATAGCTTTACAACTGTTAGACAGAATAGGTTAATCATCTATTTCTTAAAGTTAGTTGGGTTTTAGGATGTCAAAGAATGGACAATTTTTTGAGGTTAGACAGTTCTGAAACAACAGTATTTTCGTAATCTTTTACTTTTTAGTTTTTTTGTATCATCTTTCACTAACTAGCTACCTAGAATAAATTTCCATTAATCCATTTTCCTGTATCTTTGTTCACTACAAAAACTCCAACAATGTATTTTAATCAGTCTGTGTTCTTGCGACATTGCCACAGTTCATTTAAAAAGTGTGTTAAAGAACAATATATCTTCCTGTCTCTATTTTTGCCCCATTCTTTTTCCTCTAATATGTATTTGTTTTTTGTAAATTTATCCTCCCATGTTGACCACATTATTTGCAACTGGAGTTGCACTCTCCATTGTTCGTTTCCAGTTTAGTCAATATTACATTTTTCTTATTGTACATCATGTGACTTCCAAACTCTCTAACACTTTTTTTCACTCTTTGTCTTTGGTTACAAAAGGAGGTCCCAAATGTTAAAATTTTCTGGAGTTTAGGATGTCTTTCACGTGTGTGTGTGTGTGTGTGTGTGTGTGTTTGCATTTGCTGTATTGCTGTAAATGCATCAGCAAAATAGCTCTTCACATATCCTAAGATAATTATGTGAATTAAGTTTTCCAGCAATGTGACGCGTCCGACCATCCTGATTTAGGTTTTCTGTGATTTCCCTAAATTGCTCCAGGCAAATGCCGGGATGGTTCCTTTGAAAGGGCATGGCCAACTTCCTTTCCCATCCTTCCCTAATCCGATGAGACCGATGACCTCGCTGTTTGGTCTCTTCCCCCCAAACAACCCAACCCAGCAATGTGAGAGAAACATTTGGTTCATATCTGCCCAGTACCAAAGGGGCAAAGGAAACGAATTTAATGTTTAAGCATTAGTGAATCCCTTTCATGGTACCTGGAATAGAACATATCACATGTAGTCGAAGTAATGGTATAAATATTCCTGTTGTTATTGTTATATTCATAAACATTTATCTCTTTAATATTTTTATAGAAGAATACTGAATGCTCTTTCAAAAGCCATTTGCATCAGAACTATACTGTAGGGAACTCTCAGACTGCTCAAAATTTATTTGCGGTATACATGCTGTTTTAGTCCCTGTGATGGAAAACATTTTAGTAGGTGGCATTGTAGAGGGCTTTTATTGTCTCTCTTAATTATCTAAGGTTTCCACTTTATGACCTACATATGTTATTGAATAGTTTGGTTAGCGTATCTCTCTCAGAAAATTTCATCTGTTTCATAAGAAAGATTCCAACTAGACAGATGATGTTTTTGAATACTTATTTTTCTACCAGTGTCCTAAAGTTGTTACTTATCCCAGTTTTGCGAAAGCTTCATTTTTCACACCATTGCAGTACCACTAACTCACATACAACCAAAGCACTATTTATGTTCTAAAGAAATCTGACAGGAGAGCACTCTTCATCAAGCTTGTGAGACATCTCCAAGAGAGTAACCACATACGTACATAAATGTGTTGGGAGTTCGTTGTAACTATGGAACTACTCACCACACTCAGACTTTGGCATTAAATACTATCTTCATCTTGCAGTACAGTATACATTGCATAACCCCAATTTCCTTTCTTCTTCTTTTCTAAACAGACAGTTTTGCAAGGTAGGTATAGTTCTTCCTAGTTTTAAATTTGTCTATTGGTAATACTTGGAATTTCACCTCTTTAAAGTAAATACTGTCTCCTTGCATTTTTACAGTTTACTCCTGGTCTACAGCTATTTGTGTCCATGCTGCCTCTCATGTTTTCCGATATTATTTACCAACCTTCTATTACGTCATCACCTCAGTCTACTCGTATCTCTGGGAACCCAACAGGCAACTTGCTTGGTCCATCTACCATCTCTTTGCCTGGCAGCATGTCCTGACCACCTCCAGTTCTTTTTCATGTCTGCACTGGTTTGTTCCACAGTCCATTTATTAATTTTTCTGTCCATTAATACTGTCTGTCTCCATTGGTGAGCAGTCAGCACATTTGACTGCCATATAGAAGACTAGGGTACAATTCCCATTACTGTCAGGGATTTTCTTCGTGGCAGGTCTCGAACGGAGTACACTCAGCTTGTGAAGCCAGTTGCGGAGCTCCTCAAATGATAACTAGCACCTTCGAGGTCTGGAAAGCATATAGCAGCAGTGAGAGCAGTATGTTAACCCCATGCCCCTGCATAATGCATCAAAGTGATGCTATATTGCAGAAGATGATAAGAGTGGCTGGTTGGCGTCACAGGGCTTCTGGGCACGATCACGGTGGTACTTTCTGTAATTATAGTACTACTCAGTACACATCTTTCCATTGTTCACTAAGTGAGCTTCAGTTTTTGTATTAAGAGGCTAATTCTCATTGCACAAGTCAAAAATAGTAGTACACATTGAATGTAAACTTTCCTGTTAGTACAAACTATAAGCTTAGTTTTGAAAACCGTATTTAATTTACCAAAAGTACTCATTTTTACTCTTCTGTTTGTATCTTTTCCTGTCCATCCAGTTATTGTCTTCAGCTGCCCTAGATGCAAAAACCCGCCAACTGGTTGTATGGATCCATTGTTAATTTATACAGTTTTATTTACATTGCTAATTATACATTATATTAGTTGTATTACACTAGATCTTCAGGCCTACTTTCAAATTTTTGGTTGTAGTCTCTCATTCTTAGGAATATAAACTGCACATATTATAAAAATCAACTGCACCAGTTTTAATGTAAACATCTGAAACCTGAGCTTTCACAAAAAGAATAATATACATTGAGGTTATCTGAATCTTAATAAAAATATTGTGATCAAAAAGAGGCATCACTGATATTTGGAGAATATTACTGTTTGAAAGAGCCACATGTAGTTTCCGACACTATGGCCAAAAATAGCTGAAATGAATAGTGTGTGTCAGTACCAGGTACCAGGGATGGCAGTCACGAGAATGTCGGAAGAATTTCATAGTGAAAGATGACCCATTGGATACTGGTCTACATTTGAAGTAATTTGGAAAAAAATTAGAGTAGGGCAGAACTTGAAAATTATATACGAGATCAAGCAAAGTTATTAGTATTGCTATGAAGATCATTCATGGCCTGTAATACTTAATAGTAATCTTTTTTATAGTTTGTCTGAACTAGATACACGCATAATATTGCCCAGTTTTCTCATTCCATCCGGGAAGTCTTCCCTGACCTGGGAGTCTGGGCAATTTTTCTGTAACTCTCTCCCTTTTCTAAACGTCTCCAGTCCTCTTCCTTCCCCTTCAACCCTTCTGGCAGGAGGAGGAGGAGGAGCCATTGGCTCTGAAAACTGGCAAATTTCAGTACCTTTATATGTTTTTTTCTCCTGCTGCTGCTTAGGTAGTATGTTTTTTTAACCTATCCAATTTCATTAAACAATGTTGAAGGGATAGACTGTTACTCACCATGTAGAGGAGGCTCTGAGTCACAGACAGGCAAAATGAAAAAGACTGCTAAAATATTAAAGCTCTCGGACAAAGTCCTTATTTTGCAGTAGGAAACAAACACATGCCACTATACTTGTGGAAGAAAAAAATGTTGTCTGAAAGCTTTAATATTTTAGCAGTTTTTTTCATTGTGCCTGTCTGACACTCAACACCTCCTTTATTCGCTGAGTAGAAATCTATTTGAATACCTTCGTATCAACCTTATTTACCTTTCATTATACTTGGCTTGGCTATGTATGTCTTATCTGGCACGATTCCCAGCATATCATTTTCTTTCATTATTAATATGGCATTCTGACCATCTCTTCTCCTATATAAACATGGTAATAAATCTTCCACACCTACTTCTCAAACCATTGTGAAGTGCACTGCAAAGGGTACTTAGTGAAATGTTGCAGTTTGTTTCCTGTTATTGTGCCACAGATGTATGGAGGTTCTGTAACACCACTACCAAATTAATTAGTGCAATGCACATGAACACTTATTTGTTGCAACACAGCCAAATCATAACATCCAGTTCAGGTTAAACACAAATGTGGATCTGTCTTGGCTCAGAGTATGTCCTATACACAATGTAGCCACTTCTGATAAGTAGGCAGAGCTAAGTCATTTACCGATGTCACTGAGAGGTAATGGCAGTGGTGGCAGCTCTGAGAGATGATGGCAGTGGTGGCAGCTGTCCTCATTTACTCCCACTACCTTCATATTGGTGTTCCACTAATGGTCCGGATACAAACTGTATCTGAACTCGAGCTGAACTGCATTGACTTGCCAGGGTACGAGTTAAACAGACATGTCAATTGATACTGGGAATCTGCATGATCAGCTGTGGCTGCCAGGTGATAACACCCTTTCCGGTCATCGGCTCCTCAGATGCAGTGATGTTATCCCTCTTTCTGACTGATACACGTGCCGAGGCATATCAAAGTAGTATGGCTGTTTCCGGTGACCTCTGTGGAAGATGGCTGAAATTCCTTCTGCACTGGCTTCACCACGATGCAGGCCACACCAGCACACTACAGTGACAGTAGGGTGAACTCCCCTGCAGAAGTAGTGGTGTGGAACACAACACTTAGCCTGGTACCACGTGTTCGGGATGTTTCCTTTACTAATCGTGTATGGAACATGGAAAGAATAACTGCTGAAATACCTGTGTGCATTCTGTAAGGAATCTAATCTTGGCTTTTTAGCCACGTACTACGTATTACAATCTTCAGATAGATTCACGAAGTAGTGAGGCTATAATTTTTTTATTTTTTTATTGCAACAAAAAGCTCATAATAACATTGAATCAATAACAACAGAACTATTATATATAATCAAAGAATAAACAATCTGTCCCTTGTGCGCGCCGCCACAGAATAATGCTATCCTTCACTGTGCGTCTATGGATGTTCTGGTGGCGACTCCCACACAGCCCCCCTCCGATAGAGCGGAGCTCCGGGAATGTAGGAGTATTTATATTTCACCCGACGCCCAGCTCTTGTGTGTAATGAAGGCATTGGTTGAACTTCTTCAGCTTCTGTTGCTGGTAGTGACGGTACCGCTTCCTGTTGTAGTGGTGAGGTGGTGTCATCCTGGTCCAGTGGTGTGGAAGGTGGCGCTTGGTGCCTGACCTCTGTGTCCTCTTCAGTCGCTAACATATGCGCAGGTTTGAGCCGTTCCAATGATACCACTTGACTCTTTCCATTTAGATCTATCTGCATAGTATGTTCATCCTGTGAGAGCACTCTGTAAGGTCCAGAATATGGAGGCTGCAGCGGTGACTTGACAGCGTCCGTCTGTAGCATCACATGTGTACATGAACGTAGATCTTTGTGCACGAACGTATTTACTGCTCCATGTCTCGAGACAGGAGATGGGCAAAGTCTGGCCATATGCTCGCGTACCATATGCAATGTAAACGGCAATTTGGTCTGTAGTGCCCCTTCTTTATCAGTGAAGAATTCTGCAGGCAGCCGTAAGAGTTCACCATAAACCAATTGTGCGGTGGATGCCCCTAAATCCATTTTCAATGCTGTGCGTAGGCCCAACAAAACTAGTGGTAATGCTGACGACCAAGGTTGTGCATGGCACATTAATACAGCTTTTAGTGTTCTATGCCAGTGTTCCACCATCCCATTGCTTGCTGGGTGGTACAATGTTGTGCAATGATGTTGGAACCCACAGAAGTTGGCCAATTCCTGGATGAGCCAGTCCATGGATGCTATCAAATGATTGTCATCACAATCTCTCAGGTACGAACGGTCTCAGTTTTCCTTGCGTTACATCTCACTAAACTCGGAAGTGTTCTCCAGTAGGTTGTATTTGTTGCAAGCATAACCTGGACGTACTATCATGAGAGAATTTAGCAAGTTGCTGATCTGTTTCCTGTGCTGCAGCTATTTCCTTGTAGTCAATAGTCTGAGAGATTGTTTCCAACCTAGACAGGAAATCTGCCACAATGTTCTCAGCTCCTTTTATGTCTGTCGTAAACTGGGCAATAAACTCGAGTTGTCTAAATTGTCGTGGTGAGCAACCATCCTTGTTCTTACTGAAGGCAAAGGTAATTGGCTTGTGGTCTGTGAAAACAGTGAATAGTTTGCCTCCTTCTACTTGCGGTCGGAAATGTCTGATGGCTTCATAAATTGCCAGTAGCTCCCTATCGTAGGCACTCCATTTTACTTGTGATGATGTAAGCTTGCAGGAGAAGAAACCTAGGGGCTGCCAATTGTTTCCCACCTTCTGGTGTAGAGCTGCACGTATTTGCCTGCTGGCTCGCATCCACAACAATTGCCAGTCAAGCTTGAGAAACCGGATGTGCCAACATTATTGCCTGACATAGACAGGTTTTGATCTTGTCGAATGCCATCTGCATCTGTGATGTCCACTGTATAGGTCGTTTGCCTACTGCATCCTTGCCGACTAGTGCTGATGTCTAAGGTGCTTGAATGGCCACCGTGTTAGGCAGATGTTGTCTGTAGAAGTTAACTGCTCCAAGAAACCGGCGTAGTTGGCGATAGTCGATGGGGCGAGTCATCTCTTCGATAAGGTTGAGTTTGTCTTGTAGTGGGCTGATACCGGCTGCTGTCACTGAGTAGCCCAAGAATGACACCTGACATTGTCATAGTAAACACTTTGATTCATTGACCGAAATGGCATATGCCTCAATACGTTGGCAAACAGTCCTTAGATGTAGTTCGTGCAGTTCCTCAGACAACGAAAAACCAAGATGTTGTTGAGGTACGCGAAGCAATATGGTAAACCTTTGAGGCCTTCATCAATGAAATGCTGCCAAGTTTGTGCCACATTTTTTAACCCAAATGGCATATGGAGGTATTCGAATAAACCGAATGGTGTCATGACAGCTGTCTTCGGTATATTAGCAGGTGCGATCGGTATCTGGTGATACACTTTTTTTGCAATCAATGACACTAAAAATGGTTGCGCCTGCAAGTGCGTGCGTAAAATCCCTGATATGTGGTATTGGATAACGATTGGGGATGGTACGAGTATTTAGTGCCCTGTAATCTCCGCATGATCTCAAAGTTCCATCTTTCTTCTTTACGAGGTGAAGTGGCGATGACCACGGACTGTCGGATCTACGGACGATTCCCGAGCATAATAATTCTTCGAACTCTGCCTCGTTGCAGCAAAACGATCCAGGGCTAACCAGTGTGGGCGTTGAGACACTGGTTGACCAGGTGTAGTCCTGATGTGATGTACCGTATTGTGCTTTATTGTCTGCCCACCAGACATGGATTCGCAGTTTGCTACTTGTCTGCAATCAGACGTGGACCTAGGGCTTCGTCCTAGGGTGCCTCTAATGCACTGTGTCCCCCGTTGAATGCTCACTGAGCTAATAGATACCTCAAGTGCATAGTGAAACAAGAAATCTGCATCCAATATTGCGTCTGACACATCAGCAATAACGAAAGTCCATGGTAAACTTTCATGGAACCCGAGGTCTACCTCTATCTGACATTTTCCATAAGTCGCTATCGATGTCTGGTTTGCTGCTGTGAGCTTCGACTGAGATGGAGGGAGCTTCACATCACAGTTTTTGACAGGCAATTCACTAACGTCCGAACCTGAGTCGACTAGATAAGCATGGCCGGACTAACGTCTAACAAACAGCCGATGGGACAGTGAAGGTAAAGAAGAAAGGTTACTCACCCATAGCTGCTCCTCGTTGACCTCGCCTCGTAACAGTAGGCGCTGGTGCTCGAACTCGTGACTGGCGGCAACTAACGCTGGCCGCTGTCGCCATTTGGGTGATTGCAGGGTGATGTGTAACGTGTCGCATCGCTTCCGAATCGTCAATGGTACCAGCAGATATGCTCCTTAGACACAATGTCATCTTCCTTGCTCTTCTTGTTTGTGCCTGTCTTGTCTCCAAGCAACATTGATATCTGCTGCCTCAATCCGTCAACTTGTTTTTCGTAGGTCATCCAGTTGTTGAGAAATGTCCGGCTGTTGGCGTTGTCGTATCACCGCCGTTTCCTGTGAGTCTGTACTGTTGTGTCAGAACATCACCGTCGACGTATGCACTGCGTCTGAGGTGTAGACCTTGTCGGCTAATGAGATCAACGATGAGATATCTTGTGCATCTGAGAGCGCCACAGCTGTTCTAACTACCTCTGGCAACTGCACTTGCCATACATGTTGCAGTGTTGTAACTGGCAACTCGGTGTCGTTGACTAAACTTTGCAGGTGCTGCCAAAATTCCGAAGGTGACTTATCTCCTCTCTTTTCACTGTCCAATACTTGCTGGATACGTTGTTCCACTGGCCGATGTAGTCGCTCAATGAGTAACTGCTTAAAACGCATATACTTTTGCGTGGCGAGCGGCTGAAATATTATATGTGCGCTGATTATTGCTGTTTTATTGTCAAGCGCACTAACGGCGATCATAAATTTTGTCTCTTCATTTACAATGCCATGATGCTGGAAAGTCAGATCAAGCATTGCAAGCCAGAGTTCAGGTTTATCAGGTATGAACTGCGGTGGGCATAATTTCATCTTGCTACTGTTCTCTGTCGAAAGGCCGTTACTTGATGGCGCAGAAAAATTCAACACAACGTTTTCTTGTTCTTCAATGTCGCGTCGTAATTCCTCAATGTTCTTTAGCAAAACGTTGTGCCGATCAGTAACACTCTGTGTGCCGTGCAGACTCGCTGATCTCCTGGTAGACGAAATTGAACTGGGCTGCATTTGTTCGTCTACAACGAAATTCTTTATGTGGGGTGACCACTTTAGCCACGTACTACTTATTACAATCTTCAGAAAGACTCACGAAGTAGTTAGGCTATAATATTTTTTTTTTATTGCAACGAAAAGCTCATAATAACATTGAATCAATAACAACAGAACTATTATATATAATCAAAGAATAAGCAATCTGTCCCTTGTGCGCGCCGCCACAGAATAATGCTATCCTTCACTATGCGTCTACGGATTTTCTGCTGGCGACTTCCACACCTTTATGGTCTCTGTGGAAGCGATGCTTAGGGAGTTGAAGAATGTGTCAAGGTTCATCATGTAATACTGGTTCAAGAGGCTTTTGTGAGATAACTGTTGTCAGCAAAGTCAGGTATTTTACATTTCTCTGACACTTTCCTGTGAGAAGACAAAGCTGTGACCACCCATGCTGCCCTTTTCTGTATACCTTAAATGTGTCTTGTTATGCACATTTGGTATGGGTTCCACACATTTGAACAATGTTCTAATATGGAACATAAAAGTTTTTGTAAGCAGCCTCCTTTTTAGACGTACTACATATTCCCAGTATCCTATCAATGAGCTGGAAGTCTGACAGATGCCTTACCTACAATGGAGCAGTAGTGGTCATTCCATTTCATACACTTACCAATTCTTACACCCAGGTATTTGTATGAGTCAACTGATTCCAGTTGTGACTTGGTGAAGTCATGCGATACTTTCTGTAGTGTAGTGTGCAGTACACACTTTTACATTTGTGAACATTTAAAAAAAGATGCCAATCTTTACAGTACAGTCTTATCAATATCTGGTTGCATATTTGTGCAGCTTTTTCACATACCACTTCATTATAGGTAACTCATCAACTGCAAAAAGTCTGAGGTTACCATTAATATAGTGTGCCAGGCCATTAATGTACAATATGAACAACAAGGGTCCCAACACAATTCACTGTTGATGCCTGAAGTAACTTCTATGTCTGTTGATGACAGTCCATTGAAGATAATATCCTGTCTCCTTCCTATCCAGTCACTAATTTGGTTGATAATTGTTTTTTTGTGGTATTGAGTCAAATGCTTTGCAGAAGTCAACAAATATTGCATTTCCCCATCTGCCTCAGTTTATAGTTTTCAGAATGTTGTGAGAAAAGTGCAAGCTTGGTTGTGCGTGGTTGGTGTGTGTTGAATCTGTGATGTTTGGCATAGAGGAGGTTGCAAACTACAATTGTTGCAACTCATCCATTTATATATTTATGGATGATATACTACTGGTTCACAACACAAGTATTGTCTTAGAATGCACTCAATGAATATAAACAATTTTGATACCTTCAGTTTCTTGGCTCATACAAAATGTAAATAATTTAAATGTGTATATATCTTTTTAAGCATTTGTGCTGCACAAACACTTCACAACATGTTTAAATCTTATTGCTTGTTGTAGCAGCAATAGTGGGCATCCATTGCACAGCCCCATAATTCAGTCCCAAATTGAGGAAGGGGTAAATCATTCCATAGTAAATTATTTTTAAGTTTGGTTGGGAACTGTCTTTGGGAGCTGGTGAAGGAGATATAAGCCACTACTGACTTTCCCACACACAAAGTTAATGTTGTTTGATCACTGCAGATTTTCATCAGCAGTCATACACAGAAATTTATAGCTGCCAATATATTATGTACATATTTACATGGGTGTGATGAAATATGTCTGTTTTTAGTGACCACAACTGAGATTTTGAGACTTTCGCCTTGAGGCTCTGATCGTGGAGGTGTTTTGTTACCTCTGTTACCCCACTAGATTCTAGCTTCTTGTATTCTCTACCATAGAATAATATTGAGATCTCATTTGTGTGGTTTATCATGTGGGATTTAATGAATTGTGCAGTGTTGTTAATATAGATGAGAAAAATTTGGCTTGAGGCCCTGATTGTTGAGGTACTTTGTTAATTTTGTCACCCCACTAGATTCTAGCTTCTTATATTCTTTGCCATAGAATAATATTGAGGTATCATTTGTGTGGTTTATGATAAGAGAATTAAGAGATGCTCAGTGTTATTAATATATATGAGGAAGGGTTGGTGACTTTCACCTTGAAGCCCTGATTGTCAAGGTTTTTTGTAATTCTGTTGCCCCAAAAGATTCTATCTTCTTATATTCTCTGCTGTAGAGTAATACTGGAATGTGCAATATGTATGAGAAAGAGAAAGGACCGGCCTTGAGTCATATCTACTGTTACTGTTTCACTTGTTTCATCTTATTTGTTTGTCAGATTAGTGCACTGCTTAAGATTCAACAGGTGTCTCTTGCTATAACATGCACAAATGGATCCCCATTACAATACGACTTTTTTTTTTTTTTTTAGAAGTGTCGTATGGCTTTCTGTGCCAAATGCTTTTGCAGTTTGTATCCTGTGGTCCAACAGACAGTACACTTCATGGAAGAACTGTGTAACTGCTGTGGTCATGCTTAGCCCTTCCCTAAAGCCATGCTGAGAATCTACAAGGGACATTCGATAAGTAATGCCCCACATTTTTAAAAAAGCCAGTAATGTACATATACAAACGTCCTTGTTGGTGCTTCACATTTGACGTTTGTTCTATGCACCTGTGGTTTCGAACTGTTCTGGCAGTTGACAGAGCCACAGTACAGCATCAAAATGACATCTGCACACGACTCACATTATAAGCAGCATGCTGTTATTGGATTCTTGTGTGCAGAAAAAGAAACTGTGGTCAACATCCATGTGCAGGGTATGACGATACTGCAGTTGATAAGAGTACAGTTGGGCAGTGGGTAAAGAAAGTTACAGCTTCAGGAAATGCAGAAACAGAGCTCCATGATCAGCCACACTCGAGATGTCCTGTCACAACTGTGGTGTCACCGCCAGACACCACACTTGCTAGGTGGTAGCCTTTTAAATTGGCCGCGGTCCGGTAGTATACGTCGGACCCGCGTGTCGCCACTGTCAGTGATTGCAGACCGAGCGCCACCACACGGCAGGTCTAGAGAGACTTACTAGCACTCGCCCCAGTTGTACAGCCGACTTAGCCAGAGATGGATCACTGACAACTACGCTCTCATTTGCCGAGGCAATAGTTAGCATAGCCTTCAGCTACGTCATTTGCTACGACCTAGCAAGGCGCCATAGCATTTGATATTATTTTATATTGTGGTTATAACATGTACCGTCAAGAGAGATGTTCTACAATTGTGGATTAAAGTTAAGTATTACATCAACTACGTACTTTATTTGCTACTATTAATTCCTTTAACTGTTCCAGACCTCACGCCAATCTGCGTGAGCTTAACGCGTGCCTTTCGGCTTCCTCTCATTGTGACTTGGCTGTCTTGCCAAGTCACAACAACAACCATTGCTCTAGACATGCTGAATCATGCAGATCCATGATTTGTGCTGACCATCACATCACAACTTGACAATTGGCTATATAGGTGTCGGTCAGCATTGAAAGTGCGTCTGCAATGATCGAGACTCAGATGTTCGAAGAGGTGCTCACAGTGGGTTCCACAAATGCTCACAGTGGACCACAAGATTCAAAGAAGGACCATTTCATCTGAATTGTTGTAGCATTTTGAGACCAGCGGAGATGCCTTTCTGTCACAGATCATTATGGGGGATGAAAACTGGTTGCACCACTTTGCACAGGAAACAAGAAGGCAGTCCATGGAGTGGCATCATCATCATTCACCACAAAATAAGAAATTCAAGACAACCCACTCCGCCAGCAAAGTCATGGTGACAGTCTTCTGGGATTGTGATGGTGTCATTCTCATGAATGTGATGCCAAGAGGGTCAACCATCAACTCAGAGGCATACCTGAAGACTCAGAATGAACTCCAGAACCGTTTCTGACATGTTCTTGATCAGACAAGAATCCAGCAGAAATCTTGTTGCAACATGATAAAGCATGCCCACACACAAGTCTGAGAAACTATGAACACATCACCAAATTGGGTTGGACATCATTGCCTCATCCACCCTATAGTCCAGACCTGGCACCCTCGGCACCATCGGACTTGCATCTCTTTGGGCCGCTTAAAGATACTCTACGGGAACACACTTTGAAGACGGTGAGAGTGTCAGTCATACAGTGAAATTATGGCTACGCCTACAGGATAAGAGCTTTTACCAGCAGGGAATACATGCTCTTCCACAATGTTGGCATAGAGCCATAGAATGTGATGGAGACTATGTAGAAAAATTGGACATGGACAAGACATTTGATGTATATTGTCACCAAATTCTGACTCTTAACAATAAACATGTTCTGAGAAAAAAAAATGTGGGGCATTACTTATTGAATGACCCTTGTGTAAGCAGCTTGGGTTTCTTGAAAAAGCGTTAGGCTGGGAAAGGGTAATACATACACCAAAAAAAGTTTTGCAACACCTTGGTTCCGAGAGTTACAGAGCATGTACAGAATATTGGAATAGAGATCAGCATAAACATCATTTCCGCCCTTTTTATTGCTCATGAAAACCACACATTGCATGTTGTACCAACATACAGCGAGACCTTCGATGGTGCTGGTCCAGATTGCTGTACACACTGGTACCTCTAATACCCAGTAGCATTTCCTCTTGCATTGATGCATGCCTGTATTCATCATGGCATACTATCCACAAGTTCATAAAGGCACTGTCGGTCCAGATTGTCCCACTCCTCAATGGTGATTCGGTGTAGATCCCACAGAGTGGTTGGTGGATTAAGTCGTCCATAAACAGCCCTTTTCCATCTATCCCAGGCATCTTTGATTGGGTTTATGTCTGGAGAACATGCTGGCCACTCTAGTAGAGCAATGTTGTTATCATGAAGGGAGTCATTCACAAGATGTGCACAATGGATGTGTGAATTGTGGTCCATGAAGATGAATACTTAGCCGATGTGCTGCAGATATGGTTGCACTATTGGTTGGGGGATGGCATTCACGTATTGTACATCTGTTACGGCGCCTTCCATGACCACCAGTGGTGTACGTTGGCCCCACATAATGCCGCCCCAAAACAGCAAGGAACCTCCACACCTCCACCTCGTTGCACTCGCTGGACAATGTGCTGGGTTGCCTTTGAACACATCTCTGTCAATTGTCTGTCTGGTTGAAGGCATATGTGGCACTCATTGGTGAAGAGAACATAATGCCAATCCTGAGTGGTCCATTCATCATGTTGTTGGGCCCATCTGTACCGTGCTGCATGGTGTCGTGGTTGCAAAGATGGACCTTGCCGTGGACGTTGGGAGTGAAGTTGGCATCATGCAGCCTATTGCGTACAGTTTGAGTCGTAACACGCTGTCGTGTGGCGTAGCTGTCAGAGTTCCTCTGAACCATAATCTGTAGGTAGCAGTCATCCACTGCAGCAGTAGCCCTTGGTTGGTCTGAGCGAGGCATGTCATGGGCAGTTCCTGTCTCTCTGTATCTCCTCCATGTCTGAACAACATCGCTTTGGTTCACTCCAAGATGCCTGGACACTTCCCTTATTGAGAGCCCTTACTGGCACAAACAACATGATCGAACTGCGATATTGTCTGTCTAGGCATAGCTGGACTACAGACAACATGAGCCGTGTCCCTTCTTCCTGGTGGAATGACTGGAACTGATTGGCTGTTGGACCCCCTCCATCTAATAGGTGCTACTGATGCTTGGTTGTTTACATCTTTGGGTGGGTTTAGTGACATCTCTGAACAGTCAAACGGACTGTGTGTGTGATGCAATATCTACAGTCAATGTCCATCTCCAGGAGTTCTGGGAACCAGGGTGACGCAAAACTTTTTTTGATGTGTGTACTTCTGTATGCCTTACTATAGGTATGAATTAGTGATATTGGCTATATTTGGAGACACCTTCCTAACTTTTCTTTTTATTCAGTGGTTTCACAACACTCATTTTTACAACTGTTTACATGTTTTCTGTATTGCTGCAGTTAATCATGTAGGTAAGAGATTTCTTTTAGGCACACCTTACTAATTGAATTTGATATTTCATTGCACCCAAATGATTTTTCTTCTTTAGTCGCCTAGTACCTTGCATAGTTCCTACTAGATCACCTCCATAAATTCAAACTGTGTACTGAGTCAGGTCACATAGGATTTCAAACAAAAATGCAAAAGTGGTTAGGATCACCGCATCATATACAGTGCTTATTGATAAAATAATCAAATTCATCTTTAGCCTCATTTGGTTCTCACAAAGAGTTTATTCTATTTGCTTTCTCACTTCCTCCTGCAAGGATGTGTGGGGGAACACGTGTTGTTCTTTTTGGTATGTTTTCCTAATGTACAACCTCTGTCATCTGTTGTGTATAGTGCCATATCCCCAGTCTCTTACTGATTAACAATTCTTTAGTTTTTGTTTCACTCCTGCATTAATAATCGCAATTATAATTTTGATTGACATTTGTTGTCATTTACCAGTTTCTGCAGCTCTTTGTACATGTTTGTAAGCATCTGTTCAAAATGTATGTGTATCAGTCAGCCAAAGAGAAGCAAAATAATGTGCAAACAAGTGTGCTCTCCCTCTCCCTCTCCCCCACCCTCCCCCAACCCCTCCCCCACCCCACCCCCTCTCGCCCCCTCTCTCCCCCTCTCCCCCTCTCCCCCTCTCCCCCTCTCCCCCTCTCACCCTTTCCCCCTCCCTGACACCCACCCACCCACACACACACACACACACACACACACACACACACACACACTCTATGAAGTACTGTCTAACAATGGAAAGTCTAGTATGAAAAGTAATAGTATGTGAAGGGTAGTTTGCTGCTCACCACACAGAGAAGGTGTTGAGTAACAGACAGTTATGATCAAAAAGACTGTTGAAATATTGAGCTTTCAGAAATAGTATGGTGTGTAAGATTTCATACACAATGGTAAGGAGCTGTGAATTACAGAGGGGTGCAGTAACTGTCGTAGGAAAGCTGGATAGGAGCAGAAGTGATTAGTGAACAAGTAAGCATAGTAAACAGAAGATTTGGTTCAAATGGTTCAAATGGCTCTGAGCACTATGGGACTTAACTTCTAAGGTCATCAGTCCCCTAGAACTTAGAACCACTTAAACCTAACTAACCTAAGGACATCACTCACATCCATGCCCGAGGCAGGATTCGAACCTGCGACCGTAGCGGTTGCGCAGTTCCAGAGACTGCAACGCCTAGAACCGCTCGGCCACACCGGCTGGCAAACAGAAGATTTACTTAACTTATTTTTCTCCAAGTGAACGAAGAATCATTACAAATACTGCATCAAGAAGCAGAAACCAGCTCAACAGTGTCAACAAGGAGGAGTCTCGCTGTACTAAGCAAGGACTATGGTGCTGGAACTGTGACTAAATGCCGTCTGCATAGTGTCATGTGCTGAAGTGGCTCCGAGCGTAAGTGGGCTCAGTGGTTGCCACTGGCTGTCCTGTATTGTGGCAGCAGAGGGCACTCATGGTACAGGGCTGCTGGAGGTGTGGATCAGCTGGTGCACATGTTGGGTCAGATATTGTGCAACTGCTGTCAATGTCTAATGGAAACTTGCAATTCTGTTACCAATTGTAGAACTCTAGCATGGGGGTATTGATACATGATACCACACATAGTCATTGCAAAGTAGAAAACCAATATCCCCAATGCCCGTGGGCCATCTAGAGGAATCCTTCTTAACCACTCAGAATCTCAAATCCCTCATCTGGTTCAAATTCATCAATGGCATTTTCATGATTGGCACTGAAGGTGAGGACACCATATCCATATTCCTCCAGAACCTCAACAGCTTCTCCCTATTCACTTCACCTGATCCTTGTCAGCCCAACAAGCCAACTTCCTTGATGTTAACCAGCACCTCAAGGATGCCTACCTCAGAACCTTCATTGACATCAAACATAACAACTATCAAGAATACCACCACTTTGACAGCTGCCTTTCCATTCTATACCAAAAGGTCCCCTCCTTATAGCCTAGCCACCCACGGTTGTGATGTCTCTAGTGACGAGCACTCACTCTCCAAATATATCACGGCTCTCAATGAGGCCTGCACAGACCAAAATAATCCTCCCAACCTTGCCCATAAGTTGATATCTTGTACCTTGTCTCTCCTCTCACTTACCAATTCCAACATATACACTGCCCAACCACAAAGGAGCACTCCTCTCCTGACTCAGTACTGACTGAATCACATTCTTGGCCAGGGTTTCAGCTACCTCTTGTTGTGCCCTGAAATTATGAATATCTTCCCCACTGTCGTCCCAACCCCTCACAGTGGTTTCCTGCTGTTTTCCAAACCTACCCAATATACTTGTCCAACCCTACTCCACCCTTTCTCCAAATCCCTTGCCTCATGGCTCATATCCCTGCAATAGCCCTAGATGCCAGACCTACCCATACATCCTGCCACTATCATTTATCCCAGTTCTGTCCCAGGCATCTCCTATCCATCAGAGCAGAGCCAGGTGTGAAAGCACCTGTGTGACCTACCAGCCAAGATGCAACCAAGTACTGCTTTCTATGTGGGCGTGACAACTGACAAGCTGTCTGCCCGCATGAATGGCCACCATTCAACACTGGCCAAGAGACAGCTGAACACCCAGTTGCTCAATATGCTGCACATGATGTGCTTCACTTTAATAATTACTTCACAGCCTGGACCATCTGGATTCTTTCCCCAGGTCACCACCTTTGCTATTCCCTATCCTCCAACTCTCTATCCCCTTCCTTGATCTCATTCCAGCACTACACAGCTACTATTCTTTTCCCATTCTCTGTTTCTCTGTCTTTTCCCATTCTCTGTTTCTCTGTCTTTTCCCATTCTCTGTTTCTCTCTTCTTCCCTCATCCTTTCCCCTCGCCTCACCCTTTCACCCTTTCTCCTCCCTATTCCACTCAACCACCAACCCACATCCCCTCGAGTACAGCTATCCCTAACCTTCTATCCCATCCCCTCCTCACTTCACCACTCACTCCAGCAGATTGCTGCTCACATCAGACCCAGTCACAGCCAGTCCCAGTACCCAGAGACAGTGACCATTTGTGTGTGAGTTGTGGCTGTGAAAATGTGTGTGTGCTTTTTACTACTTTCTTCTACTTTGTGAGAATGTTCAATATTTAAGCAGTCTTTTATGTTGTGCCTGTCTGTGACTCAAATGCTTCCTCTATGTGGTGAGTAGCAATCTGTCCTTTCCATATTGAACATATTAAGTGTTGTCTGGTGAGTTTCGCTTAAGTACTTCATGTTCTGATTAATTTACATATGTCTCGTGTGCTCGGTATAGCATGCAGTCTGTAGTAGAGTGTGAGTGGTCTATTTTGATGAAAAGATGATTTGGGAAATGAGCTATAGCATGTATAATGTACTCTGAGATGAGAAAGGTATTTAAAATTAAAATCATTTGCCTTAATAGTGGACAAGAATTAATCATCAGATAAGAAAAATAGCTCAGAGCACGGAAACCCAGTACTTGCACATACTGTTGCAGGATTGTGCTCCCAAATAAACTTAAAGGTGCCTCAAAAATGATATAAGCTGTGATTGCTGTCTCTAATCAGCCAGCCAAAGAGAAGCAAAATAGTATGTACTTTAATAGTTTCTTTAGCAGCGAACCATGCAGCTAGGAACAGAACAATGCTAAAAGAATGAGTACTAAGGTGTTTCATATTGGTCTTGTCTGAAGGGTCAGATGAGCATGTAATTGCAGATATAGTGAGAAATGGGGAGGTGTCTTTATCAGTGGCATATTCTGTTCCATATTTCTCCCCTTATCATTGACAAACATGTTGTTGCTGCTACTGTGGGTGTGCCTTGTGGAAAAATTTAAGATTACATAATGTTTTGTAGGTACTGGTGCCATCTAAATCAGGAATGACCTATGTCATCTGAACATAGGTTCAAAAGGAAATTATCATAGTTGTTGTTCGTTAAGCCAAACTGTGCACAGTATAACTACTGGAAAGAAAGCTGCTACTTTGAAAACAGCCTCCAGAATTATGCTACATAACTGCTCATTATCTTCTATTGCTAACTTAGTATTTACTTGACTAAATTGTACTTTAGAAAGACTATAGTTACCCATATCTTTCAACGCTTGAGTCATGTTTACAGTACATTGCTTCCTTGGATGCATCTTTACAATGAACACTGTTACTGTTGCTGGAATAACTGTGAATGTTCTTGCTGGTAACTGAACAAAGGAAACAAAGGATAAGCTTCAGATATTGTTACTTTGGTCCTCTCTATCTTGCTTTACATATTATTGAATGTCAGGGGGTGCAATTCCAGGGAGACAACATGACTTCTCCAGAAGAGTAGGCTATAGACAACCAGTGATGATCACCATGTTGTTCATAGCTATATCCACTGCTGTGCTATGGTGAGGTCTACACCATACAGGGCATGTTTATTCAGTGGTAGAACAGCACAAAGCTAATGCAGAAGTGTCCACAGTTTCTGCTTGTGTTCCCCAAGTTGTTACTGTCAGTTTATGAACAGCATTACTTCTGGCAGCCACTTCTAACTTTTTTTCTCTTATAGTAGTGCTTAAAAGACAAGGTGCAGTATTCTGTAGTGGCGCACCTTTCAATATCTCCCTGTTCCCCAGATAAAAAACACATGTAAGTTGCTGTATCAGAAAATCTGCACATCTATGGGGAACTATCAAGCTGATTTCAGGGAGAGATTGAAGATACTGTACAGCTGCAGTGATTAAGAGTGGCAGTCTTCGAACCGGGTCCAGAATTGACACACAAGCACCAGTGGAATGCCTTTCACTGTGATACAAGGGTTAGTTTTACATCACTTTCACTAATGATGAAATTTACAATTGTCTGGACACATCCATGTACCATACCTCCTGAGATCTAGATTCTAGGTTGTCTACAGCACATCACACTGCAACAGGCAATGCCAAAATTCATTATGACTTGTGACACCTGACAGCTGGATAAGGAAATGTTCATATACATTTTGGACTTAATATGTGAAGTGGAGCTATTTTTCATGCTGCAGAAAGAGAACTTTTAGCTGTACTACTTATACCTGGGAGATGAAGTTTTTAAATCCCTCTAGTTCCATCCTGATTTAGGTCTTTCAGGCTTTCCTTAAGCACATGAGGTGCATGCTGGGATGCTTCCTTACAGAATGTACAATTAGTTTCCTTCTCCATCATTACTGAGTCTGAAATTGTTCTCCATCTGTACATCTACATCTACATCTACATTTATACTCCACAAGCCACCCAATGGTGTGTGACGGAGGGCACTATACATGCCACTGTCATTACCTCCCTTTACTGTTCCAGTCGCATGTGGTTCACAGGAAGAACGACTGCCGGAAAGCCTCCATGCACGCTCGAATCTCTCTAATTTTACGTTCGTGATCTCCTCGGGAGGTATAAGTAGGGGGAAGCAATATATTCGATACCTCATCCAGAAACGCACCCTCTCAAAACCTGGACAGCAAGCTACACTGCGATCAGAGCCCCTCGCTTGCAGAGTCTGCCACTTGAGTTTGCTAATCATCTCCATAACGCTATCATGCTTACCAAATAACCCTGTGATGAAACGCGCCACTCTTCTTAGGATCTTCAGTATCTCCTCTGTCAACCTGACCTGGTACAGATCCCACACTGATGAGCAGTACTCAAGTATAGGTCGAACGAGTGTTTTGTAAGCCACCTCCTTTGTTGATGGACTACATTTTCTAAGGACTCTCCCAATGAATCTCAACCTGGCACCCGCCTTACCAACAATTAATTTTATATGATCATTCCACTTCAAATCATTCTGCACGCATACTCCCAGATATTTTACAGAAGTAACTGCTACCAGTGTTTGTTGCGCTATCATATAATCATGCAATAAAGGATCCTTCTTTCTATGTATTCGCAATGCATTACATTTGTTTATGTTAAGGGTCAGTTGCCACTCCCTGCACCAAGTGCCTATCCGCTGCAGATCTTCCTGCATTTCACTGCAATTTTCTAATGCTGCAACTTCTACAGCATCATCCGCATGGAACTTCTGACACTATATAATGTTGGCTGATATTATACCCTCTCTTTCTTTCCTTCATATGCATTCAGGGATGTACCACACTGTATTGTTCAGTAATTTTGTCGTCAGTGTCTGCACAGAGAAGGCACTGAAGAAAGTAGTGTTAACTATCATCTTGCCTGGATATTGGAGTCTAGAAAGCTACTTTGTGGTAAGCTCAGGAAATATCATTCCACACTTGATAACGTGGTCCCACTGGAAGTGGGTTTACTGTCTTGTCTTAATTTTGAATAGTATTATGATACTAACCAGAGTCATAGTATCCTAGAACAACTCCACGAAAGAAGCTTCTGGAGGCATCTCATGTTCATTCCACACTTACTTTCTTAAAACTGCATTACATAATGCATCAGTTATCCGCAGACAAATCAGTCTTTCAATCAGTGTTCATCAAAAGAGAGCCTATGCAATGACCATTCTTTGTAAAGGATTTTTCTATTATTTTGCTTTTCCTTCAGTCTCTCTATACTGACACATCACTTATAGCTGACAAATGTGGGGTAGAAGCAGTGGGTGGTAAAATTGTCTTCAAGTCTTAGACTAAGAAATTTGTATGCGTGCTTTTTAACTTTTATGTGATGGACTTTGGTACTCTTTACAAAATATATATCTGTTGGTTATGTACAATGAGTTAAAACTGTGTGTCACTCTGATATTCAAACCCAGATCCTTGTTTCCGCAGGCAGTGCACCACCAATTGGAATATATGAGCATGTCTCACAGAGTGACTCAAGACTTGTACCTGCCACAGACTTCTTCCGTATTTTTTGGAGCTCTGCACTTTGGGAGAACCTTAACAAACAATTTACTCTGTATAAGCAATCATTGTCATCAACAATTTACAGATTCATATCTGAGAAGTAGCAAGTGTAAGCTACAAAACTGGTGTCCAGTCTAAAAGTACAATATATCCTAGATCAGTATCCACGTTAAAAGTATGTATGTCTTTCCCCATGTTGACCAATTATGACCACCTCATTATCAGTTTGATTTAGTGCTTTGTAGATGATGTTGCTAACACCATTCCTCAAAATTCATGGCAGATGAAAACTGTGTGCTATACTGGGACTTCAGTCCAAAACATTGCCATTTGAGGGTAATAATCTTACAGGCTGAGCTATCCAAACATGACTCAAAACTGTACCTCACAGCTTAACTTCCACAGTACCTGTCTCCTATCCTCCAAACTTCTCGGAAGTTGTCCTTCTGGACTAGCACTCCAGGAAGAAAGAGTACTGCAGAGGAATGGGCTAGCCACAGCTTTGGTTACTGTCTACAGAATGAATCTTTCAGTCTGCAGTATGTCTGAAACTTCCTGATAGATTATAAATAAGTACTGGACCAGAACTCAAACGAAGAACCAATGTCTACACCTACATCCCTACTCCACAAGCCATCTTATAGTGTGCTTTGTGTACCTATGTCATGCCCCCCTTTTTTCTGTTCTGATCACAAATGGTTTGTGGGAAGAATAACTGTAAGCCTCTTTGTGAGCTCAGAAATTATACCTTCATGGTCTTTTCACAAGATATAAGTAGGAAGAAGCAATATCTAAGATGGAAAGTGAAAAGGGACCTCTTGTTGGAAAAGTAGAATTTTCAATACAAGCAGAAATGTTCAGTAATGTGTAAAATATTTATTTTAATTTTTTTGTACAAGTATATTGTAGTAATTTATTTCATTCTGTACATGCTCATACCAATTTAAAAGTTGTTTGAATCAAACAGGTGTCACTAATATCATTAAAAGGAGCTGATATCAGTCTTCTGAAAAAGGATATCTTGTTGTCATGAGAAATCTCACAGCTGTGTATGCTGTGATTAACAAAATAGTATCTCCTAAATCTTATAGGCATTTTAAGAAGCTCGTAGTAGCTTTGTATAAAAGAAGAAAGTTTCATGAATTCCATAATGCCAAACAAGACAAGTGGTCTCTTTTTGTAAGAGAGTTATAAATGCCTGCAGAAGTTACCAATTTGCAGTTGGAAGAACCCTAAATGCTGGCAGACAGCTGATGTTACTATAACAACAAAAACCCATACATACAACACATGTTAACTCCGCTTTTGCTGCTAGAAATGAAAAAGGTGAAGTTGCTGTGAATGCATAGGAATGACTAAATGTCTTGAAGACCAGTAATGCAAACACAGTACCTCACATAATGAAATATATCCACTTTGAGTTCATCACTAGCTATAAAGCTAGGGTACATTGCAAAATGGGCATTGATGGAAATGAGTTTGTCCAGCGCATCTTTTCCAAAAGAAATGGACCAGTTGGGTTTCCTGGTGCAATAATTCCAATAAAAAATTAACTTATTATGAACATCAGGATCTATTTCAAAGATGAATACAAAGACATTCTGTATCTTGAAGTAGAACCAGAAATGGAACCATATCCTCAAGTCAGTGACAGTAAGAATCCTGAGGAAGAACCTTACGAGCCAGATACTCCAGAACCAAAGAAGAGGTGAAAATGCTGTTAGTGAATGATCTTGAATCCCATCAGACACAAGTATTTTGGAAGTAGAAAATCAAATCCTTTTTCAGTCATAAAATATGGGATTTCTATAATCTATTTTTGGAAGTTCAGTATTTTAGGTGGTTGTAGGCCTGCTAACCCATTAGCACCCTATTTATTTTTAGTAAATATATATTCTGTAGTTCTGGAAAACGGTGTCTTGGCAACCCAATTTATGGAACTATGAAGAAATTTTTGTTCACTTGTTGCCAAAATGTAAAATTTTTGGCCGTCCTTATTTGTGGATGCTTGGCACTTGGCTATTGTTTTGTTATTACACTGCTTACTAGGGAAAATGATAAGGGATAAAGAAATTGCTAGTAATAAACTTAAAATAACATTTAAAAACAATTACTTATTTTACAATAAGTAACATTTACAAATCTTTTAACTTAAAAATTCTCCAAAACTGAAATTACGTTAAGACCTGAGATGATATTTGGAAAAGCATTCCATACTGACGGTAACATTACACTTTACACAATATGTTTTCAGCTATCCTTTGCAGTTCTCATACTGGCACTGTCTGTGCTTTTTATGCTTCTGGATGGTGTGCAGTTTCTGATCATACCCATACCTGGTATATTACTCCTGTACTCCTGAAAGGTGAAATGAGTTTTGTTGGTCTTCCCTTAGCTACCTCATTTTGAGACCTTTCTTCAAGTATGTTTTCATAATCTGTGTTCTTTCACTGAAAGTTCCTTCATTGCATCTCTTGAAAGCCAAGAATGCATTCATGACAGTCATATTTACCACCCTTGTAAAAAGGCATCAGAACGACTTTTTACCACACACTGCAATATATGTATATGTTTCTCTATTAGTCAAGTGTGAAGATCGACACCCCCCCCCCCCCCTCCCCCCAATGAAATTCTTGTATATATTCAATGCATGTGGTTGTGGAACACTGACATTTTCTTTTTCGGATGAATTCCAATGTTGGACTTTTATGGTAGGAAACACAGTGTCGAAATTAGTTGGTAATGTGACACACTTGTTGTCATTCCATTTGCTGGTCGAAACTTCCTTCTTTTTATAAAATTTGAGCTCAAAATATCCCCTTTCTTTCTTTTTCATAACACTATCTGATGGTAGGGGACACTTCCTCCTTCTGCTTTCTCTTACAGTTCCACTTGCATGGAATCCCAGTTCCTTCAGATGAATGAATAAGTTATGACTAGTAAAGTAAGTGTCAAAAAATTTTTGTAACTGTTCAGTTAATCAATAATGAGCATTTTCAAAACTACTTTGGAACCCAGTGGAAGGTTTGCATTGTCATCATCCTGGTCCTTCTCATAATCCAATAAGAAATTGTAACAGTAACAATCAATACCACATAAAGCCCAAAAATTTATATCCAAAGCATATGGGCTTCAGTCTGACAAATTGCTTTATAGGGTGATATCCATAGTATCTCTCAATCATTTCATCCACTGCCAGGTTTTCCTGAAAGACTCCCCATTTTGACCTCTGTCTCTGGCTGCCAAGGCGAGACTGTGAGCAACAATTTGGTTGACTATGGTAAGGAGGAGGATGGGGCAGGGAGGGGGTGGGATAGCAGGGTAGGGGTGAGGGATATTAAGGTGCTGCTTGTGGAAGCATACAAGGATGAGCTGGAGAGAGGGTAGAGCAGCTGGGTTGGATGATGATCAGGTTGGTCAGGAGGGGCTGGGGAAGTGGTGGTGGTGGTGGTGGTGGTGGTGGTGGTGGTGGTGGTGGTGGGGGGGGGGGGGGGGAGCAACAGACGGAGAAGGTGAGAAGTAAAATGTCTGTGGGTGTATTGATGGAGTAGAGTGCTGTGTAGTGCTGGAGTGGGAACAGGAAAGCGGATAGATGAGTGAAGGACAATGACTAACCAATGTTAACACCAGGGGGGTTATGGGAATGTTGGATATATTGCAGGGAGAGTTCCCACGTGCACAATTCAGAAAAGCTGGTGTTGCTAGGAAGTATCCAGATGGCACAGGCTGTGAATCAGTCATTAAAATCAAGAATGTTGTGTTGGGCAGCATGCTCAGCAACTGGATGGTCCAGCTGTTTCTTGGTCACAGTTTGTTGGTGGACGGTCATGCGGGCAGACGGCTTGTTGGTTGTCATGCCTGCATAGAATGCAGCACAGAAGTTGCAGTGTAGCTTGTAGATCACACATGACTGGTTTCACAGGTAGCCCAGCCATGGATGGGATAGGTGATGCTTTTCTGTTAACATCATAGTAAAATACTGAAGATCAACAAGGGTAATTTAACCAGGAATTTTAACAAAAACATACAAACATCCTCTACTCACATGAATTTCCTACATAACATATGGTGTAGCTCCATTCGTGGTACACTGCTTACAAAGTATGATACAACAAATTGCCTTATATCTAGCCACTGAGGCTAATCGTTGAACAGAGTTTTATTTTTTTGATGGTAAAGCAAATATAACATCGGACAGTACTAACAAAATGGAAGACAAAATGATCCACTGATAAAACGAAGTAATGTTCTCATGTGCTATAATGCCTAGTGTTGTCGTATTAAAGGCAGGCCAAATTTCCATATTAATTCCCTCCTGGATTGTGACATCTCCTGTCTTGAAGCAGGAGACTGTTTAAGAGCTCCCAAACTGTCTGCTCTTCACCAACACCTGCGCATTGAGCAGGTGAATGCCAGATGACCTCAGATGTCAGTATATCTCCATCTCTCCAGGAGGATACTATAGCACGTTTAGTACGAAGACAGGATCAGTTTACAAAAAACAAAACATAAAGGTTTTCTTTTCTTACCACAGATCAGGTGTGTATAGGATAAAATGTCCAGACTGTGATGGCTGCTACTTGGGACATACAGGTAGAAGACTTCAGATAAGGTTTGGTGATCATGTAGCTTTGGACAAGGAGGATGTAGTTGAGAAATTCAACATTGCTGCCCACCTGGTTGAGAGTGGACATGCCCTCCCCTCTCCAGAATTGGGTGTTCAGGGTTATTGCACAAGACTGAGAAGGGCAGATTCGTGGACCTCCTGGAGTGATGGAGATATACTGCCATCTGAGGTCATCTTGCAGTCACCTACCCAAAAAGCAGGTGTTGGCAAAGAGTAGCCAGTTTTGGAGTTCTTCAACAGTCCCTTGCTTCAAGACAGGAGATGTCACAATACAGGAGAGAGTTAATATGGGAATTTTGGCCTGCCTTTAATATGACAGCACTCAGCATGATACTATGTGAGAACATAACTTTTTCTTATCAGTGGACCATTTTGTCCTCCATTTTGTTAGTACTGTCCAATGTTGTATTTGGTTTACCATCAAATGAATAAAACACTGTTCAACTATTAGCATTAGGGACTAGACATAATGCAGTTTGTTATATTGTTCTTTGAAAGCAGCATTACCCACAACACATCTGCAGGAATGCATTCAGGGTTTTCAGTGTTCCATATTGATAGAAGAAGATATTTTTTCTTATAAAATGAGCTGCTCATATTTCAGTGGGAATGTTCATAATGTTCATATGTATTATGATTTTTATTCTTTGAAAACATTGTGGAAAGGACAGATTGCTACTCACTATACACAGGTGCTGGATCACAGACAGTCACAATGGGACAGACTGTTAAAATATTAAAGCTTTTGGACAAAATACTTCTTCTGCAATAGCAAACATACTCACATTCACAAAAGCACAACTCACACACATACGGCCAATGCCTCAGGGCTCTAGAGCTCAAACACCTGGTCATGTGTGTGTGAGCTGTGCGTATGTGGAAGTGTGTGTGTTTTCAAACAGTGGAAACTCCAGGTTGGAATATCAAAAGTACCACAAAAAGGATAGTTTGCTATTTGCTGTAAAGGTGATACGTTGAGTTGCTGACAGGGACAACAAAAAGACTGTTACACTCTTAGCTTTCAGCTAAAAACTATGTGTGGTTTCAGTTGTCTGAGACAGCAGATGTGTGTGCAAGTTGCGTTTGCCTGAGAGTGTGTGTGTGTGTATGTGTGTGTGTGTGTGTGTGTGTGTGTGTGTGTATTGCTGACAAAGGCCTTAATGACCGAAAGCTATAATTGTGTGAATCTTTTTGTTGTGCCTATCGCAACTCAGAATCTCCGCTATATGGTAAGTAGCAACTTTCCTTCTCTAATATTGTTACATTTCATCCTGGATTTTCCATTGTTTGAAAATCATAGGTAACATTGCTGAGTCATCCACATGACTTAAAAACACTAGCTATCTGATAATCACTACCCATAGAGTTCAGTTCTAATTCAGACATTTCCCTATCAGAACAACTTCCTAGCAGAAGGATCTTCTTGATTTTTTTAACCATCTGGCTAATAACCTTAACTTGCATTTTTCTCTCTGTGTTGTCAGAGTGTTCTTGAACTACACATTTAGGAGTATCTTTTGCCCGATCTGACTGGTTTGAATACAGTCCAGTCACCTACCTTGTTCCTAATTTCACTTATGCCATTTGCAGCTCTCAGTTGTTTTAATTCTGCCTGTGCTGTGGCCAAATCAACATTGAATCTCAAGATCAGCTGCTCTTTATCTGTATTCATGGAACAATAGGCACAACTAATTCAGCGTCAAGTAGTGGGCTAGTGTTTTCTGTCTTCTTTTATGGTTGCAATACATGGGCACTCAAGGCCAGAGACAAACAGTGCATTGATGTGTTTGAGCTTTGGTGCTGGTGTAGGATGCTTTGCATAAAATGGGCTGACAGAAGAACAAATCAGTCCATTATTGAACAACTCGATATCTCCAGATGCCTTTCATCTTGAGTCACCAAAAAAAATTCTCCAGTTCTTTGGCCATATTGTCAGAAGAGATGGAGAAAATCTAGAGAAAATAATCTGGCAGGGAAAGATCAAGGGCACGAGACCAAGAGGAAGAGCAGCAAGCAGATGGATAGATCAAATCAAGAAGATCTCCAGTCTACCTCTTCAGTAGGCACGAAGAGAAGCTGGTAACCATCTGGGATGGAGATGCTTGGTTCATGGGGTCATGATACTCAGCAATGGGTGCAATGACTTATGATGATGAATTCAGTGCCAATGGCTGGCCACATATTCATCCAAGCTGGTGACTCCACAGCAGCCTATATGAGAAAAGTGTACACAGTTTTCACACTGCGACCATTCCTCATTACTCTGTGACAGTTTTCACACTTATGATGCTAAATAAAAAATTGCAATTATGTGTCTTTTCACAGTTTTATTTAATAAAAGCAGTTCGCATATGAGGCCAGTACATAATCTATAGAAGGAACCTGTGTATATTGTTTACTAATGCTACTGTAGAGCTGAATATTATGTTGCTAGATATTTACTGTAAAATATGATGTTTTGTGTATGTGAATGAACTACTAGTAGAGCAGAGACTGACATCAGATTAAGTTGTGTTCAGTACACAAGTATAAAGTGAACAAAGCTTTTAGTAAAACATAGTAACACAATTTGTTATTTTCATCCTCTAAAGTGGTAAAAATATTGCAGCTGTTCTATGTAAACAAATAATATTAATTTATTCATTCATCACTAATAATGTACATGATATGGATTTTGATAGGTATCCTTGTTCCATATTTGTGGATTGAATTTCTGTATCACTTCATATAATACAATCTGTTATTTATGACAATACTACAATAAGTGCTTAACTTTGTTGCCCTTACAACTCTAACTGCTGTCACTATTTGACACCTGATTAATGTAAACACATATATGCTAACATGTGTACAACCACAGATGTACTAAAACTAAAGATCTATCACTTCGACAGCAGCATTTTAATCACTGAAATATCAGAATTTAGCAGTTTTATCCATGTCAGCATTTCCAGTGCAGCCAGGTGACTGTTGGTGCACAGAAAGGTCATAAAACAATGGCATCAAATGTGTTTAAAATGTAACAACAGACAGACATCGGGTGTATCGGCCTATAGTTATGTGCATCTGTTGAATGATACTTCTTAAAAATGGAAATGACTTACACATATTTCCAGTCACTATGAACACACATCACTTCTCCTGCTGGTAGACTGCTGCAAGAAGAGGAACAATTCTTTTGCATTATACAAGTGTACCATCCGGAGCACTTACCTTTCCTCATTTGAGCAATTATAGTTGATTTTCTATCTTGCAGTTACTTATTTTGCAGTCTGTCATTCTGGTGTTTTGTTGCAATTGGAGAACCCACAGTATGATCTTCCTCAATGAGACAATTTTTGAAAAAGTAATTTAATGTTCTGGCCTTCTCTCTGTCCTCCTCTGATTTGATACCATTATGGTTACTGAATGTCTGGAGAGATGGCTTTGATCCATTCACTGATTTAACATAATAATTGAACTTCTTAGGATTTACTGTCAGACTGGAAGAGAGAATTTTACTTTCAAATTCATGGGATGCTTCATCCTTAGTTCTCTCTTTGCTAATTTTGATTGTTTTCAGTTTCTATTTGTCTAGGAGGCTTTGGTTCTGGGGGAGTGATCTAACACAGCTGTTGAACAATGGGTGGTATTTTCCATCCCTCATAACTTCTTTTAGCAAATGTCTATCTGATGAATGTTGTACTTTGTCCTTTTATACAAAACATTTTCAGCCTCGTGTATGAATGTTTCATTTGGACTACTCAGCTGATTTGAAATCTGTTCTTGTCACACTTACAAAGCAGAAATAACTTCCTACCATTCTACATTCCTATTTACTCCATTAATCAGTTGTACTATAATGGCCTTGTTATTGCTGATTCCCTGTCACAAGTTATCTGAGTCAAAAATCTCCAACCAGGCAAGATGTGAACAGTGGTTATTACACTTGACTCACAGTGGGGAGGAAAGCAGTTAAACTCCCTGTCTAGCAATCTAGACCTAGGTTTTCTGTGATTTCTCTAAACTGCTCCAGGCAAATTCCAGGATGGTTCCTTTGAAAAGGGTGTGGCTGATTCCCTCCCCCATCTTTTTGTAATCTGAGCTTGTGCTCGTTCTCTAATAACTGTGGAAATACTTCTCCATCCTGAAAAACCCACATGTGTGTGCCACACGTACTTTTCTACCCTAGTAACCACTTACTGCATGTAGGGCATGCCCAACCTATTAAGAGGGGTCCACACCCAATAGTAAGGGTCGAAAGATCGGCACCTGAGATCATCAAATAATTGTTTGGGCCTCTGATTTATGCCTGCCACTTGTCTCCAAACAAGTGGACCATGATCAGCATGAAATATGCAAAACACTACCATGGCTTTCAGCCTGCATGTGAGGCTAGCTGTCTTCACCAAAGCTACAAGCCACCTGTAGTAACTGAAGATTGCCTCTGAACCCAGGTGGCAGGCTTCATACAAGCTGATATGTGTCATTTGCAGCCAGCTGCACCCAGTCCACCACATAGCCTCCATCAGAACTTTCTCTACGTATCAGTTGAGACCCACTGGCAAGCATCCAGATGCCTTTTTCGGACAGTACACTTACTGGCAGATTTTTTTGGGGACATCAGTCTTCTGGGTGGTTTGATGCAGCCTTCTCTGAATTCCTCTCCTCTGCCAACCTCTTCATCTCACAATAGGACTTGCTCCGAATGACCTCAATTATTTGTTGGATATATTCCAATCCCTGTCTTTCTCAACAGTTTTTACAGTCTGCAGTTCCCTCTAGTACCATGCAAGTTATTCCTTGATGTAACAACACATGTCTTATCACTCCTCACTGTTCTTTCTATCAATGTCTTCCACATGTTCCTTTCCTCACTGATTCTGCGGAGAACCTCATCATTTCTTATCTTATCAGGCCATATGATTTTCAACATCTTTCAGTAGCATCACATGTCAAATGATTCAGCTCTCTTCTTTTCCATTTTTACCATTGACCATATTTCACTACCATACAATTCTGTGCTCCAAATGTGCATTCTCAGAAATTTCGTCCTCAAATTAAGATTGATATTTGATTCTACCAGACTTCTTTTGGGTAGCAGTGTTGTCTTTGCCTGCATAGTCTTCTTTTTATGTACTCCTTGCTTTATCTGTTAGGTGTCATTTTGCTGCCAAGGTAGCAGAATTCTTTTGCTTTGTCTACTTCGTGGCCCACAATTTTGATGTTCATGTTTCTACAGTTTCTCGTTACTTGTGTCTTTCTTTGGTTTGCTCTCAATCCAGAGTGTGTGCTCATTAAACTGTCCATGCCATTCAACATGACCTGCATTTCTTCCTTGCTTTCATTGAGGATACAATGCATCAGTGAAACATTTCATTTATATCCTTTCATTCAAACAATGGAAAAGCCAGGATGGAATGTAGCAATATTATGAAAAGGAAAGTTGCTACTCACCATATACTGGAGATACTGAGTTACAGATAGACACAACAAAAAGACTGTCACAAATAAAGCTGTCAGTCAGTAAGGCCTTTGTCAAAAGTAGACAACAGACACACATACACACTCATGCAAACACAACTCTCACACACATACATGACCATGACTGCTGTCTCAGGCAACTGAGGCCCCACTGCGAGCAGCAGCACCAGTGCATGATGGGAGAGGTGACTGGGTGGGGGTGTAGCAGAAAAGGAGATAAGTAAAAAGACTGGTGTGATCATGGAATGAGGGCTGTGTAGTGATGGAATGGGAACAGGGAAGGGGATGGGTGGGTAAGGACAATGACTAATGTCTTTCATTCTAAATTTTAAATCAAACAATGGAAACTCCAGGCAGGAAGTCAATAAAGTATGAAAAGATGGATTGCTACTTACTGTAAAGTAGACACATCAAGCTGCAGACAGACACAGTTAACAAACACTCACATATAGCTTTCAGCCACAGCCCTCATCAGTAAAAAGAGGCAAGTGTGTGCGTAGACACACACACACACACACACACACACACACACACACACACGAGACTGCCAACTCCAACATCTCGGGTCAGAATTCAACATTATGTGGGATGCAAGCAGAAATCTGGAAGGGGTGGGGAAGGGGAAGGGATAGCAGCGCACTGGTGGGGAGAGAGATGAACACTTCTGGTGGAGTGTGCACGGACTAGACAGCCAACAGGTGCAGCGTCAGGAGGTTGTGAGGTTGTGGGCCAGGGAGGTGGGGAAAAAAGTACAAAACAGAAAGAGTAGCAGGGAAAGATGAGTGGATGCATTGGCAGAGGGCTGCATATAAACAGGGTGGGAGGAGATGATAGGACAAAGGGGGTAGAAACTGTTGGGTGGAGGGTGTGGGGACAATATATTACTGTAAGTTGAAGCCAGGATAATTACAGAAGTGGAGAATGTGTTGTAAGAATAACTCCCATCTGCGCAGTTCAGAAAAACTGGCAGTGGAGGGAAGGATCCAGATGCCTTGGTTAGTGAAGCAGCCATTGAAATCAAGTGTGTTATGTTCAGATGCATGTTGTGCCACAGGATGGTCTTCTTTGGTCTTGGTCACAGTTTGGTGATGGCCTTTCATCTTGGTGGACAGCTGTTTGGTAACCATACCAAAATAAAAAGCTGTGCAGCGATTACGGCAGAGTTGGTAAATGACATGGCTGCTTTCACAGGTGACCTGGCCCATGATGGGGTAGGATAAACCTGTGACAGGACTGGAATAGGAAGTGCAGGGTGGGTGGATTGGGCAGGTTTTACACCTGGGTATTCCACAGAGATACGATCCTTGTGACAAGGGGTTGGGCATGGGAGTGACATAGGGATGGACTAAGAAGTTGTGGAGGTTGTGTGGGTGATGGAACACCACTTTAGGAGGTGTGAGAAATATACTGGATATGACATCCCTCTTTTCAGGGCACAATGGTAGGTAATCAAAGCCCTTGTGAAAGACGTGGTGATACTGGGTGATGAAGGGGACACGCCTTTGTGGCTGGTTTTTTGGGGTGGTGGGAGGATTGCGGATGTGAGAGGAAATGGCACTAGAGATCTGTTTGTGGATTAGGCCTGGGGGATAGTGCCTGTGCGTGTGTTGTTATTGGATCCTGAATTTCCATTGTTTGATTTTATTCCAGTAAATAGCTTTTCTTTGTCTCCTTTATGTAATGGGAATCAGGCCAAACATAGTAGCAGATTATATGACTACAGTGAGTTTGAAGTTCATCATGAGCTGGAAGTATTAACATTATGCCCGAAAGGAAAGACATATTAAACAATGGAAAATCCTGGATGCAATAATGATAATTTTATTAAAAGGATAGATTGCTACTCACTATATGAAGAGTGTGTGGAGTCACAGACAGGCACAACAAAATGAGTGCTATACATTGAAGCTTTTGGCCAAAGACCTTCTTCTAACGTAGAAAACACAAACACCTTCACGCAAGTGCATCTGACACACTTGTGACCACTCTTGGTCATTGGTGTTCATGTGTGTGAGAATCATGCTTGTGTAAATGTGTTCGTGTTTTCTACTTTAGAAGAAGGCCTTTTAGTTGGAACCTTAAACATATAGCAGTATTTCTGTTGTGTCTGTCTGTGGGTCAACATTTTCTCTGTATGGTGAGTAGCAATCTGTCCTTTTCATAGTATTATAGAAAAGAATATTTATTACCTACTGTTGAAGCTGGAGAAATTGGTGCAAGTCTTGCAGACATTAAGGTGTAAACTCAGATTTGTAGCTATTGTGAAAGCAGTTCTTAATGGGTAAAGTAGCCTTAAAGGAAATATAAACAGTGTGTGTAGGTGCTGAAGATATGGAAAATTAATGCTGATAGAATACAGGAAACATATGTACAAAATAAGTTGTTAGAAGCTAACAATGGACTAGTATCTGTGGTAGGAATACATATTTTAGATGCTGAATCATGGTTACAACTACTGTTACTTCTGATTCCTTTCCTACACCTATTATCCCTCCTGGTCTACAGTTTAATTTTTATCTGCCTCTTTCTTCCAATGAAAGAACAACGCAAAAGGTTCAGCACAGTTTTGTCTTCTTTTTTTCATCTGCATATCTGTTGACTATAATTACTCTTTTTTTCAGTATGCAGTACGGATGTGTTGGTGTTAATGTGTACAATAAACTGAATTTGTAAAACAAGTAAGCAAACAAGTAAGCTGGACTTTTAAGTTGTACAGTTTTTTGTTATCTGTGCTTCATTTTGATACACTTACCTGTTTATTTCTAGTAATCTGTGTTGGCACTGAGAATAATGGGTGTACAAGTGACATTTTTATTTTTGGTGGTCTCAGTTGTGAGAACACAGGCAAAAGTTGGTAATGGAGAAGCTGCCTCAGCCTGGACATCCAAACTTGATACAGAGATACCAGCTTATTGTAATGTGCCACCAAAACAAGACTGGAACATAGTATCATATTCTGACAAGCATGGGGACATGGTGCCATCTTTGGACCCAAGTGCAATCTCACTTGACAAACTTTTTCACGTCTCATCGTAAGTAAACTGAAAATAAGTATTATTCTAAGTGGAAAAAATGTCATTCTCTGTAGACTACAATTGTCTTACCATTATGACTTTTCTTGCGTGGTGTACTAATTTTTAAAGGTGTTCTCCATTGTGCTCCTTTCTTCCCTGCATTAGTGTTAGCTGCTTCCCCTGTCCGCACCTATATGTTCCACATCTAATATGATTTTACAGATCTTCAATTCCTTTTCTTCCCTCTCCCTGTCCCAACTCCTCTCACATATCTCCACCACGCACCATTGCCGAGACAACTGCTTACTCAATTTTGGCCACAGCATAACGAAAATGGTTAGTCTGTCTGTCTCCCTCTCCCTCTCCCTCTCCCTCCCCCTCTCCCTCTCCCTCTCCCTCTCCCTCTCCCTCTCCCTCTCCCTCTCCCTCTCCCTCTCCCTCTCCCTCTCCCTCTCCCTCTCCCTCTCCCTCTCCCTCTCCCTCTCCCTCTCCCTCTCCCTCTCCCTCTCCCTCTCCCTCTCCCTCTCCCTCTCCCTCTCCCTCTCCCTCTCCCTCTCCCTCTCCCTCTCCCTCTCCCTCTCCCTCTCCCTCTCCCTCTCCCTCTCCCTCTCCCTCTCCCTCTCCCTCTCCCTCTCCCTCTCCCCCACCCCCGCCCCCGCCCATCCGCCCCCACACCTGGCCGCCCTACCATTTTCTTACATTTATTTTTACTATCCTGGTATTTCCTTTTACTTTCAGCTGCCTGGTCTCTGTTCCATTCATGCCAGGCTTTCTTCTTTTCTTTTACTGCCTCCTTCACCCACTCATTCCACCATGGTGTCTCCTATTCCTTTATCCTTCTGGACACTCTGCCACAGGTCTTCTCAGCAGAGCTTACAAACGCTTCTTTGAACTTACCCCATTCCTCTTCCACAGTGCCATACTCGGTGTTACGAATTTCATGCTTAAGTAACTCCTTAAACTTTTCTCGTACCATGCCATCCTTTAGTTTCCACACTTTTATTTTCCTTTCCCTTTCTTCCTTTATGTCTTTCTATTCATCGAAACTCATCTTTGCCACCACCACTCAATGGTCTCCATCAAAAGCCTCTCCTGGGAATGCAGCTACATCCATCAACTGTCTCTGATTTTTCTTTTCCACCAGAAAGTAATCAATGACCGTCTTCATCCATATCTCATTATCTTTTGGCTATTCTTTTTACGGAACCATGTGTTGCCCACAATCAACCTGTTTCTTTCACAGAAATCAACCAGTATCTCTCCTTCCTCATTTTTCCTCCCGTATTCATATGGGCCAATTATCTCCTTCTTCCCTAGCATTTCTTTGCCTACCTGTGCATTTAGGACATCCATTAGTATTGCTTCCACATCTGTAATTATACTCTCTAGTACCTCTAGAAAAGCCTCTATGTTCTCTTCTTTATTTCCTGTTTGTTTGCATATACTTGGATGAAGTCCTTCACAGTTTGTTGCTGTCCATTCACATGAATGGACACAGGCAGACAGTGTTTGTTGGTAATGAGGATCACCCTGTGGCTAAACATGCCTTGGTGCACGGCCAGCACATCTTGGCACAGTGTTACACCGTCCGGGTTATCTGGATACTTCCCACTAACACCAACCTGTCAGAACTCCAGAGATGGGAACTTGCCCTTCAGTATATCCTCTCTTCTCGTTATCCGCCAGGCCTCAACCTCCGCTAATTTCAAGTTGCCGCCGCTCATACCTCACCTGTCTTTCAAAAACATCTTTGCCTCTTTACTTCCGCCTTGACTGACATCTCTGCCAAAACTCTTTGCCTTTACAAATGTCTGCTTGTGTCTGTGTATGTGCGGGTGGATATGTGTGTGTGTGTGTGTGTGTGTGAGTGTATACCCGTCCTTTTTCCCCCTAAGGTAAGTCTTTCCGCTCCCGGGATTGGAATGACTCCTTACCCTCTCCCTTAAAACCCACATCCTTTCGTCTTTCCCTCTCCTTCCCTCTTTCCTGACGAAGCAACCGTTTGTTGTGAAAGCTAGAATTTTGTGTGCATGTTTGTGTTTGTTTGTACGTCTATCGGCCTGCCAGCACTTTTGTTTGGTAAGTCTCATCATCTTTGTTTTTAGATATATTTTTCCCACGTGGAATGTTTCCCTCTATTATATTCATATTGTTAAATAATTTAGTTGGATGTGAATGTGTTGAGGTGAACTTCTTTAGCCAGAAATTTGCTATTTTATCTTTCCCAGGGGCTTTCCAATTGTGCGTAGAATTAATTGCTTGGGTGACTTCATGTTGCAAAATTATCACTTCAGGCATTTGTGGTATCATCTTGTATGTGTCTGTTTCTGCTTGTATCCACCGTGCACGCCTGTTATGTTGTACCGGGTTTGACCATATGTTGCTCCAGAAGTGTTTCATGTCTGTTATGTTTGGTGGATTGTCTATTTTAATGTGTGTGTTATCTATTGTCTGGTAAAATTTCTTTTGGTTTGTGTTGAAAGTTTGGTTTTGTTTCCTTCTATTTTCACTTTTTTTGTATCTCCTAAGTTGTTTGGCCAATGCTTGTAATTTCTGCTTCTTTTCATCTAATTGCTCTATCGCTTCTTGTTGTGAGATTTTACCTAACCTTTTTCGCTTTTTGTTTGATATTTCATTTCTTATAAATTGTGTTAGCTGTCCGATGTCTTTTCTCAGTTTTTCTATTCTGATCTGTAGCCTGTGTTGCCATGCTGGTTTTGTGGGTTTCTTCTGTGTGTTGGTTGGTTCTGATCTCTGCCTAGTGTGTATATTTAGTGTAGATAGTGCTCCTATATAAACCAGTAGTTGTAACTCTTCCATAGTTGTGTTTTCATTTATTTTGTTGTGTATGATTGTGTTGATAGTTGTTATTGTTGTTTCGACTTGTGGGTTATTTGGTGGTCTATGCAAGAGTGGTCTAATGTCTGTATTTGTGTCTTTGTATTCTATATATGTCTGCTGAAATTTTTCTTCTATATCTAACATGTGTGTCACTTCGTGTTCTATTTGTGCCTGTTCTGGTGGCTGTCTTAAGATTTCGATTGTTTAATTGATGCGTGTTGTTCTTTGTTTGTTTGCTCTGGGATGTTTGAGTTGATTACTGTATTTTCTTCTTCTTCTGATTGCACATTATTTTGTTCCAGTATTTGTTGTACTTGCTGTTTGATGTTTTCTAATTCTGACTGGGGTATCCTGTTATTTTTGATTATTACACGGATCTGATCAGCTAGTTGTTGTTCTGTCAAAAATTTTAATTCTGGGTATCTGGTAATAAATGTTGTGTATACTTGTGATCTATATCCAGTTGTGTTGGTTCCTAAGTTTGTTGCTTGGTAATAACAGAACATGAGGTGTCGGTTAACTTCATCTGACCATCTCATCCTCTGTCTTTGTTTTCCTTCTAGAGTGGTTGCAGGAAGCATATCCTGCAAAACACCTCTATTTGGATTTAAATCATTTTCCATGTGGCTAGCAGTGTCGTTACCATTGTGGACGGGCACAGGGTTCAAGCGTCATCCCCGACCATGACAGCGCTTGTCTGAGGCTTCATTAGTTCTGTCCTGAACCAACTAATCACGCTAAAAGGGGGCTTAGCCCTATTAGTGTTTTGTTCTTTTCGTCGCCTTTTACGACTGGCAGAATATACCGGAGGCCTATTCTTTTCCCGGGCCTCCACGGGGTTTATTATTATTATTATTATTATTGTTATTATTATTATTATGCCTATTTCTGTTGTTGGTATGTTTTTGATTTGACCTGCCAGTATTTTCCCAGGCATGATCCAGTTTGTCAACATATTTAAGAATGTCTTCTACTGAAGCATCTGGTCTGTTGACCAGATCCTTGCGAACATGGGTAGGCAAGCACCATTTCATTCCCTCAATTTTTATGAGCTCATCCAGTGGCTTGTCTAGGTGCTCTAATATCCCTAGCTGTCTCTTGCAAAATTCAGGCATCCTCATATTGCCTGTATGGCATCAGCTACCACTTAGAAATTCTGTCATATTCTGGTCCGTTTACCTTCTGACCAAAATTTGTTCAAGTTTAATATTTAATAATTGGCAAAAGTCATTTCTGTGTTAAGATGCTGATTAGACCAGGACAAAGCTCTTTTATCCAGAAAATTTTCCGTTAATTTAATTTTAAGCAGTTCTGGCGTAGCAGATGGGAAGCTGTCCTTGCACTGGTATATAAAACTCATGGGATGCAATTTCATATCTCCCAGAAAAATTTCAATATAACATTATTACAATTATTTACACACATGCTGCACTTCTATAGGTGTTACTAAACATATTTGTTTCCAAATTGTCTACTTTGGAGCTAATTGAAGATTTTGACCAACAGAATCAACTTTATTGTTAACAGAAGAAATCTGTTCTGTAAGGAGCACTGATTTTAATTTTAAACAATGGAAAATCCAGGATGGACTGTAACAATGTTAGGAGAAGGATAATTGCTACTCACCATATAGCGGAGATGCTGAGTCGCAGATAGGCACAACAAAATCCAGAAAAGCTGGTGTTGGTGGGAGGAATCCATTTGGTACAGGCTGTGAAGCAGTCATTGATATGAAGGATGTCATGCTTGGCATCATAATCAGCAACAGGGTGGTCCACTTCTTTCTGGGCCACAGTTTGTTGGTCTCCATTCACGTGGACTGACAGCTTGTTGGTTGTCATGCCTACATAGAATGCAGCACAATGGTTGCAGCTTCACAGGTAGCCCTGCCTTTGATGGGATAGGTGATACTAGTGACCGGACTGGAGTAGGTGGTGGTGGGAGGATGTATGGGACAGGTCTTGCATCTAGGTCTTTTACATGGGTATGAGCCATGAGGTAAGGGATTGGGAGCAGGGGTTGTGTAAGGATGGACGAGTATATTGTGTAGGTTCAGTGTATGGCAGAGTACCACTGTGGGAGGGTTGGAAAGGATAGTGGGGAGGACATTTCTCATTCCAGGGCACAATGAGGGGTAATCTAAACCCTGGCGGAGAATGTAATTCAGTTGCTTCAGTCCTTGGTGGTACTAAGCTATGAGAGGAATGCTCCTCTGGGGCCAGACGGTGGGACTTTGGGAGGTGGTGGGTGACTGGAAAGATAAGGCTTGGGAGATTTGCTTTTGTATAAGGTTGGGAGGATAATTATGGTCAGTGAATGCTTCATTGACAGTGAATGCTTCATTGAGACCCTCGGTATATTTCGAAAGGGACTGCTCGTCACTGCAGATGTGACAACCACTGGTGGCTAGGCTGTACAGAAGGGACTTTGTGGTATGGAATGGGTGGCATCTATCAAAGTGGAGGTATTGCTGGTGGTTATTAGGTTTGATATGGATGGTAGTACTGATGTAGCCATCTATGAGGTGGAGGTCAACATCTAGGAAGGTGGCTTTATGGGTTGACTAGGACCAGGTGAAGCAAATGCGGGAGAAGTTGTTCAGGTTCTGGAGGAATGTGGGTAGGGTGTCCTCACCTTTGATCCAGATATCAAAGATGTCATCAATGAATCTGAACCAGGAGAGGGGTTTAGGATTCTGGGTGTTTAGGAAGGATTTCTTTAGATGGCCCATGAATAGGTTAGCATGGGATGGTGTCATGCAGGTGCTCATAGCTGTACCCTGGATTTATTTGTAGGTAATGCCTTCAAATGAGTAGTAATTGTGGGAGATAATATAGTTGTTCACGGTGACTAGGAAGGAGGTTGTTGGTTTGGAATCCATTCGGCATTGGGGAAAGTAGTGTTCAATAGCAGTCAGTGGCATCAGTAGTGCAGTAGTGATGAGCAGGGCACTGTGTGGTAAAGGGACAGGAACTGTGGAGAGTCAGCGGAGGAAATGGTTGGTATCTTTTATATAGGAGGGTAGATTCTGGGTAATAGGCTGAAGGTGTCGGCCTACAAGAGCAGAGATTCTCTCACTAACTAGCCACAATGGAGCATCCTGGGTGGTTAGGTTTATGGACTTCAGGAAGCATATCGAGGCTAGAAGTGCGAGGAGTGGTAGGAGTGAGTAGAGAGATGGACTCCAGGGAGAGGTTCTGGGATGGGCTTAAGGATTTGAGTAGTGACTGGAGATCCTGCTGGATTATTGAAATGGGGTCACTGTGGCAAGGCTTTAGGTGGAAGTATCTGACAGATGGTGGAGTCCTTTCGCCAGGTAATCCTTGCGGCTCAAAGCAACAGTGGTGGAGCCTTTGTCTGCAGGTAGGATATGGTCAGGATCAGTTTTTAGACGGTGGACTGTGGTTCTTTCTGCAGATGTAAGGTTAGTCTGCGTGTTGAGGGATTTGGGGAATGATAGTGAAGCAAGGTTCAACTTTAAGAAATTATGGAAAGTTAACAGGAGGTGGTTTGGGGGTATTGGGGATGGATCATGGTTGGATTGGAGAGTGAACTGAGTTAGGCAAGGTTCAATATTGGTCTTTGGTTGAGTCTGATTGGTAGGGTTGATGGTGAAAAAGTGTTTCCACTGTAGGGGCCGGAAGAAGAAGAGAAGGTTTTTAACAAGTCCTGCATTATTGGATTTTGAAGTGGGTCAAAACGTGGGGCCTTTGGAAAGGACTGATATTTTTGTGGGGCTAAGGCTTCTGGAGGAAAGGTTCATGATTGTGTTGCATGTCTGTTTAGGTCCTGGGTTGTGTGTGTTAGTGGGAGGGAGTTTTGGAGGGTGGGGTAAGTGTAGTAGGTCTGCGAGACAGGGTTTGTCAGCTATGGGGGGGACGTGATGGAGGCTGTTGTAGAGGTGGTGGACAGTGGTACTCCAAGGCAGGAATAGGAAGTGAGCAGGATGGAGAGCTTTTTGAGGTGGCATTGTGCATGTTGCTCAAGTTCCTGCAGGGCAAGAGTTTCATTGTGTGTTATGAGTTCCAGGAATTTGGGATTTCATAGCAGAATTTTGTGGATGGAGAGAAGGTACTGCAAGAAGGTTTGGGCTTGATTGGTATGGTTTTGCAGGACTATGTTGGTAAGTGCTAAGGATTGGCGGATTCTGAATAGGTCAAGGTCATTGTGGAAGACGGGTAGCAGTCAGAGATGGGTAATTTGATAGTAAGGGCAGTAGGGGAGATTCCATGAGCCAAGCAACAACATAGGAACAGTTTGTGGGACTGGGATCTGGCTAGGTATAAGGAAACTTTTCTGTACTGACACAGATGGAAGGAGCAAGAATCCATGGTGGTGGAAAAATGTGAAAAATTACATAAATAATGTAGAATTACGTCCAAAAAATTTTGCAGTAATGCCCCCAAATACATGTGAAAATTCACGAACGGATGAAATGAATGCAAAAGGGGAAACAAGATGAAATCTGAGGGCGTTGACAATAGAGAAAGGTGAAAAGTCACTAAAATTGGCGAGAAATCACAAGGATCAAAGTAAAGAATAACTAATATATATATTTTCAAGCTTTCACAACCCAAGGTTGCTTCATCAGGAAAGAGGGAAGGAGAGGGAAAGACGAAACGATGTGGGTTTTAAGGGAGAGAGTAAGGAGTCATTCCAATTCTGGGAATGGAAAGACTTGCCTTAGGGGGGAAAAGGACAGGTATACACTCCCACACACACACATATCCATCCGCACATACACAGACACAAGCAGACATATGTAAATGCAAAGAGGTTGGGCAGAGATGTCAGTCGAGGCGGAAGTACAGAGGCAAAGATGTTGTTGAATGACAGGTGAGGTACGAGTGGCGGCAACTTGAAATTATCAGAAGTTGAGGCCTGGTGGGTAATGGGAAGAGAGAATATATTGAAGTCCACCCATTCCATATCAAACAGTCGCTTCCCTACAGCTTAGGTCTTCGTGGCAAATGAATCTGCTCCAGTCCTAAATCCCTGAACCATTACACCAATAACCTAAAAATAGCTTTCGCATCCCGCAACTACCCTCCTGACCTGGTACAGTAGCAAATAGCTAGAGCCACTTCCTCATCCCCTCAAACCCAGAACCTCCCACAGAAGAACCCCAAAAGTGCCCCACTTGTAACAGGATACTTTCCAGGACTGGATCAGACTCTCCAGCAGGGATACGACTTCCTCAAATCCTGCCCTGAAATGAGATCCATCCTTCATGAAATCCTCCCCACTCCACCAAGAGTGTCTTTCCACTGTCCACCTAACCTTTGTAACCTCTTGGTTCATCCCCATGAAATCCCCACACCACCTTCCCTACCCTCTGGCTCCACCCTTGTAAACCCCCCCCCTCCCCCCTGTGTAAGACCTGTCCCATGCACCCTCCCACCACCACCTACTCCAGTCCTGTAACCCGGAAGGTGTACATGATCAAAGGCAGTTCCACGTGTGAAAACACCCATGTGATTTACCAACTGACATGCCTTTACTGTGAAGCCTTCTATGTGGGAAGGACCAGCAACAAACTGTCCATTCGCATGAATAGACACAGGCAGACAGTGTTTGTTGGTAATGAGGATCACCCTTGGCTAAATATGCCTTAGTGCACGGCCAGCACATCTTGGCACAGTGTTACACCGTCCGGGTTATCTGGATACTTCCCACTGACACCAATCTATCAGAACTCCGGAGATGGAAACTTGCCCTTCAATATATTCTCTCTTCCTGTTACCCACCAGGCCTCAACCTCTGCTAATTTCGAGTTGCCACCACTCGTACCTCACCTGTCATTCAACAACATCTTTGCCTCTGTACTTCCGCCTCGGCTGACATCTCTGCCCAACCTCTTTGCATTTACATATGTCTGCCTGTGTCTGTATATGTGCGGATGGATATGTGTGTGTGTGTGAGTGTATACCCGTCCTTTTTTCCCCCTAAGGTAAGTCTTTCCGCTCCAGGGATTGGAATGACTCCTTACCCTCTCCCTTAAAACCCACATCCTTTCGTCTTTCCCTCTCCTTCCCTCCTTCCCTCTTTCCTGATGAAGCAACCTTGGGTTGCGAAAGCTTGAAATTTGTGTGTGTGTTTGTGTGTTTTTTATTGTCTCTATCAACATACCAACGCTTTCCTTTGGGAAGTTACAGCACCTTTGTTTTTAGATATATTTTTCCCACGTGGAATGTTTCCCTCTATTATATTATTGTGGGTAGCAGGTCTGAGAGTGGGTAAGTGGGAAGAAGGGGGATGACAGATGTGACTGGGTGGTGGAATTAGTGGTTGTGAACTGGGATAGAATGGAGAAAGTGTGGGGGTGGGTAGGGGTTGGTAGGGTGAAATACAATATTGCGCTGCACCAAAAATCAGGGTAGTCTTGAAGCTGTCTGTTGTATGTGGCCAAGACAGTTGATACAGTGTGGCTCGTAAGTAGAGCATGCAGTGTAGTTTGTAAGGCAACAAGAGAAACACAGGTAGGAAGAGAAAGAGGATGGACATTGAGCATATCAATGAAAAAGAAAATAGTTCATCCCCATACACTAACATTCCTAATGGCCATTGCCTGACCGCTATTGAACACTACCTTTTCGAACACCCAATGGATTCCACACCAACAACCTCCTTCTTAGTCACCATGAACAACTATATTCTCATCCACAAATACTTCTCCTTTGAAGGAATTACCTACAAACAAATATAGGGTACAGCTATGGGCACCCGCATGGCACCATCCTATGCTAACCTGTTCATGGACCATCTACAGGAATCCTTCCTAAACACCCAGAATCCTAAACCCCTCTCCTGGTTCAGATTCACTGATGACATCTTTGCTATCTCGATCAAAGATGAGGACACCCTATCCACATTCCTCCAGAACCTTAACAACTTCTTCCCCATTTGCTTCACCTGGTCCCAATCTACCCAGCAAGCCACCTTCCTAGATGTTGACCTCCACCCCAAAGATGGCTACATCAGTACCAACATCCATATCAAACCTACTAAGCATCAAGCAATGCCTCCACTTTGACAAATGCCACCCATTCCATACCAAGAAGTCCCTTCCGTACAGCCTAGCCACCAGTGGTCATCGCATCTACAGTGAAGAGCAGTCCCTCTCGAAATATACCAATGGTCTCACTGAAGCCTTCACTGACCATAATTATTCTCCCAACCTTGGACAAAAACCAAATCTCCCGTGCCTTATCTTTCCAATCTCCCACCACCTCCCAAAGTCCCACTGTCCAGCCACAGAGGAGCACTCCCCTCGTAACTCAGTACCACCAGGGACTGGAGCAACTGAATTATATTCTCTGCCAGATTTTTGATTACATCTCATTGTGTCCTGAAATGAGAAACGTCCTCCCCACTATCCTTCCCACCCCTCCCTCAGTAGTATTCTGCCGTACACCGAACCTACCCAATATACTCATCCATCCTTACACAACCCCTGCTCCCAATCCTTTACCTCATGGCTCATACCCCTGTAATAGACCTAGATGCAAGACCTGTCCCATACATCCTCCCACCACCACCTACTCCAGTCCAGTCATTAACATCACCTACCCCACCAAATGAAGGGCTACATGTGAAACCAGTCGTGTGGTCTACCACTGTGCTGCATTCTATGTAGGCATGACAACCAACAAGTTGTCTGTCCACATGAAGGGTGACCGACAAACTGTGGCCAAGAAACAAGTGGACCATCCTATTGCTGAATGCACTGCCATACAAGATATCCTTCATTTCAATGACTGCTTCTCAGCCTGTCCCAAATGGATCCTTCTCACCAACACCAGCTTGTGTATTACAAAATTAATTCACATTCATAGAAAAATAACAAAAAAAAAATGCCTTACAATTTTGTATGATCATGGACATAATTTTGTTAAGAATTCCAAAGTAACTTAAAAGTTTTCAGAAAATAATTATACATATTGCATTTCAGTTAATTAAAGTCGAAGAAAAGAATGAAAAGTATTCCATGTGTATGAATTTCAAATAATATGTTTATCAAAAATAGCTAGCTGATTTTCTGAAAATAAATTTGTAAGCTTCAAAATACAATTTGTACTCATTGATGTAGCATGTTTACATCAATTACTTTGTGATTATTGAAAGCACAATATTTCTCACATGTTCACAAACTTGTTACTGAGTGCAGAATACAATAGCAGACTGAGATTTTACATAAGTTGTCCCAAACAAACTAATTATTGTTATAGGTGCATTGTAGCATTAAACAGTTAATTAAGCATAAAATAAATGTAGTTTCTTTAGGGGTTGCAAAGTATGCCCAAGGGGCTATTTTATTACAAATTATCATCACATTATTTTACTGCGGTTGGTTGCAATTTGTGTTATGTGACTCCAACAAACCTTGGAGTTGGAAAATAGTACATGCAATGGAAAATCCAGGATAGAATATAGCAGATGAAGAAACTATCCTTTTCATAATGTTGATAATAGTACATTCATTGATTAACTCCATTGAATAGAGGTATACTTTGCTTTTCCTGTATCATTTGCATTTTTCTAATTAAGAAATGTATGTGAATATATAGTACCACAGCAGCACTTGTTATAAAGTAGTTTGAACAAAATATCCTAAAAAAATATTTTCAAATGTTTGCTGAAAAATGAAAGAAATTAAAAAACTGCCTTCATTGATAAAATACATAAAGAGGAAAGTGTATCTGTTTATGAATTCTATTGTACCAGAACGTGATGTGAGTGAACAGAGATTGAACATTGTTTTTTTCCTCAGAAAGGATTCAGCAACTGTTGGATATTTTTTATAGTATCCAGCAATGCTCATTAAAGCAAATTATGTAAGTTCCATTTTTTTGTAATAAAGTTATGTTAATCTTCAATGAGTTTGATTCCTCTTTCTGCACACAATTTTACTCTTATTTTTTGCTTTTAACATTCTAAACCTTTTTAACAGTGTTGTGGCGCCGATGAGGTCGACACCAGCATCGATATACGTTTTTCTCTAGACTCCGAGCATTGTCTTTGGACGCTAAGCTAGGATTATCTTTGCTTTCTTCCGCCATAGCTAGTTCTTTGTAAGCCTTGCTTGTGTAAAGAGATGAATAAATGAACTACTGTTAATAAGGTGTTGTTTCGTGTAACTGACCCGAACATCCACCTCACTGGTGACCCCAAGTTGTAACGTCTTCCGTTTTTGCCATTTTACTGTGTCCACAGCCTCTGCGTCGGTTATTTTCACATGTACTACATCAAAACATCATTCAGACAATGACTTTGGCCCAACGCCTAATGCCGGATTTTGTGATCGACATGCATTGTGTTGCGGGTGATGTACACCCGCCAGGACTGCAACACAATGCCTCTCACTTGACGATTACACCAATTACGCTGGAAGTTTTCGAGCCTGCAACAATAAGTGAGGTTAGGAGTGTGCATGACTCTGCCTATCTGATGCCTTTGTTCCCACCACATGTGCCTTCCCTCATCAACGGTGCAGTTACCTCTTACAGATCTCCGTGCAGTGCGGGACCAATGCCGATTTCTGCAAATGCTTTGTTGGACAACCTACCACTGCCAGGACAATGATTTGCCATGCCGCAATCTGTGCAGTACCACGCGGATTCCTGCCACGTGGCCGGAACTGCTTTGTTCACAGGTCAACGTCCTCAGCATCCGACCATGCCCGCACCTGCCTTGGTTCAGCATCAGTACATACCTTCCTGCTTCGATACCTCGGCCTGCAACAGGAACAGTAGCTTGTTAGCTGTGCCTGACCTCCTCCTCCGTCCCACTGCTATGCCTCAGTGTTTTGTGCCATGACATTCACCTCATCTGCACACCATTTTGAGTGGAGTGACTATGAACGGTGAACATTCACACATTCCATCCGACGTTTTACATCATTTTCCGCATTGCGCTTCTGGACAGCCCGCACCTCCGCAGCCTCCCTGAAATGCAGGTGGCTCCAGCTCTGATCGTACATCGAGCTTTCCTCTGACTAACACGTGTTTTCAAACTTTGAACAGGTGATGTCGCCCCCGCGCTGACTACAGTCGAGCTTCCGCCACCGTTCTCGGCGCATCTCGGTGCCTCATCCACGTTGGTCTTCCGCGATGCATCAATCCCAACACACCCGCAACGTGTTGAGCTTGTGCAACCGCAATCGACACATTACGGTGCCTCTACCGGGTTGGCCTTCTGTGCAACAACGGATCGCGCTCAACCTCAACACATCACTTTCACGCCGCCACCCGACCAACCCTCGTCGCCACATCCCCTGCATGCACACTCTCCTGGAATACTGCAACAGCAACAGTTCGCGTCAGGCAGTGCCCCGATGAATTCAACTCAACCTGTTCTTCTGAACATTCTACAATGCTTACAGATGCTGCTGCTGTTTAATCCCGACAGGGCAACAACCTAGTTCAGAATTGTAGACGAAGTGTTCAACCATTACAAACTCGATGAGTCAACCAGATTTCTGTGCCTTATCGCCCACCTGCACGACCAGGAGGACTTGATTGCTGACCTGGTTGATGACCCAGACTCAGCTACCCGATACACTCTAGCCAAAAAGACAGTTCTACATCGGCTTGCACGCTCAACTGAGGCAGCAATACGGCAAGTGCTCCACGTCGAGCAACTAGGCAATGACAAACCTTCCCAGCTGTGGAGATGGCTACATGCCTGGTCAGTGCCGATCTACTCTCTGACACAGCTCTCCTCACCATCTGGTCAGATAAACTATCTCCTCACATCTGCTTTGCTTTGGCTCAGAGGTCTCCTGAACCTGTCGAGCAATGAATTACAATTGTTGACAAACTACATGATGCATCACTGCTCTATTTTGCGAGCCACTGCCTACCTGGAAAATCTCAGGTTCAGGCTCTTCATCCCGTGGCCGGATGCGGCCGAGGCTGCACTGTACCCAATGTTCCGCTCACTCCGGGAAGCAGTAAACAAGCATCTGGGCGTCACCAGCTCCGCCCACAGTCACATGCCCTCCTGCAACTGAACCTGCTGCGGCCACCAAACCTTGGCCACCACCTCTGGCAACGAACTTTCCGCAGGAAATGCAACCGCACTACCCGTACTGTTACTTCCACAAACGGTTTGGTGTGGCTGCACGGAGCTGCAGACCACCTTGCTACTTCCTTAACACCAATCAGTGGTAGGTCTGGGTGCCACCTCCTGTGTACAACATGACAGCCACCCCCCAGTGCTCCATTTTATCTGGGAACAAACGGATAATTACTGACGACTTTATATTAAAGACATTTTGTCAGGATAGTTTTTCTTAGTGGACACAGGCACCGATGTTTCGCTGCTGCCTAAGTCCTTAGTGTCATTGAACATCTGCCCTCATCATACTTTACTGCAAGCTGTGAATTCAACTAAACTGCAATGCTTGAGTTCAACCTCCCACGTCGTCTCACTCTCCGCAAACTGCAAACTCGAGTGGACTTTTTTACTGTGCGATATTGAGTAACCACAAACTTTCACTGGACCTAATGCAAAACACCGTGTTTCATCACCTGTCCAAGACTCACTTCCCCTGTGCTCCGTCGAGCAAACCCCCCCCGTGACACATCCGTCCAGGCTCATCTCATCCATACTTGCTTGTCTCTGTCGATTTCGTTACAAGAAACAATCCACAAGTGCCTTGTCGAGCTTGAAAACGTTGCTTGCCTATGCAATGAAAACTTTGAGCTCTCCCTCTGGCTCCACGAAACTCATCTCCAGCCCTCCGACACAGCAGAGGAATTACAGACACCACAGCAAGGTCAGTAAGTGTGCCGAATCTGCTTGTAATCCCAGAAATCGAGACTCTGTGTGCTTACCTCCCGCTACCCCTCACAACTGTGTACTGACAGTTCCACAGGGCCACACACCCCTGCCTAACACGGCAGCATTTGACACTCGGCCAGACACAAGTGCGCATGCGCAACGAGCATCACATGTTCCCGAACTGACAGCTCCTACCTCTCCCCTTGTGGACAACACCTCAAACTATACAACTTAGGGTCCTGCACACCGCCGTGTGACTGCCACTGACAACACAAACAGTGCACTTGCGTCTAGCGCTTCGCCCGCGACCGTGCTGCCATAGGCCACGCCCTCGGACAATGTTCTCACTAACGGCTCACGAGCTCTACCGAGCTCACCTGACCACGGTGCCACTGCTTCAGGCTGGCGGCCATCTTGTCGCGTTGACTCCTGGGACACTTTGCCGCCTCAGCTCCCGTCGGATCCGCTGAGTGGCTCCGAACACCACGAGCACGCCTCGCCTGCCCTGCCCACCACGCATTGTAAACAAACCACCTCCCCTGCTGCCAGCAGCATTTCCGTCATCACCAACGGCACGGTTCACAAACTTCACCTCGTGCCAGCACCCCCGATCTCCAGTAAACCACGTCGATGGTTCAAATGGCTCTGAGCACTATGGGACTTAACATCTATGGTCATCAGTCCCCTAGAACTTAGAACTACTTAAACCTAACTAACCTAAGGACAGCACAGAACACCCAGTCATCACGAGGCAGAGAAAATCCCTGACCCCGCTGGGAATCGAACCCGGGAACCTGGGCGTGGGAAGCGAGAACGCTACCGCACGACCGTGAGCTGTGGACAAACCATGTCGACTTTGTCCCAAGCACCAGTAGCTGGTCTATGCCCATTCATATGACACCCAAGAAAGACGGGTCCTGGCACATGTGCAGTGACTACTGTCGATTAAATGCACGAACAATTATGGACACAACCCCATACCCAACATTGCCGACTTTACCAGTTTCCTCGCAGGTGCGATCACGTTCTCTGTCATTGATTGCAAACGAGCCTACCACCAGATCCCCATGGCACCTGAAACATCGAGAAGACAGCAATCACCACACCAATTGGGTTATTTCAGTTTCGATTCATGCCCTTTGGTCTGAAAAACGCAATCCAGACCTGGCAATGCTTTATCAACGAAGTGCTATTCTGCACAAAATTCTGCTTTGCATATCTCGATGACATTCTTGTGTTCAGCTCCTCTGTCGAGGACAACATTTGACATGTGCAAACTGTGATGAACACTCTCGCACCAGGAGGTATCGAGACCAACCAGGACAAATTGCAGCTACATCAACCCGTTGTTACTTTTCTTGGTTTTTGGGTCTCTGCTGACGGCATTTCACCGCCCCCTGAGAAAGTATAAACAATACTAAACCTACCCAGACCTGCATCATTCAAAGGGCTCCGGCGCTTTCTGGGCAGTTAATTATTATCACTGACATCTACCTCGGGCTGCGGAGATTCAGGCTCCACTGACGGATGCCTTGGCAGGCACCAACACTTCTGGATCTCGGCCCGTTCCATGCACCCCTGCTATGACTGCCTCTTTCACTGCCCTCAAGAATCTTCTTGTCGAGGCCTGCACCATCGCACATCCTCATCCCAATGCGCAGCTTTTCATCACCACAGACGTGAGCGATACTGCCATCGGCGCTGTCCTTAGCCAGACTATCGATGGCCAGACTTCGCCTCTGCAGTCCTTCTCGCGCAAGCTCACCAAGGCACAACAGAAATGTTCCGTGTTTGACAGGGAGTCGCTTGCGGTCTATGAAGCGATCAAGCATTTTAAGACTGACGTAGAGGGATGCCCTTTCTATGTTTTAACGGACCACAAACCCCTGGCTGCAGCCACTACAAACCCGCCAGCGGACCTGGCTCCTCGCCGCTTCAGATACATGGACTTCATATTTCAGTTCACCACCGATGTCAGACACATAAAGGGTGCTGACAATATAGTTGGTGATTTCCTTTCACGAGTCACACCGTCCATTCGCTGTTAGACCTCTCTGAACTGCCTAACCTCCAACCCACCGACGAGGACACACAAAACCTGATTTCAGACTCTACCTCTTCACTACACTTCGTCCCCCTCCCCAATATTACAGCAGAAACTGTTGCTTGAGCTTTTGTCGAGTCATGGGTATCGCGTTTCGGATGTCCAGCTATCATCACGACTGACCAGGGCAGACAATTTGAGTCGGGCCTGGTCAACAGGATTTGTAACATTTGCAGCATCTGGCGAATCCATACCACAGCATATCACCCACAAAGTAACAGGCTAGTTGAGCGCTGGCACTGCACTTTCAAGGCAGCTCTTCGATGCCACAACTCCCTTTGGATGGAGGCTCTTCCCCTTGTGTTCGATCTGTAAGGGAGACCTCAAAGACACAATAGCTGAGTTCGTATACGGCCAGAACATTGCTCTCCCTGGTGAACTCGTGAGCCCTCCTGCTTCTCTCCCTCAGTCTGACTCACCTTCCTTCATGGACCGCGTCAGACGCCACTTCATCTACCTCCACATAACCCCGCCACCAGCCATTCCTGCCCTAAGGTTCACGTCCTGAAATCTCTGGACAATTGTGAGTACGTCATGCTCCGAGATGACTCTGTCTGTGCTCCCCTCCAACCTCCTTATACCGGCCCGTACCGAGTTCTCCGGTCTCGTGCACTCCATCGAGTGACCCCATGCTCTCCACATCGAGCTTACCTATGATCACACCCTCGCCACTGGGCCCTACGAGGGTCCCTTTGACCTCTCACCCATTGCCTGCCTCTCCCTGTCGAGGTTTCTCACACACCCCCCATCTTGAATGTGCCCTCGCTCAAGGTGTTTGTGCCTGTTCCCCTGGACATTATCCACAACATCTCTCTAATACTATGCGATGATACACTGTTTGTCGTGTGTTTCCCTTCATCTGGTGCTCATGACACAACCTCCGCCATTCCCCTCTCACCCGATGTCGACCTGGACATGCTTCGTGTGTTCGCCACGCCCACCAGAGACATCATCGTCATCGCTCCGTTCCACTTGCAAGCCGCCGGCCCAGCTGTCACTGTACGACCAGTGCGCCCAGTATGACGCCCGGTGTGCTTCAACGACTTCCAGGTTCGGTGGCCGAGCCTTCCTTCACGTCATCTACTGACGCAGCTACCCGACGACGCTGTCGAGCTGACCGTTGTCTGGCTCCTGGGGACCACCCCTGCCGACGCCTTGGTCACCTCCCCCCCCCCCTCCCCCCTCCCCGCCCAGCCTCTCAAGAGTACTCCGTAGTGTGTGTGTGTGTGTGTGGGGGGGGGGGTTCCTATGTGGTGCCAATGAGGTTGATACCAGCATCGATATAAGTTTTTCTCTAAACTCCGAGCACCGTCTTTGGATGCTAAGCTAGGATTATCTTTGCTTTCTTCCACCATAGCTAGTTCTTTGTAAGCCTTGCTTGTGTAAAGAGGTGAATAAATGAACTACTGTTAATATGGTGTTGTTTGGTGTAGCTGACCCGAACATCCACCTCAGTGTCTTCCTTGCATTTCACAGGTCTTTGTCAATAAAATTAGTGCTGATAAAAAAATCTTCTACCAATAGTAACAAAAGATAGAAACATTGTTTGTAAAGGAAGAAAAATCACTTTTGTGCAGATTGATCTCTTAAGTGGAACATCAATAAGATGGTAGCTAGAGTTTAAGAAACTAACTGCCAGGCATCATGGGAATTTTTTTCATATTAGCCTTAGTGATTTTTAGATCAGTATTCTGATAATATTTCACGTGATACATGACTAGGAAATAATGATAAGGTGCTGAAATGGCTTCGTTTACAAAAGGCTCATGTGTACATTCAACCAAGAAAATTATGTATTCTTTTTATAAGAGTTTCTCTCCCTATGTAATAACTGAAATTGACCTTGAAAGATGTGTAGTTTGAATTTGAAAACAGCCATGGTCACCCATCTTGTATTACTTACATTCCTAATATTCCAAATGGTATCCTATTCTTCTGAATGCCACCAGATAACTCAAAAGTTAAAGTAGTAATCTCACTGTTGTTTCCTTGTGGAGAGGTAGTGTTCAAGAAATCCAGCACTAGAGCAGACATCATGAGGCACTTGACTGCTGTTAGCCATGTAAACTTTTTATGAGTTTTGTTCAGTTTTCCCTTAAGCTTTTGAAAATAGTCATGCCTGGGCCAGAAGTTGCCCTATAAGTGAATCAAAATTGTTTCAAAATGTTAGCTCAAAAGTACAATAATGGCCTTGGATGTGCTAAATGTCACAATTAAATGTTTTTCTTAGAACTGTGCAGGCATCATTTAACTAATCTGTGTCTCTTTCTGTCATGAATTTTGTCAGTTGTAGATTACTTCTGCATTATGTGTAAACACATGGTTTACTCTCCTCCTAATAATGTTGTGATTATATGGTCTCACAGAAATTGCTCCTTGTCTTAATGTGCTACTGTTATTCCCAGTTTGTTAATGTGTTCATCACCTGTGATTACTGGAAGGATCTTTCCATTACAGTAATTTCTTGGCATTAATAAAGGTTAACTTATAAATTTTTTGTGTGTCTCATTTTTCTAAAAAAGATTTCCAATACCTAGGAAATAAGTATGACTTACTAACAGATCTTTTGTCATTACTGTGTAAAGACCATTTCTATCACTGATACTTCACCTAACAGCAACTCGAGGCAGACTGGGAGTAAAAAGTAGTGAAAAGTGCCTTGATTTAAAAATGGAAATCTGCATCAGTTACTTATTTTTTCATGCTTAGCACAATGCATTTCAAGAATTTGTTCTTATTTTCAGGTGTATTTGTGTGCATTAATATTTTATGTGATGTTTCCATGTGTGATTTCCTATTTGTCATGTGTCTTTTTGAGGTTACAGTGCCATCAGAAAATTGGAGAAATGAATCATGGAATGTTTTTTTATGCTAATGTTAGAGATAGTATTTTTGTTTTCTACTTACAAATATTGTGCCTCCTCCATTACAAAGAATCTTACACATACAAGCAAATCATCACTTACACTATTTGTTTTTGTAATGAAAATGTGCTACAGAGATTTTATGGCAGTATTGTTCCAGAAAGAGTTTGTGTATAGTCAGATGTGTTACGTTTTCTGAGGATTACATGAGAAACATAAAGTTGTCAATTATAAAATTTATTTTACTGTGCTATTGAATTTTCAATTATGTTCTTATTGTGTTGTGGATGTTGAGTAAGGTCTACTGTGTAGTGCACATATTTATGGGAATTACTACAGTTATCATATGCAGGAGAAACAATGGAAAAAATTAACCGATTTGCTATCTAGTTTGTTATTGAGAATTTTTGTTGTATCTTTTTGTGGTGTACAAAAATTTTGGTTACTCCATTAAATCCATTGCCTATTAGTTTTGGAAATGGTGGAGTGTCTTAAGATTTTGTTCTATCTTTTTGAATGGTTTTTTATCTTGCTGTTGCTGATTTTGTAAATTGGTTGTCTGTATAACATTTGATTTTCCAGTGCAGTCCACCTGCTTAGCTGAGTGGTAATGTGCTTGCCTACCATGCAGCGGGCCCAAGTTTGATTGCTGGCTGGGTTGGGGATTTTCTCCACCCATGTAATGGGTGTTGTCTCATCATCATCACATCATCACTGATGCACAAGTCACCCAATGTGGTGTCTCCTGATGTAAGACTTGCATCCAGTGGCCAAACTTCCCGAACAGGTCCTCCCACCCAGCAATGCCACACGATCATTTCATTTTATTTTCTGTCCAGTGTATCTAATTTGAAAGTTAAATCATTGATGACATAGGCACAGGGTTTCCAAAAACATCAAGTATGATGAATAAAACAAAGTACTTGCCTTGTTGGAACTATTCCTGCAGCAATTGATTTTTGCTGAACATTGGCTGATAATATTTATGTGGTGTCACCAGCATCGCTGCTCTCATTGCTTGATGTTGATCTAATTGCTTGATGTTGAATCATTCATTTTTGCTGCATCTGATGCAGAGCAAAATGTTGTTACATAGTGATAAGCACAAAAGATGGAGACCCGCTATTCTTTTTGGGGTTAGAACATTAGGAAACTGTTATATTCTTCTTTTTTCATTGTGCTCCAAAACATATATATTCTATGTCGGCAGTCCTAGTCAATTTTTCAGTAAACTTTTCCATTTGTCATAGAATATGAATAACTTATCACTGTCATGGTCAGCTCTTCTAGTAGGAATTCGAACATTTTTAGGAAAAAAATGGAATCTTTTTGAAACACTAAAAGAAAAATGTTGCCCATTCCTCTGTTGTAAACTAAATTGCACAAAAAAAGTTAAAGCTGTTTGATTTCAGGGTAGTTTGGAAACATATCCCACAAAGAGAGACAGGAAAAAGATATTTTAGTTTGTATAAGGAACTAGTGGAAGAAGCTGATGCTTGTTTATAAATCCAGGAATTTCAGAAGCCCCTTGCACCACAGGCATAAATTGTTTGAGACAGTAATTGAAAAATCATCCATAGAACACCATCTGTGGAACACAACTTCATTTTTGATTGCAAAATACATAGCCCTAAGTCAATCCTATAACATTATAAAAATACAGATGTTATAAAAAATCCATTAAATAATAATAATAATAATAATAATAGTGCACATATAATAATAACTGTATAAATTTATCTAATAATATTTATGAAAATTCACACAACGCAAACATTTGGTGTAGTGTCGTATTAACTATTGAGTAGGAAATCACAAACCACAGGAAACAAGGAAAATAATGTTAATTAAAGCAATGAAATTCATGTTAATTTCTGTTACTGGAGTCTTCAAGAGATTGCAAATGAAATAACTAACAAAATTTTTTGTCTAAAAACAGGTAGCCTTCTGGATAAAAGTGTCAGAACTTCATGGTCATTGGGGGCTGCATCACAGTTATTTTATTGAGGCAAAATTTTGTACAGATTGTTTCTTTTTGACTGGAACACAATAAGGGCATGGAATCTGAAGTTTGGGAATGTTGTAAAAGAAGAGTCACCCTGTCATGTATTTATTTATTAAGTAAAGGGATAAATTTCAGGAGATGATTTTGATGTGTTGGTAAATGTGCCAACACCTTGTAGATAGAGGCGGCCGAAATGCACGCTATCTAACGCAGACGGGCGTGAATTCTGGAACAGGATAAGTAGTGAATTCTCATAAGAAAAGTATGCAGCTCCTCGAATACTTATCTTTTATTCTTGGATGTGAATACAGCATTCTTGATGAGACATTTCATATGATAACTATCAAACTATGTAAGGCTAATGGCGCCTTGCTAGGTCGTAGCCATGGACTTAGCTGAAGGCTATTCTAACTGTCTCTCGGCAAATGAGAGAAAGGCTTCGTCAGTGTAGTCGCTAGCAAAGTCGTCGTACAACTGGGCCGCGTGCTATTCTGTATCTCGAGACCTGCCTTGTGGTGGAGCTCAGTCTGCGATCACACAGTGGCGACACGCGGGTCCGACATGTACTAAATGGACCGCGACCGATTTAAGCTACCACCTAGCAAGTGTGGTGTCTGGCGGTGACACCACATTCCTCCCCTGCAAATCGGCGAACGGTCGTGTTATAAGGCTTCCGCCCGCCGTGGGGAGGACCCCATGTTGACGTATGCGATGAGGTGGGGAGCCGAACAACAGGCGAGGCTGTGCCACCCGCACCTGGCCATTCGGTCCGAGGGGATCTAGGAAACGCCTGAAAACCTAGTCCAGGGTGCACGTCAACATGCGGTGTATGCGCCCGTAAAGAGACAGGAGGGGCCGAAGGGTCGACCTCCATTGCATCGGGGTATCCGACGCGCGAAGACGTCATGTGGTCCGGAGCGGGCAAGAGTATCATGGTGGAGGACAGCTGGTCACGGGAAGCGATCGGCGGCGCGTGACCCAGGGAGGCGCTTGGCGGCTGCAGCAAAGCGTCGAATGCGGGCGGCACTGGCGGGAGAACAGGCGGCGGCAGCGGCGGCTGCGGCGGTGCGTCGCCATGGGGCAAAATGGAAGGCATCGTCGGTAACACCTGGGGATGAGGCGAGCCAGTAGATGGGTCCCCAGGGCACTGACCGGACGGCACCGTCGCTGAAAGCAGACGGGGAGCGGCAGAACCCGTGCGACGACAGAGGCGCAGCTGATTGAGATGTCGACGCACCTCACCAGAGGCCCCCAAAACCAAATACATCGCGTGGCCGAGGCAGCGAAGAATGCGCCCTGCGAGCCAACGCCGTGAACCTCAATAGTTGCGATAGAATACAACGTCGCCTGGAGCAAAAGCAGAAGTCTGCCGCTGCACAGGAACCTGATGCGGCGGATGCAGCAAAGACATCAAGGTTCGATGAGGACGACCGTGGAGCAACTCAGCCGGCGAGCGACCATCTCGAGGCTGAGAGCGATACGAAGACAAAAAGAGCAACAACGCGTCCTCCTGAGAATGCGACTCTTTCAACTTCAACATCTGTGACTTGAAAGTCCGGACCAATCGTTCAGCGGCACCGTTTGACTGAGGCGAAAACGGCGCGGATGTCAGATGTTGATTACCATTGGCCTGGCAGAATGACTGAAATTCTGCAGACCTGAATTGTGGACCATTGTCGGAAACATAGTCTGCGGAAGACCTTCAATGCAAAAGATAGCAGACAACGCTTGGATGGTGGCAGAGGACGTCGTGGAAGACATCCGGACAACAAAAGGAAAATTACTGAAGGCATCTACCAGAACCAACCATCGAGCATTCCAGAATGGACCAGAAAAATCTATGTGCAAGCGTTGCCAAGGGGAAGTGGCTTTTGGCCATGCAAAGACTTTCCGCGGCGGTGCAGATTGTTGTTCGGCACACGCCATGCAAGAAGAACACAGATTCGTTATCGCAGCATCGATTCCGAACCACGTACAGTGCTGACGAGCAAGTTGTTTCGTTCGCACTATACCCCAATGGCCTTGGTGAAGAAGCCGTAAAACAGAGGACTGTAACGAATGTGGGACCACGACTCTGGACTGATCATTATCAGAACGCAACAACAAAACACCACGTTGTACAAAAAGTCTCTCCCTATGAGCAAAAAATCGGCGAACCAACGGATCCTCGATTCGAGACTTTGACAAAGGCCATTGCATAGCAACAAAACGCAAAACGGTAGCAAGGACAGGGTCAGCAGCTGTGGCTGTAGCTACACGACGAAACTCAATCGGAAACGATTCGACCACCTCATCGGTTTCCGCATCAATGAACATGCAAGCAAGTTTGGAAGAATCGAATGCTTTATCCTCAGCAACAGGCAAATGGGACAACGCATCAGCGTTGCCGTGCTTAGCAGTGGACCGATACAAGATATCGTAGCGGTACTGCGAGAGAAAAATAGACCAGCGAATGAATTTCTGCGCTGTACGCGGAGGTACAGGCTTATTCGGATGAAAAAGCGACGTCAAAGGTTTGTGGTCTGTGGTGATGGTAAAGGGATGACCATACAAGAAATCATGGAACTGAGTAACACCAAAGACGACAGCCAAAGCTTTTTCTCTATCTGTGAGTAATTTCTTTGCGCAGACGAGAGCAATTTTGACGCAAAGGCAATAGGGCGATCATGCGAGCCAACTTTGTGCGCAAGCACAGCACCGATCCCGAAATCCGATGCATCTACTATCAACAAAAGGGGTTTCTGGGGATCGAATGGCGTAAGGCAAGTATTAGAAAGCAACGCCGATTTCAACTGGCGAAAGGCACGTTCGCATTCCGTCGTCCTGACGAACGGAACACCTGTACGGCGTAAGCGATGAAGCGGAGCTGAAATGGAAGAGGCATTGCGCACATTCACTCACACCTTGTGATGCTAAATCGTTTAATGTTCTTGCGACCTCATCACGCAATGCGTGAGGAACATCGCGCGCTCGGAAAAATTTCGGTTGCACGTTTACTTTCAGTTCCAAGTGTGCTTCATAGTTCTTAGCGCAACCAAGGCCCAGTGCAAAATTGTCTGCAAATTCTTCACACAAACGAGAAACACTGTCTGAAGGCACAGTCTGATTCACTGATAGGACCTGATTTACTATAGACATGTTAAACAACTGAAATAAATCTAAGCCAAACAAGTTCACTGCAGAAGAAGAACGAAGAACGTAAAATGACACAAGTTTTGTTTGTCCCTTATATGTTGCAAGAAGAGTGCACTGTCCTAACACAGGGAGCTGCTGTCCTGAATAACTTCTTAACTGAACATTTGCGGCACGCAACGGAGGTTTGCCCAGTTGTTTGTACGTGTCGTGATTGAGCAGTGAAACTGCAGCTCCGGTATCGAGCTGGAATGGTATGACCTTGCCATTAAAGTCCAAATCTACAAAAAGTTTATTGTCCTGCTGACGACAAGAGCGACTGTCTCGTGCAATTTGAACTGATACAGGTACAGCATCACTTGCTAATTGACGTGATTTCCGGCGACGTCGACGCACACTTTTTGTGGGACGAACACAGTCACTGTTAGAGAAAGTGGCACTGGACGGGGTGGAAGTAACTACATGAATGTCCATGGGCGAAGGTCCAAGAGCCTGAGTGTCCTTGGTTCGATTCCGGCGCGAAGCAAAGGGCCTGGAATGGTTGTGATTGTCTGATCTGAGCTTTTTCTGGCAAACACTTTGAACATGTCCTTTCTTATTACAGAAAAAGCAAATAGCTTGGCGTGACGGGCAATTCTCACGCGAATGTCTAGTTGCACACCGCGGGCATGATTTCACTGCATTTGTGTGCTGGCGCGGCACACCTGGTTTAGAGCGTGGCGGCAGCTGCATTGGTGTGCGCGAGGGCAGTTGACCGGGCCGCGTAGCGCGCCCGGCGGGCCGGTTAATGTTACACACGGCTGGCGAACTTGCAAATGAGTCCTGAGCACAGTCAAGTGTGTCTTGCCTATCCAATATGTCTATCACTGTGCTATTGCATCACGCACCATAGTATCTGAATAAGGAAGGCCACAGTCACATTCAAACGCACAATCCCTAGTAAGGCAAAGTTGCAACCCACTCCCAATTAGTTTGACCGGCCGTACGTTTTGTACGAAAGAACGTATACCTTTTTGCAATGACATTTACTGTTTCTTTGAAATAGGCATCCAATGCCGACAAAATTTCTTCGCAGGACAGAGTTGCTACGTCGCGTCGGGGAAACAATTTCACTATCACACGGTACGTTTGCACCCCTACACACGACAATAAATGAGGCTGCCGCTCGTTACCTTGGATTTTGTAGGCGGCGAGATGAAATCCAAACTGGCGGGACCACTCAGTCCAGGATTCATGCGCCGCATCAAAATTGCGAAACTGCGGTGCTACTGCGAGTTGTGGCTGCGGGAGTGGTGAAGCGGCGGCTGCCGCATCGGTTTGAATGGCGTGTTGACCCTGGACGAGCTGTCCAAGGGCATCCAATAACGCCTGCGTCTGCTGATTCTGCAAGCGATAAAATTCGGACAGTACATCTGGCGAAGCCATGACACAAGTAAATGTAAGCAATTAGAAAGAACACATTTCCCTCTTCGCCAATGATGTGTTGGTAAATGTGCCAACACCTTGTAGATAGAGGCGGCCGAAATGCACGCTATCTAACGCAGACGGGCGTGAATTCTGGAACAGGATAAGTAGTGAATTCTCATAAGAAAAGTATGCAGCTCCTCGAATACTTATCTTTTATTCTTGGATGTGAATACAGCATTCTTGATGAGACATTTCATATGATAACTATCAAACTATGTAAGGCTAATGGCGCCTTGCTAGGTCGTAGCCATGGACTTAGCTGAAGGCTATTCTAACTGTCTCTCGGCAAATGAGAGAAAGGCTTCGTCAGTGTAGTCGCTAGCAAAGTCGTCGTACAACTGGGGCGCGTGCTATTCCGTATCTCGAGACCTGCCTTGTGGTGGCGCTCGGTCTGCGATCACACAGTGGCGACACGCGGGTCCGACATGTACTAAATGGACCGCGGCCGATTTAAGCTACCACCTAGCAAGTGTGGTGTCTGGCGGTGACACCACAGATTTCTGACAGCAAATGGAATAAAGATATTCATATCAATGTAGTATGTCCAGAAAGAGGTCAGCAATAAAGTTATCAGTACTGGTACATTACGTGGTAATAAATTCTTCCGTGGTGCAGAAAATATTCAAAGTTAACACATTGGGCTGCAATACATAACATGGCATTAATTTCTTCCATGGCACAAAACATGTTCAAATTGCACACATGGGAAGCAACTGAAGCATTCACATGTCACATTATGGACTGTCTCACTCTTTTGATTGTTATATGTGGTTGCTGATGCTGGCCACATGGACACACTGTTCAAGGGTTTGCACATTCACAAATGGTTCAATGTACACTACGCTTTTTAGATACCTCTATAAGTAAAAATCATAAGGGTTTAATTCCAGTGATCAGGGTGGCCAGGCACATGACTTCCTCATCCTGGGGAGGGTGGTGTTGAAGTGTTGACAGATGGCGATGTGGAAGTGGAGTGGTGCTCCATCATGCATCAGCCATTTTACCTTGCCTAAGACACATTCTCCACGAAAAGAGGAAGGAATTCCATATACAAATGTCCTTTAAGGTGTTGTGGTGAAACAAATGTTCTGGTAGATGGTCACCAATAATCCATTTCCAAACACTGATTCTAAACTGTTAATGATGTGGCAGTTTAACCATTTCCAGGGATTTTCTGTCGAACATGGATGATGACTGGTTATGTTTAAGATGACATCCCTCCCAAAGGTTACTGCAGCAGTGAAAGGAACTTACGACAGAAATTCCATTTTGATTGTTATCTGTCACATTTGCTGGTGACAGAATCTTTCTTGTGGAGGAAAATTTTCCACCATTTAGCCCTACATGTATTGCAAGACAGTATCATTTTCACACAGGATGCACAAGACTGCTCTTTGGATTACTCCAGACTGGCAATCCACATGCATGGTGTTTGTACTGGAGTTGGTATCAATATTGTGTTCCTAAGCTGATGCACAAACATCCACCAGCTGTCCATGTAGTTCATCTCTCTGAAAGGACTCGTGCCCACACACATGGCAAAAAATGGGTAAAAAGTATTCTCCAGGGTAAGTGGCATGACAAACCCTCTCTTGACTTGACCATAAATGAAAACCATCTTAGCTTGCTCTTGGAATGTATAATGCACCATTTTGCACATATACAGTAAAGGGCAGCATGAATGGTTGCAGTTTTGCGTGAACCATGGGAAAGTATCACAAAGATGCTGGAGAAACTGAACTGGCACACTCTTGAAGATACACTGAGCGAGGTGGTGCAGTGGTTAGCATGTTGGACTCACATTCATCAGGATGACAATTCAAATCTGAGTCCAGCCATCCTGATTTAGGTTTTCTGTGATTTTCCTAAATCACTTCAGGCAAATGCTGGGATGGTTCCTTTGAAACTGCATAGCCAACTTCCTTTGCTATCCTTCTCTAAACCAATGGGACCAATGAGCATGTTGTTTGGTCCCCTACCCCAAACCAACCAACCATCCTCTTGGCAATACACATAGCGTATTCTGGAAAGCCTACTTGCAAAGTTTCAATGAGCAGTTTTAAATTATGGTTCTAGGACTATACTGCAACCCTCTCCATATCTCTCCCATGGGATCATGAGGACAAGATTAGATTAACTACAGCACACACAGAGACATTTAAACAGACATTCTTCCCACACCCCATACATGAATGGAACAGGAAAAATCCCTAATAACTGGTACAAAGGGGTGTACTCTCTGCCATGCACTTCATGGTGGGTTGAGGAGTGTAGACGTAGATGAAGATGTTCTTGACTTAACTGGAATCACACAACCTGTAACATGGAGAATAATACTGTTCCTCAGTGCCATCAGTGGTGGCAGATTGCATTAATTAAATTATACATTATTACAATGTAATGTGTATCATAATGTATCAGTATTAATTCCTTCACTGCAGACTCATTATCCATTTTCAGGCATATCTTGTTGTGAATGTTTTTGTTCCCTTTTTTGTGAGGAATCACTTCCCGAAGTTTATCAAATGAACTATAGAGAAATTGGATACACAAAAATCTATTCACCCAGAAGCAGCAGGGGAACACACATATAAATGTTAAGGAAATTTGCAAGTTTTTGGAGCCAGTGTCTGCTTCTTCTGGCAGAAGGGTTGAGGGCGAGAGAAGAGGATTGAAGAAAAAGGACTGGTGAGGTTCAGGAAATGGGGAGATTTTAGAAAAGTTGCCCAAAACCCTGGGTCAGGAGAGACTTATTGGATCAGATATATTATCTTTTCAAAAACAAACTATGAAGCTGCTTCATAGCATACACTCTCTGCATTTCTTAATGCAATACTCTCCATTTTTTTGGTTAGACAGGATGAAAACCATTCACCAGCCGGTTGTGTGATGCCATAATATTTGAGCTTTTCTATGAAAACACAGTGAACTGTGCAATCAAATGCTATAGACGTCTCACAGAATAGACATGTTGGGAATATTTTGTAATTCCAGTTTCCTAACTCACAGCTACGGTCTTTTCTCTGAATAGAGTTCTAAAGTAGTAATAACTACTTATCAGGCAGCAGTTTATTTGCTTTTAAAGTAATTTTTGTTTGTGAGATATCAGATTAGATACATACTGAAGGACTCTGTCAATGAATGAGGAAGCTGATTGTTATTGGGATTGTGGTTATTATATTTTTTAATTAGGTCCTGTTATTTTGATATTATTGTGGTATGTAATTTTATTGTCATTCTTGTGTGAAGTTACTTAATTTTATTTAAGTTTTGATTTACCTTGTTAATTTGTTTGTAACACACAAGTGTACAGTGTTCAAACATTTATTTGATTTTTAAATGCATAATTGCAGGTACCAGATTCCAGAAGTAATAGAAAACTTCTCAATACTTAAGACAATATCTGGTTGCACATGTGCTGTGAAAGATGAAACAGCATTATGTAATGAGTTGCACCTGAATCAGATACCCTCATGTGTTGGGAATAAATCTGCAGCAGTTATTCTCATATCACGAAAGGTTTCTGGAATTACTGCAGAAACATTTAAGTGAGTTATCAAAACAGAATTTTCTTCCTACTGTTTATGTCTCACCATAATTCTAAATTATGCTTAGTGGGTATCATATACACATATTACCTGATAATCTTGAAATCATTTGCCATATAGTGAATCACATAATAAAGACCATTTATTAAGTATTAAGAGACCCGAATCTCTATTATTAAGAACTGGCTTCACTGCCAAGTTTGCAAGGGTAGTGCAAACACTACAGATGTGCAAGTGCACGCACACTTGTGTGTGTGTGTGTGTGTGTGTGTGTGTGTCCGTGTCCGTATATGCAGGGTGAACATTAATAAAACTGACAAGCTGCAGGGACTGATCTAGACTGGAAATGGAGGAAAAAAGGTTCTTTGAAGATGTATCTGCAAATGCATCATTGCTACATTATATGGTACTCATGAATGAAAGTTTCTCTGACCACATTTCATGCGTTCTGTGAGTGTTGCAGGCTGTGTGATTGCTGCAGCACTGTAATCAGCAGAATGGTCCAGTATTCATGTTGGTAACAAGATAGTTTTTTGTATAAGGCGAAGCATAAGGTAATGGTCGAGAGACAGCATGGCTATATCAAAACGAGTACCCTCACAGACACGAGCCACATCATAAAACATTTAAAGCTCTTTTTGGGTGTTTGTGTGATCATGCATCATTTCAGACAGATGAACTGCAGAGAGGTGGTGGACTGTGTGTACACCAGGTTTGGAGAACCGGATTCAACAGGATATTGAGACGAACTGTGGTACAAGCTCCAGGCAAGTAGCCTGCCAACATGGTGTAAGCCAAAGCATGATTATGTGTATCCTATATGACAACTGCTACTATCCATATCACCTGCAGTGAGTGCAAGGATTATCAGCAGTGGATTTCCCTCTACAAGAAGGGTTTTTTTGGTGGCTTTTGCACCAGACCATCACAATTATGGGATTTTTGCCACCAGTCCTCTTTAGCAACAAAGCAACCTTTAGCAGAACTCGCATCACCAATCTGCATAATTGTCATCTGTGGGCTACAGACAATCCCTGGGAAAGGGTTGATCTGTCTCATTAGCAGTGGGATGATTTGTTGTCATTGCATGCAGCATGCCGTCCCTTTCCGACCACATGTTCATAGGTCATTTTTTCCTCCATTTCCAGTCAGCAATGCACACCTGCAGCTTTCTGGTTTTATTAATGCTCACACTATATGTTCTGTGCAGTGGATTCATGGTCAGGCAGAGATCAACCTCTATATCAGAGTCAAATGTGCCCGAATGTCAGGCAGTCGCAAGGGCTGCCCAGGACAACTATCTGGGATGTAAACAGCATTTCTGAAATATGAAATTCTATGGCAGCATCACAAAAAACATAGTTGATTTTTGTGCCATTGGTGGGTACCTGATTTGACATGAATGGTGTAACGAGCTTGACCAATCATCTGAGTGACAATGGTAGATTTCCGATTGTGAGGCCTGTAAAAAGACATGATACAAACATTGTCTTTCATGAAGAACTTTGTTGTGAAGTTGGCATCTGGACAGGCTATTAGAGATTCTGCTGCTAAAGAATTATGAAAAGGTATAGTGTGGCAGTTGCTGAAAAACAACAACAAACCATTTTGCTCTCTAGTGCAAAATATGAAGGTTGAGTATCTAACCCATGAAAGCATGAATGAAACATTTGGCTTCACTGTTCGACTGAGGAGAGAATGCTGTCATTTGAATATGATGAACTTCATTCTCTTGGCAAAATTGCAGAAATTCCAATGAAAAAAATGTGAACCATTGTCTGAAATGATATTTTGTCCAAACGTTCTAAACAAAAGACAGAAGTGCGTGCTTTTATTGTAGTAGCGATAGCTGTCAAATTCATTGGAATTACAAATTGATGTCTACTGTGCACGTTTACAATAATTCAGAAAGGTCCAGCACGATCAATGTGCATATGTCGCCAAGCACCGTAAGGCAGAGGCCAATTGAAAAATTTGAGGTGTAGCGCTGCCTGATTGTGTGTGTCTGCATGACAGTGGCTGGTCATCTGCTTGTTAAGCCTGAGCCATATGCAATGCTGGTGTGCTAGCTGTTGAGTTGAGTTCTGATGTCTCCCCAATATCCTCTGTGTAATAGTTTCAAAATATTTTGCTGCAAAGATGTGGGAATCATGACTCATGTTTGATCATTACGAGTATGCATTAAAATTAAACCATTCTGAAGAGAAAGGTTGTTGCATTTATCATAGTATTTGCAGACTCCTGCACCAGAAACTGATTTCTGATTAGTTAAGTATGCAGAGATAACAAAACTTCCATGTGTCAAAGTAGTCATGCATCACAAAATCAGTACCAGAAATGCTTGTTGTGTCCATCAGTGTAATGAGGTGCATGAACACTCTACAATACTTGAAACATTATAGAAGGATTGTAAAGTAAATATATTTATTTACAATATATTCAATATAAAGTTCATATAGCTTTTCTCCTGTAGTCTCTCTCCAGTTTCTCTGCTCCACTATTCCTGGTCATCACTATTCACTAGCAGTTATAGTAGCAGAAACATCAAACTAGGTTTGTAAAGTCTTGCTGGCATTGTGCTACATTTGTAAAATCTCACTGCAGTGCTACCTGTATGCTCAGTGTGATCAGAGAGTACTTCAATGATAATCTGAAAGTAATCTGAGGACAATCTGAGATGGAGCTCTGAGTGAGGCAGCTTAAAAAGGTACGTGGACTAATCATAATTGGAGGCAGTGAGATGACCTGAATTCACCATCCTCTGGTGGCATGTGTAGCACCACTTGGCAGTGTCTAGTGAAGCCTCTCTAGCAGCAGCTCATGTCAGCCAATATAAGTGTTCCACCTGCAGAGATGGGAGTGGGACTCAGTTGACAGAGACGTTAATACCACATTACCATAACAATCCACCACACCACTGAAGCATTCATTTCACAGCCCTCAGGCCAACTAAAAATGTGACCTGTTGCTTGGTGGGTCAACAAGTACCACTCTCCTATTAGGGGCAGGCAGATGGCTCCATGTAGACAACCTTGCAGCCTTTCAGTTAGTGAGGGCTAAATGCCACCAAATCATCAGAGAGAGGAAGAAGATATCATAGCTATTCCACTACAAGTACAAGCGTATGGGAAACCATCAGGAAAGTCTGTGAGAGGGGTGAGAGGTGGCTACTGTAATGTGGAATGGAATCTCCAGACCATACCATGAGACACTGCCCAGACAGTGGCAGAATATTTTGCCAGAGTTATCACCATTGCCAATCACAATCCAAGCTTCTGGTGCTGCAGAGTGTCTCTTAGAGGCAGTTGAGACTTCAGTTTCACCAATGATGAAGAGTACAGCTGCCCCTTTCGCATGTAGGATTGGAATTTTTCATAATCTGCAGCACATGACACATCGTCTGATCATGATAGGATCCACTACAGCATGTAACTGCACCTCACGGGACAAAGCAAAGTAATCCACCTTGCCCTTTTTAGCACACTTTCTTGACTCATGCAGACAAACCGTTTTAATTCCACTCTTAAAACATGGAAAGGAGCTGTACATGCTCAAGTAGTTATAGTGCTACCCACACTACCTGTGTGGAGATGAACTTGGGTCAAATGTTTAACCACTGCCTTTTCTGGATGTTAGAATCCAGACAGGTCTTTAGTCAATTTCTGTTTGGGTTCAGGAAGTATCACTCCACCTTTGATACCTGGTCCTCCTGGGGTTGGCTGTATAATAGGCTTTCCTGCATGGGTACCTCTTAATAGGTATATTCTTGGACATTAGGAAGGCCTGTGGTCCTACTTGGAGCCATAATTTCTTGGGCTTCTCTACAAATGGGGCTTCTGGGGACAACTTTCCATCCTTATATAGTCCTCCCTCTCCCCACTTAATTATAAATACACAGGTGGTGATATCCTAGCTGTCTGCTTTGAACAAGAGAACTGTTGCAACCTAGGCAGTGTTTTAAGTGTGATTGTCTTTGCCACAACTCTTAATAATATAGTACTGAGGGTTAAAAATCCTGTCCAGTGTTTTTCTTTCATGGACAGCTTCTCTGTCTTTTGTTCCTCCTCCAGTGTTGCAACCCATTAGCTGTAGCTATCTATCAGAAGGACAGAGGAATGAGTGGAGAAGAGAGGTTTTAATGTTCCAGCTGAGAAGCTCATTTCTGTCCACTTTAAAAATTCACATTCTGTTTTAACTTTCCTGAGTTGAGAATAAGGGACACTTTTGTCAATTTTAAAGACACAGTTTGGTTTCTCTGTCTCACATTTGATTTTTAGCTTACTAGGTTACCACACCGTAGTGATCTAAAAGCCCATTTGTTAAAAGCATTGAATATTTTAAAATTTATTGACCATAATTCATGGGGAGCCAATCAAATTTGCATGCTCCAGTGTTACTGAATATTCATGTGTGATTGGTTTGATCATGAGTGCATGATTTATGGGTCTGCATTTTTAAAAATTTTGAACATTATACTCCATGAAGGAATTATGCTGGCCACTGGGCCTTTAGAACCAGCCTCAAACTGAGCCTCTGCACTAGTGAGCCACTGCTTAATGTCAGCCAGAAATCCTCATGGTGTGATAAACCTATTAGACAATGTCACTGCCACAGACGCCTACATACCACACTGTTGCTCAGTCACCAATGGACAGTCTTTTTAATAACTGACAGAATGCAATGGGATATGCATGAAGGAATGCCTTTTAGAGATGAACATGGCTCATTTTAGAATTTTACATGAAGATTGGAGTATATCTCAATCTTGGCTCTTGAGGAGGCTCAGAAATACTTTATATCTGGCAAATTTTAAGAAAGATTGCACTCCAGATTCGACATTTAAATCAATGTTTTATAATGTTTTAGATAGGCTTTGCGATTTTATAATAATGTACATTGCTGGCTTGAAGCAAAAGTTTTCCTATGGCTTTTCATCCGTGTATTCAGGATTAGCCTTCCTAATGAATATGCCATATTTACTGGCACTGGGGTAGATGAGACATCTTCAAAGCAAAAAATTTCTCATCTGCTCCAGTTCCTTATTGCTCTGTTGGCATTGCAGCAGAGTACCCAGCACAAGAATTGACACAAAATGCACCTGTTCCTCCTCCAACATCGAGGAAAATGTGTATCTTTCTGTTGGGTACCAGGGCACATGGAAATCTAGTCTGGGGAAACGAGCAGGCAAACCAAGCAGCCAAGGAGGCCTATAGGGTACATGACATGACAAAATGTGCCATCCTTCTGCATGCTGCAGTTTTGCTGTTGAGTCAAGGAGTCACACAACTGTGGGAGGAAGAGTGGCTTCCTGTGAGGGACAATAAAGATGTAGTCAGTGAAACTGATTGTCTGACCCCCTTCACACACACACACACACACACACACACACACACACACACACACATCTCTAATACCTCCGGTGTACAATTCACTATATGCCATATTTCAACTGAGTGCATTTTACATTTTGATAAGAGGGTAGAAGCATCTGTTTGGGGATCAACCCTCTATTTTAGTTGAAGACGAGGCAATTGTGCAAAAGTTTTTGAAAATTTTGTGTGGTGTCTGTATTCTATCCTAAGCATTTAGACTGGAAATTTTAGTGTATTGCAGGGCGGATGGGACATAATTTTTGTTCCAGTAATGAGCAACCCACAGCCACCTGTTGTAATTTTTAGTTGTTTCTCTTTTTTTTTTTTACTTTTTATTATAAGTTTTAGATCTAACACAAATGATTTCCGTGTGTATGTGTGTGTGTGTGTGTGTGTGTGTGTGTGTGTGTGTGTGTGTGTGTGTGGCTTGCCATTAAAATTGCTACACCGAGAAGAAATGCAGATGATAAACGCGTATTCATTGGACAAATATATTATACTAGGACTGACATGTGATTACATTTTCACGCAATTTGGATGCATAGATCCTGAGAAATCAATACCCAGAACAACCACCTCTGGCCATAATAATAGCCTTGATACACCTGGGCATTGAGTCAAACAGAGCTTGGATGGTGTGTACAGGTACAGCTGCCCATGCAGCTTCAACACGATACCACAGTTCATCAAGAGTAGTGACTGTCATATTATGACGAGCTAGTTGCTCGGCCACCATTGACCAGATGTTTTCAATTTGTGAGAGATCTGGAGAATGTGATGGCCAGGGCAGCAGTTGAACATTTTCTGTATCCAGAAAGGCCCATACAGGACCTGCATTGTGCGGTCATGCATTATCCTGCTGAAATGCAGGGTTTCGCAGGAATCGAATGAAGGGTAGAGCCACAGCTCGTAACATATCTGAAATGTAACGTCCACTGTTCAAAGTGCCGTCAATGCAAACAAGAGGTGACTGAGACATGTAAGGCCCGTACAGGACCTGCAACGTGCGGTCGTGCATTATCCTACTGAAATGCAGGGTTTCACAGGGATCGAATGAATGGTAGAGCTACGGGTCATAACATATCTGAAATGTAACGTCCACTGTTCAAAGTGCCATCAATGCGAACAAGAGGTGACCGAGACGTGTAACCAATGGCACCCCATACCATCACGCCAGGTAATATGCCAGTATGGTGATGACGAATACACGCTTCCAATGTGCGTTCACTGCGATGTCGCCAAACACAGATGCTGCCATCATGATGCTGTAAACAGAACCTGGATTCATCAGAAAAAATAACGTTTAGCCATTCGTGCATCCAGGTTCGTCATCGAGTGCACAATCGCAGGCGCTCCTGTCTGTGATGCAGTGTCAAGGGAAACTGCAGCCATGGTCTCCGAGCTGATAGTCCATGCTGCTGCAAACATCGTCGAACTGTTCATGCAGATGGTTGTTGTCCTGCAAATGTCTTCATCTGTTGACTCAGGGATCGAGACGTGGCTGCACGATCTGTTACAGCCATGCAGATAAGATGCCTGTCATCTCGACTGCTAGTGATACGAGGCTGTTGGGATCTAGCATGGCGTTCCGTATTACCCTCCTGAACCCACTGATTCCATATTCTGCTAACAGTCATTGGATCTCGACCAATGCGAGCAGCAATGTCATGATATGATAAACCACAATCATGATAGGCTACAATCTGACCTTTATCAAAGTCAGAAACGTGATGGTACGCATTTCTCCTCCTTACACGAGGCATCACAACAATGTTTCACCAGGCAGTGCCGATCAACTGCTGTTTGTGTATGAGAAATTGGTTGGAAACTTTGCTCATGTCAGCACATTGTAGGTGTTGCCACAGGTGCCAACCTTGTGTGAATGCTCTGAAAAGCTAATCATTTGCATATCACAGCATCTTCTTCCTGTCAGTTAAATTTCGCGTCTGTAGCATGTCATCTTTGTGGTGCAGCAATTTTAATGGCTGGTAGTGTATTTCAACTGTTGTTAAAATTTTATTTTTTAGTGCTTTTATTCACACTCACCTCACATAATTTTAGTATGAGCAGTAAAGGCCTTGCTGACATGTTCACCAACAAACGCATTACCACCACCACCTACACTCCAACATATAAGTATGCAGTCATTTCTACTGTTAACTATGTATTAACTATGTATGTGTAGCATTCAGCAATTTTTCTTGAAGCTGAATAGATATTTATTTTCACTGTGGAAAACCCTATTGTCTCATGGGATGAAAATACTTGAGAAGATTATAGAAAAGAGACTGAGAACTATAATAGAATCACAGCTGGAGGAGAAAAAATATGGCTTCAGAAGTAACAGATCAACAATAGATCTAATTTTTAGCACCCACATGTTGATGGAAAAGTGTTGGGAGAAGTGCAAGAACCTGGTCATTGTATTCCTGGATATGGAAGAAGCCTATGATAGTATATGCCCGAGGAAAAAGAATGTGCCTGAAGGACGAATAAGAAAAATTCAGATGTTGTACAAAGACTGTACTAGCTGTGTACAAATTAGGGAAGGATGATCATTATGGTTTGAGACCAATAGTGGAGTTCAGCAAGGAAGTGCACTGTCCTCACTACTATTCATCACTGTTATGGATACTACGAGGGCAGTTCAATAAGTAATGCAACACATTTTTTTTTTTCTGAAACAGGGGTTGTTTTATTCAGCATTGAAATACACCAGGTTATTCCCCAATCTTTTAGCTACACAACACTATTTTTCAACGTAATCTCCATTCAATGCTACGGCCTTTCGCCACCTTGAAATGAGGGCCTGTATGCCTGCATGGTACCATTCCACTGGTCGATGTCGGAGCCAATGTCGTACTGCATCAATAACTTCTTCATCATCCGCGTAGTGTCTCCCACGGATTGCGTCCTTCATTTGGCCAAACATGTGGAAATCCGACGGTGCGAGATCGGGGCTGTAGGGTGCATGAGGAAGAACAGTCCACTGAAGTTTTGTGAGCTCCTCTCGGGTGCGAAGACTTGTGTGAGGTCTAGCGTTGTCATGAAGAAGGAGTAGTTCGTTCAGATTTTTGTGCCTACGAACACGCTGAAGTCGTTTCTTCAATTTCTGAAGAGTAGCACAATACGCTTCAGAGTTGATCGTTTGACCATGGGGAAAGACATCGAACAGAATAACCCCTTCAGCGTCCGAGAAGGCTGTAACCATGATTTTACCAGCTGAGGGTATGGCTTTAACCTTTTTCTTGGTAGGGGAGTGGGTGTGGTGCCACTCCATTGATTGCTGTTTTGTTTCAGGTTCGAAGTGATGAACCCATGTTTCATCGCCTGTAACAATCTTTGACAAGAAATTGTCAGCCTCAGCCACATGACGAGCAAGCAATTCCGCACAGATGGTTCTCCTTTGCTCTTTATGGTGTTCGGTTAGACAACGAGGGACCCAGCGGGAACAAACCTTTGAATATCCCAACTGGTGAACAATTGTGACAGCACTACCAACAGAGATGTCAAGTTGAGCACTGAGTTGTTTGATGGTGATCCGTCGATCATCTCGAACGAGTGTGTTCGCACGCTCCACCATTGCAGGAGTCACAGCTGTGCACGGCCGGCCCGCACGCGGGAGATCAGACAGTCTTGCTTGACTTTGCGACGATGATGACACACGCTTTGCCCAATGACTCACCATGCTTTTGTCCACTGCCAGATCACCGTAGACATTCTGCAAGCACCTATGAATATCTGAGATGCCCTGGTTTTCCGCCAAAAGAAACTCGATCACTGCCCATTGTTTGCAATGCACATCCATTACAGACGCCATTTTAACAGCTCCGTACAGCGCTGCCACCTGTCGAAAGTCAATGAAACTATACGAGACGAAGCAGGAATGTTTGAAAATATTTCACAAGAAATTTCCGGTTTTTTCAACCACAATTGGCCGAGAAAAAAAATGTGTTGCATTACTTATTGAACTGCCCTCGTATAGTGAAGAACATCAAGGAGAAGTCAAGTGAACTGAATACATTTGCCATTGCAGATGACATCATGATATGGTGCGAAACTGAAGAGGAAGTACAGATCAGACTCGATGAATGGAAATGTCAGTTCCAGAAATATAACCTCAATATTAGCAAGACCAAGACAATGGTGATGGCAGTCAACAGAGATGGACAACCAGCAAGTGTAAAACTAAGAGACAACCATCTAGAGTGTGTGGACAGTTTTCCTGACCTTGGAAGTGTAATCTCTAGTGATAATTTGGTCATAAATGAAATCAACAGAGTGCAATAAGGATCTGGATTTTACCAACAAGTAAGATCACTTTTATGGGATGACTTGATTCCAAAACTGACCAAACTGATGATGTTTAATAGCTATTTCACACCAATATTGGCCTATGGTATTGAAACATGTACCCTCACAAAAAGAGAATCATCAAGGTTTCAAGCATCAGAGAAGAAATTTCTTAGATCCACCATCCAGAAGACCAAGATGGAAAGTTAAGGAATGAGGAGATGAGGAAAGAAACCGGAATAAGGACATCCCTATTGGATTGAACTGGCACATCTAGATTTCGATGGTATGAGCACGTGATGAGAATGGAGCCAACTAAACAACCAAAACAAATTTGGAAAGACAGGTGGAAGACCTCAAACCCAGTGGATGGACTTCATTAAGGCTGATCTAGTGACCAGAGGATGGACTGTGGATGATGTTCTCTGTGAACAGATGTATTTGGACAGGATGAAATGGAAGAGGCTCATTACTAGTACCTGGGAAACTGGAACTGTTAAATGATGATGATTTTCATTGTAGACTGAGTTAAATGGGATAATTTTTAAGCTACATTCTGCACTTGTTAATGCCATGTGAGAAAATTTGTGCTTTAAATATAAACTGTGGAGTGTCATCTGGTATGGTGATACATTTATGAAAGTGAAAAGTGTCTATGAAACTGAAATGTGAATAATATTTTGGATATAGTGCTGCATTATGTGTTTATAATATTGATAAAACTTTAATCAGTAATATAATCAAATTTCTCTATGAAAGATTAGTAAACCTACTGACTTCCTTGCTTCAAATAGGTAACACAAAGAATGACAGTCACTACAGAAGTTTCTAAAGTGCAGTCAAAATATTAACCTTCTTTGTCATTTCTCATCTTCATTTACTGTGCAGTGCCAGTTATCTATCAAATCAGGCAATAATTAATGTTTTCCTCTGTAATAGTATCGCTGTTGGATGATATCTTATTTTCCTGTGTGGTCTTCCATTACTTATTTTTGTGAGTCAGTAACCAGTTGTCTAGAGGTCTCCTTTGTAACTTCTTGACTAATGTAAAAAGATTCCTCGGGATGTGCGAACCTAAGAAATTCAGAAATACAGTGTGGGATAGTTACTAAGGTTTGCTTTGTTTAATTTTTATTAATAATTTTTGATAATTCATGATACTTTTATTTTAAATAAAAGCAAATCATAATATTTATATTATATAATTAAAAGAGGTATTGCATGACTATACAATTTATTTTTAAGTTGAAATTACTTTCAGTATTTAATAAAGAAACTGAAGAAGACACAAGAATCACATTTTTAAGCATCACTAGAAACATACTCATGATCAAACAAATACAATCTGTATTTACTAGATGCCTGATTGCCAAAAGGTAGTGACATACTGAAAATCTGTCAAAAATAATGTGGCTTTTTTTTTTTTTTTTTTTTTTTTTTTTTTTTTTTTTTTTTTTTTTTTTTTTTTTTTGTGTGGGGGGGGGGCTGTCACTCTGTATTGTAAGCTGATATTTTTATGTGACATGTTACAGATACACTCCAAATCTGGAATATCTAAACTTAACTGAAGTGGGTTTGCGACAGCAACTGTCAGCTGACATGTTTTCGCAGTTTAATAAACTGAAACATTTGGCAATACAAGACCATGGGATCATGCCAGAGTTGCCAGAAGATGTGTTTAAAGGACTTGGTGGATTGGAAAGCTTGTACTTGTATAACAATGGAATCCAGCTTCTCCCTCCTAATATTTTTGCACCACTGACCAAGCTGCGACTATTGAACTTAGCTGATAATAATTTCCGAAGGCTGCCAACAGGAATATTTGACAAGAATTTGGAACTACGTGAGCTTATACTGAATGGAAACTATTTGAAGAATCGTTACAATCCACACTTGCTAAGGTAATAACAATCAGTTGTTGCATATTATGCCATATGCTTTGTGATACTTGCGGATACACAGAAAAAAAGATTTTCCAACTTTCAGTACAACTCTTCATCACCCAAACTTTAGTCTGGTCTCATGTTCCCATAAAATATATCATTGTATAATTACAATTTCTGTTTTAACAATAATCTTCCAACAAATTTGAACTGTTCTCCCATTATTTCTCTCATTGCACCACTTTTCCAGGGACTCATGGCCAAAAATGTTATGATACTTGAAATTCCACGGTGGAAACAACAAACAGAAAATGAGGATATGCAACTATTGAGCTTTAGGTTAAGATAACTTGTTAGTCCAGAGATTGGGGCCATCTAGGAGAGAGGGATGTTTGCACATGTCTGTAATAAATAAGGCATCTCTCTCACATTTGCATCATATGCAGCATGGTCTCCATATAATAGGCTGTGATAAGAAGTTACTTGTACAGCTAATTACCAGAAGCAACTGTTGTAACAAAAGTAGCTTATGCATCATCTTATAGTCATTTTCAGTGGTTTCAGAATACCTTTCTTGGAGTCAATATTTCTCAGAGACAGGGCATGAGAGTAATTGTGCTTACAGTTAAAGAAAGGGTTAGTAGGGCAAACTGCTGCCACTTAAAACACTGTCAATCTGGAATAACACTCATTGACGTACCATGAATTTCTAGTAACAGAACGGGAAAATGAAAGAGAAAATGGAATAGCAGTACATATGTTATGCTTATCTGGACACTACCTAGAAATTACTGAACTTTCACAATCACATCTAGTTGAATTCAAGCTAATGCCTTACTGTAGTTGAACTATTAACTGGTTAAAGGGGAATGACCAAATGAAAGGTGTAGAGTTAAGTTCTAGACCCCACGGCACTCAATATGATGCACACAGCTACTAAGTCATACATTTCCTGTTTATGTGTATCTTTCTATTGTTAAATAGCATTTAATTCACTTTAATAAAGCAGAAATAAATTTAAAATCAGATAAAAAGGTCACCTTAGGTAATTATCCTTTCTTTATAAAGGGGTTCAACAGTTGTATATTCTCTTGAAGAATACACGGAGTTAGTGAGAACCTTTTTAAAAAAAGGATTATATCATTTACATACACTACTTTTTAGTGTGTATGGGAAATACCATCAGTTTAGATAAACTTTCATTTTTTAAAGAATTTTTAATATTATGAATTTCAGGTTGAGAGCTACAGATGTTTAAATTGCTTTATCAGTATCCTACTTTGATTTTTCTAATGAACAACTTGATGTGATTTATGTTCACTGCATTTAAGAAATGATTGTTTATATATTTGGTATTGTTCCCTCCAGATTAGTATAGACATTTTGTCCCATGTTTTACTATGTTCTGTATAAGTTTAATTCTGCTGTCTGAATTGTCCTCACTGGTTGCCATAATGTTGTCTCAGTACTCCATGTAATAAGTTGCTTATCCTACCTGTGCACTATCAGCTGAGAGTTTATTTCAGTACTGCAGAAAAATTTGTTTTCTCGTTTCGAGCATCAGTCAGGGTCCAAATGCATGCGGCTAGTGCAGGGTGCATTTCTGAAGCATTGTAAACATAGTTTCACTCCCACAGAGGAGCCTTTGTGTAAGTGTTTGTTCACCTCTTCTCTGTAATTATTCTGTCTGCAGAAGAGGCTAACGTATTATCAATTATACTTAATTTCTATTGAAATTTTCTATGGCATAGTCTAGGAATCCCATAGTTCTTTAAGCTACAGATTTTCATTACATCAAACTCATTGAAGTAATGCCTTTATAATTCTGTTGGTGTAAATACAGTAATACATCTAATGTCCACAGGAAAATATTTTTAATACTTGAGTAATGTAGACCTGTTGTACTGCAAATCAAACAGGCTTATTGTTGTGTTCTTAGCATACTATACACTGAGATGACAAAAGTCATGGAATATCCCACAATTTCATGTCAGAACTGCTTTTGCCTGGCGTAGTGGGGCAACTTGACATGGCATGGATCCAACAACTCGTTCTAAGTCCCCAGCCTCTATAGCCATCCATAATTGTGAAAGTGTTGTTGATGGAGGATTTTGTGGATGAATAACCTCTCCATTATGTCCCATTAATGTTTGATGTGATTCATGTCGATTTGCCAAATCATTCGCTCGAATTGTTGAGAGTGTTCTTCAAATCAGTCATGTACAATTGTGGCCTGGTGACATGGCGCATAAAAACTCCATCATTGTTTGGCAACATGAAGGCTATGAATGGCTGCAAATGGTCTCCAAGTAGCATGTGGATCAGAGGACCTAGCCGATTCCACATAAATACAGCCTACACCATTATGGAGCCACCACCAACTTGCACAATGCCTTGTTGATAACTTGGGTCCATGGCTTTGTGGCATTTGTGCCACATTCAAACCCTAGTATCACCTCATACCTACTGAAAATGGGGCTCGTCTGACCAAGTAACAGTTTGCCAGCCACCTAGGTTGCAACCAATATGGTCACAAGCCCAGGAGAGGCAGTGCAGATGATGATGATCTGTTAGCAAAGACACTCGTGTCACTTGTCTGCTATCATAACCTATTAACACCAAATTTTGCCACACTGTCCTAACTGATAAGTTTATTGTATGTCCCAAATTGATTTCTGCAGTTATTTCATGCAGTGTTGCTTGTCTGTTAACACTGACAACTCTATGCAGATACCGCTGCTCTCGGTCTTGGACAAGAAGAGAATAGAAGCTTTCGAAATGTGTTGCTACAGAAGAATGCTGAAGATTAGATGGGTAGATCACATAACTAATGAGGAGGTATTGAATAGAATTGTGGAGAAGAGGAGTTTGTGGCACAACTTGACAAGAAGAAGGGATCGGATGGTAGGACTTGTTCTGAGGCATCAAGGGATCACCAATTTAGCATTGGAGGGCAGCATGGAGGGTAAAAATTGTAGAGGGAGACCAAGAGATGAATCCACTAAGCAGATTCAGAAGGATGTAGGTTGCAGTAAGTACTGGGAGATGAAGAAGCTTGCACAGGATAGAGTAGCATGGAGAGCTGCATCAAACCAGTCTCAGGACTGAAGATTTGAAGTGACTAATGTTACAAAACGTGCTGTCCTTCTTTAAACTTTTTCGATGTACTCTACCATTCCTATCTGGTAAGGATCCCACACCACACAGCAGTATTCTAAAAGAGGACAGACAAGCATAGTACAGGCAGTCTCATTAGTAGATCTGTTATATTTTCTAAGTGTCCAGCCAACAAAATGCAGTATTTGGTTGGTTGGTCTTGTCCAAACTATTTATCATCCATGTTTCACTTCCACACATGGCTACACTCCACACAAATACTTTCAGAAACGACTTCCTGACACTTAAATCTATTCTCGATGTTAACAAATATCTCTTCTTCATAAACGCTTTCCTTTTCTATGTGTTCCTTCCAATTTAAGTTGTTCATAGTTGTAATTCCTAGGTATTTAGTAGAATTTACAGCCTTTAGATTTGACTAATTTATCATGTAACCAAAGTTTAATAAATTCCTTTTAGCACTCGTGTGGATGACTTCACACTTTTCATTATTTGGGGTCAACCCTCTGCCAGGCACTTAAATGTGATTTGAAGAGTATCCATATAGATGTAGATGTAGATGCAGATGTAATGTAGCATCATTGCTTATCTATTCACAGAGTAGTTATAGACATTCCTTATAATGTTCTCACCTGATTTCACTCAAAAGTCTAGATATGAAGCCATGTTGTGTGGTTCTGAATATATTTTAAATATTTTCTTCAGGCAACTGGCAGCAATGGATGTATGTGTCAGGAAACTCATGACACTTGGCTGTATTAGAACAGTTTATTAATTTGCTGCCTGTTTTGGTCAGTGACCACCAGCAAACTTCATCATGCACACACAATAGGAGACTAAATATATGTAATTGGACCTAGGTTCCAAACCTCCTAAGTGCCCTACCCTGTGCCCGGCATGGAGCTGCATGCTCCCATAAGCATCACTACACCATTCAATGCCGCCCCTTGCTGTTCCCTCCCCCCACCTGCCCCAACCTAATGCTACCTTCTTACCTCTACCATTGGATTGCTATACCCATCAGGCTCATTTATGATTCAGTATGGTCACAGTGTCCAGAGACAGCGATCAGGTGTGTGTCAGCTGTGAGTGTGTGATTGTTTGTGCATTTTCTACTTCAGAAGAAGACATTTTATTCACATCAAATCCTGAAACATTGTTTTGTGTACTAAATATTCTGTTCAATACCTTCCTCACATCACGCGGCATATGCTCGCCCTATTTATGTTGCAAAAGCAAGTATCTGGGATCTGTGTCAGATAGGATTAAAAAGTGTTCACATATGAAACTTTAATAAACAGAGTTAAATGCAATGAAAAAATTGAACTGATAAGGTGATACACACAAATATACTAAGAGACTATTGCTAATTTTTACAGTATGGGAAATGAGGACTCACTACTAGACATTTAATGGCACTGTACCATTTCAAAATTGTAGAAGGATCTACGCATTTAGTCTCATGGCATATATATATATCAAGTTATAAACCACAAATCTATTACAAAACATCATTATATAGTTGTATGAACCTATAAATATAGTGTATCATTGATTTAAACTCAGTCAATATGTAAGACAGAACTTTAGAAATCACATCTTATATACTTAATTCCTGAAATGAATCTGCAAAAAGTTTATATTTTCTTCCATACTAGGTATAATTATGCATCTATGTTCAAAGGTGTTGTTTTCTATGTTAAAAGTTAACAGTACTTGACCTTTTACATACTTGCGTTGCTTACCAGTTGCTCCTCTTATCTTTACACGTGCAATGGACATTTCCACAAAATTCTTACTATACTGGATCTTGTCTCTAAATTGTTCAGATATACCACAAATTGGGCTTCCTGTTTCAGTCAAACAGTTATCTTCCCACTGATCAAGCTTAATTTTAATGTAAGGATACCCAAAATCCTAAACATCTCCTCTGTTGTTAGACACTTCATGTAAAAGATCACTTTCAGTTTCATCAAATGCTACCTTCACACTGTGTTTACAGGGCTTCATCAACTTTACTGGTATCATAGCATTACTCTGGTTCCCGATGTTGTCAGGTAAAGATCGAACACAATGAATGGATTCCATGGCACAACTAACATCACTTGTTACAGAAGGAACACAAAACACATTGCTGTCAAAATTTACTCTTCCTGATAAGATCTTCTTTCACTTCATTTCACCAATCTGAAATGACTAACCACAGCTAACTTATTCCAGAATGCACATTTCCCTATGTTATCATCAATCTGGTCTCAACCAAACTTCAAAAAGTTTTTTCTCTGGGCTCGCAGATAACTCTCCATGATTCTCATTTACATCATCAAATACATCACTCACCCTACCCTTATTGTCAATATCATTCACAAATAACTCTGAAGCTTCGTTATTCTTATACTCCACAAATACCTGATACTCATCATCATCATCATCATCATCATCATCATGTTCTTCCAACATTTGCAATAAGCTACCAGTCTCAGACTTACCAACCTAAGTTATTTCACAACTCTCATTCACATCTACATTAAAAATGCCACCTAGTTTAGATCCAATACAGTCATCACCTGATTTACATACATCAATAACACTGTTTTCTGACCAAGAGAAGAAATCATTAGTACACACTACATCAAAATTCTCACTACTCTCACATTCTGGGTTGTGATTAGCACCTACATCACCATAATTAAAGACAGTATCCCAAAACTTTTGATCAAAACATAAATGAGAAATCTGATATTACTCCTGTTCAATTTCAGATGCATGTTCCATATCATTAACACTGTTATTATTGTCTAATTGCAAGTGTAACTTGAGGGTCCTTTGCTTGTTGTGTTTCCTCGCACTTTCACTGAGGCGAACTGCCGTTTCCTGAGTAGTTACTTCTATGATTATTCTCCTATTAAAATGCCCATGGTTATCCCCATTGTTCCTATCCTCCTGGTGTTCAAAATTTCTCTCTCTATTGACACTTTGATCCTGATATAAGTTACCATTATCTCTGTTTCTGTAATTATTCCCATTGTGATATCTATCATTCCGATTATTACGGTACATACTCCTTTCTACTGCCATATCCAGCCTGTCAACATATCACAAAAATTGTTCAAGACAATCGTCAGGTCCATGCACTAAATTCCACTACAACCTTTCTGGTAATCATGGTCATCTCATCAAATGGTTTGTCAAGGTGTGTTAGTTTTTCAAGTTTATCCTTACAAAGCTCTTTCAAAGTACCGTCCCTATTCCTGTAATTAGGACCATTCAAAAATTCGCTGGTAATTCTCCCCTGTCCAGCTTCTGACCAAAATTTATTTAAAAAACTTTTCCCAAAACTTTGATATGTTTCCCACTGGCTTAAAATTTAAATTTACCCATAATAGAGCTTCACCTTCAAGACATCTTTTAGCAAATTTAATTTTTTGATTGTCATTCATGCCTGACACAAAACTATGTCCACAGTGGTGCAGAAAATCCACTGGATGTAAATTTTCTGATGGAAAACTTTTGATTGGAGTGTTGGATCATGCAATACCATTGTTTAAATACAGATTGTTGTGAATGCAGTTTTTCTGAACTGCTGAAATTTTTTGATCTGAATTATTTACGGAAAGCGTTTCTGAAGAACAGAATTTTTTGTTAACATCGAGTATAGATTTAAGTGTCAGGAAGTCGTTTCTGAAAGTATTTGTGTGGAGTGTAGCCATGTATGGAAGTGAAACATGGATGATAAATAGTTTGGACAAGAAGAGAATAGAAGCTTTCGAAATGTGGTGCTACAGAAGAATGCTGAAGATTAGATGGGTAGATCACATAACTAATGAGGAGGTATTGAATAGAATTGGGGAGAAGAGGAGTTTGTGGCACAACTTGACAAGAAGAAGGGATCAGATGGTAGGACTTGTTCTGAGGCATCAAGGGATCACCAATTTAGCTTTGGAGGGCAGCATGGAGGGTAAAAATTGTAGAGGGAGACCAAGAGATGAATCCACTAAGCAGATTCAGAAGGATGTAGGTTGCAGTAAGTACTGGGAGATGAAGAAGCTTGCACAGGATAGAGTAGCATGGAGAGCTGCATCAAACCAGTCTCAGGACTGAAGATTTGAAGTGACTAATGTTTTGTATGTGTTTAATGGTATCTGGTAAGGCATTGTATAGTTTGATACTAGTATGGCTAAGGCTGTTTTGAAATAACTTTGTGTTGGCACTTTGAACATGTACATCCAATTTTTGTCTCATATCATAGCTGTGTATTGTGTGATTTTGAGTGATGAGTGGTCTTTTTGTATGTAAATTTTGCTTTAAATACATTATATTTTCAAGTATATATATGCAAGGAAGTGGCAGGATCATCCTTTTTTGAAACAATGGTCTACATGATTTGCGATTATCTACCCGTTCCATTATTCTTATAATTCTTTTTTTGAATTTTTAATGTTTTGATGGCATCTCTAGAATTTCCCCAGAACATAATCCCATACCGGAGGTGAGAGTGTATAACTGCATAATATACACACTGAAGAGTGTTGTAGCTGGTACAGTTTTTTAATGTGCGCCGCACAAAACGAGAAGTACTTAATTTTTTGTTCATTTGCTCAATATGTGCTTTCCATTTCAAGTTGTCTTGTAGATGAAGTCCAAGAAATTTGGTACACGCTGTTTTGGCAATTGTCTGTCCGTATAGCTCTAGATTGGGTGACATCAGATTTTTTGTTTGTGCTGTGTGTATATCCATAGCTACAGTTTTTTCAGTGTTTGTTTTTAAGTCATTGTCATCAAAGTAACATGTTAGCCTGTCAGTGGTTTCTTTTATGTTTTTTACAAGAGTTTCTTCTGAGTTTCCTGTAATTAGAACACTCGTATCATCAGCAAATTGAAATACATTCAGAGCTAGTACACATCGATTGTAATAAAGAAAATAAAGTAATTTCATTTTACAGATTTTAGCTTGAATTATAACACATCATGTACAAAATCATATGAAATTCTTTTAGAAAAACAGATGAGATATTATTAACCAATTAAAAAAAAAAAAAAAAAATCCCACAATCCAACCCTCAAGTCCAACTCTTTCCTCATGTCAGCCACCTTCCGCACTCTGACCTCACATATACTTCCTAAAGTCCACAAACATAACCACACTGAACACCTCATAGTAGCTTGTGCCTGTATTCCAACAGAATGTATCTCTACCCCAGTTTCCCAACACTTCCAATCCATTGCCTGCAACCTAACTTCATATAATGAGGATGCTAGATACTTCCTTCATTGTCTTTCCAGCACACTACTGTACCACTAGATTTCCTGATTGACATAGTTGATGTCACTTCCTTATCACTAATCTCCAATGCCCAAGGCTTGCCACCATTAAACATTACCTCTCCCATCATCTCTAAACCCAACACCATTCCTTACACAACTAATCACATATATCCTTACAATTACTTTTTCTTTGTAGGGAATATGTGGAAATAAATTCCTCAGATGATCATTGTAGCATTCTCATACATGAATCTCTTTATGCAACACTTAGGGGAATTCTTCATAACCCCCCCTTAAACCTAAGCCTCATGTCTGGCTTAAGTCAACTGATGATACTTTTAAGTGGTCCTCTTCATCACATCACCCTCCTCAGTGTCAAACAATGATTTCTTAGATCCTCTGTCCATATAAAGTGTAGCAAACATCAACAGTACCTCCGTTTCAACACTAGGCCAGTCCTTTGATAGCAAAAAGTGTCTTCAGAACAATCAACCCACTCATTGGTGGTATATCTACAGTTATGCCAATATTCTGAAGGTCTTGATGTGCCTCAGAGGCAGTTGCAACTGCTCACATCTTGTCCACAAATGGATCATCCCACCATATTCACACATGTTCCCAATACTGCACCTATCTCTTCTGGCCAGATCCAGTAGAGCACTCATGTTGTCATCCAATACTGACGCGGACTGGAACAACTTAATCAAATTTTTGAGCAGGGTATCTGCTATTTCTCATCATGCTCTAAAAAGTGAAGTACCTACCCCAGTATCCATCCTATTTCTTTCAAAGTGGGTAATCTGTCACCCACCAAATCTACGAAACATCAAAGTTTGACCTTATGCCATGCCCTTTTGCAATGTCCTGTCACATGGGTCATATCTGTGTGGAAGAGCCAGGTATAAGACCTGTCCCAAGTTCCCACCCAGCACATTCTCTTCCAACCATCACAGGATTCTCCTATACTATTAGAACCAGGACTACTCACAAAAATAGTCATGTCACATATCAAATCTGCTGCTATTTCTCCACAGCTTTTTAAGGGGCTATGATCACCAGCCAGCTGCTCACTCAAATAAAGAGCCAGTGGCAGATGGTGACTAAGAGAAGGTTGGAAGGTCTGAGGTGATTGTTGTTTTTGTGGGATATCTCATCATTGAATTGCTGCTCAGATTAGCTAAATTAATAAAGATCTGAGGTGATTTTTGTACTTGAGGAATCCCTCATTATTGAATTGCTGCTCAGATTAGCTAAATTAATATTACAAGTGTAGTAATATTATCATATCTCTACTTATGAGACAAAGTGTTACAGTGAGAAAATATATTGGAACAACCCAGTTGAACAAATTTAAGTTTTTATTTTTATGAAAAGGTCCATATACCTTGGCAATTACTAGTTTTGTGTAACTCCAGTGTTCACAAAACTGTTTGTTGAATATAATCCAACAGCCATCTGTTACAATTTATCTCAATTGCATAGTGGCTGTGAACTAACTAACCTCCATTTCTGTGGTAGCAAACATTTTCAGACTTCATATAATCTTCATTAATCAATACTTAATATCGAATGAAGTGCTCTTACAAATCATATGATTATAATCTTTTGTAAGTAATTTTTATTCTTAAAGAAAGTTATTATTTGTGAATTATTAGGTTGGTGCATAAGTTCATAGCATTTTTACATAAGTTTAATGGACACAACAGATAAACATAACAGAGAATTTAGCCATCAATAATATATACTCCTCCAGTATTTACAACAGTCTACCAATCCTGGGGTAACTTTTCAATTCCATGACTGTAGAAATCACAAGGTTTTGTGGCAAAGTACTCATCCAGCCATTTTTGGTCCCCATTTTCATCCAGAAAGGAAGTTCCTTGAAGGTTGTTCAATAGAGAACAGACAAAGTGAAAATCTGAGGGTGCAAGATCAGGTGAATAAAATGTGTGCAGAATTACTTCCCAACTCACCTCCCATGTAGTATTTTTTGTCAGTCTAGTAGAATGCAGGCAAGCATTATTGTGGAGTAACATCATTTCATGCAGTCTTCCTGGTCATTAGATTGCATCTGCAAGGTGTTGTTCATGAGCCAAATGATGACAAGCAAGCAGAGATGCACATGGCCACCTGTTGCTTTTTGTGATTTTAGCTTAGAGCATACATTACACATACACCTGATTTTTGAACCTTCCCCATTGCATGCAAATGTTGCATTGCATTTGCCGGTTCTTGAGTACCGTACACTGGTGTGGATAGTTGTGGTTGAATGCATTTAAATGATTTTCATCAAACCCCAAAGGTCTTCTTGAATGTGGAGGGTCATTAATGTCAAAACAACCATCCTTAAAATGAGAAAATGATTTTCTTGCAATGCTCTGTCCAATGAAATTATCCTCATACATTGTGCAAATGCTTCTGGCTGCTTTGCTGCTGTCACTCTGCCATCGGTGTGTGTGTATATGGGGAGGGTATGAGTTGCACACAGTACTATAAGTGGTGTAAGCATTTTGAACAGGGTGGAATGAAGATCAGTGAGGATCCCAAGTCTGGACAATCTTCCACGTCAACAGATGATGATCATGACAGAAAGATTGTGGTGTAATCTGTAGAAATCATCAATTAACTGCTCAAGAAGCTGCAGATGACTGAGCATCAGTGTAGGATCATGTCATCAAATTTTGAGTGACAAACTTGTGATCATCATGTCAGCACAAATTCATTCTGCATTTGTTGATTAACAGTAGGAAGCAGATCTGTGTTTAAACAGCTAGGAACTGCTTGCTACTGCAAATGGTAATGTTCACTTCCTTAAGACCATTATAACAGCTGATGAACACAATTGTTACAGTGGTTGGACAAAGGGTCTCCTCATACAGAAAAGTGCGCATTAACTAGACAAAGGTCAAGATGTGTATTTTGGCTGCGAAGGCATTGTCTGCGAGAAATTTGTACCACCTGGTCAGACAGCAAACAAAGAGGTCTGCCAGGGAATTTCAGTGTGTTTAAGGGATGATTTGTACAAGAAGAGGCCTTGTTGTGCATCCTCCCCTTCCTAAACACTTAAATAATTATAATGAGATGTGGAATGTTCCTGCTGTGACACATTACTGTGTCAGACATGTCAACAGTGCAAGTTGTTCTTAGCAAATTGTTGCTTGTGGAGGGCTACATCAGTCAACTGTTAATGAGAGTGCCCATCAAACTTCTTGCAATTTTCCTGGCTCAACAGGAGGAGATTTGCTTACCTTGTGTCTTATGAAGCTGTCTCAATGTCCCCTTGGCTTTTTTCTCTGCCAGTTGCAGACTGCATGCATTTGACAATGAGTGATGGAATGGCAAGTGGGAAGCCTCAAGAGGGTAGTAGAAGTGATCCACAAAACCACTGTTCAATATACTTGACACTGATTTGTTGTAGAATCTTATAACATATTCTGAGCTCAAACATAATGAGGTATCTTGAACAGAATGACCTCCTCAATGCCAATAGCGTGGATTTTGAAAACATCGAGTGTGTGAAACCCAACTTGCCTGAAAGCTTTGGATCAGGGCAACCAGATAGATGCAGTGTTTCATAATTGTAGCATGTTATCTTGGGTAGAGAGTCATCGTCAGATGTAGATGTAACTTTGGGTGTGCTCCAGAGAAGTGTGTTGGGACCCTTGCTGTTCATGTTGTGTATTAATGACCTTGCACACAGTATTAATAACAAAATCAGGCTTTCTGCAGATGATTCAGTTATCTATAATGAAGTACTATCTGAGAGAAGCTGCATAAATATTCAGTCAAATCTTGATAAGATTTCAACATGGTACAGAGACTGGCAGCTTGCTCTAAATGTTCAGAAATATAAAATTGTACACTTCATAAAATGAAAAGAATGTAGTACCCTAGGGCTATAATATCAATGAGTCACCGTTGGAATTAGCCAACTCATACAAATACCTGGGTGTAACACTTTGTAGGGATATGAAATGGAATGATCACATAGGTTAAGTTGTGGGTAAAGCTGATGGTAGACTTCAGTTTATTGGTAGACTACTGGGGAAGTGCAATCAGTCTACAAAAGAGATTGCTTACAAATCACCTAGAATATTGCTCAAGTTTGTGGGACCTGTACCAGATAGGACTAACAGGGGATAATGAATGCATAGAAAGAAGGGCATCATGAATGGTCACAGGTTTGTTTAATCCACGTAAAGAGTGTCACAAAGATACTGAAGAAACTGAAATGGCAGACCCTTGAAGACAGATATAAATTATCCTGGGAAAGTCTATTAACAAACTTTCAGGAATTACCTTTAAATGATTACACTAGGTATATACACAAACCTCTATGTATAGCACACATATGGATCATAAGGATAAGATTATAATAATTACTGTGTGCACAGAGGCATCAATCAATCATTCTTCCCATGCTCCAAACACGAATTGTATAGGGCAAAACCCCAATAACTGGTACAATGGGATGTATCCTGTTCCATGCACCTCACAGTCGTTTCAGAGTATAGATCTCGATGAAAGTGTAGATGCCACTACAGTGAAAATCTCAAAATAAGAAGAAGCCGCCTTATTTTATTGTAAAATAAGGAAAAAATAGTCTTTAGGGCCAATATAATGACAATACCTGAATGTAAGTTTACAGAGTCTGATCTTCACTTCATCATTTGGATTTGCAGTTCTTGCATTTTTTGTGCTTGCACTTAAAACTGTTGGATGTAAGGTCTACCAGTTATGCAAAACACCGTTTTTTCGAAGTTCTCGAACATGTTTCAGCACCTCTGTGCTCTGTGCACAGTGTGTTTTGGTGAGGTGTAAAATGCTCTTTATGACCAATTTTTTGAAAATATATTATATTTATGAGTGCTTCGCAACACCTCATCAGGATGCTGAGGAAAAAGGGGTTGCCACACAAAAACATGACAAGCTACCAGTACGAAATAATATGCAATTGGTCCTGCAAAACCATGCAGACTGAATGTAAAGATTAAATAAAACAGAAATCCACTGATGATGGGATGGACAAAGCTGTTGAAACATGTTTGGGAACTTTGAAAAAACGGTGTTTTGCATAACTAGTGGACCTTACATCCAACAATTTTGACCTTCACTTATTAAGCACCATTGCAAATTTACAAAAATCTCCACATGACTTTAATTCCCATACGAGATGAAACACAAATGTTTTTGATTTTGAACATTTCTTTTACTTAAGTCAAATAACACATTACATTGACTTCCCCCATGAACCATGGACCTTGCCGTTGGTGGGGAGGCTTGTGTGTCTCAATGATACAGATAGCCGTACCGTAGGTGCAACCACAACGGAGGGGTATCTGTTGAGAGGCCAGACAAATGTGTGGTTCCTGAAGAGGGACAGCAGCCTTTTCAGTAGTTGCAGGGGCAACAGTCAGGATGATTGACTGATCAGGCCTTGTAACACTAACCAAAACGGCCTTGCTGTAGTGGTACTGCGAACGGCTGAAAGTAAGGGGAAACTACAGCTGTAATTTTTCCTGAGGGCATGCAGCTTTACTGTATGATTAAATGATGATGGCGATTTCTAATGGCTGGTTCATCTATTTTTGATAGCTCAGCACTCCTGCGGTTGAGTGAGCGATCTTGGCATTGCATTCCTTGGTGATTGGTCTGGTGTCGGTTTCCCCAGATACATGCACTGGATGTCACAGTTAATGCTGGTCATTTTCAGTCCTATATGGCCCTTTCAGGGGTGAAGGATTTGGTAATCCCAACAGTGGGCATCACAATGGAGGCAGATGAGCCAGTGTGGGTAGCATAGCAGAAAAGTGTGGAAACCTGGCATGGAGCGTGCACACAACACATGGTATGGTTGAACACACTGGTGGACATTTTTTCCTGCAGGCAGCAGTAAACCGGTTGGGCCAGTGCTTACTTGGAGTTTGACTGCTGTGTACCTCTCGTAATGTATCGTGTCATGTGTTGTGCCGAGAGCTTTGTCATTATTCATACACACCAACCACATACTGAATTCTCCCTGTGCTTGCCTGTACATGCATTTGGACTGCCATACATTGACTTGCATGACTTCATTTCTCTCTCATGGGGTCTGTTCCCCAGCTACCATCACGCCACCATCATCCTGTGTAACATCTGTGTCGACTATGTACAGAAGCAGCATTGTCAGGCCTGTGCAGATACGAAAAACATAAAATAATAAACAAATCTAGTGAATTAACAGAATTTATTGATCTGATTCAAGCATTTGGTTTCATGCTAAACTTCACACAATTCATGAGAGAGAGTAGACAAACTTCAACCTGTATAGATAACATAGTGACAAATTATTCATTTGAAGGTAGCAAAAAATTCCAGATTAATTTACATATTTGTGATCAATCTGTACTGTACTTAGATTGTTTACAAGTGTACATGTTGTGTGTGCTGGTGCAGATACTGATTTGCTTTTGCATGATATTTTGTCTGGCTATATAGGCTCAGCTGCTACGTTACCATAGGGGTTTATTTATTGCTGCTTGTAATTAAATGCACTTCATTAATGTCCAAAAGCCAAAAACAGAAAATATATTGAGCTCAATGATATTTTATACCGACAGTGAATTGACTACTAACAAGCTGAGTTGCCATTCTACATTCTTATAACACACGGAGAACCAGAATTGCCCCTGAAAGAAATTGTCACAAACAGTTGCTGGATAACCTATCTGCCGGCATACCCCATGCATGGCCTCCACGTTTGGGCAGTCGCAGTGAACACCCAACAAATGACAATTGAGGTAGGACCACTGACTTATCAGATGAGTGGAGGGAGAATGATACTGGGTACTCAAAAGCAGTGCTGGTGGGAATTACAACACCGGGAGTGGTGTGAACCTGCTAAGCTTGGCATGGGTGAGGACAGGCAGCAGCGCGATGCTACTGCATGGGAATTATCGATAGCAGCAAGGCATGGTGACTTGGTGGGAGGCATGGCCACCTGGGATATCCTGCAGGGCACTAGGGGCTGGTTAGAATGCGTGCCCAGTTGTGCCACCTGCCACATAATGCATCTATTGCCATTGCCATTGTAATCCCATGCGATTCTGCAATTTGGGCATCATTGGCTAAAGAAGTGTTGGATAAGGTCAGTGCCTTAGACTGAACCTTGTGTTCAGAAGCTAACCTGACAATCATGTCCTAAATTAGCAACTTTGCATAAGAGGTAGCAGATTTGGGATACTCAAAATGACACCTGTGCTAGAAGCCTTGCAAATTGGCGATCCTGGCCACATACAACTGCTGAGGGAGCTTGTGGTGCAGTTTAAACTACAACTGCACTGTCACTGCATGGATTTGATAGCCAAAATATTGCATAAGCAACCAACAGAGTTTATCAAGGGGAAGTTTCTTGGGCTCAGTTGTGGGTTTCAGATTTTGGACAGCTTTGTGTAAACATGTGATACTGGACAACAACAAGGCACCATTATCAGTTGGACGAAAAATACACCTTATCTGGCATTGCAGCGGGAACTGGCACAGGTAATTCTCCCACCTTTCCATCGACATATCAAAACTGGCAAAGCCTTTGGGGATGGTGTCAGTGACATAGAAAATAGAACAGTGAATGCCTGCCCTCCCCACCCTCCCCTGCCCCACCCCAGGAAGACAAAGGTGCAAAGCAGTTCTACATTCTGGGCTATCAGTACCTGCATCTGTTCCTATTGTTGCTGCTACTGCTGCTCCTTCTCGGGGCACAACTGTTCCTGCCAGCATCGCAGAAATGCCAGGTCCATGGTGGCCCTAGTGAACACTAGGAAAACACCACTTCACTACACCATTGGCACAGATACTTCACAGGCTTGATGATAGCTGAGCAACTAAACCCCACGAGAGAGAAACAAACTTGCATTGTGCAAGTTGATCTAGGGGAAGCAGAGAGTAAAAACACTCATAGAGATGAGCATGGGAGGAATTCAGTGTGTGGCTGGTGTGGGTGACCAACAGCTAAGCCCTTGGCACAACACATGGTATGACACATTAGGTGAGATCCGTAGGGTCAAACTCCGAGTAACCATTAGCCTGTCCAGTCTACTGTCATGCACAGGAAAGCATCTCTGTCAATGGGTCTGTGCATACTACATGTCGCGTGCACCCTACATAGCATAATTCCACACTATCCTGCTGTGCTACCTATGTCCAGCTTGTATGCCCCTATTGTGGTGTACAATGGCAGGGACAGTAAAATGTTAAAATCAGCAGCTATTATAATTCTTTTCTTTTACTATTTTCTAGTTACTATCAGTGACTCTTTGGTTTCTTTTGTCACTTCTTTACCTAGGATTCTGTATATTGAAATTATAAGAATATTTTGTCTCTCAAATTCTATATAGCAACTTTCAAATACATCCTCATCAAACACAAATTGAAAATAATCTGTTAAAGAACTTTTAATTAGTATGCAGGAACCCCCACGATTTTGTTCCTTATAAAAAAGCTCCCCTCGATGAACCATGGACCTTGCCGTCAGTGGGGAGGTTTGCGTGCCTCAGTGATACAGATAGCCATACCGTAGGCACAACGACAATCGAGGGGTATCTGTAAGACAAACCTGTGGTTGCTGAAGAGGGGCAGCAGCCTTTTCAGTAGTTGCAGGGGCAACAGTCTGGGTGATTGACTGATCTGGCCTTGTAACATCAACCAAAATGGCCTTGCTGTGCTGGTACTGCAAATGGCTGAAAGCAAGGGGAACCTACAACGTAATTTTTCTTAAGGGCATGCAGCTTTACTGAATGGTTAAATAATGGTGATGTCATCTTGTGTAAAATATTCCAGAGATAAAATAGTCCCCCATTTGGATCACCAGGTGGGACCTACTCAGGGGGGCATTATTATCAGAAGAAACAAAACTGGCATTCTATGGATCGCAGTGTGGAATGTCAGATCCCTTAATTCAGCAGGTAGGTTAGAAAATTTAAAAAAGGGACTGGATAGGTTAAAGTTAGATAAAGTGGGAATTAGTGAAGTTTGGTGCCAGGAAGGAAAGACTTCTGGTCAGGTGAATATGGGGTTATAAATACAAAATCAAATAACGGTAATACAGAAGTCGATTTAATAATGACTAAAAAAATAGGAACATAGATAAGCTACAACAAACAGCATAGTGAATGTATTATTGTAGCCAAGACAGACACCAAGCCCAGGCCCACCACAGTAGTACAAATTTATATGCCAGCTAGCTCAGTAGATGATGAAGAGATTGAAGAAATGTATGATGCGATAAAAGAAGTTATTCAGATAATGAAGGGAGATGAAAATTTAGTAGTCATGGGGGACTGGAATGCAGTTGTAGGAAAAGGAAGAGAAGGAAAAGTAATAGGTGAATATGGACTGAGGGTAATGAATGAAAGGGGAAGCCTCATGGTAGCATTTTGCACAGAGAAAAATTTACTCATAGATAACACTTGGTTTAAGAATCATGAAAGAAGGTTGTATACATGGAAGAGTCCTAGAGATACTGGAAGGTTTCAAATACATTATATAATGGTAAGACAGAGATTTAGGAACTAGGTTTCAAATTGTAAGACATTTCCAGGGGCAGATGTGGACTCTGACCACAATTTATTGGTTATGAACTGTAGATTAAAAGTGAAGAAACAGCAAAAAGGTAGGAATTTAAGGAGATGGGACCTAGATAAACTGAAAGAACCAGAGGTTGTAGAGAGATTCAGAGTGGGTATTAGGGAATGATTGACAAGAATGGGGGAAAGAATTACAGTGGAAGAAGAATGGGTAGCTTTGAGAGATGAAATAGTGAAGGCAGCAGAGGACCAAGTAGGTAAAAAGACAAGGGATAGTAGAAATCTTTGGATAATAGAAGAGATATTGAATTTAATTGATGAAAGGAGAAAATACAAAAATGCAGTAAATGAAGCAGGCAAAAAGGAATACAAACTTCTCAAAAATGAGATCAACAGGAAGTGCAAAATGGCTAAGCAGTGATGGCTAGAGGACAAATGTAAGGATGTAGGAGCATGTGTCACTAGGGGTAAGATAGATACTGCCTACATGAAAATTAAAGAGACCTTTGGAGAAAAGAGAACCACCTTTATGAATATCAAGAGCAAAGAAGGGAAAGTAGGAAGGTGGAAGGAGTATATAGAGGGTCTATACAAGGGCGATGTACTTGAGGGCAATATTATGGAAATGGAAGTCGATATAGATGAAGATGAAATGGGAGAAATGATGCTGTGTGAAGAATTTGACAAAGCACTGAAAGAGCTAAGTCGAAACAAGACTGTGGAAGTGGACAACATTCCAATGGAACTACTGATAGCCTTGGGAGAGCCGGCCACAACGAAACTCTTCCACCTGGTGAGCAAAATGTATGAGACTGGCGAAATACCCTCAGACTTCAAGATGAATGTAATAATTCCAATCCCAAAGAAAGCAGACGTCAACAGATTTGAAAATTACTGGACCATCAGTTTAATAAGTCACAGTTGCAAAATACTAACACACATTCTTTATAGATGAATGGAGAAACTGGTAGAAGCCGACCTCTGGGAAGATCAGTTTGGATTCTGTAGCAAAGTTGGAACACAAGAGGCACTACTGACTCTAAGACTTATCTTAGAAGATATGTTAAGTAAAGGCAAATCTATGTTTCTAGCATTTATAGACTTAGAGATAGCTTTTTACAATGTTGACTGGTATACTCCCTTGGAAATTCTGACGGTAGCAGGGGTAAAATACAGGGAGCAAAAGGCTATTTACAATTTGTACAGAAACCAGATGGCAGTTATAAGAGTCAAGGGGCATGAAGGGGAAACAGTGGTTGAGAAGGGAGTGAGACAGGGTTGTAACCTATCTCCAATGTTATTCAATCTGTATATTGACCAAGCAGTAAAAGAAACAAAAGAAAAATTTGGAGTAGGAATTAATATCCATGGAGAAGAAATAAAAACTTTGAGGTTTGCCATGGACATTGTAATTCTGTCAGAGACAACAAAGGAGCTGGAAGAGCAGCTGAACTTAATGGAAAGTGTCTTGAATGGAGGATCATCAACCAAAGCAAAACAAGGGTTATGGAATGCAGTAGAATTACATCCGGTGATGCTGAGGGTATTAGATTAGGAAATGAGACACAGAAGTAGTAAATGAGTTTTGCTATTTGGGGAACAAAATAATTGATTATGGTCGAAGTATAGAGGATATAAAATATAGACTGTCTATTGCAAGAAAATCATTTTGGAAGAAGAGAAATTTGTTAATATTGAGTATTGATTTATGTGTCAAGAAATCTTCTCTGAAATTATTTGTATGGAGTGTAACAATGTGTAGAAGTGAAACATGAACAATAACCAGTTTAGACAAGAAGAGAAGAGAAGCTTTCAAAATCTGGTTCTACAGAAGAATGCTGAAGATTAGATGGGTAACTAATGAGGAGGTACTGAATAGAATTGGGGAGAAGGGGAATTTGTGGCACAACTTGAACAGAAGAAGGGATCATAGAACATGTTCTGAGACATCAAAGGATCACCAATTTAGTACTGGAGGGAAGCATGGAGGATAAAAATTGTAGAGGGAGACCAACAGATGAATACAGTGAGCAGATTCAGAGGGATGTAGGTTGCAGTAGTTATTCAGAGATGAAGAGGCTTGCACAGGATAGATTAGCATGGAGAGCTGCATCAAATCAATCTCTGGACTGAAGAGCACAACATACAGATGCTACTGGCTACAACATAGTTCTCTAATTTGCTAAGAATTTTGTTGTGATCTTTTGTTAACCAATGTTGATTTAGGCAAAGGACTGATATATTTCTCCTTCATGCCAGGAAAATTCGCAGGGGGAAAAGAAACATAATGAATAATGAGAAAACAGGAGATTCTGTAGTGGTCATCACTGAAGAGGATGTTTCAAAGAATGTCCTCCCTCAGGCACCTAGGTCACTTACACTTTATCATCTGCTAAACTTAATTAAGAAGGAAATACCATTGGGATATGCCAACTTAAATATTAGCAAAATATCAGGTCAGCCATCTTATTTTGCATGGTAATCAATAAATGCATTGTGTCAAAAATATGGATAATATTATGACTTAAATTAAGAATGTGTGTATGTCTCCAAGAATGTGATATAATGCCCACCTCTCATGTTATCTCATTATTTAAGCACATTTCCTTCAAATTCTGTATATACTTGTTCTAGTACTTTTCATGCCCAATATCCTGAAAACCATGGATGCAGGGCAACAGGCAGATTCAACATTCCTAGATTTTTGGAAAACATTCAACACAGTGCCCCACTACAGATAGTTAATAAAGGTCCAAGAATAAAGAATGGGTTCCCAGATATGCGAGTGGCTCAAAGACTTCTTAAGCTGTAGAAGCAGTTGTTCTTAGACAATGACTGCTCATCTACATCTACATCTACATACATACTCTGCAATCCACCATACAGTGCACGGTGGAGGGTACCTCGTACCACAGCTAGCATCTTCTCTCCCTGTTCCACTCCCAAACAGAACGAGGGAAAAATGACTGCTTATATGCCTCTGTACGAGCCCTAATCTCTCTTATCTTATCTTTGTGGTCTTTCCATGAAATATAAGTTGGCGGCAGGCAGTAAAATTGTACTGCAGTAAGCCTCAAATGATGGTTCTCTAAATTTCCTCAGTAGTGATTCACGAAAAGAACGCCTCCTTTCCTCCAGAGACTTCCACCCGAGTTCCTGAAGCATTTCCGTAACACTAGCATGATGATCAAACCTACCAGTAACAAATCTAGCAGCCCACCTCTGAATTGCTTCTATGTCCTCCCTCAATCCGATCTGATTGGGATCCCAAACGCTTGAGCAGTACTCAAGAAAAGGTCGTATTAGTGTTTTATAAGCAGTCTCCTTTACAGATGAACCACATCTTCCCAAAATTCTGCCAATGAACCAAAGACAACTATCCACCTTCCCTGCAACTGCCATTACATGCTTGTCCCACTTCATATCGCTCTGCAATGTTACGCCCAAATATTTAATCGACGTGACTGTGTCAAGCGCTACACTACTAATGGAGTATTCAAACATTACGGGTTTCTTTTTACTATTCATCTGCATTAATTTACATTTATCTATATTTAGAGTTAGCTGCCATTCTTTACACCAATCACAAATCCTGTCCAAGTCATCTTGTATCCTTCTACAGTCACTCAACGACTACACCTTTGCGTACACCACAGCATCATCAGCAAACAGCCACACATCATAGTATACAGGATGATTTAGGATATCTATTTGATGTGATGAATGGCAGATTGTTTTAAATGTGGGAAAATAGAAACTGATGCAGATGAGGAGGTAAAATAATCCTATAATGTACCTATACAGTATTAGCGGTATGCTACTTGACACAGTCATACCAATTACATACCTGGGTGTAAGTGTGTAAAATGAAATAATGAAAAATCCAGGATGTAATATAACAATATCATGAAAAGAATAGTAGCTACTCACCATATAGTGGAGATGCTGAGTCGCAGACAGGCACAACAAAAAGACTGTAGGAAAGTTAGCTTTCTGACAGTCTTTTTTTGTACCTATCTGTTACCCAGCATCTCTGCTATATGGTGAGCAGCAGCTATCCTTTTCAAAATATTGTAATGGTGCAAAGTGATATGAAGTGATACAAGTATGTAAGGTTGGTGCTAGGGAAGGCAAATGGTCGACTCAGATTATTGAGAGAATTCTAAGAAAATGTAGCTCATCTATGAAGGAGACTATGTGTAGAAATAAGAAAATGTAGATCATCTATAAAGGAGACCATGTGTAGAAACACTGATACAACCCATTCTTGAGTACTGCTCAAGTGTTTGGTATCCCCAGGAGGTCAGTTTAAAGGAAGCAGTTCAGAAGTATGTTGCTAGATTTTTGATTTGCTACTGGTAGATTCAGTCCACAAGTGAATGCTATGGAGATGCTTTGTGAACTCAAATAGTAATCCCTGGAGGAAAGATGTCATTCTTTTCAAGGGGCATATTGAGAAAATTTCAAGAACTGGCATTTGAAGCTGACTGAGTAATGACTCTACTGTTAATAATGTACATTTCATGTAAGGACCAAAAAGACAACATAAGAGAAATTAGGTCTCATACAGATGCATTTAGATAATAGTTTTTTCCTTGCCCCATTTGTGAGTGCAACAGGAAAGTGAATGACTAATAGTGGTACAAGGTACCTACAGTCATACATTGTATTGTGGTTTGTGAAGTATGTGTGTAGTTGTAGATGTAGTGTGAAGATCTTTAATGATTTTACTTACATAAAATTATGCGCAAATAAAAATTTGTGTGTACAGTTGGTGAAGATTTAATTGTTTATAGCAAACAATGTTTTAATTTGTCATGTAGAAGATAACTTGTCCAGTAATACAGAGCCGCTGTAAATGTAACAGCTAAATATAATGTACAAATAAAGCTTAATTAATTATTCACATATTGTGATAATTTTAAACAAAATTTAATGTTACAGCCACAATGCAGAACTTCGAGTGTTGCTGATGAAAGACACGCACTCTTCTGAGCTAAATGTAAATTTGCTGGAAAGTACAACAAAACTACGATGGCTTGATTTGTCTGATAATTACTTAAAGCAGTTACCTGCAGCTGCACTTCAAAACTGTCAGAAGCTCAACCGTCTTGGTATTACAGGCAACAGACTGGAAAATCTTGACATGGAGCTGCTTTTACAGCATAACATAGGTCTTCAGAGGTATGAACAGGAAAAATTGTATAATTTGTTAAATCTGTTAAAGAAATGTTGACATGTCACAGATTGTTCATGAGTCATTTGTAATCTTTAAGTGTAAAGATCCTTCTGATATTTTACTGATGATCAAATAACGGTGTTGACAATTGTGTTACATCATAACTGTCGGCAATATAAGCATATCATAAAAGTTTTTTTAGTCTTTTTCAACTACGCAACATTAGGACCTGCTGATACACATTTCTGAAACAATCAGTGTCTACACCATTAATGTTATGGAGACTCTTAATTGCAGGGCTATTCAAAAAGATGGAACAGATTTTGTACATTTATTGCTTCCAAACTACAAAACATAGAGAAACAATTCCAATATTCCTGGAATGAGAAAAATTTCAAATTTTTATGCATTGAATACGAGCATCATGTGTTACACAACAACTATCAAAACAGTGGCCCATTTCCTGCCACACACAAAGCAGTTGGTCTCTTGTTATCAAATTCACAGCTTCAACAATGTGATGTCACAGATGTCAAAGAGGGTCAGGTATGAGGGATAAAAATGTGGTCTTTTACATTACCCTCACAAGGTGTGAGCTCTTGAGACATAGGAGGCTTCCAGTGATGAAATTCATCTCCTGCTCCTCCCAGTGCCCTTTTCTCTCCACCATCCAAAACATTGCCAAGCCACAATTTCCGGGCATAAGTGACCCCTTCACAGCAGCTGGAAATACTCAGTGGCTGTTGCACTTTGTGATGTCCTGTTGCATGCTTTCTTTTTCATTTCTACATGTATCAACACAAAACATGCACAGTTCTGAACACATTCCTACTATCATGAGCATCTTTTGTCAGCCTGATTATAGTAGTGGAACATGCAAACAAAATGATAAACCAGTTAATGGATTGGACTCATGTAATGGATAACAAGAAAACGATTAATAAATGTTTTTCCATTTTCCTGACAGAGATCAAGCATATAGTAGAAATGACATGCCCCTTGATAACCAAAAGGTACCAGAGTAATATTACTCATAAGCAACAAAATACTAACAAGTGGTACACCCCACAACTTAACAAACTCAGAATACTACTGATGATTATGAAAGACAAATCTCATAACAGTGATAGGACAAGGAAAATTACACTAAAATGAGAAATCTTTACAGATTAGAAATAAGAAATGCAAATGATGAATATATTTTAAATTCTAAAAATAAATGTAAAGCTGCCTGGACTGTCATTGAAAGGGAAATTAATAATACCAGCCGGCCGGGATGGCCGAGCGGTTCTAGGCGCTACAGTCTGGAACCGCATGACCGCTACGGTCGCAGGTTCGAATCCTGCCTCGGGCATGGATGTGTGTGATGTCCTTAGGTTAGTTAGGTTTAAGTAGTTCTAAGTTCTAGGGGACTGATGATCTTAGAAGTTAAGTCCCATAGTGCTCAGAGCCATCCATCTTAATAATACCAATAAAGAAAGGAGTATCCCTATTGACTACAATATTCTCAATGAATATTTTGTAAATAGCATCACCACCCCACCTATCAATTCTGCCTCTGATGCATAAGCATTGCTCACTTGTGCAAAACAGACAAGAAGTGAGAAGTTCACTTGGACCCGAATCACATTAAACGATATTCATAAGTCAATAAACAAATTAAGTAATTCCAAAACAGAAGATTATTATGGACTCAGTAATCTCATCATTACATGTATAGCAAAAGAGATTGAAATGCCACTTCTCTCACTCTCAAACAGAGTACTTGATGAAGGAATATTCCCCGACTGTCTTAAGCTCACGGTTGCTTTGCCTGTGTATAAAAAAGGTGAAAGAAACCTCCCAAATAACTACAGACCCATTTCAATAGTACCAATCATATCCAAGTTAGTAGAAAATTGTGTGCGTAAGCAGATATACAGGTATTTTGAATCCAACAAAATTTTAAATGAACAACAGTTTGGCTTCAGGTCACACCTATCAACCCCATGTCATTCCAAGCATGTGTGTCAATTTTTACCTCTCTATCTACATTATTCCGTGGTTTATTAAGTTTTCAAAGTTATACTGTCTTTTTGATCACCTGGTACATTCCCCTCAAAGGAAAAGTAGTTGTGGGTTGGAATAAAGTTAGTAAGGTGTATGAGGAACGAGGTAGTGAGTTTGGAGTCTGAAGGACATTGATAAAGATGGTGTTCAATAGCCATATGACCACGGGCATGAGGGATATTGACATATTAGGGAGGTGGCATCAACAGTGACAAGTATGGATCCCGGAGGTAAAGTGTTGGGGATGGTGGAGAGTTGGTGAAGATAGTGGTTGGTGTCTTTGACATGGGATTCTAGATTATGGGCAACTGGTTGGATATGTTGGTCTGTCAGGGCCAAAATTCTTTCAGTGGGGGGCTTGATAACCAGCCATAATGGAGTGTCCAGGATTGTTGGGTTTGTGGATTTTGGGGAGCATGTAGGAGGTGGGTGTGCAAGGTGTCATAGGGGTGAGGATGAAAGTGGATAGAGGAGAGATGTTCTGGGAAGGGCCTAGGACTTTAAGGAGGGACTGGAGTTTGTGTTGAACCTCTGGGATGGGATCACACTGGCAGAGTTTATACTTGGAGTTGTCAGATAATTGGTAGAGGCCTTCTGCCTGGTAGTAAGTGTAATTCATAGCAACACTGGTGGAATGTTTGTTTGCAGGTAGGATGATTAGGTCAAATTTGTTTTGAGGTTGTGTACAGCTGTTCTTTTGTCTACTGAAAGGTTGATGTTCTGAGAAAGGGACCTGGAGAAGGATGGTGAGGCTAAGTTGGAGGTAAGGAGTTCCTGGAAGGTGACCAGCTCCACAGAACCTTCAGTCATATCCAAAGGCCTTACATTTAGCCCTACACCCAAAATTAACCCTGCTGGGCTTTTCAAAGACCTACTCTCCTTCTCCTGATCCCTGCAATGGAAAAACTCCTTTGGCACCAATCTCTCCTACCGTAAGCACCCTAATTACAACATTGAACCCTGCCTCTTCCAGTACATACCACCATCCAACTGTAATACTCCCCCCTCCCACCTAACCACTCACTGATCACCTTCCAAAAATTCCTTACCTCCAACTTAGCCTCACCCTCCTTCCCTAGGTCCCTTCCTCAAAACACCTACCTTTCAGTAGACGAAAGAACAGTCATACTCAACCTCAAAACAAATTCTGACCTAACCATCCTACCTGCAGACAAATGTTCCACAATTGTTGTTATGAATCACAGTGACCACCTGCCTGAAGAGCTCTGCAAATTATCTGACTCCTCCAACTATAAACTCTGCCAGAGGGATCTCCCCCCCCCCCTTCCCCCAGAAGACCAAAACAGCCTCATATACCTGCTTAAAGCCCTAGACCCTTGCTAGAATGTCTCCCCAGAATCAGTTTCCCTCCTCACCCCTATGAGACCCCACACACCCATCTTCTATATGCTCCCAAAAATCCACAAATTGAACAACCCTGGAAGCCCTCTGTGGCTGGCTATAATGCCCCCACTGAAAGAATTTCTGCCCTGACAGATCAACATCTCCAACCAGTTGCCCGTAATCGAGAATCCCACATCAAAGACACCATCCACTAACTTCACCAACTCTCCACCATACCCAGCCCTTTACCTCCTGGATCCATACTCATCACTGTAGATGCCACCCCATATATGCTGACATTCCTCATGCCCATGGTCTTATTGCTATTGAACACTACCTTTCACAATGTTCTTCAGACTCCAAACTCACTATATCATTCCTAGCCTCCCAAAACACCAAACCAAACCCCTAGCCTGGTTCAGGTTCACTGATGGTATCTTCATGATCTGGACTCAGGGCCAGAACATACTATCTCTGTCACTTCACAACTGCAACACCTTCTCTCCCATCTGTTTCACATGGTCCTTCTGAACCCATCAAGTCACCTTCGTAGATGTCGACCTCCTTCTCTCTGATGGCTCCATCTGCACCTTGTCCACATTAAACCCAGCAACCACCAACAGTACCTGCATATTGACAGCTGTCATTCCTTTCACACCAAAATATCCCTCGGATAGGGAATACTGCCTGGCCAACTGGTGACAGTGTATCTGCTGTGACAAAATATCTATTGCTCAGTATGTTGAGGATCTCACCAAGGTGTTCACAGACAGGCACTATCCCCCTGACCTAGTCTGCAAACAGATCTTCCATGCTATTTCCCCTGTACCCCAATCCTCCCACCACCCACAAGAACCAGCCACGAAGGGGTGTCCCCTTCATCACCCAGTACCACCATGGACTTGAGAACAGCTGAACCCCATCCTTCTACTACATTGCTTTGATTGCCTATTATCATGACCTGAAATGAGGGACATCCTACCCAAGATACTTCCCACCCCTCCTAAAGTGGTGTTCCTTCACCCATCCAACCTCCACAACATTGTAGTCCATCCCTATGCCACTCCCAATCCCAACTTCTTGCCATAAGGATCATATCCCTGTGGAAGGCTCAGATGCAACACTTTCCCAATCTACCCACACAGCATTTGCTGTTCTAGTCCTGTCACATGTTTATCGAACCCAATCAGGGGCCAGGCCACCTGCGAAAGTAGCTATGTCATTTACCAACTCTACTGCAATCATAGCACAACTTTTTATATTGATATGACTACCAACCAGCTTTTTACCAGGATGACCAGCCACTATCAGACTATGGCCATGAGGAAAGTAGACCAACCTTTGGCACAACATGGATGGCTGCTTCACTACCTGCGCCATGTAGATCCTTTCCTCCACCACAAGCATCTGTGAACTGCACAGATGGGAGTCTCCCTTACAACACATTCTCCACCCCTGTAATTATCCTGGCCTCAACTTACAGTAACGTACTGTCCCCAGACCCTCCACCAACAGTTTCCACCCCTGCTGTCACATCACCTCCTCCACATTCTCAGCTCCCACCCTGTTTATTTGCCACCCACTGCCAATGCATCCACTAGTCTTTCCCCACTCCTATCAATTTTTTGCTCTTTCTCTCCCCACCTCCCTGCCCCACAACCTCCTGACCCTGTGTCTATTGGCATTGTACTCCTTGCACACTCCACCAGACAGCACTCTTCTCTCTTTCTGCCTATATACTACTATCCCTTCCTCTTCTCCACCCCCTCGATATCACTGTTTGCATCCCATGTGATAGTTGCATTCTGGCTTAAGATGCTGGAGTTGGTGGCCATGTGTGCATGAAGTGTGCTTGTTTGTGTATATTAATGGTGTGTGTCTGTCTTTTATTGATGAAGGCTGTGGCTAAAAGCATTATGTAAGTGTTTTTCAATTGTGCTAGTCTGCAACTTAATGCTTCTTATTTACGGTAAATAGTAACCTGTCATTCCCTACACTGTTGATTTCATTATGTGGAGTTTCCCTTTATTGAGAGTAATACCTACAATATACACACCAGCAGTTGGTAGTATAGGACACAGGTCTTTATTCCAAAGACCTGTAAGTAGTAACCTGTCATTCCCTACACTGTTGATTTCATTATGTGGAGTTTCCCTTTATTGAGAGTAATACCTACAATATACACACCAGCAGTTGGTAGTATAGGACACAGGTCTTTATTCCAAACTATCTGTAGAAATTCTTGTGAAATCAGGGAAACCTCACTACCTGAGTCTACATAAATATCTACTTTCTTTCCGTATAGTTCCCCAACTATCAGTTTTGTGTAGTTTTCAACACTTTCCTCATTTTTGTCTAACAACCACTCCCATGTAAGTATTTTATGGGCCAACCGGTATGGCCGTGTGGTTCTAGGTGCTTCAGTCTGGAACCGCGTGACCGCTATGGTCACAGGTTCGAATCCTGTCTCGGGCATGAATGTGCATGATGTCCTTAGGTTAAAATATATCAAAAAACAAAGATGATGTGATTTACGAAACGAAAGTGCTTGCAGGTCGATAGACACACAAACAAACACAAACATACACACAAATTCAAGCTTTCGCAACAAATGGTTGCTTCATCAGGAAAGAGGGAAGGAGAGGACTGATGACCTCAGATGTTAAGTCCCATAGTGCTCAGAGCCATTTTTATTTTATGGGTACTTGCTCTGATGTGTTCTATATGTGGACATGTTACTAGTGTTGTATTGCCATGTCCTGGATCCTGGCTCCTGTTCCAGGATGTTCTGTGTTTCCCATTATGACAACAGGAAAGTTTCCATTTTTATTCTATTAGCTATGGGCATATTCATGTGTATTGCATGATTAGTACTGTCATTATCTACTCTTGATACTACCAATTGTGACTGTGTATTACTTCATTTTCTCATTTGTAAATTATTTTTGTTGTTACCAGTGTTTCTTAATTGACCTAAATTAGTTTCCCACTTTCTTACAAAATTGTTAGGATAATGTTAATTTTCTGAATTTGCATTTCCACAATTGTGTACTTGAACATCACCATTACACTTTTTCCTTAAAGTGTCTAATCCTTTGCACAGGTCATTAAATCACTAACACTTATCCATCCTCTGCATCAAAGTTCTTCTCTTTCATAATGAGGTAGCTGTGTAGTGTACCAATATCTTAGTAAGACAAGTTTTCTCTGTCAGGTTGTCTAAATATTTATATCTAGTTAAATGACATTCTATACACTGCTTTTGTAAGCACCCAATAAACTATTACAGTACTTAGGGCCCAGCAATTTCAATGTTAATTTCTCCTGTGTACTAGTTGACCAATATTTTCTTTTAAATTTTTCTTGGATATCGTTCCAAGATATGAATTCTTCCACATGTGCTGTTCCCCGTTCAGCAGAATCTGCTACCAAATGATCAATGGCAAAGTCTCTTTTTTCTGATATTCTGCCTTCTTAGGTAATGATTTAGAAAATACTCCCACAAAATACGTACCCTTCCTCATCAAGTTTAAACTTTGGGAACTGTTTTGATAAATCTATACTACTTCCATCATTTGATAACTCAGTTTTGTTTAGAACTGTTTTCTTACTAAGTTCTTTCTGGTTATTTTCTAGTGCTTTACATAATTTCTGAATCTCCTTTTGCTGGTCTACAGTGTCACTCAAAGAATTTAACACTATGTAATACAATCTTTTCTTGTACCTTCCATTCAATTAATTGATGTAGATTCTCATCCAAATTAGTCAAAGCATTTTGGCTACCAATTACCTCACCAAAATCTTTACTCCGCTCTTGTACTACTACTTGATTTTGTGCCTCTTAGATTTGATTATGTACATCGTCGGATTTCTGTATGGGTACTTCCATTTTTTTTATTTTACCATCTACTTCTTTGAATTGCTCAATTACCTCCTTCCAGACCAAAAACCATTGTTAATGTATTTCAGTTTGTAGCTCCTTTGGTAAATTGGTTGAAATTTCCTTTGTTTTAGAAATGTTATTGACTTTAGCAGCTATATCATCTGACTTTGAGAGTCACTATAGTTTTAAGTGTTGTTATATTGTTAGACATTTTGTCTAATTTATCTTAATTGTTTTAATTTTTCTTATATTTCTGCTAATATATTGGTATCTGTACTGTTGAGTAGTGACTGGCATAGAGTATAGCTAACAATCACTTCACTCAGCAGTGCTCCCCTACTAGAACAAATGTATTTACACTGCCACACAATTTTAGTAAAAGCATTTTGACAAAGTATCACAAATTGGAGCACTACATATATTCTGGCTGCGGTGCATAGAACAGATCACTTAATGCATTGTATTAGCAGCTACAAAGCTCTGTCAATGCTATCGTGTGACGTATGCACTGAGATGTTACTGCAGTACATAAATAATCCTGGTCATTGACCGGGTTGTCATGGTCAACTGCTTTTTTTTTTTATCTTCTTTTTCCCTCCATATCAAATGTTGTGATAATTCACACTTACATGGTTTTGATTAAATCATCAAATAAATTTTTCTTGAGTATAACACTTATACTAGACAACTCTATAAGAAACTCTATAGAACTCTATAAGAAAATAGTTGGAGACTATCCTGCACACAAGAGAACAAACAGAAATGATGTGAGGCTAATAGAACTTAGCCAAGCACACAATTTAATTCTTAAATCCACAGCTTTCAAGAAACTACCACAAAGACAAAAGACATGGATATCCCCAAATCCTAGCCTTGGGGAATTTCAACTTGATCATGTGGCAATCAAGAAGATTTCATGCAAAGAAATCATGAATGTTAGGGTACTGAGGGGTGCAAACTTGGATTCAGACCACAACCTTTCTAAAATTAAGTTCAAAGTCATCCCAAACAGGAAATGCAGCATGAAACAAATTAAGGGTCAGAAGTACAGCACGGAAAAGATATTAAAAGCGGATGAGTTCACAAAAGTAGCAGAAACCATTCAGACACGAAGCTGGGAGGATATCAAGGAAAACCTCATTACTACAGCCGAACAGATAGCACCTAACACAAAAAGTAAAAAACATGCCTGGTGATTGCTGGATTGAGATGCCCTCATTGAAACAAGAAAAAAATCATGGCAAAATTGGCAATCACAGAAAACAGAGGAAAGCAGGTTGAATTTCATTAGAGTTAGAAAACTGGTAGATAAAAATATAAAAAGGATTAAGAAGACAGATGACAACAAAACTCTCCTCCAAATTGATGTAGAATTTACTAAAAACAACACAAGAAGGTTTTACAGAACTTTCAAACAAAGATTATCAAGACACAAAGCACCCACCCTCCAATTTCGAAATGTAAATGGGACCATCACTCACAATAACATGGAAAATTGCAAAATACTAGCAGGCTACTTTGAGAACCTCTTGAAAAATTTTAATCCAACCCAAATAACCATGATAAGCCAGATTCAGAACCACTGATGGCTGAAGAACTGCAGAAGGTCATTTCAGAACTTAAAAACAACGAAGCATCAGGAGAAAACCAAATAGTGGCCAAACTACGCGAAAAAGCTGACAAAAATGCAATTACATCCCTTCAGTGTGTTTTCAATAAAATCTGGAAAGAAGAAGAGATCCCCACAGAATGAAGAACAGCTCTCATCCACCCTATCCACAAGAAAGGTTTGAAGGCAGACCCCAACAATTACAGAGGAATATCACTGCTTGATATAACATACAAGATTTTTTCTAAAGTCCTTTTGAACAGGGCGGAGTCACAATGGGACCCACAAATTGGGGAATATCCGGGAGGTTTTAGAAAGGGTAGATCACGTTCAGAACAAATACTAAACCTCAAAAACATCATGGCATACCAAAAATCAAGGGCAAAGACATATAATCTCCTTCATTGATTTCAAAAAAAGTATATGACTCAATTGATAGAGAATCTCTGTTATCAGTCCTGGAAGAAATGGATTTTGGATAAGAAAACAACTAGTATCATAAAAGCAAGCCTTACAAACACATTTTCAAAAGTTAAATTTATGGGCGAATTATTGGAACCCTTTGAAATAAAAGTGGGATTGCAAAAAGGGGATGGGCTCTCACCACTGCTGTTCAATTGTGCACTTGAGAAAGTAGTCAGGGAATGGAATACAAATATTAAGAGTGGTATAAGACAGGGCTGCAAAAAGAAGAACCTTAAAGTAAATTGCATTGCTTTTGCAGATGATATGGCCCTGTTTGCTCAAACAATGGAAGAAGCACAAGAGCAAATCCTTGAACTAAAGAAATAAGCAGCTAAAATAGGTCTTCACACCTCGTTTGAAAAAACTAAGGTATTGACAAACATCAAGCACTCATGTAAATACATCAAAGTTCAAGAACAAAAGTTGAAATAGTAAAAGAATTCAAATATCTTGGAGAATGTATTAGTTGGAATGCTGGGGAAAGCAAAGCAATGGAATCCAGAAGAAATAAACTTGAAGTGTCCTTTCTACTAACAAAAAATACATACAACAACAAATCACTTTCATGGGGATCCAAAATTACACATTACAAGACAGTGGTTAAGCCAGAAGCACTGCATGCAGCAGAAACACTTAAAAATGAATTTCAAAGGCCAAATGGAGAAACTTGAGCTAAAGGAAAGAAAAATTTTAAGAAAAATCATTGGACCAAAATTTCTAGACAATAAGATTATATACATCAAAAATGAAACTCTCTACAAGAAAATTGAAAAACTTTCAGATACTATGCAAAAAAGGAGGATAAATTTTTATGGTCAGCTTCTCAGAATGAATTCCAACAGATTAACCAAACAAATCTTTGACTTTTTCCATAACCGCAAAATGAAACCCAACTGGTTTAATAGAAACAGAGAAAGACCTAGTAGAATTAAAGATTTCAGAAAATTCACTTATCGATCAAACAGCTAAATTAATTACTAAAGATGAAAACATAAGGTTCCAAGACAAATCTACACAAAAGTCCAAACCATTCATCTCGGAAGAAGAGAGGAAAAGAAGAACAGAAAGAATGATGAAATACTGGGCCCCAAGAAAAGAAAAACACACAAAGAAATGATTGATCCAGTGTACCCCAAAGAGGGTGAAATGAAAGAAGAGGAAAGACATTTCTACATCATGTGTTCTTCTGTATCTTATTGATTAATGGAAATTATATATAAAAACAAAGATGATGTGACTTACCGAACAAAAGCGCTGGCAGGTAGATAGACACACAAACAAACACAAACATACACACAAAATTCAAGCTTTCGCAACAAACTGTTGCCTCATCAGGAAAGAGGGAAGGAGAGGGGAAGACGAAAGGAAGTGGGTTTTAAGGGAGAGGGTAAGGAGTCTGCTTGTGTCTGTATGTGTGGATGGATATGTGCGTGAGTGCGAGTGTATACCTGTCCTTTTTTCCCCCTAAGGTAAGTCTTTCCGCTCCCGGGACTGGAATGACTCCTTACCCTCTCCCTTAAAACCCACTTCCTTTCGTCTTCCCCTCTCCTTCCCTCTTTCCTGATGAGGCAACAGTTTGTTGCGAAAGCTTGAATTTTGTGTGTATGTTTGTGTTTGTTTGTGTGTCTATCGACCTGCCAGCACTTTCGTTCGGTAAGTCACCTCATCTTTGTTTTTTATATATAATTTTTCCCACGTGGAATGTTTCCCTCATTATATTGAATAATGGAAATCTCATATAAAGGTGTGAAACAAACACTAACAAAGAGATAGAGGGCCTGGCCAGTACTTAGCTCAGTACAGCCAATAGATACACAAAACAGAACAGAAAATTTACGTTCCTAGCTTTCGGAACTTTGTTTCTTCATCAGGGAGGAGAGAGGGGAAAGAAAGGGAAGAAGGGAAAGTGGATTCAGTTACTCACAACCCAGGTTATGAAGCAACAGGGAAAGGAAAACAGGGAGGGTAGCAAGGATGGAGGAGTGGTTCTCAGAGGGAAGCCAAAGATATTCTACTGTAAGTACTGTGCCAGCTTCAAACCAAAGAGGATGTATACAGAAGTAAAGAGGTATATAGTATAAAGATAAACACAACTATGTAGGATGAAAAGATGTGTGAATGGCTAAAGAGGAAAGGGAAAGAGAAGAGTAAATATTTAACATAGGTTCAGTCCAGGGGGATGGCGGGATGAAAGGATGTGTTGGAGTGCAAGTTCCCTTCTTCCTTTTCTTTCCCCTAGTCCTAGGAGTTTTCGTGAAATATCCAGAATGCAAGAAATCAGCTTTTCTTAATATTGATGTAAATTAAAATTCAAATTTCGTAAATATTTCACTTTGCTGTTCATCATTCACATAAAAACCATTACAAAATCTTGTGCTTGAAAAATTTCACATTTTCAGTTGAAATAATGTTTATTAGCAGCTCTACCCATGCTTCATCATCTTTGAGTTTCCGATACTGAGCTTGTAGTGTTTCTGCTCTCATGCACATTATAAAAAACTTAAATTAAAAGAAAGAGAGGGAGAGAAATACCTGATTTTAGATTGCATGTGAGTCAGCACCAGTTGGGAATTGGGGTGTATATTGCTGTCTATATATCTTCATTGCAAAATTCTGTTGTCATTGCTTTTGGGAAATGCTTCATCATTTTTGCAATTCACATAGGGTAACTTCTTTGGAATGAAAAATTCAGACACCACTTAGTGCATAACTTCTTCATTTATTCAATACAGCCTACTGCCATTACCAACTGGCATTGTATTAACCTATTTTCTTCAAATAATATTAACTATTACAACTACCACTATGGTTGCAGCCATTGTCACTTATATAATATCTCAACAATACACTATACTTACAGTATTGTGATAATTAATACACTCCTGGAAATGGAAAAAAGAACACATTGACATCGGTGTATCAGACCCACCATACTTGCTCCGGACACTGCGAGAGGGCTGTACAAGCAATGATCACACGCACGGCACAGCGGACACACCAGGAACCGCGGTGTTGGCCGTCGAATGGCGCTAGCCGCGCAGCATTTGTGCACCGCCGCCGTCAGTGTCAGCCAGTTTGCCGTGGCATACGGAGCTCCATCGCAGTCTTTAACACTGGTAGCATGCCGCGACAGCGTGGGCGTGAACCGTATGTGCAGTTGACGGACTTTGAGCGAGGGCGTATAGTGGGCATGCGGGAGGCCGGGTGGACGTACCGCCGAATTGCTCAACACGTGGGGCGTGAGGTCTCCACAGTACATCGATGTTGTCGCCAGTGGTCGGCGGAAGGTGCACGTGCCCGTCGACCTGAGACCGGACCGCAGCGACGCACGGATGCACGCCAAGACCGTAGGATCCTACGTAGTGCCGTAGGGGACCGCACCGCCACTTCCCAGCAAATTGGGGACACTGTTGCTCCTGGGGTATCGGCGAGGACCATTCGCAACCGTCTCCATGAAGCTGGGCTACGGTCCCGCACACCGTTAGGCCGTCTTCCGCTCACGCCCCAACATCGTGCAGCCCGCCTCCAGTGGTGTCGCGACAGGCGTGAATGGAGGGACGAATGGAGACGTGTCGTCTTCAGCGATGAGAGTCGCTTCTGCCTTGGTGCCAATGATGGTCGTATGCGTGTTTGGCGCCGTGCAGGTGAGCGCCACAATCAGGACTGCATACGACCGAGGCACACAGGGCCAACACCCGGCATCATGGTGTGGGGAGCGATCTCCTACACTGGCCGTACGCCACTGGTGATCGTCGAGGGGACACTGAATAGTGCACGGTACATCCAAACCGTCATCGAACCCATCGTTCTACCATTCCTAGACCGGCAAGGGAACTTGCTGTTCCAACAGGACAATGCACGTCCGCATGTATCCCGTGCCACCCAACGTGCTCTAGAAGGTGTAAGTCAACTACCCTTGCCAGCAAGATCTCCGGATCTGTCCCCCATTGAGAATGTTTGGGACTGGATGAAGCGTCGTCTCACGCGGTCTGCACGTCCAGCACGAACGCTGGTCCAACTGAGGCGCCAGGTGGAAATGGCATGGCAAGCCGTTCCACAGGACTACATCCAGCATCTCTACGATCGTCTCCATGGGAGAATAGCTGCCTGCATTGCTGCGAAAGGTGGATATACACTGTACTAGTGCCGACATTGTGCATGCTCTGTTGCCTGTGTCTATGTGCCTGTGGTTCTGTCAGTGTGATCATGTGATGTATCTGACCCCAGGAATGTGTCAATAAAGTTTCCCCTTCCTGGGACAATGAATTCACGGTGTTCTTATTTCAATTTCCAGGAGTATATTTTGTGTTATGTACAATGGAAAAACCTTCCACAGAATTATTTATGCATGACAATATACTCAGGAGAAACATAGACATATTTTACATAAATAGTTTTGTAAAAGGTAAAGTCTTCCAAAGTCAAATTTTGTAAAATATGAAATGTAAACATTTAGTTCCAAAAACTCTAATTTTCTGCTAAATAACATAATTACACAAGTTCTCACCTTAATATTTCATTTTTCAGTTCAGCAAGTTCCTTGTGCTTCATGTTATACATTACTAAACAGTCTTGCTATTTCTATGAAGATAAAGTAATGACATCTGTAGTAATGTGTTAACCTCAGAAATAGTTGCAGTTTTTTAAACATTCCTTGGCACTGTAAAATTGTCTACTGCTTCTGTTAACTGCAGATCTGGTCTTACACCATTTGCTGAAAATACATGGCCTAGGTAGTGCACTTGTTACTACACAAAACTCCCTTTTCCAATTTTTAATTTAGATTAGTGTCAGTAAGATGAGTTAGGAAACTTCTCAGTTGTACTGTATTCTCTCTCATTGCACATGAGAAGACAGTTACAGCACCCAAGTATACTAGACACATGATCAGCCTTACATCCTTTAAAAGTGTATCAGCAAAATGTTTAAAAGTTGGAGGAGTGTGTCAGAGGCCAAAGGGCATACTTAGCTCTTTATAATGTCTTTTCCTGATCTTTCAAACAATTGAAAATCCAGGATGGAATGTAACAATTGGAAGAATTGTATTTGTCAAGGTGATCCAAAATGTCATTGATCCTTGGAGGAGATAGGTATCCAATTTTGTGACACTATTGGGCACACTCGTGTCTATGCAGAAGCAAAAAGCCCTTTTTTCATTACTGGTTTCTTGGGAACAATCACCATAAGTGAAGCCCAGGAACTGAAAAAAGGTTGAATTACTCTTACTTCTAAGAAATATGAAATATTTTTCTCAGCTACAGGCTGCAAGTGGAAAAGTCTGAATATCACACAGACTTCTGTATTGAGTACATTGTAATAGGCATCCCTCATGTAGAGAAGTAACTGAAATATTTGAAAACAAATAAGTCACCAAGTCTGGACGGAATCCCAGTTTGCTTTTGCAATGAGTACACTATGCCACTGGCACCTTACTTAGCTTGCATTTATTGTGAATCTCTCACCCAGTGCAAAATCCCAATTAACTGAAAAGAAGCATAGGGAATTCCTGTATATAATGAGGGTAAAAGAAATGACTCCCTAGATTGCAGACCAGTATTCTCAACATCTGTTTGCTCTAGAACTCTTGAACATTCAGTTTGAATACAATAATGTTTCTTGACAAGAAAATGCCCCTGTCCACAAATCAGCACAGTTTTAGAAAACATTGCTCGTGTGAAATGCAGCTTGCCGTTTTCTCACATGATGTCATATGAATTATGGATGAAGGGCAACAAGCGGATTCCATATCCCTAGATTTCCGAAAAGCATTTGTCGTACTTCACCACTGAAGACTGTTAAAGATGGTACAAGCATACAGATTCCCAGGTATGTTAGTGGCTTGAAAACTTCTTAAGTAATACAGCATCTTGTCCTCAATGGCAAGTGTTCATCAGAGACAATGGTATTGTCAGGAGTGCTCCATGGAAGTGTGATAGGACCACTATTATTCTCTATACACATAAATGTTCTGATGGACAGGGTGAGCAGCAATCTGCTTCTCTTTGTTGATAACACTGTGATGATGGTAAGGTGTCATCATTGAGTGGCTATAGGAGGATACAAGATGTCTTAGACAAAATTTCTAGTTGATGTGATGAAAGGCAGCTAGCTTTAAATCTAGAAAAATGTAAGTTAATCAGATGAGTATGATAAACAATCCTGTAATGTATGAATACAGCATTAGTAGTGTGCTACTTGCCACAGTCAGGATGATTAAATATCTAGTTGTAATGTTGCAAAGTGATATGAAATGGAACAAGCATGTAAGGATTTATTGGAAAGGCAAAAGGTTGACTTCAATCTATTGGGAGAGTTTTAGGGAAGTGTGGTTCATCTGTAAAGGAGACCGCATATAGGTTGCTAGTGCGACCTATTTTTGAGTACTGCTCAACTGTTCAGGATCTGTACCAGGTTGGATTAGAGGAAGACATCTAGGCAATGTAGTGGTGGGCTGCTACATTTGTTACCAGTAGCTTTGATCACAACTCAAGTATTACAGAGATGCTTCCAGAACTCAGTTAGGAATCCTTGGTAAGAAGGCATCATTCTTTTAGAGGAACACTATTGAGGAAATTTAGAGAAGCTAACTGAGGATGATCCTACTGCCACCAATGTACATTTGGCATAAGGGCCAGCAACATAAGGTAACACATACTGTGGTTGGATATTGTGCCCCCACAGAGAGAATAATAAGACCTGATGCAGTACTGCAGGAATCAAGAGAGTTTAAATTTACTGCAGTATCATGGCATGAAGTAGCTAACATCATACAATCCCTTAAAAATTTTAATCTGTGGGCTGGGATGAAATTCCAACAAATATCATAAAGGCAGGAAGTGACAGCATTGCACCTCAACTCTGTAAAATAATAAACCAATCATGTGATGAGGGCTGCATTCCAGACAGACTGAAATATGCTGAAGTCTGTCCAGTCTACAAAAATGGAAAACAAGATGATTTAGTAAATTTCCGCCCAGTGTCTATACTCCCAGCTTTCTCTAAAATAGTTGAACGAATAGTATGTAATCAATTAGAAAAGTACAATAAAGAAGGTAATATTATTCTCAATAACCAATATGGGTTTAGGAAGGGACAAAACACTTTACAAGCTGTAAATGAACTAATCTCCAAAGTAAGTAAATGCCTTGACAACAAACAAAGTGTATCTGGTATTTTTTGTGACCTTTCAAAGGCATTTGACACAGTAAACCATAAGCTACTGCTCCAAAAATTGCGTACCTATGGCTTCCATGGAAAATCTATAAGATGGTTTTCATCTTATCTCAAAAACAGATACCAAAGGGTGGTGATACATCAAAAGGGAGAGAAAACTTGCTCTAGCTGGAAAGAAATTCAAGCAGGCATGCCCCAGGGCTCGATATTAGGACCACTTCTGTTCTTATATCACATAAATGACATGCGTAGCAAAGTAAATACAGATACAATACTTTATGCAGATGACTCAGCTGCTGTAGTCTGCTGCAAAAATGCTGACGAATTAGTAAGGACCACGAAACAAACTCTACAAGAACTTGAACAATGGATAAAAGATAATGCTATGAAATTAAATCTTGAAGACACCCAAATCATACACTTCAGGACCACACAAACTACTGAATGTATATCACAAATAGTATATTCAGGTAAAGAACTGACCACAGTTGATTCTGTAAAATTTCTTGGGATAACTTTAAATAAAAACTTGCAATGGACCAACCATGTGGACAGTTTACTGAAGAGATTAAATAGTTTAGTTAATGCACAAATTAACGGATTTAACATTGAAGAAAACTGTATACCACGCGTATTTCATAACACTTATAAGATATGGAATAATATTTTGGGGTGCTGAAAAGACAAACCTCCTTTGAATCTTCAAACTACAAAAAAAAAAAAAATTAATAATCAGAGCAGTGACAGGAACCAATAGTAGAAAGTTCATGCAAACCACTATTCAAATGCCTGGACTTCATGACAATCCCTTCCATCTTCATATATGAAATACTTCCCTTTGAACAGAAAAGCTCACATCTGTTTGTAGGAAATACATTCACACATGCCTATGAAACTAGACATAAATTGAGATACATGCTACCTTGTCACTGACTCACAGTATATGAAAATACTCCATATTACATGGCTCTGAAGATCAGAAATAAGATAAGGTCAATATTTGGGGAATCCACATTGGAGACCATTGGCACATACCTAAAAAGCAAATGTTATTATAGTCTAGAAGAATTTCTAAATGAATAAAAAAGCAATGTTATAGTTTCGAAGAATTTATAAATAGGAATAGGGAGTAAAGATGCAAGGACAAATGGTATACTTTCGAAGCCATATAGATACAAAGTATACAAGTTCACTGTACATTCATGTTTATATATAGAATTATATGGCGGTTTGTATCCTGTTCAGTACATCCATACTTCATATAGGTGTGTGAAGGCTATAGTAATGATTCGATGAGTTACGAAAAGATTTAAAATATAATGTTGTATTTTTATTATAATAAGCAATGTATGTGTGACATATTTCCTGTAGTATATAAAATACTGTAACAACTTAGGTTAAAGACTGACGAGTCACCAATGTTCTCAATCGAAGGATTGTATAAAAACATGTTATGTGACAATAAAGTATCTTATCTTATCTTATCTTACCTTACCTTCAACCTATTACCTTTAACCTACCCTCCTATATAAAAAACATCAACTACTTCCTCCACCGACTCTCAACAGCTCCTGTTCCTTTAGGACCTGATGCCCTTTCCCATTGCCCAATTGCCTCCAAATCTACAAACACATCACTGGTCACCATGAGTAACTATATCTTCACAGACTATTACTTCTCCCATGAAGGTATAACTTACGAACAAATTGGTGGAACAGTGTGCGAATGGCACCATCCTATGCCAGCCTATTCAGGGCCATCTAGAGGAACCCTTCCTAATAACCCACAATACTAAACACCATCCTGGTTCAGATTTGTAATCTGGCCCAAGGCTGGGAATACTCTATCCACATTCCTCTATGACCTCAATCCCTAGTCTCCTATTTGCTTCACCTGGTCCTCCTGAGCCTAACAAGCCACCTTCTTTGATGTCAGTCTCAAGGATTGCTAAATCTGTATCTCTGCCCACATGAATCCTACCAACCACCAACAGTACCTCCACTTCTAAAGCTGCCACCCTTTCCATACCAAGAGGTTGCTTCCATACAGAGTAGCCATCCATGGTAGTTGCATATGTGTTGATGAGCAGTCTGTTTCCAAGTATGCCATAGTTTTCACTAAGGTCTTCATAGTCCATAATTACCATACCAGCCTTGTATCCCTTGCTTTACCTCATCAATCATCTAACAACCCCCTTAACCCATTGTACAGCCATGAAGCAGAACTACATTATGATTTAGTACTACTAGAACTGTATCAGCTAAGCCAAATTTTCCACTAGAGTTTTGACTACATCTCATTGTACCCTGAAATGAGAAATGTTCTCCTGACTACCTCCCCACCCATGCCACAGTGGTATTCTACTACCCACACAACCTAAATAATATCCTTGAAACTTCCTGGCAGATTAAAACTGTGTGCTGAACTGAGACTCGAACTTGGGACCTTTGCCTTTCACAGGCAAGCACTCTACCAACTGAGCTACTCAAGCGTGACTCACGACCCATCCTCACAGCTTTACTTCTGCCAGTATCTTGTCTCCTACCTTCCAAACTTCACAGAAGCTGTCCTGTGAACCTTGCTGCCCCTCTCCTACCCCCTGTACTGCCTCCTGATGCTGTATCTAGCAGTCCTGTCCTGTCCTCACTACATTCCTTCAAGCTCCCACAGGCAGTACTAACATCTTTCCCCACCCCTATCCTACTATCCCTCCTCATCCTATCTCCGCACTTCCTCGCTACCCACTACAGATAGGTTTCGGTTCACATCAGACACAGTCACCATCTGGCCTCTGCACACAGAGGCAGTGGCCATGTGTGTGTGTGAGTTGTTCTTATGTAAATGTGTGTTTTCTCCTACTCCGAGGAAGATCCAATGCTTTCTTATTTGAGAGTCTTTTTGTTGTGCCTGTCTGCAACTCAGCCTCCTTGCTATATACTGAGTAGCAACTATCCTCTTCATAATATTGTCATTATTCCATCCTGGTCTTTCCCTATTGTTGTTATTCCATCCTAGGATTTTCATTCCTTGAACTGTGACAAAATTTTATTTGAAATGAGGTACTTGATATAGGTCACAGTTTACTGATTTTGATTCAATTGTTGTGCTTTATGGAGTATTTTGTTTCTGTTCTTGAAGTTATTTCAGTTTTATTAATCATTATATATTTACAGTTTGTAATATTGCTTGCAAAGAGACATGTAGCAGTATGTCATACAAGCAATATTTATGAAACTGGTTTTGCACTGATGAATCTCAAAAGCAGTGTTACCCCCCAAAAGTTAATTTTGTTTTTCCTATCATGTGTGAGATATCACATGTGCAGTACCATTCCTCTGTTAAATTGTAAGATTGTGTAATTTTCAACAGTCTGATGTAAACACCTTATTACTATGTGACAAATGCTTTTAATTTCCATGTTAATCAAAGGTTGGATCTACGCGGTAACGAGTGGAATTGTAACTGCAGTATTATTCCTTTAAGTGGCTGGACTTTGGTCCGTGAAGAGGCAGTGGCAGGAAGGCCAGTTTGTCAGCAACCACCTGAAGTTGTGGGAACACCTTTACACAAGTGGTTTTGTACCTATGGTAATGTATGCACCACTTCCGATTTGCAGAAAGACTTGAGTGAGTTTGTTGAACTAACAGAAGCAATAGCAGACAACCACACATTTTTGGAACCAAGAAATATTTCACATATTATTAGCAACTGTTTCTTCTTTGGAATGTCTTCTGAACTAGGGTCTAGCATTGACCTAGTTGTTGGGCGTTTTATACATTTGTTGGGTAATATACACCAAAGAAAGCATGGCACTGCTACTAACAAGAGGGGACCTGCTCCTCAAATAGATACTGCTGCACTTGCAAGACAAGAACCAACATTAAGATTCTCTTATATCTTTCAGAATATTCCTGAAAACTTAAAAGAGGCTGTAAATGCTGGCTTAGAGGCTGAAATTATTTCAATGTTGCATTCAAGTAATTCTCAAGAGACTGCCCCCAGTATTGCCACTTCCAGTGTCAGGATAGCAATAGGCCTTCGGGAAGAATTTCGTAGAATTTTCTCTGTATATCAGAAGTGTTCTTTTCCTTTTGTGAGCAGAACTGAAATGGAAGCAGCTTTTCCTCAGTCTTCATCAGCTAGTGGATTTGTAGATGTGAGTCTGTACATTTACTTAGCTGTATTAGTAATGTGGGCTCAATAAATGGAGCCACACATCATTGCTTTGCATCCCCAGTCTGTGAAAATAATAATAATAATAATAATAATAATAATAATAATAATAATGATAATAGAAAACTAAAAGGCTTATTTTTCAAATAATATCTTTGTTGTGATATTACCTTTAGAAGTGGTTTTGCTTTATCTGCAAGACGAAGCATTGATCTTAGAGGTTTAAAAAGTCTTTCACAAAATTTTAAAATACCTATTATAGGGGTAATGTATCTTTTTTACATTATTTTATTTTTGCCACTTCAGACATTTCTGTTGATACCTTTGTTTAAAAATCGATACTAATCAGATGGAGGGAACTGGCTCCAAACAAGGGCTGTGTGAGATAATGTTGTCTTGCTGCCAGTGGAAGAAGTTTGTTTGGGTCTTAACAGTTTATTATTTTTTTCATTTCATTCTTTTGCTCTTTGTTAATTTAACTTCCAAGGAAACTATATTTGTGTCTAATGACTTGTTTCTTTTCATATTGTTGCATTCAAGTGATCAGCCACTTATGCTTTTAGTTCTACAAACAAAATCATCTTGTCATAAATAAAACTTGTAATTTCCAATTTAACCTCCTCATCTTTCTTCTGGTGTGAAATGTTGTTTCTGTGAAAATGGAACCTTATCTGTTCCCACAATTTGTTACAAATAATCAAATAATAAGACTTTCATTGATTTTATGTAAGATGGCATCATATTTGAAATTTGTCCAGTGATATTTATAATTTTGTGTGTACATTCTGTGCACTAACTACTTGAAAAAGTGTTTTTCAGTATTTTTCATGTCCATCACTCCAGGAGTACATATGTTTATCAGCGCAACTGTACTACTCTCTTGAGAATTTTTTGAGGTTCCTTGTGTTTGTCTTCATCCTACATTTTTGTTCGTTCATGAGGAACATTTTAGTTGCATTGATGTTTAATTTTATTTTCAATTTCCTACCAACTTCTATGAAAGTCTTAAATGCTCCTTGTTTCTTATTATTAAGTAACATCTTCAGCATGTCAAATAAATGAAATCATTACCAATAATTTTATTGCTTCTGTGAACAAATTATTATATCAAAAGGCAACCATTCATCTGCAAGTAATTAGCGTGTGGCACAGCAATATGTGATATGTGTAATGTGTAACAGATCAAGAAAATCACAATATCATTTGAGCTACAATATTATTATTTTATGGCATAAGTATGCTTTTTCTCTGCATCAAATCCAAAACACACACACACACCAAACCACAAGAATGCAGACTTCTGTTGGCCTTGTAAAACTCTGTTTCCTCAGTTCAATAACCATGATCATAATTAAATGAAGATAATCAAGTTTCAACATATTTGTTGGAATCAATTAACATAGAATATTATAATATTTTAAGTAGGAAAACAGAGTTGGAGACCGGGCAACCTAAGTTGATTGTGGCAGTAAGCAGCAGTCAATAAATATACTCATCTTGATTTCTCATAGAAATTGTTCACTCAGCTTGTTGTCCTGTGAGATTCAGATTATGATTCTTTCAGAGCTCCTGGTCTTGACACGTTTATGAAAAGAACATAAATCTGTTAATGTTGGACGATCATATTATATTCTTGAATTCAACTTGGGTAATAATATTATTCTCCTCACTCATGTAATAAATGACACTGGTTAAAATGATGACTTTCCAATCAGACTCTGCTTTTAATGTTCACTGATTTTATATTTCCTGCTCTCTCTTATTTAAAATGCCAATGGCCTAGCCACAGTGGTAACATTGGTTCCCATCAGATCACCAAAGTTAAGCACTGTCGGGCTGGACTAGTGCTTGGATGGGTGACCATCCGGTCTGCCGAGCACTGTTCGCAATGAGGTGCACTCAGCCCTTGTGAGACAAACTGAGGAGCTACTTGATTGAGAAGTAGCGGCTTCAGTCTCGTAAACTGACATACGGCTGTGAGAGCGGTGTGCTGACCACATGCCCCTCCATATCCGCATCCAGTGACACCTCTGGGCTGAGGGTGACATGGCAGCCAGTCAATACCATTGGGCCTTCCAAGGCCTGTTCAGATGGAGAGGAGTTCTGATGTAATACAAACATTAACATTCTCAATACAGTTTGATGTTATGGCATACATTTCATAATACAGAAATGCACAGACTTGGCTTCCCACATCTGTCTTCCTCAAACCAAATGCAGAGACTCTTTCAAAAAAGTTATAATGTGGGAAACAAAGATAGTCCACCTCATTGGTCCAAAGAGTTTGTAAGATAACATAACAGGAGTTCTGAGATGATGTTTATAAGGAAAACAATGACCAGCACAAAAACATATTCTATGGAGAAAATAACAATTAACTATTCCTAAGAATAATGAAATTTCAAATTATGGTTGCCAGACAACATTATGATACTGAAAACTCCTATAATGAAAACAAGATATGCAATTTTCAAAAAAAAAAAAAAAAAAAAAAAAAAAAAAAAAAAAAAAAAAAAACATCGACAAAATATGAATGGAATCAAACAGCTCACTAAGCAGGGATATATTGTCAACTATTCTTGATCAGGTAACACTATGGTATAGATTCATTTCACCCTCCAGATAGGTTTGTTGTATGATTTTCTGATCTATTAGATGTACCATGTGTCTATGTGACACCCATAATTTATTTTCATATGAGTGGTTGTCTTTCCTAATTTTTACTATTGTATCCATCCTAGAATTCTTGTTATAAAGATTTCACAATACATAAAATTCCGTTGAACAATCTTACCACACAATTTTCTTATTTTTTATCTCTATTGTTCTATCATCAGTTTTTATATCTTACACTCTCGCTTTTGAACTGCTCTTCAGAAAATTACATAAAATAAGGGGAAGGCAACAGCTTAACCATACCAGACTGGATCTAGGCACACACAAACACGCCACAGAAAACAGTTAACACTAGGTTTTGAGCTGTAGCTCTTTTTCTAGTATGGCACACACATCTACACAAACAAGCATGCTAGAAAAAGAGCAAGAGTTGTAAGGCTAGTGTTAACTGTTTCCTATTACATGTTACTGTGCCCTACACACCAGTCCCCTATACTTCCCATTATTTTATATAATTTTCCAACCAGGAGTTTCCTTTATTGTCATAGATGGAAAATTATTTGCATATCAAGTCACACATTGATGCTGACTGAATCAAGCATCTCTTTACTTCTTTACTGCATCAAATAATAGTCTGCATTCTAATTTGAAGTTATTGCCACAAAATTACTCTTTCATTGAAATCATTGTGATCGTCATGCAATTAAAGTCATTAAGGATTATTTGGAGGTATGGAATTTGAGGGGCAATCACCCATGGCTAACAGAATTATTTAAGTTGCAGTAAAACTCCCTTTTTAAACTTTCCAACAGACTGACCCAGAAAAGTGTAAAATATGGGAAAATGTAAAATACAGGAAACCATGGGAAACACAACAAGAGAAAAATGAATAAATTACTCTTACTGTCATTCTCTTTATATTTTCAAACTATGAAATTAAAACAATTTAAAGTTTGCTCATTTAAAAAATCAGCAACTTGGAAGCAAAAGTCTTTCATGAAACCAATGTAAAAAGATACATGTGTTCTAATGTGAGACATAGTATTGATAATCATTATAAAATTATGATAAACAAAAATTATAACACAGTATTGGTTAGAACAATAAAGTTAGCAGTCTTTGTAAATAGAGAACAATAGGCCCGAAATCTACAGCCTGTTGCCAACAAGGAGGTCACTCGGTTTAGGGATGTCTTGGGTGAGAAGGAGGATAGAAATTGTTGTCATGCTGCGGAGCATCTTGAGGAGGAATGTCTATCTCTGACATCAATTTGTACCACCCTAAGACTGTGCACCTGGTATTGAGTAGTGTACTTCATGCAGAAGCAAAAACCTTTCATGAAAACCCATTATAGAGACAGCTATCTTCAGAAGTGGTGTTTATTTGTATAAATGACTGGTAAATTAACTTAAAGCTGTTGTAACACAATGCAATGAGCAGAAGGAAGGTTGCTACTAGAGCAACTGTTTACATCATTATTGACGTTAATGCAGTGACTTGGCATACTTTCCTGTATTAACACGATTCACGTTGTCCATCGCACTTCACATAATGTAGACTGGGAACTGTCTGCTAGGCACGCCCGATGTAAAACTAACTGGGCACAGCCCGTGCTGCCTGAGTTGTTGTTGTTCCGCCAGCAGAGGGCGTGGCCGAATTCTCGCATGCCCTCTGGTGGACGGGACTTTACTTGCGGCAACTACTGTCCATGATGCGCCGTGGCAATGTGCGCCTCCCACGATCTTTCTGGTGACTACTGCATTTCCCACCCTTCCAAACACTGCAAATCTATAATACAGGCAGCCATGACCGAGCATGCTGACAGTGAAAATCTGGTTTACCACATGAGTGCTACATTACATGATCAATAACTCTGCATATAGCCCATGTTTTCTGCTTTGTTTCAAGAATCGGAATACGGTGCACTTTTTGCAGAAATATGTATGAAAATCAATGTTAAAGGTGATGCTAATGTCAAAAAACTTAAAATGGTGGAAATGTTGTAGCACAGAATCATTAATGATGGAAAAGCATTGAGAGAATAGGACTTCTGCTGGGACCGACAAAAATGAATGTAAAAAGTAGTAAAACATAAATCCAGGAACATAAAACTGGGGTTTTACTGCATTTTTGACAATCAGTCATGCACTTCAGCTTTTTGTGCTGTTAAGAGTACCAACATCTTTTTCATAGCATTTGAATACAATGTACCGGAGATTATTTTCATGGTGTAACTGTACTTGTATATGAGGTCTGTGTGGATAATATGTCACAATGGTTTAGTCAACTCATGCAGATATCAACAAAGAATTCAACTATTATGACTGTCTTTTGCTTACATCAGTTTGAATTTTGTTTTCCTTGAACTTATGTTATCCTTTTGTCAAGTCAATATACAGTATTATGACTGTGACCATCAACTCATTTTAGCCAAACAGTAATTTCCAGTCTTACTTGTCCATTGCATTGTTTGTAATGTTTGCCAAATAGTGTATGGATCTAAGTATTCAATAATCTTAGTAGATTCTTTTCTTAACTTTGTTATGCCACATGACTGTTTGATCAATTTCTAACTTTCTGATCATTACCTTGCTGTTGTTCATTCTCTTAGTCCACACATCTCAAAGAACTGCTGTTTTACAATTTCTTCTTCACAGTGAGAGGAACCTTTTTGAACCATCCAAATTGCCTTAAGCACTAATATTAACATTCTGCAGTGTCATCCAATGATATTCCAGTCCATATTTCTACTAATTAGTGTATTATTCTGAGCTTTGAAATTTTGTAAATAGTTTGTACACTTTTTATTGAATGTTTGTAGTTCTATTTTTGTTCCTTTGATCAAATTATCTTTTTGGAAGCATATAAGCATCTTAAATGTTAGTTGGAAGATATATATATTATTCTTCCTTTTTATTTTTCTGGTTGGTTCCAACACACCTACCAAAGATTGTTATTATAGATAGATGACCTCCACTTACATCGTTTTCTATGACAAACTTGTCTTACACCTGAAAATTCATTAAGGCCTCATAGTGTGAATTTATATCATATTCCAGTACACCTTAAATTCTTACTGTTGTCCACTGTACAGGCATTATCATTACATATCACTATACCTGCTTTACCTGTTATCTTACACTCATATTTTATACTTTCACTTTACTGTACTTTGTGGCCATGATTGTTAATATAATTTTACTTGTTGGTACAACTGTTGGACTAGTCCTGCATAAACTGAATGTTATATGCCTAAATTATATATGTGCTTTTCTTGCCATTGGAATGGTGTTTTCCCCTTCTTTATTGTTTCTGCTGTAAGTAAATTTAAAATTCTTGATCTGGAGTCAGTATTGTAAGACTGTCTTGCCACTCATTGATAATTACAAAATGTTTGTTTTGTATTTATAGACATAATTCTTTGCTTCAAGTACAAAAATATCATAAAACTTCAGAGAGATAATTTCTCAGTGTTTTGATTGTAAAATGTATTAGGACCATCACTTTAGTTCTAAAATTTTTATATGTTATACTTTTGCTAGTGCTCTGTACCTGATAGTCAATTTTAAAGTCTGTTAAGTAATAGAAAGTGCTATGATCTTTGTTATTTGTTTTAATGTGAGTTTTATTTTCAACATTTAAAATGGCATATGTACACCATTCATAAGGCAGAAAACAGATTACAAAAATGAAAACAATTACTGAATAAAATCTGTCTTAAATAATGATAAAATGATCTAGTGTGTTCAGCTTCTTACTCTTTGAAAATATTTCAGAGATTTTATAATTTTTGTTATAATCAATATATTTAATTTTATCTCTACCTTTATATTATTCTTTTATATGTTAGTACTTGTATAGCTTTAAAATACATGCAAAGATTTGTTGTAAGATGAGAGAGTGTAGTTCTTTAAGATTGGTTATGTAATGGTAACCTGGATGCTGTGTCTGAACGAGAAGTGATTTATTCTTTTGCTATTATAAATGCAATTTCTGTGGTAGACACAAATGTAGAATTTATAAAACCATTAAGGGAACGAAAATATTTAATCACCAATAAATGGTGGAACAAGTATGGAATGTGCATTTTTTAATTGCAATATAGTCATAGATAGACTGAAGCATAAAAGTAAAATTTAAAAATATATGCAGATAATATAAGAGGTTCAGATTTCATACGAATTTTATATGAATATTGATCATGAAATCCAAAAGAATACTGGCTTCTTGCAGACAGTAAGAGACTTCACTCAAAATTTGTTAGTACTGCTCCATGTTTAGCAGTGACTTTCATTCTCTAGGGTCTTTGTTCAGGTCAAAAGTTTTGTTTTGATCAACTCTTTTGTGCCTAATTTGCTTGTTATTTGGTATATTTATTTATTTGCACATCAAGTTCTGTAGGACCAAACTGAGGAGCAATTATCCGAGGTCATGGAACATATCAGTACATGAAATTACAACATAAAAGCAATAACAGATAAAATAAAATGTTTATGAACCCAAAAAAAGTCAAGTCATAAGTTTAAGGAAACACAATCAACAATACAACAAGAATCAGCTTAATTTTTCAAGGAACTCCTCATTAGAATAGAAGGAGTGACCCATGAGTAAAGTCTTCAGTATCAATTTGAAAGTGCGTGGGTTACTGCTAAGATTTTTGAATTCTAGTGGTAGCTTATTGAAAATGGATGCAGCAGTATACTGCACACCTTTCTGCACAAGAGTTAAGGAAGTCTAATCCAAATGCAGGCTTGAATTTTACTGAGTGTTCACTGAGTTAAAGCTGCTTTTTTTTGGGAATAAGTTAATATTGTTAACAAGAAATAACAGTGAGGAATATATATATTGAGAGGCCAACATAAAAAAACCAGACTTGTGAATAGGGGATCGACAAGAGTTTCATGAACTTACACCAATTATTGCCTGAACTGCCCATTTCTGAGCCAAAAGTATCATTTTAGAATGGGAAGAGTTACCCCAACATATAATACCATATGACATAAGTGAATGAAAATAAGCAAAGTAGACTTTCTTTGTGTTGAATGATCACTCACTTCAGACACCATTCGAATAGTAAAAATGGCAGCATTAAGTCTTTGAACAAGATCCTGAACGTGGGCTTTTCATGACAGTTCACTGTCTATCTGAACAGTTATAAATTTGATCTATTCAGTTTCACTAATCATATGCCAATTCTGTGAAGTTAAGACATCAGGTTTTGTTGAATTGTGTGTTAGAAACTGTAGAAAACTGTGTCTTACTGTGATTTAGCATTAGTTTATTTTCTACAAGCTATGAACTTATGAACAGAAATATTTGAACCCAAGCCAATGTTGCACACAACATCCTTTACTATCAAGCTAGTGTCATCAGCAAATAGAAATATTTCAGAGTTACCCATAATACTAGAGGGCATATCATTTATATAAATTAGAAACTGGAGTGGCCCCAACACTGATCCTGGACACATTCCCCACTTGACCATACCCCACTCAGACCCCATATCACAGCCATTCCCAACACTGTCAATAATGACCTTTCGTTGTCTGTTGCTAAAGTAAGAAGTGAACCATTTGTGAGATACTCCCCATATTCCGTATTGGTCCAACTCCTGGAGCAATATTATTTTTGTGACCAGCACAATCAAACGCCTTAGTTAAATAAAAAAATACGCCTAGAATTTGAAACCTTGTATTTAACCCATCCAGTACCTCACAGAGAAAAGGGAATGTAGCATTTTCAGTTGTTAAAAAAATACACCTAGAATTTGAAACCTTGTATTTAACCCATCCAGTACCTCACAGAGAAAAGGGAATATAGCATTTTCAGTTGTTAAACGACTTCTAAAGCCAAACTGTACTTTTGATAGCAAATTGTGTGATATAAAATGATCAATTATCCTTACATACAGAGAATTTTCAATAACTTTTACAAACACTGATGGCATAGAAATAGGTCTAAAATTGTCTACGTTATCCCTTTCTCCCATTTTATAAATCAGCTTTACTACTGAGTACTTTAATCATTGAGGAAACTGACCATTCCTAAAGCAAATATGGCTAAATACAGTGCTAACATGTGCAGCACAGTACTTTAATATTCTGGTAGGCATTTCATTATATCCATGAGAGTTCTTAGTCTTCAGTGATTTAATTATTGACTCCATCTCTTCCTTGTCTGTATCACAGAGGAGTATTGCAGACATCAATCTCGGAAAGGCATTTTCGAAGAGAGATATATGATTCCCTGTAGAAACTAAGTTTTTATTTAATTCACCAGCAATGCTCATAAAATGAGTGTTAAGTACTGTACATCAATCTCACTTATCAGTAACAAAAAAAAAAAAAAAAAAAAAATAATCTTATGGCATTGTTGGTTGGGAGGCCCCATTCGGGGGAGTTCGACCGCTGTATTGCAAGTCCTTCTTAGGTCACGCCACATCGGCAACTTGTGAGTCAATGATGGTGGAAATGATGATGTAGACACAACACCCAGTCCCCTGCTGGGAATCGAACCTGGGCCCCCTGCATGGTAGGCGGTAACTCTACCGCTACGCTACGGAGGTGGACTATCAGCAACAGAAATATTTTTACTATGAACTGACTTTATATCATCAACCTTGTACTGCAGACCAGACACTTCCTCCTCAACTGACCGTATGTTTTAATTTTATCCAGTGAATTAGCTATTCTATTTTCATGCCACATACCCTTTGCCTTCCTAATAAAATTTTTAAACACCTTACAGTACTGTTTGTAATGGGCTACTGTAGCTTGATTGTGACTACTTCTAACATTTTGATATAATTCCCACTTTGTTCTACATGATATCTTTATTCCACTAGTCAGCCACCCAGGCTGTCTTTTACTGCTAGTACCCCATTTAGAATGTTCTAATGGAAAGCAACTCTCAAAGAGCATGAGAAAGGTATTAAGGAAAAAATTATATTTGTCATCTATGTTGTCAGCACTATAAACATCCTGCCACTCTCGTTCCCTGATGAGGTTTAAAAAACTCTGTGTTACTGTTGGATTAACTTACCTACATAGTTTGTAATTATATGTGACACTTGCTTGAGTACAAAAGCCTTTTAGTGTTAAAATTTGTGCATCATGGTCTGAGAGGCCATTCACACTTCTTCTATCAGAATGCCCATCTAGTAATGAAGAATGAACAAAAATACTGCTCCCCTGCACCCTAGTTGCGAGAAACACAGTCTGCATCAGATTATATGAATTTAGGAGATCTACCAACATCCTCTTTCTTGCACCGTCATATACAAAATTTATATGGAAGTCACCACATATAACTAATTTCTGATACTTCCTATAAAGTGAATCAAGACATCCCCTCTAGCTTGAGCAGAAATGCTCTGAAGTCAGAGTTAGAGGACCTATGAAGAACAACAATTAGAAGTTTAGTTTCACTAAATTCAGCAGCCCCTGCACAACATACAAATACCTGTTCAGTGAAGAACTGTGATACGCCTATGGACTCAAATGGAATACTGTTTTTTACATACATGGCCACTTCCCCACCCCTCAAGGAACTCCTTGAAAAACAGCCAGCTAATCTGTACCCTGGTAAAGGAAGCCTCTGAATTGTCAAATTATTTAAATGGTGCTCTGATATACCAATAATTTCAGGATCAACATCTATAAGCAGTTCACTAACTTTATCTCTAATACCTCTCATATTTTGATGAAATATGCTAATTCCTTCTCTACATAGAAGCATTATGTCCTCTTAAGGTGAGACGTTAGTTAGAGGGACTTCTTTTAAGCAGGTACACCTATCAGCTGACTTCAATCTAAAATACACTCCTGGAAATGGAGAAAAGAACACATTGACACCGGTGTGTCAGACCCACCATACTTGCTCCGGACACTGCGAGAGGGCTTTACAAGCAATGATCACACGCACGGCACAGCGGATACACCAGGAACCGCGGTGTTGGCTGTCGAATGGCGCTAGCTGCGCAGCATTTGTGCACCGCCGCCGTCAGTGTCAGCCAGTTTTCCGTGGCATACGGAGCTCCATCGCAGTCTTTAACACTGGTAGCATGCCGCGACAGCGTGGACGTGAACCATATGTGCAGTTGACGGACTTTGAGCGAGGGCGTATAGTGGGCATGCGGGAGGCCGGGTGGATGTACCACCGAATTGCTCAACACGTGGGGCGTGAGGTCTCCACAGTACATCGATGTTGTCGCCAGTGGTCGGCGGAAGGTGCACGTGCCCGTCGACCTGGGACCGGACCGCAGCGATGCACGGATGCACGCCAAGACCGTAGGATCCTACGCAGTGCCGTAGGGGACCGCACCGCCACTTCCCAGCAAATTAGGGACACTGTTGCTCCTGGGGTATCGGCGAGGACCATTCACAACCATCTCCATGAAGCAGGGCTACGGTCCCGCACACCGTTAGGCCATCTTCCGCTCACGCCCCAACATCGTGCAGCCCGCCTCCAGTGGTGTCGCGACAGGCGTGAATGGAGGGACGAATGGAGATGTGTCGTCTTCAGTGATGAGAGTCGCTTCTGCCTTGGTGCCAATGGTGGTCGTATGCATGTTTGGTGCCGTGCAGGTGAGCGCCACAATCAGGACTGCATACGACCGAGGCACACAGGGCCAACACCCGGCATCTTGGTGTGGGGAGCGATCTCCTACACTGGTCGTACACCACTGGTGATCGTCGAGGGGACACTGAATAGTGCACGGTACATGCAAACCGTCATCGAACCCATCGTTCTACCATTCCTAGACCGGCAAGGGAACTTGCTGTTCCAACAGGACAATGCACGTCCGCATGTATCCCGTGCCACCTAACGTGCTCTAGAAGGTGTAAGTCAACTACCCTGGCCAGCAAGATCTCCGGATCTGTCCCCCATTGAGCATGTTTGGGACTGGATGAAGCGTCGTCTCACGCGGTCTGCACGTCCAGCACGAACGCTGGTCCAACTGAGGCGCCAGGTGGAAATGGCATGGCAAGCCGTTCCACAGGACTACATCCAGCATCTCTACGATCGTCTCCATAGGAGAATAGCAGCCTGCATTGCTGCGAAAGGTGGATATACACTGTACTAGTGCCGACATTGTGCATGCTCTGTTGCCTGTGTCTATGTGCCTGTGGTTCTGTCAGTGTGATCATGTGATGTATCTGACCCCAGGAATGTGTCAATAAAGTTTCCCCTTCCTGGGACAATGAATTCACGGTGTTCTTATTTCAATTTCCAGGAGTGTAGATGCAGCTCTAACACCAACTACTACAGGAATTTTTTCATGAGTAGTCCCACCACCACCCACCACTGTCACCTATAAGCTTTGCTAGCCTCTCCTTCCCATACCTATTTAGGTGCAGGCCATGCCTAGTGAAACTCGATCTGCTGATAGACTCAACTGGCACCACTGAAATGTTACCCATGCCCTCTGCCATCAGTGCCCTCTCCAGCTCCATATTAACGCGCCTAACAGCTGCATTAAATGAGGCCACTCATGACACTGAAACAGTTGCATTAAATGCACATAAGTGCCACCAGTTTGAGTAGCTATCTTTACCAAGTCAGCACCTACATCATATTCCTCAGCCCTATGAAGACTGTTCCCTGCTTGACCCATTATCACTACCTGATCCTCCTTTGTAAAATTCCTACACAACTCCCAATGCTATCAGTCACCTGAACCAACCCTGCACTAGGCTTCACAACGCTGGTGACCAGGTACTCACTCCCCAACATTTCCTGCAACTGCTGGGTCATACCTATACTGTGTGAACTACCTATCAGCAGAACCTTCTTCTTTCTGTTAGACTTTGCAACTGACCTAGGTCTCCTAACTGCTGAGGACTGCTGGATGTTTCCTACAACTACAGCAACAAGAGGCACTTATCCACCCAACTCTGACAGTTGGTCAAATCTATTGCATATACATAAAGTACAACTGCCTGAATACCTCCTCTTCCTAGCTGCCTTCTTGCCAACAGCCAGTTCCCATTCCCCAGCACCATTTACCCTCCTCAACGTATGTAGTTCCTCCTTTGCGTGTTGTAACTGCACCTGAAGGGCACAGATCTTATGCTCCTGCTCCTCTGTCAACTTATTTCTACTACAGATTCTGGATTCCCAGGAGAGGATCTCATTAGAATGCCCACTGACTTCCCCACTGCATTCCCACCAATGAAAATACTTTGAATAAATCCCATACTATAACCCACTTCTCAGAAACCTATGACAGAGCCCATACTTCTCACCCATGGTGAAATTTTACAGTTACTGGAGAAAACTATATGTCTACATTACCTAAGTTCAGTATCACGAGTAGAACTATTTATAGAGCTAGCTATAGCGATCTCAAAACTCTCTCTCTACTAAGAAAGCAACTACTTATATTAATGCTACTAAACCACAACTAATACCAACAAAACTACACAAAATTATTAGCTAAAACCAAAAATTCAAGCAGCCACTGGAACACTCAATGAAGTTGAAACACTGAATGAAAATTTTGCTAAAATATTTCACTAGAAACAATAAGAAACATCAGCTGAAAACTAAAACACAAAATTTACTAAATGACTTCAAGCCACAGAAAACTCTAAAAACACAGCAAGCAAATGTTTCCAAAAGTTTATTAAATCATTATTTCACCACAAATGGGCATGAAACACTGCTTAAAACTATTAAATTTAATAACTGTATAACTGTGCACAAATAAATTTGTCAGTACTTAACTTTACAACTGCTACAACTGCAACTGCATGCTGTAAAATGTAAACACACTGCTGAGGCATGAGTCTTGGATGAATGATTTCAGGGGTAAGGGGAGGGGGACGACAAATGTTTGCATACTGGACTTTCAGAATCAACCACTAAATAACATCAAAAGCTGACTCCAAGATAAAATCTATAGGTAACTTATTATTACCCCGACATCACATTTCTTGACAGTGTACAACAACTAATCATACTAAAAGGCACATTTCAGAAAGATCTTTAATGTGGTGCATATTAGCTTCACTGCATGCTTAATGTTTTTGGTGTTTTCATTTCTAAGCTTCATATGTTTAATGTTTTGTATGTTCAAACTGTGGTGCTTATGAGTTTGTGTGATGAAACAGTCATGTTTCTGTCATGTCACAGGTCTTGTGCTGTGATTGGTTGACATGTATGACCCAAATGTTAATTTACATACCATATTTGACATATTTATATTTGTGTATTGTGAAAATATGCATTATAGGTGATTCAGTTCACTAAAGATCTCTCCAAAATATGTTATTTTTAGTATGGTTTCTTGTGCTAAAGCCTCATAAAATATGACACTTTAACAAAAAAAAAAAAAAAAAAAAAAAAAAAAAAAAAAAAAAAAAAAAAAAAAAGATAGTAAGAATGACGCATTTTGAAAAATGTGACATCAGTGGCTAAATATGTCATCACCCTTTTTTTCAGTCAGTTTCTTAAGCTAAATTGATAGTTACAACAAAAAAATTGTTTCTTGTTGTCTACTAATGCGCCTATGCTTACATTAATGGATTTGTTTATAGATTAAATCAGCTTGTCTCCCCTTCTGCACTGCAAAATGGGAGATGACCCTTTCACTGAAATTTGGCTGATTCAGTAGTTCTGAATGTTGTAAATGTGCAAAGTCTGTTCTCATTCATAGTATAATGCACAATTGTTGACACCCACTTTAACATAGAGCAGCAGCATTCTTCCACCCCTCTTGTCACTGGGGAGGTTACTATTATCTGCCGAAGTTTAACACTTTCAGGAAAATTGCTTTCATAAAGAAAATTCAACATAGTCAAAGCACCTGACACTCACATAAAATCCTTTTGGCTGTATGACATATTCAGTTCAGGACCTAAGTCTGAGGACTGTAATTTAAACAAATTAATAGCACCTCTCAGTTCATTTTTGGGGAAAACAATTTTGTGTTTTAAAAACAATGATGGTTCAAATAACTGTACAATGACAAGTGATCATTAAAATTGAATCAATTACTGATCTAAGTCATGATGCATTTGCATACATCTTGTGCACACACCATTCTTTATTCAGCGAAAAAAAAGTTCAGATGTGTGTGAAATCTTATGGGACTTAACTGCTAAGGTCACCAGTCCCCCTTGCACACTGCTTAACCTAAATTATCCTAGGGACAAACACACACACCCATGCCCGAGGGAGGACTCGTACTCTGCCGGGACCAGCCGCACAGTCCAGGACTGCAGCGCCTTAGACCGCTCAGCTAATCGCGTGCGGCCTGATTCAGTGAAACATCCCCAATTTGCAGTTGGTTATTCCTCTTTCCACTGATGGCCATGTCAAGTGAGGCACTGACAAGCAGGACAGAAGCTGCGAAGTGAGATACATATTTAATGACTGTCACTGTATCAGTGTTCCTATGCTGTTGTTGACTGAACAGAATGCCACAATGAGGCATGACTTTATTAAAAAGAGAAAGAGAGGGATAAAAATACCAGAAGAGGATATCGTCCTCTTGCAGGAAACCCTTCAGTCCCTTAGCCTCATTTATTGTCCTGTAATCATTAGTAACATCATCAGTCATTTACTCCATACATTCAATAATTTTCTTTTGGTATTCACATATAGTGTTCATGCTCTGTGGTTTGAAAATGAATCTGATGGCCTGAGGAGAGGTGGGAATATGTTTCTTCACCATTCTGTCAAGAGAGTGGGGAAAATAGGTTAGAAATTTCTTCAGAGTTTCTGAAAAAGATCTGCACTTACTTATTGCCTTTCACACAACATTCAATAAATAAATTTAACTGGTGCATGTAACAGTGAATGAAGTGAGCATTTTTATGCACCTCTTTAACTCTGATTTGAACTCCACTTTTGTGGCCATTTGGGGAGAACCACTGCAACAATGAGCTAACAGTTTCTCAGGTGTTCATTTATGTTCATTTTCTCTAGCTCACTGAGAACAGCTGCAGTCTGACTTTTTGGTCGTACAAAGGCAATAAATCTTTCATTTGTTTTTCCCAGTAGCTCATACTGAATTGTTACAACAGCTGTGACAAATTTGCACAGTCAGTGGTTTCGTCAACTTTGATTGTTAGGGTATTTGTGTTTGGTAGTTCACTCCTGATGAGATTGAAGCATACCTCACAAATTAATTGCAGCAGTTTGTTTTGAATTGCTTTGCACAGACTAAAAAAAACCTGGTTTTTAAATTTTTTAATGTGGTTCTTCTAGATGCAGTCCAGTTCTGACATCAAATCAATTAGATTTCCTGGATTCTTGGAATTTTCTGTTTCATCAAAACCTCTTAAGGCAAGCTTGAATTTGCTGTAAAATTTAATGCAGTCTACCAGTTTACTCAGATATACCAGTGTTTGACACATTTTTGTTGTATATCTTTACATTAAGATGGTAATTACTATCTACTTGACACATAAAGTGCACTTTCCGTAGCACTATAAATTCATTAAAACCATTTACATGTTTTTCACTGGAACTCTGTTTTTTCACCTTTGCATGTACATTTTTTAAGTCTGTGATACCATTCTGAGCACAGGCGCTATCACTATTACTTGTCACGAGATAGAATGGAAAGATGCATTTTTCATTTCACAAACACACAACTGCACTGCATTGTACATTGCCCTGTTAAAAGTGTGTGTATTTCATTACTTGGATTTGCACAGTTTGCGTTCTTGGTTGGTACCAGCCAAGCACAGGCAGGGTGGCTACTCCAGCAAGTGACCAAATGGTATAAATTGCCCTGAAGATGACCCTATCGTGGATTGAAACCGGTTGGCGGCAAAATAAATAATGCAATTGTGACTGTCATTTCGAATAATTGATTAACTGTATTGATCACAGCTAAGTGCTGTATGTTTTAATCAGTACTTTTAGCACATTCATTCACATACCTATGGAGCTTTTCCATGTTTTTAAGAATCATTTCCTCATAATGTGCAAATTTAGCCACTGTATGATTGGAACTCATGAAAGTTGCTTTTACTACTGTTATTTGCTCTTTGGTCAACTTAAGCAATTGCCTCTGTTCATTTTCAGTTAATTCAATCTTTGATTTGAAATAGGAGGCATCCTATTCATTTAATGTCCCAAATAATATTTTACTGAGTGCACCCGCAAAATTTAAGGCACTTTGTTTCCTTTGTACCTCATGTCTGCTTAATTCTCCAATTAGCCCTTGCAAATTCTGGATCTTGTTGACAAGCCATTCCAAAGCTTGCTCTACATTTTGTAACGTACCCTCTCTGTTATTGTTTTTTGTTATTGTTTTTTTGTTATTGTGGTTGTAGAGATATGAAATTATTGTAGCGGTTTGCTTAGTCAGCCGTACTTTGGAATTTTTTGACATTAAATGGAGCCTGAAACTTGCGTAATAAATACTTCGCGTAAAGTGCTATTTGCAACATAAACAAAAATTAATTGTGGCGATGCAATCCACAGAATATTAACAGAAAAGCTTTAGAACAATGCGCACGACTGACTAGACACATTCAGAGGGTACGTACATTTGCGTACGAGTGGTTGCGATCTGATGAGAAAGATCTATCTTAAATTTTTTTGTGTAAAATAATTACGTCGTAACACACTCGGAGATTGCAAACGTACAGTCAGGGTAGAGGCACGTACTTTCTATCATTCCCCATGGCGTGGGTGAAAGAATTGCAATTATTTAAATTTAAGAATATTTCTTTTTCAATCGGACTTCTATTTTTATACAAAAAGGAAGATTGCAGCTTCTGAATGTCTCAGCAAAAACACATCGAAATTAATCTTAGCAGCCACCAAAGGAAAGTAGTGAGCACAATCACAATTGTTGAGCACAATTGTTGAGCAGCACCATCGTAAAGATCATCGCCTCCATCTAAAATTCTCCTTCTCGAATTAACAGAATAATTTGTATTTCATTGGTATGGGATTTAGGCTTGATCTTGACAGAAATTATAAAACACATTTTTCGTCATTTAACACCTTCATTTAACACACACATAGACATGAAACTATACAGTACATCTTTACGACAGCACATCAGAACAAAAAGGTAGTTAATACTAGAAGTAATAAAAGAATCTCAAAATTAGTCCTTTGTCTCTCAATGATAAATAAGTTTTTTAGAGTATTCCTCTGGTATGACAGTCGAACAAATTTTCTTCTTGTATCTTTGAGATTAAATTACAACATTTTTTAGTTCCTTTTCAATTTGTACCTTCTTAATCAATTATTCCCAAGCTTGTTAACTTCTGTTTACAATATCCTACCAATAAATGTGTCAGTCTCTTTGTCTCATCAGCTTTCTCCAGAAGTTCTACATCTATATATGTATATGCTCTGCAAACCACCGTGAGATGCGTGGCATAGGGTACGTCCCATTGTACCAGTTATTACAGTTTCTTCCTGTTCCATTCACATATGGAGCATGGGAAGAATGATTGTTTGAATGCCTCTGTGCAAGCAGCAGTTATTCTTATCTTATGCTCATGATCCCTATGTTAGTGATACATAGGCAGTTGTAGTAAATTCCTAGAGCCATAATTGAAAACAGATTTCTGAATCTTTGTTAGTAGACTTTCTCTGGATAGTTTAGGTCTATATCCAAGAGTCTTCCAGTTCAGTTCCTTCAATATCTCTGCGACACATTCCCACGTATTAAATAAACCTGTGACCATTCATGCTGCCCTTCTGTGTATATGTTCAATATCTCCTGTTAGTCCTATCTAGTACAGGACCCACACACTTAAGCAATATTCTAGAACTGGTTGCATGAGTGATTTGTAAGTAATATTTTTTGTAGTGTGATTGCACTTCCCCAGTATTCTACCGATAAACCAAAGTCTACCACCTGCTTTACCCACAACTGAACAATCATTCCATTTTATATCCCTACAAAGTGTTACACCCAGGTATTTGTATGAACTGGCTGTTTCCAACAGTGAATCATTTATATTATAGCTGTAGGATGCTATGTTTTTTTGTTTTGTGAAGTGCAAAATTTTACATTTCTGAACATTTAGAGCAATTGTTGGATGTGAGGTCTGCCAGTTATGCAAAACACCATTTTTTTTCAGTACTGAGACACTGTCATTAACTGCAAACATGGCCAATACAAGGAGCTGCAAATCAAAATGATGGATTTTTATAGCAATTTCCCAATGTCTGGTCCATGTTGAAATCTTATCAAGATCTGAGTGAATATTTATGCAGTTTCTTTCAGATAGCACTTCATTATAAATAACTGCATCATCTGCAAAAAGCCTGGTTGTACTATTAATATTGTCTGAAAGGTTATTAATATAGAATATGAATAGCAAGGATCCCAACACACTTCCCAGGGGCACACCTGAAGTTACTTCTACATCTGACAATGTCTCTCCATCCAAGCTGTCCTCCCTACCAAAAAGTCCTCAATCCAGTAACAAATTTCACTTGATACCCCACATGATCATACTTTTGACACTAAGTGTAGGTGCAATACTGAATCAAATGCTTTCAGAAATCAAGAATACATTATCAATATTTTCACAGTCTATGCTGGTTGGCTTTGAAGAGGCAATTCTGTTCAAGGTACCTCATTATGTTTGAGTTCAGAATATGTTCTAAGATTTTACAGCAAATTGATGTCAATTGATGACAGTAGTTTTGTGGATCACTTCTTCTACCCTTTTTGTAGATGGATGTGACCTGTGCCTTTTTCCAAGAACTGGGTACAGTTTCTTGTTTGAGGGATATACAGTAGATTATAGTTCAAAAAGAAGCTAACTCTGCCACAAATTCAATGTACAATCTGAGAGAGATTCCATTGGGACCTAGAGCCTTGTTCAACTTTAACGATTTCAGCTGTTTCTCAACACCATTGACACTAATACCTATTTTATTTATCAGTTCAGTGGTACAGCTCTAAATTGAGGCAATTCTCTGAGGTTTTCATTTGTAAAGGAACTTTTGAAAAAGTTGAGCATTTCAGCCTTTGCTTTGCTGCCCTCGGTTTCAGTTCCTGTCTCATTTACCAGGACTGGAGACTTACTTTGATGCCACTAACTGTCCTTATAGATGACCAGAATTTCTTTGGGTTCTGTGAAAGATCACTTGACAATACTCTGCTACAGCAGTCACTGAAGGCATCACACATTGATCTCTTGACAGCCAAATGCGTTTCATTCAGCATCTCTCTATCTATAGCCCTATTCTTTGTTTTACACCTATTATGCCGTAATCTCTGTTTCTTCAGAATTTTTACAGTGACTGTATACCATGAAGGTTCCCTCTCATTATGGGTACATATCTGTCCAGTGCATGGTCAACAATTCCTTCAAACTTTAGCCAGAGTTCCTTTACATGCTCCTGCTCTGTTCTGAAAGTTTCAAGTTCCTCATTGAAATATGACACCCAGTTTCATGGACATATGTATCTTTCTGCTTGTTTTAATTATCCTTTATACTTTGGTAATCATTGTGGCCACAACCACGTCATGGTCACTGATACCAGTTTGGATGTGGACGTCAGCAAAGAGGTCAGGTCTGTTTGTTGCCATTAGATACAATATAGGTTTCTAACTATCTGTTGTAGGTAATTTTCAGAGAAGGTATTTAGTAAAGTTTCACAGGATGTGTTATCATGCCCACCACTAACAAAACTTTAATTTTCCCAATTAATTGTTGAATGATTAAAGTCTTCACCAATGATTGCAGTATGATTGTGGAACTTAGGCACCAGCTTGAACAGTCCCCTGCTGACATGCAGGGTCCATGGATTCACAAGGTTGTTTCCATACTGGTTCACATCCATCCATTCGATACAATGTGAAAAGAGACTTGTCTGACCAGGCAACAAGTTTCCAGTCATCAACAGTCCAATTTCGGTGTTGACGGGCCCAGGTGAGGTATAAAGCTTTGTGTCGTGCAGTCATTAAGAGTACACAAGTGGGCCTATGGTTCCAAAAGCCCATATCAATGATGTTTCATTGAATAATTCACACACTGACATTTGTTGATGGACCAGGATTGAAATCTGCCGCAATTTTCTGAAGAGTTTCACTTCTGTCATGTTAAATGATTCTCTTCAGTTATCATTGGCCCCATTGTTGCAGGATCTTTTTCCAGCCGCAGCGATGTCAGAGATCTGATGTTTTACTGGATTCCTGATATTCACAGTTTTCTCTTGAAGTGGTTGTGAGGGAAAATCCCACTTCATTGCTACCTCAGAGATGCTGTGCCTCATTGCTCATGCACCAACTGTAACACTACATTTATATTCACTTAAATCTTGATAACCTGCCACAGTAGCAGCAGAAACAACTGTGACAGACACTTGTTGTCTTATATAAGCATTGCGACCACAGTGCCGTATTCTGCCTGTTTTCATGTCTATGTATTTGAATATGCATGCCTATAATAGTTTGTTTGGAACTTCAGTGTAGTACTCTTTGTTCTTCTCCTTACATTGTTTATTATAATCCCTGGCACATTGATACATCTTACTCATTTTTTATTTTAGTTCAGGTACATATTTATAAGCAACACCTGTGGGATCTCTCTGCAATATACCCAGTATACTACATGTTATACCAAAAAATAACTCATGTAGTGTATAATTTGTGGCTATATGGGTTGTAGTATTGTACATGAATATCACAAATTGGAGCCATTCATCCTAATTTGACTGAGCCCTGTTGATATAGTGTCCCAGGAATTCTCTTATAGTTTGGTGTGACCTTTCCAATGCTCCATTCGATTGAGGATGATAACAGGAGGTCTGTACCCTACCAGTCCTTAACAGTCTGCATGCTGTACGTGTATTATAATAATAAAAAATGATATGTAATTATAATGGAAAAAAAGTAGTAGAGGACAATACAATTGCATTTTTACTAAATGTTCTGCATGTATGAGATTGTGCTATTCTTCATTCACTTTACCTTGCATCACTTCTGTGTGTGTGTGTGTGTGTGTGTGTGTGTGTGTGTGTGTGTGTGTGTATGTCCATCACTATATAGAGGGAAACATTCCACGTGGGAAAAATTATATATAAAAACAAAGATGAGGTGACTCACCGAACGAAAGTGCTGGCAGGTCGATAGACACACAAACAAACACAAACATACTCACAAAATTCAAGCTTTCGCAACAAACTGTTGCCTCATCAGGAAAGAGGGAAGGAGAGGGAAAGACGAAAGGATGTGGGTTTTAAGGGAGAGGGTAAGGAGTCATTCCAATCCCAGGAGCGGAAAGACTTACCTTAGGGGGAAAAAGGACGGGTATACACTCGCACACACACACACACACACACATATCCATCCACACATATACAGACACAAGCAGACATATTTAAATATGTCACTGTGATGGAGGACGGAACTGTCCCAGGCAGGGTTCAATTTGGATAGTGTCTTGGGGAGTTGAATCATTAGGAGTAGGATTAGGATCATTTTTCTTCATGGCAAAGTGATATTTCCAGCAGAGAGTATGGGTGTGGGACAGTAAATCTTTGACAAGGGCTGTTTGATTGAATCTGGGAGTAAGGCTGAAGGTGAGGCCTTTGGATAGGACAGAGGTTTCGAATTTGGAAAGAGGTTTGGAGGAAAGGTTAACTACTGAATTAGGGTGTTGTGGTTCCAGATTGTGTTGATTGGAATTTTGAGGTTTTGGAGGGAGTGGAACTGGAAGTGGGAGATTGAGTAGATGGGAGAGACTGGGTCTGTGTGCAATGAGAGGAGGTTGAGGTTTGCTGGAAAGGTTGTGAAGGGTGAGTGAGTTGCCTTTCCAGAGGTGGGAACCAGGAGATTGGATAGTTTTTTGAGGTGGAGGGTGGCGTGCTGTTCTAATTTGATGTTGGCCTGTAGGAGGATGCTCTGAACAGCCGGTGTGGATGTGGGAGAGGAAAGATTGAGGACTTTTATTAAGGATAGGAGCTGACGGGTGTGTTCATTGGCTGAGTTGATGTGTAGGTGAAGGATTAGGTGGGTGAGGGCAATGGATTGTTCAGTTTGGAACTGGTATAGGGACTGATGGAAAGAAGGGTTACAGCCAGAGATGGGAACTTTAAGTGTGAGGCCTTTGGGGGTAATGCCAAATGTCAGACAAACCTGAGAAAATAAAATATGGGAGTGTAATCTGGCTAGGGCGAAGGCATGTTTGCGGAGGGAATGTATATAAAACTTAATGGGGTCATTGTGGGGATGTTGTGAGGGTGACATGGTATTGGAAGGTGGAAAGTGTAACATGAGGCTGAAATGAAAATATATATATATATATATATATATATATATATATATATATATATATATATATATATATATATATATATATATATATATATATATATATATATATATATATATGGGGAGAGAGAAAGGTGGACCCGAAAGCAACTGGAGATCTGGTGTGAAAAAAGGCGAAAAAGTGTTGGTTATAGCTGGGCTATGTTGATCCTGTGGTGAACTTGGGTTGGTAGACAACAATGTGCACAAAGGTTAGGTGGTTGTGTTGATGCCAAAACACGTTAAAGGGTTGAGCAATTCGGGAAAATTTCGAAAAAACTGCGTGTAAATGTATTAAAAGGAGTGGTTTTGTGTTGGCAGATTGTGAAAATGAGGCTAACAATTGTCTGACGAAGAAATAATGACGTTAAAACCTGTGGGAAGGGGCTAAAAAAGATCAGTGATGTGGGAAAAACGGAAATGGAAAAAAGCAAAAGTTATTAGAACTAGCCGAAATGGCTGTTTAATAGCTGAAAAGAACAGTATGTGAACTGGAAATGGTGGATTTTATAGCAGCAGTAGTGTTGAAAGTGGAAAAATTTTTTTGGTTATGGTTTGGAAGTGGGTTACGTATTATTGAGTATATATAGGCGGGATAAAATTGTATGGTAGATTCTGTAAAGAGGAGAAGGTGAATACAAAGTGAAACTACTTGCAAAAACAGAAAGAGAAAATAAGATGACAGGAAAGATTTCAGAATGCAACATTGACAGTAACAAACGTAATTGTTGGGTTCAAATTAATGATATGAATATAATAGAGGGAAACATTCCACGTGGGAAAAATATATCTAAAAACAAAGATGATGTGACTTACCAAACGAAAGTGGTGGCAGGTCGATAGACACACAAACAAACACAAACATACACACAAAATTCAAGCTTTCGCAACCAACGGTTGCTTCATCAGGAAAGAGGGAAGGAGAGGGAAAGACGAAAGGATGTGGGTTTTAAGGGAGAGGGTAAGGAGTCATTCCAATCCCGGGACTGAAAAGCCTCACCTTAGGGGGAAAAAAAACCAGGTATACACACACACACACACACACACACACACACACACACACACACACACATGTCCATCCGCACATACACAGACACAAGCAGACATTTGTAAAGACAATGAGTTTGGGCAGAGATGTCAGTCGAGGCGGAATTAATTATTTTGTCGTCTTCTGAAAGCTCTTATACTTCTGTTAGGACCATGGTCTTCCTCTCCTACATTTCAATTGTAGATGCAGGAAACTGACTCCAAGGACACCAGTGCCTTTCAGGATGAAGGAAATCCTCCCAACTTGGCTCCATTTCACTTCAATAAAAGTACTTAATACTGTTGTTATATCTCCTGTTATTCAGAATCACATATAATACAAAACAGTCATAGCATGTCATACTTTGAGCAATACATCTTAACCATCCTTCTACATGCAAGAGAGTGAAACAAAATCATGTACAAATAAAAGTGAATGATGGATTTTATTCATTTGTTTGCCCACTTTACCATGGATGCATAATTAACATCTTTGCTGACACTTACTGTTGGTTCTTGCTTCTGTCATTATCGCTGTTTTCATTTATTTTTTTTTTATATAAATTTTAACTGTACCATATCAGGGTGTCTTTCACCATGTACCTACACGATTGCCCCCACACTGTATGTTGACATGGCATGGAGACATACAGTGTTTTTGCATGTACATATTCTTATTTACATTTGCTGATAGAGGCTGATGCCCTTTATTTTTGGGCTTCTCTTTTACTTAATGGAATGGATATGTCAGCTTACCCTTCTACAAGAAATTGAAAGATTATGTACATAATATGATAGTTAATTACATATTTGAATTTAGCATGCTGGCATTAATGTTCAGTTTGCTTCGGCCTCACTGCTGGATTTTGCGCTTGGGCACTAGTAGGTTTGGTGGCTAAACATGAGCTGCTAAAGGTCAACATACTAGTTGCTTCCATCGCATGTGTGTGCACTCATTTTCTTAGTGTAATTTCATATTGAGTGTCACACTTTCACCTGAGTATTACATATTAAATAATTTCCATGGCATTTGTCTTCATTCTGGGTGCTGTGTGTGTGTTTATCATTCAAAATCTGAGGCTGTGGCAGAAGACCTCCATTCTTACAGCCTGGGCATCATTATTACCCGTCGTAGTCACATTTTCAGCAGAGAGAACCCTGGCCGACAGGATCTGTTGACAAGGTAAGTACTGGCTTGAACAACTATGGTACACTTATTAATATATCAAGTGTTGTGAGACACAATACTCAGAGATTACTTCATTGCACACGTATGTTTATGTCGCCATAATGCACCATCCATTTTGTTGCAAGACACATATAGTCATCCAAAACACTGTATAAATTGCTTGTCTTTAGAGTTAACTCCTCTACATGGTTTGGTTTCCAATGAAATTCAAACAATTATTGAGTTACAACAATATATAACATGAGAGATTATACCTATGGCTGACATTCCATCCATCACTTATACTACAAACATAAATTTCTTAAGTTTTAAAATGTAATAAGTTTTTCATTAACTGGGTTCTGTTACTACAGTTTGTGTGTTAGTTTTAATTTATCTTCATTCACATCACATATACAAATTAATTACATAATGCATTATTATGGAATGTTACAAGCATATGCTACATTTATACTTCATTTTATAGGTAGGCTTTTATCACTTATGGGAGCTCATTTATTCCTTAGGTAGAGGAGGAAGAAAAACATTCAAAACAAAAACACTATGCACTGCTGGTCTAACTACACTTGGCACTGCCTCCTTTGTTTTGAGGGGGGGGGGGGGGAAGGAAATACTCATCTACTTGTTCAAGGATTTATGTGGAAATGTTCTCATACAATCATAGACTAGTTGCCAAGGAACTTTTATCTCAAGGAAATGATGTGTACCGACAAATCATTCATGTACTATCATGCTGTTTCTTCAAGCACATGCAATTCACATGCAGCTGAGTGTTAATTATGAAAGAATTTCAACCATCATAGACTTATCTTTCTCTAATACATGGAAATGTCATTATTTATGCTTTCATGTGACACAATAAAAATTAATTGGTTTTTGTATAATCACATGCTTAAATGTTATGTGTACTTTGCAGTGAATAGGTACTGGTAAATGTCATGGAGCTATTCTGCGACAATGCATAGTTTCATTTTTAATTGTCTTATGATCTTGGTATACATAACCTTACAACTAAATTGTTTACTCGAGGTGCAGCCCATTTCTTCATTTGGTACCTGCTACTCTCAACGTAATTCTCTTCTTCTACGCTGTGATGAAAGAAGAAAACTTAAATGTAACTTAAATCTAATTGCATTATGTAGTTCAGTGGTCAGTGATACATTTGGTCATTACATCTGTCTGCAGATATTTCCATATTTTGTTTAAATTCATAGACATTCATTTATTCTCTTACCCTTTATGATCATTTACCCTTCAAAGAGAACTATTTGACATTTCCTACAGTAGTTTATCATTTCTCCTTAGCTTACACATATCGTATTTTTCTTCATAATGTGAAATAGCTTGTAAATATGTTGTATATAGCTTAGTATTTAATTAAATCTGTGTGTACATATATCAATAGGTTCCTTAGTTCTTAGACAGTAGATGTAATTGATTAGTATTTCCGTTTATTTTGTATTTAAAGTTACTTGTACATATCGCATTCCTATTTGGTTGCCCTTCTGCCAGTCTGTCACGCATGCACTCATGTCAATGCCTCCTCTGCTACTACTGACATCAGCACATATTGTTCAGTGCACACAGCTGAGCCATAAGCTAATTTTGCTTATACTTTTGCTTCATGTGAAGCAGTGTATTACTTCTCATTCTTGTTGAATTTATGCCTACATGTACAAATCAAAAGAATTACTTATACCTATACACATTACTTTATCCTAAAATACACTATTTTGTGATAGAAGGAAAAATGCTACCTTGCTTCATCATTCTACAAAAGCTTTTATATCTTTGTGAGGGTGTAGAACCTTGTCTCTCCCTGTTTTCTCATAGAATAATCTGTATGTTCCAGGGTAAGGTATTTTGGAAATTATATATGGTCCTGAATAGAGTAATTGGCACTTCTTATTCAGTTTGCCAGTTTTTGTCAATTTAGGGTGCATCTATAAGAGAACTCATTGCCTTTCAGAAAATTGTGTAACATGTTTCAGTTTATTATTATCAATTTTCTGTCTATACTCGGCCCTGTTTTCGAGTGAAATCATAGCTTGTTTGATTTTATCTTGTAGTGTCATTTCTTTAGTGGGTTCCTTAGGTATGGATGACTCCCACTCATTCGTTTGTTTTGTCAGGAATGTCAGTTTGCTAAAAGTAAAACCTGTTGAAGAATGTGGAAGGCTATTGACAACTTGCATGAAAGAAGTTACATATTCTACCCATCGGGTGTGTTTGTGAGGGGTGTATGTCCTTATAAACTGGTTAAATTCTTTAAAGACTCATTCTACTGGGTGTGCCTCTGAGTGAAGAAAGCTTACTAACACATGTTTTATGCCCTGTGAGGTCATAAATTATTTTCACTTTTGCCCAATGAAACATGAAGCATTATCAGTTAATAGTACCTTTGGTTTACCTATGTTGCTCAGATAGTCTTCCTGAATTCTTTTTTTTTTTTATATTTGTGTCTGTTGCATTTTTAATGGCTTACATTTTGGTATGTTTTGCGAATATATCATATAGTGCCACTATTTATCTTACTCCTCCTTTACTTCTGGGATATGGACCAGCTACGTCCAGGGATACTATATCTAGAGGGTTTTTTGTGAGTATTGGGTGTAGCTCAGTTTATTTTTGACACATTGGACTGTTTTGATTTTTGACATATTGCACACTTGCTTAATACCTCAATTTTTTCAGTACATTTGCCTACTCCATAATGTCCCCATACTTCATATGTGTGTCTTATAAATTCATCGATATAATCTTCAGGAATACACACACACCACTGATCATAGTTTTCATATTTCCTATAAAACAAAACGCCCTTGTACTCCTGATACCATTTACTTACCTTTCCACCTTCATCTTGCTTAAGGTTTTGTGTGACTTTTCTCCATCTGTGATCTAGCTGTTGTATAATTTTCATTTACATACAGAACTTATGGTACTCAGACTGTTGTGTTTTACCTTGTATTAATAATGTTTTTATTTCTGCATCTTGTTCTGTTATTTCACTAAATTCCTCTAAACCTTGTGGTAACCTAGACATGGCATCTGCAATAACATTCTGACTTCCTGTAATATAAATGATCTTGAAACTGAATTCTTGTAAATATAGGCACCACCTAGCTAATCTACGGTGCAATAGTTGACATGTTAAAAGAAATGACAGTGTCTGATGGTGACATTAAACTTTGGTATTCTTACCACATAAGAAATATTCAAACTTTTTAAATGCCCATATTACAGCTAAACTTTCCAATTCTGACACAGAGTAAGGTCTTTCTACTTCTGATAATGTTCAACTAGCAAAACTGATGACCTTGGGTACTTCTGTACCTTCTTCCTCTTGCCCCCAGACTCTGAGATGAGGCATCTGTGCATAGACAAAAATCCTTGGACATGTCAGGGTGGCTAAGAATGTTTGCATTGACTAATGTCTGCTTAATGTTATTAGAGTCCTCCTGATACTTAAAATCCTATAACCAAGGCCTATTTTTTCATAGCAAATTGAGTAATGCATCACTGTTCATCTGTTGCTTTGGTATAGTTGGTAACTGCTCAGGTGTTAGAGTTATGGGTGTGTTTACATTTTGAACTCTACAACTGTTGCTGGTGCTTGCTGTAGGACTCAGACAATTTGTGGATAAATACTGACAGACTGTGGTTTGTTCACTGTTGCCTGTGTTTTATTTACATGCACATTTTGAGATCCAGTAATATTTTCCTCTAAAAGATTGCAGATCCTAGCTTTCACGGCTTGTATGTTGATGTTTGCCTTGTTCACTATTTCATTTTCATTTTTCTGAATACCTTTTTCTACTACATCTGTGTATAACTTACAATTGGTTACTAACTTCTCTGCATTGGTATTTCTCTTATGTAACATACGTACTTCAGCTTGACTAATGATATCAGTTAGATTTTCATTGATCTTCTCTCTCTCCTTCTCAGCACATGCTGAGTCAACTTCTAATGTTGCTGCCCTTAAAGTAAGCTTCTCTACAGGTAGATGTACACCTTCATAGTCCTTGTTTAGTTTATTAATGACAGTGGTTAGCTTTTTTACTGTCGAACACAACTGGTTTTGTGTGGCTTCAACAGTTGTGTTCGTGCCTGTGATTTTCTTTATCTGTTCCTCTACTAGATCATGTTGGTCATTAAAAGAATCAACCTTCTGTTTTAACTCTGTAATGTTACTGTTAACTTCTGAAAGTACTTCATGCTTTACTTGTTTTTTCATATCATTCAATTTTTTGTCGATTTCAGTGCAAAAACTTTTGGCTAAGTCATTGAACTTCTGTGAGACCATGTCTTGCAAATCCTTGAATACTTGTTTCTGGTCTTGTTTCATTGTATTTAGATCTCGTGTAACAGTGTTTTATTGCTGTTTTACTGTGTTCATATCTTGTGTCAAATTATCAATTTTGGCATTCATGTCTTGTTTCCTGTCACTGAAATTGGTGTTCATATTATCTAATTTTGTGTTTATATTAGATAATAACTGTCATAGCAGTGCATCAGTTGTACTACTGTGGTTGCTGTCAGCTGTACTTTCCAAGTTAATGTTTTATGCTGTGAACGAGTAGTGTTTGTAACGTTGTCAAGATTCATATTTGTATCGCTCTCCGATGTTTCATTTATGAGTGGTATATCACTCTGGGAGATGTGTGACATTGTCTCGTCAATTCTAAACATTGTGTCATCAAGGTCATTCTGCTGTGGAATGTCACTATCAATTGTCACACCTACAACACTCACCTCTGACCTACTTAAACTTTCTGCAGTAGGCATACATGGCGACTAAATTTCAATTGTTCTACGCCATCTTGGCTGATTGCATTTTTGTTATTGCTATCAACAATGGACATATATTTTTCTGTCATGTTGTGTGAATATGCAAAAATAATAATTTCAAAAAAAATGGAAAATTTTCGTATGCTAATCATTACACTTGATAATTGTAATTTATGCGATGTTAAAGCCTGTTTTATGTCTGTTATGATACACAAACTATTGTGTCACATTTCTTTATGTTTTACTGACAATGTGTATCACACTGAAAAATTCCTGTAAATTTTCAACAATAAAATTGAAGGAAGGGAATAACGTGGAAAAGGTTTCTATCTACATCAAAAGAGGTGCTATCAAGCATAACTCTGCAAGCAACTTGCGTAGCAATCCTACCTTTGCTGCGCCAAACATAACAGCTTACCATGAAAAATTTTATGTACCTGGGTCCAATTCTTATTTCTTTCCAAACTTTTCTCCTCAATTTTTTTCCTTTCTGCTTTATTTGCTCCTAGCTGTGATTCATGCAACCAGAAAACACAGAAAATTAGTTTTTATGACTAATAACAATGTCATAGAAATTTCTTACCACAACAGTAGTTAATAAACCCTACTTACTACCGGTGCCCTGAAGTTGTGGCACTTAGGTCACCAATTGTATTATAACAATAAAAAAAAGATATCTAATTGAAATGGAAAAAAAATTAAAGAATAAAGCTCTTATACTTCTGTTAATCTTATGAAATAGGACCATGGACTTCCTCTCCTACATTTCTATTGTGGATGCAGGCAGCCAACTCCAAGGATGCCAGTGCCTCTCAAGATGAAGGAAATCCTCCCAACTTGGCTCCACTTCACTTCAATAAAAATACTTAATACTGTTGTTATGTCTCCTGTTATTCAGAATCACATATAATACAAAACACTCATAGCACATCATACTTTGAGCAATACATCTTATCCATCTTTCTACATACAAGAGAGTGAAACAAAATCATGTACAAAGAAAAGTGAATGATGGTTTTTATTCATTTGTCTGCACTTTGCCGTGCATTCATAATTAATGTCTTTGCCAACACTTACGATCAGTCCTTGCTCCTGTCATTGTCACTCTCTTCATTTTTTAAAATAAATTTTAACTTTACCCTATCTGGGGCATCTTTCACGATTTACCTACACAACATTCTTTTTAGCGTGTCACACACAAAAAAAAAAAAAAAAAAAAAAAAAAAAAAAAGTGGCCCTTCTCACTGAGTGTTTACCAAATCTCAGAATTATTCTTTCCACCAGGACACAGCCAATGTATCTGTGTCCTGCTTTTCTATCAGTTCTGCTACAGTGAAATTTGTTAAAGCATTCTGTACAGTGAAATTTGTTGAAGCATCCTGGAATGTTAGTACATATCTATTATTTGTGTGTGTTACCATCAGCAGACCAACGATATCAATATCACACCTATCAAACACTCCTGATGTTGGTGTTGTAATCAATGGCATTTTTGTCTTATTTTGTTTTTTTGACAACTAGCACAATTTATAACATAGTCCTGAATATCCTTCTTCATGCTGTATCATGTTCAGTATTTCCCAATTTGATCATATGGTCAGTCTTGATGACCACTTATGGATGCATCAAGGAATTTCCACAAAATTTCTGCTCTTTCTTCAGCAGTTATATCTTGCTGTTTGTCTTCCCAGACTACATTTGCGCCTGTTTCTGTGTCAGCTGACTGTACTTCCCTTATACTCGACAGTGCATCTCCTACACAATTGTTCTTGCATTTCTTGTACATACGCTGCACAACCAACAAACTGAATACCATGGATTGTCACCACAACTAGATATTTTCTGTTTCACATTCATTGGCTTTGCCAACTCAAAGCCAAACTGTTGTATTCAAACCTGAGGTAGACATCCACCTATGCTATAGATCGGTCTGTCACCACAACCATCAATTCTCTATTGCACATTCATTGGCTACTCCAATTCGCAATCAAACCATGAAATTCAAAATGAACCTAGACCTGGAGTTAAACAGGAGATCAATCTGTACCCCAGTTAACTCTTTCGCTTTCTCATTCATTGATTGTCCGCCCCTGATAGCTGAGTGGTCAGCACCATGGAATGTCATACTTAACAGCCCGGGTTCGATTCCCGGCTGGGTCAGAGATTTTCTCCACTCAAGGACTGGGTGTTGTGTTGTCATTATCATCATCATTTCATCCCCATCGACACGCAAGTTGCTGAAGTGGCGTCAACTTGAAAGACTTGCACCAGGCGAATGGTCTACCCAGGGGGAGGCCTTAGCCACAAGGCATTTCCATTCATTGATTACACCAAGTTTCAACAAAACTGTCACATTTCAACCTAGCCTAGACCTTTGGTTTCACTAGATACCAGTCTGTCACCACAACCAGAATTTTTTTGTTTCATGTTCATTGGCTTCTACAACTCACAACAAAACTATCATCACTCCTTCCCCCACACCCCACCCCCACCTTTCCAGCCTCCCTTCCACATTCACTAGTTTTGCAATTCACACCAAAACTGGCACATACTAACCTAACATAGAACTCTGTGCTGGATCATTATCACAACCTTAAGCTGTTCTATTTAGTCACAACATGATTCTCCAAAACCTCAACATTTGCAAAGAAAACATTATTATCAACATCAACAAATTGCCATCAATAATTATTACTGTCTTTAAAGTAGTTGTAAAAAACAAAATGGAATGTAACAATAGACATTATTCTGATCGTAAATCCTCCAAACGACTTATATATATATATATATATATATATATATATATATTAAAAAAATGTATATATTGTCTTTTCACTCTACCTGCTCATCCACATGTACTGAAACTATATTATCTATGAATTTACTTACAAAAAACCTCGAACAATAACCAACATCAGCACCCAATGCAAGAACCACCAACACATCAACTTCACTGTAGTCAAAACTCCTATCCGATGAAAATTACATTAACAGTATTTACTAATAGCAGTTGAGTATTTCTGATGGATTGACATGCAAAAAATCAAAGTTAACTATGTAACAAAAAAATTAAAATAAAAACTTCAAAAATAAACATGGAACAGGAAAGAAATAAAACAAAATTAATTGCAAAAATTAAAAATCATTAAAAAGAGTCATCTCTGTTTCAAAACAAGAACCAAACTTTCATTCTTTGGAACATACTTAGTCCTCAGACTTCCAAAACTATCTCAAGCACACACCAAGTATCTGGTATGGTCTTTCATCAGGCTTACTCATTTAGATGAGTCTGCATTAATCACATTTGCGATTTCCCCCACATAACAATACTATTTGCTGTTCTCTAGCATCCTTTTATTGTGTTACAGGACCCACTTTTTTAATCTCTAAATTTGCTATGTACACAGCATTGCCCAGTTATACATTTATTTGATCTTCTAATAGCCCATTTACTCCTCCCCCCTCACTGTCCGTCTTCTCCTCTCTTCTCTCTCTGTCCAACACCTCCAACGTTCCCCCTCCCCCCTCCCCCCCCCCCCCCCCCCTCTCCCACCGTTGGACTGCAGGTGGAAGGGTGGGGCAACATTGTGGTGAGTCCTGTGTATTGGGGATGGGGGCCCCCTTGTATGTCGTGGCAGGGACCAAGCCACATCACGTGCTACATTGAGCGACAGAGACTGTCATGCAATGTTGGTGTCCTGGCCAGGGTTGTACGGTTGCCCAAGCACAGATGCAACTGGTCATAATGACATGCACAAAGGCCGTCCTCCATATGGGCATTGCAGAGACAGCAGTCGTGGCATCGGGGGACGATGGCAGGAATCCATTTGGGCGGCGACCAAACCTGCATCCCCAGACAGCTACCTAGACCAGAAATGGGATGACATCTGCATGGGTCAGCATCCGTGGGTGGACTGCAGGGGAAGCAGGACCATCCAGTGTTGATGCTTGTGGAGCAGTTCAGCAAGGCTGTTGTTGCCAAAAGGTGTGAACTGATAGGGACAGAAATTGATCCAAGGCAGTGTCAGATGGGGACCAGTTCACATACTTTTTCATTTGTGCTTTGAATGTGCTAACTAAGCTTTCAGCCTCACCATTGGACTGCAGGTGGAATGGCAGGGAAAAATGTGGTGAATCCTGCAGGTGTTGCAAAAGAAGGCAAAATTCTGTGATACAAACTGAGGGCCGTTATCAGAGACAAACATTGCCGGAAGTTCTCCAATTGAAAAATTTTTCAACAGGGCAGCCACAGTAGCAGAGGCTGAAGTTTGACAGACAGCAAACAACATATGGGAACAAAGAGAATGCATCAATTACTATTAGCCAGTATGCATTAAGGAAAGGGTTAGTGACATTGGTGTGTAGAATCTTCTATTAGCCCATCTACTCCTCCCCCCTCACTCTGCATCTTCTCCTCATTCCTCTCTCTGTCCAAAAACTGACACTCCTCCCCCCCCCCCCCCTCCCCTGCCCAATGCCCCCTGCCCCCTGCCACTGTCACTCTATCACTCTCACTGTCCATCTCCTCCTTTCCCTCTTTCTGTTCATCTCTTCTCCCCTTCTGCCCATCTGCTACTTCCCCTTATGTCCTTTTACCCCCCCCCCCCCCACCATTTGCTCTGTCTCCCCCTCAACCCATCTCCTCTTTGCCCTCTGTCTATCTACTTCTCCACCTCTATCTATCCATCTTTCACTCCATCTCTTGCTGTCACCTTCTGTGCGGTCTTCTCTCTGTCCACCTCCTCTTCTCTCCCCCCCCCCCCTTCCCCACCTCTTCACCCCTCCCTTCCTGTCACCTTTGAACATATCCGCCACAATTTGTTCATTGTATTTTGCCCCTTCTGACACTGAAACTTTTAATGCTCTCACCTCACTTTCACAATTTGTGTTTGTAAGTCCTCATTCTTGTTCTGGAAGATGGTTTTTGAATTTCCACCTAATCACACAGCATACTTCTTGCAAAAGTTTTGCATTTGGAAGTCAGGGCCATCAAAGAACATGCAATTGCTTGTTTGTGTGAGAATTCTGTGCCAGAACCATTTACTTTGAGAAGCAGTGCATTGCACCTCACAAGGTAATTTAGCATTGATTTGTATGCTTTCTTTTCAGTGTTCACATATTTCTATAATGCATGTATTCCATCCCTCAAATCAAAATATGTATGGAAATATTTCAATGCACCCTATATTAGTTTTGCAGTTTCATGCAGCATGAAATGGATAGTCATCTGTTGTTAGTAGGGTTACCTTCGTCCTTTTGTTTGCTTTTCATTCATCTTCTATGATAGTATTTCCCATGACAGGATCAGTAGCATGCCAAAACTATTTACTTATGAGAATACACTTAATTCTTTGTGATCAGTGGTAGTAATTATTTTTTATTCAACAGTTTAATTTTATGTTCAGCCGCCATGTTTGATCCATTACTTGCAGCCTGTCCACAATGACTTGAAAATTTCACTTTTGCTGCCAGAAGAGAAGAAAACTAACAGTAGTTGAAATATATTGATTTATCTCTTGAATGCTGCCATTGTTAAGCTGTCCCTAAATGTGAAGTATTACTGTCCACATTGTTAAGCGTAAACGGTGGTAGTACTGTGGAAAACAGTCAATACTGCCTTCCCCTCACTGTTTGTCACTCTTCAGCAGTCCTAATATGGTGGCAAGGCATGTCTTCTGCCATTCCAGACAGGCACCATGTGAATTATCAACTTATTGTTGGTAATTAGTATTTGCAGCCATAGGAACAAGCTGTTAGTCGGAACATTTTTGTAAAATAATAATAATAAAAATGTGATGTACTGTGTGTCTCAGAACACTGAATTACAGAATATCAAGTAGATTTGTTCATACCTAACAAGTACATTCTGGCAGCTATAATGTGTAGAAACGAGAGAAAAAATGGAGGGACTGCAATATTTATCAGACAATGTATACAATTCTCTAAAATAGATATAAGTTCATACTCCTCAGAATTAAATAGCAAATTTACTTGTATAAGGCTGGTAGACCAAAATATTGTAATTGTTAGCTTGTATAGATCACCAAACGGTAATGTTGAACAGATGATCTTAAAACTCAAAACAAATGTAGCAATATGTGGTGATTTCAACATTGACTTGCTAGATGCAGAGGAACTCAACACAAAAACATTCTTAATCCTTCTCAGATCACTAAGACTATATTATACTAACTATAGCCCGACATGTGGAAATGCCTGTTTGGACAATATTATAGTTAATTTTACAAGAAACCTATATAGTGTGTGCATTGCAGATGAATGTTTGCAGATCACAATCCTCTACTTCTAACATACCAGTATACACAGTCAGATAAGAATTATAAGGTTGCAAATAAGAAGCCAGACATGACATGGGTTAGAGGTCAGAAAGAGGAATATCTTAAGTTATTCACAGACTCCCTCAGAAAGGTAAACGAGGGCTTTATTTATGAATATGACACAGATCAATCAATTGTTGAAATTCTATTTAATAATTTCCTTAAGACATATACTGACTTATGGTACTCTTGTTCACCAATGAAAAGAAACAGTACTAAACCAAACAGAAAAGGTAAAAAGCTTAAATGGCACACTGATGATGTTGCTATTATCCAGGAAAAGATGCTTTCACTGTACAAAATGAATAAAAACAATGGCAAATGTGGGACAGAACAAAATGATACTTATTATAAAGACTACCTGACATGTAAAAAACATTACAAAGCCAACCTTAAACTTTCCACACAAGCTGCCTATGAAAATTACATAGAAGGAGCCCCAAACAAATGGAAGGCTGCTTGGGATATTATAAAACAAGAACATACCTCTACCCAAACACAGAGTGTTCTACTTGAGCCAGAAGAGCTCAATAAATATTTTACAACTACAGTCAATGAATTAAAATCAAAAATTAAACAGTCAGACATACTAGAAATTGATATACTTGCTGATCAGCTACCTAAAGGGCATGAAATTCACTGGGACCCTGCCACACCCACAGATATAATAAATATTGTTAGAAAATTTTCAAACTTAAATAGCATGGGCTACTACAGGCTTTCTAACTACACAATAAAAAGGACAATACACTTAATTTGTAATCCACTTGGTTTTATTATGAATAAATGCCTAGAAGTTGGAGTTTTCCCTGATGAGCTCAAAATTTGCAAAGTTATACCTATATACAAAAAGGGGGGGAAACACCTTACTAAAAACTATAGACCAATGTCTATTGTACCAATATTTTCCAAAATATTTGAAGCAATTTTCCACAAACAGCTAAGTAACTATTTTGAAAAGCATGACCTTCTCTGTAATAGACAGCATGGTTTCTGCCAAGGAAAAAATACCATCTCTGCGCAGTCCTTGAAATAGTTAACCAGACATTAACAGCATTTGAAAATAAACAAACAGTCTCACTTGAACTTTGTGATCAGAGCAAGGCATTTGATTGTATCCCCTTTGAAAACATCCCACAAGCCAAACTAAAGTATTGTGGTATAAACAATACAGAGTTAGAATTAGTCAACTCTTATCTACGTAACAGGAGACAATTTGTGTCAATTCAAAAAAGACCCTCTTCTATGAATGATGTCACATTTGGAGTACTTCAGGGCTCTGTCCTTGGTTCTTTCTTCTTCATTGTTGCAATTAATGATTTGCCGTCTTACGTGAGTCAGTTATTTGCTATGTGGATGATACAACCTTAATCAGCACAGATCAAGATTTATCAAAGCTATGCCAGAAATCACAGGACACTCTCACCTTAACACTAAACTGGTTCTTGGCTAGCAAACTTCTATGAAATCCAGAGAAAACTCATCATCTGCAGTTGGACCTGGCTAACGAGGTAGAACAAAAATCCATAAAACTGGTTGGAATACACATTGATTCTGCAAAAAGTTATCAAGGGTGTCCTATCACATCTGATCTAGTAAGTAACAAATATCTCAGGACAACTTACTTTGGACTTTTTCAGTCCCATATATCTTGTGGGCTGTTACTATGGGGCCACTCATCTCATGTCAATGATGTACTACTGATGCAGGAAAAGGTGCCACACAAATTTCAAGCTTTCGCAACCTGAGGTTGCTTCATCAGTAAAGAGGGAAGGAAAGGGACAGACAAAATGATGTGAGTAATAAGGGAGAGGGTAAGGAGTCATTCCAATCCCGGGAGTGGAAAGACGTACCTTAGGGGGAAAAAAGGACAGGTATACTCTCGTGCACACACACACACACACACACACACACACATCCATCCGTCCATCCACACACATACAGACACAGGCAGACATATGTAAACGCAATGATGTTGGGCAGAGATGTCAGTCGAGGCAGAAGTACAGAGGCAAAGATTATGTTGAATGACAGGTGAGGTACGAGTGGCGGCAACTTGAAATTAGCGGAGGTTGAGGCCTGGTGGGTAACGGGAAGAGAGAATATATTGAAGGGCAAGTTCCCATCTCCGGAGTTCTGATAGGTTGGTGTCATTGGGAAGTATCCAAATAACCTGGACGGTGTAACACTGTGCCAAGATGTGCTGGCCGTGCACCAAGGCACGTTTAGCCACAGGGTGATCCTCATTACCAACAAACGCTGTCTGCCTGTGTCCGTTCATGCAAATGGACAGTTTGTTGCTGGTCATTCCCACATAGAAGGCTTCACCATGTAGGCATGTCAATTGGTAAATCACATGGGTGCTTTCACATGTGGCTCTGCCTTTGATTGTGTACACCTTCCGGGTTACAGGACTGGAGTAGGTGGTGGTGGGTGGGTGCATGGGACAGGTCTTACACCGGGAGTGGTTAAAAGGGTAGGATCCAGAGGGTAGGGAAGGTGGTTTGGGGATTTCATAGAGATTAACCAAGAGGTTATGAAGGTTAGGTGGATGGCGGAAGACACTCTTGGTGGAGTGGGGAGGATTTCATGAAGGATTGGTCTCATTTCAGGGCAGGATTTGAGGAAGTCGTATCCCTGCTGGAGAGCCACATTCAGAGTCTGATCCAGTCCGGAAAGTATCCTGTCACATGTGGGGAACTTTTGGGTTTCTTCTGTGGGAGGTTCTGGGTTGGAGGGGATGAGGAAGTGGCTCTAGCTATTTGCTTCTGTACCAGGTCGGGATGGTAGTTGCGGGATGCGAAAGCTGTTTTCAGGTTATTGGTGTAACGGTTCAGGGATTCAGGACTGGAGCAGATTCATTTGCCATAAAGACCTAAGCTGTATGGAAGGGGCCATTTGATATGGAATGGGTGGCAGCTGTCATAATGGAGGTACTGTTACTTGTTAGTGGGTTTGATGTGGACGGATGTTTGAAGCAGGCCATTGGACAGATGGAGGTCATCGTCGAGGAAAGTGGCATGGGATTTGGAGCAGGACCAGGTGAATCTGATTGAACCAAAGGAGTTGAGGTTGGAGAGGAAATTCAGGAGTTCTTCTTCACTGTGAGTCCAGATCATGAAGATGTCATCAATAAATCTCTATCAAACTTTGGGTTGGCAGGCTTGGGTAACCAAGAAGGCTTCCTCTAAGTGACCCAGAAATAGGTTGGCATACGAGGGGGCCATCCTGGTACCCATCATGGCTGTTCCGTTTAATTTTTGGTATGTCTGGCCTTCAAACGTGAAGAAGTTGTGGGTTAGGATGAAGCTGGCTAAGGTAATGACGAAAGAAGTTTTAGGTAGGGTAGCAGGTGATTGGCATGAAAGGAAGTGCTCCATCGCAGTGAGACCCTAGATGTGCAGGATATTTGTGTATAAGGAAGTGGCATCAATGGTTACAAGGATGGTTTCCAGGGGTAACAGATTGAGTAAGGATTCTAGGTGTTCAAGAAAATGGTTGGTGTCTTTGATGAAGAATGGGAGACTGCATGTACTGGGTTGAAGGTGTTGATCTACGTAGGCAGAGATATGTTCTGTGGGGGCTTGGTAACCAGCTGCAATGGGGCGGCCGGGATGATTGGGTTTGTGAATTTTAGGAAGTAGGTAGAAGGTAGGGGTGCAGGGTGTCGGTGTGGTCAGGAGGTTGATGGAGTCAGGTGAAAGGTTTTGTTGGGGGCCTAAGGTTCTGAGGATTCCTTGAAGCTCCACATGGACATCAGAAGTGGGATTACATTGGTAAACTTTGTATATAGTGTTGTCTGAAAGCTGACGCAGTCCCTCAGCCACATTCTCCCGATGATCAAGTACCACGGTCGTGGAATCCTTGTCAGCTGGAAGAATGACGATGGATCGGTCAGCCTTCAGATCACGGATAGCCAGGGCTTCAGCTGTGGTGGTGTTGGGAGCAGGATTAAGGTTTTTCAAGAAAGATTGAGAGGCAAGGCTGGAAGTCAGAAATTCCTGGAAGGTTTGGAGAGGGTGATTTTGAGGAAGAGAATGTGGGTCTCACTGTGACGGAGGACGGAACTGTTCCAGGCAGGGTTCAATTTGGATAGTGTCTTGGGGCGTTGGATCATTAGGAGTAGGATTAGGATTATTTTTCTTCATGGCAAAGTGATATTTCCAGCAGACAGTAAATCTTTGACAAGGGCTGTTTGATTGAATGTGGGAGTTGGGCTGAAGGTGAGGCCTTTGGATAGGACAGAGGTTTCGAATTGGGAGAGAGGTTTGGAGGAAAGGTTAACTACTGAATTGGGGTGTTGTGGTTCCAGATTGTGTTGAAAAGAATTTTGAGGTTTTGGGGGGAGTGGAACTGGAAGTGGGAGATTGAGTAGATGGGAGAGACTGGGTCTGTGTTCAGTGAGAGGAGGTTGAGGTTTGTTGGAAAGTTTGTGGAGGGTGAGTGAGTTGCCTTTTTCTAGGTGGGAAACCAGGAGATTGGATAGTTTTTTGAGGTGGAGGGTGGCATGTTTTTCTAATTTGCGGTTGGTCTGTAGGAAGATGCTCTGAACAGCTGGTGTGGATGTGGGAGAGGAAAGATTGAGGACTTTGATCAAGGATAGGAGTTGACGGGTGTGTTCATTGGCTGAGTTGATATGTAGGTGAAGGATTAGGCAGGAGAGGGCTATGGATTGTTCAGTTTGGAACTTGTATAGGGACTGATGGAAAGAAGGGTTACAGCAAGAGATGGGAACTTTAAGTGTGAGGCCTTCGGGGGTAATGCCAAATGTCAGACAAGCCTGAGTAAATAAAATATGGGAGCGTAACCTGGCTAGGGTGAAGGCATGTTTGCGGAGGGTATGTAAATAAAACTTAATGGGGTCATTGTGGGGATGTTGTGAGGGTGACATGATATTTAGAAGGTGGAAAGTGTAACATGAGGCTGAAATGAAAATATAAATATATGGGGAGAGATAAAGGTGAACTAGAAAGCAACTGGAGATCTGGTGTGAAAAAAGTCGAAAAAGTGTTGGTTAAAGCTGAGCTATGTTGATCCTGTGGTGAACTTAGGTTGGTAAACAATGATGTGCACAAAGGTTAGGTGGTTGTGTTGCCTCCAAAACACGTTAAATGGTGGAGAAATTCAGGAAAATTTCGAAAAAAGCTGCGTGTAAATGTATTAAAAGGAATGGTTATGTGGTGGCAGATTATGAAAATGAGGCTAAAAATTGTCTGATGAAGAAATAATATCGTTAAAACCTGCGGGAATCTGCTAAAAAATGATTGGTGATGTGTGAAAAATGGGAATGGAAGTAAAGAGGAAGTTGTTAGAACTAGCCAAAATGGTTGTTTAATAGCTGAAAGGAACTGTTTGCAAACTGGGAATGGTGGATTTTATAGCAGCAGTAGTGTTGAAAGCAGAAAAAATTTTTTTGGTTATCGTTTGGAAGTAAGTTACGTATTATTGAGTATATATAGGCAGGATAAAACTGTATGGTAGATTACGGTAAAAAGGGAAAGGTGGTGGGAGGGTACATGGGACATCCTCCCACTCCACCAAGAGTGTCTTCCCGCCGTCCACCTAACCTTCATAACTTCTTGGTTCATCCCTATGAAATCCACACACCACCTTCCCTACCATCTGGCTCCTACCCTTGTAACTGCCCCCAGTGTAAGACCCATTCCATACACTCTCCTACCACCACCTACTCCAATCCTGTAACCCGGAAGGTGTACACGATCAAAGGCAGAGCCACGTGATTTACCAACTGACATGCCTACGCTGTGAAGCCTTCTATGTGGGAATGACCAGCAACAAACTGTCCATTCGCATGAACAGACACAGGCAGACAGTGTTTGTTGGTAATTAGGATCACCCTGTGGCTAAACATGCCTTGGTGCACGACCAGGATATCTTGGCACAGTGTTACACCGTCCGGGTTATCTGGATACTTCCCAATGATACCAACCTATCAGAACTCCAGAGATGGGAACTTTCTCTTCAATATATTCTCTCTTCCCATTACCCACCAGGCCTCCACCTCCACTAATTTCAAGTTGCTGCCACTCGTACCTCACCTGTCATTCAACAACATCTTTGCCTCTGTGCTTCTGCCTCGACTGACTTCTCTGCCCAACATCATTGCGTTTACATATGTCTGCCTGTGTCTGTATATGTGCAGATGGATATGTGTGTGTGTGTGTGTGTGTGTGTGTGTGTGTGTGTGTGTGTGTGAGTGTGAGTGTATACCTGTCCTTTTTTCCTCCTAAGGTAAGTCTTTCCGCTCCCGGGATTGGAATGATTCCTTATCTTCTCCCTTAAAACCCACATCCTTTTGTCTTCCCCTCTCCTTCCCTCTTTCCTGATGAAGCAACCTTGGGTTGCAAAAGCTTGAAATTTGTGTGTGTGTGTGTTTAGGCTGACAAAAACAGGTAACTCTCACAAAGTGAACTGTTTGAAATTATTTAACAAATTACCACATATTGCAGTCAATACACCTTTCAATAATTTTAAAAGTAAACTGCACAAATGGTTAATAGACAATCCCTACAACTGTCTTACAGAATTCTTGGTTGCTTGTAACATAGAAATCGAGTTTTAAGTAGAAATTGAGTTTTAAGTTGTAAAGTTATGTGTGCCCCAGTGCTTTTTTAACGAATTTGTGCCTGATTTTATTCTTAGAAGCTCAGTAATGTATGTAAATACCATAAATGTGTATGTGATTCAAAAAGTACTTGAAGGGAAGTGAAGCACAGATGGACAGCAAGAAACTCTTTAGTGCGCAATCCCTGTAATGATAGTAGTTGTGAATCTTTGAGTATGGACTCTAAAAAAAAAAGACAATTGATTTAATAAAAAAAAAAAAAAAAAAAAAAGAGGACTGTTAATCTGTATCTTGTGGAAAGAGGATGTGTTGCTAGGCTGTCACTCAGAACATATTGTTACATTTAATGAAAATTGATATTTTAGTTATAAAACTGAGTAAAGTATGTGTAAGAGTTGCCAAACATTTATGTATACAAATTTTCTGGAAGTGAAGAATAGAAATATCTTGTTTTTGGAAAAGGAGGTGAACTTCATTGTTGTTGCCATCTGTCAGTTGACAGAATTGTAAGTGTACAAAGTTCACCATAATACAGGAAAAGAAATGCATTCTCTATAGTTTTCATTCAATAAGTAACAACCTCTCTAAATTTCTTAATTACAGTAATTGGATTATGTTCTTGTACAATAGTATGGTGCTGAACTCCCTGACCAATTTTGATGTAGCAGGATGTGTAGTTTGAATGAAGTTTGTGTGCCAAGCACTCTCCTTTTCTCATGAAAAACAGATTGCTGTTTGATCTTATTCACTTACAACAGCGGTCCCTTAGGTATGAAAAGCTATGAAAACGTGGGCTCAAAGCTATCCGAAATATGGCCAAGTAACTATCAGAGTCGTATCTTAAACCTTAAAGAACAATAACTTCTTCCAAATTGTAATACATCGCCAACTGGTGCAGAAGCTGTTCATTCAAGGAGGCAGCAACGAAAATTCAGGTACCAATTATGACTTAAAGTAAAAATCTCAATCAAAAGTCAATCTCTCTCTCTCTCTCTCTCTCTCTCTCTCTCTCTCTCTCTCTCCAAACACAGATATAAATATTCATATTATTAAGATAATAGTCATTTTATAAAGTCTATGACTGCAATAGTGTACAGTTGATTAATGTAGCATAAATAATTTGTACTTGTAATGTAAACACTAACTAATATAGTAACTTCTTATGTATCCTGACATCATTATAAAGCCTATTTCACAGCATGTGGTCAACAGCAAATAAAGAATCTGAAGCTGAATCTGTGCTGCAAATATATCATGAATTACAAAAACTTACCTGTTCATTTTCATCAAATTGAGGCATGTCCATCACTTTCACACAGATTGCATAAATATCACTTACAAACCATCTTTGCAATTCTCAAAAGAGGGAATATTTTCAGTATTCACAGTTTCTCAACATTTCGAACAATCTTCCATCCTGTCTTGATCTTCACTTCCCGTCTCTGTGGGTCTGCGATCCTGGGCCCATAACCTATGAATTTTCTTTAGGGAAGATGCAAAGAGCACACATGAATGCACAGCACATTGCTAGTCCACATCACTGACTGTATATCATCCCAAAGATATCAACAATTCTTGGAGAATATCATCTATTGAGGATGCTGTCTTTCAACTTAGGTCTTTTTGTACTTCATCAAATACTTCTTTCATATGTAGATTCACTACAGAAGCCCATATCTGTGTAAAGCAACCTGAAATATAGTGAATGAGCACAAGAAAAAGCCTAACCCCACCTTAAATGCTTGCAGCCCTGAAACTTTCAATGACTACTTTATTAAAGTTATAAAAATCACTTTAGATGAAATTGCTGATACAAGAGTGTGGATGCTGTTGTTATCTTCAAAATAAAACACACTGCAGCATGGAAAATTGGACAAAAATGTAACCTAATGGCATGGTGAAAGCATACAAACCTTCAGAGAGTGCAGATATTTATGAGATGTAGTGTATGATCCTTAAGGAAATTATCACAGAAATAGTTCACCCATTATTCACAGCAATAAACAACTGTTTATCCACTGAGGTCTTCCCAGAGTTCTTGATGCTGCAGTACCGAAATTCAAAAAAAGGAGACCTATGTTTAGTGTCAAGGTATAGGCCAATCTCATTATTGCTGTCCTACCCAACACAGTAGCTAAGAACAACAAAATTAAAAGAATTAATATACTTACAGATTTTAAAGATTTACAGGTCTAGAATGAAGGATGGAACAGGTAATCGGATGTTGGCATATAGTAGGAACCATTCCATCATTTACCTGAAATAATTTAGAAAAACCACAGAAAACGTAAATGACAACTGCTAGATGGAGACTGGAGCCTCTGCCCTCTGAAATACAAGGCCACTCTATTTAAAACTGTGCCACTTCATTCAGTTTACATCTACATCTACCCCTACTGTACAATACTGTTCCACAAATAAGTGTGGCTTCAGTTGCCAGAGGCTGCTGTCGTGTTCGTGAGTTGTGTTTGCGTGTGCATGAGTGTGTGTGTTTGTTGTCTATTTGTGACGAAGGCCTTAGTGGCCGGAAGCTTATTATGGCTATCTGCAACTCAGCATCTCTTCTATATGGTGAGTGGCAACTTTCCTTTTCATAGTATTGTTACAGTCCGTCCTGGATTTTCCATTGTGTGATTTGTTCTACAAATAAGTTAGTTATTAATTATAACAGGTTAATGCTACACTTTATTCATTTCCAGTCACAGTGCACACTACACACTACACACATTGTTTCATAACAGTACACGCACTATCAGCTGATGTGAGGGATCATTTTGTGCACCACAACTTCCCATTTGCAAGCCTGAGAAACTGTCAGAATCCCTCTATAATGAGTGAGTTGCTGAGCTCAGGAAGAGAAAAGGTGCTATATTACCCATTGCATAGTTTCAGGTGTAAGTTTTTCTGGAAAAGGAAAAAGAAGGAAAAATATAGCATGAAATTGTTATGTGGAATGTTGGATGTTTTATTGTTACCATTATTACTTGTGTTACAATTTTTTATGATACCCCTACTCTGTATCCATTAAAGTATAGAATGTTTGGGTTAACAAGTACTTTTCAACTGCCTTTTTCAATAAGTTTGTTTCAGCAATTTCTTTAATATCTTATGGTAATTTATTGTAGAATTTTATTCCTTCACATAAAATGCTGTTTTGAGTTATGTTTTTATGTTCAGTATAGATCTTGATCAATGGTCATGATCTGAGCTGTTTGTGCAACAATTACCAATGTTATTTTTGATGTGAGCAACTGTTTGGTAAATGTGTTCACATGGTGCAGTTAAAATTCCCTGTGTTTTCAACAGATCTTTACCATGAGTTTTTTAGTACTATTTCTGGTTTTTATTCATATGGCTCTTGTCTGATGTTTGAAAATTATGTTTATATTTGAGCATTTGTTCCCCAGAAAAGAAATCCGTAGCTAAGAACTAATTGTACATGTGAAGAGTATGTAACTGAAAGAAACTGGCTGTTACACACTGATGACAGGAATCTAAGGGCATAGTATGCTGATGACATTTTCTTCACACCATTTAAATTGAGAATCAATACTCATATTTAGAAATTTTGTGTTTATTGCGGTTATTATATAGGTGCCATCTACATTTAATTGAATAGTGTCATTTAACTTCTTCAAACAGAGATTCATGGCATTTGTTTTCTTTATGTTCAATGTCAGTTTATTGCTTATTCAACAATTACAAACTTCCTTGATTGTTTCATTTATTATCTCTGCAAGGATTTCTCTTGCATTCTCAGTGATTGTTGTAACTTGGGCATGCAACACAACCAAGAATGTTAGTACAGCTTTATTAGACTGTGGCATGTATGCAAACCACCATAACATACACTGAACACAATAAGATAAGGCAAATATATTCAAGCATTAATAAAATGATAATTGACCGTGAGCATAGCATGGCAGGGTTTAAATAAGCACTCACATGTGGTTCACACTATTACTCATTTGCAGCACACTTTTGCGGATGACAACACACTGCTAATGCATGCAGCTATCAAGTGTGCATACATTACTTCATTTCTCTTGCCTCGGGGAAGAGCTAAGACATGCAAGTTGTCTACGGTATCTTCCTCCATGAGGCTCTGACTGAGATGATGTGTGGATATTGGGGCATATGGTTGGAAGTACTTGGGGCATGGGCAGTATCGCAATCCACCTTCTTATGTCAACCCCTACAGTAAGATGGATGACATCAGTGCGAGCTCCATGTTCACATCAGATCCAGTGCCTGGTGGTGACAGTGCCCCTGCAGTTGGCAGCTGAGGTGGAGGAGACAACTCCAGTGTGGATGGCAGCTGCATTGGTACTGGTAGTGGTATTGGAAAAAACTGCACCAGCATCATCCACTGGTGCTCGGGGACCCCTTATATGTCGTGGCAGGGACCCAGCCACATCACATGATCCACTGAGTGACACAGACTGGCATGCAATGTCGGTGTCCTGGCCAGGGTTGTCTGGTTGCCTATGTACAGGTGCAACTAGTTATAACGATGTGCACAGAGGCCCTCTTCCATTTTTGTGGTGACCAAACCTGCACCCCCAGACAGCTACCCAGGCCAGAAATGGGATGACAGTTGCACAGGAGAAGCAGGAGCATCCGCTGTTGATGCTCATGGAGCAGTTCAGCGGGGTTGTTGTTACCAAAAGGTTTGAACTGATAGGGGCATAAATTGATCCAAGGCAATGACGGATGGGGACCAAATCACATAATTTTTCATTAGTGCTTTGAATGTTCTAACTAACGTTTCAGCCTCACCATTGGACTACAGGTGAAAGGGCGGGGCGAAAATGTGGTAAATCCTGTGGTTGTTACAGGAGGCGGCAAAATTTTGTGACACAAACTGAGGGCCATTATCAGAGACAAAGGTTGCCGGAAGTTCTACAATGGAAAATTTTTTCGACAGGGCTGTCACAGTGCCAGAGGCCAAAGTTGATGGACAGCAAACAACATATGGAAACCAAGAGAATCCATCAATTACTATTAGCCTGTATGCAGTAAGGAAAGGGTTAGCGAAATTGATGTGGAGGCAGTTCCAGCCCAGTGAAGGTTGCAGTCACAGACGCAACATTGCCCGCAGAGCAGCTTGGTTTGATGTGCATTGAGAACATGTCTTAACCAAACGAGTGATGTTGCTGTGCAAATCAGGCCAAAAAACTTGACGGTGGGCTAACGCCTTGGTGTGTGACACCTCTCCCCAGTGATCAGTGTGCAGCAATTGCAGGATCTCCGAATGGAGAATGGAGGGAACCACTACTTGAGGAGCCGAATAGTCCATATCAAACAGGAGAACACCATCAACAACAGAGACATGATGTTGAAACACACAATAGTTACAGAGGGGTTCAGAAACCTGCAATGGAGCAGCCTGAGGCCAGTCATGTTGTACGCAGTGTACCATTTTCTGTAAAATCAGAATGGTAGCACTAGCTGGTGCAACCTGAGCGCTAGTGATTGGAAAACCATTAACAGCTTGTTGAGTGCATTCATCACCGTGGAAACAGAGTAACTCTTCCCAATCAAAACAGGGGTCCGGGCCAGCTGGAAGACCTGAGAGTGTGTCAGGATTCGCATATTTAACCATGGAGTGGAAGTGAATCTCATAGTTGTACTGAGAGAGGAACAGCACACAACATTGAAGGTGATGCACTGCTTTGTCTGGCAACAGTGCTGCTTGGAGCAGTCAGAATGTTTATGAGCTAACACTAAATGTTGACCCAGATGGTAGGTGACAAGGCAAGGTGCAAATTCTAACCAACATAGACTTCATTTTGGAAAACGATGTTTCACATGCCTGTGACCAGTGGAAAGACATTCTTTTATGTAACCTAGGCATATAAAGATTGTGCAACTGATGCCACCCCTGGCATAAACTGCTAATAATAAGCAATCTTACCTAAAAAACCTGGAGTTCCTTTACCAATGCAGGACATGAAAGAGTCACAATTGCAGAGAGATTTTGATGAAGGCATGTGATACCAACATTAGAGAGCTCGAACCCAAGGTAAACAGTAGAAGTCTGAAAGAAGCAGCATTTTTTCAAATTGCATTTTAACCCAGCAGCCTGTAACACCAAAAACAGTGTACATAAGTTGTTCAGCAGTGGAGGAGCCAAGATAGTTGACACAGCCAGGCACAGACCTTGTGAGTTGTCCGAGAAACTGTTTAAAAATCGCTGGGGCACTGGCCATGTTAAATGCTAACCACAAGTATTGATACAAGCCAAAAGGCATGTTAACAATAAAGAGCTGTTGAGACTCAGCATCAATAGGAAGCTGCAAATATGCATCAGAGAGGTTGACCTGGGAAAAATACTGACCACCAGTGAGCTTAGCAAAAAGTTCATCAGGGTGTGGCAAGGGATTTGATGCAGTCTGTCCAGCCATGGCTCATGAATTATGCAGACCTGGTAATGGTAATAAAAATGGTAATACATCTTCATCCCTTTACATTTCTTTGTTTGCATGTTTGTTTTCTTTGTATGATCCTTCTATTTATTCATTTCTCCTTACAGTTTTCTCTTCTTTACTTAACAATGACTTGCCATTTGAATGCTTGATATTCATACAGCTGTTTGCCTTTTCTCAAAAGCTTTATTTGAATCTCATGTTTGTGGCATCTATCTTCTCCATTATCATAAATGTGAGGAAGTGTTCCGTCTTGACATTATATGGCAATTACGTCAAGCATGATAGAAAAATGTCACTGGCTAAGATCTGACAGCAGTAACAAGTATGATAGCCTCTGTACTGCTTTATAGATGAATGTCACAAAGGATTTATAACTGGCATGCATGCAATTGGTTTAGAGATACATAATATGCCACTGACAATGGGTTATACACTTGAACACTGATCTGGCTATTAAACATTTTACTTGTAGTTCATGGTGTTTAGAAGATGTCCTTTAAGTAACATAATGCCTCCACAACAAACACTACTTTGAAAATTGTTGCTCTAAACAATTCAACTTTGAAAGTAGATTAAATGCTCCTCAGTCTTGTGTTACAAATGTATCAGAGCCAAATGCATATCTAAGAGATGCATGTAAACCTAAAAGGTGCATCATGGGATACAAATGATGACAGGTCACAATTACATTTTGAATTTGGTTGTAAAATTGTAAGCTAAGTCATCAGAGCATAAGAAAAAGAATAGGAGAGAGATCTTCACCATCCCATAGTCACAAATTGTGTCTTCTCATATGACAGCTTTATTGTTGTTAATAAGTCCCACGCAACGTTAGTTGTGGACGCCCTCTTTCAAAAGTCATGTTATACATCATGGAAGAGATTTATTTCCTTAAACTAATCCAGTATCTGGTTTTTTATAACAGATTTCATTATGTTGGTCTAAAACTTAGCTCTGAACATAGGTCTTCCTTTTGGTTAAGTGGTACATAGTTTCAAGAATTCTGGAAAGACTTGTGGATAAGCAGTTGTTTATCGCTTTGGCTTTTCTTAAGGGCCATACACTACATTTCATAAATATCGATGGTTTGTATGCTTTCACTGTGTCATTAGGTTGCGCTTCCTCCCAGTTTTCCATTTTATTTCTTAAGGTAAGAACAGGCTCCATACATATGCATGGGATTTCATCTAAAGTTGTTTCTATGACTTCGATAAAGTAAGCATTAAAGATTTAAGTGCTGCAACCATCTAAGGGGCTGGCAGGCTTTCTCCACTGCTGATTTACTAGATTTCAGGTTGCTTTGAATTAATTGTGGACTTGTCATATGAACCTGTATGTCAGAGATATTAAACAGCAAAATAAGTTGATGAAGTACTGAAAACCTCAAGTTGAAAGAAAGTGCCTCAAATATGTGACATTATCAGAATTGTTGAGATCTTTGGGAGAATATTCCATGACAAAACAATCCCACTTGATATGCAAGGTGTATTATATGGGCAAAGAATCCTCACATTTTACGAAAAAATTAATAAACCTTACTCCAAAAGAAATTGGCCAGTTGTGAGGACGACTCGCACCCAGAAGGTTCCATACAAACCCAGTTATATCTTGTACGAACTTAATCATATATAAAGACAGTTCATACATACTGAGATTTGAGACTCTCAGTCATTTTTGCCTGTTATCAACACTGATACTGGCAAAGTACCAGTCCTGCAAATTCTAAGACTTTCAAGAATGTTTTAATTTTAAGTTTGAAGTTGCATAACAAATGATATATAGTGGTATATAATTATAAATTAACACTTGCCCAATTTTTTTCCTTTTCTTCAACTGTTAAACCTTGTTTCTTGCCAAATTTCATGATTCTAGGCCAACGGTAAGTACCCTACAAGTTCTGAGGAGTGAACTTTCATGTAACTATGTGACATAAATGGCCATGTCTTTTGATTAGAAGCTTACAGTTTTTAATATAGCCAAGTGACTGTACACCTTACTATGTGCAATAAATTTCAATGTGATACCTCTGCCCATTCCAGAGGGAAAGAGGTCTCAACATACAAACAGAAAGACAGCCAGATACATAAATAAAAAGAGAGAGATACCCATGTAATACAATAACAAATTATCAGTTTTCAGATTTCTTTCCTTTGGTTACTGTTAAACCTTTTATATTTCTCAAAAAGAGCAGGCACTGAAAGGTGTAAATATTGCCAAATTATAAGTTTAATAAGTCATGGTTGAAAAATACTGGTGTGAATTATTTACAGAAGAATGGAAAATGTGGTACAACACACCTCAGGAAAGAAGAGTTTGAGGTCTAAAGAATATAAGAGCATGCCAGGAAAATCTACATTTATAGCATTTGTGGACTCAAGAGAAAGCTTTTGACAAAGTTCACTGGAATACATTATTTAAAATTCTTAAGGTTGTAGGGACAAATTACAGGGAGCAAAAGGTTACCCACATGCTGCAGCAGTGAGAATCAACAAACATGAAAGGGAAGCAGCAGTCAAGAATAGAGAGAGGCAGGGTTGTGTAGCCCATCTCAATTTTATTCTGTCAGTATATTGAGCAAGTGGTACAGGAAGCAAGGGAGAAATTTGAAAAATTAATTAAAGTCAGCAAGGAGAAATAGAAACTTGAAGATTTTGTGATGACTTGGTAATTCTATCAAATTCAGCAAAGGACTTGGAAGAACCGTTAAATGGAATGGATGGTGTCTCGAGTAGAGGTTATAAGATGAATACTGACAAAAGTAATACAAGGGTAGTGGAATGTAGTGGAATTAATGCTGAGGTAAATAGACTGGGAAATGTGAGACAGAAACTATTACATTAGTTATGTTTGGAGTAAAATAATCAATTATGTCTGAAGTAAAGAGGATTTAAATGTAGACTGACAATAGTAAGAAAGGTATTTCTGAACAGAAAAAATAAATTTGTTTACATCAAATATAAATTTAAATGTATGAAAGTCTTTTCCAAGGGCATTTGTCTCGAGTGTAGGCTTTTATGGAAGTGAAACATGGATGATGAACAGTTCAGACAAGAACAGACTACAAACTTTGAAAAATGGTGCTACAGAAGAGTTATGAAGATCAGGTGAGTGGATAATATAAGATACTTAAATTTGCATCACATCTTGATTAAAGGATAGATTTATTGATAGGACATATGATGAGGACTCAATTTGGTAATGAAGAGAAGGGAAGGAGGCCAAGTTCTGACTACAGTAAGAAATACACGGAACCAGGTGTAAACAAACGAGACTCCTTCTCAGTAAGAGAAGAAGATTTCTCGATTAAGGAAGATTATGGACATAAAGAAATATCGAAAGAAGTCTTCTCAGCATCATGTATAAAATAATTCTACAAAGAAGATACAACAGAAGAAGAAGGTGAAAATATTCAACGACAGTCACGGCCAGAACATACGGGAACAAACAGTGTAAATAATGATGTTCAGATCTCAGGAACTGTAAAGCCCGGTGCCAGTTTTGACAATGTGGTTAAAAGCATTAATGAAGATTGCTCAGAACTCACAAAAAAAAGACAGTGTGGTGATAATAGGAGGTGCAAACAATGTTTACAGAAATGAAGCCACGGACTTTGTTAAGAAGCTGATCACAGTGCTGTGAGTCCTGCATTTCACAAACGTAATTGTAACAGCATTCCCACAAAGGTATAATCTTCTGGACTGGTCATGTGTTAACAAAGAAATTCGACGAACGAATTATAAGTTAAAAAGCTTTTGTGCCAAATTTGTAAATGTAAACCTCATAGATGTTGATACTTATGAAAGAAACTGTTTTACATGCCATAGAATGTATCCCAACAAATGTGCTAAGAAAAGATTAGCTGCGAGCATTAATGATGTGCTTGGACAGATATCTCATGATAACAAAAACAGACCTGCAGTGGAAGCTCCTTCACAGGGAAACTAATATGGTAGATCTGAAAGAACTAACAAAGTGACGGACCATAAATTAGCAGTAAAGACTCACATAGGTGTAAACTTTGCTGACAGTTTAATAGATACTGTAAGTTCTTTAGTCAGTAAAAATAGCTTCATAATGCACTTAAACATAGGTGGTGTGTCGGGAGAAATGATAAACAAACTATATGACTTAGAAATACTCTTAGGGCAAATAAACTCTGTAAAAGTCATATGTTTGAATGAACATTAGCTTAAGTGGGACAATGTCAAGCTACTAAATTCACTCTCATGATACAAGTTAGCATCGATTTTTTGCAGAAAAAAGCGGTATGGGGGATCATGTATATTAGTTGCACAGACACAAAACTTCGAAGCCAAAATGACTTTCGATTGTTTAAATGAGGAACAGGTATTCGAAAGCTGTTGCATTGAGCTGTCTGAAAATGGTTTACTAATCATAAGCATATATCATGTCCTGGAATATTGGGCTACTAGGGCATTTCTAGAGAAATTTGAAACTCTGATAAGTAGGTTGCATGTAGGGAAACCATATAAAAAGATTGTAATTTGTTCTGATTTTAATATAGATACAAGAGATGAAAACAGATTTGTTACCACCCTGAAGGATTTGTTGGCTACAAACGGCTTAACACTAAATTTTAGTGAGGACACCAGGATAACAGCCACTTCTGCCACAAGCACTGATAATATAGTGAGCAGCAAATATTATGGGAATACAGAAAAACATATATTAGAATTAGGAATATCTGATCACTCAGCACTTTTTATGTCATTGCCATACATAGACAAAACATATAGGCCCACAGTAAAATTGGTCAGAAATTTCAGCCAGCCAAATATAAACACATTTATCTTGAAATTAAAGAAAACCCACTGGACCTTCAGCAACCAGTGTTCAGTAAACAATAATTACAACACTTTCATATCTGAATTCAAGAACATTTTCAATGAATGCTTTCCCTTCGTATCAACACGTGATAAATACAATGAAAGTAAGACATGGATTATGGAATGTATCAGGATCTCTAGTATTAGCAAGAGGGAAATGCATAAGGAAGTGAAAACCAACCATGATGCTGAATTTATTAGGTACAAAATCAAATACAAAAAATATTTGATCGGGTAGTTAAACAAGCTAAACAGATGGCAAACAGTAAATATATAGCTAATGCCTCAAATAAATCAAAAGCAGTATGGCTGGTTGTCAGAAAGAAACAGGTACTGAAGAAACAAAACATTTTAATTACAAACTAGAAATTGGTAGGAATATTGTTACTAGAACTTGGCACATCTGTGAAGAATTTAATAAGTACTTCATAACCACAAACAAAATTCATAACTTCTTGCTTCCACAAATAAGACCTGATGCAGTACTGCAGGAATTAAGAGAATTTAAATTTACTGGAGTATCATGTCAGGAAGTAGCTAACATCATACAATCCCTAAAAAATCTTAAATCTGTGGGCTGGGATGAAATTCCAGCAAATATCATAAAGGTAGGAAGTGACAGATTTGCACCTCAACTCTGTAAAACAATAAACCAATCATTTGATGAGGGCTGCTTTCCAGACAGACTGAAATATGCTGACATCTGTCCAATCTACAAAAAGGGAAAACAAGATGATTTAGTAAATTTCCGCCCAGTGTCTATACTCCCAATTTTCTCTAAAATAGTTGAACGAATAGTATGTAATCAGTTAGAAAAGTGCAATAAAGAAGGTAATATTATTCTCAATAACCAGTATGGGTTTAGGAAGGTACAAAACACTTTACAAGCTGTAAATGAACTAATCTCTAAAGTAAGTAAATACCTCGACAACAAACAGAGGGTATCTGGTATTTTTTTTGACCTCTCAAAGGTGTTTGACATAGTAAACCATAAGCTACTGCTCCAAAAATTGGGTACCTATGGCTTCCATGGAAAATCTATAAGATGGTTTTCATCTTATCTCACAAAAAGACACCAAAGGATGGTGATACATCAAAAGGGAGAGAAAACTTGCTCTAGCTGGCAAGAAATTCAAGCAGGCGTGCCCCAGGGCTCAATATTAGGACCACTTCTGTTCTTATATTACATAAATGACATGCCTATCAAAGTAAATACAGATACAATACTTTACGCAGATGACTAAACTGCTGTAGTCTGCTGCAAAAATACTGATGAATTAGTATGGACCATGAAACAAACTCTACAAGAATTTGAACAATGGATAAGAAATAATGCTATGAAATTTAATCCCGGAAAAACCCAAATCATACACTTCAGAACCAAACAAACTACTGAATGTATATCACAAATAGAATATTCAGGTAAAGAACTGACCACAGTTGATTCTGTAAAATTTCTTGTGATAACTTTAAATAAAAACTTGCAATGGACTGGCCATGTGGACAGTTTACTGAAGAGATTAAATAGTTTAGTTTATGCAATGAGGGTACTACACAAAGTAATGGATTTAACTGTGAAGAAAACTGTATACCATGCATATTTCATAACAGTTATAAGATATGGAATTTAAAAAAAATCAGAGAAATTACAGGAACCAATAGTAGACATTCATGCAGACCACTATTTGAAACCCGGGACTTCATGAAATCCCTTCCATCTTCATATATGAAATACTTCTCTTTGAACAGAAAAACTTGCATCTATTTGAAGGAAATACATTCACACACGCCTAGATACATGCTACCTTGTCACCGACTCACAGTATATGAAAATACTCCATATTACATGGCTCTGAAGATCAGAAATAAGATAAGGTCAGTATTTGGGGAATCCACATTGGAGATCATTGGCACATACTTAAAAAGCAAATGTTACTATAGTCTAGAAGAATTTCTAAATGAATAAAAAGCTAATGATATAGTTTAGAAGAATTTATAAATAGGAACAGGGAGTAAGGATACAAGTACAAATGGTATACTTTCGAAGCCATGTAGATACAAAGTATACACGTTCACTGTATATTCATGTTTATATATAGAATTGTATTCCATTCAGTACATCCATACTTCATATAGGTGTGTGAAGTTTATGGTAATGATTCAACGAGTTACAAAATGATTTAAAATACAATGCTGTATTTTCATTATAATAAGCAATGTATATATTATGTATTTACTGTAGTATATAAAATACTGTAACAACTTAGGTTAAAGTCTGACGAGTCACCAATGTTCTCAATCAAATGATTGTATAAAAACATGCTATGTGACAATATAGTATCTTATATTATCTTAAAGTTGAAGAGCTTTAATAATGGGATGGATATCATACAGGGCTATATCATATCAGTTTCAAAATGAAGACAACGACACATACTTATAATGGTAAGCATATCCCATTTTTGAATCAAGTTATAACTAGAATCTCTGGGTTTGTCACCACAATAATTCTGATAGTTTATTTCTGCAGTATTCTAGTTATATATTTAGATATGCTTGTGTTGTTGCAACCCATGGTTCTATGTTGTTGTTGTGGTCTTCAGTCCAGAGAATGGTTTGCAGCTCTCCATGCTACTCTATCCTGTGCAAGCTTCTTCATCTCTGTATTCATGCCTTGGTCTCCCTCTACAATTTTTACCCTCCGCACTTCTCCCCAGCACTAAATTAATGACCTGTTGATGCCTCAGAACGTATCCTACCAACTGATCCCTTATTCTAGTCAAGTTGTGGCACAAATTCCTCTTCTCCCCAATTCTATTAGTACCTCCTCATTAGTTACGTGATTTACCCATCTAATCTTCAGCATTCTTCTGTAGAACCACATTTCAAAAGCTTCTATTCTATTCTTGGCAAAACTATTTATCGTCCATGTTTCACTTCCGTATATGGCAACAATCCATACAAATACTTTCAGAAAAGACTTCCTGACTGTTAAATCTATACTCGATGTTAACAAATTTCTCTTCTTCAGAAACGCTTTCCTTGCCACTGCCAGTCTACATTTTATATCCTCTCTACTTCGACCATCATCAGTTATTTCGCTCCCCAAATAGCAAAACTCATCTACTACTTTAAGTGTCTCATTTCCTAATCTAATTCCCTCAGCATCACCTCATTTAATTCCCCTATATTCCATTGTCCTCATTTTGCTTTTTTTGTGTTCATCTTATATCCTCCTTTCAAGACACTGTCCACATTCCATTCAACTGTTCTTCCAAGTCCTATGCTGCCTCTGACAGAATTACAACGTCATCCGCAAACCTCTAGGATTTTATTTCTTCTCCCTGGATTTTGATTCCCGCTACAATTTTCTCTTTGGTTTCTTTTATTATTTGCTCAATGTACAGATTGAATAACATCAGGGATAGGCTACAACCCTGTCTCACTCCCTTCTTACCCACTGCGCCCCTTTCATGCCCCTCGACTCTTATAACTGCCATCTGGTTTCTATACAAATTGTAAATATCCTTTCGCTTCCTGTATTTTACCCCTGCCACCTTCAGAATTTGAAAGGGAGTATTCCATTCAACATTGTCAAAAGCTTTCTCTAAGTCTACAAATGCTAGAAATGTAGGTTTGCCTTTCCTTAATCTATTGTCTAAGATAATTCGTAAGGTCAGTATTGCCTCACATGTTCCAACATTTTTACAGAATCCAAACTGATATTCCCTGAGATTGGCATATACCACTTTTTCTATGCATCTGTAAAGAATTCGAGTTAGTATTTTGCAGCCGTGACTTATTAAACTGATAGTTCAGTAAATTTCACACCTGTCAACACTCCTTTTTTTTGGGATTGGAATTATTATACTCTTCTTGAAGTCTGAGGTTATTTCACCTATCTCATACATCTTACTCACCAGATGGTAGAGTTTTGTCAGGGCTGATTCTCCCAAGGCTATTTGTAGTTCTAATGGAATGTTGTCTACTCCCTGGACCTTGTTTTCGCTTAGGTCTTTCAGTGCTATGTCAAATTCTTCAGACAGTAGCATATCTCCCATTTCATCTTCATCTATGTCCTCTTGCATTTCCATAATATTGCCCTCAAGTACATCTCCCTTGTATAGACCCTCTAAATAGTGTTCCACCTATCTGCCTTCCCTTCTTTGCTTAGAACTGGTTTTCCATCTGAGCCCTTGTTATTCATACAAGTGGTTCTCTTTTCTCCAAAGATCTCTCTAATCTCCTTGTAGGCAATATCTATCTTACTCCTAGTTACATATGCCTCTATATCCTTACATTTGTCTTGTAGCCATTCCTGCTTAGCCATTTTGCACTTCCTGTTGATCTAATTTCTGAAGCATTTGTATTCCTTTTTGCTTGCTTCATTTGCTGCATTTTTATATTTTTCCTGTCATCAGTTAAATTCAATAGCTCTTCAATTACTCAATGATTTCTACTAGCCCCCTTCTTTTTACCTTTTGATCCTCTGCTGCCTTCACTATTTCGTGTCACAAAGCTACCCATTCTTCTTCTATTGTATTTCTTTCCCCCATGCTTGTCAATCATTCCCTAATGCTCTATCTGATATTTTCAACAACCTCTGGTTCTTTTAGTTTAACCATGTTCCATCTCCTTGAATTCCCACCTTTTTGCTGTTTCTTCAGTTTTAATCTACAGTTCATCACCAATAGATTGCGGTCAGTCTCTCTGTCTTACCATTATATAATCTGAAACCTTCCAGTGTCTCCAGCCCTCTTCCATGTATACAACCTTCTTTCATGATTCTTAAACCAAGTGTTAGCTATGATTAAATTATGCTCTGTGCAAAATTCTGCCAGGTGGCTTCCTCTTTCATTCCTTACCCCCAATCCATATTCACCCACTACATTTGCTTCTCTTCCTTTTCCTACTATCGAATTCCAGTCCCTCATGACTATTAAATTTTTGTCTTCCTTCTCTATCTGAATAATTTTTTTATCTCATAATACAGTTCTCCGGAATGTTTTACCCAAGAGGACACCATCATCATTTAACCATACAGTAAAGCTGCATGCCCTCTGGACAAATTATGGCTGTAGTTTCCCCTTGCTTTCAGCCGTTCGCAGTACCAGCACAGCAAGGCCGTTTTGGTTAGTGTTACAAGGCCAGATCAGTCAATCATCCAGACTGTTGCCCCTGCAACTACTGAAAATGCTGCCCTCTTCAGAAAGCACATGTTTGTCCGGCTTCTCAACAGATACCTCTCCATTGTGGTTGCACCTGTGGTACGGCTATCACTGAGTGACAAAACCTCCCCACCAATGGCAAGGCCCATGGTTCATGGGAGAAGGCATGGTTCTATAGCTTAACTCATATTTGATGAGAACAATGAATAATATGCAACTTTCAGAACACACATTTTTTACAATCTTTGCTTATCATGTTTATGCCAAATATATATATTTTTATATAGCTTGCAGGTATGAAATCTAAATGCATGTCCCACAGGAGCCTGTTCTGAACTGTGATTCCCAAGAATTTGTCTAGTATTCTTTTTTATAGTTCATGTTTGCTGTATAATTTTACACAAAACTTCATTTGTTCATTGTTTTGGATTCCATTATTGGAGTCTTTGTAACACTGACATTTACATGTTTTTTTTACTGAAATGTAGGACTCTTGCTCAGTGCTGTACCACTTCAACATAAATTTAAAACATACTTCATTAGCCACTCTCTTACTAATTATCCAAGTATCTAGATTCAAGGAATGAAACTTCCTGTTAGCTACATGACAAGTAGCAGTGTTCATTGAAAGTTGCAAAACAAGTTGTAATGTACTGTACCCAAGAATCAGTATTTATAGATTTAGGTAACTATTACCTTTAAAAATACTGACAAAATCGAGTTAATATTAAGCTATCAATTAGAGATAAACAGCCTGTATTTAGTATAACTGTGGAGGGAACATCTTTTTTCAAAGTAGCAGTTTTCTTTCTAATTCACTCAATTTAGCTGACAAAAACATGAGTAACATTTTGCAGTACAGTGATAACTGATTGATGATATGGACACTGATCAAGTTTCTATAAATTGCTTGGCTTTATTAATCAGTTCCTTCCGTCATTCCAGATCCCTGAAGGTTCTTCTGCTCAGTAGGATCTACAGAACAAGATTGATTAATTAATTAATTCATGAATACTGCTTGCTTAATATTTTCAATACTGTACTTATATTTATCAAAGAATATTGGTTATCGGCATGTTGTAATAAGAAGATCTGTATACATTAAATTTTGTTACTCATCTAGGAGAACAACATAAGAGAACTACAAGAGTCTAAGAGAACTACAAGAATCTTAAATCTTTTAATTCATGCAACCAGCAAAATTAGTGTCTAAGACAGTAAGTTAGAATTTTTTTTAATCTCCAAAGGATCCCAGTACATCACTTGTGGTTTAAGATGCTTAAAAGCTTTAAAGCTTTTCCATCCAAATACAGACTCTGACCTTGAACCCTAGACAAAGAGATAAAGTAATTTCAGTCTGTCTTGAATGAAAAACAGCCTACAGTTGCACTAAATTATGTTTATTTTAAAATTTGACCATGGTTTCTGCTACAATAATATAGCCTTCTTCAGAAGTCCTAAAAAATGGTCAAAATAACATCTAGACCAGTGATAGAACCTACACATAAACTTCAAAATTAGGCAAGTGATAACATATTACTGAATTATAAGTGTTATTTGAAAAGTTCCAGCTTCCTTGAAGGTTTTCTTGTATGGAATGGAAGGAATTGTCAAGGAGAAACTTCTTCAGTTTTTTAACTTTTTATACCTGGGATTCACAGTCAGAGTTTGGAGCATAAGTAGCTAATGATGAGCTAACGAACATGAGTGTCTACAGACTATGTTGTTTTATGACATATGGGTATGTATGCTCGCAATATGTATCAGCGTCACAAATGTATTTAATAATGATGACAATGACATATAAATGTGTCAGCTCATTTTAAGTTGACATGACTTAAAGCCACAAAAATCTGCACTTGATAATGGCCTAAGGCCGAAATTGCAATCATGAAATAAAGAAATTGTTACAGTCACTGGCGTAAATATGATGTCTTTTATAAAGTTCTTCAGTTTGTTCTTGAATTTTACTTTACCATCTATCAGACATTTTATATCAATGGGTAAGCTATCAAAAATATTTTTTACACCATTGTGCAGCCCTTTTTGTGCTAAAGACAACATTAATGTGGATTAATGAATGCCATTTCTCCTTCTGGTATTGTAATTTGAACTGTAGTGGATTATTTACAACAAACTTCATCAGGGAATAAATACACTGTGAAACAGTGTTCAGAATGCCAAGCTCGTTAAACAGATGTCTACAACAAGATCATGGATGTACACCACACATTACTCTTGCAGACATTTTTGAGCAATGAAGACTTTCTTTCTTAAAGATGAGTTACCCCAGAACATTATTCCATAAGACATTATTGAATGAAAATATGATATGCAAAATGAGTCAACTAACTGATTTGTCTCTGCCCAAGATTTATAATGAATTTAAGTGCAAACACGACTGAACTACAGTGTTTTAGGAGTTACAAAACATGATTTTTCCAGTTTATCAAACAGTGGAAAATCCAGGATGGAATGTAACAATATTATAAAAAGGAAAGTTGCTAACCTCCATATAGCGGAGATGCTGAGTTGCAGATAGGCACAACAAAAATACTGTCACAAAGCTTTCGGCCAGTAAGGCCTTCATCAAAAATAGATGACACACACACACACACACACACACACACACACACACACACACACACCTTCTCTCACTCACTCACTACACAAACACAGCTACACACACGACTGCAGTCTCAAGCAACTGAAGCCACACTATGAGCAGCAGTACCCATGCATAATGGGAGTGGCAACAAGTGGCGACTGGGTGGGGGTAAGGAGGAGGCTCGTGTGGGGAGGGGGAGGGTTAGTAATGCAGGGGTGGCAGACAGTGAAGTGCTGCATGTTAGACAGAGAACAAGAGAGAGATGGGGAATGGGGGGAGGGGGTGGGAGTGGAAAAGGAGGAAAGTAAAAAGACTGGGTGAGATGGTGGAATGAGGGCTGTGGAGTACTGGAATGGGAACAGGGAAGGGGCTGGATGGGTGAGGACAGTGACTATCGAAGTAACGAAGGTTGAGGCCAGGAGGGCTTCCCCCTGCTTCCCCCTACTTATACCTCCCGAGGAGATCACGAATGTAAAATTAGAGAGATTAGAGAGCGCACAGAGGCTTTCAGACAGTCGTTCTTCCCGCGAAACATACGCGACTGGAACAGGAAAGGGAGGTAATGACAGTGGCACGTAAAGTGCCCTCAGCCACACACCGTTGGGTGGCTTGCGGAGTATAAATGTAGATGTAGATGTAGAAACATAGGATCCTATATTCCCATCTTACACAAACAGCAACTATTGACCAACCTCTTCACGTCTTGTCTCATGGATGGCCAAGTCAATTGTTAGCTAATCTTAGCATGGGTTTTGGCAACACCCAAATGACCTCCAACAACGGAGTCATGAAAATAATGAAAAACAGGACTAAACAACTGTTGGGGCAGACAGATTTTAGGCTGTCTATCTCTGCCAGTTTGCTTACATAGTACACCTGTAATTATAGAGTAACCCAGAATTTGTTTGGCCGAAAGCAGATTTTCCCTAATCGCTCCCCACCTTAGGTCCTCTTGCTGTTTGCCACCAATGTCCACAAACAATTCAAGGATCTCACCAAGGACCCCTGCTACAAGTACATGATCCACGTCTTGGGAATCTTGTTCTTCCTCAGCAATCATATGGCTTAAGGCATCGGCAAAAAGGTTATCAGCACCACGAATGTGTGTGACCTTAAACCGAAAGGTGGGAACTCGAACGACCCAACGAGCAAGTCTCCCAGTTTTTTGGGGATGGGCCAACACCCAATTTAATGCCTGATTATCACTTTCCAATGAAAATTCATGATGCTCAAGGTATAACCTAAACCTCTCAAGGACAAAGAGCATGGCCAATGCCTCCAATTCATAAACAGAATAGTTGGATTCAGCGCCCAACAAACATCTTGAAACATAAGGGACAGGACGTCTATTGCCATCAACTTCTTGCATAAGAACATAAGAACAGCCGCAAGACCCCCCCCCCCCCCCCCCCCCCCCCATGCCCCTCGAGGCATCCATTTGAAGAATAAAGGTTTTACTGAAGTCTTGTACTACTAAAATGGGAGGTTAGTAAGGGCAGTTTTAAGTGCCTCAAAAGCTGCTTGCTGGCTCTCTCCCCACTGAAACTCACTGTTCTTACTACGCAAACTATTAAGAGGAGCAGCTAACTAAGCGAAATTGGGAACAAAATTGCAAAAATAGTTCACCATGCCTATAAATCTGGCAATCTCCTTCTTATTACAAGTAAGATGGAACCACTTTAAACTGACAATACATTCTTGATCAACCCAGATCCTGTCGGCCGAAACCAAGTGTCCAAAAAGGAAATTTTGCCGCGACATAACTTAATTTTGTCAGGTTTAGCAGTTAACCCAGACTGTTCCAAATGATCAAAAACCAACCCAAAATGCTGAAGATGTTAATCAAAATTGGCATTATAGACTACAACATCATCTAAATAATTGCAGACACAGTTAAACTTCAGATCACCCAAAACACTATCTAATAGGTGTGAGAGATCTGATGCCCCAGTAGGAAGCACAAAAGAACCATGATTGAATTCAAATAAATTCTAATCAGTTACAAAAGCAGTAGTGGGCTTAGAATTCTCGGTAAGCAGTATTTGATAAGTTAAATCGAGCACAGAAAACCAATGTGCTCGAGCAAACCACATAAAGCAGTTATGAAGATAAGGCATGGGGACTGACTCTAATATAATCTTCTGATTGAGCTGACGATAATCAAAAACCGGATGATAGTACTTACCATGTTCCTTAGACACTAAAAATATTAGTGACAAATAAGGAGATGTAGATGGCCGCATGATGCCATTGGTTAGCATCTCATTGATCTTTTGGCATAACACCTACATCTTCAGGGGTGACAGATGGTAGGGAGCCTGGCATACAGGAATATCATCAACCAGACGGATTTTATAATGAATACGATCGGTGACCCCTAACTGATTAGTAAGAACCTGAGGATAAAGTTGTAATAACTGAAGCAAATGGGATCCCTCAAGTCAAGACAGATGACCAACATCGAACTGGGAAACCATGTTATTAACAGTTTTTAACCCAAGAGACCCATGACAAGAACAAAGCAAATTTCTTACTCGCGTGAAAGGTGCAACTAAAGGTACCAGCAGCAAAATCAAGAATCAACCCAAACTTGCAAATGAAATCACATCCCAACAACAGACTGACGGACAAATTCTTAACAACCAACAGATGAACTGGCCAGGAAAAGCCACCTATCACAATGTTTCCCCGTATCTCACCTACCAAGGGCAACCTCTGGCAAATTACCACACAACATCCCTGCATGGAGGGAGACAAAGAAGGGAATTTGCACAAAACTCCAAGTACCACGCATAATCAAGTATAGAAACTGCACTACACAAATCTAGCAGGGCGCAAACAGGTTCATGATTAATCAGGGTGCCGATGCAGTGAAGCCAAGCCCCTGACACTAATTTAACATGGCACATCCTTTAGGAGGACAAAATTGAAAACACCGTCCACTCCTCTTGTGGCATCACTTGCTCACACGAGCCAGTTGCTGTAGTTGGCAATCGCGAACTAAATGATTCACAGCCCCACACCTAAAACATGTATGCTGCATCTCTTATGAGAGAAGTATCCCCTTAGGCCGTTTGACAAGTGATATTTGATCTTGAGCAGTGGATGTTTCCAAATGATGTTCATCGGCAAATCTAAACACTTCAATAAAATCAATCAGACTCATCAAACCAGTGTATGAAAGCGGCTCCTGAACAAACTGGGTCCACAACCAGTCTTCGTGTTTCATTCCTTACACTATAACTAGAACAGCATCATGTTCACATACAGACATATGAAGCACGTGAACAGCCATTTGAACCTGCTCAACATACTGGGGCAAGCTCTTATTGAACCCCTGGACCCTCCAATAATATTGGGCCTCCAAGTACTGCGGAACTCTAGGTGAAATTTTATGTCTGATAATGCACCTCTCAACTCACACAAGGTAGCCTGCCCATGCAAGACTTCTGAAAAAGTTTCAATAAGATCACCAACAGGTAAGGGATACAAAAGGTGCAAATAATTATCTTGGGAACCTGTAAGGCATCAACATGTATCTCAAGATTAACGGTTGCCCATAACACCTTCTGAACTTGATCTAAATCGTCAATCATTAACTGGGAAATCCCCTGCAGAAGGTACATAATGGGATTAAGCAATTTGGCAAACATTTCTGACACTTCCTCCTTAAACTCTTGACCATGCAAACTTTGATTATTATGGGCTAAGGAACTCAAACTTTCTTCATCATCATCACGAATATGACCCAACCCCAACACACTGGCCTTAACCTGCAAGCTGCTTACTTTCTGGACAAGTTGGCCAACCAAGTCTTTCTGTTCTCTATTTAATGATTCCAATTCCAAATCGTGAATGCGTGAGTACCAATGACATAACTGGACTTGTGATCTCCCCCTCTGTTTTGAGGTTACACGTGTACCATGGAGAAATGCAATATTCTGGGCTAACTGCTCAATGGCACTACCAATCAGACGCAAAGCATCACTGATCTGTCCAACAAGTTCGCTCAAAATGATGACAGGACTAATCAGGCCCCCACACAATCTAGCAACCAATTCGGCCACCCTCCCTTGCGTGTGCTGTTGCCAAATACTCAACTCACAGACCAATTGTTCCCTCTTTGAAAGGGCAAGACCGAGACAGTCCTGCTACCTCATCATGACTCAAACCAAGTGGAATACAATATAAAACAAAAATCAAAATCAATAAATACTTATCCAAGATTGCTATACAGCAAATGCAAACAGTGAAGCAAAATACTAGCTACCCTCCTACTGGTCAGAAAGGAAAATAACCATGCTCTGCTACCATTTGTAGCATCTCATTTTCTTTTATCCCAGTAACTCTCTGAAAAATCTTAATATAAGCTTTAATTTAAAAAAAAATTGATTCTATCATTACTGAGGATGAGGAACAAGGGAATATGAATCACCTGCAAGGTTCACTTTAAGTTTGCATTTATTGCAACACAACCAGTTAAAACACCAACAATTATGTGTTGCTATTCATTAGGTAGGTCACAGCTATTCTGACAAGAATTTACACAAAACAGATTAAGGCCTGAAAATTTAGAAATTTTAAATTCAACAAAAATTATGTAATAAACAGTTAAACTGGAGAACAACTTGATTCAGATTTGACTGGTATACATTATAGCACTGAAACGCTTTTCAGTGAGATAAATCATAGAACACAGAGAACTAAGCAAATTCACACGTTACAGGAAGCTAGGTCAGTTAGTTTAATTTGAGAGTCATACTTCAGAGGGCTTACTTAAACACTGAATAAGACAGGATAAATCTGGCACCCATTAAAAGGGGCATATAATTAAATCATGGAAATAACACAGTACATATTCATCTACAACTACATGATTACTCTGCAATTCACATTTAAGTGCTTGGCAGAGGGTTCATCGAACCACAATCATACTATCTCTCTACCATTCCACTCCCGAACAGCGCGCGGGAGAAATGAACACCTAAACCTTTCTGTTCAAGCTCTGATTTCTCTTATTTTATTTTGATGATCATTCCTACCTATGTAGGCTGGGCTCAACAAAATATTTTCGCATTTGGAAGAGAAAGTTGGTGACTGAAATTTCGTAAATAGATCTCGCCGTGACAAAAAACGTCTTTGCTTTAATGACTTCCATCCCAACTCGCATATCATATCTGCCACACTCTCTCCCCTATTACATGATAATACAAAATGAGCTGCCCTTTTTTGCACCCTTTCGATGTCCTCCGTCAATCCCACCTGGTAAGGATCCCACACCGCGCAGCAATGTTCTAACAGAGGACGAACGAATGTAGTGTAAGCTGTCTCTTTAGTGGACTTGTTGCATCTTCTACGTGTCCTGCCAATGAAACGCAACCTTTGGCTTGCCTTCCCCACAATATTATCTATGTGGTCTTTCCAACTGAAGTTGTTCGTAATTTTAACACCCAGGTACTTAGTTAAATTGACAGCCTTGAGAATTGTACTATTTATCGAGTAATTGAATTCCAACGGATTTCTTTTGGAACTCATGTGGATCACCTCACACTTTTCGATATTTAGTGTCAACTGCCACCTGCCACAGCATACAGCAATCTTTTCTAAATTGCTTTGCAACTGATACTGGTCTTCGGGTGACCTTACTAGACAGTAAATTACAGCATCATCTGCGAACAACCTAAGAGAACTGCTCAGATTGTCACCCAGTTCATTTATGTAGATCAGGAACAGCAGAGGTCCCAGGACGCTTTCCTGGGGAACACCTGATATCACTTCAGTTTTACTCGATGATTTGCCATCTAATACTATGAACTGCGACCTTCCTGACAGGAAATCACGAATCCAGTTGCACAACTGAGACAATACCCCATAGGTCTGCAGCTTGATTAGAAGTTGCTTGTGAGAAATGGTGTCAAAAGCTTTCCGGAAATCCAGAAATACGGAATCAACTTGAGATCCCCTGTCGATAGCGGCTATTACTTCTTGCAAATAAAGAGCTAGCTGTACTAGCGTTGCACAAGAATGATGTTTTCTGAAACCATGCTGATTACGTATCAATAGATCATTCCCTTCAAGGTGATTCATAATATTTGAATACAGTATATGCTCCAAAACCCTACTGCAAACCGACATCAATGATATAGGTCTGTAGTTTGATGGATTACTCCTACTACCCTTCTTAAACACTGGTGCGACCTGCGCAATTTTCCAATCTTTAGGTACAGATCTATCGGTGAGCGAGCAGTTGTATATGATTGCTAAGTAGGGAGCTATTGTATCAGTGTAATCTGAAAGGAACCTAATAGGTATACAATCTGGACCTGAAGACTTGCCCGTATCAAGCGATTTGAGTTGCTTCGCAACCCCTAAGGTATCTACTTCTAAGAAACTCATGCTAGCAGCTGTTTGTGTTTCAAATTCTGGAATATTCCATTTGTCTTCCCTGGTGAAGGAATTTCGGAAAACTGTGTTCAATAACTCCACTTTAGCGGCACAGTCGTCGGTAACAGTACCATCGGCACTGCGCAGCGAAGGTATTGACTGTGTCTTGCCGCTTGTGTACTTTACATACAACCAGAATTTCTTTGGATTTTCTACAAAATTTTGAGACAATATTTCGTTGTGGAACCTATTAAAGGCATCTCGCATTGAAGCTCGTGCCAAATTTCATGCGTCTGTAAATTTTAGCCAATCTTCGGGATTTCGCGTTCTTCTGAACTTCGCATGCTTTTTCCATTGCCTCTGCAACAGCAAAATTAAAGATATCTTTAATATATATAAACAGGCTTCTAACAACTCTGTTTCACCCTGAACAATTCAGCATATAAAAGGGGTTAAAAATTATTCTTAAAACCATCACTTTGGGATCACATTGGCCGTGTAAAACCGACTTAATAAACTCCACCACAGTAAGTTACACTGTAGAGCTATACAAAACTATCATAAGATGAAAGGAATCCTAATGGACCGGTGCTGGCCTAAAGCTAGCTTGAGGGACTAAACCCCTCCCTAAGGCTGAGGCAGGAAAAATGAAAGGGTAAGATTGATCTCCACAAGGTGACAAACTCATTAATTGAAGTGACTGGCTGAAGAAAAAACAGGTCATGATAGAAATCATAACAGCTACCAGGAGCTGAGCAACTGTAATGGCATATAGGAAGAAACCCGCCAATAAATCTTCGCAGATTATGGGCATTCACACTTCCAGAATAAGGATAGAAAATACAAGACCTCGTAGTCACTCAAGAAATGAGAGGATTGGAATGAACTGAATAAAATTACTATTAATTAACCTAAGTAATGATTAGATATACCTCACATAACTGTTACGAGTGCTGAGGCCCTTAACAGACCATTAAGATGACAACATGGACTTGATCAGAACGAAAAAAAGAGAACATCACATGTCAAAACCCCATTTCACAGGTGGAACTAGTTTTACATAATTTAAAGTTTAAAATAGTTATTTAACTAACTAACTAAAATCTCATAGAAAACTGGATATACAAGTTACACAAATGCAAATTCAAGTCCCATTTATCTTGGTTGCTTGACGTGTGTCGTGAGTGGTATGGGACATCATGGTTATTGATTCAAACAAACCCAGGGCTGAACCACAAGACAATAAGACTTCATTTCTAATACTTTAGGCTGAATATCAAGGCTGAAATGAACCCAACAGCACACAGCAGAAGAAGCAGAAGAGAATACTAAAGCGTCTGATAGGAACAGTCAACAGTAGTCAGGACGAATAACTTCGGCAATATGGCCAGGTTACTGAATCACCATTTTAGCGGAATGTGAATGTCAATCACCACTAAACAAAGGTGTATAATAGATCTTACTTTGATTGGTGCACACTCCAATGAATAGCTACCGGTACCAGGACACAGTCTAGCTTGATAGGTCTTACTTTTATTGATGCACAATTCAACGAATAGCTACCAGTACTGGGAAACAGTCTTGCTTGATAGGTCTTACTTTGATTGATGCACACTCTGATGAATAGCTACCAGTACCGAGACACAGTCTTGCTTCCACATTGGCAACATAGAGGAAACAGAACTGATAGAATTTCCATAACATCTTGAATCAGACACCAATGTTACATCCCGAAGCCAGTAACCTTATTGAGGCCACGTCCACACTAGGCATGGAGCATCGACAGTGGTCACACTACCTGCAACCACTTCCCACTGCCAGCCTTCCAGTCATCCCCTGCTGCTCGCGCAATGAGGAACCGCTCCGCACAGAGCACACAGCATCCCCTTGGAATCGTTAGTAAACAAAATATGGCGGGTGGCAGGAATAGAAATTAATGCTGCAAGTGACATTAAAAGGGAGAGGAATCGAACTGTGAGGAACATACAGTTCAATCCTTACATTTGTCCTCCAACCATTCCCACTTAGCCATTTTGCACTTCCTTTCGACCTCATTTTTGAGATGTTTAGAAAAGTCACCCAGAACCCCAGGTCAGGGTAGACTTACCAGACAGGATCACTGATAAAATTTTTTTAAAGCTAAACCTATTAAAATTGGTATATCAACTTCTCAGTTAGATATATAGAAATATGTGTTATGGGATCAAAGTTTCAATGAAAATATCTCCACAAGAATGCAAAAGGCATGATTTACAAAAACCATGGAATCAAGCTATCATAATCACTTCTTGGTCAGAAGTACATTCAGAAAATACTATGTTTCTATGGCCTTAATAAGCATGAAAAGTTTAAAAGGTGTGGGAATTTGTGAACAACAGAAAAATTTGATTAAAGAAAAAGAAAAATAATCTGTGCAGACCATTCATTCTACACGAGTGAAGCAGTGGGTGCTAAGCTAGTAGGGTATATTTCCTGAGAGATTGTATTCACTATTGTCAAACCACTTCACAAGACACTTCATGGTAGAGCACTTGCCCACGAAAGGCAAAGGCCCTGAGTCCGTGTCTCGGTTCTGCACACAGTTTTAATCTGCCAGGAAGTTTCACTTTACAAGAAAGATTGTATGATATTTATTAGTAATTTACAACATATCGTAACTCATAAAAGAACACTAACAAAAACAGAAGAAAGTAACAAACATATCCAAAAATGCATGAAATTTCAATTTTAGAGGGACCTCTCCATGCAGCATTCCATTTTTCAATTTGCTAATTAGACTATATAAAATTTAAGTGACATATTGCCAACTGCTGTTCTCTGTGACTTGTCAAAAGCATTTGATTGTGGAGTTTACCATATTCTATCTACATCTACAATTGTACTCTGCAAACCACTGTGAAGTGCATGACAGAAACCTATAAGGATTTCCTCCTGCTCAATTCATATTTGATGGTATGGGAAGAATTAGGGGTTAAAAGCCTCTGTGGATTCTATAATTAGTCTGATCTTGTCTTAGTTGACTAACTGCATTTTTCCCAGTAGCTTACCAGTGAACCAAAATGTACAATCTATTTCACTAACAACAGAGCCTGTATGATCATTCCATTTCACATCTGCACAAATTTTTACTTCCAGGTATTTCTATGTGTTGACTGGTTCTAACAGTTACAGTCATGGGACACTACATTTCTTTTGTTTTGTGAAGTGCATATTTTTATATTTCTGAACATCTGAAGCAAGTTGATAATCGTTGAAACACTTGGAGATCATATCAATATCTAAATGGACCCTTGTGCAGATTTTCCAGACAGCTTTGTTGCCGATAAGTGCAAAACATGTAAAAACTTTTGAGATAATTTTTAATATTTCCTGCCAGATCATTAATATAAAACATGAACACCAAGGGTCACATCGTACTTCCTGGAGCACTCCTAAAGATATTTCTACATCTGTTGATGATTCTCTTCCCAAGAAAACATGCTAAATCCTACATACCAAGATATCCTAAATCCAGTCACAAATTTTGTTTTGTATATCATCTGATCATACTTTCATTAGTGATCAGTGATGTGGCACTGAGGCAAATGCTTTTTGGAACTAAAGAAATGCAGTATCCACCTGATGGGCTTGACTGATGGCTTTGAGGATGTTATGTGAGAAAAATGCATATTGGTTTCCTAATGAACTGTGTTTATGGAATCCATAGTGATTCACATGGAGGATGTATTGGTAATTTTTTAAGTTGATGCGTTCTCTGACCGCAAGATAGGAATACCATCTGTGGTAACAATGAAAGATAGTGAGCCAAAGATGATTATTAATGAGCAATTCAGCACACACAAATTACATAATAGCTGTCTGTCTGTGTTGTGATCTAAAAGAGACTAGATGCATGTGTATGCTTGCCAAGTATTTTTAACATTGTGAATGTATTATGTAAAGGCTGTGCATGCAAATATATTCAGATCAGTTTTAAAACATGCTGTCTGAATATTTATTTATTAATAACTAAAATTACATCATAATGTTTAGAGGGTTGTGAGGAACTGCATGGACATCAGTAATAAAAGATCAATATTTTACACAGTGACAGTGTAAGTAATTCTGAACAAAAAGTGTTATATGAACATAGGTCCACAAACGCTTCATTAGGGAGGCATGGGTACTAAGCTGCATTGTGTAATGTACTGGCAACACATCAGTTAGCTGTATAGTGTATGGTGTTAACTGTATTCATACAAGTGCTGCTGACAATGCCACACATCTACAGTAATGAGGAATACACAGATATGGTGTATGTTTATGGCTTCTGTGATGGTAGTGCAACCGCTGCAAGAGAAGAATACCACAAGCACTTTCCAACTCGATGATTACCTGATTGCAGGGTGTTTACCAAAGCGTTTATCAGTTTGCGTGCAACAGGCTCTCTTTCAAGTAGACATTTTTCATCCAAGCATGCATGTCAAGAAACTTTGCAATCACAGGAAGAAATTATTGCAAGTGTTGAGCAAATCCTGGTATGAGCATACGAAGAATGTCCCTGTGTATGAATGTCCCACAGACACGTGTATGGGAAACATTACATGCGGAAAACCTCTATCCATTTCACATACAGAGTGTCCAAAATCTCAATTCTGTGACTGAGTTAATGAGAATAGTCATTTGCTTCCATACATACTATTCACTGACAAAGCCCAGTTTTCATGACATGGAATAAACAACACACTCAGTAATCATCAATGGTCACAGGAAAACACACACGTTTCAGTGTGTGACGCCGATGAAATCAACACCAACGTCGATGCATCCATCTTTGAACTAAGCTACAATTATCTTTGGCCTCTTCCACCATGTCCAGTTCTTTGTGAGCCTTGCTTGTGTGTGGTTGAATAAATCAACTACTGCTAAATGGGGGTTGTTTGGTGTAACTAACCCGAACATTTCCCTCACTGGTGACCCTGAGTTGTAACGTTTTACTCTGTCCACAACCTCCACATTGGTTATTTTTGTGTGTATTACATTGACACAGCATTCAAACAATGACTTCGGCCCAACGCCTAACGCCGGATTTTGTGATCGACATGCATCATGTTGCGGGTGATATACACCCACCAGGACTGCAGCACGATGCCTCTCACTTGATGATTACCCCGATTTAGTTGGACGTTTTTGAGCCTGCAACAATAAGTGAGGTTAGGAGTGTGCATGACTCCGGCTATCAAATGCCTTTGTTCCCACCACATGTGCCCTTCCTCATCGACTGTGCAGTTACCTCTTACGGATCTCCGTGCAGTGCGGGACCAATGCCGATTTCTGCAAATGCTTCATTGGACAACCTACCACCACCAAGACAACGATTTGCCACGCCGCAATCCATACAGTACCACGCTTATACCTGCCACGATTTGCCACGCCGCAATCCGTACAGTACCACGCGGATACCTGCCATGTGGCTGGAACTGCTTCATTCACAGGTCAACCTACTCAGCATCTGACCACACCTGTGCCTCCCTAGGTTCAGCATCAGCACATGCCTTCCTACTTCAATACCTCGGCCTGCAACAGGAACAATAACTTGTTATCTGTGCCTGACCTCCACCTCTATCCCACTGCTATGCCTCAGTGTTTTGTGTCATGACATTCACCTTATCCACACACCATTTGGAGTGGAGTGACTATGAACAGTGAACATTCACACATTCTGTCCCACGTTCGACATCATTTCCCACACTGTGCTTCTGGATAGCCTGCACCTCCGCAGCCTCACTGCAACACAGGTGGCCCCGGCTCTGATCATATGTCAAGCTTTCTGCGGACTAACATGCATTCTCAACTTTTGAACTTTTTCTTACCTGTCGCCCCCACGCCACCTCCAGTCGAGCTTCTGCTACCGTTCTCGGCACATCTCGGTGCCTCATCCGCGTCGGACTTCCGTGACACATCAATTTGAAAACACCCGCAATGTGTTGAGCTTCCGCAACCGCAATCGACACATTACGGTGTCTCAACCGCATCAGCCTTCTGCGTCGCAATGGATCATGCCCACCCACAACGTCTCACCTTCACGCTGCCACCCGTACAGCAGTCATTGCCACATCCACTGGAGGCACACTCTCCTGGAATACCACAGCAACAACAGCTCGTTTCAGGCAGTGCCCTGACGAACTAAACTCAACCTGTTCTTCCGAACATTCTACAATGCTTACCGATGCTGCCGCCATTTAATCCTGACAGAGCTACAACCTGGTTCAAAATTGAAGACAAAGTATTCGACCATTACAAACTTGACGAGTCAACCAGGTTTCTGTGCCTCATCACCCACCTGCATGACCAGGAGGACTTGATTGCTGACCCGGTTGACGCCCCGGACTCATCTACCTGGTACACTCTAGCTAAAGAGACAGTTCTATGTCGGCTTGCACGCTCAACTGAGGCAGCAATACGGCAAGTGCTCCATGTCGAGCAACTAGGCAACGACAAACCTTCCCAGCTCTGGAGATGGCTACATGCCCTGGTCAGTGCCGATCTACTCTCTGACACAGCTCTCCTCATCATTTGGTCAGATAAACTATCTCCTCACATCCGCTTTGCTCTGGCTCAAAAGTCTCCTGAACCTGTCAAGCACAGAATGACAATTGCTGACAAGCATACTTCACTGCAAGCCATGAATTCAGCTAAACTACAATGCTCGGGTTCAACTTCCCACCTCGTCTCACTCTCTGCAAACTGCAAACTTGAGTGGATTTTTAGTGTGCAAAATTGACGAACCCATACTAGGCACTGACTTCTTGCATACCACAAACTTTCACCAGACCTAGTGTGAAACACCGTGTTTCATCACCTGTCCAAGACTCACTTCCCCTGTGCTCCATCGAGCATCCCGTGACACATTGGTCCAGGCTCATCTCATCCGTACATGCTCGTCTCTGTCCATGACGTTACAAGGAACATAGCACAAGTGCCTTGTCGAGCTTGAAAACGTCACTCGCCTATGCAAGGAAAACTGCGAGCTCTCCCTCCGGCTGCACGAAACTCAGCTCCAGCTCTCCGATCACCGATGCAGCAAAGGAATTATCGACAGTACAACAAGGACAAAGCAAGGTCAGTAAGTGCGCCGAATCTGCTTGCAGTCCCAGCAACGCAGCCTCTGTGTGTTTACCTCCCACTACCCCTCACCACTGTGCTATCAAGACTGCCATAACATGTACTGACAGCTCCACAGGGCCACACCCTCCTAACATGGCAGCATTTGACACTCTTCTGGACACAAATGCGCATGCGCGATGAGCGTCACGTCTTCCCGAACTGACGGCTCCTACCCCGCCCCTCGCGGACAGCACCTCAAACTATGCAACTTCGGCTCCTGTGTGCCGCCGTGTGACCGCCACTGACAACACAAACAGTGGACTCATGCCAAGCGTTTCGCCCGCGACCGTGCTGCCACAGGCCACACCCTCAGACAATGGACTCACTAATGGCTCACAAGCTGTACCGAGATTACCTGAACTTGGTGCCACTGTTTCGGGCTGGTGACCATCTTGTTGCGATGACTGCTGGGACACTTTGCCGCCTCGGCTCCCGTCGGATCTGCTGAGAGGGTCCGAACACCACAACCACGCCTCACCTGCCCTGCCCGCCACACATTGTAAACAAGCCACCCCCTGCACCCCCGGCAACATTTCCGTCATCACCAATGGCACGGTTCACAAGCTTTGTCTCACGCCAGGTCCCCTGATCTCCAGTAAACCGTGTTGACTTTGTCCCGAGCGCCTCTCTGATTTTAAAAATCAGATTTCTGAACTACTAAGCTCTGGAGTCATTGAATCCTCTGCCAGTAGCTTGTCTATGCCCATACATATGACATCCAAGAAAGATGGGTCCTGGCACATGTGCGGAAACTACCGTCGACTAAACGCATGTACAATTATGGACACCTACCCCATACCCAACATTGCCGAATTTACCAGTTCCCTCGCAGGTGCGACCACATTCTCTGTAATTGATTGCAAACAGGCCTACCAGTAGATCCCCATGGCACCTGAAGACATCAAGAAGACAGCAATCACCACTCCTATCGGGTTATTACAGGTTCGATTCATGCCCTTCGGTCTGAAAAACGCAACCCAGACCTGGCAACGCTTCATCATTTCTGCTTTGCTTATCTTGATGACATTCTTGTGTTCAGCTCCTCCATCAAGGACAACATTCGACATGTGCAAACTGTTATGAACACTCTGCAGCAGCAGGCATCGAGACCAACCAGGACAAATTGCAGCTACATCAACCCACTGTCACTTTTCTTGGTTTTCGGGTCTCTGCCGACGGCAGGTAGGTCTTTCTGCTCCCAGGATTGGAATGACTCCTTACACTCTCCCTTAAAACCCACATCCTTTTGTCTTTCCCTCTCCTTCCCTCTTTCCTGATGAAGCAACCTTGGGTTGCAAAAGCTTGAAATTTGTGTGTGTATTTGTGTGTTTTTTATTGTGTCTATCTACCAGCACTTTCTCGTTTGGTAACTTACAGCATCTTTGGTTTTTATATATATTTTTCCCACGTGGAATGTTTCCCTCTGTTCAGCTTTTTCTTCATTAGCTATGGTGACTGTTCAGATAGCTGAAACCCTTCCTTTATCTGATAACATATTCCAGAATAATCTTAAAAAACATTTATCCCTTTAAAATAATATTTCTTTTATCATTACCAAATCTTTTCCCCAATAATTACCCTACAAGTGACGGCCAAACAATGTCTGCGACCTCCAAATAATTTACATGTAAGTACAATAAATATTAGAATCCATTATTGGAGATCGAAATTGTACTAATAATTGTTTTTGTTGTATATTTATAGTATATGTGGGAGAAAGACAGAAAGCACAACTAATAATTGCTGGGAACAAGACATCCAAATACACTAGAAATTACAAAATTCCGAATTATGTTGAAACATGAACAAGACAATGTTCAAGAGAGGATGAAGATTATTGTTGAATTTTATGCATGTGAGAGCAATTCCATGACAATCCTAGACTTTGTTCAGTTTCCCAACATTTGTAGCAAGTAACAAAGTCTAAACCTGCAGTGCAATGTTTGTGATGTAATAGTTCCACAATTACATACCATCTCATTTTGTACAAAAGATACAAAAAATTGATTTCTGTAAGAATTTAACAATTTTTGTATATTCAAATATTATGTGTGTGTGTCAAAAACAACAAGTGAAAATGAAAATGTCGAAGTATTGAGAAATTTGTCAATAAGAGATGATGATAATGAATTGCAAAGAGGCAGTAATTTGCCAAATAGTGAGAATATTCAATTAAAATCTACTACTATTAGTGAATCCCATGTGCAGTTTGTTGGTAATACATGGCTCATGCTTGATGAGGCCAGTCCTCAACCAATGTTGGAGGGCGAGATTTTTGATAGTAATGGAGAAAAAGATAATGAAACTGACAATAAAAATTTTTGCAATTCAATTTTGAGTGAACGAAACAAAAATGAGCAATGTGGTTAGATTAATATGTAATGGTAGAAATAAGATAGACAGGAACCAGAAATGGCAGGCAATATTAAAAATGAGCTCAGGAATGTCCAGCATACATACAGAAATTGCTGACATACATTCAGATAACACGAAGATAACAAACAAAATCAGTACTTTAGGTACAAAATTAACTTAAAAAATCCAGACTGTTGCAACGGAAATCAACAATCTTGATCAAAAACTATCTAATTGTGTCAGTGTGGTAGAACAAAAAGTTAATACATTATTTGGTGATATTGAAACTGTGTAATAATTGGAACACAGATCTAAGAGAGACCATTAACGAACTTCACATGAAGTTTTGTAGTAGGTATACACAGTTAAGCCTAAAGTTATCAGAATAGGAACAGAAAAATGTGTGGACCAAGTACAAAGGGCAGTAGAAGCACAAGAAGCCTTACAAAATGAGCACAAAAATCTGACCACAAATTGTGACAACTCTGCAAAAAAATGTAGGTAAGTTTGCATCAACTTCCGGAGAACTGACAGAGGATGTATGTAAACCCACACAAGACGTTGCTCTTTTAAAACTGGATCATATATTTCTAACATCCAAATATGAAGAGCTTAAGAAGGATCTAAGGAAGTGAAATGAAAGAGCCAAAGCGGGAATACATGATGGTGACGTCACACTCACAGAAAAGTGTATCTAGGGACACAGAAGCTCTGTCAAGACTGTAGAGAAGATAACTAGTGATTGCAAAACAAAAATTCTTGCTAGAATTGACCATGACATGAAAACAATTGAAGATAAAATTTGCTCCGAGCTTATAAGCGAAAGAATAGTTCAAATGGTCCATCTGCAGCTACAGACCAGAATTGGTCACTACAGAAAGTAATCACATGAACATGGCTTTGCCACAATCACAGTACAATACAGGTGAATCAGAACAATTTGCAAATAATTACACAAATTTGCCAGCACTATCAAACACTGCCATACCATCAGCAAAGACGTGGAGAACATCATCACAGTCAAGTGAAATAGCACAAGAAATATCATCAGTCCTTATTGATGAAGGTTTGTGCAACACAATTTCCAATCTTTTTGCACAAATCAAAAAAGACACACGAGTGTTTAGGAACATATTACCCCAACACTGGTCTGAACAATTCATTGTAGTGTGGATTCAGGATGACACTCGTTGTCGGCACAATTATCACACTTACAAAGAATTCAAAATACTGTTCACAGGGAATACAAGAGAAAATTTAAATGAAGGTCTTTGACATGCAGTCTTTCAAGGCAAGATGCAGTGGGTTGCTAAAATCAGGGAATACAAGAGAGACTTCCAGTGATCTTTATACTAAGTATAGTATGGAGATCACTGAAGATTTCGAATGGAAGTCTTTGACTCGCAACCTTTCAAAGCAAAACAAGGTGTGTTGCTAAAATTATTCGAAAAATATTTAAACAAGACATTGTAGTAACCGGAAATCACATGTTGATGAGCTAAGAAAATTAAAAGGATGGTTATCCACACATACACGCGACAAACTGGTTGCAGTTCTGACTTACGACTTAGAATATTTTTTATCCATAGTCAATTCCATTGATCATATAGGGTAGCAGCCCTAAGACAAACAATTAAAATCGTAATCAGTCAGGGACACCAGGAAATTGAAATTTTAACAACTGCAATAATCTTCTTCTTCTTTTCCTACAGCATTTGCCCCATCTGTTGTCTCCATTTTGCTCTACCGCAGGCTGCATCTGGGTGGATGTTAACGAATTTAAGGTCTGTATGAATCATATCAGCCCAACGTTGCTTAGGTCTCCTTTGGGTCTACTGCCAACGACTTCAAGTGTGTAACCTGCCTTGGCAATAGAGTCATCACCAGACCGTAAAACATGCCCAAACTATCGAGGATGACTGTCACTCATCTTGTCTTGGATTGGTGCAACACCAAACTGTTTCCTAATGCTGTCATTAGAAACATGATCTAACTTAGTGAGGCCCACTGTCCACCTTAGCATCTTCATTTCCATTACACTTATGCGGCATTCTGTCTCACCTGTAGTCAGCCAGCTCTCACAACCATACAAGGTGACTGGTCAGATGACAGAGTGATAGATTTTTGATTTTAAATTATCTTTCATCCTGTGGTTGAAAGTGACTCCAGTTGTTGTTTGCCACTTCATCCAGGCTGCCTGAGTTCTGATGTTGACCTCTTCGGTGAGTCGGCCATCAGCAGTGATCGTGGAACCAAGGTACTTAAACTTACTCACATGAGTCAGATCTTCACCATTAATTGTGATGGTTTCCATTTCGTATCTGTTTGATGTCATGTACTCAGTTTTCTTGAAATTAAGGCACAAACCATGTTGCGCCAACTGGTCACTCCATTCTTGAGTTAGACTCTGCAGATCAAGCTTGTTTTCTGCAATAATAATGGCAACAATGACAGCAAGGGCAGCTACAACACAGTGGGGGGCAGCTACAATAACAATAATGGTAGCAGTCACTGCAACCAGTAGGGCAATGAGCAACATACCACCCCAGAGGTATAGTGCCAATCGTAATTTCAGAAACAACCGAAGAAATGGTAACAGTGGCTGTAACGGCTAGGGATAGGCCTGCAATCAATGAAAGCACATTTCTCAACACCATAATAGCCAGAATGGATGGAATAATGCATATGGCCTGAGCGGAAATGCACAACAAAATTTGGTAATAGTAATGATCACCCGTGAGTAACTATAATAACAACAGTGGTTACAGGAGTGGGAGAGACCCAGGACCAGGTCATGCCACACCTGGTCAAATACAAGGCCATAAGTGGAACAGTTCTGAACCCACAATATACACATAGTTGATGTGATGGACGGGAGGATTAACTCCTCACCTCCACCTCCAGAAAACAGTGATTGTTTGGCTTAATCCCCCTACCAATGACCATGAATGGAAGCAGAGGCATACCGCTTTTGAATAGCTATTTTATAAGATATGATTAGGAAAATGACATGAGGGATTATCTTTATACAGATGATGACACAAGCAATATTGAAGGATTATAGGATGAGGTACAAACTGTTATAAGTGCCAAAATTAGCAACATCAGCATTTAGATTGTGCTAGACAGTGGCGCAGTGGCGAATTGCGTTTTGCAAAGTCTGTTTGAAGGATTGCAGAAGAAACTCAATTTGCCTACTTCAACAGTACAGAATTTTCACATTGTAACTGCACAGGGTTGTAAATCAAAGGTTGTCAGGCTGCACGCTTGTTTACCTATTAGCATAACTGAAAACATATTTACATACACATTTTTAGTAGTCGAAAAATTAATAGTTATCTGTCTGTTAGGCATGGAATTTTCCATAAGTATTAAATAAAGTTTGATCTAGACAAAGCAAAGTGCTATATGTATGTTGACAAAAAAGCTATTTCAGTTGATTTGGTGAAAACAAAGGCAAATTTCCACAGTCATTTGTCAAACAAGATTAATATTGAGTTGATGTGTTCTCACGTTTTATGTATACACAAAACATTTAATGATGTAAATTTGGAGAAGGTGACCACCCCATACAATATACACCAGAAAATTGAAGAGTCGACCACACCTACACAAGAACGGGAGCATGATTTAGATGCCCTATTGAAACAATACTCACATGTTTTTGTAGAAAACCCTGGTACATAAAGGGGTATGTGCATCAAATGAAGGCATACCAACATGAAACTTTCTGTCCTATGTCATAAGCAATTCCTTGGGCGAAAAAGGAGGCTATCAGGAAAGAGATTGAGTGCATGATTAAATGGAATATCATTGAACCATTCCTCTCACCATACAGCAGTCAAATTCAAGTAATAGGCAAACCTGACAGTACTGTTTGTTTTGTCCTGGATGCCAGGAAAATAAAATCATCGTATCCATAAGTACCAGGCCAACAGTGTTGAAGAGCAATTGTTAAAATTTCAAGGAGCTAAGTATTTGATCTCAATTGACCTTGGGCCTCATACTGGCAAATTATACTCCAACCTGAAAGTCGCCAGTGTACTGCCTTCGTGAGCAGTTAACAATTTTGCGTTCTGCCATTTGGCCTTAACATGAATGCTAGTGTATTTATTGCAGCATTAGACAGAGTGCTTGGCCCAGAACTTTTGGGTCAAGTCACCGTGTATGTGGGTGACCTCCTCATCACCACATACATGTGACAAGTTCATGTGTAAATACTTAGGAAAGTCTTAGAAAGGTTCTCTGAATATAAAGTTATTGCTAACTTGAAAAAATCCAACTTCGTGCAGGAAAAGAAAACTTTTCAGTCCATGTCATCTTACAGGTATTAGATCTGATTTCCCAACAAGCTAGATGTAATCAAATATTTTCCTAGACCACAGACAAAGAAATAACTGGAGACATTTCAAGGGTTAGCATAATTTTTTTTTAAATTCATGCCCAACCAGTTATTAAATAGTGATTCTTTCCAAATTTATTGAGGAAAAACCACACATGGTTGTGGACAGCCAAGTAACAAGAGGATTTTGTGGCAATTAAACAGGCTTTAATAAACTCAGACATTTTAGCATACCCAGACATGACAGAAGAATTCTGTATTAGTACTGATTCCTCATCACAAGGACTGGAGATAATATTGTTTCAAATCGCAACAGAACAGGGGTGTTACAACATAAACATCATCATTTTCACAAGTCACACACTTACAGAAAGTGAATGAGCATATTCAGTCACAGAAACCAAAGCACTGGCAATAACATGGGCTTTTTGAAAATTTTAGTATTTTCTATGGGGAACTAATTATAAGGTATTCTCCGATCACCAAGTGCTTTCATTCCTATTAACATGCAAATTACTACATAAACAGTTAACCAGATGGTGCCTGTTTTTACAAGAATTTGATTCTGAAGTCATTTATGTCAAGGATGAACAGCATATTTTGGCAGTCCCCTTGTCTAGGCCCCTATAAGGATTGAGTGAGTATGTGGAATTGATGGAGCAGACCTCAGATTTCAGAGTACTTCTTATGCACAACAGTTCTTTTAGATCTTATTACGTTAAGAAGTGTAGGAATATGTCCCAGTTACAAGAAGACGATGAACGGTGTCATAAGGTAAGGCAACAGCCTTTGGACAAAAACTCTGAATGGGGGACATGATATAAATTTCACAACGGTGTATTATTTTTAGTGGAGAACACCTGAGTCTCAAAATTTGTGGGTCTGCTTGCTAGAAAAATGCATACACACATCATGTACGGCAACATCATGGGGTGACAAAGTGCACTTGTAAAATCACATCTTACTGTTACTTCTCAAATATTAGAAAAAGGGTACTGCAACTAATCAGGAAATGTGTTACATGTCAAAAGGCTTAACACTCAAATAAAGCACATCTTAATGAACTGTGTCCAATCATACCAACAAAACCCAGAGACCTCATGTCTTTTGACACGGCTGGATCATTTCCAACTGCCAGAGGAGCTGCAAAATATGTAATAGCCTTATATGACATATTTTCAAAACACTTAAAAATGTATGCTGCCAAATCTCTTGCAGTGGGACCATAATAAGGAGAATAGTAGGAGATTATTTTGTTTGAGTTGGCAAGCCAAATTCCATACTCAGTGACAACACTACCAATTCTACAAGCACTAAATGGAAAGCAGTTGTTAAATCTCATGGTATAAAACATATTTTTGTATCTAAATTCCACCCAGAAGCAAGTGCCATTGAACAGGTGTTTTGAGAATCCAACAGATTCATCATAACAGGCATCCCCACTGAACACAGTAAATGGATAGAGTACTTAACACCCTTCAAACAAATAGTAAACAACCTGCCTTACTTATCCACAGCATACACACCTGCAGAATTAATGTTTGACAAGCTTGAAAGGGAAGGAATTGTTCAAGCCATTACCAAAATGAAACAAAAGCTATACCTTTTGAAGAAAAGATACAACAAGCACTGGCAACTCTAGAACAAAATGCGCAATACAAGAAGGTGCTGTATGATAAAAAGGTTGGCCATATAACAACCTTCCAACTCGGACAAGAAGTGTTTTTATGAACAAATCCACTGTCGACAAAACATAGGAAACTGAACCGAAAATGTCAATTTAGTGCATGTAGGACCTTACATCATACATAAAATGCCACACCCAGGATGTTACTTCCTGAGTAATCCAAAAGCCGGAAAAAAGTGTGGATTGTACCCACATAAAGATCTTAAGGAATTTATACAATAAGGTGGAGGTCATGGACTTCAAACATTACACACAGAATATGATTAAGAGAGAGTCAATTCCAAATCCTATATGAAGGCAAATTGCAGAGATGAACATAAAAAGCACAAATCATTGTTAGGAAGACATTTATTCCACACCTTAGTGATTTATATATAAGGGAAGGAGCCAAATGAAAACACAAATTTTTATATAGATTGAAGTGTAAATATAACGTAAATTAAAGCAAGTTAGGTGGCTTGAAAAGAATTAGTTTGTAAGAGGATTTATATTTGTAGTACTATTTGAAAAGGTAAACATTTCCAGTGCACTGTGCACTGCACGTACAGCGTGGCAAGAAAGGGGATAGTTGGAAGGTCATTCACTCCCTCCCCCTTCCCCCGCCCCCCCACCACACTTCTTCCCATTTAATTACATGAGAACATAGTAATCGTCTCATGCATGTGCAGTTCTGCAAAATACTAGCAATAGGCTGTTCAGCTTCCTACAAAGTGGCAAGCACATCTAAAAGAGTAATTTATCTGAACAATCAGATCAGGATTTCTTAATTCATTGGAGATTAAATGCTGTAAATAGAACTTTGTTGGCTAGCACTAACACATTCACCTGCAGTATTAAGTAGCAATAAGTAGTCTAAATAGTAATGACCGAATTATGTACATATTTGTCATAAGAAGTACTATATACTTTGGAGCTTCTGGAACAAGCTAATATTCTGAATATTTGAATGAATAAATGTAGCGCCAGTGTTGCTACTCTTCATGAACATGTAGATAAAATAGAAAATAGATTAGTGTAGCAGGAAGCAATAGATACAAGACGAACTGTTTACAGGCATAGAAACATGCAGAGGAAGGAAAGACAATGCATAATGAGATAATTAATCAAGCAAAAGAATGAGTTATACTAAAACTAAATACGCTTTGTATTCTACAAGCTACACCTATTTAATCTAAGAATGCTAAGTTTGCTATGAACTTCAACAAATTAAGCTACTCAGCTACAAACTACTGCTAGCAAAACTTATATCTAATTACATTACTACTATGCTAAAACACTGAAAGGAAACATAACTGCACACGTGAATGTATTCAAGCCATGTGGGGTGGCTGCGTGGGCTAATGAGCCTTGCCACAGTTCACACGGCTCCCTCCGTCGGAGCTTTGAGTGGTCCCTCGGGCATGGGTGTGTGTGTTGTCCTTAGCGTGAGTTAGTTTAAGTTAGATTAAGTAGTGTGTAAGCCTAGGGACCAATGATTTCCACAGTTTCATCCCATAGGAACTTATCAAGCAAGCTTCAAGGTTTAAATGTCAAACGTGATCCTGAAAACACATCACTGCAGGTGAATTCACTCTCAGATATTGAAACCAAAAGGTAATAGAGCAATATGTTCTTAGCAAAGCAAATAAACAAATGTGTTTAGCAATCCGCAGAATTGCATACCTACAAAATTTATATGTATGTGTATGTATGAGTGGAAAAGCTGTTTAGCCTACGTAGTAAAGTAAATATTAAGTTTAGGCAAAAGCTACCCATGAAAAGGCCCCCTATTCTGTTAGTTTAGAAGTATGTATGTTTGTGATTGTGTGTGAGTGGTAATGAAAATTGTCTAGGACAAGTATACTTGTTCTTTTACACTGCAGTGGTAAGCTCAAACTCTGTTGCATTGCTTTCAAAGGTAAAGAATGGATCAAAGTCACACTAATGACAGTGTGTGTGAGGGAATAGTGACACTAACCTTGAACAGCAAACACATTGATGATTAGGCTACTGTGCAAATCACTTGAAAGGAAGTATCAAAAGGCCCTTGTTTACGCATTACATTAAATTATGCATAATGTATAAGTGCATTAATGAATTTCCTGTGACTCTGAAATATGAGATTATTAGTCAAAACTTAACTAATAGCTTTACTAATAAGTATGATGACAGCAATATTCATAATTTTTAGACTTGGCTTGAGGACGTTTTCTCTCTTGTAATGACATTTTATCTTTGTCTGAACTGTAATAAATAAAAAGAAAAAAGGAATAATTTCTAAGATGGAAGTTTCCTTCAAAATTAACTGGTAAGACGAGACTAGAAGGGATCTCTAATTTGAATATAAAAAATACATAAGATTAAAAAAAACGCTAATCCTACATAAAAATGTCCGTATGTAAAGTCTGTTTCCAACAATTTTGTAATTAGCTTTAAGTTTCATGTGTTTGTATTTGTTTGTAAATGTTCTTTGTGGAAGTACAAACATGTCTGATCAAAACGGAAAAAAATCATGATGCAGTGACTCAAGCATCCCAATGGTGTTACGATAACATAGTAAAGTGCAACTCATTTAGAATGATACATGCCTCAGATTAGTGAGTCACCCTACAACTAACTCCTCCCAAACAGGCCATGAAGGCCCAAGAGTACCGACTGGCCGCCATGTTGTCCTCAGCTCACAGGTGTTACTGGATGCGGATATGGAGGGACATGTGGTCAGCACACCGCTCTCCCAGCCATAGATCAGTTTCTGAGAGTGGAGCCGCTATGTCTCAATCAAGTAGCTCCTCAGTGTTTGCCTCACAAGGGCTGAGTGCACCCCGCTTGCCAACAGTGCTTGGCAGACCAGGTGGTCACCTGTCCAAGTGCTAGCCCAGCCCAACAGTGCTTAACTTCGGTGATCTGACAGGAACCGGTGTTACCACTGCGCCAAGGCTGTTGGCCAATGAGTCACCCACCCAGTGAAAAATTAATGTGCTCCCTGTGTGCAGAAATTTTATCTGCAAACCAGGAGATGGAATCCTTTTAATAATGACGACAAGCTTAACGAGCGGAACAATGATGCATTGTTGGCACTGGCACATGGTACTCACTTCAGATACTGGGACAATGTAAAATAGCTGGCCACAACCATGTACAACTGTAAAGAAATATCGCACTTCTGTGAGAACTATTTATGTAATTGATACTTGTTTCACCACTGCTTATTTTTGTAACAATAGTAAAAAGCAATATTCAGAGTTAAGTTATAATCAAAGAATTTCCCTCATAATTAATTAAACATATCACCATATGTTCCCAGAGAACAGATTAAGATAACAAAAGGCCAAAAAACAAAGTTGCTTCCTATATGGTGTTATGATAGGGGCAGATGCGGCAGTAATTTTTAAGCTGATTAAAAGACGCACTCTGTCTCACCACCAGATAGGGATAACATCAGTGACAATGATGAAAAATAGTGAGCCCAGAGATGATTATTAATGAGCAATTCAGCACCACACACTAAGTAAATACTAGCTGTCTGTCTGTGTTGAGATCTAAAAGAGACTAGATGCGTGTGTACACTTGCCAAGTATTTTTAACATTGTGAATGTATTACATAGAGGTTGTGTGTGCAAATATATTCAGGGCAGTTTTAAAATGCTGTTTGAATATTTATTTATTAATCACTAAATGTACATTGTAATTTTTGGAGGGTCATGAGGATCTGCATGGAGGGAAACACCAACATGTCACCACAGTGATGAAGAGGTAGGAAAAAAAGAATATTTCAGGAAGGGACACAAGAACATTTTTCATTTTTATATCTAAGTATTCTTATTGAAATCTCATTGTTCAGCTTTTTCTTCATTAGCTATGACGCCTGTTGAGATAGCCTAAACCCCCTCCTTTATCCGATAATGTATTCCAGAATAATCCTAAAAAATCATTTATTCCTTTTAAATGAAATGATTGTATGGCATTGCTGGCCGGGAGGCCCCATCCAGGGAAGTTCAGCTGCTGAGAGTGAGTCTTATTACAGTCGACACCACATTGGGTGACTGGTGCCGGTGATGAGGATAAAATGTTGATGAGGACAACACAATGTCCAGTCCACGAGCAGAAAAAATATTCAATCCGGCTGGGAATTGCCAGCCCACTGCATGGTAGGCAAGTACAGAACCAGTCAGCTAAGCAGGTGGACCCCTTTTAAATAATACTTCCCTTATCATTTCCAGTTTCTTTTTCCCAATAATTAACCAACAAAGAGATCATTCTGTTTAAGATGCCTCATTGTGTTTGAACTCAGAACATACTCTTAATATTCTAAAGCAGATGAATGTTAATGATACTGGGTATATAATTTAATACTCACCAAATGGCAGCAGGAGAACACATATATAAAAATATATTGAAGTTTGTTAGATTTCAGAAGGGCAAAGGGAAAGGAAGCAGAGTGAGAGAAAAGGTGTGGCGAGGTTCAGGAAATGGGGAGAGTTCAGAAAAGTCACACAGAATCCCAGGTCAGGGTTGGGGTTAGGGTTGTTTGGGGGAAGAGACCAAACTACGAGGTCATCGATCTCATCGGATTAGGGAAGGATGGGGAAGGAAGTGGCCATGCCCTTTGAAAGGAACCATCCTGGCATTTGCCTGAACCCATTTTGAGAAATCATGAAAAACCTAAATCAGGATGGCTGGACCCAGGATTGAACTGTTGTCCTCCTGAATGAGAGTCCAGTGTGCTAACCATTGCGCCACCTCGCTTGGTGGGGTCAGGGAGACTTACTGGATAGGATGAGATGGAAGGGCTCATTGTTGAGGACTGCTCCAGATGGGATTTGAAAACCTGAGAGCTTAAAGGTTGAAGATAGGGTAATAAACAAGACACAGTTTATTGACCAAACATCATGCATGAGATGATAAGAGCAGAGAACTAATTCACTGTGTGTGGTAGAGGTTGGCCATGGGGAAAATAGACAGGTCAGAAAATAAAAGATATAGAAAACTAAAAGGGAATAGTTGCTGAGCAGAATCACTGAGACAGAAGAAATTAACATAAATTAAGACCAGTGGGTGAAAAGAACCAAGGACATGTTGTTATGCCAGTTCCCACCTGTGGAGTTCTGAGAAACTGGTGTCTGGGGGAAGAATCCAGATACATGTACTAATCAGCTACTTTGACAAGGCTATGCCTTCCTAAAATCATGTCCTGTCCAACATTTTGTCCACCACACCTAGAACAGCAAATTGTTCCCTCCTGATTTCTGCAATATCCTTGTCAGTCCCTAGGTTCCTTCTGCGCCCATTTCCCTACCCTTTTGCTCCTATCAATATTACCATCCCCAGTGTAAGTCTTGCCCTATGCACGATCCTACCACCACCTAAACATCTATACCAGTCCTATAATAAGTGAAACATATGCTATCAAAGGGAGAGCCACCTGTTAAACAACACATCCAGCATCTGCAGTTACGTAAACACTGTTCAACCTTTTGCATTGGCACGATTACCACCAAAATATCAGTTAGGGTGAACAGGCATAGGCATAGGGTGTATACTGGCAATACACAGTATCCTGTTGCAAAGTATGCTCTACAACATGACAGCTGTGACCATGGCGCCTGTTTCATGACACGTACTATCTGAATTCTTCCACCAGGTTTCTCAGATCTATGCAGGTGAGAACAGGCATTACAACATGTCTTTGGTTTGTGCACCCACCTAGCTTTAATTTTTATTAATTTCTTCCAGCTCAGCATTTCTTCTCAGTAGATTGTATTTTATTGATCCTGTTGTCTACATAGCAGCTTATGCATAAGACATTGGACAAGTCAAGTTATAAATATACAGTCTGAAAGTAATTTCAAGGCATACATATTTAAGCTTACAATAATACACTTTACACGTAAGTATTTATATAACACATTTCATAAATATAAATATTCTTCAATGGAGCAGAAGCAGTGATGCTGTAAATATGACTTTAGAGATTTTCCAAATGTATTGACCTCAGTGATAGCTTTTATGTTTTCAGGAAGTTTGTTATAAAGCTTAACTCCCATGTGAAAAGTACCTTTTTGGCACAGTGCTGTGCTGATTTGAGTCATATGTAAGTTTCTGTTTTGTCTGGTAAAGTGCTCATGTATATCACGGTTTTTTTGTAGTCTCTGGTCCTTGCCTATTACGTTTAATTTAAAGAACAAAAGGGTTTCCATAATGTATACACATGGTAATGGGGGAATACCAGATTTCTTAAACAGGGGTTTACAAGAGTCTCTAGGCTTGCACCCAAACAAGATTCTAATTGCCCTTTTTTGTAGTTTAAAAGTGCTATTAGCTATTTTAGAGTTTCCCCAGAAGGTGACCCCATATCTAAGACGAGAATGAAAGTACGCATGATATGCATTCAATACTGTTTTCTCACTACAGCATGATTTTAATGAACAAAGAAGATAACATGTTTTGCTCAGTTCTGCATTGAGATATTCAATATGCTTATTCCATCTGATGTTACTCTGCAGCCAAACTCCTAAGAATTTGGTTTCAGTACTGTTACCAACTGGTTCGTCATTGATAGAGACTGATGGGATAAACATGTCCTTATTAGGAACATTGTGGAATTTTAGAGCAATGGTTTTTTTACTGTTTATTACAAGCTGATTACTCTGTGCCCAGCTGCTAAGTTGTTTCATGACCGTGTTTACTGTCTGCTGTAACTGTTCATCGTCGTCTCCTTTTAGCAGAATCGTGGTGTCATCTGCAAATATGATTGATTTGTGTGCATCAATATTTAAGCTTAGATCATTTATGTACAGAAGAAACAAAAGGGGTCCCAATACGGATCCTTGGGGTACACCACATTTTATTTGTTTATAGTCAGATAAGTGATTAGATACAGTTTTTAGTTCAATATTTGTGTGCTTGACGCATACTGCCTGCATACGATTTGTCGGGAAGGACCTGATCCACTTGTTGGACAGACCTCGAATACCATATCTTTCTAGCTTTGATAGCAGAATTTTATGGTCCACCATGTCAAAAGCTTTTGACAAGTCAATAAAGACTCCTATTGTTTCCTGTTTTTTGTCCATCAGGTTTAGGATGGAATTGATGCACTCATAGACAGCAGTTGTCGTTGACCTCTTATTTCTGAATCCATGTTGTTCATTACATAGGATGCTGTTTTTATTTATAAATTTCATAAGTTTCTCATACATAACTTTTTCCAGTACTTTAGAGATGCAGGAGGAAATTGTGATGGGTCTGTAGTTATTTACATTGTCTTTATCCCCTTTTTTATATACAGGAATAACTTTTGATGTTTTTAACACATCAGGGAAAGTGCCTGCCTGAAGTGAGCAGTCGCATAAATGTGTGAGTACTTCAGTTAGGTTTCATGCGCTCTTCTTTAACATTGTTGCAGGTATACCATCAATACCTGCCGATTTGGAATTTTTTAGTCCTTTTATTGCTTTAGCTACTTCATCTTGTGAAACAGAACTGATGTACATTGATCCTCTACAAGCACTTATTTTATATTCATTTGCCTGGATGCTCTTAAAGTTTGACTGTAACATATTTTCAGCAACACCCATGAAAAAGTTGTTAAATGTGTTGGCTACTTCTAAGGGGTTTGTTACTTTTTTATTTTTATGTGATAATGTTATATTTTTCCAAGGTTGTCTGTATTCTCCACATAGCCTTTGATTTATTAGCTGAATTATAAATGATTTCATCATTATGCATTATTTTTGCTGCTTTTATTACTTTTCTTAATATTTTGGAGTATTTTTTATAGTATGCGCGTACTACAGGTGAGGAATTTTTTGAGTTACATATTTCATGAAGTAGTCTTTTCTTCTGGCATGAAACCCTTATTTCCTTTGTGATCCAGCTGTTTGTTCTAGAGTTTCCCCGTATGGTTAATGTTTTCAGTGGGAATGCAAGTTCAAAGAAATGGGTTAATGTATCAATGAAAGTGTTGAATTTTTCATTTATATCGTTCATTTTGTACACTCCTAGCCATTTTTCTTTCTGTAATAAGTTGTTGAAGTAGTTCACATTATGCTGATTATAGCTTCGATATGCTGTTCTAAAAGACATGTTGTTAATAATACTGCCTTGTACTTTTATGCTTAATATTTGAGCAAGATGATCACTAAAACCTGCATTGAAAATTTTTCGTGAGGTGTTGTGTAAACTCTTCTTTACTAGAAACTGATCAAGAGCTGTTTGACAAGTTTCTGATACTCGGGTAGCTGCTTTTACTTCAGCCTTTTCCTTTCTTGACTCTCTTTCAATTTTCTACATCTTTTATTTTCTGACCTGTCTATTTTCTTTCCATGGCCCACCTCTACCTCATACATTGCATTAGCTTTCTGCTCTTATCATCTCATGCATGATGTTTAGTCAGTAATCTCTGTCTTGTGTATTAGCCTATCTTCCACCGTTAAGCTCTCAGGTTTTCAAATCTCATCTGGTGCAATCTTCAACAATGAGTCCTTCCTTTTCATCCCATCCACTAAGTTTCCCCTGACCCGGAGTTCTGGGCGATTTTTCCGAACTCTCCACATTTCCTAAATCTCAACAGTCGTTTTCCTTCACCCCTCTTTCTTCCTTTTCACCTTTCTGCCAGAAGAAGGAGCCACTGGCTCCAAAAGCTTGAAAATTTAAATATATTTTTATATGTGTGTCCTTCTTCCACCACTTGTTGAGCAGACTTTTTATCTATCCAATTACATTACATATTTACAAAAATTGATTATTTTTGTTAATGGTATTGGATAGTAATTTTGTGCATCACTTCAGATACTCTGCTTGCAAAGGGGTTTGACTTATGCTTTCTTTGAATCACTAGGCACAGTTTATCACCTATAAGATCTATAGTGATTTGTGAATAAGAGAGCAGCTAACTCACCTGCAAATTCTATATAGAATCCAGCAGGGTTTCCATTTGACCCAAGGGCCTAGTTCAGTTTTAGTTGTTCCTCATTGCAACTGACACTAACATATTGTGAAAGGCTCTTCATCTCTTCCCTTCATTATGAAACTGACAACTTTCTGATGTCTCAAGAACATGTCCTATCAACAGATTCCTTTGATTAGTCAGGTTGTGACTTAAATTTCATTTCTTGCCAGTTGGATTTGATACATTGTCATTATAGTTATTCAAGGTACCCATTTAATCTTCAGAATTCTCCTGTTGCATAACATTTCAAAAGTTTCTGTTCTTTTCTTGTCTGAACAGTGTATAATCCTCATTTCACATTGGTAAATGGCTATTTTCCAGTCAAAAATCTTCATAAAAGACTTCCCAACATATAAACTTAAATTTGATTTTAACAGGTATCTCTTTTTCAGAAATGCTTTTCTTGCTATTGCAGTCTCTATGTCAGTCATCATCAGTTATTTTGTTGCTCAAATAAAAAAACTTGGGTACTATTTTTAGTGTCACATTTCCCAGGCTAATTCGTCCAACATTGCTTGATTTAATTTGATTTCATTCCATGACCCTTGTTTTACCTTTGTTGATGTTCATCTTATAGCATTGTTTCAAAATACTAGCCAATCCTTTCAACTGCTCTTCATAGTCCTTTGCTGTGTCTGTCAGAATTACAGTTTCATCAGAAAACCTAAAAGTTTTTACACTGAGGTGACAAAAGTCATGGGATATCTTCCAATATCATGTCACACCTCCTCTTGCCCAGCATAATGCAGCAACTCAACAGCACAATGTGCAGGATTTTGTGTATTAATTGACCTCTTGATTATGTCCCATAATTGTTTGATAAGACTGATGGGAATCTGGGTGACCAAATCATTCAGTTGAGTTGTCCAGAATGTTCTTCAGATCAGTTGCAAACAGTTGGGGCCTGGTGACATGGTGCATTGCCATCTATAAAAATTCATTGTTGTTAGCTGAAATTGGTCTCCAACTGGCTGAATATAAATATTTCCAGTCAACGATCAGTTCAGTTGGGCCAGGGGACCCAGTCCATTCCATGTAAATGCAGCCTACACCATTATGGAGCCACCACCAGCTTGCACAGTGCCTTGTTGACAACTTTGGCACCTGGCTTTGTGGGATGTGCACTACACTTGATCCCTACCATTAGCTCTTATCATTTGAAATAGGGATTCAACTGACCAGGCCATTGTTTTCCAGTTGTATCAGATTCAACTGATATGGTCACAAGCCCAGAAGAAGCACTACAGGACATCTCATGCTCTTAGCAAAAGCACTCACATTGGTTGTCTGCTGCCATAACCCAATGATGCCATATTTCACTGCTTTGTCCTAACAGATATGTTCATCATATGTCCCACACTGATTTCTGATGTTATGAGGGTAATCCCAAAAGTAAGGTCTCCTATTCTTTTATAAGTACATAGACCTGTTTATTTCTACAATGGTTTACATCAGTTTACAGCTTGAACATTTAGCTATTTTTTGACATAATCACCATTTCCGTTGATGCATTTTTATAGATGTTGTGGCAGTTTTTGTATGCCCGTGTCATACCAGCTCACCACCATGCTGTTCAGAGAGTTATGAACCCCTTCTTTCACCTCGTTGTCACAGCTGAATTGCTGGGACCACAATTACTGCTGACAGGTACTGTGAGACTCTGAAAAAACTCAAACGGGCAATTCAGAAGCAGAGAAGAGGAATGTTGAGCAAGGGCATACACATTCTCCATGACAAGGCTCACCCACACATCTCTCAGCAAACAGTTGCTCTCCTGCAACGGTTTCAGTGGAACATAATCACCCACCCACCCTATAGTCCTGACTTGGCACCCAGTGACTATCAACTGTTCCCTAGTTTAAAAGAACATTTGGCCAGAAAGCGATTCAGCTCCAACGACGAGGTGCCAGAATAGATTCATAACTTTCTGAACAGCATGGCAGTGAGTTGGTATTACATGAGCATACAAAAATTGCTACAGTGTCTATAAAAATGCATCAACAGAAATGGTGATTATGTCAAAAAATAGCTAAATGTTCAAGCTGTAAACTGATGTCAACCAGTGTCGAAATAAACAGGTCTATGTACTTATAAAAAAAAATATTAGAATGCTGTTGCTCTCAGTCATTAAGTGAAGGGTTTCAGCCACTGCATTGTCCATGGTGAGAGGTAATGCCTGATATTTGGTGTTCTTGGCACACGCTCAACACTGTGGATCTCATAATATTGAATTCTGTAAGAAATTCCAAAGTGGTATCTCCATGCCTCTAGCTCCAACTACCATTCTGTGTTAAAGGTTTGTTAATTCCTATTGTGCAGCCATAATCATGTTGGAAACCTTTCCACATGGATCACCTGAGTACGAATGACAGTTCCACCAATGCATTGCCTTTTTCTATCTTGTGTGCGTGTTACTACTGCCATCTGTATATGTCCATATTGCTATCCCATGACTTTTGTAACCTCAGTGTATTTCTTCACTTTGAACTTTAATTTTCTTTCCAAAATTCTCCTTGGTTTCCTTTACAACTTGCTCAATGTGCAGCTTGAATAACATCGGGTATAGGCTGCAATCCTGTCTCACTCCTTTCCCAATAACTACTTTCCTTTCATGTCCTTCAACTCTTACAGCCCTTAACAAATGATCGGAATTTATTTCGGGACCTGTGAGAGACCTTTTGAAAGATCCTGCTGTCAAAGTCTTCACACAGTTCCCTTTTGAGAGCCAAATGCATTTCATTTAGCTTCTCTGTTTTTATAGACCTATGCTTTGTTTTATAACAATTGCACAGTATCCATTGTTTCTTTAGAAGTTTATTGTAAAAGGACTCTATACCACATAGAGTCTCTACCATCACTTATTGTCCTACTATGCACATATCTAATAGGATCCTGTATGATTAAATAAGCGAACACAAAATATGATATGGGGCAAGCACATCCTCACTGGATAAGCTGCCCACCTCAGTGACTGTGTCTGAACATAGAAACTGTGTCAAATCCTAAGTAAGTTTTGACTCTGAAAGTGGTAATTGTGTATCAATGTGCAAATACAGCCAGCAAAAGGCTTCTCATTTGTGGTGTGTCTGATGGTAGTTGTGCAGTGTGAGAATGCAAGTGCAATAAGAGGTGAGATTGAAATCAATGTGAACATGTTGAAGGCATAGGAGAGTATAAAAAGTGACACCTGGAGCAATAATAATAATTTTGTGTGGCTCAATGGTCTTCAGTGTGAATCCACTTCAGGGATTTACATTCCCCTAACCAAACATGATAATCATACTAGTGAAAGGGGATCTGCAGTTTAATGTGGAATCTGAACCACATTTCATCCTCGGTGACTCTTCACATCATTGAATTGTGAGTATATTTCTGTTGGTTGTAGATAGATAGGAAACAACAAGTCCACTGGGTACATATTGCGGATAAACTGTTCATAATTATTGTGTCTCCTGTTGGGAATTATTCATTTTAAGAAACAATTGTAAGAAGTCCCTCACTGAGATAGCTCATTGAGGAACACTGTCTCTAACAAAAAATAGTGTTTCAGGAAAGTGTGTTAATGATATGAGATCTTTTAATGCTGTTTCTGATTGGTCACGAATTATAGTTCAATTCTTTTATCTTGGCGGCTCGCGCATGCCCGCCCAGATGTGGGAGATTGCTGCGTTGCCAGTTGCACACGACACATGCGCTAAGAGAAGCAGCGCCATAGTATAGCATAGTTTGCAAGCTTACGTTTAGGGGGGAGCGTGCAGTTTATGAAGTAAAGCCACCGCGGCCGCATTAACCCTTTCACTGCTACACAGACGTGCTCCCCACATTCCGCACTGCGCGCGACTTTGTCATCACTGCACTGCTCGCCTGTGCAGACACATGGTGTTCCCACTGCTTTGACACTCTTATCATTCAATTCCACAAAAACTATTTGGCCCAAAAATTAGATTTTTACACATCTTCTTGACTGATACCTTCCCCCCATAAATGACTTAATTTTGTTTCGATGTTCAACACAGTTATTATGCAGCATTAAATATAGTAAACCATTGCACGAAATTTTGAAGAGTTTGCAGAGGTAAAAGTCCATAGAGTATACTTTCCGTATGGTCGATTTTAGTTGCCACAATGTTGAGAATGAAATGTGGACAAGATACCTAAATTTCATATAAAATTTACTGTGTAATAATAATTTAAGTACCACATAGGTGTTGTATGTAATATTGAGAAATATTCCATCTTTCACGACTGTAACAAAAGTTTTATTTACACCGGGCACGTTTGGCTTTATTTTAAAGCACTACAATCAATCAAAAGAAAGTAGACAAAATACATTAAACAAAACTGTGGACTTACAAAAACATTAGGACTTGAACACACTGTCTATCAGTGAAGTGCTCTGAGCTATGTCAAATATAATTTTTGTGTGTGGCACACACAAACAACATTTATTTGCTAAAATACTGATCAGCCAACACAAACGTTGAATATTGTGTTACCGCAGCACAAAACAACGAAAGGTGACTTGGCAATGGAGGAGACAAAATACTGTCCACTGATGATGATTCAAAAGAGAGAAATGCGTCTGGTCTAAATAAGTCATTTATTACAGCTGCAGAAGAGGAATATATTTCAATACCATTGGTAAAACTGCGACTGTGGAACAAAAACAAGAAAGAGAACATGAGTACCATGGTGTATGTGCCATATCTTTCTTAATCAAAAATGAAATATGTCATGATTGATAGCTTGGATAACAATGTAGTTCATACCAGTTGATCTTAATATAAAAGACTAAACACAGACATGATATGTTCCAACCTTCTTTCTTATCTGGATCCGCTGTTGTGAATCCAGGACTTGGAAATGAATGAAGTCACTGAGATTACATATTGCTGCCACGTTTCAACCAAACATAAAGAAACTTCTAGAGGAACAGAGATTACTGCATAATAGGTGTATAGATCGAGAGATGATGAATGAAACATGTTTGACTGTCAAGAGAACAATGCATGATGCCTTCAGTGACTACGATAGCAGAATACTGTCATGCAACCTTTCACAGAATCCAAAGAAATTCTGGTCATATATAAAGGCTGTTAGAGGCACCCAGATCAGTGTGCAATCCCTAGTGGATGAGATGGGAACTGAAATCGAGGGTAGCAAGCAAAAGTTGAAATGTTGAACTCTGTTTTCAAATTTTCCTTTACAAAGGAAAACCAAGGATAATTGCCCAAGTTTAATCCCAATACCACTGAAAATATGAATGGAATAAGTATTTATGTCAGTGGTGTTGAGAAACAAATGAAACTGTTAAAATAGAACAAAGCTCCAGGCCCAGATGGAATCCCTGTCAGATGCTATACTGAATTTGCAGCTGAGTTAGCCCCTCTACTAACTATAATCAAGCATAGATCCCTCAAACAAAACACTGTGCCCAAGTCATTGAAAAATGCACAGGTCACACTCTTCTATAAGAACGTTATTAGGGGTGATCCCCAAAGCTACCGTCCAGTATACTTAACATCAATTTGTTGGAGACTCTCAGAGCATACAGTTCAAATGTAATGAGGTATCTCCTCAGTGCCAACCAACATGCATTTTGGAAACATTGATCATGTGAAATCCAACTTGCAGTTTTCTTACATTATATACTGAAAGCTTTGGAGCAAGGCAATCACATAGATGCGATATTTCTTGATTTACAAAAACCACTTGAATCAGTACCACACCTACATTTGTTGCCGAAAGTATGGCTGTATTGGGTATAAAGTGAAATTTGTGACTGGATTGAGCACTTTTCCCTAGGGATGACACAGCATGTTATCTTGAATAGAGAGTCATTGTCAGATGTAGAAGTAACTTTGGGTGTGCCCTAGGGAAGTGTGTTGGAACCCTTGCTGTCTGTATTCTATATTAATGATGTTGCAGATGATATTAATACTAAAATGATGCAGTTATCTATAATGAAGTACTATCTGAAAGAAGTGACATAAATATTCAGACAGATCTTGATAATATTTCAAAGTTGTGCAGATATTGGCAGATTGTTCTAAATGTTCAGAAATGTAAAATTTTGCACTTCAAAAAAAAAAAAAAAAAAAAAAAAAAAAAAAAAAAAAAAAAAAAACAAACATAGTATCCTATGGCTATAATATCAATGAGTCACTCTTAGAATCAGCCAACTCATACAAGAATCTGGGTGCAACACTTCATAGGGATATGAAATGGAATGATCACTTAGTTTCAGTCATGGATAAAGCAGGTGGCAGACTTTGGTTTTTAGGTAGAATACTGGAGAAGTGCAAATAGTCTACAAAGGAGAATGCTTACAAATTACTCGTGTGACCAGTTCTAGAATATAACTCAAGTGTGTGGGACCCGTACCAGATAGGACTAACAGGGGATATTGAATGTATACAGAGATGAGCCCCCCCCCCCCCCCCCCCCCCTCCATGAACCATGGACCTTGCCATTGGTGGGGAGGCTTGCGTGCCTCAGCTATACAAATAGCCGTACTGTAGGTGCAACCACAACGGAGGGGTATCTGTTGAGAGGCCAGACAAACGTGTGGTTCCTGAACAGGGGCAGCAGCCTTTTCAGTAGTTGCAGGGGCAACAGTCTGAATGACTGACTGATCTGGCCTTGTAACACTAACCAAAACGGCCTTGCTGTGCTGGTACTGTGAACGGTTGAAAGCAAGGGGAAACTACAGCCGTAATTTTTCCTGAGGGCATGTAGCTCTATTGTATGAAGAAGCTTGTACAGGATAGAGTAGCATGGAGAGCTGCATCAAACCTGTCTCAGGACTGAAGACCACAACAACAGCAACAGAGATGAAGAGCACAAATGGTCACAGGTTTGTTTAATCCATGGGAGAGTGTCACAGAGATACTGAAGGAGCCGAACTGGAAGACGCTTCAAGATAGACATAAACTATCCCAATAAAGTCTAATAACAAAGTTTCAAGAACCAACTTTAAATTATTACTCTAGGAATATGGTATAACCTCCTACATATTGTACACATAGGGATTGTGAGGATAAGATTAGAATAACTGCTGTACACACAGAGGCATTGAAACACTCATTCATTCTGTGCTCCATACATGAATGGAATAGGAAGAAACCCTAATAAATTGTACAATGGGATGTACCCTCTGCCATGCACCTCATGTGGTTTGCAGAGTATAGATGTAGAAATGTAGAAGTATTATAAGCTGTATAATATTTCATCAATGTAAAGTACTATTTTTCAGATAAGGCTTCATAATTTCCACGTCAGTTATGTATCACTACTTTCTCTTTAGTTCACTAACATTCAGCCTTGAACTGCGGAAGATAGATAGATAGACAGATAGACAGACAGACAGACAGAGAGAGAGAGAGAGAGAGAGAGAGAGAGAGAGAGGGAGGTATGAAGGAGCATTTGATTATGCAGTACAGCGATGCAAGGTGTCAGCAAGGGCTGGTGAAGAAAGGTTATTTGCATGTCCTGATATCAGAGGTAGAGGTAGCATGTGACAGCAGAGTTATGTGAGTTTGTTCACTAATGGCTTGATGGTCCTTTAGCAGGCAAGTCCCAACTTGAGAGGCATGGAACAGTGCAACACTGTTAATATCTATCCAGCATTTTGTCAACTACTCTTTCTGACTTGGGTCACAGTTACTGTCCCTGCCTAGAGGTAAATGGTTTACTTTTCCTCCTTGAGATGTGACACTTTCTCTTTACAAGTATCTAGCTTCCTCAACATGTGAATCTTTTTACTTTTTTTAACTGCTCTTTATGCTTTGCTAGTAATTTTTGGTGGAATTGCATCATGGTCACTGACAAATATAAACATCGACACCCTCAAAGAGGGGTCTGGTCTATTTGTTGCCACTTGATTTAATATATGTCTATCATGATGGGCTTATGAACTATTTGTTGTAAACAGTTTTCAGAGGAAGCTTTTAGTATTGTCTTACAAGCTGTCTTGTCACACCCAGCATTTCTAAAATTGTAATCATCCCAATGAATTACTTTATGATTAAATTCTTCTCTAATGTTATGGTAAGCCTGGGGAACATAAGTACAGTATAAGACAGCGGAGATATTCTCTAAAGTTTTCAGTTTCAGTTGATGGTGAAACTGGTGATCAATAGGACACAATTGTAAGTTTATGCTCACTCTTAATACTAATTGTTTCCAAAATTCTCTCTCTCTCCTGTCACAGTGGAAATGAGTTTGTTGACTAGTATAACTAATATGCCACCATCCTTTCGATGTGCACTTAGTTTAACTCCATAATCTCTCTGCTGTCAGTTTCGGGTTTTAGTCAGTTTTCTGAACCTGATTATATGCAAGCTCCACTGGACAGTCATCTAATCTAAAAAAAAGTCCCTTGTTGTTTCCCAACCACAGTCAGATATGTGGATACCAACATCCAAGTATGACCCCGCAGCCCAGATGACAAGCATTCTCTGTCATAACACACACCACCAGCTGCAGCTGGTTGCACTCTGTTCCTCAACGCCTGACAGAACAGCCTATTGGACTTGTTGCATGAGTCCTGAAATGATCCTTCTTATCCCTTTATGTCATTTCCTTAAGGGGTACTATTATTCACTCTACATTTGAACAACTCGCAATTAACAGACCCAAAACATTTCTGAATTTCTTTCCCCTTGACATGGAACATAGCAAGTTTCCCATCAGGTGAAGTGCGTTACACTGGGTCAGCTTCAGTTACAAGAGCAGGCAGCACGTCAAACTACTTGTAATGGGATATATGAAGTACTACTTTATGTGGCTCTGAGATGTACTACTGACATGTCATTCACAATAAAGTTGTGAATCATGATAAGTCCTGTATTTCCTGGAGAAATATCCATGGGTGAAGATAGTACTTCTCCTAGGGAAGCTCAAATCTTCTGCATCACAGATTCTTGCTGGTAACTGATTTCCATGCTATCTTATTGAAAGAAAGTGAAGTGTCATGTTAAGAAATCCAACAAACACACACAATGAAACAGAATCTTGTTGTACCATTGGATCTGCTCCTGTTCTTCATATAGTGGAACTTCAATTTTATGTTGTGTGCTTTTACATTTTCATTATTCTTGACCAAATTGAGGAGCAAATCTCCAAGGTCATGGAAAGTGTCAGTACATGATATTACAACACAAAAATAATAACAGATAAAAATAAAAAGTTTATGAACCCAAAAAAGTCTGGCCATAAGTTTAAATAAATTTAATCAACAATACAACAAGAATCAGCTAAATTTTTCAAGGAACTCCATGAAAGAATAGAATGAGTTACCCATTAGGAAACTCTTCAGTTTTGATTTGAAAGCATGTGGATTACTAAGATTGTTGAATTCTAGTTGTAGCTTACTAAAAATTGATGCAGCAGTATACTACACACTTTTCTGCACAAGAGTTAAGGAAGTCTGATCTAAATGCAGGTTTGATTTCTACCGAGTACCAACTGAGTGAAAGCTGCTTATTCTTGGGAATAAGATAATATTCATAGCAAGAAATGACAGTTAGGAATACATATATATATTGAGAGGCCAATGTCAAAATACCCAGAGTCATGAACAGGGATTGATAAGAGGTTTGTGAACTTACACCACTTATTGCCTAAACAGCCCATTTCTGAGCCAAAAATATCCTTTTAGAATGGGAAGAGTTACCCCAAAATATAATACCATATGACATAAGTGAATGAAAATAAGCAAAGTAGACTAATTTTTGTGTTGAACGACCGCTCACTTCAGATACTGTACTAATAGTAAAAATGGCATCATTAAGTCTTTCAACAATATCCTGAATGTGGGCTTTCCACAACAGTTTACTATCTACCTGAACACCTATAAATTTGATCTGTCCAGTTTCACTAATCATAGGCCCATTCTGTGAAATTAAAATGTCAGGTTTAGTTGAATTATGTGTTAAAAACTGTAGAAAACTGAGTCTTATTGTGATTTAGCATTAGTTTATTTTCTACAAGCCATCAACTTATGTCATTAACTGCACTATTTGAAAACGAGCCAATGTTGCACACAAGATCTTTTACAACCAAGCTAGTGTCATCAGCAAACAGAAATATTTTAGAGTTACCCGTAATACTAGAGGGTATATTATTTATATAAATAAGGAACAGGGGTGGCCCCAACACAGATCCCTGGTGCACCCCCCCCCCCTCCCCCCTCCCCCCCCCACCCCCCCCCCCCCCCTCCCCTCCCATTTGACTGTACTCCACTCAGACCCCACATCACACCCATTCTCAACACTGTGAATAATGGCCTTTTGCTCTCTGTTGCTAAAGTATGAGGTGAACCAATTGTGAGCTACTCCCCGTATTCCGTAATGGACCAACTTCTGGAGCAATGATTTGTGATCAACACAATCAAACACCTTAGTTAAAAAAAAGAATATGCCTAGCATTTGAAACCTTTTGTTTAACCCATCCAGTACCTCACAGAGAAAATAGAATATAGCATTTTCAGTTGTTAAACTACTTCTAAGGCTGAACTGTACATTTGATAGCAAGTCGTGTGATATAAAATGATCAATTATCCTTACATACACAGTATTATCAATACCTTTAGCAAATACTGATGGCGTAGAAACAGGTCTAAAATTGTCTAAATTTTCCCTTTCTTTCTTTTTATAATGTGCCTTTACTACTGAGTACTTTAATCGTTCAGGAAACTGACCATTCTTAAAGGAAAAATTACAAATATAGCTAAATACAGGGCTAACATGTGCAGCACAGTACTTTACTTAGTCTTCAGTGAATTAATTATTTAAATATCTTCAACATTTTGCAGCCCTGTCAGCAGCTGTATAAATATTAATTTTAATTTTAAAAATGAACAGCCTCAGTTGCACTGTTTACCTAGGTTTCAGTTGGGATAACCCAACCTTCTTCAGATTAACAGTATCTGTCATTTGTCCATATTCGACATCTTCAAGCTATAACTACAAATTCATAATTTATCGTCAGACTCTAAAACTTATCTGGCACTGCCTCGGCCCCACTTCGTGACTGCGATGCAGCAGCCACGAGTGCTGTACTGCAACTTTTATACCTAATACCCCATTCAGAATGTTCTAATGGAAACCAACTCTGAAAGACGATGAGAAATGCTTTAAGGAAAGCATTATATTTGTCATCTATGTTATTGGCACTATAAACATACTGCAACTCTTGTTCCTTGACGAGGTTTAAGAAATTCTCTATTGCAGTTGGATTAACTTTCTTACATAGTTTTAATTATATGTGACATTTGTTTGAGTACAAAAGCCTTTTAGTGTTAAAATTCGTGTATCATGGTCTGAAAGGCCATTCACCCTTTTACGAACAGAATGCCCATCTAGTAATGAAGAATGAATAAAAATATTGTCTATGGGTGTGCTACTGCTCCCCTGCACCCTAGTTGGAAGAAACACAATCTGCATCAGATCATATGAATTTAGGAGATCTACCATCAATTTTCTTGTACCATCACATACAAAATTGGTATTGAATTCACCACATATAACTAATTTCTGGTACTTCCTATAAAGTGAACTAAGAACCCCCTCTAGCTTGAGCAGAAATGCTCTGAATTCAGAGTTAGGGTACCTATAAACTACAAAAATTAGAAGTTTAGTTTCACTAAATTAAACTGTGCCTGCAGAACATTCAAATTTCTGTTCAGTGCAGTGCCATGATGTGTCTATGGACTCAAATGGAATTCTGTTTTTTACATACATGGCCTCTCCCTCCACACGAGGAACTCTTTGAAAAACATTTTGTTTCATCCTAGTAAGGTTTACCTCAATTCTGCATTCTTACTCGATATCTCGCTTTACTTCCAATTGACATTTGATGTGACTGAATGAGTTACAAGTGGCAAAAAAGACAGAAGGTTCGCACTGTGGGTGGTGGTGGGTTAAGGGAATATTTTAGGCCATTACAGCGAGGAGAGATGTGAGAGAGGACATGCTGATGTAATCCAAGATCAGCATTGCAAACACAATCTGCAACATTTAGCTTCACCACACAGTTACGACACAACTACTGCTATGTTGTGGCAGAAATGGAAAAACAGGATACTTGACACTAAGTGTTCTGGAATGAGCCAATATGTGACTGATGGGTCTCAGCCACCATCTTTCCTTGTGCCACTTATAACTTGGTCTCATCTTTTTGCATGTATTTCTGATGTACTGTATTCAGCAGTAGTACTGATTGCCAGCCTTTTAAATTCAAACACTGGGTCTTGAAGAATATTCTGTCAGAATCAAGGAAAATCAGGCATTTCTGCTGTTGAGCTCTTATCGGCAGGCAATTTGTGACTGTTAGTACTACAATGTTAATGTTGTCTTAAAGAGGCAACAGTGGTTTGCTATGATTTGTGTTATCTCCCATTCTTTAGATGCTTTGGCTTTTTGCTGTTTATGCTCTGTGTGTATCATTGTCTGCCTTTAGTTGCAAGCTATTACACATATCAGTAAACACTGCACAAACAGGCTTATTTCCATGCTCCATTTACTGCACCTGATCACAGGTTATGGGCCCAGGTTCATAAATCTGTTTTTCAGTGTAGTGGCAGAGATTTTTTTGGTGGTGTCATGCATAGTTTGACATTACTGGTGTAGTGTTGGCGTTGTGCAATGGAACAATCTATGCATCAGTTTCAGTGTTTAAAGTTGTCTGGAGGGAACAGTTGGGCTGTGTGGAAATTCCAAATGGAAGTGATACTCGGAGGAAAAGGTCTTTTAGATATTGTGAGTGGCAACGTTACTAAGCCACAACAGGAGAATGAAGCTGATGTAAAAATATGGCTGGGAAAGGATGCAAAAGCACAAGAACGTATTGTGTCACAGATTAGCACCACTCACTCACCTGCTTTCATGTATGGCATTAGCCGGTATGTGGAAGAAACTAAAGACTATCTATGAAAAAGAGTCCAGTATCCACCTGCTGCAGCAAATGTGTTTCTTGCTTCAGTTTGGTGATGACTCGGTGGCTACAGTTATGTCAAAAATAGAAGAAATCAACACAAAATTGAAGCAAATGGGTGGACTACTTTCGGATAAAAATGATAATAACAAAAGTGTTAATGTCATTGCCAGAGTGATATAAACATTTCTGTTCAATGTGGGAGTCCATCCTCTTTGAGAAGTAAAGGATTAATGAGTTAACTTCAAGATTTCTCATTGAGGAAGGGAGAAATAATCAGTCCGACCAGTGTAAGCAGGCAGCAAAATATTACCTGTTATGCTTGTGGTAATGATGTCCATTATGCAAAGGACTGTAAAAGTAAAGCAAAGAGAGAAATTATTGTAAAGACAGAGGTCATTTGAAGTCAGATTGCAGGCTGTTGAAATCAAAGGAAGGCAAAAAGGTTCAGGACATAAATGCCTTTATGTGTATAAATCAAGGATCTGACCTGGAAGATTATTGGATCATGGATACAGGTGCTAGTGAGAATATGTGCAATAAGAGAGAACTGTTTAAGAAACTGTACATTGTGCAAACCTCAATGAAAATTACTGCGGGTGTCGGTAAACTTCTTGATGTGATTGAGCACGGTACTGTGGAATTGTATGAATGGAACAGAGATAAATTTATCAAAACAGTACTTAGTGGACTGCTGAAATTCAATTGGCTTTCTGTAGGAGCTGTGTTAGACAAAGGTATGTGTTTAGTGTCAACTAGGTACAGTAAGAATTCTTGAACAGAGAAGGTGAAGTTCCTTCATAATCCAAATGTGTCAACAACATCAAGTGGATGATAGCATACTTCAATAAAGCAAAATATTCCTTGTGAAAAAACATGCATTTTGTATAGTTGCAATGATAGAACAAATATACCCTCATGAATTATAAAGCAACTATGGACAATATGGCCACACAGATGAAGAAAATTTATCACATGTTGTTTGCACGAAACAGAACCCAATCATAAATGTCAATAGTTTGCTTGGCATACGTGGGTATAACACACACCGTGGCTGACAGTAATGATGTGAGTGAGCTTTTGCCAGTCAATATTGATAGTGGTCTGGTCAATTTATCAAAACGTGTTGCAAACTTGAGTGTCTGGTATAAGAAATTGTGCCATCAGAGCAATACACATGTGAAAGAGTTTCTGCCACATAAAAGAGTGAGCTTCATAGATGACTTTGTCACTTGTCAAGAATGTTTGGCAGATAAACAACATCACTTGCCTTTCCCTGTCAGTTCGTCAACAGCTAATGCCTCATCTGAACTGGTTGATGCAGATGTCTGTGGGCCCATGGATACACATTTGCTTGAAGGAACAAGACGTTTTTGCTTTTGAAGGATGAGTACTCTTGTAATTGAAAAATATTCTTTATGAAACGGAGGAATGAACTTAAAGGTTTGATTACGAATTTCACTGCAAAAACTGAGAGAGAAACTGGTCTGAAAATTACAATTTTACGAAGTGATAATGGACTGGAGTTTATGAATACTGACATAGGTACATTTTTTAGTGAAAGTGGCATAACCCATCAAAGAATCACCTTGGTAGAAGTTACTCATTCAGTGATTTCATGAATGCCCAAACATTTCTGGGCTGGAGCTATTAACACAGCAGCTTATGTACTAAATGAAACTGTCCAAGTCCTGTACAAGGTAAAATTCCTGTTGAAGCTTTTTATGATGGAGAATTACCCTTGGCAGATTTTAAAATATTTGGAACTTGTGTGACTGTCTTTGTATCCAAAGAAAAGAGACTGAAACTAGACCCCTAAAACAAGATAGTTTTATTTCTGGGTTGTGATAATGATGTGAAGAGATACAGAATATTTATACCTTCCACAAAGAGAATTAAAGTGTATCGAGATGTAATTTTCTTACCAGCAGCAGTATCAGAAAGAAAGAAGAAAACTGATGTTCAAGTAAAAGAATCAGATGCTATTTGTTCTGATGACAAGAGCATAGATAAAGCTTTTATTCAGAGGAATGGAAAGAAGAAATGAGGACTGACATTGTGGAAAAAAGTAAAAGTCTGCCTAGAGAACAACAAGAAATCAGTGAAGACATTGAAAACAGAGACGTTTGTTTTGAGGATGCAGAGGAAGATGTAGTTTTTGCTGACAAGAAGACATATAATCTCAGACCAAGGAGGAAAATTCAACACCCAAATTACATGGAGAATTATGAATTGCACCTGTTGTCAGCAGTGAATGATGAAGACCCAGCACCTACACTGAAGCATTGTCAAGTAGTGAAGCTAAAAATTCGAAAGATGACATAGCAAGAAAACTGCAAGCCCTGGAAGGAAACAACACATGGGATTATGTATGTAAGCCTAATGATTGTGATGTTATTGACACAAAGTGGGTTTTTAGATGAGAAAGAGATGAAAAAGGTAATGTTGTTTCTTATAAACCTAGTCTTGTAGCAAAAGGTTTCCAACAAAGCTTGTCTTATTCAGAGATATACAGTCCAGTAGTAAAACTAACTTCAGTGGGATTTTTCTGGTTTTTTGTAATAAGAATAACTTCCCATCTATCAACTGGATGTTTGTAGTGCATTTCTCTAAGGAGAGATAGTTGGAGACTTTTATGTTAAATTACCTACCGGATGCTGCAGTAAAATGAATTGTAAAGTTTGTTAACTTAGAAAGGCTCTGTATGAATTTTACACAGTAATAGCTGGCTTAGGATTTGTAAGAAGTGATTTTGAGTATTGCTTGTGTGTAAAGACAGAAAATAGATATAAAGTATACTTACTTGTTTACACTGATGATCTGTTGATAGCCTCAACTTCCCAGAGTGAAATTGACAATTTAAAGCTGTTATTGGGTGATAACTCTAAAATGAAAGATTTGGGTATGTTTAGGAGGAACCTGTCATTCCTATCCTACAGAGATGCACATAGAAACAGGGATGTCACAACGTTATACAAATTGTAAATTGTGTTTTATTAGTCTCATAATGTACATAACTTAAGTCATTTGATTCAGGTACAAGTGACATGGCAAAATTGTGATAAAATTTCACCATAAGCATATAACAACTGATGTTAACAAACAGCCAATATGGCAGACAGCATAAATTTCGAGTGTGTTAGCTCTACAAATATAAACATAAAATGAGCAAAAAATGTATGACATACATAAAAAATCAGTGTTTACTGCAATCTTAAATGCACTGTGTGTAATATTAGCACTCAAGTTTCCAGAAAGACAGTCTAGAAATAGTGAACTACCAGTATGTGTATGTAGTCAAATGAAATGGCTCCTGAGTGTGAGTTGTGCAATGTTCTTGATTGATTGATTGATTGGTCCATTTCAATCTGCAGATGCACAATGTGCAAGAGATATACGGATTTTTATGTTAATATTAACAATTTTACATATAGCATACCTTTGTACATAACAATACACATTAATACATCAATACTGATGAATACTTAAATAAATGTTGTTACGCTATATACAAGGAGATAATACACAAATGTTCTTCTGTATGAGACAACATTGGGTTAAGGTAGAAAAAATTATTTTTGAAGATATTCATCTGCTGTGTAAAAGCAGTGATCAACCAAGTATGACTTCAATTTAGATTAGAAGTGACCAATGTTTTGTATGTGTTTAATTATATCTTGTAAGGCATAGTATAGTTTGATACTAGGATTTATAAAACTGTTTTGGAATAACTTTGTGTTGGCACATTGAACATGTACATCCAGTTTTTGTCTTGTATCATAGCTGTGTATTGTATGATTTTGAATGATCTTTTTATGTGTAAGTTTTGCTTTAAATTCATTATATTTTTAAGAATGTATATACAAGGAAGAGGCAGGATCGTCCTTTTTTGAAACAATGGTCTACATGATTTGTGATTCTCTACCCCTTACATTATTCCTACAATTTTTTTAAAATTTTGATTGTTTTGATGGTATCTCCAGAATTTCCCCAGAACATAATCCCATACCAGAGGTGAGATCGTATGACTGAAGAGTGTTGTAGCTGGTACAATTTTTTAATGTAAGCAACACAAAACAAGGAGTACTTAATTTTTTGTTCATTTGCTCAATGTGTGCTTTTCATTTCAAGTTGTTTAGTAGATGAAGTCCAAGAAATTTGGTACAGGGTGTTTTGGTAATTGTCTGTCCATATAGCTCTATATGGGTGATATCAGATTTTTTGTTTGTGCTGTGTGCATATCCATAGCTACAGTTTTTCCGGTGTTTATTATTAAGTCATTGTTATCAAAGTAACATGTTAGCCTGTCAGTGGCTTCTCTTAAGTGTTTTACAAGATTTTCTTCTTAGTTTCCTGTAATTAGAACACTCGTATCATCAGCAAATTGTAATATTTTACTGCTGTCATTGCTCATGTTTAGGTCATTTACATAGAGTAAGAACAGAACAGGACCAATTACTGAGCCTTGTGGCACACCATATTTAACAGTCAGTAATTTGGAAAATATTTCCTAATGACATTATCCCTTTCCTGATCTATTTACGCATATTGTTCCATGTTCTTAAGAGCTGAGCCAGTTGTTAGCTGTTCCCCTAACATCAAGATTTTCTAGCTTGTGTAGCAATTTGTCATTCTTTATGGTGTCAAATGCCTTTGACAAATCTAAAAATATGACCATGGTAAGTTTTTTGTTGTCTAATGCTAACAGAACCTCTAATAGAAAAGAGTGAACTGATGATTCGGTTGAGCACTTTGCTCTAAATCCATGTTGAGATTCTGACATAATGCCATTATCCTCTAAGACATCTGTTATTCTCTTATTGAAGAGCCTTTCTAATATTTTTGAGAAAACAGACAAAAATTCCAATAGTCTGTAGTTGGACATATCATCTTTGTTTCCTTTCTTATACAAAGGCTTTACTTTTGCTATTTTCAAACACAATGAAAAAGTTCCTGTAGCAAAAGATAGGTTACATAGGTTAGTTAAGGGCCCAGTAATCAGGTCCCCACATTTCTTTATAATGAAATCAGGTATATCATCCACTCCTGCAGAGTATTTCATCTTGAGACTCTTTATTATACCTGTACTTCTTCTACATTTGTTGGGTATAGGAACATTGATTTGCTTGAGGCTTTTTTCCCTGTTTCTGTATGCTGCTTTCTGTTGGAGGTCAGTTGTAGTAGTTTCTCTGTTACATTTATAAAAGAATTATTAAACATATTAGTTACTACTTCTGGGTTATTAATGTTTTCCAAGCTGGCCTCTAGTAGAATATTATTAACTCTATTTTTGTCAGATTTGGTTTCTTTCTTTACAACTTGCCAGTATGCTTTGGTTCAGTTTGAAGCATTTTCCATGTACTTGTCTTTGTCTCATTTCTTTGCATTCTTTATTGTTTTATTTAAGATAGTTTTATATTTTTGGAAGTAACTATCAAACTTCAGGGTTGTGTTGTAACTTCTTGCAATATTGTGTAGGTACCATTTTCTAGCACGAGATTTCCTTATACCACTAGTAATCCACTTGTTGCATTTAGTGGTTTGCATTGTTTTGGCTTTCAATGGAGAAGCAAGATGATGTACAAGAGTGGGGGATACTGCCTAAGAAAAGCACTCCCTTAAAGATAAAGTGTGATGCTGTTACTTGTAGTTTAACTGAAATTGTGGTGATAAAATGTAAATTTATCTGTTTCATTATGAGAAAATGTGAACTCCCATGTATCCCACTCTCTTGAGCATTCACTTAAACCTCTTCTCAAGGAGTAATTGCTCTTGTAAAATAAACCAATGTCTGTGCAATGTGATGGTTGGTTGGTTGTTTCGGGGAAGGAGACCAGACAGCGAGGTCATCGGTCTCATCGGATTAGGGAAGGACGGGGAAGGAAGTCGGCCGTGCCCTTTGAAAGGAACCATCCCGGCATTTGCTTGGTGAAAGTTAGGGAAATCACGGAAAACCTAAATCAGGATGGCCAGACGCGGGATTGAACCGTCGTCCTCCCGAATGCGAGTCCAGTGTCTAACCACTGCGCCACCTCGCTCGGTGCAATGTGGTGTATAAATGTTAATGTACTACTGTAATTGCATCAATTGACTTGTCCTATATTACTTGTACACTGGCTGTATAATATGTAATCAACAGGACCAAATAAATAAATAAATAAATAAATAAGATCAAAATGATATTTAATTATGTTCATGAATGTCTGAAACTTATCAGAAATATTTTCTGTACTATACACTCATGATTCTTGTTGGAGATAATTCTGGAACGTTTGTAGTGCAACATTGCTGAAAGTTCTGCCCATGTGTGTAGTCTTCCTTATAAAATTATAGGATGAATTATTGTTTCCACAAAAGCTTATAGCTTGTGCATGATGGTCTGCCAGTCCAGCTTTAATTACAACTGATTTAAATTTTTTTTGGAACTAATTATTATTTGGTCTATAGTAGTCCTAGAATGATTCATTTCGCATGTAGGGGAGTGGATTGTAATCTCCAAATTATTGGCTGTTAATATGTTCATCAACTCAGATTTTGAATCTGTCTCCATTTAGGTCTCCACATATAAGAATTGTTTTTCAGTTTGTTACTACTTTAGTAAAGTATCAATCTATAATTGCCTGAGAAGCTTTCAAAAAGTCCCACCCGAGAATGTGTCATGACTACACTCTTGTAAGATGATGAATTCTAAGGGCTGTGTATGGTTCCTTATACCAACACAAATAACACATCTTCCTGTAGGTTTTACATATTTTCCATTAGCCACCTTCAGCAGAGATGTTTTTTTTTGTCAATGAATATGGTTTTCTGGAACTGGCGGCAGTACTTCTCTGAAATGACTGAATATGATGCTCCAAAATCCAGAGTGGGCACCCATAAGGATATCGACATAGTTTCCTATCACACATTATCACAAATGACCAACAAGCTAATGTTCTAACAAATCCACTAAGTAAAATAAAATTTGAAAGAATTAGAGCCTTTCTAGGACTTACTTAAGAGCTTGTAATTAGTTTTTGTAATGCTGATAATTAATGTTGAGGGAGGGTGTTAATGGTACAATGTTAATGTTATCTTAAAGAAGCTACATTGTTTTTCTTTGATTTGTGTTATCTTCCAGTCTTTAGATCCTTTGGCTGTTTGCTGTTTATTCTGTGTGTGTATCGTTGTCTGCCACTAGTTGTAATTTTGTTACACATTACAATAAATTCTGCACAGACAGGCTATTTTCATGCTTCATTCACTGTGCTTGATCACAGTAAAATCTCCCCACATTCAATGCAGCCACCACACCGTGCTAAGCTTGTTTGACATGAGCGACTTTCATGTCAAAATCGACTATTCGAAGTGCGTGCACCTTTCGTGCCCTCATGAAAATCTGCAATCAACCATGACGTGAGTGTGTCTGTGATCTATAGATTGTGCTAAATGTGGAGTTCTAAATTTCTGTGTGTGCTGCACCCAGCACATGAGCAGAGACAAGGGACTATGGAGCGTCGGAATTTATACTGTAATATGGTCAAGCTCACTCCTATTATAGAAATGGATTTTTTGCTTTCATATCTTCTTAATCTTTGTTACATTGCTTGCTTTGTTTTTGTGACACAATGAAAAGTTACACAAGGTTCTGATATTTTTTCCTACCTACTAGTGTTCTACAGAAGAGATGAAGTATCTAGAAGCCAGGAGCATTTACATATTACAGAAAAAAAACTCTAAACTATTCTTAAATAAGACCATAAATAGATAAGCATGTTTTAATGAAAATTACTTCAATAGTGAAAAAGTCAGAATTACTGGAAGAAAATAATTTTCATTCTTATTTGACACTGAACAAGAAAACAAGATACAAATGACAAAGTGAAAGGGCGCTATTACTTTCTATTTATTGTCTGATGTGTTTGCAAGTAGATATTTCTAGCAAAAATACACTTTTACTAATCTTTCAGTTCTCAGGAGTGTAGAGAATTTATCAAATGGCTTTTGCCAAGAACTTGCACTATGAATTCTGCTTTGGTCATCAATATACTCTATTGTCATTGTTTGTTACTATATTTCAATTGTTACATAAAAAGAATAGTCTCTTATAACTTCACTTTCATTATTCAGATGCCACACTGCACACCAGACATGTATCACATTGGTAATTTTGGCGCTAACATGTAAACAAAAATGACCAATCAAAACCGACATTAGACTACGGCAACAAAATGCCAGGCGCACAGTAGTAGCCGCACTTGTCTCTAGTAGACCATTAAGACAAGGAAGTCAATCCTGTAAATGTGCTGAAAATATAGTAAAGACTGGCAGCGGCAATAGAAAGCATGAAGGGAAACTGTAGCGATTGAGCTTTCATTTACATGTACATTTTACACAGTGTACAAAAATTCACATCTCCACATGTCAGATTCTGACACCTTTCACTGTACTTCAAAGTTTTTGGATGAATTCACCATTTTTGTCAAACCTTATGCTCTTTTTTCTGAGTAACCACAAAGGAAGATCGCTCAAAAATGCGTTTTTTGACATATAATTTGTGGTCTTAGCATTGTGGAAAATAGCTCGATTACAGGTACCAATTTCAATTTTTTGATGAGTTTTTACTTGCTGTTACACATCTATGATTGTTTAAAACTGATGAAAGTCATTACCAGAAATTATTCTATAAACATTGTATTGTACATTTAATTTCATTCACATATATACACTACGATCAAAAGTATCCGGACATCCCCAAAAACGGTCATTTTTCATATTAGGTGTACTGCCACCTACTGTCAGGTACTCCATATCAGTGACCTCAGTAGTAATTAGACATCATGACAGAGCAAAATGGGGCACTCCGCAGAACTCAAGGACTTCAAACGGTATTGGGTGTCACTTGTGTCATACATCTGTACGCGAGATTTCCACACTCCTAAACATCCGTAGGTCCACTGTTTCCAATGTGGTAGTGAAGTGGAAATATGAAGGAACACATCCAGCACAAAACTGTACAGGCCGATCTTGTTTGTTGACTGACAGATACCACCGACAGTTGAAGAGGATCATAATGTGTAGTAGGCAGACACCTATCCAGACCATCACACACGAATTCCAAACTGCATCAGGATCCACTGCAAGTACTGTGACAGTTAGGCGGGAGCCCAGATCACATATGAAACAGATTGCCCGACCGCTTGGTCTAGCAGGCAACCCTTGTCAGGGAACGGCCACCAGGCGGCAACAGCGTCACACCCTTACTTGTGGAATCAACCACTAGATGGCACTCCGTTCTGTGAAATATGTGGCAACATCGGCCGAACGCGTGCAGCTTTCCACTATTTGGCGTCTGTGAAGTATAGCTGTTTCTGACATACCAGTGGTAGTGGATCGAGTCGTCATGCCGAGGGCCTGCAAGTATATCAACTGAGGAAGGAGTAGACGAACAAATCCTGAATTAAAAATGTTCAGATTTCCCGTCAAAGATAAAGGAAGGTTACGTGAGTGGATTTTAAATTCAGGTAAATCAATAAATTAGTTATGAGTAAGAATTAATAAAGAGCCCTAAGCATTCGATCCTATCTAAATTTTGTCGATCTTATATTCTGATATAACGTGGCAGTCCTTCCTGTACAAGAATCATATCATATAATTTTTAAATGAAATCTTTGCTGCGATTTGGACATTTTTTAAACTGTTTATTCACTTCACTATCGTGGTTTTGGCTGTAGAGGCATTTTTGTGTGCAATCTGAAAACTGAAACCAATTAAGATATGGATTACAAAATGCAAAGCATAGTGTGGTAACATCTGGTAAACAATTTAAGAAGCATTACCTTACAAGACCTTTCCCTTGGTACTTGAAAATTGCTCTAGAGCTGAAATCACAACAGTGAAATAAATGAACAATAGCCGTCATCTAACTGCTAGGTCATCGGTCCCTCTAAATCCTGGTATATACTAGAGCAAATGAAGTGAATGAGTGTAAAACCTTGTTTACACTGCTGCAAATGAGTATTCATAGATAATTCGCCAATGTTCACTGCCATTCGTTTATACGTGTGAGCCGGCCGGTGTGGCCGTGCGGTTCTAGGCGCGTCAGTCTGGAACTGCGTGACCGCTACAGTCGCAGGTTTGAATCCTGCCTTGGGCATGGATGTGTGTGATGTCCTTAGGTTAGTTAGGTTTAAGTAGTTCTAAGTTCTAGGGTACTGATGACCACAGATGTTGAGTCCCATAGTGCTCAGAGCCATTTTATACGTATGAACAAGCGTTTATACTGGAATGAAGGGAGGAGAATAGAAGAGAACGAGCACAGTATGCAAACTATAGATGCTGCCTATTTTAATTTTTTTTATTTGTGCGCTAATAATCCTCACACAGCTTTCACTCGAAAACAACACTCCTTATAGTAACAGGTCTGCGTGAGTGCGGATATCCCCACTAATAACTGTGTTGCAGATAAAAGCGTACATCTGTTGCAAATATTTGCGGGTTATCTTTAAACTGTACAAAGTAAATTCTTAACAATTATGGTTTGCCATCTGTGGCTCTTCAAAGTTGACACCGCCAAAATATGCTCGAAAAACACACTTTCACTTGTATATTACCGCATTTTCAGCCCCCTTTCAACAACAATCCAAAATTCATCGTTTTGTGCCATTCTTATATCATTTATGATAAGTTAAATGCAAAGTAAGAGAATTTAAATTTGAAATGACTGTCACTGAAATATGTCCAGCCTTAATTCGCATCATAACCGAGTGCTGACATCAGCAGACAAAAATTCAGGCCAGGCACAAGTCTCTTTTCAGAGCAGTGGTGGGTTAAACTGCTTTACAAAACGTTAATATCTGAGAATGCGGATAAGCAACTCGGCAGATGTGGATAACGATCTTGTGGATGTGGTGCACACACGGACGGCAGCATTTTTCCTGTCCGCGCAGACTTCTAGTTACAACTACGATGTAAATCTTTGATATTGAGATAAGATTATTTTGCCCACTGGTTTTGACAAAGCAAACAAAGTGGCATAGGAAAATAAATATGTTGTTGGCTTAATCTGTTACGTAGATGTGAAATACTTGGAAGTAGTGCCAGTGCACTTAACACTGAATTGCAGCTCCAGCCTTCTTTAGGTTTATTCCAGAATTTTGCACATATGTCATCGGTTGACGCCTTTCGCTGGCTCCTCATTACACCTGACAAGGAAATTTACTAGCAGCAACATAAAGCCGTTAGCAAAAAGACGAGTACTCTCCGTGCTGGTAACGCCAAAGGGGAGACGAGGCAAACTTCTTTTGATGCTTTGCTCAAAATCCGACAGTCAGCTGAACACTACCAAACACTACCGAATGCATACCAAAAAGGACTGAGTGTTATTGTCTCACAGTGGTCAATGGAATTCAACACTACAGAATCAGAATTTAATCACGCAAACACTTGCAAAAAAATGGTTCAAATGGCTCTGAGCACTATGGGACTTAACATCTGTGGTCATCAGTCCCCTAGAACTTAGAACTACTTAAACCTAACTAACCTAAGGACATCGCACACATCCATGCCCGAGGCAGGATTCGAACCTGCAACCGTAGCGGTCACGCGGTTACAGACTGAAGCGCCTAGAACCGCAAGCCCACGCCGGCCGGCTAAACACTTGCAAACACTGATGTTATGCTTTCGCTACTTAATTGTTTCTCACTGTGAAAAGCTAAGCACTAAAGGGGAAACAACATTATAGGCAATGTTTGTTTTAATTATGAAGCAAGTAATGTCATGCAGAAGAGGTTTGAAATCATGTGTTTCTTAACTTTTTCAGGAACTTCAGAGGCACTGTGGGCACCGAGTAAAGTTTACGAACCAAACGCGACTGAATGTCATTTGCTCAAATTCGTCTACACATATGAGAATGCAGTTTTTCCTGTTTTAGTTCGCTCAGTGTTGACCAGGCTTAAAACACCGTAGGACCACATTCCCAGAATTAATCATAATATTTAAAGTCCAAAAAAGGTTGCACACAAAGATCTCCCTTAGCAAATACTTAATAAAAGATTCCTTTCTGTCATGCTAATATAGACTGAGCTACTAAATGTGTTAATGGCATACACATATATCGTATTTTTCTGATAGATAGTTATTGTTACAGGCAATGTCAAACTGCTGGATATGGACCCAGAAAAACTGCACAATAGACTGCTGTGTGATGTCCATTTTGATGAAAAGTCATTCATGAACGATATGAAACAACGGCTTATACACACAGCAGATCCTGTAAAATTTACATCTGACACTTGTTCTTTAGCAGTACATGAGGGAACTAGTGATAAGAATAGTTTGTCATCACCTGAACTGAAAGTGAACATTCCAAGGAGAACATACAGTGCAGCTAGTCACCTTCTGGTAGAAGATGAAAAGTCATTCATGAACAATATGAAACAATGGCTTATACACACAGCAGTTCCTGTAAAATTTACATCTGACACTTGTTCTTCAGCAGTACGTGAGGGAACTAGTGATAAGAATAGTTTGTCATCACCTGAACTGAAAGTGAACATTCCAAGGAGAACATACAGTGCAGCTAGTCACCTTCTGGTAGAAACAAATGCAACACCACCAAAGTGTGAACCATTTCCAGACCTGAAAGAAATCATAGAAATGCCTGCAAGACAAGTTTATAGAAAACTCTGTATGCTACATCATGATGATGAGGGTACTCCTAGAAAGCAAAAACTGAAACAGAAAATACATAATATGAACAGATCACTGAAAAACAAAACTTCCTACTCATCGAAAGTTAAGAGTAGATTATTGCACTGTAGGAGCTCAGATAATATTGCCCATGTGTTAAGCAGTTTCTGCTTCCCATCTGATTACTCCAGGGCACTGGCTACAATGCAGTACAAGAGCAAAAAACTTCCGTGGTCTTCTATCGAGAAAAATCTCTCTCTGATATTCTACGAATCTCCTGCAACGTATAAATTTTTGCAAAAATTGGGTATCATATTGCCTGGACTGTCCACAATTAGACGATGGGTTGGCGTCACAAAATTTCTACCAGAGTTTAACAAAAACCTTTTTAGTCAACTTAGCAAGAAATTTGAGGCACAAACTTATTTAGAAAAGGCATTTGTGGTATCTTTTGATGAGATGTCGATAATGCATCATCTGGAATATGCCAAAGATCTTGATTTAGTAGAAGGTCTAGAAGATTTGGGTGATAGGGAAAGGAAAGCACTTCCTGCAAATTATGCACTTGTTTTTATGATTAGAGGCATCTAAAGTAACTAGAAATTGCCTGTTTCATATTTTTTGTCTAATTCAGGAGTAAAACATGCGGATTTATTGGGACTCTTACAGGAACTAATTATTTTATGGCAAAATGCAAACCTAGAGCCAAAATTAGTCGGTTGTGATCAGGGAGCTAGTAATCGAAATGTTGTGAAGCATTTACATGTTACGCCTGAAAAACCTTATTTTATTGTAAATGGACAGAAATTGTTTAATTATTTGTGATGTCCCACATTTATTCAAAAGCATACGAAACAATCTGCTTAGTGGCGACTTCATTTTCAACAATGCTGTTGATTCATTCGAAGATGTCAGGAAAACATATGACATTGATAAGAAGAACAAAAAAAGCAGAATGTTGGTAAAACTCACTGACAGTCATTTGCAAACTGATTCATTCCAGAAAATGAATGTAAAAATGGCAGTCCAGGTTTACAACCACTCTGTTGCTGCAGCTATCAGAACTTGTGTAGCGACTAAAGAATTGCAGAGTGATACAGCACAGAGCACAGCTACTTTTATAGAATTTATGAACAATTTGTTTGACGTTTTGAACAGCAGGACAGCATTTTCCTCTAATCCATATAGGTGTGCATTATCAGAACAATACCCAGTAGTAATGGAAATGCTAAAGAATGCAAAGGATGTCCTAAGTACCATAAATAAAATTGAAAAAAAGGCAGGTAAAATAACAACACCAGCTTGCATTACAGGTTTAATCCAGACTGTGAATGCTATTGCTCAGTTTTTTCTTGAGGAACAAACTGTCGGCATTAAATTTTTACTGACCAGCTGATTGAATCAAGATGCTCTTGAGAATTTATTTTCTGTGTACCGTCAGAAAGGAGGCTACAACAGTAATCCAACAGTTAGAACACTAAGGTGCTTGTTCCGAACAAGCACTATTAACTCACTAATGAAGCCTTCTGACGCTTCAAATTGTGAGAATGACACTGACAAGATGCTGTTACTGAACAACTGTGTGTTGCAAAAAGAAGGTGATGAATCTCAGCTGTTGGAGAGCTCTGGAAACGTCGGAATTCCGAACACCCCTGGTTCCTCTACAGATGAAGAAGGGAGTACTATCGAGGCCGACGAGTATTTGTCTTCCTCACAGCAAGACCTTTCCTCTGAACAGTGTTCAGTAGCATATTTTGCTGGCTACTTAGCACACATATGCATCGAAAGGTATGGTTGTCTGAGATGCAAGGAGACACTTACATGTAGCAGTGAGCTTCAAGAGAAGAGGGAGTTATTTATTCTCCATAAAAAATACGCAACTGGGAATTTGTGTCATTCTTCAGTGGGACTCAGTGCTCCAACTGTTGAGTTTAGCAACATTATTGAAATGTCTTTACAGGCATATGAGTCCTGTATTTTTACAGTTTATTTATAAGAGAAACATAAAGATTAGGATTGTTAATTGCATCAAATCAAAACTTGAAAACTTTCACTGGTTGGACGATGAGGAATGTGGAGAACACAGGCTTTTCATTTTGAATCATCTTGTGAAATGCAAATTGTGTTACGGTTGCAGAACAATGTTGAAAGACAAGTGTAGTAGAACTGTCTCAGAACTGAAAATTATAAAAAATATGTAGTTTATTCAGGTTTTATTTAAGTACCGGTACCAAATAAAGATTCTCTGTTAGGCTGCACAAATAAGTTTTGTTGTCTTTCCTTGATCACTCTACCACGTTTAACTAGAAAGAAGGAATGTGTTAAACCTGAGCAAAACAGTGCTTGTGACAATAGTAGATGTGCTGACCGCAAAGTTAAGATGTTTACCATAACAATTCTTTTTTTACTCACAATATTTAAAGTTTCACAATATTTATTTTTTTCGAAGATATCGTTGTTAAGTGCGTACATGAAATTATATTCTTTTACAACTAACAGTAATCAAATGCAAAATGTAGTTATACTTAAGAACGCTTACAGAAGTACTTAGAAAGGAAGCAAAATCTGTTTCTTAAACTTATTTACAGTCTCAGTGTGAAAAATATGTTGTCGTTATAAGTCACCTAGTCCCTATACATTCTCTATGCAAAATAATTAATTATGTCGGTAATGTCAGGACACGAAACCCACTGCTCAGTGCAATATTTGTCAGTAAATTAACGGATTATATTTCAAAGACGTTGAGAAGGTTTTGAAAACTTTCAAGTGTTAACCTGCACGTGGAGATCTTTTTTACCACCATAATCTGTATCAGAAGAGCTGTATAACAAAGAGGAAATAGACGGCATGGAAGGTGAGTGTAAAACCTATGCGACTGCAATACGGTCTGCATTTAAACAGTAACTCACAAGAAATATTTGTGTGTTACTTTTCATTTATTTCATTTCGCATATGATTGTGAGAAGTATCATTATAGTAGAAATAAACTTGGTTTGTAGAATTACAGGAGCTAATCTACATTCTTCTATTGAAAACTTGGGAAAATCCATAGCCGATCATGGTCTAGAGTCAGCTGTGTGACGAATGCATTTTGCACGCAACGCTCTAGCCGAACACAAATCAGCGTCATTCACGTCACCGAAGATACAGCGTTGCCAATTCCGTGACATGGACAGGTCAGTTAGCATTGTAGCATCGCCTGCGACATCTGTTGACCGATGGGAAAACTATTTTTACGGTTGCCTGTTCCACCGTAAGGACGGCCAATCTGTTTCTTATGTGATCTGGGGCGGGAGTGAGAAAACTTGGATTTCATGGTCAAGCGGCTGCTCATAAGCCACACATCATGCCAGTAAATGCCAAACGATGCCTCGATTGGTGTAAGGAGCATAAACATTGGACAATTGAACAGTTGAAAAACGTTGTGTGGAGTGATGAATCACGGTACACAATGTGTTGATCCGATGGCAGGGTGTGGGTATGGCAAATGCCTGCTGCACGTCATCTGCCAGAGTGTGTAGCGCCAACAGTAAAATTCGGAGATGGTGGTGTTATGGTGTAGTCATGTTTTTCATGGAGGGGGCTTGCCCCCCTTGTTGTTTTGCATGGCACTATCAAAGCACAGGCCTACATTGATGTTTTAATCACCTTCTTGCTTCCCAATGTTGAAGAGAAATTCGGGGATGGTGATTGCATCTTTCAACACGGTTGAGCACCTGTTCATAATGCATGGCATGTGATGGAATGGTTACATAACAATAACATCCCTGTAATGGACTGGTCTGCATGGCGTCCTGACCTGAATCCTACAAAACACCTTTGGGATGTTATGGAACGCCAACTTCATGCCAGGCCTCACCGACTGACATTGATACCTCCCCTCAGTGCAGCACTCCGTGAAGAATGGGCTACCATTCCCCAAGAAACCTTCAGCACATAACTGACAGTATGCCTGCAAGAGTGGAAGCTGTCATCAAGGCTAAAGCTGGGTCAACACCATATTGAATACCAGCATTACCGATGGAGGTCGCCATGACCTTGTAAGTCATTTTCAGACAGGTGTCCAGATACTTTTGATCACATAGTGTATATACAGATTTTGTACATTATATTGGAGAGAGTTACGATTCTTAATCATGAATGCCAATTACATAAGTTTTCGCTCATTTATTGGGGGTTTTCCTCAATTCTGCATTTTTCTCAGTTTTGCATTTATTAAGTCTGGATTGCATGAAAAAACAAAATTGGGGTTAAACTTCCTCTACAACTGTATATCAAATAATCTAAAATACTTGTCTGTGCACTTTATGCATCATAATCAGGACTATCTTCAGTACTTCAAATTTGTTAACTGGTTATCTGAAAATAGATTGTCACTGAACTTAGACAAAACCACAATATAAGCACTTTATGTATCATGCAGTGCGTGACCACATTGACACAATTAATGCTCATTGGAAAATTAGTAAATGAAATGAAATATTCTAAATTGATGGGTTTTATTTTTATAGGAACCTAAATTGGAAACCAAACATTTAACAAGAAGATGCCAGAACCTGTGATCCATCAGTTTTGATTAGCTTTACCATACCAGTCAGAGGCAAGTCAAAAGTAACCCTTACAAGAATTTTTGTTCATTTTACATACCAGGTCTACAATCTACCAGTTTCCAAGAAATCAAAGTATTGGTGATTCATTAAAAATATCCTTGAGGAGGAAACCATGTGTTCATTCTGGTGGTGGCTACACAGTATAAGGCCTGTGTTCAGATCACAAATTCTATGCTTGTTGGTTTGAACTGACTTCTTCTACATCTGAAAACCTCTCTAAGGTGCATGGAAGTGTGTATGTCCATTGTACCAGTTATTATGGTTTATTCCTGATCAATTTACGTATGGAGCATGGAAAGAACAATTGTTTGAATGCCTTTGCCCATGCAGTAAGTTTTTTAATCTTATGCTCATTATCTCTGTGTGAGAAATACTTAGGGGTTCGAAGTATATCCCTAGAGTAATCACTTAAAGCAGATTATCAAAAAAATTTTATATACTTTTTCACACTCTCCCATGGATTAAACAAACCTGTGACTACTTGTGCTGCCCTTCTCTGTATGCATTAAATATCCCCATTAGTCCTACCTGCTATGGGTCCAACACACTTGAGCAATACTCTAGGATCAGTCACATAACTGATTTGTAGACAGATTGCACTATTCCAATATTCTACCAGCAAACTCAAGTCTACCAACAGCTTTACCCACAATTGAACCTATGTGATCATTCCACTTCATATCCCTACAAAGTGTGACACCCAGGTTTTGTATGTGTTAGCGATTCCAACAGTGCCTCATTGATATTATAGTCACTGGATACTATATTTTTTTCGTTTTGTGAAGCGAAAAATTTTATATTTCTGAACATTTGAAGAAAGTTGCCAATCTCTGGACCATGTTAAAATTTTATCAAGATCTGACTGAATATTTATGCAGCTTCTCTCAGGTAGTACTCCATTATAGATAACTGCACCATCTGCAAAAAGCATTATTTTGTATTAATATTGTTTGCAATGTCATTAACATACAACATGAACAGCAGGAGTCACAACACACTTCCCTGGGGTATACCCAAAGTTACTTCTATGTCTGACAATGACTCTCCATCCAAGATAACATGCTGTGTCCTCCCTATCAAAAGATGTTCAGTCCAATCACAAATAGCACTTGGATATTCCATATGATCATACTTTTGGCAATAGGTACTGTGCTGAGCCAAATGCTTTTCAGAAATCAGGGAACACTGCATCTAGCTGGTTGCCTTGATCCAAAGCTTTCAGTATGTCATGAGAAAAGTGTGAGTTTGAGTTTCACATGATCAACGTTTTTGAAAACCATGCTGGTTAGCATTGAGGATGTCATTCTATTCAAGATACCTTATTACATTTGAACTCAGAATATGTTCTAAGATTCTAAAACAAATTGATGTCAAAGATATTGGATGGTAGTTTTGTGGATCACTCCTACTAACATTCTCATAGAAGGGTTGGCCTATCCCTTTGACAAGAAATGGGCACAGTGTTTTGCTTGAGGGATCTACAATAGGTTATAGTTAGAAGAGGGGCTAACTCAGCTGCAAATTCAGTACAGAATCTGACAGGACTCCATCTGGGCCTGGAGCTTTGTTCAATTTTAAAGATTTCAGCTGTTTCTCAACACTACTGACACTAATATTTATTTCATTCATCTTTTCAGTATGAGGATTAAACAGGGGCAATTCTCCTTGGTTTTCCTTTGCAAAGGAACATTTGACAACAGAGTTAAACATTTCAATTTTTGCTTTGCTACCCTCAGTTTCAGTTCCTGTTTCATTTTCTAGGGCCTAGACACTTAAGTTGGGTGCCACTAACAGCCTTTACATGCTACCAGTGTTTCTTTGGGTTCTGTGAAAGAGCACTTGGCAATATGCTGCTATGGTAGTCATTGAAGGTATTATACATTGCTTCCTTGACAGCCAAACATGTTTCAGTCAGCATCTCTCTGTCTATAGCCCTATGCTTTGTTTTACACCTATTAGGCAGAAATCTCTGTTCCTTTAGAAGTTTCTCTACAGTAACTGTATACCATGGAGATTCCCTTTCATTATGAGCTGTTGTACTGGGTACATATCTATCCAGTGCATGGTCAACTATTCTGTTAAATGTGAGCCAGAGTTCCTCTACATCCTCCTGCTCTGTGCTGAAAGTTTTGAATTCGTTATTGAGATGTGACACTACTGATTTTTTATCTTGTTTACTGAGCATATTTATCTTTCTGCTTGTTTCAGTTGTTCTTTGTACTTTGGTAACCATTGCTGCCACAACTGCATCATGTTCACTGGTACCAGTTTCCAGGTGGACATCCTCAAAGAGGTCAGGTCTATTTGTTGCCATTAGAGCCAATATATTTCCGATGTGCAAGTGAACTGAAAATTTCTCTACAGTTTTTGCTGAGTCTGGTGGGTGATAGAAGGATCCAATTATCATTTTGTGCCCACCTCTGATACTGAATCTTGCCCAAGCAATCTCACATGCAGCTTCAATTTCTACTACAGTGGATTTGAGTTTGAGGGGAAAGTTTGGGTCGGTTACACCAAACAACACTCCCATTTTGCAGTAGTTCGTTTATTCACCTGAACACATGAAAGGCTTACAAAGAACTAACTTGGTGGAACTGCCCAAAGATAATTTTAGTTTAGTTCAAAGACGGTACTCATATCGATGGTGGTGTCACATTGCCCCCCCCCCCCCCCCCCCATCGGGGAGCTGTGTCAGTAGATGTCATGAAGGAGGGTTGTTCGGCCACCGAACCTGGAAGTCGTTGAAGTGAGCCAGGCGTCGTACTGGGCATGCTGGTCATGCTGGTCATGTGGCGATAGGTAGGCCAGTAATTTGCAGGTGGAACATAGCGACGACGATGATGTCTCCGGTGAGGGTGGTGAACACACAAAGAATGTCCAGGTTGATGTCGGGCGAGAGGGGAACACGTTTCACCAGGTGGCAGGGAATGGCGGAGGTCATGTCATGAGCACTGGATGAAGGTAAACACACAACGAACAGTGTATCATCGCGCAGTATTATTGAGATGTCGTGGATTATGTCTTGGGGGGGTGGGGGTGGGGGGGGAGGGTAGGCACAAACTCCTCGAGTGAGGGCACATTCAAGATGGGAGGGCGTGAGAAACATTGACATGGCGAGGCAGGCGACAGGGGAGAGGTCGAAGGGACTAGTGAAGGGTCCGGAGGCAAGGGCATGATTGTAGGTAAGCTCGACATGGGGAGCATGTGATCACTTGACAGAGTGCGTGAGACTGGAGTAGAGGGCGAGGTCAGAGAAGAGCTCGACGATTGGAGCTGGAAGTCACTCGACCAAGTGTGTAAGTCCGACATGGAGGGAGTGGTCGGAGTGTCGTGAGGCACGACAATGAGTGGCATGGTCATGGCCTGAAGGGGGGTAGAAGCAGGATCGACATGAGCAGGCTTAAGTCTGTTGAAAGAGACTGTAACAGCTGGATCTTTTATCTGGATGTCATAGGTGTTGGCTCAGCACCAGAGAACTCGGTACGGGTCGGTATATGGAGGTTGGAGGGGAGCATGGACAGTGTCATCTCGGAGCATGATGTATTCGCAATTGTCCAGAGATTTCGAGACGTGAACCTTAGGGCAGGAGTGGCTGGTGGGCAGAGGGATATGGAGGTTGATGAAGTGGCATCTGACGTGGTCCACGAAGGTAGGTAAGTCAGACTGAGGGAGAGAAGCGGAAGGGCTCACAAGTTCGCCAGGGAGAACAATGTTCTGGCCATATACGAACTCAGCTATTGTACCTTTGAGGTCTTCCTTATGGATCGCATGAATGCTGAGTGGCACAAGGGGAAGGGCTTCTGTCCATAGAGAGTCATGGCATCGAAGAGCCGTCTTGAAAGTGTGGTGCCAGCACTCAACTAGCCCGTTACTTTGCGGGTGATATGCTCTGGTATAGATGCACCAGATGCCGCAGATATTACAAATCTCGTTGAACAGGGCCGACTCAAATTGTCTGCCCTGGTCAGTCATGATGATAGCTGGACATCCAAAATGCGATACCCATGACTCGACGAAAAATCGAGCAACAGTTTCTGCCGTAATTTTGGGGAGGGGGACAGCCTTGACCCAGCGAGTTATTCGGTCGATAGACGAGAGAACTTAATGAAAGCCATTAGAGGGAGGGTGGGGGGGGGGGGGGGGGGGGGGGAGAGGGCTGACAATGTCAACATGAATATGCTGGAAACGTCCAGGAGGGATTGAAAAGGCGCTGAGGGGGGATGAAGTGTGCTTGTGTACTGTGCAGCGTTGGCACACAAGGCAGGAGCGTGCCCATTGCTGGCAGTCCTTGCTGACATTTCTCCACACAAAGCGCTCTGCTATGAGGCATGCGGATGCACGAACACCAGGGTGGACTAAATTATGCAATGTGTTGAAGACAGCTCAACGGAGTGTGGTTGGTATGATGGGGCATAACGTGCCCGTACTGTCGTCGCACCAGATCTCATCAGAAATGCCAAGAAAGGTGGTACGGATGACATGTACTGAAGAGGTAGAGCCGTAAATCAGGTTTTGTGTTTCCTCATTGGCGGGTTGGAGGTTAGGCAGTTCAGAGAGGTTTAACAGTGAATGGACGGGTTCAGCTCGTGAAAGGAAACCAGCAACTATATTGTCAGCACCCTTTATGTGCCTGACATCGGTGGTGAACTGAGATATGAAGTCCATGCATCTGAAGCGGCGTGGAGGTGGGTCATCTGGTGGGTTTGTAATGTCCACAGCCATGGGTTTGTGGTCCATTAAAACATAGAAAGGGGCATCCCTCAACGTCAGTCTTAAAATGCTTGATTGCTTCATAGACCACGAGCAACTCCCTGTCAAATGCGGAATATTTCAGTTGTGCATTGGTGAGCTTGCACAAGAAGAACTGCAGAGGCGAAGTTTGGAAGTCGACTGACTGGCTAAGGACAGCGCAGATGGCAGTATCGCTCGCTACTGTGGTGATAAAAAGCTGCGCATTGGGATGAGGATGCGTGATGGTGCAGGCCTCGACAAGAAGATTTTTGAGGGCAGTGAAAGAGGCAGTCATAGCAGGGGTGCATGAAACGGGCCGAGATCCAGAAGTGTTGGTGCCTGCCAAGGCGTCTGTCAGTGGAGCCTGAATCTACGCAGCCCGAGGTAGATGTCGGCGATAATAATTAACTATCCCCGGAATGTGCCAGAGCTCTTTGAATGACGAAGGTCTGGGTAGGTTTAGTATTGTTTGTACTTTCTCAGGGGGCAGTGAAATGCTGTCCGCAGAGACCCAAAAACCAAGAAAAGTGACAGCGGTTTGATGTAGCTGCAATTTGTCCTGGTTGGTCTCGATGCCTGCTGCTGCGAGAGTGTTCATAACAGTTTGCACATGTCGAATGTTGTCCTCGATGGAGGAGCTGAACACAAGAATGTCATTAAGATATGCAAAGCAGAATTTTAATTCGAATAACACTTCGATGATGAAGCATTGCCAGGTCTGGGTTGCGTTTTTGAGACTGAAGGGCATGAATCGAACCTGAAATAACACGATCGGGGTGGTGATTGCTGTCTTCTTGATGTCTTCAGGTGCCATGGGGATCTGGTGGTAGGCCCATTTGCAATCAATGACAGAGAACGTGGTCACACCTGTGAGGGAACTGGCGAAGTCGGCAATGTTAGGTGTCCATAATTGTTCATGGGTTTAGTCGATGGTAGTCTCCACACATGCGCCACGACCCGTCTTTCTTGGGTGTCATGTGTATGGGCATGCACCAGCTACTGGCAGAGGGTTCAAAGACGCCAGAGCTTATTAGTTCAGAAACCTGTTTTTTAAGGTTGGAGAGGCACTCGGGACAAAGTCGATGTGGTTTACTGGAGATCAGGGGAGCTGGCATGAGGCGAGGCTTGTGAACCATGCCGTTGGTGATGACAGAAATGTTGCCAGCGGCAGGGGAGGTGGCTTGTTTACAATGTGTGGCAGGCAGGTTTGGCGAGCCATGGTCGTGGTGTTCGGAGCCACTTGGCAGATCCGACGGGAGCCGAGGCGGCGAAGTGTCCCAGTAGTCAACGTGACAAGATGGCCGCCGGCCCGAAGCAGTGGCACTGTGGTCGGGTGAGCTCCGTAGAGCTCGTGAAGTGTTAGTGAGTCCATTGTCCGAAGGCGTAGCCTGTGGCAGCACGGTCACAGGCAAAATGCTTGGTGCGAGTGCACTGTTTGTGTTGTCAGTGGCGGTCACACGGTGGTGCGGAGGAGCCCAAGTTGCATAGTTTGAGATGCTGTCCACTTGGGACGGGGTAGGAGTTGTCAGTTCGAGAACACATGACGCTCATCACGCATGCACACTTGTGTCCAGCCGAGTGTCAAACGCTTCCGTGTTAGGAGGGTGCGGCCTTCCGGAACTGTCAGTACACGTTATGGCAGTCTTGATAGCACAGTTGTGAGGGGTAGTGGGAGGTAAACACATGGAAGCTCGATTGCTGGGATTGCAAGCAGATTCAGCGCACTTACTGACCTTGCTTTGTCCTTGGTGTAGTGTCTGTAATTCCTTTGCTGCATCAGAGAGCTGGAGCTGTGTTTCATGGAGCCGGAGGGAGAGATCAAAGTTTTCCTTGCATAGGCGAGTGACGTGTTCAACTCGACAAGGCACTTATGCGTTGTTCCTTGTAACGTCGTTGCTCGACGGAGCACAGGGGAAGTGAGTCTTGGACGGATGGTGAAACACAGTGTTTTGCACTAGGTCCAGTGAAAGTTTATGGTGTCGCAAGAAGTCAATGCCTAGTATAGGTTTGTCAATGTCACACACTAAAAACGTCCATTCGAGTTTGCAGTTTGCGGAGAGTGAGACGACGTGTGAAGTTGAACCAGAGCATTGTAGTTTAGTTCAATTCATGGCTTGCAGTGAAGTATGATGAGGGCGGAAGTTTGACAACGCTAAGGACGTGGGCAGCAGTGAAACATCGGCACCTGTGTCCACTAAGAAAAACTATCCCGACAAAATGTCTTTAATGTAAAGTCGTCCACAATTATCCGGTCATTCCCAGACAGAATGGAGCACTGGTGGGTGCCTGTCATGTTGTGTGCAGGAGGTGGCACCCGAACCTACCAGCGATTGGCGTTTGGGAAGTAGCAGGGTGATCTGCAGTTCCGTGCCGCCTCACCAAACCATGTGTGGAAGTAACAGTACAGGTAGTGTGGTTGCATTTCCTGCGGAAAGTTCATTGCCAGTGGTGGTGGCCACAGCAGGTTCGGTTGCAGGAGGGGGCATGACTGCGGGAAGAGTTGGTGATGTCCCAGTTGCTTGTTTACTGCTTCCCGGAGTGAGCGGCAGATTACGGCCCAGGCCACACCCGGCCGGAGGGCAATGAGCCTGAACCTGAGACTTGTCAGATAGGCAATGGCTGGCGAAGTGGAGCAGTGATGCATCGTGTAGCTTGTCAGCAATCGTCATTCTTTGCTCGACAGGTTCAGGAGGCCTTTGAGCCAGAGCAAAGCGGATGTGAGGAGATAGTTTATCTGACCAGATGGCGAGGAGAGCTGTGTCAGAGAATAGATTGGCGCTGACCAGGGCACGTAGCCGTCTCCAGAGCTGGGAAGGTTTGTCATTGCCTAGTTGCTCGACGTGGAGCACTTGCTGTATTGCTGCCTCAGTTGAGCGTGCAAGCTGACGTAGAACTGTCTCTTTGGCTAGAGTGTACCAGGTAGGTGAGTCCGGGGCATCGACCAGGTCAGCAATCAAGTCCTCCTGGTCATGCAGGTGGGTGATGAGGCACCGAAACCTTGTTGACTCATCGAGTTTGTAATGGTCAAACATTTCGTCCACAATTTTGAACCAGGTTGTTGCTCTGTTGGGATTAAACTGTGGCAGCATTGGTAAGCATTGAAGAATCTTTGGAAGAACAGGTTGAGTTGAGTTCGTTGGGGCACTGCCTGAAACGAGCTGTTGTTGTTGTAGTATTCTAGGAGAGTGTGCCTCCAGGGGATGTGGCAATGACGGCTGTTCAGGAGGCAGTGTGAAGGTGACGCGTTGTGGTTGAGCGTGATCCATCACGACGCAGAAGGCCGACGTGGGTGAGGCACCGTAATGTGTTGAATGCGGTTGCGGAAGTTCAACACGTTGCGGGTGTGTTTGGATTGACGTGTCATGGAAGACCGATGCAGATGAGGCACCGAGATGTGCTGAGAACGGTAGCGGAAGCTCGTCTGGAGCCTTCGCGGGGGCGACAGGTGAGAACAAGTTCAAAGTTTGAGAACGCGTGTTAGTCCGCGGAAAGCTCGACGTATGACCAGAGCCGGGGCCACCTGTGCTGCAGGAAGTCTGCGGAGGTGAGGGCTGTCCAGAAGCACAGTGTGGGAAATGATAATGAACGTGGGGCGGAATGTGTGAAAGTAACTGTTCATAGTCACTCCACTCAAAACGGTGTGCGGATAAGGTGAATGTCGTGGCACAAAACACTGAGGCATAGCAGTGGGATGGAGGTGGAGGTCAGGCACAGATAACAAGTTATTGTTCCTGTTGCAGGCCGAGGTATTGAAGTAGGAAGGCATGTGCTGATGCAGAACCGAGGCAGGCGAGGGCATGGTCGGATGCTGAGGAGGTTGACCTGTGAACAAAGCAGTTCTGGCCATGTGGCAGGTATCCGCGTGGTACTGTATGGATTGTGGTGTGGCAAACCATTGTCCTGGCAGTGGTAGGTTGTCCAACGAAGCATTTGCAGAAATCGGCATTGGTTCCACACTGCACGGAGATCCGTTAGAGGTAACTGCACAGTCAATGAGGGAGGGCACATGTGATGGGAACAAAGGTATTTGATAGCCGGAGTCATGCACACTGCTAACCTCATTTATTGTTACAGGCTCGAAAACGTCCAGTGAAATCAGGATAATCGGTGAGTGAGAGGCATCGTGTTGCAGTCCTGGCGGGTGTACATCGCCCGCAATACAATGCATGTCGATCACAAAATCCGGCATTAGGCACTGGGCCAAAGTCATTGTTCAAATGCTGTGTCAATGTAATATACACGAAAATAACCAACGCGAAGGTCAAGGACACAGTAAAATGCAAAAATGGAAGACATTACAACTCGGGGTCACCAGTGAGGGGAAAGTTCGGGTCAGTTACACCAAACAACACTCACATTTTGCAGTAGTTTGTTTATTCACCTGAACACATCAAAGGCTTACAAAGAACTAACTTGGTGGAACTGCCCAAAGATAATCTTAGCTTTGTTCAAAGGCGATACTCAGATTGATGTTGGTGTCGACTTCAACAGTGCCACAAGTTTATTGTCTACTGTGGCAAATAGAATGCAATACAATGCATTGTTTTTCACTTTTTGTGAAGGGAATGAAAGCTGTGGCAAATTTTAATAATTATTATGTGAAATAAAAGAAATTTTATTGTGCACACGGAAAAGTAGTGATCAGCATATGTGCCTGTGATCCAAGATGACATGTTTTGAAATCCTACATCACAGCCACAAACTTTTGCTACTATGAATTTGTGGGCCAGGGAAAATAATGTAACTATGTACAATGCCTTGTTTATGGATGTTAAAAACCAGCAAAGTTTCACCACTTTTCCAGCTGTGTGATGTTTATTTCTTTCACCAAGTTAAGAACGTCAATTAGCAGATGCAAATCTGTCACACACTTCTCAAAGCACGTTGAGAACAGCATCAGCAAGCTATTGCCCACCCATGTCCATAGCCCTGCACATAATCCAGTATCACCCCAATGTTTTATCCATTGTTATTACACAAATGGTACACATCACAATTAACCACATAAGAGAAATATTTTCATAAGTGAGCCTTTTAGAGACCTCATTCATTTAACAGGTCCAGGATCTTGTTCAGCAAGTGTCATTCTATTACCAGTGCAAATAGTATAATTCATAATGCACACAGCAACTATATAAGTAGCAGTGCAAGTTTTCATTAAATAGATACATGTATGAAGGGTTGATGGGAGTTTCAGCACTGCGTCTGCTATTGTTTTAAGTTTTCTCAATTTGCTGTGGATGTTTGATGTTCTGACTGTTCCAATAATAGGATTTTACTTGTTTAAATGTTTGAATTGTATTCACTGTGATCCACCTTGTGTTAGTTGTTGGAGACTTCAGTGCAAATTTCCTAATGAACTCCAGAGACAGAGTAGATCTTGAGAACTTGATGTCCTCATATAATCTTGCTTCTGTTGTAAATTTTCCCACCAGAATAACTTCATGAACAAAATCATGAATTGATAATGTATTTATTGACATAACCAAGATTGGTGATATAGCTGTCAGGCAAGTTCGGAGTGGTCTCTCTGACCAGGATGGACAAAGACTCACCATTAACAATTCAAGTATTTGTGAGATTAATAGAGGTCCCAACTGGAAAATTACTAGGAAATCTACTGATATCTTTAAATCACGTCTCCAAGACGTAGACTGGAGTCCAGTATGTAATGTAGAAAATACCAATTCGAAATACAATCTTTTTAGTAATGAAGTGGCTCTAATATTTGAAAGTACCTTCCCAAAAAGAATATATAAAACTCATACTAAAAAATCCACCAACATGCCTTGGATTACCACTGGAATTAGGATTTCTTGCAAAAGTTGTACATTGCCTCAAAAAAATCAGATGACCCTAACCTTTTAAATAACTACAAAAAATACTGTAAAATACTGAACAAAGTCATTCTGAAATCAAAAAGTATGTATCTGTGCTCAAAAATTAATAACTCCACTAATAAAACCAAAACTATATGGGAAGTAATACGAAATGAGACTGGTGCAAATTACCCCAACAAGACCCAAAATATTGCTCTTAACAATGAAGGTAAGCTAGTCCAAAACCAAGACATTTTAGCTAAAATCTTTAATGAGCACTTTTTAACTGTTGCTGAGAAAACAGCATGCAAAGGCTCTTCAGAAAAGGCAATAAAAACTCTGAAAGAACTTTTCTGCAAAAAATAAAAAAAACCATAATGTCTCCAAAAAGTAAAAATTCATTGGGTGTAGACAATATTTCTAGCAAACTGCTAAAAGCCAGCTGTAATCAACTCTCTAAAGTTCTAGCTCATATATTCAATTCCTCTCTAAATCAAGGTATCTTCCATGACAGAATGAAGTATGTTACTGTGAAGCCCCTCTACAGAAAAGGTGATCCCATAGATGTTTCCAACTATCATCCTATCTCTTTTGTAACAGCATTTTCTAAAGTCTTTGAAAAATTAATATACATCAGGATTGTCAGTCACCTTGAAAAATTTGCACTAATTAGTAAACAACAATTTGGTTTCAGATCAGGCAAATCTACAACTGAAGCAATTTACGCACTTACAAATAATGTTTTAGAATGCCTTGACAAGAAAAAATTACCCGTTGGTATATTCTGTGACCTGACTAAGGCTTTCGACTGCGTTGATCACACAATACTTTTAGGAAAAGCAGCCCAATATGGAATCCGTGAACAAATGGGTAACTGGCTCAGATCATATCTAGAAGATAGACAACAAAAAATAGTATTAGGTGTTAGCAATCTACAAGTAGGAGAGGTAGAGTCTGACTGGGGAACAGTACATCATGGAGTTCCACAAGGGTCAGTCCTTGGTCCCCTCCTATTTATTATGTATATTAATGACCTACCCCCGTCCTCAAATAGTGCTAGCAACATCACAATGTTTGCCGATGACACAAGTATAGTGACGACCAGCAAAATCTCCACTGACGTAGAGTTAAATGCCAACCAGGCACTTGCAAATTCTCTGAACTAGTTCACGGCAAATTCTCTAGCAATAAACCTCAGCAAAACAAATTACATGCAGTTCCAATCCAGTTACATAAGCCCAGAAGAGATTAACATTGCACACGAGAGCCAACAGTTGCTGAGCCTTCAGTGCACGAAGTTCCTAGGCGTTCACATAGATAACCGGCTCAACTGGGAATTCCACATACAGCAAACACTAAAAAAGCTTAGCTCAGCAACATTTGCCATCCGAATAATCTCCAAAATTGGAGACATCAACATATCAAAGTCTGCATATTTTGGCTACTTTCATTCAGTGATCTGCTATGGAATAATCTTTCGGGGCAACTCACCACTTTAAAAAAAATTTTTGTAAGCCAGAAAAAAGTAGTCCGAATTATTTGTAGTATCCTTCCAAGAGCCTCATGTCGAAATCTCTTTAAACAGTTAGGTATCTTAACCACTACCTCACAATATCTCCTCTCACTCATGGTTTTCACTCTTCTCAATTCCTCTGAATATGAAACAAATGAGGCATACCATCATTATAACACAAGGCGGAAAGGTGATATGCACTGTGAACGGAAAAATCTCTCTCTGATGCAAAAAGGGGTAAAGTACACAAGTACTAAAATCTTTAACGCACTCCTGAGTAATATAAAATTTCTTAAAGAAAATAAAATGCTATTAAAAAAAAGCTAAAGGAATTTCTGTTGGAAAAATGTTTCTACTCTTTAGATGAATTCTTCAACAGAGATCAGTAATTTGAGTAGTAATTCAGATTATTTCCTTTGTCATTGTTATCAGTATTGTTTTTTATCACTATTGTATTTTTGTATTGTATTGTTTGTTATCTTGATTATATTATTGTATTGTACTAATTTTGAATTATTCATCTACCATGTGTAATATATCAGTATGTATTGTATTGTATGATATCTATATTGTATCTGCTCTGACTCGTTCCACATCCATGCGTAATCATGCCATACTGGATCTATGGAATATGTATCTCAAATAAAATAAATAAATAAAAATAAACATAAATAAAGACAAGATCAGGAACAATTTATTTGGGATGGTAATGGATCCAGTGATGAATATTTTCCATCATATTCAGAGTAATCCAGCATTCAAATATTTTTTGGAAAATGGCTTCTTTCTCTGCTCAGAATGCATTGTTATTTGACCTGATAAAACGTAAAATTCCACAATGTCATTAGCCAACAAACTCAGAAAAAAGTAACTAAAATTTTTCATGTGATCATTGATGGAAGAAGAGAAACAGTATGCTTGGAAACATTGAAAACCTCTGAAGGTAGAATGACTGGAGCCATGAAATTCCTTGCAACAAAACACCATAAGAATAAAAGCTAATATGTGATCACATAGCATCATTCCTCTCTATATCATTCATACTCCACAAACATCTCATAGCCCAAACAGAAGACATTTACCAGAAAATTTGTATATTTGACTGTTCAACTTGAAGAAAGTTGAGGAAAAGAACAAGATGCAGGAAACATTTACCATAGAAGTCTTAACAAGAGTTCAGTTTCCATTACCATACTCCTTGCAAGGAAATTTGTATGCAAAAATTGTACTTAAGTTGATAAGCTTAAGAATTCAATATATGAATAAGAAAAGGCACAGCTTCAACAAGACGACATGGCATGTCTATGTGAGGCTGAAAAAGCTTGGGAGCCCATGACAGTAGACACTGCAAAATCAGTTTCTGATAGCTCCTGCTATGTTTTTCTTTTGATTTAGAAGTCTCTATACTTTCTTAGATTGATGTGTCAAGTAGTTTATTACAAATGCAGTTTATATGTTTACAAGTTGGTTTGTCACAATCTGTCTGGATCTCGAGTTTCAAAAGAAATTGGTGCCTGTTTGGTCAAAAACATCACAACAAGAGTGCCATCCACGAAACATTTAATGTATAGTAATACTTGTAACAGGAGAGAAATGCAATTGGAAAACAGCCATGACATTAATAAACTAGCTTCAAGTGAAAAGAATAACAATGAAATCATAGACCAAAAGTTTATGAAAAGTGACCATTCCTGTCCCCATAATGATGGTGATGTTGGCTCAATAGAAAACTGCAGCAAGACATGACAAATATTTTGTCCCAATTATTGGTATCATTGCCAAGTCAAGGTAAAAGAAAAACTGTTTAACACCACCATAATGACAAATAATGTGTCCTTGTTTGTGAAAAACTTTTTGAAGTCAGCCACCAAAAGGAAGACAGACATTGTAAAACATCCAGTGTCTTGAAACTTGATGGCATATTAAAAGTTTGTGCCAGACTGAGACCTGGATCCAGGACCTTTGCCTTTTGTGGGCAAGTGCTGCACCATCTGAGCCACCTGAGCATGACTCATGACCTGTCCCCACAGCTTGGCTTCCTCCAGTACCTCATCTCCTACCGTCCAAACTTTACAGAAGTTCTCCTGCCTAACTTGCAGGTCTAGCACTGCTGGAACAAAGGATATTGCACAAAGATGTCTTAGTCACCATCTGGGAGATTGTTTCCAGATTTATTTATTTATTTATTTATTTCTTGTTCCATAGATCCAGTTAGTGAGTCAATCACAAGGATATGGAACATGTCAAATTGTACAGGTTTCAATTTAAACTTACAATAAATACAAGGGCAATTCAATGGCAAATTGTACATAGTTTAAGTAAGACATACTATAAATACAGTTACAGATACAATGTCAGCTAGATAACATAACTACCATTTGACAGAAAAAGGAGTTTCAAATAAAGATTAAAGATAAGAGCACAAAGTTAAATCAGATATTAGGCCTACAAGAGTAAATACATGTACAGCCAATCTGTTGTTACAAAAAGTGCGCTAATGCCCAAATGCACAATAAAATCAATTGAACTACTTCTAGACACAATAAGTTTAGTGATGGTATACATTTTCTTTCAGGTATTCATCCACAGTATAATAAGATTTCTCTGTCAGGTAATCTTTGAGAACTTGTTTAAATTTTGGCAGTTCTGTATGAACACATTTGATATGTAGTGGTAGAGCATTGAACAGCTTAATGCTGGAGTAGTAAACTACTTTTTGTACCAGAGTGAGACGTTTCATTTCTAAATGTAGATTGCTTTTGTTTCTGGTGTTATAACCATGGAATTTACTGTTGTCTTGGTAGATGGAATAATTTTTGCACACAAAGGTCAGCAAGGAAAAAATATACTGTGAGGCAGTTGTTAGGATACCTATCTTCCGAAACAAGTGCCTGCAAGAGTGTCTTTGATGGACCCCACACATTATTCTGATTGCTTTTTTTTGGATAGTGAAAATTTTTTTTGCAAGTGGTTGGTTCCCCCAAAATATGATAGCATATGACATCAATGAGTGGAAGTAGCCAAAGAAGGCAACCTTAATAGTGTCAACTTCAGCCACTGAAGAAATTACCCGTAATGCAAATGTTGCCGAGCTAAGTTTTTTACATAGATGAAGAATGTGAACTGACCAATTACATTTACTGTCTATGTAAGCACCCAGGAATTTTGTGTCTCCAACTTTATGTATTGGTTGATCTCTACATTTTATGTTAATTTCATCGGGATTACTTTGTGATGTATGGAACCTCATATAATGAGTTTTATCTGCATTGAGCGAGAGACCATTTGAGGAGAACCAATTTAAGATGTCATTAAAAACAGTATTTGTAGTTTTTTCAAGATCATGATCAATCAAATGGTCAATTAGAATTGTAGTATCATCGGCAAACAGGGTAAATTTGCTGTTTGTCTCAGAACAAAGAGGAAGATCATTAATAAAGATGAGTAAAATTTTCACTCTGAACACAGTCCTGGGTGGGTGGGGATTGTTTCCAGAATGTAATTTTCACTCTGCAGTAGGTTGTGCACTGATATGAAACTTTCTGCCAGGAAGTGCTAGTCATGCAAGTCAGCCATCAGAACTTCTGTGAAGTTGGGAAGGTAGGAGATGAAGTACTGGTGGAAGTAGAATTGAGAGGACAGGTCATGCTCGAGTAGCTCAGTTGGTGCAGCACTTGCCCATGAAAGGCAAAGGCCCCAGTACAGCACACAGTGTTAATCTGCCAGGAAGTTTCATATCAACTCATACTCAACTGCAGATTGAAAATCTCCTTCTGGATTCAGTGGATCTGGACAAAAAGAGTGATCCATCCCCACTTTTTTCAAGGAAACTTTCATTGGACACTGAATTTCACAAGCTGGATTTCAAACTGGGATCTAAAAAAGGATGCTTGGCTTCTCTGATATACCTCCAGTAAAGCTGCATACAGGACCACAGGCTGCTACAACAAAGAAGAAGGAGTACTTGGAAGAACTTTTGCTCTTAATTCCACCATTTCATGACCATTACCTTCTGATTCTTCTTTCTCCTGATAGTGCTGAAGACACTGGGCTACTGAATGGAAATGATAGTACTGACAATGAGTAAAAAAGATTATGTAAAACAACAATGGAAATTCCAGGATGGAATAATACACAAAATAAAGGGAAATCACCACTCACATCATCGGATGGAACATGGAAACATGCATTAGAAAAATATTTATACTAGGTTTCAGAGACTCCCATGGTCACAGGTGTATGTGTTTGGGTGTATGTGTGGTTGTGAGTGTGTGAATATGTATACTAACACTCGAGAAAGAGCAAAAGCTCAAAAGCTAGTATAAACAGTTTTTTGTTGCATGTTTTTATGTGCCATGCATGTCAGCTATAGCAGAGTAGTTGTCTTTCCTTTATTTTACATATTAAATATTATGTACAATTCAATAAATACAGTGTTAATGACTCAAATGTGATTTCAGTTGCTTGAGACTGCAGTCATGTGTGTGTGTGTGTGTGTGTGTGTGTGTGTGTGTGTGTGTGTGTGTGTGTCTGTCGTCTGTTGTTGATGAAGGCCTTAATACCTGAAAGATTTAATTGTGACAGTCTTTTGTTGTGCCTATCTGCAACTCAGCATCTTCACTATATGGTGAGTAGCAACTTTCTTTTCATAATATTGTTACATTCCATCCTGGATTTTCCATTCTTTGAATCAGAATAAACTGTTCTAATAATTTACACATTTAAAAACCAGTAGAAAAATTACTGTTGAATAATGCCACTTTCACAAAGTGGCTTATGGATTATAGATATAGATATCCTCTCAAACTATTAAAACTTGGGCTCTACGGGACTCACACACACACACGTGCACGCCCACACACACACACACACACACACACACACACACACACACACGCACAGAGAGAGAGAGAGAGAGAGAGAGAGAGAGATAGAGAGAGAGAGAGAGCGCCTGAAGAAAGATTAGATGTGTGTCGTCAAAGCTCTAGGCATATATTGCACACTAAGTTCATTAGCCCTCAAGTGGTTGCGCTTATATATAAAGTGCACCAATCACAAATAATATTGTCTTGTACCATTCCATTGTCATTTTACAGCTATGATCCCTACCTATACCTTCATTACTGTTTCGGCTAGCACAGTGCTAAGTTGTGCTCCATACGTGCAAGTGATCAGTAGTACTATAAAATAAGCAATGAGCTAGATGAGAGAAAATGTGTAATCAGTGCAAGAAAAGATCCAGATTCCAAGGTAGCAGCAAAATTTCACAATATGGCAGTTGTATATGAGACAAATAGCAACTGAATAAGCTGCTGGCTGTGATCATATGCAACTACACTTTTTGATGCTTTGAGTGTGTCATTTTCATAGGGTAACATTAGTACGCAGCATCAGAGTGATATAATGAATGTTTATTTTATTATTATTCAATCAAACAGTGATTTATCTCATATAAAGTAAATTTATTTTAGCACTGTTTGATTAAACTAAGATTAAACTCTCCTTTTGCTGGTACATGTTTACCTTGATAACATAAAGACAGCTATTCCTTACATGCATACTAAGTGTGTCATGTGCCCACTGATGTTACAAAAAACCACTTGGAGGTTAAGGATTCAATTTAACTTGGACTTATCAATTTATTTTATTTTCTTATCTTGCACACAATGAAAATTGAATTACAACAGCAATAGAATAACACCTTGTTTTCTGTTAAATCCCAGAGAATAAGACTCTATTACGCCAACATTACTACAGCAAACTTTCTACAAACACATACTAATACAAACAGTACTTTTTCATGTTCTCATTTCCAATTCAGCCCCTTCTCCACAACACAGTAAGTTTATAACTTCAATTAATGTTGCTGGAAATCAAATTTCACAACCAGCCCTTGTTGTTATTATTTTTCAATCTCTGCAGAGGCTGGTTTTTGGCCCTGGGCTGACAGTTCAACTGGAATGTCTTTAGGTTCTTTGTCATTCTCATTCATCAGGCATGTGGGTTTTAATTGATCAGTGGAGGTATTCTTTACCTGGTCTTTCATTTTAAGTCCAAAAATTTTTGAGGTCCTTTCAGTTACTTCATATGGGCCTTTGGATGGAGGCCTCATTTCCTTCTTCATTCGGTCAACTCATACAAACAAATGTGTCAAGTTGCTGAGGTCCTTGTGTACAAATGGTGTTTCCTTTGCTTTGTGGGGACATTGTACAGGTTTCAGATGAATCATATACTGTTTCATCTATGTCTACATCAACATGAATACTCTGCAAATCACATTTAAGTGCCTGGCAGAGGGTTCATCGAACCACCTTCACAATTCTCTATTATTCCAATCTCGTATAGTGTGCAGAGAGAATGAACACCTATATCTTTGCATACAAGCTCTGATTTCCGTTATTTTATCATGGTGATCATTCTGCCCTATGTAGGTCAGTGTCAACAAAATATTTTTGCATTTGGAGGAGAAAGTTGGTGATTGGAATTTGGTGAGAAGATTCCGTTGCAACAAAAAATGCCTTTCTTTTAATGATTTCCAGCCCACATTCTGTATCATTTCTGTGACACTCTCTCCCATATTTCATGATAATACAGAACGTGCAGCTTTAATTTGAACTTTTTTGATGTACTCCATCAGACCTACCTAGTAAGGATCCCACACTGTACAGCAGTATTCTAAAAGAGGACAGACAAGTGTAGTGTAGGCAGTCTCCTTAGTAGGTCTGTTACATTTTCTAAGTGTTCTGCAGCCTTTGGTTAGCCTTCCCCACAACATTTTCTATGTGTTCTTTCCAATTTAAGTTGTTCGTAATGGGAATACCTAGGTACTTAGTTGAATTTATAGCTTTTAGATTAGACTGATTTGTCATGTAATTGAGTTTTTTTAGCACTCATGTGGATGCCCTCACACTTTTTGTTATTTGGGGTCAACTGACACTTTTAACACCATTCAAATATTTTTTCTAAATAGTTTTGCAGTTTGTTTTGATCTTCTGATGACTTTATTAGTCGATAAACGACAGCGTCATCTGCAAACAACCAAAGATGTCTGCTCAGATTGCCTCCCAAATTATTTATGCAGATAAGGAACAGCAAAGGGCCTCTAACACTACCTTTGGGAATGCCAGAAATCACTTCTGTTTTACTCGATGACTTTCCATCAATTACTACGAACTGTGACCCCTCTGACAGGAAGTCACAAATTCAGTCACATAACTGAGACGATATTCCATAAGCATGCAATTTCATTACGAGCCGCTTGTATGGTGCAGTGTCACCCGGGAATCCAAAAATACAGAATCAATCTGAAATCCCTTGTCAGTAGTGCTCAACAATTCATGAGAATAAAGAGCTAGTTGTGTTTAATAGGAACTATGTTTTCTAAACTCACATTGACTGTGTGTTAACAGACCATTTTCTTTGAGGTAATTCATAATGTTCGAACACAAAATACTTTCCAAAATCCTGCTGCATATCGACGTTAACAATATGGGCCTGTAATTTAGTGGATTACTCCTACTACCTTTCTTGAATATTGGTGTGACCTGTGCAACTTTCCAGTCTTTGGGTATGGATCTTTCATCAAGCAAACGGTTGTATATGATTGTTAAGTATGGAGCTAAAGCATCAGCATACTCTGAAAGGAACCTAATTGGTATACAGTCTGGACCAGAAGACCTGCTTTTATTAAGTGATTTGAGTTGCTTCACTATTTCGAGGATATTTACTTCTATGTTGCTCATGTTGGCAGCTGTTCTCAATTCAAATTCTGGGATATTTACTTTGTCTTCTTTCGTGAAGGCATTTTTGAAGGCTGTCTTTGATAGTATCTCCATTGTTGTCACACAGAGAAGGCATTGATTGTTTCTTGCCGCTAATATACTTCACATATGACCAGAATCTCTTTGGATTTTCTGCCAGGTTTCGAGACAAAGTTTCATTGTGGAAACTGTTATAGGCATCTCCCATTGAACTCTGCGCTACATTTTGAGCTTCTGTAAAGGATCACCAATCTTGGGGATTTTGCATCTGTTTAAATTTGGCATGTTCGTTTCTTTGTTTCTGCAACAGTGTTCTAACCTGTTTTGTGTGCCAAGGAGGATCAGCTCCGTCTTTTGTCAGTTTATTTGGTATAAACCTCTCAATTGCTTGACTTTAAGCCACATCTGGTCTACACTTATATTATTAATTTGGAATGAGTGGAGATTGTCTCTCAGGAAGGTGTCAAGTGAATTTTTATCTGCTTTGTTGAATAGATATATTTTTAGCTTATTTTTCAAGGATTTGGGGATTACAATATTCAATCTCGTTATGACAACCCTGTGTTCACTAATCCCTATATCAGTTTTGATGCTGGTTATTAACTCAGGATTATTTGTTGCTAAGAGGTCAAGTGTGTTTTCAGAACCGTTTAGTATTCGCAAGGGCTCATGAACTAACTGCTTGAAATAATTTTCTGAGAATGCGTTTAGCACAATTTCGGATGATATTTTATGCATACCTCCAGAATTAAACATGTATTTTTGCCAACACATCAAGCGTAAATTAAAGCCACCACCAACTATTATCGTATGAGCTTTCTTTGAACTTTACAGCAACTGTATCATACGAACTGGGAGGTCGGTAAAAGGATCCAATTATTATTTTATTCCAGTTGCCAACAATGACCTCTGCCCATACTAACTCACAGGAAGTATCAACTTCAATTTTGCAACACGTTAAACTACTTCTAACAGCAACAAACACACCACCGCCAACCATGTTCAGCCTATCTTTTCAGAACGGGTCTTCAAAAAAATTTTGGCTGAGCTTATATCTGGCTTTAGCCAGCTTTCAGTGCCTATAACGATATGAGCATCAGTGCTTTCTATTAGTGCTTGGAGCTCTGGTACTTTCCCAACACAGCTACAACAATTTACGACTGTTATACCAATGGCTCCTGTATCTATGTTCTTCCTGTGTTCAGCCTGCACCCTTTGTGACTGAAGCCCATCTTGTGTTTTCCCTAGACCCTCTAACCAAAAAAAACCGCCCAGTCCATGCCAAACAGCCCCTACTACCAATATAGCCACCTCCTGTGTATAGTGGACACCTGACCTATTCAGCGGAACCCGAAACCCAATCATCCTTTGGCGCAAGTCGAGGAATCTGCAGCCTACACGGTCCCAGAACTGTCTGAGCCTCTAATTCAGACCCTCCACTCAGCTCTGTACCAGAGGTCTGCAATCTGTCCTGTCGACTATGCTGCAAATGGTCAGCTCTGCTTTCATCTTGCAAGCAAGACTGGCAGCCTTTACCACTTCTGTTAGCCGCTCGAAACCAGAGAGAATCTCTTCTGATCCAAAGTGACACACATCATTGGTACTGATGTGAGCAACCACCTGCAGTTGGCTGCACGCTGTGCTCTTCATTGCAACCAGGAGTACCCTTTCCACATCTGGAACGACTCCACTCACTATGCACACAGAGTGCACATTGGTTTTCTTACCCTCCTTGTCAGCCAAGTCCCTAAGGCTCCCCATAAAGCACCTAACGTTGGAGCTCCCAACTACCAACAGTCCCACCCTCTGCGATTGCCCGGATCTTGCAGGCTGAGTGGTTTCCTCTGAAACAGGACAGGCGACAGCATCCGGCTAAGTGACAGTGTCAGTCACAGACAGCACCTGGAACCTGTTTATAAGACAAACCAGGGAGGCCTTATGTGCGGCCACCTGGGAAGTCTTTTGCCATGTGCTTTGCCCTGGGGTGACCTCCCACTCGATCACAGGTGCGAGGTCAGCCACAATGCGAGCAGTAACTGGGTTGGCCACCGGTGAGGACCAATCAGAGGACTCTGATGCACTGGACATCTGTTGGATCCCCACAGCCAGCCCACAACAGTGGTGTCCATCCACTGCAGCATCAAGCTGTGAAACCGAAGCCATCACAGCCTGAAGCTGAGAGCGAAGTATTGCCAACTCGGCTCACATCAGCACACAACAATCGCAGTCCCTGTCCATACCAAAGACTGTGGAAAACCAAACTATGCAGATAAACCGACAATCAGCATGTGCTGCGCAACTCTAATGTAGGCCCTAACAAAAATGCTTGAACTGTGTCTAGTAATATGCAGATATTCAAGAACCAAACTACTGAAGCACTCAGGTGGAACTAAATAATTTGCACCTGATAAGGAACTAATAATATATCACAAAATTGGTTTATTTTCTGAAGCAAATGAAAACACGAGAACTGTGGCTATTAGATTTAAATTTACACGCAGAAACTCAAGAAACTAAACTATTAAAGCACAAAGATGATTGTGAAACAAATTCAGGTAAGTCTACATACCTTTTTGTGCCATACTCTTGAAGAAAAATCACGTGGTATCCTGATTTGTGAGACGTAAAGCATTTCTGCAGTTGAATAGCCCTAGCACAAGCATGGCTAACTCTATGTTTTGCTTTCATGCAGTGATATAAAGGTGATTACTTTCTCAATAACAAGAAAAAAAATAACCAAATGTTGAACGTCTGCACAATCCTACATTAATCGCTATATTATTATTTTTATGTTTAACCCATTTTGCAGCTGAATGGTCAAGTAAGCCACTTGTGCAACTGCTCTTCCAGCTGTTATGGAAATTCAATCAGTTGCAGATCTGGCCACAAAAGTAATTTGGGTACATATCTGGCTATGACAAGAAGTATAGTAGACTACAGTAGTATTTTAAAATAATGCAAATGAAGATGCTTAAAAGAACAAAATGCTGAAATGTCATTATATTTTAAATCTTTAAAGAGGTTTAAAGACAATATTGTGAAAAGGATAGATTGCTGCTCAACATATAGTGGAGATGTTGAGTCACACACTGGCACTTAAAAAAGACTGCTAAGCAAGTGAGCTTTTGGCTGAAAGGTCTTTGTCAAAAGTAGACAAAACACACACACACACACACACACACACACACACACACACACAGAGAGAGAGAGAGAGAGAGAGAGAGAAAGAGAGAGAGAGAGAGAGAGAGAGAGAGATACAATCAGTGTCTCTGGCCTTTTCATAATATTGTCATTATTCCATCCTGGTTCCACTGTTTAAAGAGGTTTAAAGCTGAAACTTCCTGGCAGATTAAAACTGTGTGCCAGACCGAGACTCGAACTCGGGACCTTTGCCTTTCGCGGGCAAGTGCTCTACTAACTGAGCTACCCAAGCACGATTCACGCCCTGTCCTCACAGCTCTACTTCTGCCAGTACCTCGTCTCCTACCCTCCAAACTTTACAGAAGCTCTTCGCAATATCCTTTCTTTCAGGAGTGCTAGTTATGCAAGGTTCGTAGGAGAGCTTCTGTAAAGTTTGGAGGGTAGGAGACGAGGTACCGGCAGAAGTACAGAAGTAATGCTGTGAGGATGGGGCATGAGTCATGCTTGGGTAGCTCAATTGGTAGAGCACTTGCCCGCGAAAGGCAAAGGCCCCAAGTTTGAGTCTTGGCCCGTCACACAGTTTTAATCTGCCAAGAAGTTTCATTTCAGTGCACACTCTGCTGCAGAGTGAAAATCTCATTCAGGTTTAAAGCTTTACATAAACATATGAAACTTGAACTATTACAACATACAGTAATAATCTTAGTCAGTCTTTATCATTCACTACAGAGTCAATGTTAAAAACATCTTTCATGAAATTGGGAAATCTTTGTAAACAAATCTTTGGAAAACGAAATATTTAAAAGAAATGATGACACGGTAAAATGCATTAAATAGTGTTTGGGGAATCATTGTCATCTGAAAGCTCAACATCAACCTCTTCAACCTCACCATTTTGATTTTTATCCACCTCCACAAGCTCCTGCTACCCATAAATGTCAGTGCAGAATTTTAACTTTTTCTCTTTGGGTCACATCTCTCCCCAGTGAAGTGCTAGGAGCCACCTGGTGTCCATAATTTTAGGTTCCTTCAAAGGGACCGTTTTTGGAATCTCCTCAGCATTTTTTGTGAAATTTTTTTCTTTTAAAAAGAGATTTTGGCTCTCTGATCTCAAAATTGAAGAATGGCTCTCCCTGCAGAAGGCATGACTTTCTGTTTGCTGTCTTCATGAGGATGATTTATTTTATTTTATTTATTTATTTTTTTAAACTGAATGTGCTAAATCCAGCAGATTTGATGACTTCATCAGTGAGCTTCTTACATTCTCTCACTTTGCAGTTGTCCGACCCCAAGGCACTGCTGTGGTGAATTTCCGCATGATGCCGATGTAGTCTGCAGGATTTTCAATTATGCTCAGTTTGAAAAATTTTCTCTTCATGTTTCTGAACACTCTGCTGGAGGGTAGAAACAAATGACCAATGATAGAGAACTACACTTCAGTGTTTTCTAAGTGTACTGAAGCTTTGTACAGAAAACAATACTGTGTCCCAACCACCATTTTTTTCTTATTTTGCCCATCGCATCCATGCGAAAAGAGGCATAGATTGGTGACACCATTCAAATCAGCATTAAGCAGTTGATGATGAAATGCTGAAGCAGTCTGTTTCAACCCCTTCACAAACTCATTCTTCAGACAAATATATGAGGTCACATTTTCTTTCAGCTGAATGGTCATTGAGAAATCTCGGCAAACTGAAATTATACAAGTACATTTGTCTTGAATAACAGGACGTTGATCTGGAGCTTTTGGAAGGACTAAATTCTTCTGACACTCATAATTTAAAATAAACTGACTGCCAGTATCTTCCCTGTGCCTTTCATAAAAATTATCATTCCAAATTTTGTGAGCCATGAGCTGCTGCTCCAAATTTTACTTTTCAGTTGCTCAATTTTACAAGGAAATCTGACTTTGCAGTCATACTTCATCTCCATATTGGGATATTTGTCATAGAACATTTCCCACATTACTTTTACACCTAACTTACTGCTCAAATATTGGTGATAAAGCATTTTTTCTTCAGAATAGTGACTTTTGATGGACTTGAATTCTTCAGTGCTTCTGACAACTTCGTTTTTCTGTCACCTTCCCTTTTTTAGCTGTTGCAGTTAAGGAAACATTCATCATACTCTGACAAATTTTGTTGAGTCCCTTTTTTTACCTGCAAAATTCCCATGAAAGCCACTCTGCAAACCCTTATCTTTTTAGAAAATCCTTCACATATTTTTGGGAGTACAAAGGACATAATTAGTTGCTTTCTTGACACTTTTTCTCCTCTATGCTCTGGTTTTAAGGAGGCAACTCTGCCAGTCCCAGTCACTTTTGTTGTAAAAATGTTCATGGATTCTCTATATGTCCTGCATAGTGAGTCACATTTCAGCTTTTCAGCAGGATGTTTACAGTTGCGCACCCGCAGAAACCTTTTCAGTTGGCACCTAAGACAGGTGGAAAACAAATCTGAAACCCAACAAATACTAGTTGTATGACACAGCAGTCAAAAGTTTAGTGTTTCTATTTTCAGATACATTGAATTACTGAGAAATGTGTTTGAAGCAAAAATTATATTTTAGATTGCAGAGGTTACCCGGCAACAAATGAGTTAAGTCATGTGGCTAGGTTATTACTTCCAACAATATTAAACATGTAACTTATAAATATTTGAATATTACTATAAGAGCTGGTCTTCATTACCTCTTCTTTTTCTTGACATTTCATTCCACTGCTCTACATTTCTTCCCCTTTCTGGAGCTACAGTTTCTCATGGCCTCAACCCAGTCATCATTAATGCTGCTCTCAGCAGTATTTTCATCAGGCTAATGACATGTTCTTCAATTGTAGAAGTTTCCTCTTCATTATTGTCATTTATTTCATGCTATCCTATAGTAAAACTGAAAACAAAGTATTTCTAAAATAAAAAATGGAAAGAGCATGCTAGCTGGTCAGTTTATCATAAGACAATGTTTTTTCATGCCTTTCTTCTTATGAGGGAGCTATAGAAACAAAAACATATGACATTCTCTCAAATATTGTCAACCTCAACATTTTAGTGACAGGCTGCTAAAAACAGCAACTTTTATAAAGTGTAACGTGTGGCAAGATGACATATCCAGTTCTGCATCCATACCCTTTGTTGGTAGCCATGATTTCTTAAGACTTGGCCTCTTTTGCAACAAATTAGGATTTGGTAGATTTTGCTACCCAATGCATTGAAGACATGGTGATCTTTTCACCCATGTGTGATTTTCTCACCTCATTTTAATTGTCATAGAGTCACTTTTGCAGCATGAGAAATGAAGCTTTAGATAGCCAGTGGAAAACTGTACAAGAAGGCAGCTCTAACTCAGTTTTTCTTTTTTGGTCACATACCCATGTTTGCACCTGTAATACTCATTTTTAGCATTAGTGTTTTCTCTAATGGAACGTCAAACACCAAGATGGATTACAGATATTATTTGAATCCACTTAGCAGTTGCATGGGCACAGATGGCTGCTTTAAGTGTCCAATGAAATCTTTCAATTGTTCCATTTGATTGAGGATGATATGCTGCAGTTTGAGTTTGGTTACAAACACATATGTTTTATAGTGCCTGGAATAGCTCAGAGTTAAACTGTATTCCATGGTTGGTCACTATTTGGTATGGCATTCCAAACCTAGTGATCCAACAACTGAAAAATGTTTGTGCTACTACTTCTGCTTGCATGTCTTGAAGAGGCACTATTTCTGTCCAGTTTGTAGCTCATGTTGAACAATATGTATATTCATCACAAGGAAGTTGGCCCTATCAAGTCAAGATGAATTATTTTGAAGCATTTGTCATCACTAGCAAAGTGTCTTAATGGCACTTGAACATGTCGTGATATTTTGTTTTCCTGACAAACAGCACATATTTTTGCCCAATTTTAGACAACTTTTTTTATACTGATCCAGAGAAACTTTGATGAGATAATGTTAATAGTAGTCTTAATGCCAGACTGAGCAAAATTATTATAATGTTGTAAAATGGGTTAACTAAATGGTTCAGGAATATAAGAGCAAATTATTTGTGTTGACACATAACACCACTATTGTCGGAGCAGTGAAGCTTAATCTTTCTAATAGATATTTGAAACATTTGACAGCCATGTATACTGAAGTGCCAAAGAAACTGGTATAAGCGTGCGTATTCAAATACAGAGATATGTAAACAGGCAGAATATGGTGCTGCAGTCAGCAATGCCTGTATAAGGCAACAAGTTTCTGGAGCAGTTGTTGGATTGGTTAACACTGCTACAATGGCAGGTTATCAAGATTTAAGTGAGTTTGAATGTGGTATTACAGTTGGCACACAAGCAATGGGACACAGCATCTCCGAGGTAGTGATGAAGTGGGGATTTTCCCCTATGACCATTTCATGAGTGTACCATGAACATCAGGAATCCAGTGAAACATCAAATATCTGACATCACTGCAGCCAGAAAAACATCCTGCAAGGACCAACGATGACTGAAGAGAATTGTTCAATGTGACAGAAGTGCAAACCTTCTGGAATTGCTGCAGATTTCAGGGCTGGGCCATCAACAAGTGGCAGTGTGCAAACCAATCAATGAAACATCATTGATATGGGATTTTGGAGACAAGGACCCACTCATGTACCCTTGACGAATGCACGACATGAAGCTTTGTGCCTCAACTGGACCAAACAACACTGACATTGGACTGTTGACGACTGGAAACATGTTGCCTGGTTGGACAAGTTTTGTTTCAAATTGTATCAAGTGGACGGACGCATATGGGTATGGAGACAACCTCATGAATCCATGGACCCTAAAAAGTCATCAAGGGACTGTTCAAGCTGGTTGAGGCTCTGTAATGGATTGGAGTGTGCGAAGTTGGAGTGATATGGGACCCCTGATACATCTAGATACGACTCTGACAGGTGACACTTTGTAAGCTCCTGTCTGACTACCTGCACCCATTCATATCTATTGTGCATTCTGATGGACTTGGGCAATTTCAGCAGGACAATGCGACACCTCAGACATCCAGAATTGCTACAGAGTGGCTCCAGGAACATTCTTCTGAGTTTAAGCTCTTCCATTGGCCACCAAACTCCCAAGGCATGTACATTATTGAGGATATCTGAGATGCCTTGCAACATGCTGTTCAGAAGAGATCTCCACCCCTCTCGGACTCATGAATTTATGGACAGGTCTGCAGGATTCATGGTGTTAATTCCCTCCAGTACTACTTCAGACATATTGTGGTATTTCTGAGTGCTCGTGGGGAGCCTACATGATATTAGGCAGAAGTATCAGTTTCTTTGGCTCTTCAGTGTGTATACTAAGCAGCTCTGTGTCATATGTGGTATATTTCTTCTGTGTCACTGCGCACTTTTTTGAAAAATATCCAGTTGATCTACACTGTAGCAATGCAGCACCTGCTGCAAAATCTGATGCATCCACAAATATTATGATGTCTTCTCTGGATTTTTGTAATGGAGTAATTGCTTCTTCAGTCCAGTCAATACACCTTCAGTCGTTTTTAGTTATTCCTTTTAGGTAATCATTCAGCAAAGCTTGGTTTTCAGCAGCATGTTCCAAATGCCAAAGATAAAATTGATAATCCCTAAGAATGCTCTAAGTTCAAAAACTATTTTGGGTTTTTTGTAGTTCATTATTGTCACAACACTTTCTGGATTTGGCTTTGTTTCCACAGGTGCAGCTAAATATCCTAAGAATTTTTGCTTTTGTACACCAAACAGCAATGTTCCAGCAATTATTACAAGACCATATTTATTCAACTGTTTAAACAATAAATTTAGAAGCTCAACATGTTGCTATGGAGATTCAGATGCCATTAGAATATTATCCAAATACAGGCTGTACAAATCTAGTTCTGTTATGAATTCATGCATAAAACTCTCAAATGTCTTAGGTGCATTATGAACTCTGAAGGCCATATAATTAAATTCATAAAGTCCAAAAGATGTAATAATAGTTGATTTTGGTTTATTTTTTTGGCTAATGGAATTTGGTAATAGGCTTTGAGTAGGTCAGTCTTTGAGAATATCTTTTTATTTTGATGCATAATGCTTACATAACCAAGTCACAGAACTGGGTACTGGCATGAGAGAGTCATATCATTCAGGTGACAATGATCTCCAAAAACTCACCGCTGACTATTTAGCTTCATAACAAGGTGTAGTGGACTAGCCTATTGTGATTGTGATAGATGGATAATATCATTATTTAACAGAAACTGAAATTCTTTTTTAGCAATTTGCAATTTATGTGATTCTAATCCATGCATGGGCAACTTTTGGTGACTTGTGGGCCATATTCACATATATATATCAGCTTGCGGACTTCATTGTTACATGACATGACAGCAGTGTTCCTAACACTTGAAGTCAAAACTAATGGATCTGCGACATTAATGTTTATGGGTAACAGACTGATATGAATGATACCCCTTTCCCAAAATGTCATGTCCACAAATTTTGACTTGAAAACAGCATTATTAAATGTATGTTTGTATTCACCCAATCTTCCCATTTTCATTTATTTGTGCGCCATAAACAATGTGTCTTTATCTATGACTTTTTCCAATAGCTGGCTTAAAACTTCAATTGGAAAATTCTGCTACACCGTTAGTAAAGGAACTATGCTCATGGCATGTAAATAAGTGAAATATATGATGATAGGGTGCCAGGCATCTTGAAATGTCATCAGAGAAGTAATTCCTATAAAAGTAACTAGTTGCAGCTAACTCATTATAAATTATCCACAGTTTCCACAACTGCAGTGCTCTAATACATCCACAAAGAAAAGAATTAGTTGCTAATGTTTATACAAGAAAGAACTGTAAACCATTTGAACAGAATGGCGATTTGTCAGACTGAAAATAATTGTCCTCACATGCTCAGTACCTGTTGGTAATACTGAGAGTACGAGGGTCGGTCAAAAAGTAATGCCTCCCATTTTTTTTCTACTTAAAGAAATTAAGTTAAGTGAAAAATTTGAATTTGGCGCCATTCCTCAAACCTTCTTCTGCAATCCACTGCAGTAGTAACTTTCTGTGTCAACAGGTGGCAGCACAGCAGAAGTTTGTAAGATGGCCGACATCGATGTTCGTTTGAGACAGCGTTGTGTGATTGAATTCTTGAATGCAGAATGTGAAACGCCCATACGCATTCATGAAAGACTGAAGAAGGTGTATGGTGTTGTGACAGTGGATGTCAGCACTGTTAGACGATGGGTTCGTCGTTGTAAGGAAGCTGAAGGGCAAACACCGTTGACTGACGAAAAGCGGAGTGGCAGGCCGGTGAGTGCAGTGACTCCACACAACATTCAGCAAGTTGATGACATCATTCGTGGTGACCGTCGGGTGACTGCAGATGAAGTGTGTCGCATTATTTCTCTTAGTAAAGGCAGTGTGATCACGATTATTAAACAATTGGGGTACTCAAAAGTTTGTGCACGGTGGGTTCCAAGAATGTTAACCGATCAGAATAAAGAGGCAAGGAAAACAATAGCCTCCCAACACTTGCAGCGCTTCCGTTTGGAGGGAGATGAGTTTCTGAAAAAAATTGTGACCGGGGACGAAACATGGGTGCATTTTTTTGAACCCGAATCAAAGAGGCAGTCAATGGAGTGGCGTCACACAAGCTCGCCGAGGAAGAAAAAATTCAAAACTGTGCGATCGGCAGGGAAAGTTATGGCAACAGTTTTCTGTGATACAGAGGGTGTGATTCTGGTTGATTTTTTGGAGCAGGGATGCACAATAAATTCTGTTCAATACGTCACAACCCTCAACAAACTTAAAGCACGTCTTCAGCGAGTTCGCCCAACAAAATCAATGGCAGATGTTCTTCTTTTGCATGACAATGCAAGACCACACACCAGTCGTCACACCTCTGACGAGATTGTCAAAATTGGATGGGAAGTTTTGCCTCATCCCCCATACAGCCCTGACCTGGCACCATCAGACTTCCATCTGTTCGGGCCACTAAAAGAAGCTCATCGTGGGATTCATTTTGAAGATGAGGAGGCTGTCAAAACATCCGTGCGTCAATGGCTTAGGAAGCAGAGCTGTGATTTTTACCGTACTGGGATACATGCCCTTGTTCAAAGATGGACCAAAACTGTAGAGATGGGCGGAGATTACATTGAAAAATGACAAAATGAACCTCAATGTTTTGGTTTTCAACCTATGTAATTGCATTTAAATTTCCTGACAATTAAACGTAGAAAAAAAAATAGGAGGCATTACTTTTTGACTGACCCTCGTATTTTGGATGGCATCAGTACTGTTCCTCAATATTTATAGCATTAACAATAAGATAACATATGAGGGCCTCGTGAGTTCTGTGTGAAATTTGTATCACTGCTAATGGTACGCACAGATCGTATATTGTTTACACTGTATGAAAAGGCCAAACTGCTCACACCAATGACAGCAGAAGTTTTGCAGACTGTACAGTCAATAAGAAGACAGTACTCATGTGATGCAATAGCAGCAGCTGTAATGCTTAAGTATGAAGACATTTGTGACATGAAGGTTTGCAGATAATATATTTGGACCCACTGCTAAGCTTTTCAAGAGAACATGAATATTATCAAACATAGTGAAATACAAGAACTTGGCCTTACAGCCAAAAGGAAACTCACCTGACTTGACTGCAGCTTGCCCAGTGAAAAGGTGGAATTTTGTGGTCTATGACTGTGTCAATGCACAACACCCCATCTTCAGAAGTTTATATTTATTTTTGCACTGTACATTAGCTCAGTGTCTTGGTTCCTTACAGCTCATCACAAAAAATCATATTCCAAAATAAAAATTCAAGATCACATGATTGCTCAGAAAACTGTGTGACTTTGTCAAAATCCAGTAAACTGAACATACAAATTTTGCCATTGGCGAATAGGTAAACTGAAAAGTTAAACTTAATAAATGTATTTACAGTGGTTTATTGAATTTAAAAAATATTCAACAGCAGATTAATGAGAGCTCTGAGTTTGAATTTTTAACACCAGATTGTTGATATCTGGATTTGTGTCACTTATACTGAGTCTTAAGGTATTTTCCAGGTTGTCGTCCATTAACCTTGTATGTGCGTTGCATTTATTTGTTTTCATAAGAGAAAAAAGTTGTTCACACTTATGTGTGCTTCCAAAAAGACAAATTTTCCTTCTTCCAAATGATTTCAGTTGTGGATATTTCTCTTTCGGCAAATAAGGTTTATAAAATTTGAACAGGTTTACGTCTTCAAATTTAGATTTTAAAGACAAATCTTCACGAAGTTCAATAAGTTCCATTTGAAGGTTTTCTGGGGGCATTTCTACATCACAGTGTTAATAAATATAGCAAACATGCTGTCTGCATTCCTGAAATCAGAAAACCTTGTGGTAAAGAAGTAAGATGGCAGTTAGTGTTAAAGTAAATCGTGTATCTCCACGAAAAAAAGTAAAATTCGATGGAAAAAAGAAATCGTGTATGAGTTGTAAGGACGAGATATCAAAGCTAAATGAACGTATAAAAAGTCTACAATTCATAATCAGTACTCTAAAACAGGATATAAAAGAACTTCAATCGGGAAAATACAGGAAGCAAGAAGACACGGCCTCCACAGGAAAATGGGAATCAGTGACTGAAGAAAACTCTATCCAGGAAGATAAATCTCAAAGAAGCAATGTAACTTTAATACAAAAAAACAGTGTGCAAAAATCGAATGTAGTAAATCATGGAATACAGCCATCTGAAGAAAAACTGTTGCAAGGAACTGAAAGTAGACAAAAACGTGTGCAAACAAACAACTCTAACATGGTAGCGGAAAAGCATGTAAACAGATCAAACTTTCCTCAAAATCGCAAACCTCCAAACATACCGGTAGTGAAAAGTAAACTGTCAAATTCTCAAAGAAAGTTATTGACTGATTCTAATATTGTGTGCAAAAACAGATTCAGTGTGCTATCAGAAAAAACAAACACATAAAGTGAAGCAAATATACAAATGAAAGTTTCGGAACTGAAAACAACAAACGAAAACAGTCAACGTAAAAAACAAGATGCTGGCATTGGTAATTTTAGTGGCATTGTTGTCTGTTACAAGTATTTGTGCTTTATCAATGTGTAGCTCAGATGTAAGTGATAAATACATGAGGTATCAGCCACTTCCACAGCAACAGCTGATGCACCAACAGCCAGTCACTGAGGCCTGCTCTTGCCTGTGTGGTGTCCCTTGCCTTATAAACACTGGCCATCCGCCCCGGCCTGAGATGTGTCACCAGGCTGCATTCTGTCTGGTGAAGTCTTTAAGCAAGGCTTTCACTGGTTTGCATCATGAGCTGCAAACCTGTGCTGAACCTAGCTGAGCATTGGCAGGAATAACCGAAAATGTGTCCTGTACAGAGTGAGCATCTTGTCCTCTCCTGCGGATATTGTCCGTGGGCCAGATTGAAATGAATCGCAGACTGATCTGGCCTACAGGCCGCTGGTTGCCCACCTGTGGTCTAATTGATGAGCCTTACTGTATACTGGTGGACCGCTACATATAATGACATATTGTTGCATTTGTGGTTCAACAAATTTAGTACCATGCCCAGTTTTCTTACTTCATGAAATTTCTCCAAAAGTTGTTTGTTGTGTAGGGTGAGCATACTGAGTCTTTAACATTTACAGTAGTTACCTCTCCTGAAATTCTTGATTTGCTGATGTTGTCCATCACCCTTTTTTTGAGAGCAGTGAGTAATCCATAATGAAGAAGGAAATCAACCTCCACTATGTCTTTTGATACATCTGCTGCAGTGAACAGCTATTTTAAATTGAGTTAGAGCTCTAAATCAATGATTAACAGCTTTGAAACATAAGTTTTTATTTCTGAGGGATTTGTAGCACACAAAATGATGTCAGAGGGTTTAACTTTCTTCTCTTTTGAAACTGGCATAACAGAAAAATGTGTGCCACAATCTATCATAAAATATCTCCCACAATTTTGATCTATAAAAAACAAGCGATATCAGTGGTGTGATGTGGGTACTGTGCTAGAACGATCTGCCACTGTTGTGTCTACCCTTTCTAGTTTTCCTTATTTTGCCACTGGCAAGGCTGGATGCATTTTTCAGACTTACACCATGTGCAAATTTAAAATGATAATAGCCATACTTACCACTTTTATTGAAATTTGCTCTGCTTCTACTTCTACTGTGTGATCCTTGTGTACTTGCTTTTGAAGCACTTAATATCATTTTCCAATTCTTTATTTCTTAAGAGAAGATCTTGGACTGACATGGTGATGATGATGATGATGATGATGATGATGGAATGGACTGAAATAATGCAAACTGAACCATCTGAACATAGTGCATTGTGATCATATGATCTGCCATTTGAGCTACCTTATCCATTGTTTCATCAGATATAAGTAAAATATTTCAAATGCTACTAGGAAGTTTATCAAATCAAAGAAATTTTAAGATTTCATCTGACATATTGGTACTTGTGTACCCCTGCATTTTTCTTAATAATTGGCTACAGTTCATATCACCAAGTTTTAAACCACTCAAGTTTTTTTAAAAATTTGATGCTCTTGACTATCTTTAAATATGGTCAAAAGCTGTTCTTTTGCCAGAGAATATTTATTGTTCTCCTCACTTGTAACTAGATGCCACTTATTAAAAAAAAAAAAATTGGATTTAGCTGAATGAGCAAATAGCAATTCTTTGACATCTAACCAGAAAAAGGAGGTTGTTACTCTATGATTGCCGTAATACAATTTTTATTGTGTGCAAGATAAGAAAACAAAATGAATGGAGAAGTCCACATTAAATTGGGTCCATAATGAACTTACAGCATAATAAATTGGTGACTGATGTGATAGGTGAAATGAAAATATGCCTCTGTAGTTATACCAGTCATTGTAAATAGTGCTCCAGCTTGACAGAACCAGATGTCTTGCTTCTCCATCCAAGGCTACATTAGCTTAAAGCTTACGTAACCAGTTTCCAGCTTCCAATAAAGATTATTCCCTTCATGTCCATTTTCTGTTGACATTTTGGATATTTCTAAACACAGCACGCCATGAGCTCAAGTTAAAAGAAAATCAAGCTGAAAATTTTCCTGCAAACCACATCTCAAATGTTGTCATCTCACCTACCACATCAGGGTCACCAATTTACTGTGCTGCAAGTTTATTAAGGAGTCAGTTTAATCTAGACTTGTCCATTCATTTTATTTTCTTATCTTGCACACAATGAAACTTGAATTACAACAACTGTAGAGTAACAGCCTCCTATTTTTATCAGAAGCCACAGAATAATAATGCTATTGTGCCTATATTACCACAGAAAATCTTTTACAAACACATACTAACACAAACAGTAATGTGTTTTGTTCCCACAAGTGTATGCTGAACAGGGCTTCTCCTGTTCACTGTGTGATTTATTTTATTTAATATAACAATTTCAAAAATGTTTCATGTCATTTACTACCTCCACAAAGAGTAAAAAGCAATGCAAAAAGTGTGTTTCAAATGTATGTGAAAAGAAAGTAACCATAATTTGAATGCAGACCATAAATCATGTGACCATCCCCTCAGTTTGCATGAGTTTTGCTTCTTTAAAATATCTGACAGATTAAAATCATCAATTTTTGGATTTCTTGGAAACTTCTGTGGTATAATTTAGTGTCCTAACAACTGCATGTGGCTTGGAAAAGATATTGCATCATGACCAAGACTTTGACATTTTTTCAAAACATACTGTTCTGGGGAGTTACTTTTTAGTGTCCTTTAACTAATATGTGAAAGTTGTCAAACTTTGTAGGTCACAGGGGCTGGCCTCTCTTTGTAAGTTCTGCAACTTTCCCATGACAGGTAATTCTGATTTTAGATTGGAAAAAATGTCAAAAAATTATCTTAGTTTTCCTATTTTTACTTACTAATGGCTTATATCATCATATTCTGGTGTATTGCTTCATTGAGGAAGAAAAATATAACCATAATTATGTGGTGGTCACCCTATAATGATTTGTAGACATTTGACCATACTGACAAGAGCCTGACAATAGATTTGCTCTCTTATGAATTATGTTGACAACAATAAATCACAGTACTCATGGAGATCATTAATTTACTCCTTAACGACTGGCAGCCCTTGACAATCTGTCAATTATGGACAAAATACTTGTCAGCCATCATAGTTTAAAAAGAACAGTAAGTTACATAAACATAACCCTACAAGGAGAAATGACTCATGATCTCCACAGTGTTAATCTTCACTTTTAATGTAACTCGATTGTAAATATGTCAAAACATACAGCACGATGTTGTTGTGGGTTTTCCAGTCATGGTAAATATCTGGAATTTAAAATAGTGAACTACAGAGTTTGAAAGATTTGCACATAATGGTCATGCATTTGACATTGTTACGTAGTGGTGTTTGGAGTGCCAAGTCTAACAAACAGCTACATTTTATAACTGCTACATTTTATTCTAAACAATTTATTTGCACTGATGAATTACATTTATGTAGTAATAGTTCACCATTTGCTGCTTTCACAGCTGGGGTCATGATCATTTGTACACACAGAAATTGTTCATTATTCACATAGCTCAGAATACAATATTTTTACAGATGAACAGCACATAGATAAAAATATTAACAATTAAATATAAGTAATTGGTGCTAGTGTTACAATTATGTAGTAGTTTACTGGACACAAAGCATTATTTATGAAACCCAGTCACAGGTACACAAAAATTTGAGCACTGTAGATACAAATACATGATAATTATTATTTATATTCATGTATATCCTCAGCTCTGTTTTTACATGTTGTTTCTTTATGGTGTGAACTTACAAACGAGACTTTTTAGTTGCTTTTGTAAAGAATTTGTTTAAAATAATAGTAGCCAGATACTTATTATAATTTTCACAATTATTGGTTAATAGAGATAGTTATAATGTGCTCAATATGACATAGACAAAAGGTCACAAATAGAGTTGAAAAGCAGGCGGGAGAAAATTAATGGCTGTTAATGCAGAGTTGATGAAGACATGTAACATAGTCTCTGTATTTCTATTAATTATAATAGTTAGTTTTTAAAGAAAATGTAAACAGTTCTGTAAGTAGATAAGGTACAAACAGTGGTAGAAAATAAATATGTTAATTATTTGAGAGGTCTCATATGTATGTAATACCAGAAATTATCATGATTAGCTTTTATTGATAAATTCACAGTTTCTTTATTTATTGCTTTAAATGAGACAAATGCCTTATGGTGGGAGTTTTTTACATATTTAAAATATGTATACAAGTATTCATAATACTCACTTAAGGACAGCCAAGGATGTATCTCATGTCTTAGTTGAATTAAATGCAATCACAGATGAAAAGCAACAGATTTTTGATCTGCAAGTCTTTTACTTCTTTGCCAATGTATATGGATATAGAATGGTCCAATAAATACTTCAGTTATATGCAGAAAGGTCAGTCTTGCGTAAAATTACCAACTCATGTCACAGCTGCCTTGTATCTATTTTTGGGAAATGGAAGCAATTAAAAAAAAAAAAATGTAAAGAATGTGAAGAGTGTACAGATGTATAGATGCTTTCTGAAAGTTATGCTGTGGTTACTACAGCTAATGTTATTCATATTCCCTTGGAAAGTCTTGTTTCTGTTATCAGTCTTCTTCTTGGTATACCCTGTGAATAACCCTCTGGTGTTTGTTCATTTTCCACCACATCATTAGTTCCCATTAATCAGCAACAGCACAAATAGTGATATTTTACATAAATATACAACAGCTGCTGACAGTTTACTACAGCATTAATTGTAGGTCATATTACTGACAATGTTATGATAAAGATCATATTTGTGGATTTTTGTAAGCATCTTAGATTCTTGTCAGATGCTGCATTTGTTTTTACAACAAAACAATATGGCAGTGAGAATACTTTAGATTAATATTATTATCTGATTTTGTTCTTTCATTCTCTCATATATCTTGGCAAATCAAAATATTGCCTGAGATGGAATTAAAAAATGTGTTTCTTCATAAACTAAAACTATACATATTTTTAACTTATCCTGCATGCTGCATAATGTACTTTGATACAAATGTGTCATTACTATATTCAGAGTGAGTCATTGCAGATTAGTAGGTCAATGTCCTAACTTTGAAACAATGGAAATAACATATTGTTTTACTTTCAGTTTTTACTGCTATACCTAACTATGCAATTAGTATATATTTACTATCACAGTTCGGTGTTTAATATTTTACTGAGTGTAGGATCAGAAAAGTCATGACTTGAACAATATTTTTGTTTGTTCCGTACATTAGGACCATTATAATGCCTTTTGAAGCATATGTAGGGAAATTCTTACATTTTTTTCAAGTGATGTAATGTCACTGTAATAAGTTTTGCAAGTTTGCTTCAGTAAATTAACTAAATTACAGTTTGTATCAGCTAGATACAAATATATTTCATTTCACATCTTTGAGAGACAAATGAATTTTTATATTACTCTAGCTACTGAACTTCACTATGAACTATTAAAGTTAATATGTTTGTATCAACTGAAGAATTCAGATTACTATTTACATAATCAGATCATAACAATAAATGAACAGAACACATTTAATGAAGTCAATTACTATTTCAGGTTTCCCAATTAGTGGCAATAAATTCTGGCTTGAAGAGAGGAGCATGATTATATACTGACTGTCCTCATCTACAACTGGTCTGATAAGTTCATGTTGAAGAAAAGGGACTTGTAATTTACAGGAAAACAGACAATAGTAGGAGCAGAGAAATGGAATAAGAATTTCAATGTATAGTGTAGAATAATGGAAGGCATATTAAAGATGCAGAATCAGGAAAGATATTAGCAAGGGATGTTGGAAGAAGAAAAGCACAGTATTCAAAGATGCTTCCACTAACTTGTACTGTTGTCACACCATCTCTCATTGTTTTTTCTTCCTCTCTTTGCCAGTTTTTACTCTGCAAGTCTGACATTCTTGTTCTTTCTTACTACTGCATCTTTACAATTTTCAATCTTTACCGCAGACCCATGAATCAGTATATATCTGTTTGGTAAGTGGTTCAAGGTCACATTTTAATAGAACACTAATCCTGGTGACAATTATGAATCTACAATGATTTGCAGTAGATAAGAGTAATATATCTCACATTATTTCTAATTTATCTGCAATGGTTTTACTGTTCTTCACTTCAATCTTCTGTCTCACATTTACTTGGATAGTTTTATCTATTCCATTTACTGATATTTGTCTCTAAGTTATGCATCATATAATCTTCCTGTCAATCAGTTGTCAGTCAGTAGCAATGAATTTTGTCCCTGCAATGGATTTCATTTCTCTAAGATTTGACTCTAAACTTCAGCCTCCAATCCTCTGTCTCTTTACAGACTCCTGTTGCAAGATGCTTCCCATTTTTTATTAGGATATAACTTCTCTTTGCAGTTAATTGCATTATACATGTTTCAGCTTCTCGTTGTCTTGTGGCATATTACTTCATTATGAAGGTTCTACAGATCATAAAGTACTATATCAGTTAGAAACTGTGCAACATTTATGATAGAATGTTCTAAAACACATCTTAAATTAGTAAGGAATTATTATAATGACATTTGAAGTACCTATTCTACAGACCCCATTTGAAAATGAAACTGAGGAATAAATCTCTTGTAAACTGATTTTGATTGCCACAAATATGTTTAAAAATATAAATACTGATTCCTCCACTATTTTGCACATATTTCTAAATCAGCAATATTCTCTGAGATATACATTGTGAGTATGGCTTTATAAAACATAAGACAAGCAGTTACAAATATTCAAAACTTTCAGTAAGAAAAGGAAGTTACACAATGCTAAATCTCAACTGTTCATTTAAAATGAAAAATAAAAGCTTGAAGGAAGAACACAAGCAGTAGTAACCACAGCAGAGACTGTCAATGGAGTTACAGTGACACTGTAAAATAGAGAATGGTCTAATGTTCAAGGAATAAATTAATTTTGAATCGTAGTAGGAGAACAAAATTCTGAAAAATAATAAAAGAGTAGAATTTCTTTATATATGCTGTCAAAGGCACATGTCAATTAAAAAAAAAAAAAGGAATATATTACTCCTTTTCTGTATGTCAGTATCTTCAGTTCAATTTAGCCTTACTACCTTTTCATGTTCATATGGTATGCAGAATAGCCATTTACATAACATTTTAAAATCTAGTATGCATAAACAAATGTTTTATTCCATAGTCACTCTGTACATAATACCAGGAAAGAGTCCTCAAAAGAAACTAAACATTCAGTTCACATACTTCATAATTCAGGACCTGCATGCGTACTATCTTCCTTTCTCCAGGTGGAAAGCTTACTGAGCAAATAGTACTTTTACTGAACAATGACTGTTGAACATTTGTTGGAAATCTAAGGTTTCCTTCTTTGGGATTTAGCCTGAAAATGCATGTGCACATGTACACCCACCCACCCATGCATACTCACTGTACTGTTTGTCTAATGGATTCCCAGTCTCAAATATTCCCTAGTGGTATACCTTTAGAGGTCCACGTTTACTTTTTTTTTACATTCTCACTCTGTCTTCCCATTTTTTGTAGATATTTTGTTTCTCCACTCATTCTCTTTCATTGCCAGGTTCGGAAGAATAAAACCTTAGATGTGCAATACAAAATTTCTTGTTTCTTCATTCATTTTCTTTCATTGCCAGGTTCGGAAGAAGAAAACCTTAGATGTGCAATACAAAATTTCAGTACACAAACAAAAAATTTCAGTATTTTCTCAGTTTATTTTTATCTGCATTCTGCCACCTGCCTTTTCATCTGATGCTGCCCAGTATTCTGTCTCATAACTTATTAGTTTTCTTGATTGAATTTTCCTTTGAAAAAGATGATTGTAATAACACATGCAAAAAGAAAGGCTCCTTTCATAATTTGTATTAAGTCTACAACAGATACTGAAACATTTAATTACAAATTTTCAATCAAGACTGAGGGACAGTAGAGTATTCTTCTTTCAAACACATATTTTAAGTTTTCTGTTATATTGGTCTGAGTGTCTGGTGTAGGGCCTATATTTTTTTCAGTGTTAAGTTATCTGTTACATTAGCACACATTTTTAGTGTAGGAGTCATGAAAAGCATAAAGCTTTAACATTTTCAGTGAGGTTCATCGTCTAGACAGATCAAAATATACAGTGGCATTTCTCTCTTACAAACATCCTCATTCTCATAATTACTCTCTCTCTCTCTCTCTCTCTCTCTCTCTCTCTCACACACACACACACACACACACACACACACTGATGTATATATAATTTTTTTAAAATAAAAAGAGGTCTTGAACTTTTATTTCAGTTTTATATTGTAAATATTTTATCCATACAACAGAGGTAACTGAATTGCTGACTGGCCAATTATAATTTGACAGAAAACAGATTCTCTTCACCCACATCCTTGTTACAATGACACAGTTCTTTTTACCCAGAACTTTCATTAAGGTGGGGATGAATGAAGTATGGTGCTCTTCAGAGTATAATACTCCTTATCAGTTTTCATTATATCCCAATTTACTGTGAAAATGTAAGGCTAGTTCCGAAAAATTTTTCAGTTACAAAATTTCAACTTATGAGAGCACAAAAAATATATAGGGTATTCAATACTGTGCACATTACCAAATTTGTTCTCTTCTTTACAAGGTAATAAGTCTCTGCCTACAGTTTGACCTTAAACTTTGGCATCCTGAGAAGCTCTATTTTGTTCAATCAGAAATTATCTATTGCCATGGGCACCCAAGTTTGAATATGAGCAGTCAGACAGTGTGGACTGTTGCTATGAAAAGTTCATGAATACTATAAATGTAGCTGCCATTGTCAGTCTCAGTATTGAAAACACATCAATATATTGATTGCTTCTTAACAAATACCAATCATTTCTTATGAACTTATACATTTTCAATATATACATATATAAACTTTCTCTTACAGTTAATAATTTAATTGAATAGAAAAAAAATCGAATCACCAAGCGGCAGCAGAACACACACATTAAAGAAGATAAGAATTGGGCAATCTTCTCATCCTGTGCAGTAAGTCTCCCCTGGCCCATGGTTCAGGGTAGCTTTCCCAAAATCTACCACTTTTCCTAGACCTTTCCAGTCTTTTTCGTTTACTCCTCTTCCTTCTCCCTCAACCCATCTGCCTGAAGAAGGAGCCACTGGCTCCAAAAGCTTGCTAATTATAAACTTCTTTTATGTGTATGTTCTGCCACTGCTTGGTGAGTAGATTTTTTATCTATACAATTAAATTATTTTCTCGATAGAAGTAATTTTTGCATATAATTTATTACACTCCTCGTGAAATCAGCAACATTATAATATGTATGTAAGAATGTATTCTGCAAAAGACAGTATGCTTCATCACAACTGCATATCACATAGTTGTCATTTAACACTAATCCCATTGTAGGAATAAATATTTACACCGAATTAAGGTATGATTTCACAGACTGTACTGGTAAAAATGTTCTATTTTGTGACACACACAAGTAAAAAATTAAACATTTAAAAGGTATGAATTTGCACTTCCTTCATTGTTATAGGTATCAACTACATGAGAGGAAAAGAGAAATGTTGTGTATATTTTTATTACAAGATGTAATGAAAAATTGTAATTCATTATAAATAATATGCACTCAGTTGTTAATTTCCTTACTGAAAATTTTTTCTTGTTTTGTTTCTAAAAACTCTTTACTCAAATTGGGGGGTGGAGGGGGCATGGGAGTAAGGGAGGGTGTGTGTGTGTGTGGGGGGGGGGGGGGGGGCAGAGAGAGAGAGAGAGAGAGAGAGAGAGAGAGAGAGAGAGAGAGAGAGAGAGAGAGAGAGAGGTATGAATTGTTGATTGTTGAATGTTTCCTTCATTATTACAGGTTTTAAGTGTGTGACAGGAAAAGATAATCTTTTTGAGTATTTTACATTTTATTACAAGATGTAATAAAAAATTGTAATTCACTATAAATAATTTGGTGAGCACTCGGTGTTTAACTTCCTTATTGAAAGAGAGAGGGGGGAGGGGGGGTGGGGAGGGGAAGGGGGTGCAGGAAGAAAGAGAGGGCACCGGACAAAAAAATGAAAGAAAAGATAGCACTTTGATAAGTGTAACTGAAATCCACATTAAGAAATAAAAATGTTTAGGATCTCAACAATAGCAAATAACTTCATTTGTGTCATGGACGATGATGTGTTATTAATGTATGATGAACAATGTATATGAGCTGAGAATGCAGCTACATGGTAGCTAGAATAAATAGCTTTTCATAATCACTATCTAGAATTAAACCTCACCAACACACATGTAAACCAAATAGATGAAACAAACAGTTGCATGGAGATAAAAGTATATATATCTTACACTTGTAATAAAATTTAGTACTGTGCTACTTAGGGCTTTGACAAAATAAAAACTTCCTACGCTCTTCAGAATTGCTGATCATACTAAAATACTTTTGATTACAGACGACTGTAAAACAAGAAAAATAAACAGTCTATTATTTGCACCTTCAGATTTGGCAGTGCACTAGATGGCCTGCAGCCACCAACTTTCAACAGAGGTTGATGTTAACCTGGCGTCACATTAAAAATACATTTCTTGGTGCCTTCACATTATATGTTTTGTCAAGACAATTGGGACCCTCCTGGAGGCATTCGTCAACAGTCAAAATATTTTCCTGTAGGGGGTAACCAGGTGCCCTCTCAAAATATTGCAAAGCACATGATATATGAGATACCATTCAGTGCAATGCCCAAGGGCATCAGCAACAAATGTTATGTTCTTTCTGCTGCCACCCATAAATTTCAGGAAAATAACTCTCTTGTTTGTTTATCCTGCTTCTAGAAATGAGTGAAGATAAAATAGCATAAAAGAAAGACAGGTAGTTTATTCTGACAAAGAAAGTAATGTCTTTTAAAAAATTAAGAAACTTCTCATTGTGAGAACATAAATTTAACTGGAGGACTACTGATGGAGGAGATAATGTTCTTATCACTAACTGACTTGGAGAACCTGGCGCTTTCCCTTTCAACAAAAGCAGACAAACCAAGGTAACGCATCCAGTTAAAAATAAACATAATTAGTTGCCTTAGCCCTTTCTCAGTATCAGTGAATAATGGGTGTGTAATAGGACAGTGAGTCCACATTATTTTTGGAAACTAATAGCTTCTATCCTAGTAATAATGGAAGGAATAAATGTAACAACTCATCAAAAGGTTGAGGCATTGAGGAGATAATAGAAACAAGACTGAAAACATTGCTAGCTTTTAGACAAAATTTAACACCAGCTCAGCTGTAACTTTTTCATACTCTTTTATGTGAGCACAATCACCAATGAGCTGTTCACCTGAATGAATGGCGTTACACACAATTGACCACATAGTGGCAGAACACACTGTTTGCCACAATATATTTGACTTCAAAGGCTGCATAATTTATGCTTATTTCTAATTACATAGATGATACTTGTTATTGCAAGTTACCTTTGATTCTGTAATTTTTCTGGCCTCAAACCTCTGCTAGCTTCTGAACCATCTAAAGTCATGTCCCCAGCATCACAAACTCTGCTGATTTCGTAGTGTATTACTATAGAATAACAGGGAGACTGCAGACAGGAAAGAGTAATACATTGTGAATATCGCCCCCCTCCCATTACACTTCTGTACTTCACTGTGTGCCACATACAGCTCCCTTAGCCTGTGCAAGAATGAGTTCACAGGTGCCACTTTCCTATCCTCCCCCTCCTAGCCATCAGCTTTTCATCACTCCTCCTCCTCAGAACCTCTTTTGTCCTCTCACCAATTCTGCCCACCACAATCCTTACTGCAGCCAAGCTGTAGCACTAATTCAATGTATCAGCTCTGAAGAAGGATATCATCTGAAAGCTTAGCAACATTTTCATGTGCCTATCAACTACTCAACACCTCAACTATATAGTGAGATGTTTCTTTATTCCTTCCACTTTTCATACTGTACCTACCACTTTCCATTATCATATTTAGCTTATGTTTCATGATGTGTAAGTAATTCTTGGTCTCTTTCTAGTTGTGATCTTTTATTTGGACAGTAAATATTTTCAACCAATAACAACAATAAATATGTTACTTCTATCACTTAAATAGAAAAAGTGTTACTATCTCATGGGTAGTCGTTAGTATATTTAAACAGCCAGTGAGAAAACTGTCATTGTCATCTGGCATTACAAACAAATGTTTGAGCCATAAATATATTTCAGCTGGGTGGTATTTAAGCTCATGTACACAACAAAAGCACAAAATGATTTTATATACTCATTACAAAGACAGAAGTTATAAAGAGTTTTGCTGCCTGGATGGTGCTGCTGAAGAGGAAAATGTATTCACCATTCCTACAGAGAAAGCTCGCAACAGCAAAGCAAAATTTGCAAGGAAAACAGGATCTTTGATTAAAAACATTATATCATTTCAAATTGTAAGTAAAAATCAATGTGTACAAGGTTGGAGTGAGAAAAACATCTATGTACAGTCTCAAAGGATTGACTGGAACAGGACTGAGATATGCAAATGAGAAAACACCACGGAAATATTAGTATTAAGGAATTTTAAAAACAGAATCGCAAGGAAAAATACTATGACTGGAAACAGGAAGATAAATATAAAAGGGAAGAAAAAAAATCAAACAAAGAAAATTAAAAAAAAATTGCTACTAAATCTGAAATTTGAGACATACAGTGTCAAGAGAGGTCACACGCAGCAATCAAAAAGACATTATGATAATACAGACTACAGTATGGAAACAACAAATAAAAATGACATGCAGACACACACACATGCACACACTTACACACTGTTCATTTATGAATTGTTGTGCAGTCTGATGGATGGGAAATGAAAGAAAAAAGTGACAGGTGTGCACTGTAAAATGTGTGAGCAAGGAGGGTCTACAGCAGTGAGTGGGAGACAGGAGAAGAGGAAACAGGTGGCCGTTAGTGACACCAACATAATGAGATAAGATGTACTGATATTAAATGAGAACTTTTGTGTGACGTTTGCTACTATATGAATGCAAGGCATGTACATTAAGAGAGGGGAGAAATAGAGTTGAAGTTATAAATATGTCACTCAGGAGGAATTGTTGAAGAGTATAAGGAGTGACAAAGAAGTTTGAAGTAAAAGTATGTGGAACAATAAATGTCAAAGATAACCATGAAATGCATAGCAGTGCTACTGGGCAGCTCTATGGAAATGATTATTTTAAAAAAGGATAACTCTCTGATCAAATTCCTGAGAAGGAAGCAAAGAATATAAATCACAATGTGCTGTGTGATCTTAATCTGAATGTCACCTAAAATTGTTTTATGAGGATGGCAGCTGGAAAATAATGTTGTGGCTGCAGTGATAAAGGAAGAGAGAGGAGATATAGAGAGATCATGTTCTCCTGTTGTTATTGGTGTAACAGATTTCCAAAGTAACAGACAGTAAATTTCCATGAGATTTAAGCCAAATATTGGCTTAAAATGGCTCAGCAAGAATAATGACTAAGATACCACTGAACAGGATACAATTTGAGTTTGTTTCCAATAGCATATACATTAAAGCAGATATAGTAGTTGCAACAGCTGAAAAGTTGTACTCATGTGGTTGGCATGAGACTGGCATATAATCTGCAACTATTATCACAAAAATTATTAACAATCTAGCATAAAATATAAAAGCATTAATGTCCAAAATGGCATAAAGGAGGGCGATGAATGCTGGGATGGCTATCATCATACAAATGGGAACAGACGGGTGGAAAGCTATGAATGAAAAATAATACAAATATATTATATCGACATTTGGCACAAAATAACAAATGAATATTGAGGGAAATATGGGTAAAATTTTTATTCCTCCATTAAGATTAAGGCCAGTTTCAAATATTTGTAATGAATAACATAGGATTGAGAATGTCCTTTACAGTATTTGTGCTGCAAATAAAATCAGTGAGAATGGCAGGGGGAGAAAGCAAAGTGGTGAGAGAATTAATAATGCTCATCCTCTAATTCCATAGGCTATTATTAGATGACATGTGATAATTTATATCAAATGAATTTACTTTGTTTAGTTTTGAGAAAGAAAAGTTACTGTTGACATTAATGAACAGTTTATTGCTCAGAATTCCAAAGACCTCATCAGTCCGTGTGAAAGGACTTGCAGTAAGTGATTTACTGTACTGCCTTTGCAGCAGCATTTATGATTTAAAAACACTTAATGAAGAGTTATGAAAATTGACTAATGGAAAGGCAGAGTATTTAATTACATATTTTTGGTTATAGTAGAAACACATTAAAAGAACCAATGGTTACATGTGAACCACAATTTTTTTGTTTAGACAAAAGTTTGTCAATAGCACAATCATAAACTTTGGTACCAACATGTCCTTACACAGACAATCTGAAAGCCTTATGAATAGATTTGTGTAAAGTAAAACAGGAAAAGGATTATAATTATTGACTGATTTCCTCATATATTATGAACTGTACTTGCTGTTCTGAGAACAGAAGTTAATGTTCTGATTCATATTAATAATGTGTGACTGATAAAATATAATCAGCGTACTTACAATGCAAAATCATGTTGTTTAGAAATAAAATCTCTCTCGATCCTTGTAATCTAAGGAAGAAGTGTGTTGTTTTTCTATGCCTACTTAGCATTTTCCATCCTTTGTTCTTTATCTCTGGTACTTTAATTATTTCATGATAGTGTCAGCTTAACTAAGAAAGATAATCTGAAAGAACAGTTACTGCCTCCTGAACTAGCCACCATAAAATTTGCATATACATGTAGCTACTTTGATATTACAATTAAGGGTAGAAATATCTCCTACATAGGTTATAGCAGACATACATGTTGACAAAAGCTGGAAAATACTAGGCTATAGTCCAAAGTACTCTTCTCATATCACAAAAGAAAAGAAACAGCTGTTGGACATGAGGTTGTTTAGGGATTAACTAGGGAAATCTCCAAGAATATTTACTCAAAGATGGCACAGTAAGAGGATTTTGGTTTATCTCTCACCCTGTCCTGCTATGTCTACACTGATTAATGTACTAGTAACTCTCTTATTTAATTCATACCCATTCCTCCCAGACCTTCCATGTATTTTGTTATCATATACAAAGGAAATATTTATTGTCAAATGTGGTATATGTGTCACGTTTCTCAAGGGCACATGAGTAGCACCACTTGACAAGTCAAATATCTATTTTTGTTATTGCTATTTGGTTGCAGCTTTATTTTGATTATAATTTCTTTGCACACATATCTAACTTACATTGAGAACAAATATGGGATGGAACATTCAGGCAGAAGGTAAATTTAAGTTCATTGTTTTTGGATTAGAAATCCATTAAAACCAAAAGGGTTGTTCTCATTCGTTGGGCAGTCCATTTTAATATATATGCAAAGATCCTATTGTTTGTTGTATTCTGGATAGATGACTGTAAGCTATACAAAGAAAACAGACTACATTTGCAAAACAATGCGTCTGCAGCAGAAAATCAGAATGCGTGGAGTGTGAATAAATGTTAATCTCGACACATGCAACACAGCTCTAATCTTACAGACATACCTAGAAATTTGCAAAGAGAATGGAAAGTATTTGTCATATAGTGATTTTGGTTCCATACAAGTATACTGTGGTCCTTATTTTGTCATTATTTCTCACACCTTCAAGAAACAGATTTGTAAGAAAATATTCTTCGACACAATATACGTATGTGTGGTTGTAGGGTTTTCGAATGAGAAAAACAGGCATTTTAGGATTATTTGTAATAATTACCAAGAAATCTTGTTCCTTTTCCTGTAATGTGAACTTATAAAAATAATACTTCTGTTATAGGCAATGACAACATGTAAAAAGCCTTTGCTTCAACAAAATGGTATTATGTCTATATAATGGACTGTTTGAGGAATTGATAAGCAACAGAAATAATAAAAAAGTGAGAATGAATTTTAGGCTTTCAAAGTCAGTACCAATCTTTTCCTGAAGATATTTAAATGTAAGGTGGAAGTCACCTGAAATGTGATAAAAGACTAGAACCACTATAACTGGAGTTAAGTATCATAGGATAGATTAAATATGAATATAAGATAGAAGTAGAAATAGATGTGAGAAGTGTTAAACAACTGAAATGAAGTAACCCATATAAGTGACTATCTTCAGGAAATGATAAGTCAGAAAATCAATTTTTCTATGCAGTGTATTCTGAGGCACTTCAAATGAAAATTAATTTTGTGAAACTAAAAGACTCTAACTTTAAAACTGAATTTTCTGCATACTATTAAAATTGTTAGAACTGTTCTACTGAATTATTTGAAAATAAAACAACTGTTTGTCCATGTGAACACTTTTAGAGACTTTTGGGGACCATGAAACTACTGATGTTATTTTCACCATGTAGTTCAGAGATCACTCAAACAGACCGAGTTCAAAAATAAAAACTGATACCTATATTTCATCTGCAGGGTGTGTATTCTTAAAACTGCAATATCTTGCTTTGCAGCTTTAGCTGTGATTTCTCTGAATGAACAAAATTAATGGAGGAATCACGTGGAGGAAGATGTAAATTGAAAGTCACTGGAGGGGAAATGAAAGAAGTTTATCAGAAGAATATAAAGAAGTGGAAAAATTGTTAAAGGATAAAAGAGAGGAAGTGAAAATACTATGATGAACCTAAGAGGTCAGATGGGGACTGGGAGTCAAAATGGGGAATGATTTACACAATTGGCTGGAAACAATTGAAGAGTAGATTGGATGTGTGGTGTAATTTAAATGATAAGGAGATTGGTGATGCAGTCCTAATCTTTCAAGTTAGTCACTATAATATGAAAAATCCTATTTCATGTACTTTCCTTTGGTGCAAAATGTTTTGGTTATGATGAAATGAGAACAGGTTATCATAGATGTTTGTTATATGCATACTGTGTGTGTTTGCAGAGGTCATAGCCCCTCTCTCTTTGCTGTTGTTTTATTTATGCATGAATATCTCATAAACTACAATGTCAAAAGAGATCTCTGGAAACACTAAGATTTATGCAGTGTATTGCTAGTGATGAAGTAGTCACAGACATCTGTTTATAGAGAATGTTAGAAGCATTAGTGTAGTATCTGAAGGTGTCCTTTATGTTTGAAAATTAATATGTATGACCTTCAGAAGAGCATTGTTTGTAATAGGGAGAGCTGCATCAATGAAGAAGGCAGATGGATTAAAACCTAATGTCAGACCAAAAACTACAAAAAATAATGTAGTAGAAAAGTATTTAAGAAAGAATTATCTCAACTCCTTGCAGTCTAATGTCCCACTGGGGTCATAGGATTCCTGTGACTATTCCTGTGCTATTCTTCCAGCACAGAGTTTTTTTTAAGAATTTCACTATATTGTGCAAAAGTTTAAACATGAAAGTTATTTTTGTTACTACTTTGCAGTGACTGGAGAATATCTGTCAGCAGATATGTTGTTTTGTTATTGTGTGTTCATCTTAGAGAGAATAAAATTGATTAACATCTCAATGCAAGTTATGATTCAAACAGCGGAATAAGTCTAGTTTAATATGAGTAAGTTGATACTACATCAAGGATCATGGTTCTCTCCAAAATGATGAAATGAGTGGTGTATGCAGTGAATTAATCAATGATGAACTAGATGCTGATGGTTGGATAAAGCTGCATGATGCAGTAAAAAATTCATTATATCCAAAAAATTACTGTTCAGAGAAGTGATAGTGACATTCAAAGAATCCCATTATCTAAAACACCTGTGCAGTTTTTCAGCTGTTTCGTGCCAAGAATTGCAGTACACTGTAAATTAACCAAACAAGTGTCCTGCTCAGAACTTGTTTAATCTGTATTGAAGAAGCATTCTGCCAAGAATGACTGAAGAAATATGACTGTACACAGAAGTACACGTGTTCCTGGGAGTGATTCTGAGCATGGCTGTCATTATAAAGCTCAACATCACATCCTACTTTTCAGATTCTTGTTTGATTACACGCTGTTTTATTTGCAGGTGTTTTCATGTTGTAGATTCACGCAAATAATTTAGCTGCTTTGTATCAGCTGCCATCGTGTTCACAAAGGGCTTCAAAGTCATAGTTTGTATTCCAGCTGAAGTGAAAATTTTTGGAACACTTTAGTTTGAGCCATGATTATGCCACTGACAAAAAGTGCAATAATTTTCAAACTATGTCTCAACTTTAGAATTTACAATCCAGAAAAACACATGAAATGGTGCATGTGTGTGTGTGTGTGTGTGTGTGTGTGTGTGCGTGTGTATGTTTTGGCTCATGGTGGTAAAGCTTATGTTAATTGTTTTTAACTGTATGGTGATGATCTTATGACTAAGGTACTTGTAGGACCAAACTTTCCATTGACAGCATTAAACATTTTGCACTTGTGTACTGAACTCTTACATAATTCTGATGACTCAGGTTTCCTTCATGCTTGATGATGAGTACTATTGGCTTAAAATGTATCACTAATAAATTAATGTCATAATATCAATAATCTTAAAAATTGTGACTGTTTGCAGTACATACAAATATCCTTCATTATGACAGTCACAGGAAACAAAGCAGCTAAAATGGCCAATTATTACTTGCATATTCATGGATAGATATTACACAAGTGTAATTTTGGCACATGAAATGAAGAAGGAAAACAGTGTAAAAATCTACAGAAATATAAAATATAATGAAACTGAAGAAAGTGGATGTATGCACGTTACTGAAAGATGACAGAAGAATGATAGTATGGCAAGATCAGAGTAACATGCTGATGGTGAGTATATGCAATTAGAGGTTCCTAGGCAGACATAAAAAACAGTATTTTACTGGAAGAGAACATGTAGTTGCCTAATAATAACTTAAAAATCAACATTAGTCATAGCTGTTGATAAAGCTGGCCATTACATTGGCAAGTACGGTTTTGTCATAAAATTACTGAAGTGATTGAGAAAAGTATTTTTCTGATTGTTTACAGTGTCTGTGGGAGATAATTTCATATTGTACAAGAAGTGCCAAAAGAACAATGATGCCAAAAAGTGTCCACCCATGCAGTACAGGAAAACATTAGTTGAGGACCTTGCTTGAGACGGTTGAAGCAACATTCCAAAAAGAAGAACCACTAGTGATCTCTGGATACAGAGGAATGGATAAGAAACCAGATATAACTATTCCATGAAAAGAAGACAAAAGCTTGTGTTTCATGCTGCAGTCATAAAACATCATGCAGAAAAAAAGAGCTTTACTTTACTACAAGGCTTGTATACAATGTTCATGTCTTCATATTAAAGCATGTTTTAAGATGTATCACACTACAGCTGTGTGTTTTCAGCCACGACAGTGTGGCTGCACATTGTGTGTGTGTGTGTGTGTGTGTGTGTGTGTGTGTCTGTACATTAAATTTTTCATTCTTTTTTGTGCCCTTTTGATGATTCAATGCTTTTTTTGTTTAGTGAGTTCCTCCTTATTCCTAAACCATTTGTATTGGCATTTAAAAATTCAATAGAATGTTTTTGAATTTAGGTACCTTCAGTTTCACTTTATCAGAAAAATCTGAGGCTGATAATAAAAGAGAAGGGTAAGAAAATTTATGCTGAGAATGACAGATGTAAGTTACTAAGTATTCAGGTTGCCCCTCCCCCCCTCCAAATTCTCTCTTTCTCTCTATCTTCCTCTCCATTTTTTATAGTGCAAAGTTTTGCTTTCAAGGAGGGAAGATTAGGGTGTAACATCCTGTCAACAATAAAGTGATTAGAATTTTGAAAGAATTTAGAACTATATGAAAAGAGTTGAAGCCAATCTCGTACACCACCCAAGAGTTTATGGTGTTTATTTCCTTTCATCTAACTTTCTTAGTACATTTTTTATATTTTTTTGAACACAAATTAAAGAAATCTTTTATCCACCAATGACTCTGTAATCTCTGTCCATGTGCTGTGGTTCGACATGGACATTATAACCTGTTTATCTTCTGAAATAGGTTGTTTCTTTTTCACTGTATAGAAAAACCTGTGACAAGAAACACTATATTATTGGGTCACCTCTGACACAGTCAGAAACTAATTTAAATAGAAGAAAGAGAAATAATATTAATAAGCAAATGTACACAAGCAGTAAATTGCAAGGTGCATCATTATAAAAAAAATTGGGTTAATGAGATCATGCATAATCTTATGTGAGTAGCAACAAATGAAGATTTGCATGAGATGAAAGCTGAAGTATTTGGTAGATGTTCACTTGCAAAATTTCCCTAGTCAGCATTGGCTTTAAACTGTAAAAGCCCAACTTGACCACCTCAGGATGTAAATCACACTATACAACATAGAATGAAATGGACAAAAATTTGCAAACTCACTGTTGGAACCTAGCTGCATAACAAAATTTCAACTTAGTGAGGATATCACAGATGTAATAGTATGCTTCCTCCTGTGTAATTCAAACATGCACCCATCAAATGCAAAATATTTTCTTTTATAAAATTAACACTGTTGAGCTTTGATCTGTTGTTTTGAAACAATTTCAGATAACCATGAAATTGTTGTACAAGTCTTGACTAATAAAATAAAGATCATGTAATGATAAATTATTGGACAGAGCTGCTGGCCATTATTTAACTTTAGGAGGCATAATGTGTAGTCCTGTCAATGTTCACATTAAAAGTAACACACCTTTTAGTTTCAGACCTTTTCTGAGAGAAGATCTTTTTCAACCTATCACTCTGTCCTATCTGACAAAGGAACTATTAGTCTCAAAAGCCTGGCACTGCATCTCTTTTACTTTTATGTGTGTTTACTTGCAGTACTCCTTTCACGAACCATGGTGCTTGTGAAGGTGGGATGACCTGCATGCCTCCATGATACAGGTAGCCATACCATAGGTGTAACCACCTGCTTCAACAGCTGCAGGGACAACAGTCAGGATGATTGGCTGATCTGGCCTTGTATCATTAGGGGTCAGCATGATCTTGCTGTGTTGGTGCTGTGAATGTCTGAATGTGAGGAACCACACCTGTCCCAAGGACATGTGGCTCTACTGTATGGCATAATGATCTTGGCACCCCCCTGGGTAAAATATTCCAAGACAAAACTTTCGTTCTACAAGCTAGAGTGTGGAATGTTAGAGCCCTGAAATGGGCAGGAGGGTTAGAGAATTTAAAATGGGGAAAATGTAGTGTGGTGACAGGAAGAACAGTACTTCCGGTCAAGTCGTTATAGGATTAACACAAAATCAGCTAGGGGTAAAGAATTAAAGAAAGTTTGATAGTGAATAAGAGAATAGGAAAGCGGATAAGCTACTATCAGCATCATAGTGGACACATTACCATAGCCAAGATAGACGAGTAGCCAACACCTACCACACAAGTATAAATTTATATGCCAACTAGCTCCACAGATGGTGAAAAGATTGAAAGAATGTACAATGAGATAAAAAAAATCATTCATACCATTAAAGGAGATGAAAACTTAATTGTGATTGAGGACTGGAATTCCATAGAAGAGTAGGAAAAGTAATAGGAAGATATGGACTGGGGGAAATGAATGAAAGAGGAAGCTTCCTGGTATAATTTTGCACAGACAGAAAGGCCACACAAGGAAAATGGACTTGAAGGCAATATTATAGAAAGATAGGAGGAAGTAGGTAAAGATGAGATGAGAGATGACAAGAATTGGCAGAGCACTGAAAGACCTACATCAAAATGTGGCCCTGGAGTAAATGACATTCCTTTTGAATTATTGAGAGCCTTGACAGAGCCACCCAAGACAAAACTATTCAACTATTGTTTGAACAGTCAATTCGCCGGGAAAATTTTAAAATTCACATAAGGCAAAACTATTCTATCTTACATGCGAGATATACTAGACAGGTGAAACACCTTCAGACTTAAAAAAGAATGTAATAATTACTATTCCAACGAAGACAAGTGCTGACAGGCAAGAATATTACTGAACCATCAATTTAATAAGTCATGGTTGCAAAATACTGACACAAACTATTCACAGAAGAATGCAAAAATTGATAGAAATTGACAATTGGAAAGATGAGTTTGGGTTCAATAGAAATGTAGGAACATACAAAGCAATACTGTCTCTCTGACTAATATTAGAAGAAAAATTAATGAAAGGTGAACCTATGTTTATACACATGCAGATTTAAAGGCTTTTGGCAATGTTGACTGGTATACACACTCCTCAAAATTCTGAATATACTATGAAGAAATTCCAAGGACCAAAAGGTTATTTACAATTTGCACAGAAACAGATTGAAGTTACAAGAATTGAAGAGCATGCCAGGGAATTTGTAGTTGAGAAGGGAGTGAGACAGGATTATAGCTTCTCCTTAATGTTAATCAATCTGTACACTGTGCAACCAGAAAACAAAACCAAACAGATATTTGGAAAGGGAATCAAAGTTCAGAAAGATGAAAGAAAAACTGTGTGGTTTAACAATGAAGTGTTAGTTCTTTCAGAAATGGCAAAGGACTTGCAAGAGCAACTGAATGGAATGGATAGTTCTTGAAAAGCAGTAATGTGCTGAATACTATCAACAGCAAAACAAGGGTGATGGAATGCAATCAAATTAAAACAGGTGTTGCTGAGGAAATGCGATTAAGGAATGGGACACTAAAAGTAATTCATGAGTTTTGCTACATGGGAAGCAAAATAACTGATGATGTGTCAAAGTATATAGGATATAAAATTCAGGCTGGCAATGGTAATAAAAGCTTTTCTGAAAAAGAGAAAAATATAAATTTAGGTGTTAGTAACTCTTTTCTGGAGGTATCTGTGTGGTGTGTAACCTTGTAAGGAAGTGAAATATGGATGATAAGCAGCTCAGACAAGAAGAGAATATTAGCTTTTGAAATGTGCTGCTACAAAAGAGTGTTGAAAATTAAATGGGTGGGTTGAACAATTAATGATGAGATGTTAAATCAAATTGGGGAAAAAATAAACTTTCATGACTTTACTGAAACAAGGGATCAGTTTATAGGACACATCTTGAGGCACCATGGAACCATAAATTTGGTAACAGAAAGAAGTGTGAGGGGTAAAAACTGCATAGGAAGATCAAAGCTTGTATACAGTAAGCACGTTCAGATGGATGTATGTCATAGTAGTTATGTATAGATGAAGTGGACTTGCACAGAATACATTGGCATGGAGCACTGCATAAAACCATTCTTTGAACTGAAGCCCACAATAACAACAACAGCAACAACAACAACAACAACAACAATGGCAGCACTACACATTTTGCCTCTTGGAGATACACATTGGCTAGCAATTCTGTCTCACAATTTATTAGTTTTCTTGACTGAATTTTCCTTTGAAACAGTTGATTTATTTCCACAGACAGTGATGAAGTAATTCAGGCTTAAAAAATGCTGTGACTATTTTTTGTTATGTTCTTCATGATTTTTGCAACAAGGGCATTAGGCCATGGTTAGTGCAAGATCCTGTGCATAATGCTGGGGCATACTCAGAGATAATAAAGGCCAAATATTTTCAAATTGAAACAAAACAAAGTAGCAGAACTGTTTATCCATAACTAGGTCTGGTCAAGACTTCATCCAACCATTGTCTGAGATTGTGGAACAGTGCCAACATGTGTTATGGAGCTTGTACTCCATAAGAGATAAGAGATGAGTACCGCAGAAAATATGAGATGAAGATGTATAATTTTAATCCTCCTTCTTATCTGTTAAACTTGACTTTTGTGTGTGTGAATTTCTACAGCCTTTCTATAGATCCTAGCATAGCAATTATTAAGCTCCCTGTCATCCTCGGCCAGTGGTGGCATTTGGATGCAGTACGGTTGGGCATGGGATCTGCATGCTATTTGCCTGACCACTGTCAATTTTGCAGACTTTGGAGCTGCTACTTCTCATTCAAACAGCTCCTTATATGGCATCACGAGGCTGGGTGTTTACCGTTCCAGTCCTCCCACCAGGAAATATACCTGGCCGTACCAGGAATTCAGCCCATGTCCTTAATGTCACAGGCACCACACTCAACCAATTAACTACAGTGGCGGACACAGGAATGGTTGGACATTGATAAAACTTCCATAATGGAGAAACAAATTAGTTACTTTCTTGGCCCCAGTGCATGATCTGCTACTGCCAATTTATCTGTTTTTCCCAGACCATGGCTGTTCTTGTGTTCTTAAGCTGGGTATTGCTGTTACTTTTAGTAGTTACAATGTCCACTTGGCAGATGTGCAAAGGCTTTTGTGTACTCCTGCTGTGGCAAGTGTTGGGCATCCATCTTTTGCGGTGTTCAAATATTCATGCACCTCTCTTGTTGGCTTAAAAGCTGTATCAATACTCTGTCTTCTCAGTACTCTGCGATGCGATCTGTGACCATTTTGTGAATAGGAGGGACACTTTGCCTTTAGAAGGTCCAGATCTTTAGTATGAAGTGCCCTATTTATCTATTTGTCAGAGTAATTCTTAAATGATTTTGAGCCTTTCCTACAAGTACTGTGGCTCACACATTCTTTCAGCCCAGTCCACCAACTTCTTAATTTCCCCTCTTTTCTGCTTGGGATGCAGACTGGGACCTTTGCGACGATCTCTATCTGTCTGAGTGAGCTTTCTGTAGAATTTAAGCCCTAAAGTTGCGTCAGTTTTTCTGAGTACCAGTATGCATAAAAGTAAAATTTGACCTCCCTTCTTTTTCCCCGTTGTAAACTTTAGATTGTAATTAATAGAACACAGAAAATTTAGAAATTGTATGTTTTCTCCATGAGGCCATATAGTAAAAGTGCCATCAAACTGATGAGCGGTCTTCTTCTCATCCATTCAAAGGGCTGCTTCTTCAAATTTCTCCATACAGAAATTTGCTACAACTGCTCTGAGTCGGTTCTTCATAACCACGTCATAAGATTAATCAAAGAATTCATTGTTTGATTATAAGTGAGTTGATGTAAGACACAGTTTAAAGAAATTTGCTATATTTTTTGTGAAAATACATTCCAACTGTGACATCTCCTTGTTCGAAGGAATCATTGTGTACAGCCTCTGAGGGTGTCCCAAGCAGGAGACAATGTGCCAGGCACAAAAACATTCCTTAGAACATGACATAAATTGCATATAAATATATATGTAAATGCTAGCTGTGAAACTCTGATTTTTTTCCAGTTTACTTATGCACATTTTAGTTATGCAAATTGTAACCTAGACACATTAAATTAATGAACCCGTGTCTTCAGCCTTGAAACATTTGTGCTGCCACAAACTGCAATAAAAAATAATACTTGTTATGTGTGACATAACTGATGACAAAGCATTAAAATATAGCTAATTTAGGAGCCTCTTTTGTTACACAGGCAACTGAGACACTGTCTCACACAGATTTATCTTTCCACAAAAGTACTACTGCAGTGGAAAACCTGCACATTTTTTTCTGCAGTACCTTGAATTTAGTCAGATTGTTCTTTCCAAGGTCAGTTATTTGCACTCAGATTTCCTATTGGAATACTTTAACTAAGGAAAAAATCAGAAAATTTGATTTTCTGTAAAATGTGATAATAAGTGTATATGTAACTGTACTTTTAACTGTGTAGCATTTAATACTAACTCGCAGTAAACTGTCAGCTTGAAATGTATAAAAATCACTGCAAGTGATGTTGAACCCACTGAAACCTCTGCTGTCAGAAAAGCTAGAGGATTGTAGAGCTAGACAAACAGAAACAGTAGTAGTGTTCACATTGTACACTAACTATGAAGTTTTCAGCACATTTCCCATCAAACTGAAAAAATTTTGAGAGTACAAAAAAGGAACATTTTCTCACTCTCAGGACTTCAGCACCATTTAAATGAATGTTATATTGAAATGACACATATTATAAATCAAGTCTCTTAAGATCTTAAAGATGACTGCCAGTTTAAGTAGCTTATATCAAATTCTACACCCAAATGGTAGGTTTAAACAGATTGGTTTGATTACAATTAGTATATATTCCCTTACACAGAAATTTAAAAAATAAAAGAATAATTACAATGCCCTTCTATTCTAGTCTAGTTCTGGATCACACACAAGGCTTTTAGAGCTAGTTTTTTTTTGTGCTTCACTCATCTGCTATGTTACTACAGGTGTCCTTATAAGATCTCTATAACACAACAATACTTCACATGGCAGTCTGCCACAGGTAATTCTGAAATAAAATGCATGACAGAAGAAACAGTCGACATATGAGAGGAAGAGTATCTCTCAAATATGAGCAACAAGTACATAACTGTTACATTTTTAATTAGTTCCCTTTTTTGCCTACCTCACAATTAGGTATTACAATTCCACATCAAAGGGAAAAAAACTCACATGCAAAATTGTGTTTCAAAAAAAGACTTTTTACATGTAGCTCAGAAACAAAAAAATTTCAGTTGAAAGTGACTGCTTTAATCTTCTTTTTAGTATGTGCTTTGAGCAACAGAATTCCATCATCTGACAAAATGTACAATACGACGACACCTGTGCTAGTTATCAGCAGGCAACTGAGCTACTTTTTGCCTCAATATGGCTATAAAATAAAGTACAAAGAAAATTATACAACAAGCCTCAGGATTAAATATGATGTAATCCTTTGCTGTTGAAGGAAAGCAGCTCTATTCTCATTAAAGGTAACCTTATATTCTTTTGTCATTAAAAAGTTTGTGTCATTTGTTTATATTGATATCTTTTTCCACTGCAGTATACCAACAATAGGAGAACCTGTATTAAACATTTATTCCAAATTTGAATGGTGAAATATAACTTTCATTAGCTCTACATTTATGCTAGTAAATATACTCAAGTGTGCACCACTCACACAACTGTACTCCACAGAAAAGAAACAGATGTTCCACAATTTCATTCACATCATAACAAATACATCAGAAAATAACATTGCACTTTCTTTTTCTTTATAATAATGAATACCACCAAGAATCTCATAAATTCACTTGGTGTAGTCAAAACTTACTGTCCTTGTAATTTTATGTAAAGTATATATATTTATTGGCATGGGTCAAACTGAAAGTTTTACAGTAACAAAAACAATAAATTTATTTCTCTAAATAACATACAGAATATTTGAAATGATAACACAGTTATCTATAAAAATCTGTACCAATATCTATGAAATCCTCTGACAGTTGTCTGTTACAGGGATAAAACTAGTCACTTTTTCATATAAATGGGTTCATATTTACATTCAGCTCTTCACTGCTGTTTATTATAAATGGCAAATATAGATTTTTTTGTTTAACTTGTTCTTGCTCATAAATCTCCAGTGTTAATGTTCCTATGTATTTTGGTTTCCTCCATGTCAACAATAATTTATTATTACAGACCATCTGATTCACACAAAATAAAAGGCTATATATATATATATATACATATATACGTTTGATAACTTCAACAATCATCTATTTGATCCTACAGCTGATAACAATGCTAGCCTTTCCACCCATTCCTATAAACTCCTTAATCTTTTGTTTAGCAACAACTCCATAAAATTTTTTGTAGTTTAACACATTAATTACTCGATTCCAGTTTTTACAGTGAAGGTCTACATATAAATCTATACTTTCTCCTAGAATATCTTAAGTCACCTTATCCTTATTTTATTATGAGCAGTGTAAATAATTGTGTTCTTTCTACTTTCTCTTTTAACTTCGATAATGAGATGATTTGATCACAGCACAGTTAATTGATTCACTAACGAATCACTTCTCTATCTTCGTACCAAATATGTAGCACTTGTGCCTAGAGGGATAGGATTATTTTTTTCTATTTGGTATGGGACAGTGGTTTCTATTTGACAAATTGTACCTTGTAAATCTACAGGGTACTTACTAACTGATGCAAATTAAGTTCACTTGTAAAACTTTTCCAGAGCTTGTTAGTCACTGCACTGCTATTTACTAACTGCACTGACACCCTTATATTGTTTTCTTTTAATAGAAACTGTCTGCAATGACAAACCACATTTATCTCCAGATTTCCAGTATTGTGGTGATTGTAATGGCTGCAAGTCATTGCCTGACATCAGAAGCTGAAAAATGATAGCTCTCAAAATATGATCCACAATTTCTTCATGGAGCTTTCTTAATGTTTCATCTTTGATGAAAGAACCTTTCAGGTTCTTACTGTAGTGTTGAATAAGCTCCTTTGATATCCTACAGTAGCACCTAACACCCACTTAATGTGTAGTACACAGACCTGCTGGATCCACATTTAGTGTACTAGGAGGTGGTATACGTGACACCTCATATTATCACATATCACCACAGAAATTAACTACTCTGCAACACTTTAATGTAATTCCTGATTTGTTTTCAGCTCCCACAATATGTGTGCACATAGGCACACTGAAGGAGTCAATACTGGAACATTGTTCACTTTTACAAGTCTTATAATGAGGCCACACATAAATATCTTGAAGATAACAACAATCGGTCAACTCTGTCAATTCAAACATCTACTTCCAGCAGCTGTAAAAATATAAATTCAGTATTATGTCCACAATGGTTAGGAAGTGGAATAATAAATAAAAAAATGTTTCTAGCTCTGACTGTTAGAGGGACAGAAAAGAAAACTCTTTACTTCCCTTCTGTACCTCAAACAAATCCCAAAAATACACAAATTTTTCATCAGATGATGTATGTCTTTTCTCTTTAATGTTATCCCACTTATTAAGTGAGACATAATAATCTCGGTATCCCATAATGGGGAAAGATTAATCATTTGTAGTTCTGCTGGTGTACTTAATTTTATCACTATACTGGATGGGCTTCAGCCGCTTCTCGCACACCTGATACAGCTGTTTTCTTGAGGATACTAGGCCCGGGCTGCGGTGCTGGCCCGGGTGGGGCCCACTCTCAGAGACGATTGTCCGCTAAAGGATCCGATGGGTCATGTCCGGGAGCAGCAGCTGAAGCAGATTCTCTTATCACAGGAAGGCCATTGACCAAAACAATAGTGTTCCTCACACTCTCATATGTTGGAGGGTTGCTTGCACGGCAATGTGCTGGGCCCCAGTCACCAGTTGGTCGGACTAAGAAACGTATTTTCTGAAATTTGAAAATAAGCATTTGAACCTTTTTAAAACAAGTTATAAAAAGCAAAAACACTTGATTATGCAAATACTCTTTCTGCACCTAATGTGAATGAAACAAATGTTTCTGCTTGGATACCAATAGTATAAATATAAAATGATCATGGATCCAGATGGTGTCTTTGATGATTGACCAATCTTTGAAATGGAAACAGGTGGACAAAAGCTCAGTCTACATGTTAGATGAGCTCGCCACTGTACAAAAATACAGAGGTTTCATAAATGGTTCAAGTGGCTTCACCACTGTAGCACAGTTGTACATTCTTGATACAAAACTGCAACACTACATGGTCAGACCAAGAATTTCCAGTTACTTCCACCTGAGTGCAGCAATTAGTAAAGACAGTGACAGGCACTGATGGGATTATATTGCACTTAAATTTCGCTCCCAACAGTCAAATAACACTGCAACAATACATCGTAAGGAATGTGTTTCTCAGATGTCTCATGTGCCATTTCCACTTGGCAATGTATGTTCAGTTTTAAGGACAGCGTGACTCAGTAATTGGAAATTCATTGCCCTCTTACAATGATGGAAACAATCAATCTCATGTGAGCAAGTTTTATGCCGTATGTAATCCATGGCTGTCAATAAACAGAGCAATCGATCGTTTGGAAGACCTTATGGAAAATGACTGAAGCAGAAATCTTATGATTTGCAGTTGCTACAAGATCTGATCTCCAAAGGACAAAGGTAGTCAATCTGAACTTGCTACACGAATGCCACAGCATATGAAAAAGAATAGTTTTGTGAGAAACTTCCCTCCATGATGAAGCACAATTTTTTGTGAAATGGTGCAGCAAATACACACAATCTGTGAAACCAGTACACTAAAAATCTCTGTACTATTGCACAACAAAGTTGCAACTCATCAAAAGTTAATTACTGGGAAGAATAAGGGCAATGACTCAATGTATAGTTGAGCCACTGAGTGGTTGGTAGATAGGCACATAAATAAAACTATGATGGAAGGAAGCAAGAGCAGAAATGTAAGTAGTTAAAGTAGTTACATAAATGACACTGATGTATGGCACAAAGAAACACTCAACAGAATATGGTATTTATATTAGCTTTCTAGCTCTTGCTCTTTCTCTAGCAAAAGTAGAAATATCAAGATTCACACACAGAATTACACAGACATGCAAACACTCACATCTGTGGATGCAGCAAGACTGGGAACTGGGGGTTAAAAAGGGAGTAGAAGGGAGGGGAAAGAAAGACAAAGGTAGAGTTGAAGGAGGAGAAAGGGAAGGAAAAAGAAAGGGACAGGGGTGGAATAGACCAGGAGGATTGCAAGAGCAGAGGATGTGCGGGAAAGAGAGTTTCCACCTGTGAAGTTCATAGATACTGGATCTGGAAGGGATTATCCAAACGGCTGACAAGTAGAGTAGTCATTTGTGTTGTGGTGCGCAGCTTGTTCGGCAACTGGATGATCAAGTTTGTGATTTGCCATAGATTGGTGGTGGACATTCGTATGAGGAGACAGTTGTTTACTTGTCATGCCTGAACAGAATGCTGCACAGTAATTGAAGCTGTCTGCATTCACACATGGCCCTGCCTTTTATGGGACACGAAATATCTGGGACTATACTGTGGTAAAAGGTGGTAGGTGGATCTATGGGAAAGGTCTTCCACCCGGATCATCCACAAGCGGATGACCCATCTGGTGCTGAACTGGGATTACGATTGGAGTAGGAATGGACAAGGAATTTCAAGGTTGGATGGGAGGCAGGACATAACTATGGGTGATCAGGGTTCGACATCCCTATCTCAGGGCATGATGAGAGGTAATTGAAGCACTGGTGAAGGAAGTGGTTGAGCTTTTCAAGGTGAGAATGATGCTTGGTGATCAGAGGAGTGCTGGTCAGTAGCTGCTTAACAGGTTTACTGGTTTCAGAAGAGGAGATGGCAAGGTAGATCTGTTTGTGAATGAGAAGGACAGGATACTGTGTGCCAGTAAAGGCTGGTAAGGTTATCAGTATATTTCAACAGTATCTGCTCTCCACTGCAAATGCGGTGATCATTCATGGTGAAAGTGTGAGGAAGACACTTTCTGACATGGAATGGGTGACAACTGACAAAATGAAAATTGGTGCACCTGATATGAACAGCTCCCCCCCCTCCCTCCCTCCCCCCCCCCTCCCCCCCCCCACACACACACACACACATGAACCATGATCATGGACTTTGCTGTTGGTGGGGAGGCTTGCGTGCCTCAACGATACAGATAGTTGTACCATATGTGCATCCACAATGTAGGGGTATCTGTTGAGAGGCCAGACAAACGTGTGGTTCCTGAAGAGGGGCAGCAGCCTTTTCAGTACTTGCAGGGGCAACAGTCTGGATGATTGACTGATCTGGCCTTGTAACACTAACCTAAATGGCCTTGCTGATCTGGTACTACAAACGGCTGAAGGCAAGGGGAAACTACAGCCATAATTTTTTCCGAAGGAATGCAGCTTTACTGTATGATTAAATGATGATGACGTTCTCTTGGGTAAAATATTCCAGAGTCCGCCATTCGGATCTCCGTGTGGGGACTACTCAAGAGGACGTCGTTATCAGAAGAAAGAAAACTGCCATTCTACAGATAGGGGCATGGAGTGTCAGATCCCTTAATTGGGCAGGTAGGTTAGAAAATTTAAAAAGGGAAATGGATAGGTTAAAGTTAGATATAGTGGGAATTAGTGAAGTACGGTGGCAGGAGGAACAAGACTTTTGGTCAGGTGAATACAGGGTTATATACATACAAAATCAAATAGGGGTAATGCAGGAGTAGGTTTAATAATGAATTAAAAAATAGGAGTATGGGTAAGCTACTACAAACAGCAAAGTGAACACATTATTGTGGGCAAGATAGACACAAAGCCCATGCCTACTACAGTAGTACAAGTTTATATGCCAACTAGCTCTGCAGATCACGAAGAAATTGATGAAATGTATGATGAGATAAAAGAAATTATTCAGGTAGTGAAGGGAGACAAAAATTTAATAGTCATGGGTGACTGGAATTCGAGAGTAGGAAAAGGGAGAGAAGGAAACATAGTAGGTGAATATGGATTGGGGTTAAGAAATGAAAGAGGAAGCCACCTGGTAGAATTTTGCACAGAGCATAACTTAATCATAGTTAACACTTGGTTCAAGAATCATGAAAGAAGGTTGTATACATGGAAGAACCCTGGAGATACTAGAAGATATCACATAGATTATATAACGGTAAGACAGAGATTTAGGAACCAGGTTTTAAATTGTAAGATATTTCCAGGGGCAGATGTGGACTCTGACCACAATATATTGGTTATGAACTGTAGATTAAAACTGAAGAAACTGCAAAATGGTGGGAATTTAAGGAGATGGGACCCAGATAAACTGAAAGAACCAGAGGTTGTACAGGGTTTCAGGGAGAGCATAAGGGAACAATTGACAGGAATGGGGGAAAGAAATGCAGTAGAAGAAGAATGGGTAGCTTTGAGGGATGAAATAGTGAAGGCTGCAGAGGATCAAATAGGTAAAAAGATGAGGGCTAGAAGAAACCCTTGGGTAACAGAAGAAATATTGAATTTGATTGATGAAAGGAGAAAACATAAAAATAAATGAAGCAGACAAAAAGAAATACAAACGTCTCAAAAATGAGATCGACAGGAAGTGCAAAATGGCTAAGCAGGGATGGCTAGAGGACACATGTAAGGATGTAGAGGCTTATCTCACTAGGGGTAAGATGGATACTGCATACAGGAAAATTAAAGAGACCTTTGGAGAAAAGAGAACCACTTGCATGAATACCAAGAGCTTTGATGGAAACCCAGTTCTAAGCAAAGAAGGGAAAGCAGAAAGGTGGAAGGAGTATATAGAGGGTCTATACAAGGGCGATGTACTTGAAGACCATATTATGGAAATGGAAGAGGAAGTAGATGAAGATGAAATAGGAGATATGATACTGTGTGAAGAGTTTGACAGAGCACTGAAAGACCTGAGTCGAAACAAGGTCCCCGGAGTAGACAACATTCCATTAGAACTACTGACAGCCTTGGGAGATCCAGTCCTGACAAAACTCTACCGTCTGGTGAGCAAGATGTATGAGACAGGCGAAATACCCCCAGACTTCAAGAAAAATATAATAATTCCAATCCCAAAGAAAGCAGGTGTTGACAGATGTGAAAATTACCAAACTATCAGTTTAATAAGTCACAGCTGCAAAATACTAACGTGAATTCATTACAGACGTATGGAAAAACTGATAGAAGCTGACCTCGGGGAAGATCAGTTTGGATTCAGTAGAAATGCTGGAACGCGTTAGGCAATACTGACCCTACAACTTATCTTAGAAGAAAGATTAAGGAAAGGCAAACCTACATTTCTAGCATTTGTAGACTTAGAGAAAGCTTTTGACATGTTGACTGGAATACTCTCTTTCAAATTCTGAAGGTGGCAGGGGTAAAATACAGGGAGCGAAAGGCTATTTACAATTTGTACAGAAACGAGATGGCAGTTGTAAGAGTCGAGGGGTATGAAAGGGAAGCAGTGGTTGGGAAGGAAGTGAGACAGGGTTGTAGCCTATCCCCAATGTTATTCAATCTGTATATTGAGCAAGCAGTGAAGGAAACAAAAGAAAAATTCTGAGTAGGTATTAAAATCCATGGAGAAGAAATGAAAACTTTGAGGTTCGCCGATGACATTGTAATTCTGTCAGAGACAGCAAAGGACTTGGAAGAGCAGTTGAACGGAATGGACAGTGTCTTGAAAGGAGGGTATAAGATGAACATCAACAAAAGCAAAACGAGGATAATAGAATGTAGTCAAATTAAGTTGGGTGAAGCCAAGGGAATTAGATTAGGAAATGAGACACTTAAAGTAGTAAAGGGCTTTTGCTATTTGGGGAGCAAAATAACTGATAATGGTCGAAGTAGAGAGGATATAAAATGTAGACTGGCAATGGCAAGGAAAGTGTTTCTGAAGAAGAAAAATTGGTTATCATTGAGTATAGATTTAAATGTCAGGAAGTCGTTTCTGAAAGTATTTGTATGGAGTGTAGCCATGTATGGAAGTGAAACGTGGACGATAAATAGTTTAGACAAGAAGAGAATAGAAGCTTTTGAAATGCGGTGCTACAGAAGAATGCTGAAGATTAGATAGGTAGATCACATGACTAATGAGGAGGTATCGAATAGAATTGGGGAGAAGAGGAGCTTGTGGCACAAATTGACTAGAAGAAGGGATTGGTTGGTAGGACATGTTCTGAGACATCAAGGGATGACCAATTTAGTATTGAAGGGCAGTGTGGAGGGTAAAAATCGAAGAGGGAGACCAAGAGATGAATACACTAAGCAGATTCAGAAGGATGTAGGCTGCAGTAGGTACTGGGAGATGAAGAAGCTTGCACAGGATAGAATAGGATGGAGAGCTGCATCAAAGCAGTCTCAGGACTGTCTTCTTGTGGTCTTCCACAAGAACAACAACAACACGATATGAACAGATGTATTTGTAGAGTAATTTAAGAGGTAGAGATTGACATCTAGTAAGGCGATTCATTGATTTGAGAAGATGAAGCAAATTTAGGAGTAGGTGTAGATGTTATAGAGGAAAGAGCAAAGGTTACCCCTGCCATGATTCCAGATAATCAAAATGCCATCAATGAATCCAAGCCATACAAGAGGTTTAGGGTGTTGCTTGGACAGGAAGGATTAATCCTGATGGCCCATAAATCGGATGGCATAGGATGATGCAATGAATGTACTACTAACAGAACAATGTATTTGCTTACAGATTTGGGCTTTAAAAGTAAAATAATTATGGGGTCAGGAAGTGGTTGGCTAGGAGGATTGGGAAAGAAGTGGTGGTTATTGTATCAAGTTGTTGTTGTGAAAGGCAGTGTTCCATGGCTGCAAAGCCATGGCCATAGGGTATGATGGTGTATAAGGACACTGCACACACAGTGACCAACAAAGAGACTGGAGGAAACATGGCAGGACCTGTGGAAATGTGGTGAAGGAAGTGAGTAGTGTCTTGAGTGTAGAGTGAAAGGTTACAGACAATAGTTTGGAGGTGTTCATCAACAAAGGCAGAGGTTTCTTCTGTGGGAGCATTGTACCCAGCTACAATGCAATGTCCAGCAGGGAGAGCTAAAGGGTTGGGTTTGCTGAGTTTGGGGAGAAGGTAAAAGAAGGGAGGGTGAGTGATTGCTGGCGTGAGGAGGGAGATGCATTGAGGTGTCATGTTTTGGGATGGACCAAAGGCCATGAGGAGCTGCTGGAGGCCCTGTTGGAATTATGAGATGGGATTATGTCTGTAATACTTGTACGTAGAGGTGTTGGAGGGTTTACAGAGATCCTCAGTCTCATAGTCTCTAAAATTCGTGAACACTATGGTGGGGTTTCTTGAAAGACATCATGCTTATGCCAGGGACTGTTAAACTTTTTATTTCCACTATTGCAATCTCTGCCTTAGGCCATTATCAAGTGCAGATGTTTTGGCTTTAAACCATGTCTACTTTATACAAGCTGACACATTTATATGTCATTGTCATTTGCTGTTATATACATTCATGAAGCTGCTAAATAGTGTGAGTGCTGGAAAATGACATGGTTCAATTGCTCCAGTCGAGGATTATATTGACTGATAAGGAGGCCATTGGCACTGTGTCTGTGAACTAGGTATGGGAATAGTGGATGTCTGTGGAAGAGTCAGGTGCAGGACCTACCCAATTCACCCATCCACCACATCCTACTGCAGTCCTGTCACAGGATTATCCTAGCTGATCAGAGGCAGGGCCATTTGTGAAAGCAGCCATGTCATGTACTGCACTGCTGGAATTTCCACACAGCATTTTTAAGTGCACATGACCATCAACCAGCTATCTATCAAAATGAAGGCCAAACTGTGGCCAAGACCATAGTTGACCACCCACTGGTGGAACATGCTACTGAGCAACTGAGTACAACATGCTCAAATTCAATGGCCGCTTCATAAACCAGCAATGTCGATCCCCTCCCCCCTCAGCACCAGATTTTCTGAACTATGCAGATGGAAATTATCCCTGCAACATAGCTTTCACTCCTGTAATCCTCCTGCCCTCACCCCCCCCCCCCCCCCCCCCCCGCAATCTACACAATAGTCTTCCCTTCCTCTGTCCTATCACCTCCTCCCAATCCATTCTTCTACATTATCATCATTGAATTTGTACAAACTGTATCCCGCACTCCTAACCTGTGTGCCTGCCCCCCCCCCCCCCCCCCAGTGGGGAAATGAAAGTGGGGGATGTGGAAAGAGGTAACAGTGTTTCATCTTATCTAACAAAGGAATGTATAATATTTCATTAATAAACTCAGCAAGTGTAAGGTTATCACTGGAGTGTAATAGCAATAGACTTTGACAGCAATGACGCATCATATTTCAAATTGGATGCTGTTTACACTATGTTCTTTGTTAACATGAAACATGACACTGAAACAATTTTGGCAAAGTGCTACTTTGCACTGAAAATAGTAAACAGCAACTGAAACTTGAAAATTTACTGTACTGTCTCTTACCCAAATGCAGAATCTCAGAGTGATTTTTTACAAAATGACTCAGAACATTTATTTCCACCAACATGCAGTCCAACTACCTAAAGAGCTCTCAGGATTCCATGAGACTTCCCAATCTCTGCCAGTAAATTCAGTTTCCCCAAGAATTTCTGATTTTGTTTTCTTTCCACACAAGTCATATCCCTGACCATTACAAATAACGAACGAGGGAAGACGAATAAATGAGACAGAATATTCTAAATTCTTATGTGTTTGTGCCGTGGTACTCGTGGTCTAGGGATAGCGTCTTTGATTCATAATCAAAACGTCTTCGGTCCCGGGTTCGATCCCCGCCACTGCCTAAATTTCGATAAATAATCAGCATTGGCTGCCGAAGACTTCCGGCATAAGAAGTCAGCCTCATTCTGCCAACGGCCTTGTCAAAGGGGGCGGAGGAGCGGATAGAGGCTCAGGGCACTCTCTTGTCCTAGGGTGGGAAATTGCCCCTAAAGGCAGAAGAATCAGCAATGATCAATGACATGAGGATGCAGAAGGCAATGGAAACCACTGCATTAAAGACACGTAATGTGTATCCACTGGACACGTGGCCTGTAATTGAAGAAGTGTCATGATGATCTCTCCATTGGCAAAAGATTCCGGAATAGTCCCCCATTCGGATCTCCGGGAGGGGACTGCCAAGGGGGAGGTTAACATGAGAAAAAGATTGAATAATCAACGAAAGGAAAACGTTCTACGAGTCGGGGCGTGGAATGTCAGAAGCTTGAACGTGGTAGGGAAACTAGAAAATCTGAAAAGGGAAATGCAAAGGCTCAATCTAGATATAGTAGGGGGCAGTGAAGTGAAGTGGAAGGAAGACAAGTATTTCTGGTCAGATGAGTATTGGGTAATATCAACAGCAGCAGAAAATCGTATAACAGGTGTAGGATTCGTTATGAATAGGAAGGTAGGGCAGAGGGTGTGTTACTGTGAACAGTTCAGTGATCGGGTTGTTCTAATCAGAATCGACAGCAGACCAACACCGACAACAATAGTTCAGGTATACATGCCGACGTCGCAAGCTGAAGATGAACAGATAGAGAAAGTGTATGAGGATATTGAAAAAGTAATGCAGTATGTAAAGGGAGATGAAAATCTAATAGTCATGGGCGACTGGAATGCAGTTGTAGGGGAAGGAGATATGGGAAGATTTCAATTAGATTACATCATGGTCAGACAGAGATTCTGAAATCAGATACTGGATTGTAAGGCGTAACCAGGAGCAGATATACTCAGATCACAATATAGTAGTGATGAAGCGTAGGCTGAAGTTCAAGACATTAATCAGGAAGAATCAATACACAAAGAAGTGGGATACAGAAGTACTAAGGAATGACGAGATACGTTTGAAGTTCTCTAACGCTATAGATACAGCAATAAGGAATAGCACAGTAGGCAGTACATTTGAAGAGGAATGGACATCTCTAAAAAGAGCCATCACAGAAGTTGGGAAGGAACACATAGGTACAAAGAAGGTAGCTGCGAAGAAACCATGGGTAACAGAAGAAATACTTCAGTTGATTGGTGAAAGGAGGAAGTACAAACATGTTCCGGGAAAATCAGGAATACAGAAATGCAAGTCGCTGAGGAATGAAATAAATAGGAAGTGCAGGGAAGCTAAGACAAAATGGCTGCAGGAAAAATGTGAAGACATCGAAAAAGATATGATTGTCAGAAGGACAGACTCAGCATACAGGAAAGTCAAAACAACCTTTGGTGACATTAAAAGCAACGGTGCTTACATTAAGAGTGCAATGGAAATTCCACTGTTAAATGCAGAGGAGAGAGCAGATAGGTGGAAAGAATACATTGAAAGCCTCTATGAGGGTGAAGATTTGTCTCATGTGATAGAAGAAGAAACAGGAGTCGATTTAGAAGACATAGGGGACCCAGTATTAGAATCGGAATTTAAAAGAGCTTTGGAGGACTTACGGTCAAATAAGGCAGAAGGGATAGATAACATTCCATCAGAATTTCTAAAATCACTGGGGGAAGTGGCAACAAAACGACTATTCACGTTGGTGTGTAGAATATATGAGTCTGGTGATATACCATCTGACTTTCGGAAAAGCATCATCCATACAATTCCGAAGACGGCAAGAGCTGACAAGTGCGAGAATTATCGCACAACCAGCTTAACAGCTCATGCATCAAAGCTGCTTACAAGAATAATATACAGAAGAATGGAAAAGAAAATTGAGAATGCGTTAGGTGATGATCAGTTTGGCTTTAGGAAAAGTAAAGGGACGAGAGAGGCAATTCTGACGTTATGGCTAATAATGGAAGCAAGGCTAAAGAAAAATCAAGACACTTTCATAGGATTTGTCGACCTGGAAAAAGCATTCGACATTATAAAATGGTGCAAGCTGTTCGAGATTCTGAAAAAGTGGGGGTAAGCTATAGGGAGAGACGGGTCATATACAATATGTACAACAACCAAGAGGGAATAATAAGAGTGGACGATCAAGAACGAAGTGCTCGTATTAAGAAGGGTGTAAGACAAGGCTGTAGCCTTTCGCCCCTACTCTTCAATCTGTACATCAAGGAAGCAATGATGGAAATAAAAGAAAGGTTCAGAAGTGGAATTAAAATACAAGGTGAAAGGATTCGCTGATGACATTGCTATCCTGAGTGAAAGTGAAGAAGAATTAAATGATCTGCTGAACGGAATGAACAGTCTAATGAGTACACAGTATGGTTTGAGAGTAAATCGGAGAAAGACGAAGGTAATGAGAAGTAGTAGAAATGAGAACAGCAAGAAGCTTAACATCAGGATTGATGGTCACGGAGTCAACGAAGTTAAGGAATCCTGCTACCTTGGCAGTAAAATAACCAATGACGGACGGAGCAAGGAGAACATCAAAAGCAGACTCGCTATGGCAAAAAAGGCATTTCTGGCCAAGAGAAGTCTACTAATAGCAAATACCGGCCTCAATTTGAGGAAGAAATTTCTGAGGATGTACGTCTGGAGTACAGCATTGTATGGTAGTGAAACATGGACTGTGGGAAAACCGGAACAGAAGAGAATCAAAGCATTTGAGATGTGGTGCTATAGACGAATGTTGAAAATTAGGTGGACTGATAAGGTAAGGAATGAGGAGGTTCTACGCAGAATCGGAGAGGAAAGGAATATGTGGAAAACACTGATAAGGAGAAGGGACAGGATGATAGGACATCTGCTAAGACATGCGGGAATGACTTCCATGGTACTAGAGGGAGCTGTGGAGGGCAAAAACTGTAGAGGCAGACAGAGATTGGAGTACGTCAAACAAATAATTGAGGATGTAGGTTGCAAGTGCTGCTCTGAGATGAAGAGGTTAACACAGGAAAGGAATTCGTGGCGGGCCGCATCAAACCAGTCAGTAGACTGATGACAAAAAAAAAAAAAAAGTGTTTGTATTGATAAGAATAAGAACTGAAAGTCACATGTTGCAGATCATCTTAAATTTATAATTTCTGTAACTCTACAATAGGAAATATTATGATTTTTTAGATGGAAATGCAAAATGTAGACTTACGTTTCCTATTTTCATACAGTGACTACCTTACCATTTCAGAAAGATAATGTCCTGCCACACACAGTTTCTACTGCTTGTTTTCATGCTTGTCAAACACTACCTTGACCACCAAGGTAGCCAGTCTGGGGAAACACAGGAAAATGTGCTCAATGAACAGAACCGTGTAATAAGTATAAAATGTGGTGTGCACTCTACAAATTCCTGTAGACAGCTCTTTAAATTGCTAGTATACTGACAGTCTCACAGGACATTTACTGCCTTATGAAATTTTTTTTTGTCAGGCATCAATCCCAGTTTGAAAACAGCAGCAGCATTCATAAATACTGGTACAGTATCCATCACTCAACTTTAATGTTGCACAGAAAGTAGTGAACTGTATCAAAGGAAATTGCACTTGAAAATCCAGGATGAAATAATGACAATATTATGAAAAGGATAGACTGCTACTCACCATATAGTGGAGATGATGAGTCACAGACAGGCACAACACAAAGACTATTAAACATGTAAGCTTTCAGCCAGAAATAGAAATAGACAACATACACACACCCACATTCATGCAAATGCAGCTGCATCAATAATGCATTGGTCCACCTCTGGCCCTTATGCAAGCAGTTATTCAGATCACATTGATTGATGGAGTTGCTGGATGTCCTCCTGAGATATGTGCCAAATTCTGTCCAATTGGTGCATTAGATCCTGAGCTGGTTGGAGGTCTCTGCCCATAATGCTTCAAACATTCTGAATAGGGGAGAGATATGGCTACCTTGCTTGCCAAGGTAGGGTTTGGCAAGCATGAAGACAATCAGCAGAAACTCTAGCCCTCTGTAAACAGGAACTATCTTGCTCAAACACTACCCTGGCCACCAAGGTAGCCACATCTCTCCCCAATTGAGAACTTTTCGAGTAATATCGGTAGGGACATGCAACCAGCTCGGGATTTTGATGGTCTAACACACCAGCTGATCAGAATTTGGCACAATATACCTCAGCAGGACATCCAACAACTCTATCTATCCATGTCAAGCCAAAAAACTGCTTGGATAAGGGCCAGAGGTGGAGCATCGCATTGTTGACTTGGTCAATTTGTGAAGCTCTTCCCTTGAATAAAATAAATCATCCAATTTTTCTGAAATTGTAATCATTTTTTGTCTGTACATGCACATCCAATTTCTGCCCCATTCGGATAATTGCTTTGTGGTGCTATGTATTTTTCATATTAGAGTGTATTTACAAAACAGAAATGTATTAAAAACTAACTTGTTTTATAAACTGAAGCAATGGATGGAGACAATGTTCAGAATCTGGACAATATAGAGAGAAGTTCCAGAGACTTTAGTTAGAGATAAGTATCAACTTTGTCAAATAAGCTATAAACAAATCTTAAATATATACATCAAAGAAACAGTGCAACACAAAATAGTAAAGTCAAACGCTTTTACCCTCAAATCAATAGTAACTGCATAAACTCATTCATTCACATGTTGTGTTATGTAAATCCCATCATGAAGGAGAGCCTTGTGGGATGTGGACTATCAAACAGACACAACAACTGCTGGATGCTTCCATAAAGTGCACTGAAAAAAATTATGACAAGTGCTAACCTACTCAAACTGATAATTATGGTAATTAGCTGCAGATTATTTTATATATTTATGTTGGGAGAGAAACAGTTACAAGCTGCTTTGGAAGAAAAAAAGTCTCTGATCCTTCTCACACATCTTTCAGTTGCTGTTTTTGTCCAATATTTCAAAGAAGACATTTATGTAATTCCACACAGAGTGCTATCAGCTGTCTACATATTGGCAAAGTCAGGCTCTATCTAATACAAATACTAGAGTTATGAAGAATTTATATTACCAAGTAGCTGTATTCTCATGAACTATAGGAGGAATGGGTAATGAATTCTTTCCATTGTGCCTGACTGCAGCTCAAAGGGTCATTCTTACAGTGAGTAGCAATCTATCCTTTTCCTAATATTAGTGATATTCCAACCTGGAGTTTTGCTTAATGATGTATTCTTTTACTTTATGGTTAAATATCCAGAGATTTTCAATTTCTTACATGATATCCACTGGCAGTTTGTTACATACTCTTGCAACAGAATATAAAACTCCTTTCTGAACCATGGACAAGAATGCATACCTCTATCTATATGGCATCAAGGGATCACAAATTTAGCATTGGAGGGCAGCGTGGAGGGTAAAAATTGTAGAGGGGGACCAAGAGATGAATACACTAAGCAGATTCAGAAGGATGTAGGTTGCAGTAAGTACTGGGAGATGAAGGAGCTTGCACAGGATAGAGTAGCATGGAGAGCTGCATCAAACCAGTCTCAGGACTGAAGACAATAACAACAACATCTATATGGAACTTATTTTCACTTCTAGTATTTCTACTTCCAGTGGCTGTGAACTGCTGAGATAGTTATTAATGACAAATACAATTACGGAGTACATATATTGGCATGAGAGTGTAAGAATCACTAGGCCTCTGGAGAGGCATCTGTAAAATGTCCAGTTATTTATTTTACACTTTGTATCGCTCGTTTCTGTAGAATGCCATTCTGACCCGAGCTTCAAGAGTTGGCAACCACGTGTGTGTGTGTGTGTGTGTGTGTGTGTGTGTGTGTGTGTGTGTGTATGTGTGTGTGTGTGAGAGAGGCATGTATCAATGTATGTGTTTCTCTTTTGCTGCTGAAGGCTGTGACCAAAAACTTTGTGTGTCTTTTAATTGTGCCTCTCTGCAACTTTACGTGTCTTCTTTATGATAAGTAGCAAACTATCTTTTCCTACATTGTTATTACTCTTTTACTTTAATTATTGTGTGGCAGTATCAGTGAGAAAAAATCTCAAAAAGGTTTAAAATAGTGCGTAAAGTATGTCGGATGTCTCTATTCTCAAATAATGGGCAGATACAATCTGGGTAATTTGCGTGCTGTGAGTTATGCTGACTTATTATGTTAACACCGTTTCTATGTTTAATACTTGACTAATAGTTTTAAAACTTTAATTTAAGCTTAAACTTCTTAGTAAGCAGAGTATGACAGCATTTCAAATGTTTAAATTCAGTCACAGGAGGAAATACTGAAAATCAACTTTCTGTTGACCCTGGAAGTAGTTCAAACAAGCAACCTTATGAAATGACATGTAAAAACATTTTTCTTGTTCAAGAGATTTTACAGGGTGTTTCAAAAAGAATATATGTAATTTGAATGCATATATTTATTAAACTTTAAGACATACAAATATGAAACTTTACACACCCATTTACGAACCTCTCAAGTTCAGATTACAGATGTTCAATATGTCCTCCATCAGTGACACGAAAAATATCACATCAATACTCAAATTCCTCCCATACTCTGGCAAGCACTTCCTTCATAATTGAAGTTATGCCAGTACAGATCCGGTTCTTCAACTCTCCTAGGTTCTGTGGTTGTGGTGGTACATAAACGTTGTCTTTAACGAAACCCCATAGGAAGAAGTCAGAGGGTGTCAAATCCAGTGACCATGGAGCCTAGCTGAGACACGCCAAGTCACCAGCTCCTTAACAACCAATCCAATGGTTCAGTAGAGTTTCATCCAGATATTCACACAGTCGACAACTCCAGTGAGGGGGTATCCTGTGTTGTTGAAAAATGCAGTTGTCTTCGTGCAGCCTCAGAAACAACCAGTTTTGTAACATAGTGAGATACTGCTGACCATTAACCATGTTTCCATCAAAGAAGAATGGGCCATAAACAGATGATCAGGATACCGCACAAAACATATTAACTTTGGGTGAATCTCGTACATGTTAAATGGTTGCATTTGGTTTCTGTAGAGCCCAAATTTGAACATTGTGTTTGTTTATCTGATCACTAACATGGAAAGTTGCTTCATAACTGAACATGATGCTTTGTGCAAAAGTGTTATCATTGTCAATAGTATCAAGAATCTTGTTACAAAATGCCACTCATTTGTGTTTGTCATCAGGACACAGAGCCTGTAACAGCTGTAACTTGTATGGCTTCATAAACAACTGACGTCTCAAAACATGCCAAATTGTTTAGTAGGCAGCTGTAACTCCTGACTGGCATGATGAGTTGATTTTGAAGGACTACATTGGAAAGTAGTTTGAATTCGTGCAATATTTTCTTCAGGAACACGAGGGCGGCCAGGACTCTTTCCTTTACATACACATCCTGTATCTAGAAACTGTTGATACCACCTGTGAATGTTCCACCCATTTGGAGAATAAGTTTGGTACCTCAACCTGAAACATCTTTGCACTGTAATCATGGAATTGCACTTCGCAAACTTGAGAACACAAAATGATTTCTGCTACAGAGTAGCCATTTTAAACATATGATCGTTACCAAGCAAAACAGAAGACAACTGACATCTAATGACTATTAATAAAACTAGACTATGTATTCGTTTCTCCAATAGCTGAGCTGAGGTGCAGCAATTGATATTTTGGACAAAATAATACTTTGGAATATGTAAATTCTTTTCGAAACACCCTGTATATTAGTCAGTAACCTCAGTTACAGAAAATTATATCAAAATGTGTTGGAGACAAGTATTTCTGTAGGTCATCATTTTGGGAAGGCTCTCCATGTCACTAAATAAATCTCTGTAAGCAATATAAGGGGGAAAAAGGCTTAATGAGCTAACTTACTGAATATTATGAGGTCATAATTGGTGTATGTATGCCATATGCAACCTGGTAAAGATACTCAAAAGAACAATAGATGATGTTCTTGTACGAAAGGTACATGGAAATCTTTGTTCTATCAATTAAATGCAGTAGTGAGAGGCAAGAACTGCTTTTCAGAGCAACTGAATAGAAGACTCACACCACTCATGCCTCTAGGTCATGCTGACAAATCTACATCTATATACACACTCAGAAAACTACTGACAAATGTACAGTTGAGGTTACTTAGCATAGTATTAGATTTTATGGTTTCTTCCAATACAAATTGTCTCTGAAGTGCAGGAAGAAAGTCTGCTTAAATGCCCTGTGCATGTTGTTATTTGTCTAATCTTATCATTATGATCTCTATGGGGGTGATATGTAGATGTCTGAAGGACACCTCAGATTATTGTCTTAATACTGGTTCTTTAAACCTTGTAATTAGGAATTTGTGGGATAATTAGTGCATCTTCAAGCATAAGTCAATTAAGGGTTTAAAAGATTTCTTTGACTAACACCCATTAGTCACACAAATGTGTTACCATTTGTGCTGTCTTTCTTTTTACACTCTCAATATCCTCTGTTAGTTCCATCTGATAAGAGTTTCACACTTGAAAAATATCCTCAGGTAGGACACACAGATGTTCTGTAAGTAATTCCATTGCAGACTAACTACATTTTCCCAGTATATTGCCAACAAACTGAAGTTTGCCATCTGCATTTCTTATCTCTACAAATTGTTACACCTGCATTTGTATGAGTTGACAGATTCCACAGGTGAGTCATTGACATTGTAACAACAATATGGACAATATAGATTGCTACTCACCACAAAGAGGAGGCATTAAGTTGCTGTCAGGCTAAAATATTAAGGTTCTGGCCAGGCATTAAGTTTCTGGCAGGCTAAAATATTAAGCTTCTGGCCAAAGTCCTCCTTGCAAAATAGAAAATGACTCACATTCCCACTAACACAACTCACTCACACGTGGCCACTACCTCTGGGTGTTTAGGCCCTGCTGTTGTGAGTGTGTATGTGTTTGACTCTTTTTCATTGTCCTGTCTGTAACTCAGTGTCTCCTGTATGGTGAGTAGTAGTCTATCCTTTCCACACTGCTGTTATTCCACCCTGGATGATGATGATGATGATGATTTATGGTAGAGGACACTAAACAGCAAGGTCATCAGTGCCCTTGCATTAATGTTATACCAAAGAAGATTTCCATAAGCTATGGAAGGAGATCAATTAACTGGAAAACTATGTTTGATCCCACCACAGGAAACATAAAGCAACACCAGGAAGGTGAGGTTCAGAAAAGCCCGCAATAAAACCCCAGCGAGACACAGTGGGATAACTAAACGAAATCATGGAGAAAATATCTGTAAAGATGCTATTAAGAAAGGGACAAATAAGCGTGGCTGGATGACAACTTAGAAGCACAAAATTTTAAGACACGAACAACGCTCGCCTCGTTATCAGTTAAAATTGAGAGAAGATCCTGTGGGAGACCCAGTTCAACCCTCAGGTCATCATATAGAACACACTCAGTTAAAAGATGTACTGACAGCTGTGTTCTGCATCTCTGACATACTGGGGGCTCCTCCCGACATAAGAGGAAGCTGTGTCTCAGTGGGCAATGTCCCACTCTAAGCTGAGTAAGGGCTACTTCCTCACACCGCCACAAGCAGAAGGAGGTGATCCATGGTCGCACTGAAGTTTTGATGGAATGCAGTTTATTGTTCCTCACTTCCAGCCACTGGAACACCCACAAACATATGGCCTTCCTGTTCATAAATGAAGTGACAGCCCACAGAGGGACTGAACAGCTGGCAGGAGGAGAAAGGAAGCAAGCATTCTTAGCAGCAGCATCAGAAAGTTTGTTACCCTGGATGCCTATGTGCCCTGGAACTCAGCAAAAATAATTTCCTTGTCCACCCTGGAATTTTCATTGTTTCATTGATGTTATAGTCATATGACACAACTTCTCTGTGTTTTGTGATGTGTATAATTTTACATTTCTGAACACTTAAATAAGTTGCCAATCTTTACACCACTTCAATATCTCATCAAAGTCTGACTGGAGATTGGTGAAGCTTTTTCAGATAGTTCTTCGAAACCTGCGTATTGAGTGTGAGATAAATATGGACTCACGGTGAGGCTGACCTGCTAAAATTCCTGGAATCTCTGAATACCTTCTTCCAATTAAATTTTGCAAGGTCCTATTCCAAATCCCATGCCACTTTCCTTTTTTTTTATCTCATCCTCACCGAAGGCCAGCTACACTCTTCCGTCCACATTAAACCTACCAACAACAGCAGTACTTAAATTTTGACAGTTGCCATCCTTTCCATGTCAAACATTCCCTCCCATACAGCCTTGGAATCAGAGGCAAACGTATTCGTTTGAATGCAGACTCTTTACAGCAATACACCACCATTCTCACCTCAGCTTTCACTGCATGTGATTACCCCATCAGCCTCGTAAAAAAGCAGATTTCCTGGGCCATCACATCCAATCATGGTACTACTGATCTCTCCACAAAACAGCTTCAGAGCAAACCATTGGTGACTCAGTATTATCCTGGTCTGGAATGCATTAATCAGCTACTTCGACAGGGTCATGACTTCCTAAAATAATGTCCGGAAATGAGATCCATTCTGTCTGAAATTCTGTCCACCGTGCCTAGAATAGCTTTCCATCGCACTCCCAATCTCCGCAATATTCTTGTCAGACCCCATGTTCCTTTTGCAACCATCTCCTACCCTGTGGCTCCTATCCCTGTGACCATTCCTGCTGCAAGACTTGCCCTATGCACCCTCCTACCACTACCTGTAATAGCCCTATAACTGGCAAAACATATGACCACCGGCAAAAAAACATATGTCATATACAAGCTCTTATGTAAACACTGTTCGGTCTTCTACATCGGCATGACTACCACGAAATTATCAATTAGGATGAATGAGCATAGGCAGAGGGTGTATACTGGCAACTCATAATATCCTGTCGCAGAGCATGCTCTACAACATGACATTCATGACCTCGGCACCTGTTTCACCACACGCGCCATCTGGATTCTTCCTCCAGACACCAGTTTCTCAGAACTTCCGCAGGTGGGAACTAGCACTACAACATGTCCTTGGTTCTCGCCACCCACCTGGCCTTAATTTACATTAATTTATTCCTTCTCAGCATTTCTTCACTCTAACTACACTCTTCTTCACTCCATTTCAGTTTTCTACATCTTTCATTGTCTTTCATGTCTATTTTTCACATCTCCCTCCCACCTCTCTTACATACAATACCCTTATTTTCACTCTTATTAACTTGTGCACGATGTTTTAGTAGTAATCTCTGTCTTGAATATTACCCTATCTTCCACATTTAAGCTCCCAGGTTTTCAAATCTCATCCGATGCAGTCCCCAACAATCAGTCTTCCCTTCTCATCCCATACACCAAGTCTCCCTCGACCCACAGTTCTGAGTGACTTTCCCAAAATCTACCCCTTTTCCTAGACCTCTCCAGTCCTTTTCCTTCACCCTTCTTCCTTCTCCTTCAACCCTTCTGCCTGAAGAAGGAGCCACTGGCCCCAAAAGCTTGCCAGTTACAACAATCCTTTTATGTCTGTGTTCTGCCGTCACTTGGTGAGTAGATTTTTATGTATCCAATTTTATATTTCATCAACAATAAGCAATCATTACAATGATTCCATCTAAATTTAATTGAGTAAGTTAGTGATAAAGTTGCCATTCTGAAAAAAGCTAATGAGTTCTCAGTTTTAATACGAGTTGTGGTCATAAAGTATGAGAATTGTTTAAATTCCAAACATTTTTATCTTGTTGGTCACATGTTCCTGATGTAGGTTTGCATTTTCTACTGTTTACAATTTTTAGTTTATCATCAGCAATCAAAAAGGTTATATACATGTTTTCGAGTGTTCGGTGAATTTTTACTTTTGACAAAGACGGACCAAAGAATTTCCATTAAATTTTGCTTGAAAAATGGAATAAAATGCAGCAGACAATAGTTTCCAAGTGGTATAAACATTTCAAATGGGTGATTCTTGAAAATTTCCCATGTAAAGAGTATTTCACAATGTTTGGGGTTTCAGCCAGATAACACTGACTTCCCGCCATTATATTTTGGCTGACAACCATTCAGCCATCTTAGATGAGTGTTATGCTCTGGAGGTTGGTGGACCACATTGTTAACTTTATACCAAAAGTAGGCATGAAGGCACATGCGCAAAGGCAGCCGGTACATGAACGACCTCTGTTGAGTTATATGCTCTCTTTGAATAATTGTCCACCTATGGTGTGCAGGTGCAGGTGTAATATGATATCACATGACTGCTCTATGTAAGAATGTGCACTTGGTCATAAAATGTTTTATTTTTGAACAAATTAAAGAAATCTTCTGGTGATACATGGATGATACTTTTGTAATGTGGTCCCACAGTGAAGAAGAACTGTCATGCTTTTGGCACCATCTGAATTCTATCTATGAGAATATGAGATTTACAATGGATGTGGAGAAGGGCGGCTGTCTGTCATTTCCAGACTTTTGATAAGATGGAAAGAAGATGGATCATTGGGGCATTCCATCTACCACAAGGCCATGCTCACAAATCTGTATTTGGAAGCATCCAGTTGCCACTGCCCATCATATATTATGGGCGTCCTTCGAACATTGGTGCACTGGGCAAATGTTGTGTTGGATGGAGACAGCCTATCAAAGGATCTGGCACACCTACAATCAGTGTTCAAAGATAACGTATATTCTCTACATCAGATGATCAGCACAGTTTTAAGGAAGAAGAAATGTGACCATCAACATGAGCAAGAGGAGAAGGAGCTGATAAGTCCAGAGCATTCCTCCCATACATCAGCATTTCATCAAAATCAGGCAGAATCATAAGAAAGCATCATGTCCAAGTAATAATTCGCCCACATAAAAAGACTTCTGCTCTTCTCAGTTTGGCAAAGGATGATCTGGGATTGCATAAACCTGGAATATAAAGAATATCTTGTCAGTGTGGAAAAGTCTACATTGGTAACATGGCGCACACAGTACATGAAAGCGCATTGAAGATGATTGCCACACTTGCCTTTCACAGCCCAGTGATTCTGCTATAGTGGAGCATTGTATTGCCACAGGACATTCCATAGATTACTCTGCCATAGAAATATTGGCCTCAACAAGATCCTTCTGGGATTCGATTATTAAGGAATTGATGAAAATATGTTTAGCACAAGATCTTACTAATCATGGTAGCAGCTTTCAACGGGATAAGGTGTAGAACCCAGGGATTTCTTTAATTTCTTCAAAACGAAAACATTTTATGACCAGTGTCTAGTGACAATTAATTTTATTAATTTTGTCATCTGAATTTTTTACTCCACAAGTGCACATTCTGACAGAGAGCACTCTTGCAGTCACATTACACAATGGCCTGCGTGCCAGAGATCAAGCAGTATTTGAAGAGAGCATGTAACTCAACAGATGACACTAGCACATAACTAGACAGAGGTCACTCATGAAGTGACTGCCTTGGTGCATGTTTGTGCCTATTTTTGGTATAAAGATAGTGACATGAACTACCAAACTCCAGTGCAACAGGAATCTTGTGTGTTCTATGCGAGGACGTTTTGTAAACAGTGATCCACATTAAAAAAGACATTGATCACTATCCAACAAAAGGTCTCTACACAAACATGGAACCAGATCCAGCCACCACTTACATCTCAATAGAAAAATCAAGCCAAAATAGTGTTTTATATAATGGAATTAAACTACCACAGGAGACCAAAGACAAAAGTAAATACATGCCCTCAGGAAGAGCCTAAAAATTATTTGTTTGAAAAATGTTTTTGTACCTAAAATAATGTGTAAATTTTGTTGACAATTGTGCTAGTGATTAATTACTGCAATTAAGAGAGGTTTTACAAAAACAGAACAGTAGAATACATTGTCCAAATGGATAACTCAGTAAGACAAGAAATGTATGCATACATTTATATGTGTAATTGTATTTTATGTATGTATGTGCTGATAACATCCATACAATTTATATTATCTATGGATGTATAAATAAAACACTCACCTGAAGATAACTGAATGGTTGTCAGCTGAAATATCATGAAAGGAAGTTGACGTTATCTGGCTGCAATTCTGAAACTTCATGGAATATTTCAAAGAGGGTCGAGATGTTGAAGACGATGATGACCCTGGATGCCCTAGCACATCAATTACTGATGACAAGAGGAAGAAATGAAGAAACTTGTGCTGGAAAATCATCAAATCACCATCAGAGTGGTTGGTGATGATGTCAGCATATCTTTTGCCTCATGACCAGCAATCTTTTCAGATGTTTTCGACATGAAATGTGTAGCAGTAAGTTTGTTCTGAAATTATTGAATTTTGACCAAAAACAATGTTGCGCAGACATGACTCAGGAATTGCTGAATGCAGTTGATAATGATCTAGACCTCTAAAGAAGATTATAATAGGTGACAAAACGTGGGCATGCCATCAAAACCAAGGGCTAATTCACCCAATAGAAACTGCCTGAAGAGCCAAGACCAAAAAAGGTTTGAAGACTTGATCACATGTAAAAGCCCGCATCTCGTGGTCGTGCGGTAGCATTCTCGCTTCCCACGCCCGGGTTCCCGGGTTCGATTCCCGGCGGGGTCAGGGATTTTCTCTACCTCGTGATGGCTGGGTGTTGTGTGCTGTCCTTAGGTTAGTTAGGTTTAAGTAGTTCTAAGTTCTAGGGGACTTATGACCACAGCAGTTGAGTCCCATAGTGCTCAGAGCCATTTGAACCATTTTTTTCACATGTAAAGGTTCTTCTCTCTCCATTTTCTTTTATTACAATGGGATAGTGCATTGTGAGTTCCTGCCTTATGCTAATACAGTCAGTAAGGAATACTACCTGGAAATTGTGTGGTATTTGTAAGAAGTAATCCAAAGAGAAGACCAGAATGATGGAAACTGCACCATGATAATGTTCCTGCTCACATCTCAATGCTAGTTCATGACTTTTTGGCAAAAACATTACATTGGCTCAGCCACTACATTCATTGGGCATGGTTCTCTGCTACTTCTTTCTATTATGGACGCTGAATAAAACCACGAAAGGTCGTAATTTTGCCACCATTGATGAGACAAAAACAGAATCACTGAAGGGGCTGCACACCATAATGAAAAGTGATTTCCAGAAGTGCTTCCAAGATTGGACAAAGCACTGGCACTAGTGTATTATTACTGAGGGGGATTACTCCAAAGCGGCTAATTTGATGTTGTTGAATAAATATTCTTTAAGAAAAACATAAATTCCCATTACTCTTAGATCACACCTCATATTTAGCTGTTGTTTATCTGTTATTATGTTCTTAATATTTACTTGATTACAATGATACTGACATGGGAATGGTCCAATAAGACATGTCGAAACCTATACTGAAATTTTTGGAAGATGACAATGAAAGAAATGCACTGCCTAGATTTTAGCTGCTAAGAGGCAATGCAAGTATTTTGTAAAAAATTTTGAAGTTACACATTTTTGCTGCATGAAGAACAGCTTATAACAGTGGTTTGTACAGTCCTGCCCACCTAGCGTGAATCACTCATGTCGTGCCGTGTTGCAGAATTATCCAGAGTTCACGGACACCAATTTTAAGCACCTAAAGCCTGGTTTACAATGGAGTGAATGAAAGTGAACACATGAGAATGAGCATTTGCAGAAAGGTCACTACCATTCGCTTGTATGTGGGTAGAATTGTTAATACTATAGGGAATGGAAGAGAACATGAAGTAGCGAACATTGCCTATGAATGTTGTGCTATTAGATTTTAGTTTTTGGAGCTAATATTTGGCATACATTATACAACCACAATGTGAAACTTTGCTATTCAGTGAGGAATATTTTGCATGGCAAGAGCACTGTTCCTGTCAGTGTATGCAAAATGGCACAGGGAAGGAAGAATTTATGACATGCATGGAGATCATGCTCTTTACACGGAACTGCATCTCCATCTCTCCTTAGCACTGGTCCAAAATTTTCCTTGTATGTCGACTGATATTTTTCCTTGGCTTCTCATTACCATCAAGGGGAAATTTATAAACAGAACACCAATTACCAATGTTGAGAATCATTTCAAGAGGTGACACAGCTATTTTTTTCCCCCTACAACAAAAATGGTCTAGTGAAAAGTGCGTGCTTCATGACCCAGAGATCCGTTCAGACCACAACTTTTTCACTATGATCTTTAACCAAGCATTCACTTCTCACAGATGTTGAAGTGGCCACAAAAGGCTAAACTGCAGGTCTCCACTTTCTGAATAGGTAACTGGGGAAGGTTATGGACACGTAAGTAGCTGCACTGGCATTCAGTTGAAAGACCTGCAAGAGGCCTACCAGGTACACCAGATAGAATTCTCTTTTGCTCATGCTTGTTAGCTTGTTTGCTCCGGTGAAAACCTGGCTTAAACTATACAAACATTTTTTGAATATCTTCATATCGACAGATCAATTCTTGCACATGTAATTCTGATAAAAGTGGCTAGCAGAGAAAATGAAATCATAGCAGTGTTTGATGTCACAGTCGACTTCCATCAATGAGAACTTGTAATTTGTTGAAATGAAATGTGTCTTGCATTAATACATTTAATAATAATTCCTGTATGCCATTCCTTGTAATAATGTTTAAATATTGTACATTTGATTATCAGTGAAAGAGTTGTTTGTTTATTCCCTGTAGCCTTACAAAAATATGAAGTGTCTACTGAATGACTAAAAGAAACATTTTTCTTGCACTAGGCACACCGGACAAAGGAAAAATTGATGCAGTCAGGCACTTAGCAGTAATCACTAGTTTTATTTAAACGAACTGGGATGGAGTCACAAATGGTCCCAAGTGTTGTCCTGTTGTGCTGTATACCAGGCATACATGATCAAATCCATAAAGCATGGTGAAGAGAACTGGTAATGCACAAATGACTGGAGTTTAAGAATACTGTTCCGCTGATAAACCTGAAATGAGAGGGAGGTATCAGAAATGATGTTGTCTGATAATTTCCTGAAAAATGCTTTACACTGTCAAAAAAATTCTTAATCAAGAAGTTGAATCACACTAGTAGTTCCAGGCAGAATCCACATTACATCTTCAGATTTTTCATCATCCTCCACAAAAACAGAGGTGTCATTATGTACAGACCATGAATCCAACAAAAACAATGAATTAGTTTCTGCAGCTGGTAGGAATACGTTTTGAACAGAATGTTGAAAATTATTCTTCCCCATTTTTCCAGATTTTGATATGTCGATTACAAGATTTTTGCAACTAAATAGTCCATTTTTTATTTTTGGTCCCAGTTTGCATTGTGCTTCTTGAAGACAGATATACAGCTGTGGAAACAGTAAACCACTCATACTTATCACTGGCAATGTTATATATTAATATGTCACAGCACTCATTGATTGGGCAACCAACTCCATCTTTTTTTCACCCCGGTGTGCACACAGTTCTTTCATGAAACATAACTAACCAGTGTTACAAACAGCAGTTGTGGGGATAGCGGCAACAGCTAAGAATTTCTCAGCTAAGAATTTCTCTGTTGCATTGCCTATCACTGCCAGCTGCCCTACATGTTTACGTGGCGTAAACTTTGTAATTTTGCGACTTCCTATTTTGTACGATTTCTTGAACCTGTGTAGCCAGGTCAACAAAGCCTGGAAATTAGCAGTGTTCATGTCAGATGCAATTCAGAGGGGCCAGACTTAGGTGATTTTGGCTGTAAACCATGTTCTTCATATTTCATCATTGCTTAACTGAGAATGTTAGTGGGATTTCACCTTACTGTGAAACTGGAAGGAAAAAAAGGTACTATTAGCAGGTATGCCTTATGAAAGCACAATAAATATTAATTCAGCTTTATCTGTATTGTCAATACTTACCAGTACCACAAAAAGCAACTGGTAATTTGTAATAGATGTTGGTTGAGTGGCTAATTCGAAAGAACAGTAACTGTGTACTGTAGTGTCAGAGAAACTATCAACAAACACTAACCTGAAACATCCTTTACAAATTACGACCCGGTTGTGTCGGTTTTCCTATTAACAAATGTACTGCTGCCAGTAGGGGGTGTACATTTCTAGCACCACCTGATGAGCAACGTATTTGGCAATTTTCAGCTATTTTTTTAATACCTGCATTGCCTCTTACCAGCTAAAGTTTTGACACAGCATTTCTTTCATTGTCTTCTTCCTGCATAAAAAATTTCAGGGTAGGTTTCGACATGTCTTATTGGACCATTCCCTTGTGAGCCCTATTTACAATATGGTACATCCCTAGTTGCCAAGAAGCTGAACACTGCTACTTGCAATGTAACTAACAAAACATTTCAATCCCTGAATCTAAATATTCAGGTAATTCATGGAAAGTGTGACTAATGAGATATATTATGTTTTTAATTAACTTTTGAACTGGTATGGATTGCCAACTTCTTGCTTTGTATTAAGATGGAAGCTTATTGAATGTTTTACCACCAGAGTACATAAGCCCGTTCTGAACCCTAGACAAGGAGATATAGTCTGCACATGAATTATTTTTGTGTATAGTATTGTAACTGTGTAGATCATAATTCATTTGAGGCATATTTTTATTATTGGCAACTAAAATCATTAAGAAGTAAATGTATTGAGAAATGAGTAAAAGAATTTCAAGATCCTTAAAAAGGCTTCTGCAAGCTGTATGGTTATCTTCCATACACAATGTTCTTACTGATCACTTCTCTTGAATAAACACTTTATTTACATTAGGTTCACTGCACCAGAAAATGATTCCACACCACTAAATGATGCCACAAGACAACAGGGAATATAAATATGCTACATACGCCAACATTCTTGTCCTTTAAGTCAACACAGTGAGAGTTGCTTCTAAGAGCATAACACGTTGAAATGAGTTTCTTTATTAATTCATCTATCAGTAAACTCCAAAAACCTTAAAGAATTATGCTCCCATCAATAAAACAGCTTCAAACTTCTGATTACTTTATGAATGAGTTAATGTTGTTAAATATTTGACGTTAAACATGTAAGTGAGGAAAAGTTTAGAAATTATGTTTATAGTTTTTTGAAAGTCACTAAATGTTCTCATCATCAAACCCTGATTTTGTAAGGTCTCAGTAACTTGCACTCTGTTTCAAGCAAAAGCTAGTTTCTCACACATCTCAGTGTTTATGATGCCATATCTCTTGAATCCTGTGTTATACATGATAATTTTGCAGGTACATTCAGTGATATATGTGTATACTAACTGTAAAATTTACTGTGGTGGTATCTGTGTACACTGACTGCAAAATTTGTTGTGAACAGAGTTAGTTGCAAAGAAGTAATAAATTGAAACGTTATGCTTGATGCTGAATCCCATGTTGTTGTTGCTGTTGTTGTTGTTGTGGTCTTCAGTCCTGAGACTGGTTTGATGCAGCTCTCCATGCTACTCTATCCTGTGCAAGATTCTTCATCTCCCAATAACTACTGCAAGCTACATCCTTATGAATCTGCTTAGTGTATTCATCTCTTGGTCTCCCTCTATAATTTTTACCCTCTACGCTGCCCTCCAATACTAAATTGGTGATCCCTTGATGCCTAAGAACATGTCCTACCAACCGATCCCTTCTTCTAGTCAAGTTGTGCCACAAACTTCTCTTCTTCCCAATCCTATTCAACACCTCCTCATTAGTTATGTGATCTACCCATCTAATCTTCAGCATTCTTCTGCAGCACCACATTTCAAAAGCTTCTATTCTCTTCTTGTCTAAACTATTTATTGTCCTTGTTTCACCTCCATACATGGCTACACTCCATACAAATAATTTCAGAAACGACTTCCTGACACTTAAATCTATACTCCCATTGCCAGTCTACATTTTATATCCTCTCTACTTCGACCATCATCAGTTATTTTGCTCCCCAAATAGCAGAACTCCTTACTACTTTAAGTGTCTCATTTCCTAATCTAACACCCTCAGCATCACCAGACTTAATTCGACTACATTCCATTATCCTCGTTTTGCTTTTGTTCATGTTCATCTTATATCCTCCTTTCAAGACACTATCCATTCCGTTCAACTGCTCTTCCAAGTCCTTTGCTGTCTCTGACAGAATTACAATGTCATCGGCGAACCTCAAAGTTTTTATTTCTTCTCCATGGATTTTAATACCTACTCCGAATTTTTCTTTTGTTTCCTTCACTGCTTGCTCAATATACAGATTGAATAACATCGGGGAGAGGCTACAACCCTGTCTCACTCCCTTCCCAACCGCTGCTTCCCTTTCATGCCCCTCAACTCTTATAACTACCATTTGGTTTCTATACAAATTGTAAATAGCCTTTCGCTCCCTGTATTTTACCCCTGCCACCTTCAGAATTTGAAAGAGTGTAGTCCAGTCAACATTGTCAAAAGCTTTCTCTAAGTCTACAAATGCTAGAAACGAAGGTTTGCCTTTCCTTAATCTAGCTTCTAAGGTAAGTCATAGGGTCAGTATTGCCTCACATGTTCAATATTTCTACAGAATCCAAACTGATCTTCCGCTAGGTTGGCTTCTACTAGTTTCTCCATTCGTCTGTAAAGAATTCGCGTTAGTATTTTGCAGCCATGACTTATTAAACTGATAGTTCGGTAATTTTCACACCTGTCAACACCTGCTTTCTTTGGGATTGGAATTATTATATTCTTCTTGAAGTCTGAGGGTATTAGCCTGTCTCATACATCTTGCTCACCAGATGGAAGAGTTTTCTCAGGACTGGCTCTCCCAAGGCCGTCAGTAGTTATAATGGAATGTTGTCTACTCCCGGGGCCTTGTTTCGACTCAGGTCTTTCAGTGCTCTGTCAAACTCTTCACGCAGTATCATATCTCCCATTTCATCTTCATCTACATCCTCCTCCATTTCCATAATATTGTCCTCAATCCTGAATTCCATATACAGCGAAAATGGAAAATGTAGCAAACGATAAACTTTTTCCTGTCATCATCTGTGTGTGTGTGTGTGTGTTAGCAGTAAAAAATTTGAAAATAGGAAATTATGTGTTAAGTATGTCAGAAGATACTAAATGGTTTCATTCTCAAGTACTGGATGAATATAGTCCCGCTATTTTTGGGTCGTGAGCTAGCCTTCCTCAAGATATATATACACAGTTTCTAAGTATAGTACTTGTCTTACTGTGTTAAACCTGTAACCTTAATGACTAGATTATGACAGCATTTTAAATTTTTAAATTCACTCAATAATTATTTTAAATACAAGCCAATTTGCCGTGCATGGTATACTTTAACCACAGCAATGTATGAACAGTTTACAAGCTTAACCATTTGGATATTCTTCCAAAGTTGGCACAAAAGCCAATGATCATGCCCTTTTGGATGGCATATAAATCATTCCATATCATGACAATGACTGCGCTGTTTTCTGTGTCATTCCGCAACACATTTCACATACCCTCCACTGCTAGTACTGTCACCTGCTGTCTGTGAGTGATTATTGCACACTGACAGCAAACACAGGTACTGGTCACATTAATGTGACTGGACTGTGTATTATGTGAAATAAAATCTTCAGTCTGTGTTTGGGAATCTTGTTGTTGTTGTGGTCTTCAGTCCAGAGACTGGTTTGATGCAGCTCTTCATGCTACTCTATTCTGTGCAAGCTTCATCTCCAGGTAACTACTGCAACCTACATCCTTCTGATTCAGCTTTGTGTATTCATCCCTTGGTCTCCCTCTACAATTTTTACCCTTCATTCTTCACTCCAGTACTAAATTGGTGATCCCTTGATGCCTCAGAACGTGTCCTACCAACCAATCTCTTCTTTTAGTCATGTTGTTCCACAAATTCCTCTTCTCCCCAATGCTATTCAGTACCTCCTCATTAGTTATGTGATCTATCCACCTAATCTTCAGCTTTCTTCTGTAGCACCTCATTTTGAAAGGTTCTATTCTCTTCTTGTCTAAACTATTTATTATCCATGTTTCACTTCCATACATGGCTACACTCCATACAAATACTTCCAGAAATGTCTTCCTGACACTTAAATTTATACTTTATGTTAGCACATTTCTCTTCCACAGAAACACTTTCCTTGCTCGAGCCAGTTTACATTTTACATCCTCTCTACTTCGACCATCATCAGTTATTTTGCTTCCCAGATAACAGAACTTATCTTCTCCTGCAAGTGTCTAATTTCCATCATCTGATTTAATTTGACTACATTCCATTATCCTTGTTTTGTTTTTGTTGATTTGGGAATCTCAGCAGTACCATGATGCAGTACCTCCCATTGTAAGTTGTTACTGATTTTGTATGAGTCCCCATAAGTAATCACCACGATGACATTGTAATGAAAATTCACAGCTTGCATCATGGAAACTGTGTAAAAGTTTGCAGTTAACAATCAACAAGCTTATTCATTTGTGAGAGTTCGCGACCACTCGGACCTGTTGTGTAGTGAAATGAATGAAAGTCAATCTGTCTTCCGAACTGTTTCAATTAACATCTAGTGTCATTCTAACATCTAAGTGTCATTCAGTAGTTTTGTAAACTTCTTTGGCTGATAGGAATAAGAGCTATATTCAATAGTTTGAACCTTATACATGTGTTATTGACTCATGCCATACTAAATATTTATAATGACTTTAATAGAGAACTGTGTTGATATGGCAATGTTTTTATGAATTAAGATTGGAGGAAGGATGAGGTCTATGATATATGTTACCACTGAACTGTCACTGGTTGTATGGACTAGCTTTGCTTTAGTGATATACAAACAGAAGAGTTAAGAAGTTGGTCATCATCAAGAAAATCAATTTAAATTTAATAAATGTGTGAACAAGGAAACTAAAAACAGTGGTGTTAGATTCGTTGTTGTTTAACACAATTCAAGACCTATAAACTTTCCAGTTTTGAGGCAATGAACTTGTAGTGAAACCAAGAAGAGGCTAAAACCAGGTTAGTCCCATGATAGCACCATCTGCACACAAGTGCGAGGAGTATTCTCAGCATTGTGCCGGATGTTATCCTCACTTGCGTAATTAAGATTACAGCCCAAGCTGTTATAAGCACACATACAATTACTAGACGATTTTTCCCAAAGTCCTTTCCTAAAGAGCCTAAAATTACAGGTGACATAACAGAGCACTCCACTTGGCTTTAAAATACTAGTTACCTGGTAGTTACTTTGCAAAGAGTTTGCAATGAGTCCTGGTATTCCCTAACTGTGACTTCTATCAAGCAATAACACCTTCTTGGTTTTCTTAAAACTTTTCCCCTACACATAGCTTGCACATTATACTCCTTGTGTCAAACTGCTGCACAACTTCTTGGGTTGTCTGAATGCTTTTCTCATCAGTCTTAAATGCATTGACCCTATTGGAGACAGCTACACTTGAGCAAAAGACTTAAAATATCTCCTGTATATTTTCTCACATTTAGAGGGTTTAAATTTAACTGAGACTTCTGGTTTAAGCCTAACATTACTACTGCAGCCTGCAAAACTGCCAGCTCTACTTGCACTACTGCCAAATCAGTTTGAAGTTTCAACCAATAGTTTTTATTAAATACATACATATTTCAGTGTTAGTTTTACAGCGTTAAATTTAGCTGGAAAAAACCAAAATAGTTTAAGTCAGTTTAAATAAGAATTAAGTATTAAAACTGTTCCAAACAGCTGGATCAATATGTTAATGTATAACTTCACTTGATTTCATATTGCTGAATTTTTTACTTAATTAAAAGATGTACAGATGATGCATGAATTTAAAAAAATAAAAGAAAGTATTTGATAAAAAGACTTTTGTTTTATGTTACTGTCTGTTGTTCACTACCCCTGCAGATAATTTTTCAGTCATATTGTTAAGGATATTTTTATCAGAAATTTTCAATACTTTTATTAATTGTACTTGCCACTCAACTGAGCTATGAGAGAAAACATTGCAAAAATTATGTCATAGCATTACTGCCAAGAAAAATAATTAAAAAAGTATATGTAATATGACAATAATCTATTAGTGAAACATGAAGTAATGATAATATGGTACTATTAGTCTGGATGGGATATTTTCTACGTATCTAATACTGGATATTACTTTTTACTTTATCAGTAATAAGTCATCACTGATAACAAAAATGTTTTGTAATTCACCATATATTATGAAATGGTGATATGATAAACTGACATGATTGCTAAGGTACTATATGTTCCACATGTTAGAATTACAATCCATATGGGAGGAAAAGCTAAGAAATGGCTGGCAGAATTCTTCACTGACACGCTGCTGACTGGTCAACTTCCATAGGAGTTTAAAAAGGCATAGTTAATATCTGTTCTGAAACCTGACAAACCCAGCAACATTGTAGAAAGCTATCGCCCCACTGCCCTACTTAGTTGCTGCTTTTTGAAAGGTTAGTATATAACAGAATAAGTAGAGCTATCCTAGAGAATGTTCCAGTCAATCAGGCAGACTTCAGACCAGGGCATAGCTTCTGCAACCAAGTATGGTCTCTCACATCCTTCATGGAGTCAGGATACGAAATGAAGCAGAAAACATCTGTGGCATTTGTTGATCTAACTGCCTCCTTTGACACTGTGTGAAGGGAAGGCCTTTACAAATTTCTCTGCATCATATCCTGCAGACAATGATTCAACTGATTAACAGCATGCTAGAAGTTCCAAGTAATCACTGGAAGCAACATAAGTAAGGAGAGGAAGCTAAACAATGTATTGCCCCAAGGATCAGTTCTCTCACCATTACTGTTCAATCTATATCTATCTGATCTACCTGACAATTCGTCCAGAAAATTCTGCTATGACAATGACCTGGCTCTAGTTGCACAACACCAGGAAATGAAGACAACAGAAGACATTCTAACCAATGACCTGTCTGTATTAGCTTATTACTTCAAAATCTGGAGACTCCACCCAAGTGTGAGCGAACCAGAAGTGTGTAGCTTCCATTTAAATAATCAGTTGGTGACTGTAAAACTGGAAGTAAGTTTCAGAGACAGAATTCTTCACCATAATTGTAACCCAAAATATCTTGGTGTCATCCTGGACCATACACTATGCTTCAAATGACACCTTCTTAACTTAGCTCAAAAGTTGAGGAAACAACATCCTCCATAAGCTATGCGGAGCTACCTGGGGATCTTCAGCAATGACCCTGCAATCTTCAGCTCTGGGCTTGGTGCACTCAAGTGCTGAGTATTGTGCACCTGTTTGGATGAACAGTCATCATACAAGGCTTGTTGCCACCCAGCTGAATATGACAATGTGCATTATATCTGGTGCAATCAGATCTACTCCAGTTTATTGGCGTCCACTGTTAACCAGTATAATGCCTCCTGATATACACAGATGTACTGCCCTTATGAGGGAATTCCACAAGATCTCCAGGAATTTTAACCTACCCATGCATAGCGACCTGCCACTTTTAAATTGTAAGAGGCTGAAATCATGCCATCCAACTCTGTGCAATGCCACTGACATGGTTGCTAAGGATTTGAAACCCCTTGCAGAATGGAAAGGTTGGTGGAAAGCAGTGACAGATGTGCACCTGCATAACATCTTCTCAGGTACTAAACTTCCAACTGGATTCGACCTATCACACAAGACCTGAATTACTCTAAACAGAATCCATACTGGCCATGGCCGATGCAGGGGATGCTCTCTTTAAGTGGAAGAAGCTGCCTTATTCCGGCTGTGACTGTGGGGCTTCATGCCAGACTGTTCACCACATTGGCAGTGAATGCAGGATTCGAGCCTACCAAGGTGTTGAGGACTTCCTGCTAGCAATTCCAGATGCAGTAGGCTGGATTGAAAGACTGAATATTCAGTTGTAAAGCCAAACTTAAGTTTATTGTGTGTAAATATGTACATATGTTTATGTAATTTATTTTTATGATATGTCTGTATTAGCCATACGCTAAATAAAAAGCAACTTTCTGACAATACTCAGAGTATTTGGTTTTCACACTGTTGAACTTCATTTCATCTAAATGTGTCTCTAATTATTCACAGACTGTGCAACATACTATCTGTGTTGTGAAAGGATAATATAGAAAATAATACTGACAAAACATTTTAAAAATTACTGTATATGAACAACTTTGTTATTGGCTTCTTTGTTACTGGCTTCCATCTTACCTCGGTAAATGTTCCTTCTGTCACAGAGTGGATCTTCATAATGCCCATTCCAATAATGACACATACAGGGAAGACACCAATAGCCCATCCAACACCATCTGCCCATCTTGGATACTTGTAATCTCCATAACTCACTGGAGCATACTCAATCCAGTTGAAGAACAAAATGAACTACAAAAAAGGTTAATATATAAAAATTAATCTTGTCACTATAACATAGAAATTACAATTTTACACTTACAGTTTAAAAAATACTCATGTCATTTTTATGAATTCCAGCAATAACAGTTTAACTATAACATGTTCATAAGTGTTAGAATGGAAGTGGCAATGTAGGTTTATATTACAGCTACGGTATTTAAGTTATCCCTGTAGCTATTCCTATTGTTAAATATACACAAAATGCTTGATAATAAACAGTTACTGAATTGCAATTTTCTTGTTAGTATTTTTCACTCCCAAACAAAACATTTTCTCATTTTCTAGTATATACGCTCTAATTTCAAAATGTTCATGCTTTAACTTTGTTTATATCTTTTGCTAGAAAATTCCTCTACTTACATTTTATTTTAACCCAAGCTATACTTCTTATATCTCAATAGGTACTGGGTGGTTATAATTAAAGTGCAGCTGGTCACAGAGATCCAGTGCGGGCTGCAATTATCCTATGGCAACGGAACTTGGTGGATATGCTAATGTGTTAATGCCCACCTAATTTATGCTGAAAAAATATTAGTTAAAATACTGACCACCAGGTGCAATCTAGCACTGTAAACTGTTTGTATGACACCATGACATCTACACTGTCATTCCACAAGCCGAAGGTGAGTGAACAGAATGGCTATTGAAAAGTGAGACCATCCACTGTTAGTGAAACTGTTTTATGTGAACAGCAGCAATTGCAGTGCTACATTGAGAGAGTATCACTGACTGAAAGGTCTGAGCACAGACCCAACATGGTATACAGAAAAAGATAATGAAATCTGAAAACACTGGTCAGTGGTAGGGGCCCTATCCCAGTGGAAGTTACTGATTATGTTGCTGTTGCTGTAACCGACTGTGCAGCATGTACCCCTGACAGAGCTAGTGCTTGTGCAGTGTCACAAAAATTGTCCATCCCATGATCAAGAGTATGGAAAGTTTTGCAATATATTTTGCACTGGCACCTGTAGAAGATCCAAATGGCGCAGCAACTAAAACACCATGATCCACTGCAAAATTATGAATCTGCTCTTCTGTTTGTGGCACGGACTCACATCACTGACCGAACAATATTCTATGGAGCGATAAGGCACATTTTACACTACAGGGTGCACTGAATACACGGAATTGCCAAATTTGACGTAATGTTAGACCACATGCTGTGCGCGAAGAGCTACGACACTGTGACTGTGTGGCGTGTATTCACAAGCACCTTCATTCTCAGTCTGTTCATCTTTGAAAAGAATACCCCTAGATGACCTGCCACATCTGCATGTTACTGAAAGCTTCTTGCACAGCATGTGATTCCTGCTTTATAAGAGCGCCACTGGGTGGAAACCACTGCTCTCATGCAAGTCTGGACAACACCTCACATTGCTCACCAAGTGAAAGACCCACCTAATGCAACCTTTCATGAACATGGTATCTCCAGAGGTTTTCCGGCATGGCCTACATGATCACCTGATCTAAATCCATTTGACTTTTGTCTCTGGGGATACCTGAAAGAACCCATTTATAGGACACGTTCAGAATCTGCCTGATCCGAAGGCCAGTATACAGGAACATTTTGCTTACTTTCCACTGGGACTGCTGTGAGCAACTGTTGATCATGTCATTTTATGAATTCAGCACCTTATCAACATCTTCAGTGTTCATACTGAACAAAGAGTGTAAGTGGCAGTTAATAACAAAATCAACATTATGCCTTTCTCACTTGTTCGACCTTTCCTGCTCGTGTCCTATTCCATTACAAATAGAAACATTTGTAAATGTCTTTCTTGCATTCACAGCAGCAGATTTGCATCTGGAGGCCAAAATTCAAACAAATTTTTTTGTCGTGGTAAATCACATTATCATATTTACCAAGTTTGCTGTGATATGATAATTACAATACCAGACCGTGTGGGTAGCTGCACTTTAATTATAACTACTCAGTACCTCCTGTATTATCAGTTGGCAACACTTGCTCTGTTAAATCACTTCAATATTTTAATTTTGGCTGTTATATTCTAATGTTTACATTTCATTTCCTTCATTTACATTTTCTTGTACCTCTAGTGACATGCATCATAGTTGTTTTGTGTTTTATATGTAAAGTCTACCATGTTTTTATGCACTATTTTCTGCACGTCTCAAAGAAGTACATGTTTCTATTATACTTAATATTTCTCCATCTACGTACATTCTTTGCAAGCCACCATATGGTGCTTGGTTGGTTTGGGGAGAGGGGACCAAACAGCGAAGATATTGGTCCCGTAGGATTAGGGAAGGGTGGGGAAGGAAGTTGGCCACGTCTTTGGCTGGCTCTGAGCACTATGGGACTTAACATCTATGGTCATCAGTCCCCTAGAACTTAGAACTACTTAAACCTAACTAACCTAAGGACATCACACAACACCCAGTCATAACGAGGCAGAGAAAATCCCTGACCCCGCCAGGAATCGAACCCGGGACCCCGCGCTCGGGAAGCGAGAACGCTACCGCGAGACCACGAGCTGTGGACGCCACGTCTTTCCTTTTACCTAAAGCGATTTAGGGAAATCATGGGAAACTTCAATCAGGATGCCCGGACACAGGTTTGAACTGTTGTACTCCCGAATGCGAGTCCAGTGTGCTAACCACTGTGCCACCTTGCTCGGTATAGTGCTTGGCTGAGGGTACCTCATACCACAACTTGTCTTTCCCTTTCTTGTTCCACTTGTAATCAGAGAAAAGCAAAATTGGCTGTCTATATCTCTCTGTACAAGCCTAATTTTTCTTATCTTTCTGGCCCTTACACAAAATGTGTGTTGAACTTGCCTGTTCTCTAAATTTTCTTATTATTGTTTTGTGAAAATTATGCCATCTTCCCTCCGGGAATTCCAATTTGAGTTCATGAAGCATCCCCATAATGCTTGCATGTTGATCAAACCTACTACCAACAAATCTGGCAGCCCGCCTCTGAATTGCTTCGATGTCTTCCTTTAATCCGACATGGTGGGTGTCCGAAACACTCTAACAGTACTAAAGAATGTGACACATAAGTGTTCTATACATGATCTCCTTCATACACTTATCAGCCAGAACATTACAACCACCTACCTAATAGCCAGTGTGTCTACCTTTGGCACAAGTAACAGGAGTGATGCGTCATGTCATGGAAGCAGTGAGGCCTTGGTAGGTCACTGGTAAGTGTTGGCACCACATCTTCACACACAAGTCACCTAATTTCCATAAATTCCAGTGTGTGTGTGGGGGGGGGGGGGGGGGGGGGTTGATGAGCTCTGACACCATGTTCAATCCAATCCCAGATGTGTTCTATTGGGTTCGTTCAAATCTGGCAAGTTGAGTGGGGGAGCAGCACATCAATTGGAATTCGCCACTGTGTTCCTCGCGAACCACTCCACCATACTACTGGTCTTGTGACATGGCACATTATCTTGTTAAATGCCACTGCCATTGAGAAACATATGGTCATGAAGGAGTGTACGTGGCCTGCCACCAAGTGTGTGATACTCCTTGGCTGTCATGGTGCCTTGCATGAGTTCCACTGGATCCATGGATACCTGTGTGAATGTTCCCCAGAGCTTAATAGAGCGGCCGCCAGCTTGACTGCATCCTACAGTGCAGGTGTCAAGGAGCTGTTCCCGTGGAAGATGATGAATTCGCACCATAACATTAGCATGATACAGAAGGTATCTGGATTCATCACACCTTGCAATATTCTGCCACTGTATCAACATTCAGTGCTGATGGTTGCGTGCCCATTTCAGTCGTAGTTGCTGATTCCATGGTGTTAACAATGACATGTGCATGGGTTGTCGGTTATGAAGGCCCATTGATATTAGTGTTCAGTGCACTGTATGTTCAGACATGCTTGTACTCAGTCAAGCATTAAAGTCCAATGCTAATTCTTCTGCCACAATTCACCCCCTGTGCTGTTTTACCAGTCTTCCCAGCCTCTGATGTCCAATGTCCAACATCCAACATCTGTAATGAGAGGTGGTCGCCAAACCCCATGTCATATGTTGAAGACACTCACCTCAGTGGTCCTCAAACACCCAACAAGTTGTGCAGTTTCCAAAATGCTCAAGCTGAGCCTCCAGGTCATCACAATCTGCCAGCAGTCAACTGATTGATTGTGCAACTTCCTCAGTCTACACACGGACAGCACACTCACTGATACTATATCCACTGTGCATGTGTCTGATTAACAGTCATTCCTCACCAGGTGATGCTGCTATCACCTAGACAAATTTTTGTCAATAGTAGGTCACTGGTCATAATGTTCTGGCTGATCAGTGTAGATGAGCCACACTTTCCTAAAGGGCTCCCAATACACCAAAGTTGGTCATTCACCTTCCCTACTACCAATCTCAAGTGCTCACTCCATTTCATATTACAACATTATGCTTAGGTATTTAATCAATGTGACTGTGTCAAGTAAAACAGCACTAATGCTGTATTAGAGCAATAGGAGATTGTTTTTCCTACTCACACACATTAACTTACTTTTTTTTTTACTTTTACTTTTACAGCAAGCTGCCATTCATCCCACTAACTAGAAAGTTTGTCTGTCATCTTGTATCCTCCTATAGCCACTCAATGATGACAGCTTCCCACACACTACAGCAACACCAGCAAACATCTACAGACTTACACTCACTGTGACCATCAGATCATTTACTGTTGCATATTTAGAAAATTGAATGCATGAAAGGGAAGAAACAGAAGCTAGAATGACTATGTTTGCCTAAAAAGTGCAAAGAAATTACCACCAGCAGGGCATAATCGGGCATGTCAGGATGTCAAAATGGAGCTGATGAAGAAATGCAAGGCACGGCAAGATGTTGGCGTTGATCATATATGGGCACATACATGAGGGCTCGCAGAACAGTGGCCGGAAGTGCCAATGTGGAAGGGGCTACTTGACCTGACATAGTGTAAACTTGGAGATGGCATTACCTATAGAGGAGCTGAGTTCATACAGGCATGCACGAGAGACATCTGTGTAGGCCAGGCCCAGGTTCTGGAAGTGTAGTACTCGCTCTGGCTCCGCTCGTGCTCATACTTAACTGCATACCTCTCTCTATGGGAAAGTACAGTCAGGAATAGTGTAGTTTCAGTCAAGTCATTCATTCACTTTTTGCTCAGACAAGCATTAAAGATTATAATTGTCCAAGTCTTGCCTTTTGTTCACATATTTCTTGACCGAGTTCCATAATTCCTTCAAAACGTTCATTATGCCATTCCCACATTAGTTATAGGACTTTTTCTTTTCTGGTGTCAGATGTGGAGTTGCTCATCGATTAGCATGTGGTTGTTGCCATGCTATGTGACATTGGAGTAGGTCAGTTCTATTTGTAACATCAAATCTGCTCAGCCCGACACTATGTAAAACGATGGACTGAGTTTGAGAACCTGTTTTGTATTATTTGAACAACCAGAATGCAGACCAGTGGCAGAACCAGGAACCAGGTGAATTAAATAGTGTTCCTGCCATCCTGCTCTCATGAAGAAGAAGGTAGGCTCTTCAGTGCCAAGGAATGGATGGCACCAGTAGAAGAAAGAAGAGGAGGCCATGACTACCTCAGCAACAGATGGTGCCTAGGAACAAAGCAGTCATCCTGGCAGGCATCCAGGCAGCATGGGGCAACAGTAGCACAAGTTTACAGACAGTGCAGTGGCACTGGCAGCTACAGACAGAAGCATGAAGTTATGGATGATGGTTCAGGGCAGCAGAAGGCACACATCATCATCATCAGCAGCAGCAGCAGCAACAGCAGTGGTGACAATGGACAACAGCACAAGGGCAATGCTTCATAGCATACAGCACACAGCAGCAGCAGCAGCAACAGTAGCAGAGGAGTTCCCACTGTGAGTTAAAAAGCTAGCAGGCATGTCATATGATGTGATAATTCTTTCAAGGAACTAATGTGCATGAGTCACCCAGAAGGCAATCCTTTAGTTACCAGATTTGCTAAAATTAATAGCTCAATTCTTTAATGACACTACAACCACTCTAAACAAGTTCCTTGGCTATTATATTGTGTTTGAACTTATCAGTCCTGAGCAGAAAGATACCTTGTTAAAATTCGAGAAAATTAAAATATTTGTTTCAGCATGCAACAAGTTGTTAGTTTTGAGACCTACCATACTACTAGAAGAATATGCCAGCAAAAGTACACTCCATTTCCATGCTTGTCTGATGTTTGTCAGTTGGCAAGAATTTGGAGAAAGCACAGCACAACTGAGCTCAAAGTTGCGTAAAATCCAGCAGCACTTAAGGGAAATAATTAGAGGTACTATGTGACATTCAGAATTAGAAGGCAACCTTGCACTTATTTGGAAGTTGAGCCGAGCAGTGTTTATCCGTGGGATTTATGATAATAGGATAAAGACAAGAGTGTGCATGCACAGTGAACAGTTATCTTTAGCAGAGGTTATAGATATCGCTCTGACAGACGAGAGTGCAATAGCCTTGGCCCGAGAAAAGATGATCACCTGAGGCACTGGTGTGGTGCCAAAAAGAAGGCTGAAAAGAAAGCCCAAAGTACTTCATATGCAGGCCATGCAGTGTGAGATTCTTGTATGAATAAAAGAATATGGAAGGTAGGGCCAGTAATATGAGGAAATTGTAGGGAAACAAATCAATCGTGGGCAATGACATGTCCATGGTGTCAGTGGTGAAGTCATATAAGCTCACATGCCAAGATGAATGTTTTAAATGGAATCAAACCAGTCACAATGCCAGAGACTGCTCAGAGATCACTTGCTATGAATGGAACCTGCATAGGTCAAGTAAAATCCAGCAAAACTAAGCAAGGGCATAAGAAAACAGTCAACTTACAAGCTTACTGAACTGGAGTGGCAAGAAGGCATTAATAACTGCCTGAAGCTTCTCGTGGATAGTGGGGTGTAGCTAAGCCTAGTTTGGCGAAGCTGTCTGAGAAATGGCAGAAAGTATAATCCAGCCAAATGTATTAGGATTCAGGAATTGCTAACACACTTGCAAATACAGAGAGAGAACTGTAATCCCGACATGAAGGATGGGGAGCAGAATGCAAGTGAAGTGTTACTTCCATGTAATTGGAGAAGATGTGGAACTTCTATTTGATGGGCTACTGGATCAAGGCTTCTTCAAGGGAAATGGAGTTGTTATCAGTTATGGTAACAGAAGCCTGTGGATCCATGAGGCATGGATCGAAATGAAGATAGAGCAAGAATGTGAGCTCAGCACAGTGAAATTAGTATTATAAGTCATGACTTCTAGATATGGTTGCACAGATACAAGAAAGAGAATAAAAACAACAGAAAAAATTCAGACATGGTGCAAAAATCTTGTAGAGAATTGAAGACAAAGTTGCAGAGTGAGATCTGCATCGTACATTTAAAGGAAAGAGAAGGCTCTTTTGGGAAAGGCTTATTAAGCATGGAGCAAGAAACACATGGAAAGGTGAGAGCGAGTAGGATAGGAAACAATTAACTGTCGAAACACAACAGAGGCAGACAACAGGGATTATCAGAGAGAAGCAAACAGGGCATACGCAAAATGAAAAAAATAGGGCACCAAGATGAATGGCTGTGCTGAATAAAAATAGGGGTAAACAGAATGAGAAAGGTATTCATTCCAAAACACAAGATCAACAAGGGTGCTTGAGGCATTAGCTAAAATAGAATAGGGAGAATGCTTAACAAGTGTGCCAAACACTACAGATGAGAGTGTGTCAGCAGACTGCCCACAGTTGGTAGTGGAAACAATACCAGAGTAGGCACTGATGTGGGAATCATTCAGAGTGAATTGTGTTGGTGAAAACAAGCCACAGTTGAAAGCAAGAGTAAGTGTACTAAAAGAGCACATCCAAGTAAGTCATCTGAATGCAGAAGAAGAAAACAGCTGTTATACAGCTATGTACCATGTACAGCGAAATTTTCCATTCACCGATATACAAACTGCGTATACACATAGTATCAGACACAAAATTAAAGTGCTACCAGAGGCAGAGAGTAGGGTAATTTGCTCATGGCCCTACAGCATGCCACAAGCACTAAAAGGAGATCCATCGAGACATTTGAAAGGTATTAAGGAATGACATGATAGTGCCAAGCACAAGTGGTTGGAATTTTCCATTAATTTTTATTCAGAAACGGATGGATACCACTGGAAAGCAAAAATGGTGAACAGTCACTGAATATGATCTCCCTAAATTCAATATACCCACTGCCATGAACAGATAAAATTCTTTACAATCAAGAAAGGCAAAGTATTTCTCATCCCTAGATTTAGTGAAGGGTTATTACTGGATCTTATTACACTGAACAGGATCAAGAAAAGATGGCTTTCAGCATGCAATATGGGCATTACAAATACAAACTAATGCCCATGAATCTGAAAACAGCTCAAAGTACATTTCAGAAGTTGATGAATTCCATTTTGACAGGATCACAAAGTGACAAGTTGTTCACCTCCCTAGGGGAACCCAATAAGCAGCTAACAGAAGTATTTGAAATATTTAGACTCCATAATATAATGCTGCAGGTGTATAAATGTGAATTTTTGTGAAATGAGGTTTGCTATTTGGGACATATTGCATTAGCCAAGGGCTTGAGGCTAAACCCATGGAAGGTCAAAGTTACGAAGTCCATAGCATCAGGACTTTGAAAAGAACTACATAATTATCAGAAACATTTGCCAAATGTCTACTGGAGCAGTTTTGAGTTGGGGGAAAATCGGAAGGGACTTACTTGTTGCATACGCCTTGAGGTCACTAAATAATGTAGAAAGAGGGTACTGTGCCATAAAATGAGATGAATCCAACAAGGTGGTGTCAATCCGATCATTTACCGGTTCTTCCACATTTGGATAACTGAGCGTAGCATTTTAACAATTACATTGCAGCTGACCATTGTCGTGAATTCTTTACTAATTGTTGGAGTGCGCGCAACTGGCAATTCACATTGTCAGTAGGTGTGTGATTCTTGTGCTACACTCATGTAGTTAAGACAACAGTGCAAAAACTTCTGCTGGCACCTGTTACTTCCAAAGTGTAACTGGTAAGTTGCTATATTATTGCTTGCATACGAATGTCTTACATGATACAGTTTCGTTTTTTTTGTTCATTGCTAATACAGCTTAGTCACTATGTAGGCCTAATTACAAAATTGCATTTTTGTAGGGTGAATCCGATCACATGAGTATACCAAAGGTTCTGGGACTAACATGAAAATCAAACTACAAACCAGAATTTCTTCTAAATGTAGTGAGAGCTGTCAAATCGGGAAAATTAAGCATCTGGAAAGCTTCAGAGCAGTACACAGTTCCATATACCACATTAAGTGACAAAATTCAAGGCAAGGTACAAATAAAAAGTAGGTGGCCAACCAGCATTAACCAACACCACATTAAGTGACAAAATTCAAGGCAAGGTACAAATAAAAAGTAGGTGGCCAACCAGCATTAACCAACAGTGAGGAAAAAAGCCTGGTTGAAGGATTATTGTGTTGTGTGAAATGAGAGTTTCCTCTGAGGAATATAGGCATATCTCAATGAAGCAGGGAGGCTTGAAAAATGATTTTGTTACAACTGAGCTGGGCATGAGTGGGTAAAATCTTTTCTGAAAAGAAATAAAGAACTAATGATTAGGATAAGTGAAAATGTGAAGAGGGCAAAGGCAGCAGGAACAGGAACAGGAACAGAGCATTAAATTTGTGCTTCTACCACCTAGTTCTACTCATTTGTGTCAGCCACTTGATGTTAGCCATTTGCTGAGCAATAAAAGATTTTAGACTGTACATGTTTTGCAGATAGCTCCTGATATTTACTGTTCATAAATCACTAACGTGAGTAGATAGTATATCAAACCTGTCACCCAGGTTGATTAAGTTTAGGTTAAAGCTGGAGGAATATGACTATCAGATCATGTATAAAAGTGTCACCTATGCGCTCTCATGAGTGAGAGACGTCGGGGCAGCTGGTGCATGACAGGAAGATGACAGCAGTATTGGTCAGAATGCAGCAGAGGAAGCTGCAGTAAGGGTCAGCTACCGACAGGCAGTTAGAGACAGCAGTGTTGTTGATGTGGACAAGCCCGCAGTAGGTGTGACCACCCAGGACACAGAGCACAAGACAGTTAAGCTGAGAACAAAAGAACATTATGTTCTGAAATGTGAAAGCTGTGTCAAAGATATAGAAAATTATATCTGAAAATGAAAGGCAGCTGAACCAAGAATGGCATAAGAAATAAGTGAAAATGAAAAAGTTGCAATATTAAAACAGTTTCAAGACTCTTCCACTTGATGTGTCATTTTTTATACCTTTAAAACTAGATTGGAGAAATGGTAGCTGAGCCTATTGAATGGCAAGATGGTAACACAGTAGCAAGGGTATTATTAGAGAAAATTATACTGAGGTATGGAATACTGTCAGCATTGTTGAGTAACATGGGAATTAATGTCATGAGTGAAGCTATGAAAAGAGTATGTAAACTGATTCATATTGAGAAGACATATACTGAGGTGACAAAAGTCATGGCATACCTCCTAATATCGTGTCAGTCCTCCTTTTGCCTGGCATAAGGCAGCAAATTGATGTGACATGGACTCAACAAGTCGCCACAGTCCCCTACAGAAATACTGAACCACACTGTCTTGACAGCCATTTGTAACTGTGAAAGCGTTGCTGGTGTAGGATGTAGTGTAAAAACTGGCCTCTCAAGTGTGTCCCATGAATGTTTGATGGGATTCATGCAGTACGGATGGCCCCAACAACATACCGAATGGACCGCTCAGGCTTGGCATCACGTTCTCTTCACCGATGACTGTCGCATATGCCTTCAACCAGACAATCGTCAGATATGTGTTTGGAGGCAACCTGGTCAGGCTGAAAACCTTAGGCACACTCAGCAAGTGCAGCAATGTGGAGGTTCCCTGCTATTTTGTGGTGGCATTATGTGGGGCCGACATATGATGCTGGTGGACATGGAAGGTGCCATAACAGCTGTATGATACGTGAATGCCATCCTCCGACAGATAGTGCAATCATATAGGCAGCATATTGGCGAGGCATTCGTCTTCATGGACAACAATTCACAGCCCCATTGTGCACATCTTTTGAATGACTTCCTTCAGGATAATGACATCGCTTGACTAAAGTGGCCAGCATGTTCTCCAGACATGAACCCTATCGGACATGCCTGGGATAGATTGAAAAGGGCTGTTATGGATGACGTGACCCACCACCAACCACTCTGAGGGATCTATGCCAAATTGCCACTGAGGAGTGGGACAATCTGGACCAACAGTACCTTGATGAACTTGTGGATAGTATGCCACGATGAAGACAGACATGTATCAATGCAAGAGGATGTGCTACTGGGTATTACAGGTACCAGTGTGTACAGCAATCTGGACCACCACCTCTGAAGGTATCGCTGTATGGTGGTACAACATGCAATGTTTGTTTTCATGAGCAATAAAAATGGCGGAGATGATGTTCATGTTTATCTCTATTCCAATTTTCTGTACAGGTTCTGGAACTCTATGAACCGAGGTTATACTAAAAATATTTTTGATGAGTGTAGTTTGTGTGCTACGTATTATAGAACTGTATGTAATCCTTCAGTCATTCACTTATTTATACCTTAATGGTGATAATATGTAAGTTATGAGTGGGCTATGTTTAATCATTGACATTCCCAAATATTTAACAAAATTTTGTAGTGATATGTGGGAAATGAAAGCCATTGATTAATGTTTACACAATTTTGGAGCTGATTTTACAAAATTATCCTAATGACAAGGTCTTAAAAATAGCTACAAAAGAGTACAAACATGTCATATCATGAAATTTAATTACTGATAGGTTCTATGAATGGCATTTGGAAATGATTTACAATAGTAGTTTTACTACCTTATTTATTAATGAACCTCATTATTGCATCACGGAACTATTCTTTGGGGATATTAGGCACCACTCATGGACAGCTGCCTGCAAATCTCCTTCGTTTTTGAATCTCTTACCTCACAGTGTATCCTTCATGTTATTGAACAAAGCATCATCAGATGGAGCAAGATCTGATTAATATGGTGTGTGTGCCACAACAATGAACCTCCATTAGTCAAATTTGCAGCCAGGCACTGCTGGTGTGGGGCCACGCATTTCGTTCTGCTAGCGAATCCTGTGATGCAGATATAAATAGCCTTTTGTGTGGGAGCTTCTTGACAACCCACTGCAGATAAATATTTATAAATATCTGTTGTTTTGGCTCCTTTCTTGCACAGAAACCATGTGATCCATCTTTGAGCATGATATTTGCCTTCCATAGCGTTCTCTACTTAACAACAAACAAGTCCTGCCCTTTCACTATGCACAGTGTTCACAACTGATATCCAGCATCTGCATACTGTACAAGAATCAATACATCACCTTATGAGAGGACATGCCTATTGTTTGAGTGGCATTTGTAAAACAACACAATTGTAAATCATTTCCGAACATCTCTTGTAGTATTTTTCTTACCAATAAGGCTGCAGGAGTTACAATTTTCCACATCCACCTCCAAAAAAACTTCCATGTTTCTGATTGTGGACCAATCATTTCCTGTATATCGGCAAGAAACCTGTTAGCACCATAGACCCAGGAAATGATAATACATTCCACAATAGCTATCAATAGGACTGACCAGTTGGCTGCATATTTGTCCACCAACTGGAGCCAGTACATACCACTCTGAAAATAAATATTACCAAATATTAATGCGATGTATCTTATTTTATGTGTCAGTTAGACATTAAATATGATTTAATATTTGTAATTTTTTGTGCTAACAAAATATGTAGAACATAACATGCTGTCATGTGAACTAACTTCATATAAAACACTTTGAACTGACAGTCTGCAAACTTTACAGGTTCGTTAAAGTTAAGGTCACATGCCTCACATATGATGGGATTTACAGGTGAGAAGGAGTTTTATGAGACGGAAATAAGACAGATGGCTCATTTTTCACATCTCATACTGGTAGAGATAATACTTTACCACATTCAATAACTGTCTGAGGTAAATTCCTTCCCTTTCAGGAACTAGTAACACTTAATATATCTGTGTCTGTTTTCTCTTCATTCTGAAAACTGGTCTGGTGCAGCTTTCCATGCAGTATATCCCGTGCAAAAATTTTCATCTCTGGATAACTATTACAACATATACCCACTTTAACCTGCTTACACCACCTTGTCAACACAACAGGTGGGGTCATCTCAAGTAGGGATGAAAGTGACTTGCCCCTCCTTTCCTACCTTTCCCAATCCATCCCTCCATTTCATTATTATGGGATCTGAAGGTCCACGACAGAACATGAATTCCGTAAACCAGCACAGTACCTCTCAAAAACCCTCTAAGAAATCAGTTTTCTAGATATGAAGATCTGAGCACTGCTAAAGACAAATGAATTCAAGTGTTATCTAAACAGAGGCATTGGTAGCTGAGTGAGCAGCATTTGAATCTTTTAATGATGTCACTGGTTTGATTCTTGTTAACCACAACTTTCATTTTTTAACTTTACTTTATATTTCACATTATCAGCACACTGAAGTGTTAATTAACAAATACTGAACAGTAATTTTAATAATAACATTCTTTCATTTTTAATTGCTAACTGCATGAAAATATGAGTATTCATAATTACTTAAAAATTGGTAATAAATGAGATTGTTGTGACAGTGCCCTCAACATTTAACAGTGCCACCACAACAGTACGTGCAAACGGCGATAGAGGTGCTCTGCAACTCGGGAGCGCCACCTAGCTACAAACGGCGCCAGCCGCATGTCACGGCACGGCAGTCGAATGACAGATACTGAGTTGTTCGCATGTAATCAGCTATTGTTCTACGTTTGTATATCCACACAATTATTGGTGATTAAAGGTTATAACACTTTTTGGCGACGAGGTCGGATATTTTTTTTTTCACTGCATTGTGGATTTGTGTGTTTGTGATGGGGCAGACATGGAGCAGCTTATGCAAGTGCTCATTGAACAACAAACACAGCTGACGGCTGCTATTCAGGTGTTGTCGACGTTGCTTACTCATCGTCTGTCTTCCTCTTCTCTGCCTCCATTCCCTCCTTATGATGAGGCCGCTGAAGACTGGGAGGATTATGAGAAGCGTTTGCGGCAACACCTCTTAGCTTTAGGCGTTGTTGACGCTCCTATGCGTAAGTCGTTATTTTTATCTTGGATTTCCCCATGGATCTATCAGCTGCTATCTCAGTTAGCCCCTTTGCGGGAACCTGCCTCTCTGTCCTTCCAAGAAATGTGTGACTTATTGTCTAACTATTACCGAAAAAACACCCACGTCGTTGCCGCCCACGTGGCATTCTACCGGTGTCGTAAACAGCCCCATCAATCTTACCGGGCTTGGGCGGCAGAACTACACGGTCTGAGTAGGAAATGTCAGTTTGTCACGGACACTCATCATGAGTCTTATGCTGATTCAATGGTTACGGATGCTATTCTACGGCTTGCTCCTGATAAAGAAGTTCGGCAACGTGCCCTACAACTGCCAAGCCCGTCGTTGTCGGAAGTTCTAAGCATCGCTCAATCCTTTGAAGTGTCTCATGCTGCTGGTGCGCAAATAGACGCGTGGTGTGATGTAGGCGCTGTACAGTCAACTTTCGACACGGACAGTTTGCCTGTTTCACAGGAGAATGAAGATGTGGCGGTGGTTCACTTGCATAAACAACGTTGTGTTGGCCCACAACGCTCACAGCGAAAACAGCAACCACAGAAGCAGGTTCGTTCCACACTTCCTTCTTGTCCACATTGTTTCAAACAGCATGACAGGGCCACGTGTCCAAAATGTTGGGCCACGTGTAATTCATGTAGGAGAAAAGGCCACATTGCTTCTGTGTGTCAGTCCCCTAAAGTTCCTGTCAACGAGGACGAGGCATTGGACATGGATGTTAACTGTGTGCTTTCTCAAACAAATAAGTTGTTTGTTACTGTTTGTGTTCTGGATAAAGACATTCGCATGCAAGTGGACACTGGCTCTGCAGTAACTCTAATTAATTCTCGCACGTATTTGGAGTTGGGCTCCCCTCCCTTGTCTCCAGTTACGTGAAATCTGAGAACTTACAATAAACAGAAAATGCCTATCATTGGCGATTTTGATGCTTCCACTGCCTACAAGTCTGTTGTTAGGCCCCTCACGTTTTATGTGGTGGATCATGCGGGCACTGAAAACCTGTTCGGTTACGATGCTTTCCAGTTGTTCGGGTTCTCCATTGATGATGATGTGCACCTCATATCTGAGGATATTCCGTATCAACAGCTGTTCTGAATTTTCGTCCGTGTTCTCTGCTGGTCTGGGTCGTGCCAAGGATTTTGAAGCCCACATTACTCTTAAACCTTCAGCTCGCCCTAAGTTTTTCCAGGCACGCCCTATTCCGGTGGCATTGCGTGCACCTGTCAAGGCTGAGATAGACAGGTTAACAGCTTCAGGGATTCTCCTTCCTGTTACCTCCAGCGAATGGGCATCGCCAATCGTCGTGGTTTCTAAACCAAATGGGAGTCTGCGATTGTGTGGTGATTTTAAAGCCACTGTCAACGCTCAGAGCCTCTTTGACACTTATCCTCTTCCCCGTCCTGAGGAGTTATTTACCAAGCTCACTGGGGGCCAGTTCTTTTTCAAACTTGACTTATCAGAAGCGTACCATCAGTTGCCATTGGATGCTTCTTCCAAGGAATTTCTCGTCATCAACACTCCTTGTGGGTTGTATCAGTACCAGTGGTTACAATTTGGCGTGCCAGCCATTTTTCAGCGGTTTTTGGAACAGCTCACGGCTTCCGTTCCCGGCTGCATAAATTATCTGGATGACATTGTTGTCATGGGGGCCTCCACTGAGGAGCACCTTCGCAATTTGCGTTCACTGTTTCGGGTTTTGCATTCGGCTGGGTTGAGGTGCAATCTGGACAAGTCACAGTTCTTCCAACCCTCCATTGAGTATCTTGGTTTCCACATGTCCCGTGAGGGTATACGTCCTCTACGTCAGCACGTTGCGGCCATTAACGCTCTACCCCGGCCGTCTACGGTCAAAGAACTTCAGGCGTTTCTAGACAAGATTGCTTATTATCACAAATTCATTCCATCCGTGGCGGCAGTAGCTCATCCTCTGCATCAGCTGTTACGCAAAAACGTCCCTTTCTGTTGGTCTGACGAGTGTGAGCAGGCTTTTGTCCGCCTGAAGGCTCATTTGCAGTCGGTGCCTTGTCTTGCCACATTCCGTCCAGGTCAGCACTTGGTTCTGGCGACTGACGCGTCACAGTATGGCCTGGGGCTGTTCTCGCCCATCGGTATGAGGATGGGTCGGAACGACACATCGCCTATGCTTCCAAGACCCTCAACGATGCGCAACGGCATTACTCTCAAATAGAAAAGGAGGTGCTCGCTATCATTTATGCTCTAAAAAAGTTCAGCGTTTTTTTGTATGGTTCTAACTTTCACCTCATCACCGACCACAAGCTGCTGGTCTCTCTGTTTGGCCCATCGGTGTCGCTTCCGGATAAGGCAGCTCACCGCCTGCAACATTGGGCCTTATACTTGTCTCGTTTTCACTATGAGATTCACTATCGCCCCACGGCCCAGCACGCCAACGCTGACGCATTGTCGTGATTGCCGATGGGCCCCGACCCGGTTTTCGATCATGATGAACTACTCTGTTTCCACATTGATGGGGAAGAATGTCGTGCGGTCGAGGGTTTTGCACTTACAGGTTCACAGGTCACGTCGGCTACTGCGCGGGACCCGGTCCTGCATCAGGTGATTGGTTTTGTTCAACGGGGTTGGCTGGACAGGACCAAGGGCCGGGCATTGGATCCCCTTCGCAACTACCATGCCTTGCGCCTTCGTCTGTCTGTTTGTGATGGTGTTGTTCTTCTGGCCACGGATGGCGCATCTCCACAGGTCGTGGTGCCAGCCTCTCTTTGCAAAGATGTTCTCAAACTGTTGCATGATGGCCATTGGGGTATTTATCGGACTAAGTCCCTGGCCTGCAGGCACGTTTATTGGCCCAGTATTGATTCAGACATTGCCCACATGGTTGCTGCGTGTGGTCAGTGTGCTCAACAACTGGCTGCACCTCGTACAATGCCCTCTCCATGGCCTGATCCGGTGCAGCCATGGGAACAGGTGCACGCTGACTTTGCCGGCCCTTCCTCGGTACTTATTGGCTACTGTTGATTGATGCCTTCTTGAAGTTTCCGTTTGTTGTTCGATGTCCGTTGCCCACCACTGTGGCGACGATGCTGGCTTTGTCCAAAATCTTTGCGCTAGAAGGTCTTCCATCCACGATCGTCACGGACAATGGCCCTCAGTTCTCTTCGCAGGCCTTCCGTGATTTTTGTACTGGACAAGAGATTCATCATGTTACAGCACTGCCTTTCCATCCGCAATCAAATGGGGAGGTTGAGCGCCTTGTCCGCACTTTCAAGAGCCAGATGAAAAAATTCCTTAGTGATTTTTCCACAGATGACGCTCTGCTGCAATTTTTGAGTTCTTATCGCTTCACGCCTCTGGGTGATCGCAGCCCTGCTGAACTCTTGCATGGCCACCAACCACGCACTCTACTGCACCTGCTTCACCCTGTCAGGCCTTGTACTGTGTCCCCTAGTGCGGGAAAATACTCAGTGGGCGCCGACGTGTGGGCACGAGGGTATGGATCTCGCCCTAAATGGATTCCAGGGGTGGTCAAGGCTCTTTGCGGCCGCCGGCTTTGTGAAATACGTACGGACGATGGCCTGGTTGTTCGCCATTACGACCAGATGCGCCGATGAGTGGTGGCCACGCCGGTGCCACCGCCTTTTCCTTCGCCTCCACCAGCCCGAGAAGCCAGTCCTGTCGCTGCGGCCGATCTACCATACGTGTTGATGCAGCCGACGTCGCTGCCACTTCCGAGTACGCCGTAACTGGCCCCAGTCGCGACGCCGCCTTCTCCGGGACCCATCTCGCTGGAGCACACCCCCAGGTCCACGACACCTATGGATGCTGCTCCAGAGTTTTCACCCATCATCTCGTCCAGGAGGCACGTTCCACGCACGAGCTTCCATCCTGGACATTTGCGACCATACTCTCGTGTCTCTCCGCGGGATCTTCTCAGGGCCTCACAAGAGGCCATGGATGTCTCCGCACTGTCCATGTCTCCAAAGAAGTGAGTTTTTTTTTCAAGGGGGGAAAAGTGTTGTGACAATGCCCTCGACATTTAACAGTGCCGCCAAGACAGTACGCGCAACTGGCGATAGAGGCGCTCCGCATCTCGGGAGCGCAGGAGCGCCACCTAGCTACGAACGGTGCCGGTCGAATGTCACGGCACGGCAGTCGAATGACAGATACTGAGTTGTTCGCATGTAACCAGCTATTGTTCTACGTTTGTATATCCACGCAATTATTGGTGATTAAAGGTTATAACAGAGATATGTCTTATTGTTAAAAAACTACATATAAAGTTTCTAATATCATACTTGTATTTATTCATGATATTTAGAAATGAAAAGTAACTTTTTTTCTATTTGATATTTGAAACTTATGTGCCAAATTCCAATCCATTACTAATAGTCACATTTTCATCCAATGAGTAATTAAAAATAAAAGTTGTTATCTACATTTTATCTTAATTTTGATGCAATGTTTCTTAAAAACATTCCAATTTTAATTCAAATCAAAGCAAAAAAAATGGACAGTAAAATTCTCAAAATTTTGAACAGTTAACAGTGTTTGGGTCTTCAAATCTTCAAAGTCAATTTTTTCTAGTGTTTTGTGAAGTTCATTTACTTTAGGAATTTCATGTCTTGGCACTGACATTTAAATCCCATAAATATGAGAGACATCAAGAGGACAGAGCAGTCAATGAGGTCCCCTTGTTAGTGTCTGGCTTACTTTAGTTGTTCTTGCTTTAGTGCTGCTTAGCAAATGCTTCTGTCGTAAATATTGTCAAACTAAAAATTGAAACACTCCAAAGTTCTAAAGTAAGGAACAATGATCAAAGGTCAACATAATAACATGTAACAATGATAGGAGCATTAAAAATCTAAAAAATAAATAATAATAAATAAAAAATTTAAAAAATGCTCCAAAATAAACTGAAATGCATCTTATTAATCACTCCTGCAAATTACTTGGACACCTAAATTTTGAGACTGGAACTTCTTATTGGTAATGTAAGTAAAAATGTTGTTCATAAAATAACCTCCATAACAACAAAACAGAGTGTTACTGTCCTGCAGAGGTATCTATCACTTATATTTTGTGATGCGCACACTAACAGATAACTTCGACACAACAAGAGACTGGGTGCAGACTTACTACAAATTATCATTTGTGAATACAAATCAGAGGATAAATATAAGCAGTACGATTGTCAAAACTGCTGTTTTTTTTTTTTTTTTTTTTTTCAAAGCCTTAATTTTTTTGTATTGGGTGTAAATTGTTTGGTTGTTACCATTTTAAGCATATGTTGCGAAAATGTAGCAATTACTAATGTTACTTGGTGGTTCATGCAGAAACTGTTCACTGTACTGTTTACTTGTGGATTCCTTTATTAATTCCACAAGTTGCTTTTATTTCATTCCTGAAGCATATATACAAGCTACCTGAGAAGTGTTTGTACCTCTCTTTACTTTGTACAGTTGGGGAAATAAACAATTGTGATTCTTCCATCTCTTCTGGTGAATTTTATAATAAAATAGCTAACAGATGTATTGCCAGATTTTATTGTACAAAAGGCACAATATTTCAGCAGGAGGTCCTGCTGTCAGCAACACCAGGTCTTCTGATGAACTGATACGTATGTGTGTGTGGGGGGGGGGAGTCAGTTTGGGGAAGCCTTATATTCCCATCTCCACTATCCCCACTGTCCATATGCCACTGCATGAATTTAGGTGATAGCAGCAGCAGCCCTGTCAATCCCACAGGTCAGTTCTTTATGTTGGTTTAAAATTCCATTGATGCAGCTAATTAAACCAAGAGTGGGGTACCAAACTATGTTGAGTTTATCATGGTTGACAAGTTGGTCCCCTGGTTTGAATCTCAATTCACTCCTTGCAAATGCTGCACAAGTAATGAGATGGTGGAGACAGAACTCTGGTGTAGTTGTACTCCACGTCATGTATTTTGGAAAGACTTCTACAGCTGCAAACCACTTTGTTACCTGTATGAGAGACTGGATTGTTGGAGTCATCTAGACTACTTCTGACGCCCCACAGAGCACGCACACAAGCTGATAAATATTGAAATTTGAACATCTTTTGGAGGAACCACCTATAGGAACTCCTTTCAAGACTATCATCAACCTGACCATCAGTGAATTGGATAGGAATGTTACTTTAGCCCTGGCAAAGGGCCTCAACATTGCACTCACACCAACTTCAGACAAGGGCAATACTATTTATATCCTTTCTCACAAAGATTATATTGAGAAGATGTGGAGCCTGCTGTAGGATGAGATGTACCAGAAGATAGATAGTGATCTGACCACAAAGACAGAGAAGATATAACAAAGCTATGTGTATGTGCAGTACAGGCATATTGAGGGGGTCAGAATGGGCAGCACATTCTCGTTGGTAGTGACTAACTTGTATGTAGAACATATCAAAGATGAAGCACTTGTATCACTATCACTGATATCGACCTGCTTATCCTGTATACTGGTATCACGTTTGTAATATGGACACATGGAAGACATGGGCTAAACAGATTCCTTAACACCTCAACTCCCTTCCACAAATATTAGATTAATGATATAGACTGAAGTGGACATTAAGCTACTCTTTCTGGGTATCATGATGAAGAGGAAGGCAGATAGATCTTTGGATCACAGCATATACTGCACCCAAAGACTCACACTGACTTATATCCACATGCCGGCAGCTACCACTGTCAGCACAGAAAACTGATGTACTTAAAACCCTAACACACAGAATATGTATGCTCTTTGAGCCAGAGAAGGCACTCTTCAAGAAAAATGGCTTCACTGATGGACAGATTCAGTAGGCACTATATGAAACTCCTGCTTCCCTAGCCTCCAGACTAGGGAGGAACAGGAACAGAGAATTTCCACTGTATTTGTGCCACACATGATGGCATTATTGGGGAAAGTAAGATACACCCTCTAGAAACACAACATTAAGACTTTCTGCCCATTCACTAAGACACGAGTGTTACCAAGGATGATCTTACACTTCACAAGGCCATAGTGTATCAAATCCTCTGCTGGCATGGCAACATACGAAGGTGTCAACAGAAGAATGTGCTAAACCTTAATTTACTAAGAATTGGACTCATAATTTTATGTGTCGCGTTTCGAATGTGCCACATGCTGGTTAAGTAGTGGTTCCCTAAGTATCACTAGAGACCACTATCTACTATGCATATTTTGTATTATTGCATTTATGTTCTTGTCTTTGAATTTAACCACACATATAAACTGCAAAGTCTCAAAATAAACCTTTGTATGTTAGCGCTTTCTTCTGTTCACAGACATGCACTGTTGAAGACTGCTGCTGAAAACATCAGTGATATACTCATTTCATGCAGTCCAGAAAGTCAGCAGCCAGGAAACATTGCCTTTGTGAAATGCATGGGGTGAAGTACCACTGCACCAGAGCTCTGGCTCATTACTGGAACTGCATCATTAAGGAATCAATTGAGATTCAAGCCAGGAGCCAACATATCAACTGTGACACATGCTACAACCTTAGTACAAGTTAGTTTAATTATAATCAAGAAGGAAACTTTTAACAAACAACCTTAGTACAAGTTAGTTTAATTATAATCAAGAAGGGAACTTTTAACAAACAAAGGGAACTGACATCTGGAATTGATGGAGTCACTGTAGCCATGAGACTGAAACATGGTGTGAGTAGCAGACAGCTTGCTGCAATCGACACATTGGCAGCAATGCACTTCTAGGAACCGACTATGGATGGAACACTGCAGGAAAGTGGTAGAGGTGCAAGCAACCTCCATGCCACCAGACGATCATTTTATCAGTACACCTGGTGATGGCGACATGACCAATACTGAAATATGATTCCCTTTGGGCACAAACATCTGGCAGTCCACTTGTATATTATTTTCTTAAATAAATAGTTGTTTTATTGATAACTCTTCTCTGAAGCTGACAAGAAGCATTGTTGTCAATATTATGTTGTTTTGTTTTAGTACTGCTTTATTTCAGTTGTGGTGCCATGGCTAATGTGAGTGGATGTAGTCACACTGTTGAGGAAGGATTAGTGATGAGGGTAAGGGTAATTGTGCGTGCTAGAACATCCACAGATATGAGATAATGAGCATTTTATAGGTTGCTTTGAGAAGAACCCACTTCATAAAGCAACCCTGCCTAATAGGGAGAAACGTACTTTTGTTTCAAACAATGGAAAATCCAGGATGAAATGTAACAATATTATGAAAGGAAAGTTGCTACTTACCATATAGTGGAGATGCTAAGTTGCAGATAGGCACAACAAAAAGACTGTCACAAATAAGCTTTTGGCCAGCAAGACCTTCATTCAAAACACACATGCGCGCGTGCCCACACACAGACACAACACACACACACACACACACACACACACACACACACACACACGACTGCAGTCTCAAGCAACTGAAGCCACATTGTTTCAGTTGCCAGAGATTGCAGTCAAGTATGTGTGAGTTGCATTTGGTGTGTGTGTGTGTGTGTGTGTGTGTGTGTGTGTGTGTGTGTGTGTGTGTGTCATCTATTTTCGACAAAAAAGGCCTTGCTAGCCAAAAGCTTATTTGAAACAGTCTTTTTGTCATGCCTATCTGCGACTAAGCACCTCCACTGTATTGTGGGTAGCAACTTTCTTTTCATAATATTGTACTTTTGTTTCAGGCAGTTTAAAAGACAGACTACACAGTGCACATAGAAAAAAACATGAGAGTAAACATGTGCTGCTGTCACTTAATCAAATGAGCAGTCTTCAATGAAATCCACTAGCAAAAGAGCATCTGAACTTCAAGTACCATGAACAATAATGCACAATATCTTTAAAAAAAGATGTTAAAATACAAGGATTTAGACTGATCCTTGTGAATGAATTGTCTGACAACAACATGGAGCTGCAAGTTGCATCCTCCCATGCTTTGTTAGCACAATTTCAAAATGTCATACCTTGCTCACGAGTATTACCTTCTGATGAAATGTACAATATACTGCAGTTCACATATAAGGAACGTGATTTTCTCCTCTAAGGATAATTCCCATTATGTGCAGGGGTTTGAAAGGAATCCACTTCATATAATGATATGGGCCAGGATGTCATGGCAACCTTTATTTGGACCACATTTTTTTGAAGACTAGTTGGATAGAACATGTTATTTGGACATGTTGGAAACATGATAATATTCAGGTTGAACATAAGGCAGTCGTGGATCATACGTGTTTACAGTAGGACATACACTCCTGGAAATGGAAAAAAGAACACATTGACACCGGTGTGTCAGACCCACCATACTTGCTCCGGACACTGCGAGAGGGCTGTACAAGCAATGATCACACGCACGGCACAGCGGACACACCAGGAACCGCGGTGTTGGCCGTCGAATGGCGCTAGCTGCGCAGGATTTGTGCACCGCCGCCGTCAGTGTCAGCCAGTTTGCCATGGCATACGGAGCTCCATCGCAGTCTTTAACACTGGTAGCATGCCGCGACAGCGTGGACGTGAACCGTATGTGCAGTTGACGGACTTTGAGCGAGGGCGTATAGTGGGCATGCGGGAGGCCGGGTGGACGTACCGCCGAATTGCTCAACACGTGGGGCGTGAGGTCTCCACAGTACATCGATGTTGTCGCCAGTGGTCGGCGGAAGGTGCACGTGCCCGTCGACCTGGGACCGGACTGCAGCGACGCACGGATGCACGCCAAGACCGTAGGATCCTACGCAGTGCCGTAGGGGACCGCACCGCCACTTCCCAGCAAATTAGGGACACTGTTGCTCCTGGGGTATCGGCGAGGACCATTCGCAACCGTCTCCATGAAGCTGGGCTACGGTCCCGCACACCGTTAGGCCATCTTCCGCTCACGCCCCAACATCGTGCAGCCCGCCTCCAGTGGTGTCGCGACAGGCGTGAATGGAGGGACGAATGGAGACGTGTCGTCTTCAGCGATGAGAGTCGCTTCTGCCTTGGTGCCAATGATGGTCGTATGCGTGTTTGGCGCCGTGCAGGTGAGCGCCACAATCAGGACTGCATACGACCGAGGCACACAGGGCCAACACCCGGCATCATGGTGTGGGGAGCGATCTCCTACACTGGCCTACACCACTGGTGATCGTCGAGGGGACACTGAATAGTGCACGGTACATCCAAACCGTCATCGAACCCATCGTTCTACCATTCCTAGACTGGCAAGGGAACTTGCTGTTCCAACAGGACAATGCACGTCCGCATGTATCCCGTGCCACCCAACGTGCTCTAGAAGGTGTAAGTCAACTACCCTGGCCAGCAAGATCTCCGGATCTGTCCCCCATTGAGCATGTTTGGGACTGGATGAAGCGTCGTCTCACGCGGTCTGCACGTCCAGCACGAACGCTGGTCCAACTGAGGCGCCAGGTGGAAATGGCATGGCAAGCCGTTCCACAGGACTACATCCAGCATCTCTACGATCATCTCCATGGGAGAATAGCAGCCTGCATTGCTGTGAAAGGTGGATATACACTGTACTAAAGCCGCCATTGTGCATGCTCTGTTGCCTGTGTCTATGTGCCTGTGGTTCTGTCAGTGTGATCATGTGATGTATCTGACCCCAGGAATGTGTCAATAAAGTTTCCCCTTCCTGGGACAATGAATTCACGGTGTTCTTATTTCAATTTCCAGGAGTGTAGATCCAGCACACACAGTTATTCAGGTGATAAACAATTCTGAGGTTGATGGACTTGTATATTATTTCCTTAAATAAATAGTTGCTTTACTGATAACTCTCCTTTGAAGCTGACAAGAAGCATTGTTGTCAATATTATGTTGTTTTGTTTTAGTATTGCTTTATTTCAGTTGTGGTGCCATGGCTAATGTGAGTGGATGCAGTCACACTGTTGAGGAAGGATTAGTGATGTGGGTAAGGGTAATTGTGGGTGCTAGAACATCCACAGATGCATGATTTAGCAACATCTTCAACACTAGTTCAAATGGCCAGCATGGATCCTGGATCTCCCCATGCCAGGCAACTCATTATGGGTTACAATCGAGTATAGGTGGTTCAATATTGGTACAAGATTAATGAAGAGTTATGGAAAAGTGTTGAGGAAAACTTGTAGCGTTAATTCCTCAGATGCTCTGCATGATGGTGCACATACAGGTGAATACATAGTTTTTATGTACTCCAATATACAATATAGTGTTGTAACCCTTGTATATAATACAGTATTTTGCACTTGACAGATTAAAAGAAAACAGTGGTTCAATAGGTGAACGTTATGACAATATGGGCATATTTTAGTCACAAATCTTTCTTCTTCTTCATTCTGTAGCAATCAATTCAAGGAATGGATGGCAGCAGTCCTTAAATCACAAATCTAATCAAAATAAATAATCAGTATTAAGATAGGTTTTTACTCACTACAGAAATGAGGTGTTGAATAGCAGACAGGCATATTATTTAATAGTAGACTAGATTTAACAGTCCACTATTAAATGTGTCTGTCTGCATTCAATGCCTCTTCTATGTGGTCAGCAGCAATCTGTCGTAATACTTATAGCATTATTTCATCACAGGTTCTCTTTTATACAAAATAAAGGATAATGTGGTCAACAACAAAGAGTAGATGAAATTCACTATTACCATTAAAAATTTAGTAATATCTGTTTGACACTATGTGTTAAAAACTAGTAAAAATTATTTGACTCATCAATAGTAATATGTTCAAATCAGGAAATTAAACAATTGCTAATGTTTATTGGCAATCATCTATAGTTTTGTCACTCTCAGATATTGTAGATGTTCACCATGAGATAATATTTTAGAAATGGGTTTCATACTTAATGCTAAGTAACTTTGCCCACATGCTTATCATTGATCTTGTTTCAGATATGAAATGGCAACATAAAGTATTGAGGATACAATTTTGGTATTTACTGAACTGATGCAGACAGTACACAGTTAATAAAAGTCATCAAAATAGATAAAATAATAACTCACATTTGTTGTAAATATAAGGCCACCAAAGTATCCAAAGACAGATACTACCATAACCACCCATATCTTGTAGCCCCTCAGACTTGGAAAACGGTCAAGCAGGGCTGTTGTAACAGTCTCCATTAGAGCAAACTGAAATCAATTATACAAGTAGGGCTATGATAACAGAAAAACAATTTATATTTGAAGGTTAGTAGTATACCACTTTCTACCAGGGAGAAATGGATTATATTTCTTAAAGTTAAGGTTTGGTTCGGAGTTCACTGGGAATTTGAAATCAATGATGAGTGTTACACTGACACACAGTTAAAATTCAGTGTCCTCCTTCTCTCTACATAATTCTTTATTTTGTGTTTGGTGCTCTTACCTCTCTTTTTGCTTCTCTCCATTTCTCTCATCCAACCATCCTCCACTTCTATTTTATTTGTTGTCTATTTATTTACTACCTAACTTATAAATCCTATGGTAATAATTTGACTAAATAATTGACAGTAGAATAACAGAACACAAATCTGCAATAATTGGGATGCTAATATTTCCTGCTTTAAATGTAATCCACTTGCACAAAATAAATACACACATCAAGAAAAGTTTTGCATCACCCTGGTTCCCAGAACTCCTGAAGATAAACGTTGACTGTGGATATTGTATTACAGACACAGACCCTTTGACTGTTCAGAGATGTCACTAAACCCACATAAAGCTGTAAATATTAGATAGAGGAGGTCCGACAGCTGACCAGTTCCAGTCATTCCACCAGTGAGGAGGTACACGGCTCGTGTTGCCTGTAGGTCAACCATGCCTAGATGGTCAATAGCATGGTTCAATCGCATCTGCATTGTTACTTTGTGCCAGGAAGGACTCTCAACAAGGGAAGTGTCCAGGCATCTTGGAATGAACCAAAGCGATGTTGTTCGGACATGGAGGAGATACAGAGAGAGACAGGAACTGACGATGACATGCCTGACTCAGGCCGCCCAAGGGCTACTACTGCAGTGGATGACCACGGTCTATGGATTATGGCTCAGAGGAACCCTGACAGCAACGCCATGATGTTGAATAATGTTTTTCGTGCAGCCACAGGACATTGTGTTACAACTCAGACTGTGTGCAATAGGCTGCATGATCTGCAACTTCACTCCCAATGTCTATGGTGAGGTCCACCTTTGCAACCACAACACCATGTAGCATGGTACAGATGGGACCAACAACATGCCAAGTGAACTGCTCAGAATTGGCATCACATTCTCTTCACCAATGGGTGTTGCATATGCCTTCAACCAGACAATCGTCAGAGACATGTTTGGAGGTAATCCAGTCAGGCTGAACACATTAGACACACTGTCCAACAAGTGGAGTGAAGTGGAGGTTCCCTGATGTTTTGGGGTGGCATTATGTGGGGACAACGTATGCCTCTGGTGGTCATGGAAGGTACCGTAACGGCTGTACGATACGTGAATGCCATCTTCCGGCCAATAGTGCAACCATATCGGCAGCATATTGGCGAGGCATTCGTCTTCATGGAAACAATTCATGCCCCCATCAGTCACACCTTGTGAATGATATCGCTCGACTAGAATGGCCAGCATGTTCTCCAGACATGAACCCTATCGATCATGCCTGGGATAAAACTGTGTGCCGGACCGAGACTCAAACTCGGGACCTCTGCCTTTCGCAGGCAAGTGCTCTACCCACTGAGCTACCCAAGTATGACTCATGCCCTGTCCTCACAGCTTTACAGCTTTACTTCTGCCAGTACCTCATCTCCTACCTTCCAAACTTTACAGAAGCTCTCCTACAAACCTTGCAGAACCAGCACTCCTGAAAGAAAGGATATTGCGAAGACATGGCTTAGCCACAGCCTGGGAGAAGTTTCCAGAATGAGATGGTTGGTAGAGTACTTGCCCACAAAAGGCAAAGGTCCTGAGTTCAAGTCTCGGTCAAGAACACAGTTTTAATCTGCCAGGAAGTTTCATATCAGTGCACACTCCGCTGCAGAGTGAACATCTTATTCTGGAAACATCCCCCATGCTGTGGCTAAGCCATGTCTCTGCAATATCCTTTCTTTCAGGAATGCTAGTTCTGCAAGGTTTGCAGGAGAGCTTCTGTAAAGTTTGGAAGGTAGGAGATGAGGTACTGGCAGAAGTAAAGCCCGCGAAAGGCAAAGGTCCCAATTTCGAGTCTGGTCCGGCACACAGTTTTAATCTGCCAGGAAGTTTCATATCAGTGCAACTCTGCTGCAGAGTGAAAATCTCATTCTGATGCCTGGGATAGACTAAAAAGGGCTTTTATGGATGACATGACCCACCAACTACTCTGAGGGATCTATGCTGAAACACCATTGAGGAGTGGGACAATCTGGACCAACAATGCCTTGATGAACTTGTGGATAGTATGCCACGACGAATACAGGCATGCATCAATGCAAGAGGATGTACTGCTGGGTATTAGAGGTACCGGTGTGTACAGCAATCTGGACCACCACCTCTGAAGGTCTCGCTGTATGGTGTGGTTTTCATGAGCAATAAAAAGGGCGGAAATGATGTTTATGTTGATCTCTATTCCAATTTTCTGTACAGATTCCAGAAGGCTCGGAACCAAGGTGATACAAAACTTTTTTTGATGTGTGTATATCCTATTGCAGATCACCTTTTAAATTATTCAAAAACTACATCCTTCACCTGAAGTGGGGGAGTGTCAGAGATTCCATCAGCATAACTGCATCCTTCTGTACACACAGCACGATTCACAAGCAGGTTTCACACAGCATAAACTACAAAACCACATAATTATCTATGAACTGGCTAACACATATCAATCTGGAATACTTTAACAAATTTTGTCATCTTCATACCTTGAAATGAGATCTAACCGATCTAGTAATTTTTCATACCGCCTAAGGTAGCTTTCTGTCACCTTTCCAACCATCACTGCCTCTTACACACACCCCTACCCTGGACCAGTTTTCTTGCTACTCATTTCATATCTTCAGAGAAACACACAAAACACTCACAAAAATTTTTGCCCATTCATTTTGTATTCAAGCCACATTACGGTCCACTAATTTTCTGCCATGCCCGCGCCTGCCCCTTCCCCTCTCGTAATTACAAAATTGCACAAAAGGAGTTTGAAGAGCTGCTCACAGCCAGGGTAAATCAATCTTCCAAAAGCCCCTTGACTTCAGCGCTTCACGCCGTTCCCAAGAAGGATGGTTCCTGGTGCTCTTGCAACAATACCTGCACCATACCTGACTGCTATCCTCTACAGACTGCACTAAAGCCTACACAAAAATCCTAGTTGCCCTGGAGGACATTGAGAAAACAGCCATAATCACATCTTTTGGCCCATTCAATAGTGCAATCATGACATCCAGCCTATACAATGCCGCACAGGCATGGCAGCAATTTTTAGACAATATCCTCCGAGGCGCATTGGGATGTTTTGACTGCCTAGATGATATACTCATCTACTCCAGGGACCCTACTGAACGCCACCAACACCTAAATGAATTATTTTCCCTTCTACACAAAGCTGGAGTGATCCTCAGCATGGCAAATGTGTTTTCCAGTCAAGCAAGATTGAATTCCTCAGGCACTTAAGTCTCTGCTGCCAGCTCCCGTCCCTTCCCCAAGACAGTACAGGCAGTAGCAGACTTTCCATACTCTACTACGTCCAAATGGCTTCAGCAGTTTCATCAGCATGGTCAACTCTTTCTGTCAACATCTTAAGGACGTCACTGCCATCCAAGAGCTGCTTACTACAGCACTCTTCCTTGGACCAGGCCATGATTGAGTGTTTTGAAAAAGTAAATGGCACCTCACCAATGTGGCCCTTTTGGCCCACCCAACTGCTCCCCTCACAACAGTGGCAGTTGTGAGCCAGATGGCTGTCAGGGCCTTGCTACAACAATGTGTGGACAACGTCTGGCAATCACTCAACTTCTTTTTTTCCAAGCTCTCTGATGCACAATGCCACTGGGGTGCATATGACCATAAGCTGCTCATAGTCCACAAAGCCATCTGCTCTTTCCGATCTTCAGTCGAGGCACATGCATTTACGATCTTCACAGACCAATGCCCACTCATCTCTGGTTTCTACAGATGACATAAATCAGATCTCACCCAGACCTTTTACGCTACAAGAGCACATTGCACAATTCACTACTGAGGTCTGGCATGCTGCTGGCATCAATAAAATTGTGGCCCATTGCCTTACCCGCTCCTGTGCCATCATCCAACTCGCAGACTATAATTCCATGGCTGCTGCTCAGGAGGGTGACTCGCTGACACCCTTCAGAATGCCGACTCTGGTCTCAATCTCCAGCTAGGATTCATAACCTGCTCTGACCACAAGATCTGGTGTGATGTCCTCTTGGATCCTTCACATCCTGGTGGTTCCACCGATCAACCCTGCCCCTTTCTCCTTCCTGCCTTCTGAAAACCACATTTGACCATGTCCATTGCCTTGCACACTCAGGTAATCCATACTTCTGCCACCCTCATGAAACAACACTTTTTCTAGTTGGGCATTCAACGTGACAGCAACAACTGGGCCCAGTCCTGTGTTCCGTGCTAAGATCGGACAGCATGTTCACTCCCCTGCAGCTGCCTTCCCCTCCCCCCCTCCCCCCCTCCCCCCCCCCCTCCCCTTCCCTTCCCCACACAACACCATTTCATGCACATACACTAAACACTGTCGGCTCACTAACCTCCTCCATTGGATGTTGATATCTGCTAACAATTATCAACAGATTTACATGCTGGCTGGAGGCCACCCCTATCCCTGATATTTCAGCTAAAACTGTGGCTGCAGCCTTCATTCAGACCTGGATATCCAATTTGGAGACCTCCATGACATTAGTACAGATCACAGGCACCAGTTCACCCTGCCTTCTTCTGATCTCCGATGGCCACCTGCGGCTCCAATTTCCACCACACCACCAGCTACCACACTGCAGTAAACAGCATGGTGGACCCATGCCACTGCACACTTAAGGCTGCCCTTACATGTTATTCTCCGAATGGTCTGCTACCCTATCTCTAATACTTCTAGGCCTACAAATCACACACAAAACCACAGTCACTCACCATCCCTGGCAATTTTTTGGAGGCAACCCCACTTCCTCCTGACAGCACCATCCCAGGTTTTGTGAAGCAGCTCCAAGGCTTCATGGCCCAGCTGCCACCAACACCTCTGCAACATCATGGTGAGCATCATACCTTCATCCACCGTGACCTCACAGCACGCTATGGGTGGACACATACCAGCCATCATCTGTACTCAATATTTGGCCCCACCTGGTGCTGCAACATGGGGTCAAGATGTTCTCCATTTGTCTGAAAGGGGTGCAAGAACTGTCTCCATTGACAGGTTCAAGCCAGCCTATGTCCCAGAGGCCTCCCTTCACCACAGCACCACTGAGGTGAGTTGCCCCCACCTACTAATGGCCCCAGTCACAGCACCACTAGTCCTGACTCAAATACAATGCAGGCCAACACTGTCCTCTACACTGTTCCCGACATGTCATTGCCGATGCCGTGTCTGATGCACCCCAGGCCGACGCTGCCTCTGGTTTACCACCAACTGCCTACATGATTGACTCATCTCCCAGCACCTGGGACCCTGAAGTCACCATCGCACTGTCCTTTCACAGCCTCCATCCGATGCAAACATTGCTCTGGCTCCACCACAGGTGCCCACCACTCCTGAAAGAATGCCATCACCACCACCACTAGCACACCAATGGAGCAGCAACACCATTTCAGACGCTCCCAATGCTGCGCACAGGAGATGCCCATGCCCTTCCTTTCACTGGAAACCATAGCATGGTCACAGCAGTGACAACTCGTGCATGCCCCCCCAGCAAGCATCCTGTCAGCTCCAAACAGTCCTCTGCATGGCTAGCACCTATGTTTCCCTCTCAGAAGGGGGGGGGGGGGGGGGCACTGTGTGGCATCTCCTTCCATTTGCCTCCACTTGCAGCAGCAAACGATGGGCTGCACTGACTGTAAACAAGTGAAAAATGCCTACCAGTCAAGGTATTACCGCATCTCCTCAGCAGCCTCACTGATCACTCCCACTGCATGTAGATAATACACTACCAAGCTTTCTCGATGCTACACATGCTGAACTGTTGCTTGGGCAGTCTCTTCTCCCACTTTGATCAGGCACCATCTCCTGGCTGTGCTCTTGCCAGATCGCCCCACGCAATGCCACATGCCTTGCATCGTCATCTGCTGTACTTTGCTGGAGTATGTGTATACAGCACAGTTTTGCACCTGCATCCAAGGTCAGCATTTTTTGTGGTCCGCTTAATGAGAGGAGTGCTACTGCATCTTCTGTGGCATCTTCTCAAGCAATGTTCCCTTGGGAGGCTTCCCTTGACTGTGGCTGTACCAAGCCCGATGTTGGACGTCTGGTTCATCCTGCTGATATCAGCACCTGGAACACTGTGTGCAGTGTGGTGTACATAGTGCAGTGTGAGCCAGGCATGTTTATTACTGTTCCATCCCTGACCGTTTGGCACCCCTTTACTGCCAAGCACATCACTGAAGCGAATCTTCTCATGCTGTCAGGTGACTCTGAACAAAGTACTGCAAACTATGCATGGTCTGCCCTCTTCAAAGACTCTGCCACAAGCAAGGACTCACCTTGATTAAGAGATAGTAACTTATTAAATTTTATTGTAGTTGTTAGCTTCTAGGAATACTATCTCTAAACCAGCTCACATGCCTCTTTTGGCACATCTCATCACCTATTGTTGTCTTTGTTAATTAGCAGGCCTCTTTACATATGTGTGCCCCTAAGGGACGTAGAAGGGAACATTTAAATCATTCCTTCAGGACCTAATATTTTTGCAAGATTCTTCTTTCTCACTTTTCAAAATCTTCTAACACTGTTGTGCATCTTCATAAAAGTGGTGTTTCCAACCCACAGGGGACTTCTGATTTTACAACTGTATTATAATTCCTTAATTTAACATCACTAGAAAGACACTTTTTACTGTAAAGCCATCTAACTTCCATGTATGGTGTTTCCTTCTTTTCAGTTCTGATTTTAATTGCTTCTTTTTCACTTTTTATGTTTATATTTTGACCCAGATATTTAAAGTTGTCTGTTTTTGTGGTGTTGTATACTTGATTTATAAAATTCTTGATGAGTTACTCTAATGGTAATGTATTCTATCTTCTCAAACAATATTTGCAGACCTGCATTTTCAGCTATCTCCTTCAGTAGTTCTAGTTTTTTCATTGCATTGTCTAAGGTTCAATTTATTTCTTCTTTTGATCTACCCAGCTTTGTGAAGTTAATTAATCTTTGGTTTTTTCATTTATTTTCCAATGTCTTATAACCTTTTTCAGAACACAACTGAATAACAAAGATGGCAAATGTCTCCTTATCTGACTCTTGATACAATTTGGAAGGGACTAGATTCTGTGTTTGTAAGAGTTTGTTTAGTTATTTCCAGAGTTTTCCTATCTACTGAAAATTCCTTCAAGGTTTCAAGGAAGGAGTCCATCTATTGAAACATATGCCTTTTTTTAAATCAGCAACTATAAGCACTATTTTTTATTAGATATTTTCATGTAACTAATTATTTGTTTAAGGTTTAGGGTTTGCTGTGGACACGATTTGCTACTTCTAAATTCAGCTTGATACACTCCAGTTTGTTTATCCAACTGAGCATTTAATTTGTGCAGAATGAGTTTCAATAATATTTTGTATTCTAAGGGTAGTAATGAAATTCATCTGTAATTTCTGATATCTGTTTTGACCCCTTTTTTAGAAGTGGGTGAGTTAATGCAACCTTCCAGTTTTTTGAGATTGTTTCAGTGTCTCAGACATAATCTGGTTTTTCTTTTGTAATTCTGATAATGAGATCTTCAACAGATTTTAGAATTTCTGCTGTGAGACTGTCTTCACCTTGGGCTTTATTAGTATTATTATTGAAAGTGCATTTGTGCTTTACCATCTTGTAGATAATTAGTAGAAAATTTTCTGTGCTAGGCTATGAATACATACGGCGAGCAGTATCACATTTATTTACCATTGGTTAGTCACCATTAGTCTCAGGTAATCAAAAATAATGTTTGTTAAATAGTTAGTCACAGTTAATCAGGCATAATTAGATTCAGTTGCAAACAGTCACTATTCATCATCAAATCATAGATTTAGGTTAATAATAATAATAATAATAACCAGTGCTTCCCAACCTTTTTTGGTTCCTGACACCTTTAAAATTTCAGAATTTTTCTGCAGCACCCCAAGTCAAACATTGGTCCCTCCAATGAAACTGAAGTGCACAGTTGGTGCTGTTAGCTTAAAAATATAATTATGAAACATATATTTTAAATTTATAAATTATTTAGTGAACAGATTTACCATTAATATACTTAATAAGATGAAGGAGCTTACTTTTCTCTACACAACTTCTAAAATTGTGGAATCAGATTGAATATATCTATCCTTATTCCTGTTCCACATTAATTTTTGAACATTCAGAACTGCATGGTATATACTTTACAATGGATCATCAACATTATTTAATTGATTTTTATTCATACTCTCTGTCTGTCTTCATTTTTGCAACAGCCCAGGGTATCACAGGACAGATTTGGGAGGCACTGGCTACTGATCTATCATTTTTTACTATTGGGCAATGTCAAATTGAGGTTGATTGTCATATCAGAACTATTGTTAAAATAAATGCAGATTGATGGAACTTCAAATTCCTTAAATGTCACCTTGTTTGCTGAAAATTCCTATCATCATATTTTATATCATCAACACAGGCTGAATGAGGACTTTAAACAACATTTGCAACTTAGTAATAGAAATGTGCACCATTTAGATAATCAATGAATTCAAAAATTATACAGACAAAATGATTACACAGAATACCAAAATGAAGGAGATAACATAGAATAGACAATTAGTAACAGAGCAATTCTAGGAGTGGCATCTAGCAGAGAGGCAATAAGAAGCCTGATAAGAAGTTATCAATCCAGCTGCCAGAAGGGGCTCAGTCAATGGTAAATCTGTCAGTGAACACTTAGTTTGCTTAATGGTTGGAATAGTTTATAGTGAGCTAATGATGTTCACCTCAGTCATTAGAAATAATATTCCAGTTCTGTTTCCAAATGCTTATTGATCATAAATTTATGAGCACATTAATGATTCCCTTTCAGGTTAAATCGAATAAAAATTGGCATAAGCAAAAAGTTACCTGTATGAAATATGTCACAAGATGTAGTTTAAGGGTGGTGGGGGTGGGGGTGGGGGTGGGGGTGGGGGTGGGGAGTGTGTGTGTGTGTGTGTGTGTGTGTGTGTGTGTGTGTGTGTGTGTGTGTGAGAGAGAGAGAGAGAGAGAGAGAGAGAGAGAGAGAGAGAGAGAGAGAGAGAGAGAGAGAGAGAGAGAACTGTGGAATGAGTCAGAATGTGGTACAAGGGTACTAGTGAATTTTAGTGCCAATTGTCTAAATAAGTCAAACATTACTTGACATAATAAATAAAAAAATTATTGGATTAAGTTATATGTAGTGAAATTCTAATTTGAATGGCTTGTATTGTCTGTTATGCAAAGAAAAACAACTTTTTGTTATCAATAAGTACACATTTGGAAGCCACAAAAAATGAGCAGATGTATCTAGATGGATACAAGTTAGTATCACATTGCTGTAAGAATAACATGGAGAAAGAGTGGAATAAAACCCAGATGACAGATCTAAAAATAACTGCACTGAACAGGTCTTCGGGTGCTGTACTTTAGTAATACACTTTCAAACTTATAAGATAGCAGATCAACATTCTAAGGTCCCCAGTGCAAATTGTTTAAGACTTTACTGACCAATCACAGAAAGTACTAATAAGCCTTAGTAGAAGTAGTTGTATGTGGAGATTTCAACAATAATTTCGTCTTGGATTGTTATGACCTAGGGCAAATTGAGTTAATGGTGTGCAGCTTCAGTTTGCACCTCACAGAAGCATTCCCAGCAAGAATATGAACACATACGCAATGGCGATTACCAATTTATTTCTAAATTCAACCATGTCCCATGAAATAGATGTACCCATAATAAATGTTTTATCCAACCATGGTGGTCAAATGACATCAACGAAGCACTCCCATCAATGAAGTTGAACTAATAAGGGAAAAATTAAAATATCACAGGCAGCGTGGCCACAATGGCCAGAGACAGTGGCCATATCTGTGTAGGTTGTGCTTGTGTAAATGTGAGTGTTTTCAGCTTCAGAAGAAGGCCTTTTGGCCAAAACTTTAACATATAATGAATGGTCTTTTGGTTATGCCTGTCTGTGACTCAACATCTCCTCTGATGAGTAGCTGTCTTGGCTTTTTATAACATTACTGTTATATCACAGAAAGGTATACACTGACACAGACTACTCTGCGAGTATTTACAAGTTGAAAAATGGGAAAAATTTTACCAACAGCACACAGTAGACGACAAAATTCTTACACACTATTAATCCTGTTTTCCTTTAAAATTATCCACGGTCAATTAGTGTGGAAGCTAAAAAAAATGGCGGCTAAAATCTAGAATCAACGTATTCTGTGCCAGGAAGGGAGAGGTTAATTTATTACCAATGACTGACCCTAGTCTAGACTTAAAATTACTACAAGTAGTACTGCAAAATTCGTCACTGTGTCATCAAAAATGCAAAAAACATATACAGTGCACATACTAAAAACAAAGCAAAAGACAATTTGGAGTGTTACTAGCTACAAAATGAATAAATCTGATGAGGTGAATGATATTCAACTCACTGATGACAGTACTAGTGAGACAGATGAGACTATATTTAAAGTGCTGATTATTAAATTCAATGAATTCTTACTAAAAAGTACATGAAAACACATGGTCAAAGGATGGTCATCAAAAGGAGATCCGTTAAAACATTTACAAACAGGCATCATATACTCCACCACCAGACATCAGTTTCATTAAATTATTTGTTAATTAGTGCACAGAAAACTTTATGTCACTAAGAAGTAGTTACTGTTCTTGGCATGATGGTACTTCAATCAAAGTCCTAAAAAATATGCCCTTTGAGAGTTATCTCTATAATTGAGTCAAAGCATATTTCCTGAATGATTGAAATATGTGTTGGTAACTTTCATTTATAAAAGCAACAGATCTCTAATTAAAGGCCCATCTCACTCCTTCCTGTATCATCGGAAATTGATATGAAGAAAGCTTACAACAGAATATTGAACCACCTCTCTGAAAATAATATTTTAACAATACCTTGTACTTCTACAAAAACAACTTATGATATCACGTGCCCAGTTACAGGAGAACTAAACAAGATAAAATATTCACCCAGTTACAGGAGAACTAAACAAGGAAAAATATTCTGCTGTCATTTTCCATGATCTAGTCAATAGCTTTGATTGGGTGGATCATAAAATGGTGCTATGGAAACTAAAGGCAGTCCCCTTACATATATGGGGTCCTGTCTTAACAAGAAAACAAAGTGTTACACTAACAAATGATACATCAGGGAAAATACTAAATTCAGTGTTCGGAAACATGAAATACAGTGTCCCTCACTTCTCCTTGCTTGATCTGCTCCTGATCTTGGCTTGGCCTACATAAACAATTTATCTGAGACATTGAAGGATCCTTAAAAATGGTTGCTGACAACAAAATTATACTCACAATCAGCCCAAACATACCCATACCAAGAGAACAGAGGAACATAAAAAGACAGACTCCAACTCTGCACATTATTGTTTGGACAGCAACCAAAAATATTCCATACATGTCAAAATGCTGTACTATTCATGAGCAAGAGGAGATATACTTTCAGACCATTTTGGAAGGGTCACCCAGAACTGCTGCTGAAAAACTTAACAGCCACTCCTATCTCACCACATCTGGATTTGCCAAAATATCTAAAGGAGAACTACGTTTTATCTCAGTCCCATGTAATTTGTATGAAACACTATCCTTGAATAATGTGAAAATTCCTGAAACAACCACAACTCTCTGTTCAATAGTACTGCCAACACTGTGTAGTGACAAACACTACATTTTACCTATAAACTACCACACAGTACTCCAACAATGTCTCATATCAACACTTAACTTCTTTGTTGTACCTGCATTTACATCAATACTCTGTACACTACTGTGACATGTGTGGCAGAGGGTATTCCCCATAGCAGATCTACCAGTTATTGGGCTTCTTCCCATTTCATTCACCGATGGAGCACAGGAAGAATAATTGCTTAAACACCTCAGTGCCCAACTTTACTGTCCACACAGGAGTGATATGTAGGGGGTTGTAATATATTTCTACATTCATATTGTAACATTTTGGTTTATCTTGAAACACTACTTAACTTATTTGATGGTTACAGATTATTTGATTCATTCATATTAGGTGATACATACAACATAACTGAAACAGTGACATTAGAAAATGAACCCATAACCCAAAACCTAAGTCATGTAAAATAAAACACAATTTTGTGAAACACATGGAAAAATGTGTCTTTTCTTGTATAATTATTTACAACATTTCACCAAGAACCACAGTCAAATCAGTAAAAAAAATTACAGGAACTTAAAGGCAAAATGATGATCTCAAGGGCAGGAAATTAAAAAAAAATTAAAATGACTTATTTTATGCAGAAGTGTAAGTTTCTCAGCAGTGCTCCTCAAGATACTAATACAGAGAAACATTGACTGTGAGTCATGAGAAATAATACGCTAATAATACATTTAAGATACACACAGACAAGAGCAGAACAACTGCAAAAGTCTCATACCTGTGAGTCGAGGCCCAGTGTAAGTAACATCACAAAGAAAAGCAAGGACCACAAAGGTGAGACAGGTAAGTGTGTCACCACTTCTGGATAAACAATGAAGGCTAGCCCTGCACCCTGATCCACAACTTTTTTTACTTCCACATTCAACTCATGAGCAAGGAATCCAATCACAGAAAAAATGACCAGGCCCGCAAAGAATGACGTCAGTATGTTTGATATGGCCACAATAAGCGAATCCCTGAAATACGTAAGACATCATTAATTAGGTGTAGATTTAAAGTATACATTTGACAGCAATTTAGCATCTGTCCCTATAACTGTACAACAAAATATATACTTATGCTATACTCTCAACTTACATACCAGAGTAAAAATCTAGTGTATTACATCTTTGATTGGAGTAATAACATGTGAAAGCATTCATAATAACAATATTTGTTGAAATATTGGTTAAATGAAGAAGAGAGAAAACGCATGAAATATTTAGAAACAAACGCCACTGTTGAGATTTTAGGAGTGTCCTTTATGATAATTTAAAAGGAAATAGGAAGGAAAAATTTGTGCAAAGACATTGAAATATGAAAAGCAAAATTAGGTTAATGAATACATTAAAGATATGTAAGGGAAACAGAAAGTAAAAGATTGGGGTTTAAAGTCAAGACTTAGAATTCATGGCACTGAAACAGATAAATAGGGAGGGCTATTGGGCATTCTGTGTAAAATGGGGTGAAAATTAATTACTAATGATGTCAACACAAATGGTCAAATGACATGCTATTTCCTTTATATTACCCTCTATCTGTGATTGCCAATTTCGCATAGAAAATTACTATAGACAACTAATCGGTTCTCCGCATAAAGTATTATAAAATCTCTGGTGCCCCAGTCAAAGAAGCTGTTAAAATGTGGACCAATTAATCAAACCCTCTCATTGAACAACATATTAACAGTTAGTGGTTGCTCAAATGACACTGATGAGCATTAGGAAGTGTTTCAGAGGAACACAGTGGGCTATCTGAAATGCTTATTGAAACTAACACCCAAAACGGATGTAATAACTCATCCAGTAGCTCTCAGATATGATCCTCACAACAACAACAACAACAACAACAACAAAACAGGTCTGCTAATTATTCATGAGAGAAAAAAATCAGTATTGCTGCAAACGTGTGTAGGAAGAGACTGACTGTAAATTTTGAAATGGAATGGCTGGAAAGAAACAAATATAAAGTTCAATGTCTATACCTGAACAACTGAGACAACATTCAGATTTGAATAGGCTTATCTGTTTGATACATATGGTCAAAATTAAAAAAAATTAAAAATAAGTAGAGTAATAAATGGACAAACAAATAAAATAACCAGCATCGTGAAGTGAAAGAATCAAACAAGAACAGACAGACAATTAGGGGTCAGTATGTGAGCATAAACAAGCAAAAAGGAAGAATCAGAAACACAGCTGGCAAGCAAAATTTCAAACCAACAAATACAGCAACAGCACTCTGGTTATTAGAAAGAGATTGGTCAAAAAAGACTATAAACTGACAGTGCCAAAACAAAGCAAGAGTATACATACATCTATGAACTGGTGTGCGAATAGGAAGAACAGAGAAAAAGCAGTATACTAGTGATCTGAATATAAACTAGAGGTATGTGCTGCTGTAAACAGTACATACAGCTACCAACTTGTGAATGAAACCGACCTAAAAAATGCATCACCATGATGTACAAACCCTGCATAGTCAATCCGACATGGCGATAACATGCCGCATAAGTTTTTTTACAAGAAGAATACACCAAAGGAAACACAAGTTAAAGTTTTAGCTGCTAAGATACACTGCAACTATTTAAAAAAAAAATTAAAAAATAAAAAAAACCTCTGAAAATTGCCAGATCGATAGTCCACCAGGGGCAGCCCTTCCATAGCTGTAGCAGACAGCACTTGCACAAAATGGTGGGCATGTATCCTCAATTGATAGTACATCAGTAAAGAGACAAAATGGCACAATGCAATCATGATTTGTACAGTGAATTTCAGTTTCCACTCATAATTTCTCTGACACAACTGTTTACAGTTCTTATTTATTTGAATTTGTTACTCATTTAATATCCATAATAATTAGCTGTTGCCTTTACAGTGTCAGTAAGGTTAACAGTAGAGATAAAACAATTTTCTTTTTGTTTTCTTCATATATGCTTGCTAAAAGCATTTGTCTTTATGCAGGTTCCAGTGTTTTACGTAACTTCCACTGAGGACCTACATATGTATCATTTATTAGTTAATTTCCTGGATGTTCATTCATATGATGTGGACATTTCATTACAAATTGCGGAGACAGTAGAAGATATAGGAAATAACTCTGACAAGTCCATAAATTGTGGTTTGAATGATGATTGTTGAGCTAATTAAAGTCCAGAACAAAAATGCAGTACATTCCTAGCCCAAATAAAACATGTACAGGTAATAACTCTCAATGGCAAAGAAGAGGCTCTAAAGTTTTTGGTTAAATGAAGAAGAGAGAAAACGCATGAAATTAATTGGTGTGCAAAGCCCATTTTGTTTCATAATTACTGATCGTGAATTGTATAAATAGAAGAAAGATTTACACAAGTTCGAAATATACACCAAAGTGAAACTCACACAAGTGTGAAAGAAAAACTATTTGAAAGATTTAGGATTGCTTGTGAGAATTAACACACCTTTACCAAGAGAGATCTATGAGACTGCATGTTGTGAATTGCAAGTGAAATAAATATTAGTCATTTTCAGGGTTTTGCAACCTGTTTAAACAGATTCAGAAAATTATGTGGAATAGGAAGTTGCAAAATTACAAAGTTCCCTTCAAGAGTCAATGTGTGAAGGAGATGTGATTAATAGGTAATACTATAGAGAAATTTGTAGCTGATGTGAAGATCAAGCTCTTTGTTACCCCCTAACATGCTGTGTTTAAAGCCAGTCAGTTATATTTCATGCAAAAACTGTGCATGAGCTGCATTTTATCATTTTGAGTAAAGAGACAGCCATTTGTGCAGTCGATGAATGCTACAACATATTTGCATACAATAATGCCAGTGATAAGTATCAGTGGATTACTATTTACACAGCTTTATATCTGTCTTCAGGAACCTCAAGGAAAATTAGGACAAAAAAATATAAAAAATATTGTTTAGTCCCAATAATCTTGTAACTGACATAGCAAAATCTGGAAAAACGGGAGAGAGTTATTTTCAACATTAGATCTTGAATATCTTCTTACCAGATTCAGAAAATAATTCACTGCTTTTGTTGGTCTCTTGATCTGGACATAATGACATCTCAGTCTGTAAGAGGACAAAAAGACTTAATATAATTCGCATTCCACCTGAATTAATAGTGTGATTCAGACTGATGATAAAGAAATTATCTGACAGTGTAAAGCTTTTTTTTTTAGAAAACTGTTGCACAATACAACTTCTAATAGGTTTTTGTTATTTCCAATTTATCAGTGGAGCAGTCTTGTTAAACTTGAGTCCTTTGCACATTGTCAGTTTGCATCACCGTGTTTTAACAATCTGATCAAGTATGCTTGGAACACAGCACAGTATGCAGATCAACAGGCATGGCCATTTCTTACTCTATGCTAATCCTGCCTAAATAAAATTAGTAATTGCTGTGAAGTGCCTGAATCCATTAATTTTTCTGTCATCGGGCCGACAAATTAAAGTCTCGATTTATGGAAGTCGTCTGTAATGTAACATCATATGCTGCCTTGATTATCTTTCCTTGAGTAACAAGTTTAGCTGTCACTATGAATTGCATGTTGCACAAAAAATTGATGATTTGCAGCATTTCAGGTATGGTTTACATGCTTAAAATTCATGTGCTTGCACTTTGGTCTTTGCACGAGATGGTGCTATGTTCTATTGGTACAGCTGTGTCTGCTTATTTGCCAATTAGCATGTTAAGGCAGGATGAGCTGTATAAACCATTGTTATAAGTGGTTTTTTTAAGTACTTGCAGTGTGCCTTAACAGCTAAAATTTTGACAGTAAATTTCTTTTGGTGTATCTTTCCTCTGTGAAAAATTCCCGGATAAGTGTTGACGTGTCAGACTGAACAACTCCCTTGTATGATTGATGAAATTAATGCACTACTAACAGGTGAGCTAAAGGATATATCAGTAATATGCATTTCTGATCGCTGGCTTAACTCTGAACTAATTCAACATGCAAAAATAACTAATTTCATTTTGTCTTTTCACTGTTGTAGGAATAAAATTAAGCACAGAAGCAGGGTTAGATGGTGATTTATATATTTAGTGAATACAGATTTTAAGCAATGGAAAATCTGGGATGGAACAACAACAACATGAACTACGATATATTGCTACTCACCACAGAGAGGTGGCGTTGAGTGATGGACGGGTAAGTTTAACAGTAGATTGTCAGATAATATTAAGCTATCAGACATAACCTTTCTTCAGATGTAGAAACACATACACACACATTGCCACTGTTGTCTCTGAGTGCTGAGGCCCGATTGTGGTGAGCAGTGATGGTACAGAAGACGTGTTGGGTGGGAAGGGGGAGGGATAGTGGGGTGGGGGAGGGGTAGCAGGGTAGAGGTGGGGGAAGATGTTGTAGTTCTGCCTGTAGGAGTATTAAGTGTTGTATTGGAGACAGGATGGTGGGCTGCTAGGCACAGCATTGGGAGGCTGTGCTAATGGGAGAGGGGGAGGGCCAGAGGAAGTGAAGGAGAAAAGGATTATGCAAGTGACCTTTGGGGAGATAGAAGGCATATGAGATGTTCGAGGTGGATGATAGTACTAGTGAATGTTGAGGCTAGGTAGTTATGGGAATAATAGATGTGTTACAGGGAGAGTTCCGACCTGTGAAATCCACAAACGCTGGTGTTGGTGGGAAGAATATAGATGGCACAAATTTGAAGCAGTAGCTGAAGTCAACCATATCATGCTGTGCAGTATGCAAGTGGGTGGTCTACTTGTCTCTTCACCATAGTTTAGCAATGATCGTTTATGTGGACTGACAGTTTGTTACTGGCTGTACCCACATAGAAGGCAGCACACTGGTTGCAGCTAAATTGGTAGACCACATGGCAACTTTCACAGGTTGTCCTGTCTTTCATGGTGTGAGAAATGCCAGTCACAGGACTGGAGTAGATGGTAGCAGGAGGATGCCTGGAACAGGTACTGGACCAAGGCCTGCCTGCCAATGCCTCATCATGTGAGTTGTGGTGACTAGCAGTCTGTCCTGATTCATATTGAAAATATAGATTTTATTATCCTATCTCACTTAACTCAAATGAATGCCAAAAAGGACTGTCAGACTGCAGCTATAAAAATTACTAAGTTCAACTTGATTACTGCTATAGATTACCAATCACCATCAGGAAATTTTGAACCTTTCCTAAATAAACTGTAATCATTACTAAGAAGTAATTGAAATTGAAAGCAATTTGATAACTTGCGGAGACTTAAAAGACTGACTTTTTATAAGAAAGTAGAAACAAATGTCCCTTTGGAACATCGCTACATCCTACAAATTAAATGAAGTAAATGCTGCTACCTGAGTAAAAGAGAGTGAAAGACATTTGTGTATCAGCTTTACATTTGTTTCTAGTCATGGACAGTTTATACAGCATTTCACTAAAAATTATCAATGTAGCTTTTGTGACAATTTATTTCAAGCATTAAGCTTGAAAGTAAACCACGGCATTGGATACAATGTATCTTTAAGCACCACATGTAGATACTATAATTAGGATAACATATAAAACAGTCCAATGGCTTACTAAACAAAAAAAGTGGTAACAGGTTTATGAACTTACTAACCTAAATGAATAATGTAACACCTTTACTAATATATTAAGTTGTTACTTTCAAATTGCATTTCCACAGAAAATTATAACCATAAGGAGCAGTTTATTAGGTTGATGCATTATTTCATAGTGTTTTTGTTTTGCATGTTAGTATTCTTTTTGGCATGGGTTTATTTATTGATTGTAATTTTTTATTTGTACTTCACTGTTGCTATTTGAATTTATGTGTCACCATTTTGTCATTTGGAGGTAGTGAGTGGAGCTGAAGAGACTAGAAAATGGAGTGCCAAGTGGAAAAATCTCAATATTTCCAATATATCTTTCTGTCTGAGTTCAGCTGAGGGCTAACAGCAGTGGAGGCAGTATAAATATTTGCATTGTGTATGGGGATAATGCCACTGGAAGGATAGAGTATGGCAAGGAAATGGTTTTCTCATTTTGAGGAGGATCATTTTGACATTACTGACTCTCCTCGTTCGGGAAGACTTTCAGGGTTTGATGAAGACCTTTAAACACATTAATCCACAATGATCTGTCTCACTGTACTCAAGACCTGGCAAATGTGATGAACTGTTATCTTTCCACCATTGTATGAAATGGGGAAGATTCAACAACTGAGTGTAAGGGTACTACATCACAAAAATCAAAGGGTGGCCATAGATGCATCTCTCCTTGCTCGTCATCAATTGGCTCTGACTATTTCTACCCTGTATTGTTACTGGTGTTGAGAAATGGTGTCTTTGCGTTAACACAAGGAAAAGAAAGCAATGGTTGGGCCCAAACAAAGCAACAACTGCCCTTACAAAGACCTGCATGCATCCACAAAAAGTATTGTTACGCATCTGGTGGAACAGCAGCAGGGTGGTGTGCTATGAATTGCTTCCCTGAGGTGTAACCTCCCCTACTGATATTTATTGTCAACAACTGAGACATCTTGCAGATGCAATCCAAGAACAATGACCAGTAAGCCTGCATGAAGTAATGCTACTCCTTCGTCATGTCTGCCCGCATTCTGCTAGACTGACAAGAAACACCACACAGCAGTTGGGTTGGGAAGTAATTTCCCACCCACCTCATTTGCCTGAATTTGCACCTTCAGATTACAGCATTTTACACCCTTTATCAAACAGCCTTCAAATAACTTCCTTACTGGATGAACATGAGCTCCAAACATGGCTCGATGAGTTCTTAGCCTCAAAACCATGTGATTTCTACAGTCACGGATTTGAAAAGTTACCCCAGCATTGGCAGACTTTTGTAAATAGTAAAGATGAATATTATCAATGACTAAAGTCTCTTTTTTGTGCAGCTTATAGAAAAATTCTATGAACTTATGCAGCAATCTAACAGAATAAACAGTTGGTTCACAAGGGAAATAGTGGTTCATGTAAGAAGAAGAGACTGCTACATAAAATGTGCAGCATGAATATTTTCCCGCTTGAATTAGACATATGTCAGAAAAAATAATTCATAAAGATATAAGTAATTTAACAAATAAAGCAAAGGTCATGTAGATGGTTACAAAAAAAGAAACTTGTGATAACAGAGGATCATATAAAAATATAACATTAACACAAGAAAATAAAAAAGTAACGAACTCCTAAGAAGTCGCTAGCATGTTTAACCTCCTTTGCAGTAGCTAACATATTTAACCATTTTTTCACAGGTATTCCAGATAATATAAAAAATTAAACATAATTAAGAACACCGTATAATATAAATAGTCTATGAATATTTATGAAATACATCAGCAATGTCATACAAGATGAATTAGCAAACACAATAAAAGGATTAAAATGCCCAACTCTTCTCTGATGGCTACACTGCAACAATCTTAAAGAGGAGTGCTCTAAACTCAGCTGAGCCATTTACACACTTATATGACTGCTCACACCAAGCACGCACTTTCCTTCACGTATTGAAAATGTCTAAGGCAATTATAATTTATAAAATATATGCAAGAGATAATGTACAAAACTAAATGTCCATTAAAACTTCCTCTTGCATTTCAAAAATAATATTATATATATATATATATATATATATATATATATATATATATATATATCTGGAATTTGCAAACAATATTAAAATCCTTTATAATGAACAACATGGATTCAGAAATAAGAGGTAACAGTAACTAGCACTTAGGGGTGCTTTAATTGTATGCCAAGTGAGACAGACGTGAAACAGGAATCAACAGTAGTAGTTATTGAATAATTGAAAGCTACTTACATAGTCAATTATAAGATTGTGTTGTCAAAGCTTGAAAAGTACTGAACAGTATTCAAGGTCTGTTCAAAAACTGGATCCATGCAATCACAGTTGACACTTCCAAACTTTACAGAAGCTCTCCTGCGAACCTTGCAGAACTAGCACTCCTGAAAGAAAGGATATAGCGTAGACATGGATTAGCCACAGCCTGGGGGATGTTTCCAGAATGAGATTTTCACTCTGCAGCAGAGTGTGTGCTGATATGAAACTTCCTGGCAGATTAAAACTGTGTGCCCCACCGAGACTCGAACTTGGGACCTTTGCCTTTCGCGGGCAAGTGCTCTACCATCTGAGCTACCGAAGCACGACTCACGCCCAGTACTCACAGCTTCACTTCTGCCAGTATCTCGTCTCCTACCTTCCAAACTTTACAGAAGGTCACAGGAGAGCTTCTGCAAAGTTTGGAAGGTAGGACACGAGATACTGGGAGAAGTAAAGCTGTGAGTACCGGGCGTGAGTCATGCTTCAGTAGCTCAGATGGTAGAGCACTTGCCCACGAAAGGCAAAGGTCCCGAGTTCGAGTCTCGGTCAGGCACACAGTTTTAATCTGCCAGGAAGTTTCATATCAGCGCACACTGCACTGCAGAGTGAAAATATCATTCTGGAAACATTTCCCAGGCTGTGGCTAAGCCATGTCTCCGCTATATCCTTTCTTTCAGGAGTGCTAGTTCTGCAAGGTTCGCAGGAGAGCTTCTGTAAAGTTTGGAAGGTAAGAGACGAGATACTGGCAGAAGTAAAGCTGTGAGTACCGGGCGTGAGTCGTGCGTCGGTAGCTCAGATGGTAGAGCACTTGCCCGCGAAAGGCAAAGGTCCCGTGTTCGAGTCTCGGTCGGGCACACAGTTTTAATCTGCCAGGAAGTTTCATATCAGCGCACACTGCACTGCAGAGTGAAAATCTCATTCTGGAAACATCCCCCAGGCTGTGGCTAATCCATGTCTACGCTATATCCTTTCTTTCAGGAGTGCTAGTTCTGCAAGGTTTGCAGGAGAGCTTCTGTAAAGTTTGGAAGGTAGGAGACGAGATACTGGCAGAAGTAAAGCTGTGAGTACCGGGCGTGAGACGTGCTTTGGTAGCTCAGATGGCAGAGCACTTGCCCGCAAAAGGCAAAGGTCCTGAGTTCGAGTCTCGGTCGGGCACACAGTTTTAATCTGCCAGGAAGTTTCAACATATATGCCAGTTGAGACCAAATAATGTCTAGAAATCAGTTGGAAAGACACTCTACCATTTTTCCAGAGCTAGACAAGTGCACGCAAGTGTTCTTAAGCATGCAGAGCCTAAGCCATTACAGCCACCATATGATGGACAGTATCCAGTAGTCAGTAGGGCCAGCAACATCTTCCACATAATGATCAATGGTACACCCACCAAGTCGCATCAAGTTTGATCAAGCCAGCTTTTCTGGATACAACAGACATTACGATGACCAATGAGTGCAAACCAGAGAAGATAGAAAATCAGCAGCAAGAGGTGTTCTTGTGCTCCATGAGCACCACAGGCAACCAGGCACTGCGACACCAAGACCAATGTTGAGGATTACTATCCTTCTCCCTGTTAGAACCACTGACTCACGTGACACACCACCCGGTGTCATGAAACAAGTAGTTACAAGGGATGGACCATGTGTGAAATTCAATCTACAGTATTGTTAGCAATAAAGGGGGGGAGTCATGTAGCAACCTGTTCAGATGTTTTGTCCTTCTAAATTTACCAGTATGAAATGAGTGTTAAGATACAAATGTGTCGATAGTGAACATTTGTTGTGAATGAGCCTTAATTTTTTTTTTTGTTTGGTTGGGATGACATCTGTCAAAGATATTTAGTATACATCAAGTCATGGAACAAACAACATCATATGTTTTCATCGTGTCAACAATGTTGAATTTTGTAACAGAAAGTGATGATTTGCGGAAAGCATTAACTTTTTGTTTTAATTTGAAAGAAAGTGCTGCAGAGTCACATCGAATGCTTGTTGAGGCATATGGTGATCATGCTCTATCAGAAGCAACTTGCAAAAGATGGTTTCAATGGTTCATAAATAATGATTTTGATGTAAGAAACGAAGAACGTGCAAGACCACCAAAAAAGTTCGAAGACGCCGAATTGCAAGCAATATTGGATGAAGATGATACTTTGAGTCAGAAACAAATGGCAGCAATGCTAAATGTTGCACAAAAAACAATTTCTGACCGTTTGAAAGCTACAGGAAAGATCCAAAAGTGTGGAAAATAGGTGCCACATGAATTGAATGACAGACAGATGGAAAACCAAAAAACCATTTGTCAAATTTTGCTTCAAAGACATGAAAGAAAATCAACTTTGCATCAAATTGTTATGGGCAATGAAAAATGGATTTACTTTAAGAATTCTAAACGGGAAAAATCATGGGTTAATCTGGGACAACCATCAACATCGACTGCAAAACCAGATCGATTCGGCAAGAAGACAATGCTCTGTGAGTGGTGAGATCAGAAAGGTGTGGTGTATCATGAGCTTCTAAAACCCAGTGGACCTGTGGATACTAATTGCTACAGACAACAAATGATCAATTTGAACTATGCATTGATTGAAAAAAGACGAGAATGGGCCAGAAGACATGGCAAAGTAATTTTTTTACACGACAATGCACCTGCACACAAAGCAAAACTGGTTCAGGATACTATCAAAACACTTGGCAGGGAGTTGCTACCCCACCCGCCGTATTCACCAGACTTGGCACCTTCCGACTACCATTTGTTTTCATCAATGGGACACATTTCAATTGGCGTGGTGTCCACAAATTGCCAGAAAGGTGGTCAAAATGTATAGAAAGCAATGGTCAGTACTTTGAATAAAATGTTTTTACTTTTCAATCCAAAATTAGTGTTTCATTTTCACAAAAAAACGCTCAATTCATACTGGTACACCTGGTACAGTGGTGCATAAATGTTCCTTGCAGTGACAGTTTTAAACTATACTGATATAGTTGCTCTTTGATTTACATTTCTGTTAGGTATTCTGTGTTTTACATTATGCATGCATTCATGTTTGTACAGCTGTAAGTTGCTATCAAGTACATGTGGGAATAAATGTCTTATTTTCTCCACATTACCCACAAGTTCCTCCCATACTGTTCATAAGCAAGGAGTAGGCACCAAGCACATTATTTCTGGAAACTTATCAAAGTACAAAACTGTCCAATTTCTGTCTGCAGAGCACTTCTCTTTATTTGCAAATAACCGGCTTCAGGCCTTTTACCCATTTTCAAATCATTCATTGTAGTTACAGAGTAACTTTTTGATATGGAATTATGAGTTCACAGTCATAACTCACTGAGAACTTACAGCTCCATATCGACAAGCTATTCTGTAACTGTAACAAATAATGATTATTTGAAAATAAAGTGAAGCAGTCTGCAGACTGGAATTGAACAGTTATGTATAAATAAGGATTGTGGACACTTTGTAATGAAGAATATGTCTAGTTTTGATGAACTTATCAGAGTATAATCTAAATAAATACGGTCTACCTTAACGATCAGTAATGGGACCCCTTCTGTTCGTTCTTTATTAATGATTTGACATTATATGTGGATGCTCAAAATACCATCTTATTGTGCATTTTCAACTTTTCATGGAATAATGAATAGTCCAAAAATTTTGGGCATGCAGCTGCGCAAATAAAAAAAATAAAATAAAAATTTTATTTTTGTGGCTGCATGCCCGAAATTTAATGGACTACCATCTTATTTGTTGTAGGCACCATAATTCTGCTGAAATGTAAGGGAGAGCTATCACACTAAAATTCCACAATGCTCTAAACAAGGATATGTGCATCCCATTTACCTTTATCAAAGATAAACCAGTTTGTATGATGGTAATCCCAAAAGTAAGGTCTCCTATTTTTTTAATAAGTACGTAGACCTGTTTATTTCTACAATGGTTTACATCAGTTTACAGCTTGAACATTTAGCTATTTTTCAAATAATCACCATTTCTGTTGATGCATTTTTGTAGATGCTGTGGCAGTTTTTGTATATCCATGTCATACCAGCCCACCACCATGCTGCGAAGAAGGATGCTGCCACCGGCGTGATTGTTGCTTCGTCTCAGATGTAAAGTGGTACAGCCAGGTTTTGCCACCTGTGACAATTGAGTCCAGAAAGTTGTCCTGTTTGGCTGCAAGGCAGCGAAGAAATGCGCAGGAAGCATCAATTCATTGCCGCATGTGGTCCTCAGTCAGCATGTGTGGCACCCATCTTGTGCACACCTTCCGGTAGTTCAATGTTTCTGTTAAAATTCTGTGAGCGGTGCTTCGGGAAACCTCAGGAACCAACATGCAGAGATCATCCAGGGTCATCCGCTGATCTTCATGCATGCTTTGCTCAACCTTCAACACTGTCTCCTCAGAAATTGACGCTCCTATGTTCATCGTGAATTTCGATCTGACCAGCTGCAATCTCTCTACACCACTTACGAACATTTTTGACATCCATGCACGACTCACCATACGCTTCCGTCAATTGGCGATGGATTTCAATTGGCGCAGTGCCCTTTGTGTTCAAAAACTGAATAACTGCGCGCAACATGCATCGGGAGCTCCGTTCTCAATGGCTGCCAAGCCAAGACAGAGCCTCAGTGCGGTGTGCACATGTTTATACACAGTGAGTGAAGCACTCTTCATAACAGTGTGAACAACTGCCACACAAACAGAGTTCTGTACTTATAAAAAAATAGGAGAACTTACTTTTGGCATGACCCTCGTAACAGCACATAATCCAAATTCTTAGGATTATGGTTGAAAAGCAATGCAAAATGGGATAAGCATATAGAACACCTGAACATAAAATTGAGCAAGACCTGCTACCTTCTTTGCTCAGTATAAGACTGCTGTAGTGAGGAAACAGTAGAGACTGCGTATCATACCAATTTCATTCTCATCTTAAAAATACAGGGTGTGCATAAAGTCCGGGAACACTTTCAATTATTTATTGCACAAGAACTAAACATTGTACAGATGTCATTCATATTGCATTTTGAAGAGAAACTCTGAAAGTTTTTCTTTTTAATAACATTCGATATGCAAACTGTGAGTGACCTGACAGATGTCAATAAAGTAATCTACATCTACATCTACATTTATACTCCGCAAGCCACCCAACGGTGTGTGGTGCAGGGCACTTTACGTGCTACTGCATTACCTCCCTTTCCTGTTCCAGTCACGTATGGTTCGTGGGAAGAACGACTGCCGGAAGGCCTCCATGCATGCTCGAATCTCTCTAATTTTACTTTCATGATCTCTTCAGGAGGCATAAGTAGGGGGATGCAATATATTCGATACCTCATCCAGAAACACACCCTCTCGAAACCTGGGCAGCAAGATACACCACGATGCAGAGTGCCTCTCTTGCAGAGTCTGACACTTGAGTTTGCTAATCATCTCTGTAATGCTATCACACTTACCAAATAACCCTGTGATGAAACACGCCACTCTTCTTTGGATCTTCTCTATCTCCTCTGTCAACCCGACTGGTATGGATCCCACACTGATGAGCAATACTCAAGTATAGGTCAAACGAGTATTTTGTAAGCCATCTCCTTTGTTGATGGACTACATTTTCTAAGGACTCACCCAATGAATCTCATCCTGGCACCTGCCTTACCAACAATTAATTTTATATGATCATTCCACTTCAAATTGTTCCGTACGCATACTCCCAGTTATTTTACAGAAGTAACTGCTATCACTGTTTGTTCTGCTATCATATAATCGTACAATAAAGGATCCTTCTTTCTATGTATTCGCAATACATTACATTTGTCTATGTTAAGGGTCAGTTGCCACTCCCTGCACCAAGTGCCTATCTGCTGCAGCTCTTCCTGCACTTCGCTGCAATTTTCTAATGCTGCAACTTCTCTGTATACTGCAGCATCATCTGTGAAAAGCTGCATGCAACTTCTGACACTATCTACTAGGTAAACATTCCACGTGGGAAAAATATATCTAAAAACAAAGATGATGTGACATACCAAACAAAAGCGCTGGCAGGTTGATGGACACACAAACAAACACAACCATACACACAAAATTCAAGCTTTCGCAACCAACGGTCGCTTCATCAGGAAAGAGGGAAGGAGAGGTATAGACGAAAGAATGTGGGTTTTAACGGAGAGGGTAAGGAGTCATTCCAATTCCGGGAGCGGAAAGACTTACCTTAGGGGGAAAAAAGGACAGGTGTACACTCGCACACACACACATATCCATCTGCACGTACACAGACACAAGCAGACATTTGTAAAGGCAAAGAGTTTGGGCAGATATGTCAGTCGAGGCGGAAGTAAAGAGGCAAAGATGTTGTTGAAAGACAGGTGAGGTATGAGCAGTGGCAACTTGAAATTAGCAGAGGTTGAGGCCTGGCGGATAACGAGAAGAGAGGATATACTGAAGGGCAAGTTCCCATCACCAAAGTTCTGACAGGTTGGTGTTAGTGGGAAGTGTCCAGATAACCCGGAAGGTGTAACACGGTGCCAAGATGTGCTGGCCATGCACCAAGGCATGTTTAGCCACAGGGTGATCCTCATTACCAACAAACACTGTCTGCCTGTGTCCATTCATGTGAATGGACAGTTTGTTGCTGGTCATTCCCACATAGAAAGCTTCACAGTGTAGGCAGGTCAGTTGGTAAATCACGTGGGTGCTTTCACACGTGGCTCTGCCTTTGATCGTGTACACCTTCCGGGTTACAGGACTGGAGTAGGTGATGGTGGGAGGGTGCATGGGACAGGTTTTACACCAGGGGCGGTTACAAGGGTAGGGGCCAGAGGGTAGGGAAGGTGGTTTGGGGATTTCATGGGGATGAACTAAGAGGTTACGAAGGTTAGGTGGACGGCGGAAAGACACTCTTGGTGGAGTGGGGAGGATTTCATGAAGGATGGATCTCATTTCAGGGCAGGATTTGAGGAAGTCGTATCCCTGCTGGAGACCCACATTCAGAAACTGATCCAGTCCTGGAAAGTATCCTATCACAAGTGGGGCACTTTTGTGGTTCTTCTGTGGGAGGTTCTGGGTTTGGGGGGATGAGGAAGTGGCTCTGGTTATTTGCTTCTGTACCAGGTCGGGAGGATAGTTGCAGGATGTGAAAGCTGTTTCCAGGTTGTTCGTGTAATGGTTAGGGATTCTGGACTGGCCGAGATTCGTTTGCCACAAAGACCTAGGCTGTAGGGAAGGGACCGTTTGATGTGGAATGGGTGGCAGCTGTCATAATGGAGGTACTGTTGCTTGTTGGTGGGTTTGATGTGGACGGACATGTGAAGCTGGCCATTGGACAGATGGAGGTCAACGCCAGGGAAAGTGGCATGGGATTTGTAGTAGGACCAGGTGAATCTGATGGAACCAAAGGAGTTGAGGTTGGAGAGGAAATTCTGGAGTTCTTCTTCACTGTGAGTCCAGATCATGAAGATTTCATCAATAAATCTGTACCAAACTTTGGGTTGGCAGGCCTGTGTAACCAAGAAGGCATCCTCTAAGTGACCCATGAATAGGTTGGCGTACAAGGGGGCCATCCTGGTACCCATGGCTGTTCCCTTTAATTGTTGGTATGTCTGGCCTTCAAAAGTGAAGAAGTTGTGGGTCAGGATGAAGCTGGCTAAGGTAATGAGGAAAGAGGTTTTAGGTAGGGTGGCAGGTGATCGGCGTGAAAGGAAGTAGTGCTCCATTGCAGCGAGGCCCTGGATGTGCGGAATATTTGTGTATAAGGAAGTGGCATCAATGGTTACAAGGATGGTTTCCGGGGGTAACAGATTGGGTAAGGATTCCAGGTGTTCGAGAATGTGGTTGGTGTCTTTGATGAAGGATGGGAGACTGCATGTAATGGGTTGAAGGTGTTGATCTAAGTAGGCAGAGATACATTCTGTGGGGGCTTCGTAACCAGCTACAATGAGGCAGCTGGGATGATTGGGTTTGTGAATTTTAGGAAGAAGGTAGAAGGTACGGGTGCGGGGTGTCGGTGGGGTCAGGAGGTTGATGGAGTCAGGTGAAAAGTTTTGTAGGGGGCCTAAGGTTCTGAGGATTCCTTGAAGCTCCGCCTGGACATCAGGAATGGGATTACCTTGGCAAACTTTGTATGTGGTGTTGTCTGAAAGCTGATGCAGTCCCTCAGTCACATACTCCAGACGATCAAGTACCACGGTCGTGGAACCCTTGTCCGCCGGAAGAATGACGATGGATCGGTCAGCCTTCAGATCACGGATAGCTTGGGCTTCAGCAGTGGTGATGTTGGGAGTAGGATTAAGGTTGTTTTAAGAAGGATTGAGAGGCAAGGCTGGAAGTCAGAAATTCCTGGAAGGTTTGGAGAGGGTGATTTTGAGGAAGAGGAGCTGGGTCCCGCTGTGACGGAGGACGGAACTGTTCCAGGCGGGGTTCAATTTGGATAGTGTCTTGGGGAGTTGGATCATTAGGAGTAGGATTAGGATCAATTTTCTTCATGGCAAAGTGATATTTCCAGCAGAGAGTATGAGTGCAGGACAGTAAATCTTTGACGAGGGCTGTTTGGTTGACTCTGGTAGTGGGGCTGAAGGTGAGGCCTTTGGATAGGACAGAGGTTTCGGATTGTGAGAGAGGTTTGGAGGAAAGGTTAACTACTGAATTAGGGTGTTGTGGTTCCAGATTGTGTTGATTGGAATTTTGAGGTGCTGGAAGTGGGAGATTGAGTAGATGGGAGAGACTGGGTTTGTGTGCAATGAGAGGAGTTTGAGGTTTGCTGGAAAGGTTGTGAGGGGTGAGTGAGTTGCCTTTCCGGAGGTGGGAAACCAGGAGATTGGATAGCTTTTTGAGGTGGAGGGTGGCATGCTGTTCTAATTTGTGGTTGGACTGTAGGAGGATGCTCTGAACAGCCTGTGTGGATGTGGGAGAGGAAAGATTGAGGACTTTTATTAGGGATAGGAGTTGACGGGTGTGTTCATTGGCTGAGTTGATGTGTAGGTGAAGGATTAGGCAGGAGAGGGCTATGGATTGTTCAGTTTGGAACTGGTATAGGGACTGATGTAAAGAAGGGTTACAGCAGGAGATGGGAACTTTAAGTGTGAGGCCTTTGGGGGTAATGCCAAATGTCAGACAAGCCTGAGAAAATAAATTATGGGAGCGTAATCTGGCTATGGTGAAGGCATGTTTGCAGAAGGAATGTAAATAAAACTTAATGGGGTCGTTGTGGGGGTGTTGTGAGTGTGACATGGTATTAGAAGGTGGAAAGTGTAACATGAGGCTGAAATGAAAATGAAAATAAAAATATATGGGGAGAGATAAAGGTGAACTAGAAAGCAACTGGAGATCTGGTGTGAAAAAAGGCGAAAAAGTGTTGGTTAAAGCTGGGCTATGTTGATCCTGTGGTGAACTTGGGTTGGTAGACAACGATGTGCATAAAGGTTAGGTGGTTGTGCTGCCGCCAAAACACGTTAAAAGGTGGAGAAATTCGGGAAAATTTCGAAAAAACTACGTGTAAATGTATTAAAAGGAGTGGTTTTGTGGTGGCAGATTATGAAAATGAGGCTAACAGTTGTCTGACGAAGAAATAATGACGTTAAACCTTGTGGGAAGTGGCTAAAAATGATCAGTGATGTGGGAAAAATGGAAATGGAAATAAAGCAAAAGTTATTAGACCTAGCCAAAATGGTTTTTTAATAAGTGAATGGAACTTTTTGTGAACTAGAAACAGTGGATTTTATAGCAGCGGTAGTGTTGAAAGCGGAAAATAAAAATTTATCCGTGATCTGAAGGCTGACTGATCCATCATCATTCTTCCGGCAGACAAGAGTTCCACGACCGTGGTACTTGATCGTCAGGAGTATGTGGCTGAGGGACTGCGCCAGCTTTCAGACAACACCACATACAAAGTTTGCCAAGGTAATCCCATTCCTGATGTCCAGGCGGAGCTTCAAGGAATCCTCAGAACCTTAGGCCCCCTACAAAACTTTTCACCCGACTCCATCATCCTCCTGACCCCACCGGCACCCCGCACCCCTACCTTCTTCCTAAAATTCACAAACCCAATCATCCCGGCTGCCCCATTGTAGCTGGTTATCAAGCCCCCACAGAATGTATCTCTGCCTACGTAGATCGACACCTTCAACCCATTGATGCCACTTCCTTATACACAAATATTCCGCATGTCTTTCGTCTTATCCTCTCCTTCCCTCTTTCCTGATGAAGCAACCGTTGGTTGCGAAAGCTTGAATTTTGTGTGTGGTCCCATAACACTCCCCTGTGGCACGCCAGAGGTTACTTTAACGTCTGTAGACGTCTCTCCATCAATCAAATTCTTGCCATACCTGTCCCAGGATGGCATCATTGACTGTGGCAGTCATTTCACATATTCTCTCTTGGAGCTCTGCTACATCATGTGGTAGAGGCGGTACACACACGAGATCTTAAATGTGTCCCCACAAAAAAAAAAAAGAGGTCGCACAGAGTGATATCTGGGGATTGGGGAGGCAATTTCATGAAACAGCTATCCCCTTCTGTAGCACGACCGATCCATCAATGCAGCAGCTCCATGTTCAGGTACCCATGAATTTCATGATGAAAATGGGATGGAGACCCATTCTTCTAAAAGATGAATGGAGAGTCCAATTGCATTTGAGGCATCAGTCATTGCTGCTGCAACGTCCAGTGACAGTGCTTTCAGCACAAACAACATTTACCTTTGGGGAATCAAGCTCAAATTAAATGCATTCGTGTGGATGCTTTGTACCCCAGATTTGACAATTATGCCTGTTCACTTTCCCGTTAGTGTGAAAAGTGGCTTTGTTGATAAAAATTAAGTGATCAACAATGCCATCCCCATCCTTATTTAATTGTTGCAACTGCTAACAAAAACTCAAAATGCTTGTCTTTGTCGTTGTCATTGAGCTTCTGCACTAGCTTCAATTTGAATGGTTTCATAGACAACCTCTGTTGTAGGACTTTCCACACTGTCATTGGAGCCATTTTGAATTCACAGGATGCACGATGCACCAATTTCTTTGGACTCCTCATGAATGTCTCTCATACGCGCTCCACATTCACTTCACTCACACTGGGATGACCACTTCTCTTTGCTGGGCACAAGCAACCCGTCGTAACGAATTTGTTATGCCAGTGGTAAGTGACCTTCCTTGTTGGTGGCTTCTTACTGTACTTGGTTCCAAACATCCATTGAACAGCTGTAGCACACTTGTTTTTGTTGAACTCAAACACACAGAAAGCTCACTTCACACCTGAACTCGCCATGTTTGCGACTAGGGCGGACTATTGGCAAATTACCAAACTACGCTGTGGTGGTATACATGCAAAAAAAAACTTTCAGGCTTTCTCTTCAAAATGTCAGATGCATGATATCTGTACAATGTTTGGTTCTTGTGCAATAAATAATTCAAAGTGTTCCAGGACTTTATGTACACCCTGTATGGAGTTCATGTTATGAGGAAACTATAAAGAAGTTATCAGCACATTCAGATTACAAAAAAGGGCCATTACTATCATGTTTGGATGCAAACCTGAAGACCTATGTAAAGCATTGTTTGATGTCTCTGTTATGCTCCTTTACCATCTATCTACATTATGGGAACCCATATTCGTAACAGGTACAGATAGCAGACTGGGGGAGGGGATGCAGACTGGTATTGGTACTTAAAACAAAAGCTTACATTTGACCTAAATCAAGATATTCCTGCAACAAAAAGATATTTTCCACCTGGGAGTTAAATTTTATAAGAAACTTTCCAAAAACATTAAAGCAAATATTGAGGTCAAAACTTTTGGAAAGCAACACTGCTTTTACACCATTGTAGAACATTTAAATGTATAAGGTGTACTGTATAAATGAAAGCAACCTGTAATTTAAATATGTGTGCTCAGAAATGTACATTATGTAACATATTTCATATCACTTTCACCTTAATATATATAAACTGATTTGTTCTAAAGTTAAAGAATTTCAAACCTACAGTTACAGCATTTGTAGGTTCAGAGAAAGCTAATGGCAGTACTGACTGGATCACAATCTATGAAATCTTGAAGGCAGTGGGAATAAAATGTTATTCACAACTTGCACAGAAACCAGACTGCAATTATAAGAGTCAAAGGACATGACAAGAAAGCAGCCATTGAGCAGGGTGTAAAACAGGATTGCAGTCTATCCCCAATGTTATACAATCTGCACTTGGAGCAAGTTGTGAAGGAAACTAAAGAGAAATTTGTAAACAGAATTAATGTTCAGGGAGAGGAAATAAAAACTTTGAGGTTCGTCAGTGACAATGTAATTCTGTCGAAGACAGAAAAAAGAAAACTTGGAAGGTCAGTTGAATGAAACTGACAGTGTCTTACCAAGAGGAGAGAAGATGAACATCATCAGAAGTAAAACACAGGTTATGGAACATAGCTGAATTAAATCAGGTGAAAGTGGTTGACCAGTTTTACTATTTGGGCAGTAAAATAACTGATAATGGCTGAAATAGAGATGATATAAAATGCAGACTGGCAATAGCAAAAAAGAAAATTGTGGAGGTAAAAAAACACCTTGTTGACTTTGAATATAAGTTGAAATGTTTGGAAGTATTTTCTAAATGTACATATCTGGAATATAGTCTTATACTGAAGTGAAATGCTGACAATAAGCAGTTAGGAAAGATGAGGATTTAGGAGCTGCTGAATGTGGCGCAAATAACTGATGAGGGGGTACTGTACCAAACTGAGGAAAAAGGAAATATTAATGATACTCCTATGTCACTAAATACATGAAGACAGTGATGTTTGCTGCTATGTTGCATCCTACTGCATAATCAACACTCCCTTCCACACAATCAACACTCCTTCCCTTTCTAAACAGTTACAAAGTCACTGTTATTAACAAATTTACCTCAGGACAGAACATATAAAATCCACAGTCTTCCAGCCTACCAAATATCATACAACTCTATACAGTCTGTTGTCACTTGTGTCATTTCCATGTGAGTGACCTAGATGTAAAACCTGTCCCTATTTACACATTTAGAACATGCTATCTCAGTCCTATACCAAGCAAACCCTGTATCATTAGACCCATCACCAATGAGCTGTCCACTTGGGTGAATGGTCAGTGTGGAATTCTGGCCCAGTGCAAAGTTGACTACAAAGTAGCAGTGCATGTCCCCTTAACAGAACATGGTCGATTTTATTATCTGCTTCAAAGGCCATGCTATCTGGATCCTTTCCCTCAACATCCACTATTCTCTGAATAGTGCAGTCCAATCCCCATTGGCTCAATCTATGTTAGCCCTTATCCTTGAAAAATGTAAATCCCCTCCCCATCATTATCAGCTTCTTATTCAGAAACACGTATTTCCCTCTGGCACTCTTAGTTCAGTTGATTTCATCTGTCTATAAATCTTAAATAATACTGCTTCATCATGAATATACCATTCCCTACATTTTATCATTATCTGCCTTCATCCTCACATCTTACTTCACCATGTACAAGATGCTACTACCCCTGATTGCACCATAGCATTGTTTCTCTTGTGCTATGTTCATATTACCTTTCCTTACCTTGCTCTCCTACCCCCTCCCCCCTTTCCTCTGACACTGGCATTTTCTACCCCCCCCCCCCCCCCCCCCCCAATGCCATTTATATCGCCTGCAAAAACCAGTACCCAGTCAGGTCACAGTGCTCAAAGATAGGATTATCTACATCCTTACTGAATACAGATGTATGCATTTAGTAAGATTTATGAAACAACAGACATCACACATTCACATAATTGATTCACCTTGATAGGCAATGAAACCACAAGCTTCAGTGCAGATACACAATATCATTCAACTTCCATCGGGAATCTAAACATTAGCAAGCATGGACAACATGGATAGGACTGTGGATAGGTGGCATTAGGTGGGAATGTGTGTTGGCTGGGGTCTGTGCTGAGATAGACCATGCATTTGCAATAAACACTGTGTCTGGATGGCTTAACTCAGCTGCCTAGTAGGCAGGAGATTTAGGTTTCAGTCAGAGTCTGGTACACAGATTCACTCGTCACCGATGCCTCTCACATCATCAGTTCCTTCCCTTCAATTTACATAGTACTGAATTTTATTGTTCCACTCTATGTGCTTACTGAAGAGGTGTTTTTAGTTTTGGCAAGAAACTCCCATTGCAAGGGTAGTACTAGTTGTTAAATATAAAATAGTTGTCTAACAAATAAAGTTAAAGTAGCGAGATAAATTAATATACTTATACACACCCCATTTGGCAGTGTATTCAAAGATTTTCTTTGATAATGTTGATACTTTCATTGACAGGAACATTAGGGTACAGACTAATAATGGCTAATGAAAATAATTTAACATTTTCTGTAATTTTAATGTGTTTTATTTGATATGTAAAACCTGTTGCATTTTTGATTGTATATTATTATTATTATTATTATTATTGTTATTCTTTCCTTTCTCAGACATTATGTCTGGTTAAAAATGGAAAGTGACGTGGACTTTGATCAAGCGTGACTTCCTTTTAACTGTACGGTATATGTTACATTACATTTAGGAACTTTCGGGTAATTGAACATGTATCAATAATTACAGATATCTGTTGTTGTATATGTAAGTTTGGATGTAGCTGTATTGCATTGATGTACTGGTGGATATTGTGTGGTATGACTCCTGTAGTTGATAGTATAATTGATATAATGTCAACTTTATCCTGATGCCACATGTCCTTGACTTCCTCAGCCAGTTGGATGTATTTTTCAATTTTTTCTCCTGTTTTCTTCTGTATATTTGTTGTATTGGGTATGGATATTTTGATTTGTTGTGTCAATTTCTTCTTTTTATTGGTGAGTATGATGTCAGGTTTGTTATGTGGTGTTGTTTTATCTGTTATAATGGTTCTGTTCCAGGATAATTTGTATTCATCATTCTTTTTGTGGTGCATACTTGTATGTGGGAATGTGTTGTTTTATTAGTTTATGTTGTATGGCAAGTTGTTGATGTATTATTTTTGCTACATTGTCATATCTTCTGGGGTACTCTGTATTTGCTAGTATTGTACATCCACTTGAAATGTGATCTACTTTTTCTATTTGTTGTTTGCAAAGTCTGCATTTATCTGTTGTGGTATTGGGATCTTTAATAATATGCTTGCTGTAATATCTGGTGTTTATTGTTTGATCCTTATTGCAATAATGAATCCTTCCATCTCACTGTATATATTGCCTTTTCTTAGCCATGTGCTGGATGCGTCTTGATCGATATGTGGCTGTGTTAGATGATACGGGTGCTTGCCATGTAGTGTTTTCTTTTTCCAATTATTATTATTAAGAACACAGTTTAGTATTTTGCTCAGGTGGTAGGTTGGGCTGCTTATAAAGTTAATTATAGGGCTGATTGGTATGTTTTCTTTGTGTGTTTCTCATTGTGCTCATAATTTGGGAGCTGACAGATTTATCAGGATAAACCTTCACTTTTCAGTTTAGTCAAGTAAGAGTGTGTACTGCTTAATGCTTTTTAAGTAAGTGCTTGAAATCTGTTTGATGGGTCTTTGATGTACTGATGTGAAACTTCCAGGCTGATTAAAATGGTGTGCTGGATCAGCAGTCGGTAGAGCACTTTCCTGGAAAAGGAAAATGCCCCAAGCTTGAGTTTCAGTCTGGCACATATAGTTTTAACCTGTCAGGAAGCTTTACATCAGTGCACACTTTTCTACAGAGTGAAAACTTCATTCTGGAATGAACGCTATGTCTCCACAATATCCCTTCCTTTAGGAGTGCTAGTCCTGCAAGGTTTGCAGGAGAATTCTTGTGAAGTTTGGAAAGTAGGAGATGAGATACTGGCAGAAGTAATTTGTGAGGTGGGATCATGAGTTATGCACAGATAGCTCAGCCGATAGAGCACTTGCCCACAAAAGGTTAAGAACTTGAGTTCAATCTTCTGGCACACAGTTTGAATCTGCCAGGAAGTATCAGTGCCTAACATAGATTCATAATCATAAGTCAACCAAGTCAGCAATTTCAAATTTTGTGATGCACATACAAGGGTCATCCACAAAGTAAGTTCCATTTAGTTATATAAAACAAAAGTGTACAGATACAGAAAAAATATTTGCTGTACAAAAATCTACAACTGTTAAACTACTTTTCTACATAGCTTCCACAATTTTGTAGGCACTTGTCATAGCGTGGCACTAGTTTTTGTATGCCTTCTTCATAGAAGGTTGCCACCTGTGTATTCAACCATGTGGTAACATGTTCTTTTAGCTCGTCATCTACATTGAAGTGTTGACCACCAAGGACAGATCTTAGGTGTAAGAGGGGATGAATTTCACTGCAGGCGAGGACCAGGCTGTATGGGCAACGATCGAACGCATCCCTGTGAAATTCCTGTAAGTGTTTTTTGGTCACATTCGCCGTGTGAGGTCAGGCATTATCATGGAAGAAAACACCTTTTGACAGTAATCCTCACTGGTTGTTCTGTATTGTGCAGTGCAATTTCTTAATGGTCTCACAGTAACATGGTGCCTTGATTGTTTGGCCTCGTGGTAAGAAATCAATCAGCAAAATGCCTTTTCTGTTCCAAAAAATGGCGCACATGACTTTTCAAGGTGTCAAGATTTGCTTAGGCTTAACCTTTATTGGGGATGAAGTGTGCCTCCATTCCATTGATTGCCGTTTTGTTTCAGGGGTGTAATACAATACCCAAGTTTCATCCCCCATGACTATCCTTTGGTTTAACTTTCATTGCATTTAGAAAATGAATCACAGATCTGATTCACACACATTTTCAATTATGGTTGGGATTATAAAGAAGCACTACAAAGCACACGTCAGCAGCAGCGATCTGAAAATGGCGTACATGTCTTCTCCTTGAGTCAGAGTAACTGCATTGCATGCTCGGGACTGCGATCGTAGCGCTGTCATGGATAGAAAAAGAAACGGAACTTACTTTGTGGACGACTCTCATAGTGTCACCATTGAATGACGAAAAGAAATTTTGTGTGTGTGTGTGTGTGTGTGTGTGTGTGTGTGTGTGTGTGTGTGTGTGTGTGAGAGAGAGAGAGAGAGAGAGAGAGAGAGAGAGAGAGAGAGAGAGAGAGAGCGTGTATTGGGTCCACTGCTTTTCATCTGTTACTTAAAAGGTATGAGTGCACCAACAGTTGCAGATGTCATCACATATGATGATCATATATCTCTCATAACTAGTGGTAGCACTGAGAATGAACAGAAGGAAAGAACTGCTCTGAATTTGTAAAATGCAACCCAGAATTTCAGATGTAAAATTTTGTTCATGAATGGAACAAAAACAATGTACATTCTGGTTTGTGCCACATACTGCAAATATAAACCTTAAAGTTGGGAACACAGACCTACAAGAGACAAGCAGCTACAAGTTCATGGGTGTGGCAGTACATTTCTTCAGAAAATCACAAAGGTAATAAATGTCCAAAAATTAGCTCAAATACATTCTTTATGGGGAAAATGTCTAGCAAAGTAAATGGAGACACATTGCTAAAGATGTACTATTGTCTCATATATCCATATTTCTATCAAACAATGGAAAATCCAGGATGGAATGTAACAATATTACAGAAGGAAAGTTGCTTCTCATCATATATGGGAGATGCTGAGTTGCGATAAGCACAACAAAAAGATTCACACAGTTATAGCTTTCAGCCATTAAGGCCTTTGTAAGCAATACACACACACACACACACACACACACACACACACACACACAAACGTAACTTGTACACACGTCTGCAAACTCAGATTACTGAAACCACACTGTGAGCAGCAGCACCAGTGCATGATGGGACTGGTGACTGGGTGGGGGTAAGGCAGAGGCTGGGGTGGGGAGGGGGAGGGATAGTGTGGTAGGTGTGGCGGACAGTGAAGTGCTGCAGTTTAGGCGGAGGGCTGGAGAGAATGTGAGGAGGGGGAGGCGGGGGCGGGGCGGGGGGTGGGGAGGAAGTAGTGGAAAGGAGAGAAATAAAAAATAAAATCCCAAATTCCTGGAAACAATAACAAATATTGAAACTCTTGCCCTGCAGAAACTGGAGCAACATGCACAACGCCACCTCAAAAAGCTCTCCATCATGCTCACTTCCTATTCCCCGCCTCGGAGTACCACTGTCCACCACCTCTGCCACAACCTCTAAACCTCCCCCATGTCCCCTCATAGCTGACAAACCCTGTCTCGCAGACCTATTACACTTACCCCACCCTTAAAACTCCCTCCCATCACCACATGGAATCCAGAACCTAAACAGACGTGCAACACAATCATGAACCTTTCCTCCCGAAGCCTTACTCCCACAGAAATATCAGTCCTTTCCAAAGGCCTCACCTTTCGCCCCACTCCCAAATTTAATCATGCAGGACTTGTTAAAGACCTTCTCTCCTTCCCCCGGTCCCTACAGTGGAAACACTTTTTCGCCACCAACCCAACCAGCCAGACTCTACCAAACACCAGTATTGAACCTTGCCTAACTCAGTTCACTCCTCTATCCAACTATGATCCAACCCCACTGCCTCCAAACCACCCCCTGTTAACTTTCCAGAGTTTCTTAACCTCAAACCTTGCCTCACCATCATTCCACAAATCCCTCAATATGCAAACTAACCTTACATCCGCAGAAAGAACCGCAGTCGACCATCTAGAAACTGATCCCAACCTTATAATCCTACCTGCAAACAAAGGCTCCACCAGCATTGTTTTGAACCGCAAGGATTACCTGGCGGAAGGACTCCGTCAGCTGTCAGATACTTCCACCTACAAACCTTGCCACAGTAACCCAATTCCAGTAATCCAGCAGGATCTTCAGTCACTACTCAAATCCTTGGGCCCATCCCAGAACCTCTCCCCAGAGTCCATCTCTTTACTTACCCCTACCACTCCTCGCACCTCTACCTTCTACATGCTTCCTAAAGTCCATAATCCCAACCACCCAGGATGACCCATTGTGGCTGGTTACTGTGCCCCAACTGAGAGAATCTCTGCTCTCGTAGACCGACACCTTCAACCTATTACCCGGAACCTATCCTCCTATATAAAAGATACCAATCATTTCTTACACCAATTCTCCACAGTTCCTGTCCCTTTACCACACAGTGCTCTGCTCATCACTGTTGATACCACCTCCCTGTACATTAACATTCCTATAGTGCGATTAAAACTACCTTGTACTTGTAACTTCCTGGCAGATTAAAACTGTGTGCCTGACCGGGCGTAAGTCATGCTTTGGTAGCTCAGATGGTAGAGCACATGCCCGCGAAAGGCAAAGGTCCCAAGTTCGAGTCTCTGTCGGGCACACAATTTTAATTTGCTAGGAAGATTCATATCAGCGCACACTCCGCTGCAGAGTGAAAATCTCATTCTGGAAACATCCCCCAGGCTGTGGCTAAGCCATGTCTCCGTAGTATCCTTTCTTTCAGGGGTGCTAGTTCTGCAAGGTTCGCAGGAGAGCTTCTGTAAAGTTTGGAAGGTAGGAGACGAGGTACTGGCAGAAGTAAAGCTGTGAGTACTGTTGAATTTTCACGCTACTCAATCATTCCCCATCTCCTAAACTATGTGTCGTACAACAGCAAAATTTTAATGTTGTCTTCAGTGGCATAGTTTGATAATGTTTGCAAACTTTCTGAGCAATACAGCCCGTAATAGTGAAGTAATAAATTAAAATCTCACGTCTGACACGGAACTTTTCCCAAACCAATGTAGTAGGGGACAAACTTTTTCCCTTTACATTTTTCGTGGGGGGTCAAAGTGAGAAAAAGTTTCGGAAAGGTTTGAGTTTATTTTTAGAGCTTGTTGGAAGTGAGTGGGTGCTACAGTTTCACCAAGACAAGAATAGTATTGTGCATACTGTTGAAGTGCTGATATATCTTATGCAGGGTGGGAGAAAGCAGCACATATACTGCTGTGAGTTACATTTTCGTCTTGTGCCATGAATTTCACAACAAATCACTAAAATCAAAATACCAAGACAAGGAGACCAACACCACCAAAAGGTACAATTTTTTTTTTTTTTTTTTTGTTTTTTTTTTTTGTTTTTTTTTTTTTTGCAGCTTACCATCACTCAATGCGTTTTGTGCCCGACAGCTGGAAAATGCCGCTTATATCTGTGTCGCTAGAACTTTCAGATGACTCCCCAATGGCAATAATTAATTTGGAAACACTATCTTCCAATAAGGATTTGTTCTTCCATGCCTCCTGAATGACAGCTTTTGTATGTACTACATCATTACTCCAGTTTTCCGCAGTTACTTTGGAAACAGCTTCACTCAAAAGTCTTTCCACTTCTGAAAGCTTTAATGTCTTGTTTTCATACGCTATGTACCTCTCGATTTGGGCCCATATCAGCTCTATAGCATTAAAGTGACAATGATAGGGAGGTAATATAATTACAGAATGTCCATGTTTGTTGGCAACTTCATCTACAACGTATGTCGGGTGTCGTGGCTTATGTTGTGACACAAGTTCCAATAGTTCCACTTACTTCATTCTGTCATCGAATTGTATGTTATTTCGCCATAACCACTGTATAATTTCCTCTTTTCTAGAAGATTGTCCTTTAGAACAATGGGGTATGGTGCATTGTCAATAATCATGTATGACGGTTTCTCCAAATTCGGTAACAGTGAATTTTCAAACCATCATAAAGAGGTGGCGTGGTTCATCTCCTCGTGAAAATCTGAGGTTTTCTTTGACCTGAAAACATGTAAACAGCCAGGAACAAACCCAAAGGTGGTACCTGCATGAACAACAATAATTCTGCTTCCTTTGCCAACAGGTATTGCCATTCCTTCTTGTGATCCGTCAGACCAACCTGTCTTCAGTGTATGACCAGAATTCATCCATGTTTCATCTAGCCAGACTAAATCATCGATTTCAGTGTTCTTTACCTGATGCAAAAATCAGCATCGCCAAGCAGCAGTATCCTCCCATTCCAAGAGAACTGTACGACCACTTAATTTTTCGTAATTAAATCCCAGGTTTAATAAAACCAGCCAAAGAGATGATTTACTGCCAACAAAAAGACCAGCTTCTTTAAGCATTACATACAGTTTTTGTAACGTCGGATGCTCTCTACGGTGATAATATGCATACAAATGTCTGCAAATCGCATCCTGTTCAAAAGAATCAACATTCGTCACACGTTTCTCAATGTGTCACTTTTTCCCCAGAGTTTCCAGACTTGGCGGTTCGGAGTTAAGATTTGATGGCCTGGAATATGTATTCAGTTTTTCATTTTGCTCTTTGCTTATGTTTATAATGAGGGTTCTGTTTATTCTTAATGCTACCCCAGTCCTCTCGACTACCTTATTAATGGAAAGAAGAGGCCCTCCCTTCTCCCTTTCCATCTCAAAATATTGTCTTACATTGCAGACATATTCACGCGATTGTCCTCTCAATGCTATTCCCTGCCCAACTTTCTTTGAAGATGATTTCAGACTACAAACTCTAGGACGACCACACTTTTCATTTTCAGACATTTTGTACACAGAAGTCAGTACAGTAATTTATCACACACTCGTAGTGGAAACAAACACTGAGATAATGCAGTTCACACAACATGACGCACACAAGACCAGGTGTTAGCAGGTACTGAACCATGACGCATAAGCAGTGGCAACTATGCAGGGGAGGGATGCTGAACGTCAGTGTGTGATTGGCCCACACTGACTCACGGTCACGCGCTTGGCTAGCTGTCAAGTACAAAGTAGTTTTAATCGCACTATAATGTCCATGGCCTTACTGGTATTGAACACTACCTTTCCAAACACCCTATGGACTCCAACAACCTCCTTCCTAGTCACAATGACCAACTATATCCTCACCCACAATTACTTCTCCTTTGAAGGCATTATCTATGAACAAAACTGGGGAACAGTTATGGGCACCCGCATGGCACCATCCTACGCCAACCTATTCATGGGCCATTTGGGGGAATCCTTCCTAAAAACCCAGAATCCTAAACCCTTCACCTGGTTCAGATTCATTGGTGACATCTTTGCTATCTGGTTTGAAGGTGAGGACACCCTATCCACATTCCTCCAGAACCTCAACAACTTCTCCCCCATTTGCTTCACCTGGTCCTACTCAACCCAACAAGTCACCTTCCTAGATGTCGACCTCCACTACATCAGTACCTTCGTCCATATCAAACCTACTAACCACCAGCAATACCTTCACTTCGACAGCTGCCACCCATTCCATACCAAGAAGTCCCTTCCGTACAGCCTAGCCGCCCATGGTCATTGCATCTGCAGTGATAAGCAGTCCCTCTCAAAATATACTGATGGTCTCACTGAAGCGTTCAGTGACCATAATTATCCTCCCAACCTTGTACAAAAACAAATCTCCCAGGCCTTATCTTTTCAGTCTCCCACTGCTTCCCAAAGTCCCACAGTCCAGCCACAGAGGAGCATTCCCCTCATAACTCAGTACCATCAGGGATTGGAGCAGTTGAATAACATTCTCTGTCAGGGTTTCGATTACCTATCATCATGCCCTGAAATGAGAAATGTCCTGCCCACTATCCTTCCTACCCCTCCTACAGTGGTATATCGCCATCAACCAAACCTTCACAATATACTTGTCCATCCTTACACAACCCCTGCAGCCAATCCCTTACTTCATGGTTCATACCCCTGTAATAGACCTAGATGCAAGACCTGTCCCATACATCCTCCTACCACCACCTACTCCAGTCTGGTCGCTCACATCACCTATCCCATCAAACGCAGGGCTACCCGTTAAACCAGTCATGTGGTTTACAAGCTAAGCTGCAACCACTGTGCTGCATTCTATGTAGGCATGACAACCAACAAGCTGTCTATCTGCATGAATGGCCACTGACAAACTGTGGCCATAAAACAAGTGAACCACCCTGTTGCTGAACACACTGCCAAATATAACATCCATCTTAATGACTGCTTCACAGCCTGTGCCATACGGATCCTTCCAATCAACACCAGCTTTTCTGAATTGCACAGGTGGGAGCTTTCCCTGCAATACATCCTATGTTCCCATAAACCTCCTGGTCTCAACCATCATTAGTCACTGTCCTCAACCATCCAGCCCCCTCCCTGTTCCCATTCCAGCTTTACACAGCTGTCATTTCACCGTCACACCCAGTCTTTTAATTTCTTTTTATTTCTCTCCTTTCTGCTACTCCCCCCCCCCCCCCCCCCCCTCACTTCACCTTCACTTATGCCCTCCGCCTAAACTGCAGCATTTCACTGTCCGCCACCCCTACCATACTATCCCTTCCCCTCCCTGCCCCAGCCTCCTCCTTACCCCCACCCAGTCGCCACTCCTGTCATGCACTGGTGCTGCTGCTCACAGTGTGGTTTCACGCCACCCCTACCGTATTATCCCTCCATCCCTCCCCCTCCCTGCCCCAGCCACCTTCTTACCCCCACCCAGTCGCCACTCCCGTCATGCACTGGTGCTGCTGCTCGCAGTGTGGTTTCAGTTATCTGAGACTGCAGACGTGTGTGCAAGTTACGTTTGTGTGAGTGTGAGGTGTGTGTGTGTGTGTGTGTGTGTGTGTGTGTGTGTGTGTGTGTGTGTGTGTGTGCATGTGTGTTAGTGTGTCTACTGCTGCAAAGGCCTTAATGGCCAAAAGCTATAATTGTTTGAATCTTTTTGTTGTGCCTATCACGACTAAGTACCTCCGCTATATGGTGAGTAGCAACTTTCCTTCTCTAATAATGTTATATCCATATTTCTCTAATTCTGTACTGATTTGGGATGTAATTGGCAACACTCACATAGAAAGACTAGTTTAACCCCAAAAGAAGCATTGTGTTGTATCCTTGAATAAAAATCAGCTTGTTGTTGTTGTTGTTGTTGTTGTTGTTGTCTTCAGTCCTGAGACTGGTTTGATGCAGCTCTCCATGCTACTCTATCCTGCGCAAGCTTCTTCACCTCCCAGTACTTACTGCAACCTACATCCTTCTGAATCTGTTTAGTGTATTCATCTCTTGGTCTCCCTCTACAATTTTTACCCTCCACGCTGCCCTCCAATGCTAAATTTGTGATCCCTTGATGCCTCAGAGCATGTCCTACCAACCGGTCCCTTCTTCTTGTCAAGTTGTGCCTCAAACTCCTCTTCTCCCCAATTCTATTCAATACCTCCTCATTAGTTATGTGATCTACCCATCTGATCTTCAGCATTCTTCTGTAGCACCACATTTCAAAAGCTTCTATTCTCTTCTTGTCCAAACTATTTATTGTCCATGTTTCACTTCCATACATGGCTACACTCCATACAAATACTTTCAGAAACGACTTCTTGACACTTAAATCTATAGTCGATGTTAACAAATTTCTCTTCTTCAGAAACGCTTTCCTTGCCATTGCCAGTCTACATTTTATATCCTCTCTACTTCGACCGTCATCAGTTATTTTGCTCCCCAAATAGCAAAACTCCTTTACTACTTCAAGTGTCTCATTTCCTAATCTAATTCCCTCAGCATCACCCGACTTAATTCGACTACATTCTATTATCCTCGTTTTGCTTTTGTTGATGTTCATCTTATATCCTCCTTTCAAGACACTGTCCATTCCGTTCAACTGCTCTTCCAAGTCCTTTGCTGTCTCTGACAGAATTACAATGTCATTGGTGAACCTCAACGTTCTTATTTCTTCTCCAATACCTACTCTCAATTTTTCTTTTGTTTCCTTTACTGCTCGCTCAATATACAGATTGAATAACATCGGGGACAGGCTACAACCCTGTCTCACTCCCTTCCCAACCACTACTTCCCTTTCATGCCTCTCGACTCTTATAACAGCCAACTGGTTTCTGTACAAATTGTAAATAGCAAAATCAGCTTATGTGTAATATTAGAAAACAGGAATGATTACCATATAACAAGCAAAGATTGAAACTAACATACAAGGACCCTGTGGAAGGAGGTTGTACTTTTTGCAGGCAGCTCCCACATGAGACTACTGTCATTACTGAAATAAAAACTAAAATATTACACTATGTGACAGGCCCCTACAGTATGTCAAAATAGCAACATGCACTTCACAGCAACACAAACTATATGTCCATATGGATGAATTTGTGTGACTAAAATAAAGACCCTGTGACATAGTGCAAACTTACCTCAACTAGTTATATTAGCACATGTGTCATGTATGTTTTTCCTTTTTTGTGTATTTAAATATTGTCATTTTTAGTAAATAAATGTGAAATATTAGTATACATTACATGAAATTAATTAGGAGACTATGTAATGGCACTGGTCAGCAGAACATTCTCAATGTTTAATAAAGAACATGGTACATCCATTTAATTCACATTCTGATCCAACAAAATTTCTTGTGCACCATCTGTTTTTTTTTTTATTATTTTATTTTTTATTTCTTTTTACATCCATATTTGTAATGGAAGTATTATAATGTAATATTTACATATGTACCAATATAAAATGCATATAAGCAAAAGTTTTTTCATGCAAATAATGTAATTCAAAAATTGTTGCACATATGTTGTGCATTAAAGTAAATAGAAGCACTATTATTATTGTTATTATAATTATTATTATTAATAGCAATGCTGGGTACTGAAATACTAAATTATAAATAAACGACAAGTCAAATATGTATGAGTTGCTTTTGTTTATAGTATAATAAATACTTGTGGCATGTAATATTTTAGCAGGAGGAAGTTAAGTTACAGATAGACATGGTTTGGAAGTAGCTGTGTATGGAGCATAATGATGCATTGTGTTGTACTGGTTGTAATTATCAGTGAAGATTACAATAAAACATGGAAAAAAGATGGAAAATAAAAGTGGAACCCTAAAATCTGTTTTTCAATCAGACCACTAGATGTACTGTGCAAACAATAACAAAATGGAATAATGAATGGACAACGAACAGAAGACAAGTAAAAGAAAAAGTCATCCTTTCAACATTTACTTAAAAATATTAACAAACAGATCTTTTTCTATCTCATATTTACTTATAAGACACAGGAATATTGAGGCAAACAGATAACTGTGGCACTTGGCGATGCTGCCTAAGTATTATTATCATTACTTCAATTATTTCCACATAGTACTAATATCAAGATATAAATCAGAATGCACAACACATGGAAAAAATTTCCGTGAAGATGAATCACATATACATATTGCTGTAAGCTGTGGTGCATACAGTGTGGTGTAGTAGTTAGCTTCCTCAGCTGTTGGTTGGTTGGTTGGTTGATTTGGGAGAAGGAATCAAACAGTGAGGTCATCAGTCTCATCGGGCTAAGGAAGGATGGGGAAGGAAGTCGGTCGTTCAAAGGAACCATCCCAGCATTTGCCTGAAGCGATTTAGTGGAATTATGTAAAACCTAAATCAGGATGGCCGGGCACAGATTTGAATCATTGTCCTCCCGAATGTGAGTCCAGTTTGATAACCACTGTGCCACCTCGCTTGGTGCATATTGCAGGTTTTCAGTTCTAACCTGACCACCAGCAATTATTTGTTATTCAGTATTTATCTTTTCTGGGAGGCTCTCAAAATATCTTACGTTTGTCACATTCATATATTCTGCAATATTCAATGTTTGTATAAGTAGCAGCAGTCAGGAATACTCAATGTTGGTGAAAATAGCAGCACTCTCAGTACAGGAATTCAGTTCTGTACTCACCATACATTGGTTTTCTTAGTAAAAATACTTTCAGTAAGACCGTTATAATTCACTGTTGTCTGATTTTGGATTTGGACTTGAGTATGGTTACAATGTGACATCTCACATTAATTGCACATATGGGTGCAAGTATGACTGTACCATTCATTTCTGTAAGTGGTATTTCTGTGTGTTTGCATACATCTACATACCTTTAACCAGTCCAGTACTGCAAAACCCTGCTGTTTCCTGCTTGTTTTTAAACTGTTGTGTCTGTGTTTGCATGTCAGCACTTACTTTACTATATCTTTTTTTCAGAGTGGTAGCAAAAGATGCAATAATAGAATACTGCAAGGAATTGTAGACTTTTTCCTTCCTAATTGAAATAATTTTGATTTCTTGAATTTCCTTTTCTTATAAAATACTGGGAAATTCCTGCTCCAAACATGGTGACTATATGAGCAATTTGCTTTGAAGCCTGGCACTGAACATCATGACCCTGCTTTGAGGGTGTCTTTCCTGCATTTTTGACACGTAAATCCAATTATATCTGCTCTGAAAAGATGGATGAATTGAATGTTAGGCTGGAGGTCTCAGTCTTCTGTAGAACACCATTCACTGTTCTCATCACATTTTTATCTACTGTTACGTCTTCCATTTGCCACTCCTTTTACAGTTTTGAGATGTTCATGTGCATGAAGTCTCTGCAAACTGTGGTGTCCTTAATGAAGTAGTGCGTATTGTGTTTGCTATGGTATGTTGACCAAAATTCTTAGAATGCAGAAATGTGGCTGCCTTGTGAGATGTACCAGTTACAACCAAGAGTGCCCTGTTGCAAATCTCTTTCCTGCATGTCATCTTATGACAAAATTGCAAATGTCTTTGATATATTTTATACCAAAAGCTTTGCTGATTCAGAAGGGCAATACTTTCTTAAGAGACCTCTTCTCTCTTTATCCTAAGTATGACAGTCTTACACTATAATCTGTTGCAGTGACCAAGGTATGATTTTCCCTATGAAATCACAGGAGGATTATTCTGCCAAGTCCTCATAGTTGCATGGGTGCTGATGGTTATTTAATTGCCTTATGAGGATCCATATATGTTTCCATGAACACCTAAGGATCTGTGCTGTCCACCCAGACAGAGACCAGCTTGCCTGGATAAACCTTCGACAACAGAGTTACAGCAAGTTTCCCCACAGGTAGGCCACTACTGACTATTTTGACATATATGTAACGGTTTGTATGATCCTCAAAATCTGAACAATAAAGCTAAGACCCCTGCTCTCCAAAACACACAAAACTGAACCATTATATCATCACAGTTATTGCTGTATCACATCTTGAGTTTAAAGTAATAGACAGTTGTTGCTGAATCACACCTTGTGTTTACAGTAATAGAGGACTCACAGAACTGATCAACTGACAGATCAGAAACCACAGGTTTGCTACGTCTGTACACAGCCTTCACTTGCTGAGCTAGTAGGAGGGGGGAGTGTATAGGATAGTGAGAAATTATACTTGCCGACTATGAAGAAAAATACTACTGCAAAGCCTCAGGACCTTGTGTTTGCCAGTCATGTGCTCACAAGAGAGTTTGAAGGTCCCCTAGGAATAGGACAATGTAGTTTTGTGTATTGGTTTGCTCTAAATAAGAGCAACAATTTATATGCTGAGCTACAATGTTCCACTTCTTGTTTGGTGCTTAACACCAGCATTACATGGTGGACAATTATCTTTTCTTATTTAATATTATGTTTATTTGTTTTCTTATGTTCCATGGTATGTAGTCAGACAATGATAGTTGATCATGCAGTAAATAATTATATAACTCACAAAAGGCTCTTGAAATAAAGGACAGTAACAAAAGATTTGAGACAGCATATACAAATTAATAACAAATTACAATGAAAAGCTTTAAGCTACTGTGAGGAACTCTCGCACAGAATAAAATGAGTGCACTATAAGGAAGCTCTTCACCTAAGATTTGAAAATTGTGAATTCTTCAGTTCTGCAGGAAGCCTACAGAAAATGTAACCTGCAGAATAGTTACACCTTTCTGCATGTTAGTTAAGGAAATATTATTGAAGTGGAAACTCTGTTTCTGTTGAGTATTCACTAAGTGAATGCTGAAGCTCTATTTTAAACCAGTCTATTATTCTTCACCAAAAATTCCATGAGAGCAGACTTTCTTCTTAATTCTGCACTGCTGCAGGTTGAATACATGTGAAGCACAGAACACTTTTGTTAAACCAAATTAAATACCTACTGCCCCCTATGTATCATTTGATCTACAAATGTCGTAAACACAAATTAATAAACTGCATTTTCAGTTGATAACAAGATATATTACTGGTGACATAAATTGTCTTCTTAAAAACCTTCTAAAAGCCCATAGCAAGGGAACTAGTTGGTAACCCCTTCATGTAAGGAAGTATATTAACAAGTATTTCAATCTTTCTAGAAACTTACCACATCTGAAAGATACCACACAGAAGGAAGGGAGGGAGGAAAATTAGAGTTTCAGGTCTTGTTGACTGCAAGGTTAGTAGAGGTGGACCACTGTCCTCTCAAATTCAAGTACAGTGTCTTACCACAGTATCAACTGACTCAGTCACACTGAACCAGTGAGAGTAAAACACAAAAGATGTGTTGCATTACATCATATGCCTGTGAGTTTTTATTGTTTAGTGCTTCAATAACCAAATTTACTCCTTGCTGTCTCACGTAGCTGCACATCACATAATTGTTGTAGAACACAAAGCGTTTATTAAATATTTTTCATAACTAATGTGATTTGCTAACACTTTTGTTCTTTCAGAGAAGATATATGTAGGCTTCCCACTTTCTGCCCTGATACTTTATTCCAAACGGCTATGGAGTTTTAATTTTATTCAAAGAGTTATTTTCTCTTGGTGTATTGCATTGCTTTATATGTTTGATGACATTCTGCAGCACTTTGCTGTACAGTCTGTAGTTAAGTTTTGTATCTGGATTCTCACATTTGTTCTGACCAGACATTCTGATCTGATCAGTTATCCAAACCTGTTTCTTACTGGCACCGTCTTTTTCCTTGTAATTTTTCAATGGAAAGGAAAGTCTTGAAGATTTGTAGAAATTTAGTATGTCATCCAGCTTGACTGTACAAGAAACTTGTTGCCAATACTATTATTTAAGTCTGGCTTTTAATGTCTGCACTGAAAATGAAAGATATCTCTAAATCTTTTGTTTACTACCTTGAGAAATTTCTCTGTATTAAACTGCTTCAGTGTTACGTTTTGTGCATCTTTATCTCAGAGACCATCACTGATATCTTTTTGTTTTTCAAAGTGCCCCTCTATTAGACAATAACTGTACTACTATTTGTTTGTTACCTAATTGTAATAATTTGTGTTGCGTGATTCAAGTCAGTTCATTGGTTCATTGACACTGTTTTTCCTGGATAAACAGCGAAAAACTCAATATTGCAATTCCATAAGAAATTAATTTGATGCTTTTCTTACTAGCTGAGCCAAAAAGATAAATCCTGTACCCTGGACCTCTACATGAACATAATTAAACAATGGAAAATCCAGGATGCAATAATGATGATGATGTTTAACAACAGATTGCCACTCACCATATAGCAGAGATGTTGAGTTGCAGATAGGCACAACAAGAAGAGTGTCAAACAGAAAGCTTTCAGCCAAAAAGGACTTCTTCTGAATTAGACAGCACCGACCCACCCATACCTACACACACACACACACACACACACACACACACACACACACACAGAGAGAGAGAGAGAGAGAGAGAGAGAGAGAGAGAGAGAGAGAAGAGAGAGAGAGAGCATGTGTGTGTGTGTGTGTGTGTGTGTGTGTGTTCTGTCTAAGAGATGACCTTTTTGGCTAAAAGCTTACTTGTTTGACAGTCATTTTGTAATGCTTATCTGCAACTCAACGTCTCTGCTATATGTTGAGTGAAGTCTATCCTTTCCATATTTTCATTGAATGTAATTAAAAGTATTTTTCCTCAGCAATTCAAACAATCCTGCATAGATCTTCAATATTCATTTAATGAAACATTTTTTATATGTCCATGCTTTTAAATGAAACATTACATATAGTATTAGTGGCTATTCCCACCATCTGCAAAGAATACTTTGCATAGAAATAACATAACATATTTACCATCTAAAAACAATTTCAGTAGATGAATTATTACTATTTATCTTCTATCACCTGTTAAAGTGAATGTGGTGACTCTTATAAGTGGGCCAAATGAATTTCCAAAGATATGGCTGTTGTGTTCCATAGCATTTTCTGCATTGGGGTTCAGTACACAGTCCCTGTGTTCACTCACTCTCACTAACTCCTATTTCCATAGAATCAAATTGAAGAGCAAATCTCCAATGTCAAGGAGCTTGTCAGTACATGAAATAACAGCATAAAAGTAATAACAGATAAAATAAAATGTTTATGAACAAAAAAAAAAAAAAAAAGACAAGCCATAAGTTTACGTAAACGCAATCAACAATATGGCACAGTAATCAGCTTAATTTTTCAAGGAACTCCTTGACAGAATAGAAGGAGTGACCCATGAGAAAACTCTTCAGTTTCAATTTGAAAGTGTGTGGATTATTGCTACTATTTTTGAAATGCTGTGGTAGCTTACTGAAAATGGATGCAGCAGTATATTGCACACCTTTCTGCACAAGAGTCAAGTAAATGTGATCCAAATTCAGATTGGATTTCTGCCTAGTACTAACTGAGTGAAATCTGCTAATTCTTGGGAATAAGCTGATGTTAACAAGAAACAACAGTACAGAAAATATATATATATATATATATATATATATATATATATATATATATATATATATATATATATATATATTTTTTTTTTGAGAGGCCAATCTCAGAATACCCAGACTAATGAACGGGGTTTGACAAGAAGTTCGCTAACTTACATCACTTATCACCCAAACCGCCTGTTTCTGAGCCAAAAACATCCTTTGAGAATGGTTAGAGTTACACCAAAATATAATATCATATGTCATAAGTGAATGAAAATAAGCAAAGTAGACTACTTTTCGTGTTGAACTATCACTTACTTCAGATAACATTCGAATACTAAAAATGGCAGCATTAATTCTGAAGAAGATCCTGAATGTAGGCTTTCCATGACAGTTTACTATCTATCTGACCACCTTCAAATACGAAATATTCAGTTTCACTAGTCATATGCCCATTCTGTGAAATTAAAGTGTCAGATTTTATTGAACTGTGCATTAGAAACTGTAAAAACTGAGTCTTATTGTCTACAGATTGGAGAGGCCTTTGGTTGTTGGCTGATTAAGTTGTACACTGATCAGCCAGAACATTATGACCACTGAACTACTACTGATGTAAATCCATCCAGGCGATAGCAACATCTCCCGGTGAGGAATGACTGTTAGTCAGACACAAGCATGGTGCATGTAGTATCAGTGAGCATGCTGTCCATGTGCAGAATGGGGAAGGCACACAATCTATCTGAATTTGACCAACGGCAGATTATGATCGCCCAGATGTGCAGCACAAGCATTTCGCAAACTGCACGACTTGTCAGGTGTTCGAGGAGTACTGGGGTGAGTGTCTTCAACACATGACAAAACCCAGGTGAAACCACATCCAGACGTCATGAGGTTAGTCGGCCACTCATCATTGCAGATGTTGACCTCAAACACTGAGTAGTTCTGTAAAACAGGTCAAGTGGCAAACTGTGGCAAAGCTAACATTAGACTTTAATACTGCACAGGTTAAGAAAAGTCCTGGGTGAGAAAGAGGGTGGAAGATGCTATCAGTTACAGAGCATCTTGAGGAGGTATATTTAGTAGCATATTTCACACAGAAGTTAAAACAACTCATGAGAGCCTATTACAGAGAAAGCTGTCTTCAAAAGCAGAGTTTATTTGTATAAATGACTATGAAATTAAACTAAAGCTGTTGTAATACAACACAATGAGCAGTAGGGAGGTTGTTACTAGAGTCATTATCATCAGATCATGATTATAATTAAGGCAATGACTCAGCACACTTTTCCATCCATCCCAACACTCTCATCTTATAATACAGGTGGCTATCACCCAACATGCTTACAATGAGAAACTTGGTTACTGCACAAACACTACATTACATGATTAATAACTTTACACTTAGTCTACATTTTCTGCTTTGTATCACGGCTGACTTTGAGCAGGAATACCACACACCTTTTGCAGAAATCTCTATGAAAAGCAATGTTAAAGGTTGTGACAATATCAAAGAAAGCTTAAAGTGTGGGAAATGTTGAAACATAGAGTTGTTAATGATGGCAAAGCATTGTATTGACAGAACAGGATTTCTGTTCAGACTGGAAAAAAAAAAATGAATGAGTAATGCAGGAGTGCATAAAATGCAGGAACATAAAAATGGGGCTTTAATGTATAATGAAAATGGTAGATTGCTACTCTCCATGAGGAGGAGATTTTAGGTCACAGACAGACACAACATAAAGACCGCTAGACGTGTGAGCTTTTGGTCAAAAGATCTTCTACTAAATAGACAAAACAAGCACACACACACACACACACACACACACACACAGACAGACACACAAGCATACCTCAACATAGATGACTACTGTCTCCAATCACAGTGTGGCCTCTGTGGCCATAGACATTAGTCATGTGTGTGTGTGTGTGTGTGTGTGTGTGTGTGTGTGTGTGAGTGAGTGAGTGAGTTGTGGTTGTGGGAATCTGTGTGTGTAGTCTACTTTAGAGGAACAAATTATTCAGGAATAAAGAAGACGACTCACCAAAATCCAGAAGCACTGCGTCATCAATAGATACACAAACAAAAGGTACAGAGATACAGTAGCTTTTGGAATAAACTCCCCTTTTCAAGCTTGTAGGGAAAACGTTCATACAAACCAACACATGCTCACTCATACGCACATGCCTGTCTCCCTACAATGAGCTCAGTCAACTACTGGTGCTTTCCTGGGCCACAGTAAATGTACAGAGATGAGGCGGTGGTGTGGGGTAAGGGATGGAGAGAGGCAGGAGACAGGAAGGGGGTTGAGGGGAAGCATCTGGCAGCTTATCAGAGAGTGGGGAGCCATCTGTGAGCTAGCTAGGGGTGTAGGTGGAGGGGGCAGATGGCAGATGGCTGGACACATGTGCTTTTATCTCACGCCCTAGTCTATGGACTCACGTGACCAGCCATCTGCCATTGCCCCCCCCCCCCCCCCACCTACAGCCCTAGCTAGCTCACAGATGTCTCCCTACTCTCCAACGAGCTGCCAGATGCTTCCCTTCAACCCCCTCCCTGTCTCCTGCCACTCTCCATCCCTCACTCCACACCATACCACACCCCTATCTCACCCCAGAACCATAACTGTCAGCCAGAAAAAGCTAGCAGTCAACTGAGCACAATTTAGGGAGACAGGTATGTGTGAGTGAGTGTGTGTGCATTTGTGAGGATGTTTTTCCTACAAGCTAGAAAAAGTATGTGTATTCCAAAAGCCAGAGAATCTCTGTAAATTTTTCTTGTGTACCTTTCAATGACACAGTGCATCTGCCTTTCAGTGAGTTGTCTCCTTTACTGATGAATAATTCATAGTTCTCAACCAGAACTTTCTGTACATTATTATACTGCTTTAAAAGAAGGCCTTTTGGACAAAAGCTCACATGTCTGGCAGTCTTTTTGTTGTGCCTGTCTGTGACTCAACATCTCCTCTATATCGCAAGTGGCAATCTCTCCTTTACGTAGTATTGTCATGTTTCATCCTGGATTTTCCATTGTTCTGTTCCAGTAATACTTATTTTAACATGAATCATTGTATTCATAATTCAAATTCAAGGCAACAAAAGCAGTTTCATTGCTTTAAATTGTGGTATACATGACTGTAAAAGTGAATTTCCTATCATAATTCTAATATGGATTTCTTTCACATTATGAAAGTCCCCTGAGCTGGACAAGAAAGCAACACTAGAAACTCTTTGAATCTGTTTTGATTTCAGAGTATTCCAGATATATTTGTTATAAGTGAACAATGTCAGATGTATACCCCAAATCTTTATGAAACAATGAAAATACCAACTTGGAATGTCAACAATATTAGGAAAAGGATAGACTGCTACTCACTGTAAAGGGCACACACTGAGCTGCAGACAGGCAGAACGAAAAGGCTGTTATACATTTAGCTGTTGGTCAAAGTCTTCTTCAGAAAAGAAAACATACGCACACAAGCAAGCACACCTTGCATGCATGACTGCCTTCTCTGGCAGGTGGGACTGGAATGCAACAGTCACATTGAGCAGCAGTGTAAATGTGTAACAGTCTTTTTGTTGTGCCTGTCTGCAACTCAACATGTCATCTTTACAATGAGTAATGATCTATTGTTCAGATTGTTATGAGCTAGTCTTTGGGTCAATAGGAAATTACTTTCAATCATCACAACCCTTTAATTGAATTCCTATCACTAACTGTTACATGTTGACTTGGTCACTTACTTGACAACTAATTTACCAGTATTAATGAACTACTTTACCTTGAGATAGCAGTTACTCAGGAAGGAAGAGCTAGAGATAAATTCCACAACACCTAATATTCACCACATTTGTGGAACTTCTACTTTTTCTTCTTGATGTCCTAAATTGAGCAGAATCACTGGCAATTATGATCAATTTTATGAAGCACAATAGTGAAAAAAAAAACTAAATGATAAGTGATGGTATCTGTTGCTCTCTGTTACCTACCTTCCTAGTCTTTCCCCTAAGCAGTCAAAGCACTGACCACCTGTCAGCAAACAATGGACTCAGTGCTTACAATACTGCAATACCCCAATGGTTAATTCAACACAAAAATTTACTCTGCCTTCAATTCTGATGCAACAGTGTAAAGACATGAATAATTTTTTTTTAATTCTTACTTGTAACAGTTGTTGGAGAATTTGTTGTAGGATGCAAGAGTAATGAGACCTCCCCAAGCTGGACTCAATGCAAAAAATATCTGCACTGCAGCATCTCCCCAGACCTGTAACAGATTACAGCCTCAGGTACTGAAATGGAAGTATCATTCATTATTGTGTTTCACATCGATAAGTCTAGAATAACAGAGAAACTATGATTTGCACTACAGTTTGTTTAGGTACAACAAGAAACTATCAATATTAAATTAAGATACAACTTTTGCAACGGATTCTTCGTTAGCTAAAGAAAATCCAGAACTAAGGTAGTCTGCTATGGTTCTACTGAAAGGAACTCTTTCAGAACACATTAACAGAAGGTAACACTCAAAGTTCTTTGGCATAGAGCAAGAAGTCACTAACCTACAGCAAATTAACTACCTACTATGAACAGCTGACTTTCTTTGCGAGAATAATTTTGGTTATTGAAAGATCTTGGTGTCACTTGTTTTGTGCAGTGAAAGCAAAGCACTTTACAGTGTACCATTCAACATCTCTCTAGCAAAACTGATTTCTATGAAGCATACAATCCCACAATGGCACTAACCACGTCCCATCCAGATAAAAGAGTACAGAATGTCAATCAGAAACAGACAAACGCTATCAATTCTCACCAACCACCTTCATCAGGTCCACAGTGTGCACATAGCACTACCCCAGCAACATCTGTCATGGATAGCATTTTTATAACAAAACGTATGGGCCTCTGAGCCCTCAGTTACTAAATGTGACTTGACATATAAACTAATTTCATGTATTCTAATTGATTTCACTCTGTCATCCATTAAAATTGTATATCTTTCATGGCTGTGTGTTTCCTTGTGTTCCTAGCTAGAACACAAGTTGCAACAAGTGAGGGAAAAATTTTCATATGTTTTGGATTCCGTGGTCTCTTTGCTGTTCGGCTAGATCATGGAGGCTTTACTCCAGTCACTCCTGTGACAACAGCAGCTGCATACAGCTGTATTGGAGTGGTTGTTGTCTATCCTGACCCGTTCTCAGCCACCAGATGTTCACCTGTGCTGAAACCACGGTAAACTGGAATGCTAAGAAGAAGTGGGTTCACCAAAATTTTGTGGCATTCCGAGCAGTTGACAAGGTCTGTAAAGTTCATTTCTTATCATGGATACTGCCTACTACCTCGTAAGTATCAACTGCTACACCAGTTAGCTCCTCTGTGGGAAGCAGAGTCAGTTTCTTTTGTCGATGCATGTAATTTGCTGTCCTATCATCACTGCAAGCATATGCATGTGGTTGCTGTGTGTGCTGAATTCGATGAATGTCACAAACAGGCACAGCAGTCATATCACACTTGGGCAGATCAGCTACAAGGCCTCAGTTATAAGTGTTGTTTCATCACAGCTAAGCTTTGGGATGTCACAGTCAAAGACATGATCATTCATTCAGCCCCATATAAGGAGGTTTGTCAATGTGCCCTTAAGCTTGAGAACCCAATGTTGGAAGAGATTTTGAATATTGCACAGTCATTTGAGGTTTCCCACACTGTGGGCTGACGATTGGAGTCTTGGGGTTATGCTGTCAATCTTGACAGCATGCAGCCCAGTGCATGGAGCCTAGTACACTGGGTGAAGAAGAGAGAGGCACAGTACCAACAAGCCAACTGGGTCGACACGAACAAATGCATTGTCGGCAGCAAGAACAGTGAATGCCATTTTTTCATTACCCTCTGTCATGTAGCAGCTGTATGTCAAAATGTACCCTCCCCCCTCCTGCAGGAGTCACTGCATGAATACTATCATTGGATGTTGATATTCATAATGTTTCGTAACTGTGATTGACATTGTCTGCAAGCCAGAACAAACTTTTCATTGAAATGCAGTTGATGAATCAGCCATTACTACTACAACTCACAGAGGCAGCTGTGTCCCTATTCAAGTCACAGACATTTGCCAGAGCTAGGGTCACCACCATTAGCACACATCAAGCATCGATTGGTAAGCTGTAACAAACTGTAGATTCCTATTCTCAGCCAACTGATGGCTAACACAGTTGTTCATTCCATTACATATTTGGTTGTTAACAATGCAAATGCTGAAAATCTGTGTGGCTTAGATGCCTTTGCTACTTTTTGTTTTGCTATTGTGGATGCAGGGCATCTAGTGTCAGACTAAGTGCCTTATCACAAATGGAATTCCATGTGTTCCGAGTTTTATGACGTTTATGCCCCAGGGTTACATTGTGCAAACAATTTTGCACCACACATCACCCTAAAACCCTTTGACTGCCTTAACTTTTTTGGACATGGTCAGTACCAGTAGCTTTCGTGACAACTTTAAGACAGAGCTGGATTGCTTAACTTCATTGGAAGTGATTTGACCAATTTCCTCAAGAGAGGAGAATGGTTTACACACTTCATGATCATAAAGAAGCCATCTGGTCAACTTCAGCTTTGTGGTGACTTCAATGTCACTATTAATGCACAGTCACTCATAGACACTTACCTCCTGTATTGCCTGGAAGAGTTGCTCAAAAATTCTTTTCAAAAATCGACTTGTCTGAAGCCTATCCTCATATCCCATTAGACGAAGCATCAAAACAGTTCTTGGAGTTAATATGACTTTCATCATCTGTCAGCATCAGTGTCAAATGTTTGGGGTTGCTAGTGTGCCTGCCATCTTCCAGCATTTTTTAAAAAAGATTATGATGGCTGTTCTCCATTGCATTAATTATCTTGATGGTATCGTCGTGACAGATGCTACCTCGGATGACCATCTACATAACCTCTGTTCTTTGTTTACTGTTCTGTAGGCTGAATGCTTTGAATATAATCTCAATAAGTCTCACTTTTTCCAACATTTCATTGTTTATTTAGGTCATGAAATTTCCCAGAAGAGTGTGTGCTCCATGAAGCAACATGCAGCCACCATTACAGCTTTTCCCTAAGGATCTAGCCTACAATAACTTCAGGCGTTCCTTGACAAAGTTGCACACTATCACAAGTTTATTCCCAGAGTGGCTATTATTCCCTACCCATTGCATCTGTTGCTTTGGAAATGTGCTCCTTTTGTTTGGTCTGCAGCTTGTGAGCATGCTTTTGTGCAGCTTAAGGATAGTATTCGCTCTGTGCCGTATCTTGCAACATTTCAATCTGGCAAACATAATGTTCTGGCCACAGACACATCCCGATATGGGGTGCGCATGCTCTTGGCCCATCGCCATTCAAAGTGCTCCAAACAGCTTATTGCCTTTATTGCCAAAAACACGCAAATCAACTCATCAGCATTATTTCCTAGTGAAAAAAGAAGCTTTTGCTATTGTTTACACCATAAAAAATTTCATTTGTTCTGGTATGATGTAAAATTTCATTTAATCATAATTCCTAGGTTTCACTGTTTAGTTTGTCAGAATCCTTACCAGACAAAGCTGCTCATTGCCTTCAGTGTTGGGTTCTGTTCTTGTCCTGCTATAATTATGAGAACCATTTTCATCCCACATCTCAACATGCAAATGCAGGTGCTCTGTTCTGGCTCCCTAAGGCCCTTGAATCCTCATCTGACCAGAAGGAAATGCTATCCAGTTGAAAAACTGGATACAGAGGTGAGGTATATGGTGGATGGTTTGCCCATCACCAGTTCCCACATCAAATTTGCTGCGGCTGCTGATCTGGTGCTCCAGCAGGTCATAAGCATTATGCAACATGGGCCCTGACCATCCACAGAGCCAGACATCAGACCTGCTTCGGAATTTTTATGCATTACATCATCACCTCTGCCTCTTGGACAGCATTATTCTCCTGTCAATAGAAGGGTTTACTCCCCTTATCATGGTTTCAGCAGCTCTGTGGCAGAGGGTCCTCCACTTATTACCTCAGGATCAATGGGGGATCTTTCTCACAAATACAATGCCGTAATGCCATGTATTTTGGCTGGGCATTGATCAGGAGGTGGAACACCTTGTTGCAGCCTGCCCCAAGTGTTTGGGTCAGCAGATGGCAATGAACACTGTTTTTTCACCATTACTGGTTCCCGCACAGCCTTTGAAAAGAATCCACATTAATTGCACTGGTCCTTTTTTTCATCACTTCTAGTTATTATCCACTGACACTTTTTCTTAGTACATTATAGTGTACTATGTCATTCACTGCCTGTCCAGAACAGCAAACAGCAGATGCAACTATTAAGGCTCTCTTGAAGATCTTCTCCATAGAAGACTTCTTGCACCATGCTTTTGGACAATGGTGCTCAGTTCATAGTGCAATCTTTCAAGGACTTTTATATACAGAACAGAATTTGCCATTACATGTCACAGCACTTCCATTCCATATGCAGCCGAATGGTGAGACAGAATCCCTAGTCCAAACATTGAAGACACAGATGTGCAAGTGAAAGAATTCCTGGCTGATGAGGCTCTCACAGTTTTTTAAGCTCTTTCAGAACAATGCCAGCTGGGGTCAAGAGTCCTGCCAGGCCCCTACATGGGCATCAGCCATTGGTGCTGCTCAACTTTTTGCTCCCTGGTAGGCCCCCCCCTCAGTGATACCAGTCACTGTTTCCATAGTTCGCACCCAGTTCACTGGTTTGGGCCAGGATGTTTGGGTGGCTCTGTCACTGGATTCTGGCCATCATCCACAGCCAGTGCTATTGCCGCATCTTCATGGTTTGCAATGGAGATTGACTTGTGGCATGCCACCAGGACCAGTTGTGCCCCACAATGAGTCCAGGGCCTTTCGCGTGGGCTGTGGGCCCTATGCCTCATTCTTTGTCAGCCCTGGCCACTGTGAGGGTTGAGCAAACCTTCTTATTGTGGTGGTCAGAGCTTCACCAGCAACAACAGCGTGTTGCTTCCTGCAGCTTGCCATAGCACTATGCAGGCACTGCCATCAGTGGGGGTGGAAGCAGGATCTCCGTCACCAGAGCCTCTCCTCTCTATCCGCCATCATTGCTGGCCATGCTGGCACCTCTCACTATGGACTCAGATAAGCATATAGCTCCCACTCCCCAGTTGCTGGATTGCTTCACTGGTCACCCTGGGGTCTATGGGTGGCAGGGTTGCCATGGTCCTACTCACTTTCATCAGCACACAACTGTCCAGGTGGGTCAAGAACTTCTCAAGTTTGTGGCTGGAACAATTTTAATAACAAAGGAAGAGCACAGGTTGGGTAGGAGGATCATAAAACAGACTGAGTGGTGAGTAGTTTAAGGTGCCACATAGCATAAGCTAAAACTGTTCACACTGGTGGGTTTTCATAAAGGGAGATCATCCTTGGAAAATGGACAATATCAGTTTCCATATGATCCATTGAAAAGAAACACAATAGCGGCAGCTGTGATATAGCAAAATGTGCACAGTATCTGATTGAAGTACTGGTTACTCTAATAATTATAAAACACAAGATCATGTATAAATCTGTATGTGTTTGCAGTATATTAAATATGAAATTAATTATATTTGATCTCTTTGATGTCTATTTTGTTGTGAAGATGATTATCAGAAGAGAAAGCAGAGCAAGAATACAGAAAAAGATAAAAGAATACAAAAATTCATTTCTAACTGAGATTGAACCAGTGTTCCACAGCATATCAGCTAGCAGCCTTATACACTATGCTATCATGCTGTTTGCTGTTCTGCAAAATGCCATCATTTTCACGGATGGTACCTATATTCATCTTGTCCACTTTCCAAACACAATATCTCTTGAATGAAACCACATTACAGTGAATGGCTTTAGGGAGAGGTTATTGGCACCTTAGATCACATCACTATTCAGCCTCATATCCAGTCCTTGTCCCTAAACCTATGCCTTCCCCTTGAAGCAGTTCTTTTGCTAGCTTTGAAGTCTGCTTATGAAAACGTTAGCTAGAAAGTTTTTGCAAAGTTGATGTATCCTATTTTTCATGGTGTCACATAAACTGCTATCAGATAACACATTTACTAATATTATCAATGGAAGATTTGTTGTTTTTTTCCTTGGAGTAAATACTTCAGTTCCACACCTCTCAATGTCTTGCCCCTCCTGCTGAAATTTGCACATAATAGGATATTTAACATTTTACTTACACATCAGGACCGCTTTGAGAACCTTTTCCACACAAACAACTTATAATTTGGTGCCTCCCCCTTACCCTTTTTCCACATGTTGTGGTAAGTACAATATATAAACCTTGCACTTGGGTGCCCCTGATGACTCTTCCAGCTGCTACTAACTGTGATGTGTCCTGTACAGAAATATTACATTTGTAAAACCTGTAGCACACCCCTCAGCCTGGCATCCCATGAGGTGGCTTGAGCTGTTTGGGCCTTAAACCTGCCCTGCATGTTTTGTTACCTGTGCCATCTGCACTGTCACTACCTTCTCATCCTCACTGCCAATAAATTTATTTCATTAAAGGCATGCTTGCACTGTCAGGTAACAACATGCACAACTTTAACTGGAACATGGCAGTACGTAGTTAGGCAACCAAGTTAGTTCCCGCTATGTCCAGATCTACAGTTCACCTTGCCAAGCAATTCTGATAGACACATTTATTTAAACAGACACAATGATCACTTAGTTACTTCTCAACATATTCACCACTGGAAGTGAGACCTAATTTGAACTAATATGTAACAGTCCGATATGCTGGACACGATGACTGGACAGGCATTCCTTCAGTTTAGGATAAAATATAAATCAGTTAGTGCAAGATCCGTACTATAGGTTGGAATATAAAATACCTCCTATGTTAATATTGGCAAAAAATATGTTTGTGCAGACCCATATAGAAGGGCAATGTGGAGGATCAGCACAATTCCTGAGCTGAAAATGTTGCACTTATTTTTCTGAACATGTGAAGTAATTTCTAGGACTGAAACATCTGCAGGTAAGGGCTACTGTGTGCCATAATTTTAAAGTGATAGCTACCCATAAATATGCTGACTGCACCACCACCTCAAGATCATCACAAGGAAGATGGCCAATTTGAAAATTTTGGAAAATTTCTTTTAGCAACAATGCCTTGTCTGCTTGCGCTGATGTCAAGCCTGCACATAGGTGTCCGCAAGGGAGAGAGGGACAAAACGGGGCTCTTGCCTCATTCTGGATTGAGGCATCGAGAGCCCAAGGGAAATAAGAGTGCTTTTTGAAAAATGTGAGCTACGAGCAGAAACATATATTTAAAGCACATAAAAATGTTGCTGGCAATGAATACCGATGAGTAGAAAAAACAAAATATCTGTTTGGAAGCCAACAAGGGTAAAACTTTGTTTGGAAGCCAACAGGGATATGTAAAGCATTTACCTCCAATGGCTTCAAACACAACACTTGCTTCAGAAAGTGTTGTAGTGACACGCTGCCAATTTTGTGGTGTTTACTGTGAAAATGTTTCATGTTTGTTTGGCTCACTGAATCACAAATGAACACAGATGATAAAACGAAGCATTTTTTGTTGTTTAATTTCAAAAAAATTATTTAAACAAGTATTAAGTAGTTCAAAATTGAAGTCTTAGTGATTCTTCTGATGAACATGACATGTACTTTGGTGGTAAATGGTAGTGATCATTTTAAGATACAAATTTAGCTTTATTTAATAAATATAATAAGTTGCAATTTAAGCTACAATTATTGTTTATTTCCAGATTGTGACTATGATAAAGAATATGTACTTGGTGATGAGATATTGAATGAATCAAGAAGTAAACGAAGGTGATTTGAGTTTGGCTTGGTTCCTCTTACTGTTTTTGATGACAATGAGAACAACTAGTCTAATGTACTACACTAGTGATTATGACCAAACATAACAAGTGACTGTTAATGTAACAAAACTGAACTTAAATGATATGTTTTGTTTTACTGCTGATTCTTCATCAACTGATGATAAAAAGATGGTCAATGAGACTGAATCAGATGATGCTTATCCTTCCAAATCAAAAATAGACTCCAGAACAAGGGACACCAGGAAGAAGTTCAGAAGCAAAAACTGGTGAAAGCGAACAATGCACATGTAAATAGAAACTTTAGAACAGAGTGTATTGACAAAAAAGGAAAGTTTCATGCAGGTAAAACAATGGAAAATCATCCTCATGAATGTAGATTCAAGAGAACCATAAAACTACCGCAAATGAAGTGGCCAGAGATTTTTTGATGATCACTGGAAATTGGGCAACTTCAGTCACATTGAAAGACCCACAGAGAATTTAAAAAAGGAGACATGATAAAAGATAAAAACTTAGGTGCAGAGTACAGCCTCGGATTCAAGATGGTGGTGCATACAGATGCAGTGGTAAATCGCTTCATAAATAGTGGTAAATTACCATTATTAAATTGCCTGCTATGTGGAAAAAAAGTCATAAAAGTATCAGAATATGTGTAGTGATGCATAAATGGTATCATTCATGTTTTCTTCTGGAAACAAAGCTTAGTAAATATTAGTGTGACTGTCGAACTGAGTGAAATGGTCATGAAGTTGCTCTAGAAATGTGCAATGCTGGAAACACAATAACTATGAGCGAAGAACTGCATAACAACTTAAGAAATGCTAGACAATATGCCAAAATGCTGAAAAGTTTGATTCAGTATGTGGGCATTCCCATAGAGATGCAAAGCTGTGAACAAGAGAGTGTACATATTAGCCCTAAGAAATTCTCCCACCCTGTATTAAATACGAACATTTTTCATGTTCCATTAATGAATAAATATGATGTTCTAAATGAAGACTGTCCAAAACCACAGAAAGAAAATTTCAATGCTGCGGAAAATTGCTCAGAAACAACTATCGACCAAAAATGTGTCAGAGAAAACTCATTACTGCCATGTGCCGTTAAACATAAAAGTTGTGTTATTGCAACATGTGAAAATGTGGAACACAAGACAGAAAAGCAAACAGCAAAGAAAAAAGAAGAAATATACATACACTCCTGGAAATGGAAAAAAGAACACATTGACACCGGTGTGTCAGACCCACCATACTTGCTCCGGACACTGCGAGAGGGCTGTACAAGCAATGATCACACGCACGGCACAGCGGACACACCAGGAACCGCGGTGTTGGCCGTCGAATGGCGCTAGCTGCGCAGCATTTGTGCACCGCCGCCGTCAGTGTCAGCCAGTTTGCCATGGCATACGGAGCTCCATCGCAGTCTTTAACACTGGTAGCATGCCGCAACAGCGTGGACGTGGACCGTATGTGCAGTTGACGGACTTTGAGCGAGGGCGTATAGTGGGCATGCGGGAGGCCGGGTGGACGTACCGCCGAATTGCTCAACACGTGGGGCGTGAGGTCTCCACAGTACATCGATGTTGTCGCCAGTGGTCGGCGGAAGGTGCACGTGCCCGTCGACCTGGGACCGGACCGCAGTGACGCACGGATGCACGCCAAGACCGTAGGATCCTACGCAGTGCCGTAGGGGACCGCACCGCCACTTCCCAGCAAATTAGGGACACTGTTGCTCCTGGGGTATCGGCGAGGACCATTCGCAACCGTCTCCATGAAGCTGAGCTACGGTCCCGCACACCGTTAGGCCGTCTTCCACTCACGCCCCAACATCGTGCAGCCCGCCTCCAGTGGTGTCGCGACAGGCGTGAATGGAGGGACGAATGGAGACGTGTCGTCTTCAGCGATGAGAGTCGCTTCTGCCTTGGTGCCAATGATGGTCGTATGCGTGTTTGGCACCGTGCAGGTGAGCGCCACAATCAGGACTGCATACGACCGAGGCACACAGGGCCAACACCCGGCATCATGGTGTGGGGAGCGATCTCCTACACTGGCCGTACACCACTGGTGATCGTCGAGGGGACACTGAATAGTGCACGGTACATCCAAACCGTCATCGAACCCATCGTTCTACCATTCCTAGACCGGCAAGGGAACTTGCTGTTCCAACAGGACAATGCACGTCCGCATGTATCCCGTGCCACCCAACGTGCTCTAGAAGGTGTAAGTCAACTACCCTGGCCAGCAAGATCTCCGGATCTGTCCCCCATTGAGCATGTTTGGGACTGGATGAAGCGTCGTCTCACGCGGTCTGCACGTCCAGCACGAACGCTGGTCCAACTGAGGCGCCAGGTGGAAATGGCATGGCAAGCCGTTCCACAGGACTACATCCAGCATCTCTACGATCGTCTCCATGGGAGAATAGCAGCCTGCATTGCTGCGAAAGGTGGATATACACTGTACTAGTGCCGACACTGTGCATGCTCTGTTGTCTGTGTCTATGTGCCTGTGGTTCTGTCAGTGTGATCATGTGATGTATCTGACCCCAGGAATGTGTCAATAAAGTTTCCCCTTCCTGGGACAATGAATTCACGGTGTTCTTATTTCAATTTCCAGGAGTGTATTATCAACACGTCATGGTAGGAGACCAGCTATAATCATGTCTAATAATCAGTCAGAATATAAAGTCCCTGAAATTTCAAAGCCTGGAGATCTTTTATGAGAATTGTTAAAGAACTCTGAACCACACAAAAAAAAAAAAAAAAAAAAAAAAAAAAAAAACGGTGTGAACTGAATCATAATTGGAGGAGGAAATGATGTGTACAAAAACCAGAGTAACCTTGCAGTAAAAGCACTGAAAGAATCACTAGGAAAAATTTCACAAGCCAAGGTATTTGTCATAAGCATTCCAGACATGCATGACTTAACTGAAAATTCTTGTGTAAATAAAGAAATCATCACAATAAACAGAAAATTCATGAGTGGATACCCACGAAAAAATTGTGCTACCTGTAACAGGTTTGCAGCCAACAGCAAATGAAAAACAGAATGCACTAACTCTGTATGAGGGAGAAACATCACTGGAAACACCTCATGAACAAGAAATGACATCAGCATCAGCATGTGAAGCATCACTGTCACCATTGGCATTATCAATAGCAGCATTAGAAGATGAAGCAGCTATAGCAGAACCATCAAAAGCTATAAAAACAAGTTTCATCAGGAACAGTAAGTACAGTACCATCAGGAGGAGGGAAGAGAACTGCAGTTGAAGAAGCAGTGTCAAGTGTTCTCGGTAGTCGGAAAGCAGTGGAATGCAGTGAGATGAAGAAGCTCATAAGAAAAGCAGGGTAAATCATATTATAGCTTCTAACAAAACGGTTCTGTCTGAAGGGAATAACAATTTCAAGATTAAAATTTGCTACCTTAACATTCAAGGAACAAAACATAAAGAACGTTTTGTAACTACTTTTGGCCTAGATAATAAATTTGATATTTTTTGTTTGGGTGATCATTGGGCTACTGAGGGTGAACTTACAGTTGTGAAACTTCATAACTACAATATAGCAAGTAGTTACTGTAGAAAATTGCATGGAAGAGGTGGTGTAGCAATATATATTAACCAATCACTCAGTTGCTCCATTAATAGGTGGGATCTAGAGTATTTGTGTGAGAAACAGAATACTGAAGATACTGGTATAGTCATTGATAGTTTTAAATTAGTAATAATATCCTTGTACAGGTCACCTAAGGATATCACCAGTATATTTCTAGAAAAATTGGGCATGCTGTTACATGTATTTAGAGAGCCAAAATGGTTGCATTATGACATTGTAATAGGTGGAGATCTGAATTCAGATTCTGATGTAACAACACACAAATGTAGTGTCATTGAGCTGAAAAATCTTCCAAGACAGTGCAATTTACACTTTATCAAGAAAAGACCCACAAGAGATTAAGCACATCTCGACAACATTTTTGTCAATTTTGAAACTACAGAAGAATCATGTGATGTGACTGTATTTCCATTCTTGGCCCCTGATTCTGTATTCCTAAATTGTAAAACTAGATTCTCTGATGATAAGAGTAATATAGCAAAGCCTGTCCCAAAAGTTCTAATCACCATACCTGTCACAAATGATAAAATTGTCAGGTTTCAGAAGTCCCTTGCAGAAAGAGACTGGTTTGGCCAGTGTTATGGTGATCTACTTTATATCTTATGTAATGATTTTGTCAGCAAAGCTAACATTTGAAAGGTTCTTTAAAGCATTTGTGACTCGATTTAATGACAGCATTCCCATAAATAAATGCAAAATAACTGACAAAGGCTTCAAAAGTAAGCCAAAAATGAACAAACCCCATGACATAGTGAAGAAGTAACAAATCTGAAAAATAAAGTTATTCTGCTGCACAATGTATACAAGTCTGAAGACTGACCATGCCAGATCAGTCTATCTCAAATATAGGAATAAGCATAAAAAGGCCATTGTGTAGGCCAAAAAAGCACACAATTTTAGCAGTATTGAGAATTCCACCAACAAGTGCAATGGCACATGGAAATTAATAAATAGTGTTGCTAAAATGAAAGAAACAGAAAAGTAATATGTCCCCAAAAATTTAATGATTATTTTATTATGAGAATGTAGGAAATTCTATTATCAAACCTGATATTAGTTCATCAGAGATTCTTTAAAAAAATGTTTTGTAAATCACTGGCAAATACATGCATGTCTGCCTTCTCTGAGGTCTCTCCTAGTCTCATCCTAAGGATAGTACAACAGCTAAAACCGTCAGACAGTGCAGGTATATATGACATATGCTGTAACATACTAAAGAAAGTAATGGATTGTACTGTATATCCCTTAACATATTGTATAAACAACTGCTCAGCAGAGGGATATTTTCCTGATGAGCTAAAAGGGACTAGGATAGTTCCAATACATAAAGAAGGAGACACTAACTCACCTTCAAGTTACAGGCCAACTGGAATGTGTAATTTACCAACAATTATATTTTACTTTGTAAATCCAGGCATAATTAGTGAATCACAGTACGGTTTTAGGAAAAATTTGTCAACTCTGTAGTCAAATACATATAACAAGTGTTTGAGGATAAAGACGTTTCTCAAGAGACTTTTTGTGGTCTAAGTAAAGCTTTTGACAGTGAAGAGCACACATCACTTCTGGAAGAAATTGGATTCTATGGCAATGAAGGTAACAGTCTTAAACTATTAAATTGTATCTACAGAACTGTAGGTAAATTGTCTGTGTTGGCAAGGAAATGTCAACAATAGAACAAATTAAGGTAGGTGTCCCCCAAGGATACATATTTGGCCCCTTTTCATTGTGTTGCAAAGACAATGGATCAAGATTCTAACTGGTTTAAAGCAAATGGCTTCTTATTAAAATACAACAAAACACAGCACATGGTTTTTAATGTGAAAGACAAGTTTCCATCAGACAATCATAGTCATGTTAAGTTTTTGAGGGTACATTTAGATGATAAATTATCTTGGGGTCAATATGTAGAATATATTAGTGGTAAGCTGTCGAAAGTAATTTATCTGTTATGTTGACTTATAGATTATATACCCAAAAGGTATGTTAGAACATCATACTTCTCTTTCTTCCAAAGCATACTCACATATGGTATTATTTTATGGGAGAACTCTAATTATGTGCATGCCATCTTAATACTGCAGAAAAAAGCTATTAGGGTAATTACTGGTTCTTCTTATAAAGTTCACCATCAACCATTGTTTTGTGAACAAAAGGTCATGACTGTAATAAACTTGTACATATACCATGTTTTAATTTACACAAACAAAGAAGTTACTGAAGCAAAATGCAAAGAAAATGTATACTGTTACAGTACAAATGGGACAGCCATATCACAGACTGACAAAATCACTGAACAGTTATGAACACATGGGGCACAAATTATTCAATAAGATTCCACAATCTGTACAAGAACTACCTGTACAAGCATTCAAACAAATACTGTATAACTGGCTAATTAACCACCCATTCTATGACATAAATAAATACTTCAAATCTAATATAATACCGTAACACTAGCAACAATCCAGTTGTTTCTTATAAATTATCAATTGTATTGGATAATATGTGTGACATTGTCTATTGGTGTAAGGGCCAAATGACAATATTATTATTATTATTATTTTATTGTCATTTGGCCATTAGTTATTATTATTATTATTATTATTATTTCTTTTCTCAGACATTATGTCTGGTCAAAAATAAAAGTGACGCAGACCTTGATCAAGCGTGACTTCCTTTTAACTGTATGGTATATGTTACATTGCATTTAGGAACTTTCGGGTTATTGAACATGTATCAATAATTACGGATTTCTGTAGTTGTATATATACATTTGGATGTAGCTGTATTGCGTTGATGTACTGGTGGATATTGTGCGGTATGACTCCTGTAGTTGATAGTATAATCGGTATAATGTCAACTTTATCCTGATGCCACATATCCTTGACTTACTCAGCCAGTTGGATGTATTTTTCAATTTTTTCTCCTGTTTTCTTCTGTATATTTGTTGTATTGGGTATGGATATTTCGATTAGTTGTGTTAATTTCTTCTTTTTATTGGTGAGTATGATGTCAGGTTTGTTATGTGGTGTTGTTTTATCTGTTATAATGTTTCTGTTCCAGTATAATTTGTATTCATCATTCTCCAGTACATTTTGTGGTGCATACTTGTATGTGGGAACGTGTTGTTTTATAAGTTTATGTTGTAAGGCAAGCTGTTGATGTATTATTTTTGCTACATTGTCATGTCTTCTGGGGTATTCTGTATTTGCTAGTATTGTACACCCGCTTGTGATGTGATCTACTGTTTCTATTTGTTGTTTGCAAAGTCTGCATTTATCTGTTATGGTATTGGGATCTGTAATAATATGCTTGCTGTAATATCTGGTGTTTATTGTTTGATCCTGTATTGCAATCATGAATCCTTCCATCTCACTGTATATATTGCCTTTTCTTAGCGTCTTGACCTATGTGTGGCTGTGTTAGATGATACAGGTGCTTGCCATGTAGTGTTTTCTTTTTCCAATTTACTTTCTTCATATCTGTTGATGTTATGTGATATAAAGGGTTGTAGAAGTGGTTATGAAATTGCAGTGGTGTAGCCGATGTATTTATATGAGTGATTGCTTTGTGTATTTTGCTAGTTTCTGCTCGTTCTAGAAAGAATTTTCTTAAATTGTCTACCTGTCCATAATGTAGGTTTTTTATGTCGATGAATCCCCTTGCTCCTTCCTTTCTGCTTAATATGAATCTTTCTGTGTCTGAATGTATGTGATGTATTCTATATTTGTGGCATTGTGATCGTGTAAGTGTGTTGAGTGCTTCTAGGTCTGTGTTACTCCATTTCACTACTCCAAATGAGTAGGTCAATATTTGTATAGCATAAGTATTTATAGCTCTTGTCTTGTTTCTTGCTGTGAATTATTATTATTATTATTATTATTATGAGGTGAAAGAGTTTGCAAATAAATTTTTGCTTAACCTTGGATGAGTCTAACAAGAGGACTAACAATGTTGTATTAAAAAAAGTAAAGGACTCACACACTAGTGTTTCACCTAAAGATCAAAAGAGGGAGGAAAGAGCCAGCCAACAAACCCCCACAGGAAACAATTAATTTAGTAAAAGAACACACCAATAGTTTGCTGAATATATGAGTCACTATACCAGAGGAAGGCATCAACCATAAAGTTTCTTTCTTCAAATTTAGTATTAGGAAGCTTACTGAACTGTATAAACAATATGGGATAACAAGACATGCTGACCCTGTAAAAGATTCCATCTGTAGATATACAGAGTGTAACGGGTATAATTGCAGATATTTTTATATGTTGCATCTTGCTTTTTCTCTACAACGAACTGTCTTTCCACAAACACATCACAAATTTTATGACCTGATGTTTTCTGCATGGTTTTAACTGCACTGCTTAGTGGACTATGCCTGTCAGTATAGATTGACTGTTTGGTAGCCATGCATCCACACTTCAATACCTGACCTGCTGCCCCAAGCACTTGGAAGTACTGCCAACCACATGACTTGGAATAGCCATAATTATTAGTCTGTAAATGATGTAATGTTGTTCAGTATACCATCCTCAGTCACCAATAAAAGCATCTGCACCTGTATCTGTTACACTCTGTATGTCTGCAAACTATTTTAATCTCAAGTTCAAAAACCCTCACACTGATATGTGAATAGATTGTGACACACTGGAAAATCTGATGAAGCATGACAATGCAAATTTTAATACACTCAAAGTTCAGAAGGACATTCATCTCAGGACAGTTGAATCTGAAAAGCAGGTAAAAACTGCTATCTATATGAACCTGACCAGGAGACAGTAGTGTCACTTGGTGAGGAATGACTGCTAGTCTTACACATGCACGGCGTGTATAGTATCAGTGAGCATGCTGTCCATATGTAGGATGGGGAAGGTGCACAATCTGTTTTAGTTTGACCCAGGGCAGATTGTGATGGTGCAGATGCTCAGCACAAGCATTTCACATACTGCGCAACTTCTCAGGTGTGCTGTGGTGAGTATCTTCAACATGTGGCGAAACCAAGGTGAAACCACATCCAAACATTGTGGCATTGGTCAGCCACCCCTCACCACAGATGTCGGATGCCACTGGATGGGCAGACTGGTAAAACAGAACAGGTGGCATGCTGTGGCATAACTAACATAAGACTTCAATGCTGGGCTGAGTACAAGTGTATCTAAGCACACAGTGCACCAAACGCTCCAAACGATGGGCCTACACAGCCAACGACTTGTGTATGTCCCAATGTTAACACCACAACATTGTCAACTACAACTGAAATGGGTACATAACCATCAGTACAGAATGTTGGTGCTGCAGTCTGATGAATCCCAATACCTTCTTCATCATGTCAATGGGAGGGCACGAGTCCATCATATTCCAGGAGAACAGCTCCTCGACACCTGTACTGCGGGACGGAGATAAGCTGGTGGTGGCTCCATTATGCTCTGGGGAACTATCAGATGGGTATCCATGGATCCAGTGGAGCTCATGCATGGTACCACAATGGCCAAGCAGTATCAAACAGTGGTTGCAGACCACGTACACCCCTTCATGACAAACACATTTCCTGAGGGCAGTGGCATTTTTCCACAAGATAATGCATAATATCACAAGGCAAAGAGTGTGATGGAGTGGTTCAAGAACACAGTGGTGTGTTCTGACTGATGTACTGGCTCCCCACCTTGCCAGATCTGTACCTAGTCGAACACATCTGAGATGTGATTGAAATTGATGTCAGAGCTCATTGTGTCCCTTCCCGGAATTTATGGGAATTAGGTGACTTGTGTGTGCAGGTGTAGTGCCAACTCCCTCCAGTGACCTACAAAGGTCACATTGCCTCCATGAGATGATACATTGCTGCTGTTATCCACGCCAAAGGTGGACATACCGGCTATTAGGTAGGTAGTCATAACGTTCTGACTGACCAGTGTAATGTTTTGATTTAGAGAAGACTCTTCCAACCCCAGCATTCAACTGTATTGAGGTGTTTTATTGCAGACAGCTGTGGAAATACATTTTTTGTGTCTGCGATTTAAAAACTTCTATGACTACAAAATTCATGTGGCATGACGGTCAAGCTGGGCGAGGCTACCTGGAAATTGGATCGAGCTTACTAAAATGTATGGAGATATTGCCATCTAATGCAGGATGCATACATCATGGAGAGATGGAGAGAGGGGGGGGGGGGGGGAAGAAAATAAACAGATTTCCCGGTTAAAAATACACTTTTTCCATGGGTGAAAGTACACTTTTTCTGTATTAAGTGACATTATAACTTCCCTCAGTACCGTAAAATTTATCAAGCCTTTGAATGGTTAAGATTTTATACACTGGCACAGAACTTCCCAGCACTTTAGAAAACAAAATCTCCCCACAAAAAGTATTACAAATGTACCGTATACATTCGAATTCCACCAAACACAGCATGTTAGTTTTTGAAGCACTGAAAACGAGATTGCCATGCACTTTTGTAAGCCAAACATAGCTCAAGTTATGTGATCTTGCCATGTAATGATAGTAGATATTCAGAGCAATGATATAGTCAGCCAATCAACATCACTGTTAATTAGCACAAGCATACAAATAGAAAAAATTGATGGTTTAAATAAATATACATATTGTAGCTACAAGAAAATATAAGCTTTCACATATAATATTGGTCTTTTTTTTGCATGTGTTACCATTTAAAATGTGTCACACAAATGTGCCATTAAAATTTTAAATAATGACATAAATGTCTGGTCTTCTGGGCTCAAAATTCTTCTTAGTGGCTAGCCCTCAAAGCGTTAAGCTTTAAAAGAGAATCAAATGCTCTATCATTCAATAAACTCAAAGCACATTTGCCTGTGTAACATTATTCATCTTGCGTAAAATTAGATTTACTTTGAAAGTACCACTTTTCAAGTGCCATTCACAATATTTTCCCATGAACTGTTGGGATTTGTCTCTGCTATTGTCAGAGAATGCAGAAAATTGTATTACTGCGCATGTACAGCTATGATGATGATGTAGGAAGCCCTCATGTTCGTACCTAATTTCATAAACCACACTAACATGCATAATTTGGCTGAAATCACACAGCTGTATTTCCAGATTCACAAAGAAGTAGTCCCCAACTTGAAAAGAAGCTTTTCAGTGCAGTTTTCGGATTGCAAATTTCCTTGGAGTACCAGTACTATATTATCTCATGTTTGGTTTTTTATTATGGCATAATGCCACACATGCCAGAAGATAAAAATGGGTACTTGTAATTCAGCAAACAGTTGACACAAGCCAACAGTGTGGAATGAAACACTTCAATTCAAATAAACTGCCTGCCTCTGCAGAAAAGATTAATAAAAGCCAAATTTCTTTAGCAAATTGACAAAAAAGGCTTTACTGCTCTACAAGGCAATTCATGCTTGACTGCAAAAAACCTAGAAATAAAATAAAACCAGAAAACTGAAACTAATAATGTTTTTTAGAGTTCCATAATAATGTATTTTAATTCACTTTCTAGCTCACAGCCACAGATCCATTGTTTTCATTTGTCATGAGAGCTGTAAATGAAGATTAAACAGCAAAATTACTAAACCAAAACAGGGGCCACATGGAGACTAATGCCCTCCCCACTACAAATCAGCCTGCATTTCGTATGCTCGAATCTGGCAGCTTGGCCGCCAAAAAAGTTTTTCCGGATAGCATCTGGCTGCTTATTGCTACTGGTGATACAGCTGACATCCACAAGTAGCCATAAGTGGAAGCAGATACTGCTCATTATCCACTCAACTTCGCATGTGCATGAGCCCACTGGCAACTGCTGAGACAAATCTAATGTAAACTGTTGTGATGTCACACTCATCAGAAGCAGTATGTTGTTATGAAGTATTGCATAGTCTTCGTGCTAAAGCCTTCGACACATTTTGCTGTTGGTAGATGGAGAATCTTGTTCTGGAGTGACTAGGCGCTGCAGGTGGGTCTACGCTGAATTACCCCAGACCTCGCAGGCGTAATCGAAAAGTGGGTGGATGTACATCCTGAAGATGAGGAGTCCATTAGCAATTGACAGGTCAGATCCCTCATTGACGATAGGGTATAAAGCTCCCATTCACTGACTAACTTTAGCTTGGACGTCGACAACTTGCCCTCCCAGGTGAGCTTCTTGTCGAGTAGGACACCGATGTAGCAAACTGAAGGTCTCCATTGCAGTTCAGTTCCATACAGTCGAAGGAGGCGGTGTGGCATGGTACAGCAACGGGTGAAGATGATCACTTGCATCATCTGGGGGATGAAGCAGATGCGCCACTTCGCAGCCCAGTCTTCGAGTGCACGGCAGGCACTCTGGAGACACAGAACTAAGACTTCCCACCAGCGACTGCGGGTGAAAATCATTGTGTCATCTGCATAGATGGCCTTCTCAACCCTCGGTAGTGAGGGGAGGTCAGACATAACTGGTCCTAATACAGAGCGTTGTGGAACTCCTGCGTGGATAGGACAGGCAGCGGAGAGTGCATCATCCACCTTGACAGTGAAGGTGCAACGTTGGAGATACGATGTGATGAGTTTGATGTAGGCCCTGGGAAAACCTGGGGCGCTCAACTGCCAAATGAGGCCTAGATGCCATACACTGTCGAAGGCCTTCATCACATCCAGAAGGACAGCGCCGCAGAACTCCTTGTTGTTGAAGGCGGTGGTGATATATTCCACAGCGCAAAGAATTTGCTGAGTGGTAGAGTGTCTGGCTCTAAATCCAAATTGCTTGAAGGGCAAGATGTATTCCCTGTAGATGATAAGTTGTAGCCAATGGAGCAGAAGCCATTCAAACAATTTATTGACGTATGCCAGGAGACTGATCAGCTGATAGCTTGATGGTTTCTTCCTGTGTGTGCACTGAGTTTTATTGTTGCAAGTGGCGCAACGTAAGTTTTATTTATTTATTTTTTCCTTCATTTATGTCTTATTGCTGCAATATTATTCTGTAGTAGAGGGCTAAAGCAAAATTCTTTGTTAGAGTATCACTTCTTACTGGTCAAAATTACAAAAATTTAACTGAAAACTTAAACAACAAAAAATTCCCATAATTCTAAAAAATGTTTGGGTTTTTCCAAGTTGTCCTGGAACATATACACCTTGTGATTGAAAACAAATTGTTTCATTTACTGATAACTGTGGAGCACAACATAAGAGTGCTGTAATGATTAGGTTTTGGTCTTATGTTGCAGACAAGTCCCAGATTGAGTGTATTGATCGCTGTTTGTTTGCACCAGGTCAATCATTTATGGAGTGTGACCAAGATTTTGCTGTTATTGAAAATGCAAAGAAAACATGTCAAAAGGTCATAAATTTCTAGTAGTTGATATGTAGGGCTCCCTCTTTAACTTGGAAGACTCTTTAGACAAGTACCTTGTACCAAAGGTACCAGGGATACAAAAGATGACACTGTTTTGACTGGAAAATAATGATCCTTTTACTTTACTTTTTAACTCAGTGCACCCATGGTTTTTCCCATAAAAGATCTTAAACTGAAAGCTGAACAATGGAAACTCCAGGTAGGAATATCAACAATGTAGAAAAGACAGATTGCTACTTATAGTAAAGAAGACAGGCACAATTAAAAAACACTACATAAAGAATTGGCCACAGCCTTCATCAGTAAAAGGGAGACACACACCTCATGCATGCCACCAACTCCAGCATCTCAGACTGTCTAATGTTCTAATGACTTAAAGTGTGAGTGTGACTCTGGTTTATTTCACTTTATTCCCCCAAACCACCTTTCACTTGCTTACTATGTCACCTCCATACAAAATAAAACTCTCACTTTCCATATAAATATGTAACTTCCTGTAAGTCTCTCATATGGCCAAATGTCAGAAACAAATTGAGTTAAAAGTTAAAAGAAAGTTGGCTTAGATACCATAACTTTTCTTAACATGAATCAGAAAATAAGTCTTGCCTATAGCAAGCTTACGTCAAGAGTATTTAACAGTTCTTTTTCAACTGTCCTTGTTTTAATAACAAGTCAATGACACGATAAGCACAGAGCTGCATATAAACTCCATGTTTCGTCCTTACACATTCACTAAAACATCAATGGATTGCCTGACAGGTACTTGTTTGCCATTTATCCACAGCGTCTACTTTTTTCCCGTGACTGATTTTAAACCTGCACACACAAACATGTGAGGTGCAGTAGGTATGATTCTACCATTCCACACTCATATCCAGAATATTGTGTGTTTGAGATGGTAGAAGGCTGAGTGGTTCTAGAATTTACACAGAAATTCTCGAATCACTACAGCCGGAATGTCTAAAATTGGCCAGACAACTCCGAAGATTTACTGAACTTGAGCAAAACACCATACTGAATCCTATGAAATTAGCAAAATACAATGATCTTCATAAGCTTCTGGATTTCATGCTCCCCACTCCACAAATTCATCACAAATTTTACAAAGAGATAAAATATGTAGCAAGGCAGGAAAAAAAAAATAAAAAGAGAGAGAGAGAGAGAGAGAGAGAGAGAGAGAGAGAGAGAGAGAGAGAGAGAGATAGATAGAGAGAGAGAGAGAGAGAGAGAGAGAGAGAGAGAGAGAAAGAAAAGCATGACGAAGAAAAATGGTAACAACAAAGAAAAGCTAGGCCATAAGGAACCAGATCAGCTTTGTTTTACTGTTTCTGATGAAAAATAAAATGGTAGGTAGAAAGACGCACATTGTTGTTTATCATGTATTATTAAGTATTTCCTAAAATACATTGATGTCTAACGCCTTTCCATTCTTATATTATTATTATATTAAAATTGTAAGAATGTCCTAAAATGAATTGACAAGCTGACCGTTTCTTGTTTAACTCAACACTTTCACTTAGAGGCCAAAGGAGGTAAGTGCGGCACCTTATCAGAAATGTGCCAATAACAGCAATACCGGCCGTTGAATAATGTTACATTTTTGGAAAGAGATAAATAAAACCATAATGGTGATACAAGTACATAACTGTAGAATGAAAAATTTATTCATAATTAATTAAAACCTGTAAACTTTGATCTCAATTTTCTCAGAATTTAAAGAAGTGTCAGTTACCTCCCTTGGTTTCTCAATGCTTCTAGAAGTAATTTCCTGTGGTTCAACTAAACCTCTTACTTAGCCAGTTGTGACTTTATGTCACTGATCAAAATGATAAAATGGTTTAGCAACTGCTGTTTTTTGGATACCCATAGACAGCACTCACGATGAATTTGGTTCATCAATACATGATACCCATTTGAACACTACAACAACTTAATTGTTACATAGAAAGTGAAAAAATGTCCATTTTGTCATCATTTTTCTTTTTCTGTTAGTGTGTGCACAATACAGCATCACAGAAAGGAGTAATATTTCAGTTTTTTCTGGCAAAGAATTGTGATCCAATTTTGTGTTGAGTACAAACCACATTATTTATTCCCATTAGCCATCTTTTCTGCATGGAATAAAGTGTACCAAATGCAAACAATTTATTGATTTAAGAAATCAGAAGGAGAGATAAATTACTTACCTGAAATAAAAAGGCATAAAAATATTGATTGATACGAACTTAGTAAATACAGTAGATATTTACATTGAACTATGAAATGAAAATATACCAACTCCCCCATTCAAAGAAAACACTGCTTAAAAGCTAAAATATATCAGTATCAGTGATATCCATATAGTTACACAACTACAGCAGGCAACAACCCACTGCCTGGAAAATGTAGTTAAGCACAGAAGATACAAATGCTGTGTTATGAAATGATTAAATGTGAATCAGGAAGGCAACATGATGTAAAAAAAACGTCAAAATTGATGTTCAGATAATCAGTTTGGGTAAAATTCTGTTGTAGGGACCACTTCTTCAAAGCATATAGATTTATGGTGTGATGACACAGTTAAAAACATTATATTCCATAAAACTACAGTTAATTTTTGGGTAGAGTATGGTTTTAAACTATTAAGATAAATAAAATGTATTATAAATAATAAATAAAGCCTTTGAACTTCATTATGAGCTTGACAAATTATGAGCTACGGGCCATGTGGTGCCACACTGGACTTGCCATTCAGTAGGCTGAGCACAGTTCCATGGTGTGCTGGGTCCTTACATTAACTTAAAAGGATTGTAAATTGTGCATATGATTCTATTGCAACAGCATGAGTTATAATATGTGGAAAGTACATATGAATCCAATGTGGACTCAGCCTGGATGGCACTAAGCTCTGAGTCCATAGTTTTCACACGGTACTTGCAATGTTAAACAAAATCCAACTCTGAAGTTGGTGGAATGAATGGGAGACACTGTTTCCACCAACAACAATTATACTGAAAATTCTGAAGCTCTCAAGCCTACCACATTACATGTTCTGCTATGTGTTAGCAATGTGATCATATATTTATTTTTGTTACTGAGATATTACTAGAAAGTTGTTGGGTACCTGAGCATTAGCCAAACGGTTCCAGTCTGGAGTAAGGTAGAAAAGAATTCCAGTGGAAGCACCTGGTAGAGTTACTCCTCTGACAAACAGAAGAACCAGTACCACATATGGGAAGAGTGCAGTGAAGTAAACCACCTGTTAACAGAAATGTTGCATTAACTACTGATTAGCTATTTATAAATAATTATTTAAATTAATTATCACCAATGACTTTTTAAGAATTTTTGAGATTACTGTTGTAAATGGTTTGGTCAGCATTGTATATGTGCCTTGTCTTCTGCTGCAAAATTGCTGAATAACTGAGAATTACTACATGAAAAATGCTGCTGTGGTAAAATATGAATTTTTGAGCTTCACTTTCCTTAAGAGCTACATTAACTAACACTCCTATTTAGTTCAGCTTATGTAAATACTGTTTACAAGTACTTTTGATATAATTGTATGCACATATAATTGGCATTTGTACATGTGTTGAAACATAGCATATGTCAGTCACAGATTAAAAGGATATAAGCGTTTTCAGTAAAAACAATAAAATCTGAAATACTCTGTTTTCTTCTGATTTAATAAATACTATATATACTTGATGCACTGATGAAAAGAATAAAATAGAATAACATTTTTTTATAGTGAAGTCAGTGCTATTCTTAACACAAATTTTGAAGATGGCAATTTAAAAAGTGGGCAAAAGGTCTTCCTTCCCTGTTACATTTGTACCGGTTCCCATCAGATCACCACAGTTAAGTGTGGTTGGGCTCGGCTAGCACTTGGATGGGTGACCTTCCGGTCTGCTGAGTGCTGTTGGCGAGTGGGGTGCACTCAGCCCTTGGGAGACAAACTGAGGTGCTATTTGGCTGAGAAGTAGCGGCTCCAGTCCCAGAAACTGACATACAGCTGGGAGATCAGTGTGCTGACCACATGCTCCTCCATACCTGCATCCAGTGACGCCTATAGGCTATGGATGGCATGGTGGCCAGTCGGTACCATTGGGCCTTCACAGCCTGTTTGGGAGGAGTTTAGTTTGTTCCATTTGTAATTAGGGCAAGGGAAGAATGACTAATGATAAATCTCTGTGGTAGCTCTAATTTTCCCACCATAATCATGGAGCATACACCCTTGAAATTTCAACAGAAAACTTCTCCATGATCCTACACCTGAACTGCAGTGTCTGCCACCGAAATTTGTTTATCATCTCTGTAACACTCCTGCACATTCTAAATGATTTGTCTCGATACATGCGGCCCTTCGCTGAATCTTCTGTATCTCTTCTAATGCAGCCTGTAAAGGTCCAGAGCTGATAAGCAGTACTCAGTAATTGGTATCTCAAATGTTTCATAGGTCACTTTTTCTGTGGACAAATACATTTCCTTAAGATTCTTCCAATAAATCTCAAGCTTGCACCAACAACTAATTTTGTGTGGTCATTCCACATTAGGTTGCTCCAGATGGTTACTCATAGTGATTATCAGCACTAGTGAAATCTAACACTACAGGACTCTTTCTCCCTTTTAATCACAGCATGTTTCACAGGTTTATATTCAGGGACAATTGCCAGTCCCTGCACCAGTCATCGATCCCTTGCAGTCTCCCTGAATTTCGCTACAATCTTGTGTCATTGCAGCCTTCCTATAGCCAACAGTACTGTCCATGAATAGCCTTCTGTACCTTCCAGCATCATCCACTAGATCATTTAATTTATAAAAAAAATACTAAAAACAGTGATGGTCCTATAACACCCCCTCTGGGTACTCTCGAAGTTACGTTTACACCTGTTGATTTTGTTCCATTAAGTACAAAGTACAATGTGTTGAGCTCATTTTCAAGAATTCTACATCTGCACCTACATCAATACTCCGCAAACCACTGTAAAATTCATAGCTGAGGGTACATCCAATTCTACCAGTTATTAGTGTTTCTTCCTATTCTATTCACTTACGGAGTGCAGGAAGAATGGCTGTTTAAATACCTCTGTTGGTGTTGCAATTAATATAATCCTGCTCTCATGATCCCTATGTGGGCAGTAAGTACAAGATAGTAGTATATTCCTAAAAATCATCATTTAAATCCAGTTCTTGAAACTTTGTAAGTTTTCTTGGGATAGTTTATGTCTACCTTCAAGAGTCTGCCAGATAAGTTTCTTCAGCATCCTTTAGACAATCTCCCATGGGTCCAACAAACCTGTGACCATTCATGCTGTTCTTCTTTGTATAAGTTCCATATCCCCTGTTAGTCCTAACTGGTATGAGCCCCACACACTTGAGCAATATTCTGGAATGGGTCACATGAGTGATTTGTAAGCCAACTCCTTCATAGGCTGATTGCATTTCCTAGTACTCTACCAATAAACTGAAGTCTACTGCCAGCTTTACCCATGACTGATCATCTGTAATCATTCCACTTCAAGTATTACACCCAGGTATTTGTATGAGTTGGCTCATTCCATTCTCTAATATTACAGTCATAAGCGTGTACAATTTTACATTTTTGAACATTTAAAGCAAGTTGAAATCTTTTACCACACTGAAATCTTATCAAGATCTGACTTTTTGCAGCCTCTTGCAGACAGTACTTCACTACAGATAACTGCATCATCTGACAAAAAAAAATGTCCATGAGTTCATGAATATAAAACATAAAGAGCAAGGTCCCAACACACTTCCAGAGGGCACACCTAAAGTTACTTCTACATCTGACTCTCCATCCAAATTAACATGTTACGTCCTCCCTACCAAAAATTCCTTAATCTAGTCACAAATTTCACTTTACTGCATCTAGCTGACTGGTCCTGAATATATACAGTTTTATCAGTCATTAATGGCTGTTGCACTCAATCAAAGGATAGTAGAAATTGAGTCATCATAAAATATCTGTCTGTCTGTCTTTCTTTATTTAGTCAGTTACTATTTAATGAATTCTTATGAGTTTTTAATAATGCCAATTTTTGCTTATTATTTCTTCTTTTTAGGTATGGTACATATTTACAATATTAATTTAAATGAAAATGCAATGTAGTCATGAAACCTTCGTCATGCAAAGCAAAACTAGAGCCAACACAATCTTCAGAGCAATGAGAAATTACCTCAGTACCCTGATGCAGAATGGAACTTTCTGATAAACAACTCAAGAGACCTGTACAAGGGCTTCAAGTAGTAGATGACTCACCCAGTTGCCTCCCTACTCCTCCGCTTGCTAGACAGAGAGCTAAACCTGAACAACAAAAGCTTCACTGACTGCAGAGTGTTTCCAACTTGCAGAAACCTAAGTGGATATTCATTTTCCATGAACCTTCCACCAGGAACCTTGATTTTCAACCAATCTCTAGAGAAAAAATAGATGATATCATCAAGGAGCTCATGAACTTCGAGGTCTCAGGTGAAGATGGCACAATAGCAGAATATGAAAACACACTATGGTGATCCACCCACCTCACAATGAGGGTAGTAAGACAGACATCAACTATTGCCAAGGCAGCTCCTTATTACAGATTTCCCAGAATACCCTCTCTGAAGCCCTGTAAACTAGGGCACCAACCAGCTAGATCAGCAATCAGATGAATACCAGACTGACTTTTGCATCAACAGATCCTACCAGAACAGATATCATGTCTTAAGACAATCCACACTTACACGAACCAATGTGGACATCAATGGATAATTGTCCTAGTAGACTTCCAGAAGGCACATGAATCTTGTGAATGCACCACTGGAACATGGCCTGTATGAGAAGACCCTCACAGTATCCAGACCATCCTGTAGAACATGACATCCAAGGTCAAGTTCAGAGGTGAGCTACCCCCATCAGAACAGGAGTCATAAAGGGCAACGGTTTGCCACGCATTCTTTTCAGCTGCATCCTTGCATCCTTGCGAACATTGTGAAAGAATGGATGGCAACACTACTACCAGGGACTGGACTGAAGTTTGAGTATAAGAGAGATAACCTCCAAGTATTATGCCTATATTTTGCTGTTGACCTCATCTTACCAGCAGACATTGTAGAGGAGGCTACTTACAAAGCCTTTACAGTGTATCAGTTAAGACCAACTTGAAGATCACCCAGAAAATTAAATTCATGACGAACTTGTAGAAACTGCACTAAAACACCACCATAAGAAAAGTATCTACAGTCAAGTGCGTAGGAGAGTGGATCTCTGCAAACCTGAGTTTGTACCAAGTGATAGACACCAGATGCACCACATGTGAAAGGACTTACCACTCCGAAATATCTACTCATCCATGCACTGCTCCAAGACCGTCAATCTCTGACACTACAACGTGATAGTAAAAGCCTCTGCTCTGTATGACTCTGATTACCATGTAGTGGCTAGGAAGCAGTCCACACAGGAAACTGGAGATCAAAGAAAGGAAGATCCTCAGGGGAATACTAGGACCAGCAAGAGAAGAGTAAGGCATCTACAGAATCTGGCACAATGATGAACTGTAAAATCAACAGAAGGATATCACCAAGTGTATAAGGAAAAGGTGACTGGCCTTGTACAGATAATTGAGCCACATGAATCCAAAAAGACTTACCAATAGGATCTTCGCAGTGATAGGTGGAAGGAAGGCCTCTAAGAAAAAGTGGATCACATTGGTAAGTCAGATCTGGAAACCTGGAGATCCTAGTGGAGAAAACATGAGACCAACTGTGGTTCTGGCAAGCCATCTGACAGGATGTTTTCCCAATGTCCATTATCAGTAAGGAGACGACAGGAACCAAATGGACAGAGGAGAGAAAGCTGGCTCACGGCCAGAAAATAGAGTAATGGAAGAAGGAAACAAGGAGGTCCTCACCAAAAGGAAATGCAAGCTCTGTTGTCCTCAGCAAGCCCAAATGGCAAAGAAAAAAAATTCAATGTAAGACTGAAATGAGCCACTACTGGCATCAAAGGTGCACAGTAAGCAACAGAACAGAAAATGAAAAACAATATAAAAAACTGACACGTATACAAATATTTTTGCACCTGCCAAAGTCCATTTGCACTGAGCCTACTGAGGCATGGATGGTATTACCTGGGTGGACTTCTGTTTTTTCAGCTATGTAAGGGGTGGGATATTCAAATAGTATAATTCCTCATGATTAGGGTGGTTGACTCATAAACGGGTAACACTCCAGTTGAGAAAAGTAAGGAATAATGAGCCTCAGTGGTGCAAAATTTATTTTCCATATCATAAAGGATAAAATGACACCCTACATTCAAAAAGTTTTTGAGGAAATTGCTGGATCACTTGTATAAATACAGGGCTGTTAGAACATTAGATGACACTGCAATTGCTGACCAAATCAGCTCTCAACCTAAAAAACGTATACACTTTGTCCAACACTGTTCTAATTTGTTGATACCTTCCAAACAATAGGAATTGTCAAGTCTGCAAAATAGCTGTTAGTTGTTGCAATCACCTCCTCGTTTGAATAAAATCTTTGTCCCGCCAGCCATTTCTTCAAATTGGGTGCACTGTCGTGATGGTAAACGACATTTTTGCAGTCCAATTGCTGGCATTTTTCCTGCAGCTCGGTTTTCAAACTGTTCAATAATGATGAATAATATGCACCTGTAATAGTTTTACCCTTTTCCAGATAGTCAATGAGAATTATCCCTTGCGAATCCCAAAAGACAGTTGCCATAACCTTTCCAGCCAAAGGGCTGGTCTTTGCCTTTTCTGGTGCAGATTCTCCCTTGCTAACCCATTGTTTAGATTGTTGTTTGGTCTCAGGAGTATAGTAATGTATCCACGTTTCATCCACAGTGACGGAACGATGCTTAAAGTCCTGCTGATTCTTCCTGAACAGCTGCAAACCATCCTTGCAACATTTCACACGATTCCATATTTGGTCAAGCATGAGCAATCATAGAATCCATCTTGCAGATAGCTTTCTCATGTCCAAATGTTTATGCAAAATATTATGTACCCATTCATTCAAGATGCCCACAGCACTAGCAATCTCATGCACCTTAACTCTTATGTCATCCATCTCCATGTCATGGATTTTATCAATGGCCCATGTGGCCACTTCGAAAATTTTGAAACCAATTATAAACTGTTCTAATCGAAGGTGCAGAGTCACTGTAATGTTTATCAAGCTTCTCTTTAGTCTCCTGAGGCGTTTTGCCTTTATAAAGTAATGTTTAATCACAACACGAAATTCTTCTTCATCCATTTTTTGACAATCACTCGACTTCCTTGATTCACACAAATGCCAAACACAAAGAAACAGACAAATGTGGCTGAAACTTAGTGTGCATTCTTTCCAAAGATGCTACTAACTAAACATGACCTCGATGTGTGCCAGTGGTGCCATCTCTTGGACTCTCCACAGACTTTTCAAATGCCCCTTGTATGTAGTTTGTTGGGAAATAACTTCAAAAAGAATAACAATAAGGTGTTTAAAAAAATAAAAGGCTGAGCTTGAGAAGACCACTCATTACATTACAAACACATTTAATTCACACAATCACATGACGAAATTCTGTCTGAGTGTTCATTTACTTGAAATCCAAACCCCTCCCCCTATTAAAAAAAAGTGGTACTTAAAGTAGAAAATGTCACTATGCTGCTTCCCCAAGGAAACACTCAAGTATGCAAATAATATAACATATAAAAAATTATGGATGGTAAAAACGTCATGTGCAAGGAAAAGGAAATTATATAAAATGGTTAGGGTAAGCAGAAGTGTAGCACTGATTTTGAGTAATAAGGGATACTACACTGTCTGAAGGAAATTGATTTGGGGAAAGAGAAACCTTGTTACAATTCATGACACCCACTATTCAATTAGTATAGTTAAATTATATGGGCAATAGATAAAAGAAAAATTAGAATATCAGTATGGAATATGAAGACTTACTTATTACAGAAAACAGTGAAAGAATAGCTTACAGCAGTCAGATAACCAATATATTTCATAATCACTTCCTGGAAGTAGCTTAGAAGATTGGTGAAAACAGTGTAAGGTATTAAGCAAAAATATAAACATTGAAGAAGGAATGGAAACATCGTGTACATGATAATACACCTTGCTCTGCAAAAGAAATTAAGAAAATAAGTAACTTTATGAAAAGTAAATGTGGGATTTCATTGTCATGAGTGGGACAGCTGCAATACAGTTTTGGACAGGCAAAATCTAATATAACAAAGAGTATAAATAGAAATACATTAAAAATTGAATGGTGACCATATGAATCTGAATATCAGATGTATAGAAAATAAGCTTTTAATCATCTTGAAAACTTTGTCGTGGGTATGGCAGCAAATGCACATAGCAATGAATGTCCACCAATAATCTACAAGAACTCTCGGAATTTCGCCCTTATTTTCCTTTGAAAACATAGAATCCATACTAATAAAATAATTGTCTATGAGATGAAATATCATAAATGTTACATTACTAATGAAACAGTGGAAAATCCAAGGTGGAATAAAGATAATATTATGAAGAAGATGGACTGCTACTCACCACATAGTGGAGGTGCTGAGTCGCAGACAGGCACAACAAAAAGCCTGCTACAAGTAAACAAGTAAGCTTTAGGCCAAAAGGCCTTCTTCTAGAGTAGGCAACACAGACACATGTTCATGCAAACACAGCTCACACACACATGACCACTGTCTCTGGCTGCTGAGGGCAGGCTGCAAGCTGTTGCTCATGATGGGAGAAGCAATCTGGGTAGTGGGTTTAAGGGGGGAGGGCTACGGTGGGGAGGGGGAAGAATAGCAGGGTAAGGGTGGAGCTGCTTGTGGAAGCATACAGTGATGAGGTGAAAAGAATGTAAGGCAACTAGGTGCAGTCAGTTGGTTAGACAGATGGCAGGGAGAAAAGTCGATCCAACTAGTTGATGACCCTAGTTAACATGGCTGCAGAGAGGATATTCCAGGTAATTTGTAATAAGCAGTTATCCCTGCAGTTTATGAGGCCTGTCTTATTACCCTCTTTGTGCAGTGGGTGGATCACAGTCGACATTCATCCTTCAGGCAAGGCTCTGTTGTCTACATATCCCATATGATCTGGTGGATGCTCTGCAAGAACTGTTTATCTGTGTTTGCACGTCTCCGCTACTGTGCTACCTTCACCTGAGGCCTCATATCAGGGTTGGAAATAGTTTTCATGTTGGTGAAGTGCCAATTTACCCTTTTCATATTATTGCCATTACATTATTAATACTTTATTATAAAAATTGCAACTGAAGATCATCGTGGGTGGAACATGGAACTATCTTGGGTGGGACTCAGAATCTGTTTTATAACTTAAAATTAATTTTGTTACATCAGTTTTTGATGACTCAATAGTTAACACATTTTGACCTCACTCTCTTATTATATAACATTATAGGAAAGTTTTGTTAGCTATAAATAAGATTAACTGAACACAGTGTTACTTTAAAGTTCAGAGTACCTAGTTATTTCAATTCAAAAAATCCACCACTGGAAAACAACTATGCAGTTGACTACTCATCCACTTTCAAAAATGCTTTAATTTCCTGAAAACTCATAATATTAGGTGTTTCTAACATGTCTGAAGTCTGGATTTGGGAGAATAGGTAGAACTTGTTCAAACTCAATGTAGGATACATCTTTCTCATCAACTATGAACATCTCTACTGAAGCCCCAACAGATCTCATGCACATAAACTGTATTTCTCCATTTCTTCAACAGCTCAATCACAGCACATTTGCATTTAGCTGATTCCTTTCTTGCAATTGGAAACATCACCAGAGTAAATGTCCCTTGAATAATCTTTCCCAAATTAAAGTTGTTTTTACAGATAACACAGACACCGCACGTGAAAGTAAAACATAGTGTTTAAAAGTATGAGAACATTGTTTTATGTCCATGAAACTAAAACCCCATGTAAACAGGCCTTGGAAGGCCCAACAATACCAACCAATCACCGTGTCATACTCAGCTGATAGGCTTAACTGGATGTGGATACGGAGAGGCATGTGATGGATGGTCATCCATCCATCCCAACAGTGCTTAACACTGGTGATCAAATGGGAGCCGGCATTACCACAGTTGCGAGGTCTGTGGTGTTTTGTGTATATGCCTCTGCCAATTGCTAGCTGCAGGCACCTGCATTGGCCAACAGATGGTAGATACCACTCATTTCACTGGAACTTTTTGAAGTGGAAGAGCAGCTGGAAGCAGCAATACGTTCCTAACACCTTCTTCAAGAAGACCCTCATTATTCCATGATTCGTCAATTATTCACTTCTTATGCATCACAAATAGCTCTCAAGTCCATTTCAGTAACATTTTCCAAGCTCTGACCAGTTAGTTTATCAGGCTCACTCATGATAAACTTTTTATTTTTGCAAGTAACATACCATTTCACTTCTGCTCAAATAAGTTCAATTGCAGTAAAGTGGCAGTGATAAGGTGGGAGTCTTACCCTTTTTATTCAGTCCTTCCTCTCGCCACGATATTTTAGATACCAAATTGGTGACATCCTGTCTGACCGCTTTGAGCAGGAGAATGGTGTCCCTCAGGGTAGCATTTTAAGTGTGACTGTCTTTGCCATCGCTATTAAAATTACCTCCATAGTGAAGAGTCCTGTCCAGTGTTCCTTGTTTGTGGATGATTTCTCTTTGTTTTGCTCTTCTTTAAACCTGGCAATGACAATGTGTCAGTTGCAACTTACTCTTAGACGGTTGGATGACTGGACGCAGAAGAGTGTTTTTAAGTTTTCCACTGAGAAGTCCATATGTGTTCATTTTCACTGTTCTCATTCGATTTTAACCTTTCCTGAGTTGAGGATGAGGGACACTGTCCTTACTTTTAAAGACACAGTGAGGTTTCTTGGGCTCATTTTGACTCGAAGCTTATGTGGTTACCTCATCTTAAAGACCTGAAATGACGGTCACTTAAGACTTTAAGTATTTTAAAATGTCTTAGCCACAGTACATAGGAAGCCAGCAGGACTTGTCTGCTCCAGTTTTACAGGGCGTTTTTGCGACCTCGGCTTGATTATGGGTGCACAATGTATGGGGCTGTGAGGCCTTCTTACTTAAAGATGTTGGACGTTGTGCACCATGAAGGGCTTTGTTTGGCCACTGGGGCATTCAGAACTAGCCCCATACCAAGCCTCTGTGCAGAGGCTGGTGAACCACCACTTCATATGCGGCAATGGCTACTTACAGTGCAGGAGGCGTATAAAACTTTGCCCACACCATACACCCCTGCATACCATACCATTGCTCAGCTTCCTCTGGCACGGCTATTTCATAACCGGCAACGAGCGCTGTAGCCCTATGGGATTTGCGCGCAGGATTGCCTCTCTGCGGTGGATATGACTGGTCTTCATGTTTTCCGTCACGGTTGGGGCAGATTTCCACTTTGGATCCTCCAGAGACCCAGACTTATTTTAGATTTGACTAATTTTAAGAAAGATAGTTCACCAGATTTTACATTCCAACCTCAGTTTTTTAACATTTTAGATGTGCATCACGGTTTCCCATCGTTTACACTGATGGCTCCAAACTGGAGAATTTCCTTGGCTGTTCTGTAGTGTTCCCTGATCATGTTACCCGGATTCGCCTCCCTGCTGAATATACCATTTTTGCAGCGGAGCTCCACACGATCCTGAAGGCACTGGAGTGGATGAATCATGTTCAGGGCAATCGATTTCTCCTCTGCTCTGATTCTCTTAGTGCCTTACAATCATTTCAGAATCTGTACCCAACTGAGGAGATGGTCCAGCTGATATATGACCAACTGTACTTGCTCCAACGGTGGGGTAAGGAGGTGTCCTTCTGCTGGTTGTCTGGTCATGTCGGCATATGGGGCAATTAACAGGCTGATTGGGCTGCCAAGGAAGCCTGCAGAGAGCAGGATGTGGTCCAGTGTCCTATTCCCTTGCAGTCTGTCATTTCTGCACTCCACAAGAAGTGCATGGAGTTGTGGGAGGAAGAATGGCTGGCGGTGACGGCCAATAAACTGTGGTTGGTGTAGTCAACAACTCAGCCGTGGCATTCCTGCTGCCGGTTGCTCAGGCGGGAAGAAGTGACCCTCATGCATCTTCGGATTGGGCACTGTCCTCTCACACAGAGCTTTATATTATGGCGAGAGGATCCCCCGTTTTGTGATGCTTGTGGTGTGCACATTTCTGTCTGCCACATTTTAGAAGACTGCATTTTATACCATGATGCAAGGTCAGAAGCACAAGTTGATGGGGATCTGCCCTGTGTTTTAGCTAATGATGAGACGTGTGTGTGTCTAGCGTTTTAAAGTTTTGTGATGTGTCTGGACTCTGGCCTAAACTGTTAGGCTGGAGGTTTTAGTGTATTGCACAGTGGCTGGCTCCTCCCTTTTTCCTTGTGGTCAGCCATCCCCTTCCATCTGCTATATTGTTTTAGCTCCCTCTACCACTTTCTTCCTGTGTTGTCCATGTTTTACTGCTCGCGACATGCTTTGTCCCATGCTTCGCTGTGGGTAGGCCCGTATTTTTCCAAGCTTGTTACCTGTGTTTTACATTCTATTCTATCTAACTTTTCTGAGTCTTTTATTGACACCCGTCTCAGTCTGTTACTGAGTGGGCACTGAAGACCTTGCCATCATGCGCAAATACAACCCCTCTCCATCCATCATCGATCTATGTGCATATTTAGAAGTTACCTCTAGAATAATGTGTGCTGGGAACTGTGGCTTTTGACGTGATACAAGTTCTAATCATTCTACTTTTTCCATTTTATCATCCACAGTAGCTTTGTGTTGTCATAATCACTGAATAATGTCTTCCTTTCAAGAGAACAGGGTTGGAGAATTATCCTTTTAAGATGGAACAGTATCGAGAATTGTCGCACTGTCGAGAATAATTTTAAACTCGGTAAGAAAGTATTTTCGAATCAATTTAAAAATGTTTCATGATTCTTTTCTTCTTGGTACTCCAATGATTTCTTTGATTTGAAAAGTTGTTGATAACTGGAAATAAAGCCATGATAGGTACCGGCATGCAAAAGAATAAATTTACCACCTTTGTCGCCAATTCAATTTTTCATAACTGTGTAACCAGCATTCACCTAGGTTTTGTTGATCAATATAATGTTCTCAAAATTAATTCTGAAAGCCAGCTGAACTGGAGTGAACACGTTAAGAAACTGTCAAAAAATATATCTACAACACGCACTGCACTTTGAGTCCTTGCATCAGTATGTAACGGTAAGAACTGTATGCTTTAGCAGATATGGATTAATTTTCTGGGAAAATAGTATTCAGAATTTACAGTTCTGAAAATGCTAAAGAGAGCAGTGACACACACACACACACACACACACACACACACACACACACATCTCACTACATAAAATTGTTTAAAATGTTAAATATTCTGATTGTTCCTTGTAAATTTATATTCCAGACCATAGTGTGCATTATGGGTGGGCAACCAGTGGCTCATGGGCCTTATCCAGCTCACAACAGAATTCAGTCCAACCTCTGCAAGCAATTCCGGGTGAACATAAAATGAATGTACTCTCAAAGACATGCATTTTAGTCTGAATTTTTTGGTGTGGCATTTTCGGAAAGGGGTGTCATTCACATAAGTGCACTACCCCATCAATAATAATGTCACAGATACTAGTTTTGACCTCATTCCCTGTGAGTGTACAGTCTGTTGCGTCTTGAAAAGGCAGCCTGTGAGCTTAAGTTGTGAATCAGGCCCATAGGTCACCAAAAGTTCGCCATGCCTGGTGGACATAAAAAAGTATTGAAAATTATAGCACAAACAGCAGTATTCATAAGGATGATGAAGTATTAGTCTTCGCCTAGACAGAAAATAAGCATATGAGCTGAAACAGTGTCTTGGTGGAATGTAGATTGTGTACAGACAGTAAAATCTCAATATAAGGTATTAAAAAAAATAGAGTATCTAGTAACGAATTAGAAAACGCCTATGACATGTTTCTGGAAACTACAGAAAAAACTTCAAAATTAATTACCCAAACAAAAAGACAGTATGAGAACAGTCAAGTCTGTGAAATTGAAGAAAACTCATGGGAAAACATATCACCATGCTTTTTATGAAACCTTTAAAATAATGCTAAATGGGCACCAGTCCAAAAATTCCTGCTCCAAGAAGAGAAATGGACAATTGGCAGTTAACAATCAAGAAAACTGCAGAGATCTTAGCAAATATTTTTTTAATTTCTAAATTCCACTGAGCCCATGGAAAGATTTCTTAGGGATATTCCCCTAAAAAGTAATCCAGATTAGGAACCACCAAATGAAGAGGAAAATGCTAGACAAATTAAATGGTTAAAAACTGAAGAGCTTCTGGTGAAGACAGAATGGGTGCAAAACTCATGAAATCAGCTCACCCAAAAACCATAAAAGAAATGCTACTTGGCAATCAAGAAAATTCTGGATGACTGGAAAACTGCAATGAAACACCTGCTACATAAAAATGGAAGCATAATGTTTGTTAATAGTTACAAATGGTTTTCTCTTTTGCTTGTCCCACACAAAAATTCTATTTCATTGTCTCCTGGACTGGGCACAACAACAATGCAAAACCACTGTGTAGCAAGCGGATTTCAGACTACATATATGTTGTCCAAAACAGATTTGAGTTCTAAAACTGTCAGACATCAAAAAATTTACGATTAACAGGTAGGTTCATAGGCTTTAAAAATAGGCTTATGACTCAATTCAGTATAAAATTTCATTGGGACCTGGAGCTTTGTTCAATTTTAATGATTTCAACTGTTTCTCAACATCATTGAAACTAATGTTGGTACACTTTCCAGTTTCTTTATTTTAGTCTGTAAGTTCCTTCTTCAGTAGAATGTAGACCTAAATTTTTGCTTTTACTTTTAGTTCTTACTTTTGGATATCATCAATGTGTTTCTTTCTGTTAGAAATGAGTGTCCCAGCCCCATAAAGACACTGTTTTGATGGCTGCATTGTAGTGTTTCTTTTTGTTGTATTTTGAGATGAATTTTTTGTTACAGATGTCTATTGTAACCCTGCAAGCTGTTTCCATTTTGTGACAGTGAATTTCATAACCAACTTTTTACAGGCCAGTTCCTGGATGGTTGCATCTAAATATGTGATCTGAAAAACTTACAATTTTCCCATATTTCATTCATAGAGTTTTGGATGCCAGGTTGTTTGCGGCCATGTATTGTGTTTTCTTGAATTTGGAGCTCCACCCTTGCCAGGTCATCTGTGAAAGCTCAGCAGTGTATTCAAAAACTTGTTCTTTCTAATTTGACTATTTCATCAATTTTACATGCTAATTTTGTTTTCTGCCACTGTGAAATTTTCTTTGCTGAGACACAGTTGAAAAGTAATGGAGAGAGTGCATCACTCAGTCTCATTCTGGTTTTATTTCAAAGTGTTCTGCAATATCTCTGCTGAATTTTATCTTAGATCTTGTACCATTTAAAGTTTCACTAATAATTGCATTGGTTTTGGTGTCCAGATCTTGTTCTTTCAGAATATCCAAGAGCCAGTACAGTGGTGTTGAGATAGAGCTGTAATTGTTAAAATTGAACAAAAGCTCCAGGGCCTGATGGAATCCCTATCAGATTCTATACTGTATTTGTGGCTGAGTTAGCCTCTCTTCTAACTATATTGTAGATTCTCCAAACAAAGACTGTTGAGTAGTTGGAAGAAAGCACAGGTCACACCTATGTACAAGAAGTATAGTTGAAGTGATCCACAAAACTACTGTCCAATACTGTCCAATATCCTTGAGATTAATTTGTTGTAGCATCTTTGAATATATAAACATAATACAGTATCTTGTAAAGAATGATCTCCTTCATTCCAACCATTATGGATTCTGAAAACTTAGATCGTGCAAAATCTATCTTGCACTTTTCTCACATGACATACTAAAAGCTTTGGATCAAGGCTGTCAGGTGTATGCAGTATTTCTTGATTTCCAAACAGCATCTGACTAAGTACCATGCCTACATTTATTGTCAAAAGTACAATCATATGGGGTATCAAGTAAAATTTGTGATTGGACTGAAGACTAGAATAACTGGCTTCCTTCCAACTGTGTCACCTCCTCATCTTTGAGATGAGAAAATAACAAGACCTTCTTTAGTCTAGATTTCCTGACATCACTTTGGATGGTTATACTGGTATTTTCATTCACTCCTATAGTCACTCTTCGTAGCTGGCCTTCCGAGTAGGAGTTAGCTTTCATGTTGAGTGTTTGTGTATTATTTACAATTGGCTTTTCACTTGAAATAAATAATATTTAGCGTGTAGTACTGCTTACAACATGCTGTCTGAAAATTACCCAAAGGCATATGAAAACTTGGCAGTTTTTTCAAAATTCCCTTATCTGCCACACAAAAGTCTAGAAATCAAATTTTTTACTTGAAGAGTGTTTGGTTTAGAATGATAACTCTGCAGAAAATTTTAACTACTGTTGATGCAGTTGCTCTACTGAAAATTAAATTAGAAGTTAATGAAACAAAAAGTTTATCATGAATTTTTTTGCTACATTTTCTAAACCAACACTGCTGTAAACAAAACAGAAAATAATTTGATTCAAAATACATGAGAAATACTGCTGTGAGAGAACTGTTTGAAAATTGCTTCAGGTTGCTGCAAATAAATAGAAGCTATGTAGGATTCTGTTGAGACAGTGATGATGCTTGTCATACATACAGTTAACAGCATTTTTTTTAAAAAAAAGTCTTTGTGTAATGGGATGTAATACACTGTAGACTTTTCTGACATACTTAATTCAGTAACTCATTCACAGATTAAATTTGTACATCTCATCATGAAGGAGAGATAGTTGGTAATTTTTTTGTGAATCATGTTTGTGAAATCTTGGAACGATGTGGACTCTGTCAAATGACAGAAAGGCTTGTAAGTATTACCTATTAACATCAACAGAAATTAATGATCCTAGGTTCTATATGTTCCTCATACCAGAAGGAAAGGGACTGGCTGCAAAAGATTGAGACAGGTCACTCTAGGTGTTGTCGACAACAGAATAGGGCTCAGGAACAGTGGCTGTCAGGTCGTCATCCCAGAAGGAGGTCAGTCAGCGTGTGATTGTCCGACTTCCCACAGCCTTCATTTCCCTATCATTCATAACTGACGTGCTGGTGCTCAACTTTACACCTTAACACTCTCATTGTACCCTGAAATGAAGAATGTCCTACCCGCTATTCTTGCTACTCCTCCCACATTGATATTCTGCTGCCCAGCAAATCTACTTAATATCCTCATCCATCTCTACTTGGCCCCTGCTACCAACCCTTTGCCTCACAGCTGATATCCCTGTAACAGACTTAGATGCAAGACCTGTTCCACACATCCTACTTAGCACCAACTACTCCAGTCCTGTCCATAAAAGACAGGGCTACCTAGGGAACCAGTTATGTGACCTACAAGCTGAGCTGCAACCACTGTGCTGCATTCTACATGGGCATAAGAACCAACAAGCTTTTTGTCCACATGAATGGACAAACTGTGACCAAGTGGCAGCTGCTGTGTAAGAGCACAAGAGCATGCAAATGCCCTAACCTTTAACACCTTCCAGATTTATTGGTTCTTTTCTTTCAATGCTGTTAAATGTAACATAGATGCTGTGGTCTGAAAGATATGGCACTTAAATCTACCACGCTACTGCTCCTCTAGACTCTGTGAAACTTGGCATCGGGGTCGGAAGCACACCATCAGTTATGTACGTTTTAAGGAGCTTCTGTACATGTGCAGCTCATGTGACACAATCACTTTATGGGCGAAATACATTCTGATTTGATAAATAACATGCATGGTTCATGATGTGCACAGCTAGCCCTTGCCACTAAACTAGAAGTTTATGTGAGTGCCACCAGGTGGGAGCACACTATGGCAGATTTTTATACCTGTTCGCCCAGCATTAATCCTGCTACATGATAGCACACTCCTCAGATACACTAATTCACTCACTATACAGCAAAATTAGATTGGACGACAGTATATGTTAAGATTCTACTGACAGTAAACCTATTTTGTGGGCTTCTGAATGAGTTATAGAATATTAAGCATGAATTTTATCAGACAGTAATTCAGTTGAGGCAGTGAAAATCCTAAGGGCATAAGACACATCACCGTCGATTGTGAGATTGTAGCATTTATTCATGCTTCTGAAATATGTTGATTTTACAGTGAGTCAAGTTTATCTGTGCTGTAGGCATGCACTGTATGTATGAAAATTCATGAAAAGCTGTATCACTGGTGTCTCTGATATATACTTTTATGTGGAATTGATGGCCAAATGCTTTAGTCCCTTATGGATCTCAGGGCCTCATTTGTATTTTAGTCAAGTGGCCATGTTGGTAGACATTGCTACTTGAGTTTAATCATTTTGATAAACAGCAACTTGTGTTTGGAATTGGTTGTTTACTGGACGGAAGTTGGCTTTCGTGTGCAGTGTAAACATGAACTATGTTGAATCTATTTTAAATGCTAACAGAAAAGTAAAGCTGTGAGAATATATCATGAGCCACACTTGGGTAGCTCACTCGGTAGAGCAATTGCCCTCGAAAGGCAAAAGTCCCGAGTTTTACTCTCGGTCCAGCAATCAGCTTCAATCTGCCACGAAGTTTCACATCAGCGCACACTCCTCTGCGGGGTGAAAAACCTCATTCTGGGTCCATCAAAGTAAATTATCAGGAAAAGTTAGCCACTAAGGAACTAGGGCCTTCGAGGACAGATCTTTTGATTAAGAGAGTGACAAAATCAAATAAGCATGACTACAAGCAAACATTTAACAAGGAAGTGTACAGAGAGCACAAGTTGTTGTGTGGGTGCAGCAGATTTTCAGCCCAGAAGTAAATTTTTGAACAGATACACCTGTTAAGGATCTTGTACATTTGTCCGAAAAAATGGAAAAGCATCCCTCTCATGTACAAAAAAATGCAAAATGGAGAGTTGCGAAAGCTTGTAAATTATTTTGTTACTACCATAGACCATACTTAACTGTACAAAACAGCAAAATTGCACAGAACAATTCTTTCTTTTATCAGATAAGTTATGCATCTTCTTCTTCTTCTTCTTCTTCTTCTTCTTCTTATTATTATTATTATAAGTGTTGTTATTATTTTGGGAGTGGCTGTAATTGTATAAACTTGTTGATAAGTATAACTGTTATAGAGCAGAAGCTATTAATTTCACACTCTCAAATTTATCTGACTCTAAACATTTCTGAACAGCCAGAATGTATGCCCATGAGCTGCCACTACCCAGGAAGTACTCTGGAGCTACTGTTTCTCAGCAATATGTAACACTGTGATTTTTGTTAAAGAATATAATGATACTAGAGAGGCTACCTTATAATCACAAGTCATATTTGCACATTTCTTTTGCTATTATCAACTGTGTGAAACTTAAGGCTTTGCTGTTGTAGATGTTCAATATATGACTGTTTGACAGATCACATTTTATGTGATCTGGTGGCAGACCCAAGCGCCATATATTGAACAGTGTCAACTACGTTTTGATACAAAATGTGTCTGCAGTCCTCCTGCCCACAACAGGCCCTGTATTCCAGCAATATCATTGTTTTGGAGGAGGGCCTACAGGTGGGTGACCACATACAGACAGATGTACAAGCTGAGATGGTGAGAGGGATTCCAACCTCTACTTGAGGGAGGAGAAATAGATTTTAGGTATCCTATTGTAATCAAACATTCATCACTAGGTAAGTATTTGTCCAATACCATGAACAGTACTATGTATGTGGCATACTTTCCTAAAATGCAGTTAACAGATAGTTGGCCAAACATGACATATCAAAGTTGCAAAAACTGACTTGCTTTAAAGAAATGAAATACCTATTCTACAGAACTGAACAATAGGAAGCTTACTAAGTTAAATTCATCAGAAAGAATTTACAGGATCAAAAATGGGAAGAAATATACCACAGACATACAGGAGATGAAAAACGTAATTCCTTCTTAAACACATTAGAAATCCAATTTTACTTTACACTGGTTCAGAGAGATTTACAGAGGAGACCATGAAAAAGCATAGTCGATAACAGGTGGGAACAAAATATCTTGGAAGAGAGCATTATGTAATATATTTGACTAATTCTAATCAAGAGTTCAATATACTGCAAGCAGTATTGGAATATTCTCCAGTGTGTCATCAAAATAGTTAAGTACTGTGCACAAAAGAGTCAACACTCCAAGAATAAGACAATATGGAGCAATGTCATGCACTAAAATGAATTCACTTAACACAGATGATATTGAACTCCTAGATGACCAAAAGAGTCAACATTCCAAGAAAAAGACAATATGGAGCAATGTCAGGCACTGAAATGAATTCACTTAACACAGATGGTATTGAACTCCTAGATGACAGTAGCAATACGACATATGATATAAATTCAAGTCATTAGCTACTAAATGCAATAAATTCTTGGTAGCTGTAGCTGAAAACATGGGTACAGAAATGGTTCACTAAAAGCAGATCCAATAAACTTTAACAGGCAATGCATCTTCCTCTACCAGACATCAGTTTCGTCAAATAATTTGTTAATGAGATCACAAAAAACTTTACGTCATTAAGAAGTACTATCTCTTCTGGGTATGATGGTACTTTAACTAAGGGACTGAAAATCTTGCACTGACATCGTGCACATTCTCTACCTCCCCTCCCTCCTCCCAACTACCTAACCTAAATAGCTCAAATGAAGACAGCGATACCAGGAACCTCCACTCATCTCTAAAAATCGGTACGGTACCACAATTTTCACTTGACATATGCAACTCAATAGAAATCCACAATACCAGAAACCACCACAAACTGACAACACCAGACCACATTCCACAATACCCATAAAGAATTAAATAGCCTCAAAATAATACCAAATTCATTGAACATAAATTACAAAACTTATATCTCAAATAAACTTACTTGAACATACATACATACTACATTCTTATGTTTAAGACAAACACCATCATCAAACTGTACTTACCAGCCACGGTCACCTGCCAAAAGCATTGGGCTGTGTCCTTCTCCACCCTCCCACACACACACACACACACAACTGTTCCTACTAAACCACACTATCCACCCACCACCTGATGCCTCTCCTCAACAAAATACCCACATAAAAGGAACACTTAACACAGACAAATGACACTCAAAACTTTGGAACAAATAAAACACAAAATAAAAAATACCAGGCACACAAATCTTATGCACCCACCCCCAACCCCCTGTTACGATACCCTAAACCACATCAAACAGCCCCCCCCCCCCCCCACCGTCCAACAATGGTCATCAAGATAAGATTGTAGAGTCAAAGTGCTCCTCTTCCACCTCCCTTTAACTGACTTGACTGCCCCCCTTCCCACCAAAAAAAAACCTCCTATAGTCTTACATTTTAGAACAAGCTGCTATTCAATAATTCTTAAACTCTACACTGATTTACAGTTAACTCACCCAAATCCCTATATGAAGAGAAACAATCAAAAATTATACTCCTCTATTAAACCAACCAACACCCGTCTAATACATCTGCTCAATGTCCTGGAACCACATCAGAACATCTGCCCCGGAAACAAAACTACAATTCTCCACCCCCACGCGTATGTTCGGAAAAGAAAACAACACCAACTCTCCTCGCTCCACCATCAGTCATACGTATGTTCTAATCGGAGATCCTCCTCCCATTCATCTATTTCTACTGCTACGCCCCCCCTCCCCCAATACCCCTACTACACTACTGTATATGCAACGAAAGTACACACCCGGCGCGGGGGCTGATGGGAGCTACTGCAAAGGCATTTCCCATTTACAGCCCCTCCCATCAGCCGTGCACCGAGTGTCAAATTTCTTTGCGGGTTTAATACTTCATAAACTCAGTATACACCTGAGGACAAAAAGAATATCATTTCAACCACACCCAAATCAAATACAACCCTTATACTACAAGAGTAATCCCAAAAGTAAGGTCTCCTATTTTTTTATAAGTGCATAGACCTGTCTATTTCTACAATGGTTTACATCAGTTTACAGCTTGAACATTTAGCTATTTTTCTACATAATCACTATTTCTGTCGATGCATTTTTGTAGACGCTGTGGCAGTTTTTGTATGCCCATGTCATACCAGCTCGCCGCCATGCTGTTCAGAAAGTTATGAACCTCTTCTTTCACTTCATCGTCGGAGCTAAATCGCTTTCCGGCCAAATGTTCTTTTAACCTAGGGAACAGTTGATAGTCACTGGGCGCCAAGTCAGGACTATTGGGTGGGTGGGTGATTATGTTTCACTGAAACTATTGCAGAAGAGCAACAGTTTGTCGAGCGATGTGTGGGTGAGCGTTGTCATAGAGAATGTGTTCGCCTTTGCTCAAGATTCCTCTTCTCCGGTTCTGAAATGCCTGTTTGAGTTTTTTCATAGTCTCACAGTTCCTCTCGGCGTTAATTGTGGTCCCAGCGATTCAGCTCCGACGACGAGCTGAAAGAAGAGGTTCATAACATTCTGAACAGCATGGCGGCGAGCTGGTACGACATGGGCATGTAAAAACTGCCACAGCATCTACAAAAATACATCGACAGCCAAATGTTCAGACTGTAAACTGATGTAAACCATTGTAGAAATAAGCAAGTCTAAGTAATTATAAAAAATAGGAGACCTTGCTTTTGGGATTACCCTCGTATGTCCACAACATAACGTCTAGACCAGCCTGCGTGCCAACTGTACGATATGGATAGAACATATACGATAATGTAAGATGGTGCACGAACATACGGTCCACCCTTCGTTTCGCACGTCTGTTGTACGATCTTTCGAAACGCTTGCTATTGTCAAGAGTTCGTCTTTTTTATTATTTTAAACTTCATGATTTATTTAACTGTTTTATGATTTATTTAATTTTTGACTATTTATATACGATTTTAAGCAGCCAGTCTGTCCAGCTGCGGGATTCACCAATTCCATTACGCTGCAGCTGTGTAAGTCAACTTAAGGTTATTTCCCGACATAAATCCCCTGGGGAATTCACAGTGTTGTCTGCTTTGCATCATGCGCGGAGCTCCTAGGTAAGCGAAAAAGATTACAGTAAGCTTGTTGGCACAGGTGAGAACAGTGAACGATCTGTATCAAGCAGTGAAAAATTGTGTCAATGGAAACAGAAGACAGTTGTAATAGTCGTAGTATTCCCAAGAAATTTATAGCGGGCTTGTTTAAATGTGAGAGACGAAAACGAGAGTACAGAAAATATAGAAAAGTCTGGGATACTAATCTTGAACGTAAAGTTTGATTATGCGCTGATGAACTCTGAAAGGGCTAGATGTAGAATCCGTAACGTAACTTTTGTGTCTGAATTAGGATGTGTTGAAGACATTCTAAAGGCAATTTTGAGTAAATTTGTGAAATCAGCTATAACTGATGCGACTATAAATAATCAGCCTCACATTGCTGAAATTAAATTAGCAGGATTCGTGGCAGAACACAATCTTCCTATTAGTGTTACAGATCACCAGCAGAGTGTGAATAAGAGTTGCTTTTCTCATTCCCAAATCGTTGACACGTACATTTGCGTCGCGCGAAATATTCTCAGATCATAAAGAACATGGTGGGGGAAAAAACTAAGAACGAACTTGCAGAAAAACTGAGACATGCAAAATTCTGTGTTCTTACTGATGTGCCAGCAGACGTATGATTTGCCGTAACTTCGTGTGTTGTGGTAAGATATTTTGACAAAGACACAAATTAAATTGAAGGTAACTTTTGGAATCTCTGTGTAGTTTTTAAGCTGGGTGAATATGATATGGCACACGAAGGCGCAACAAGTAAAAGTCTTTATTTTAGTGTAATACATTCATTTTCTGAGTAGGTACAATGTTTCCTTGAAACGGTACTATAGGATTTGCTTCTGATGGTTGTAGTTGTATGATAGGGCCAAGAAACTGTTACTACTGGGTTAACTGAAAAATGTCTGGGGATAATTGTTCTCAAATGTGTATGTCTTCCTGCACATACGTGTCAGTGAAGCTTTTATAAGTCCTCCCATATGTTATGAGACCTAACTAGGAACATTCACAACCATTTTAAAGCTAGTGGTAAGAGACAGGACAATTGTATGAATTTCAAAATTTTTAGATATCAAACTTCATAAATTGCTGCATCCATCACAGACGAGATGGCTACCTTTATGGGCCGTTGTAGTGGGAATTTTAGACCAGTGGAACGCTTTGCGTCTCTATTTTGACTCTAAATACCTAGAGGAGAGGCTGGCTGCGGCCGAAGAAATTCACCGATCCTCCAATGACAATTTTTTAAAATTATGTCATTTATTTTTGGCCCATATTTTACCGAACTTCACAGATTTAAATAAGTATTTCCAGACCACTGAAGTTGTTACCCTTTATTTACATGTACAGAAGGTAGGATACAAGGATCTGTAGCTTTGCTACATGGGCTGGCAGTACGTCGTAACCAACAAACTGATTGACATTGACCTCAACAATAGTTCAAAGTTTCTTCCTGACAGCCAAATGTATTTAGAAGTTGAAGTTCTGAAGGCAACTCAGAAATCAGAAATATATAATGAGCGGGATAACGTGAAAGGTTTTTACCGCAGATGTAGGGACGTTCAGAACCGAAAAAGAGATGTAACTTTCATGATGATTTATTGCCATTGCTTGCTAAAAGAGCTCTTTCATTCAAAGAAAGAGAAAAAAGCTCCCTCTCTTATTCTTCATGCCAAAATTGCCAAGAATATCCCCTAGATGATGATAACCATGTACAACGGATCGATGATGATTGGAGGAAACTTCCTATCGTAAAAATAGACAAAAATACTAAGAACTGTTCAGAAATGGACGTATTTTGGGGGGGGGGGGGGGGGGGGACACTCTCAACACTAAAACGTTATTTGTTGAGAGAGAATTCTCAGCCCTACCAGAGTTTGCGCTCTCGTGTTTATCCCTTTCCACATTCAAATGCTGACTGCGAAAGAATTGTTAGTCAGATGAAGCTCGAAAAAGTGAAAAATAGGCATAGGCTCGTTACTTCCACAGTGAATGGATGTTTGCTTGCCAATTAGTGTGTGAGGTGCAGCATCCCATGCAAAAACTTTGTTCCTATTGAAAACATGCTCAGTAGCATGAAGAAAACACAGTTATATTTGCGGCCGTTCATTTCCACATCTTCTGTTCCTGACCTTCCAGGGGAGGAAGATGATGATTATGATGATGCACTCCATTTTTAAGTCTTCATCCAAGGTAAGTAATTTTTATATAATTTTATGAACCATATTTAATGTTAATAGAGTGTTTCCTAATACAAAAATTAAAAATCAATAGCATTAAAATGTGGAGAACTTCACGTGAAATAATCGAACACGCCTATTTTTTAACGTGGTACAAGTACGAAGCCCCGACCAAGGCCGGCCACGAGTTCTTCCCAAGGCACTGCAACAATTATAATAGTGTTCTAATTCCGTTATTCTTGACGATAAGCATGTGAGAGAGACAAAGGTTAGAAAAGAATTGCAGTTTGTTGGGAGTTGCTAAATGCTTTCATTGTGAAATACTGGATGATTATAGGATAGGTCATTTGCGATCCATTTTAAGCAGAAGCAAGTTTTTGATGCACCTCATTATTTCTGACTTCAAATCTCCTGAACTATTTGCTGTACAGTCATATTATTTTTCACGTGTATTCAATTATATATGTAGCTACTACATGCAAAATGTGTTGCGAACGGCCGGCCGTTGTGGCCGTGCGGTCCTAGGCGCTTCAGTCTGGAACCGCGTGACCGCTACGGTCGCAGGTTCGAATCCTGCCTCGTGCATGGATGTGTGTGATGTCCTTAGGTTAGTTAGGTTTAAGTAGTTCTAAGTTCTAGGGGAGCGATGACCACAGATGTAAAGTCCCATAGTGCTCAGAGCCATTTGAACCATTTGTTGCGAACGACATTAGTAGTAAATAAGTGATAAATTAAAATGTCACGCCTGATGTTCAAGTTTTGCTGCACGCCACTGTAAGGAGAAGCTAGATTTTGACACGTCTAAAAAGTGTCTATCGCGTCATACCCCCATCAACTGTATGCCGTGCAGCGATATAATTTTACAGGTGTATTCACTGATATATGTAGACACTGCCTGCAAAGCGCGTTGCGAATAGTATTAGAAGTTAAAATGTCTTGGTAAATAATGAAGTTTGACCATATGAACAGCGAAGATGCACTGAGCGATAAACTTTTTTTCCTTCGGTCGTTTTGCTGGGGGCTGTCAGCGAGAAAAAAATTTCGTAGAGGTTTGAAGTCATATGTGAAGATTTTCGGAAGTCGCTACGTGTTATCGTGTTAAATTACTCTAAATGAGTAGATTATGGCAGCATGTTAAATTTTGAAATTTGGTCAATAACTACACGAAACTTATTGTAGCCCCTGGAAGCCGTTAAATGAGCCGCCTGTAACAAACAATCCTGGACAAACACCCAAAAACTGTAGATATGTACGATCCCTTAACGAAACATACGATAATTTCGATACATTTGTGCGATCCTGTAACGCTGTAAGTTTTGTAATGCAGAGGCCAGCCAGACTGCTTTAATAAGGGACCTCTCATAAAACTGATCTACAAACATTATGTCGGCAACACCCCCACATATACAGGTCTATGGTCCGAGGAAGAGGAACTCCTAACTTTTAGCAGTAACGACTCGGTGAATACACCAAACAACTATAAAAACTTAATGACATGAGCAATATCATCCATTCCCTATGGCAGCCACTAACGACCGACTATTAAATTGAACTGTTGGGTCTGTGGCGTGTCTGGCGCAGAGCGCCCTATCTTTGACCTATTTGAACTGCATGTTCTATGTCTCTCCCGGCGCGCAACTTGTATACTGCCATGTTTTTTTTTCCTTCTTGCTTCATCTCTAATAAATGCATTTTCGATATTACCGATCAGCATGAAATGATAACAAATGGTTCAAATGGCTCTGAGCACTATGCGACTTAACTTCTGAGGTCATCAGTCGCCTAGAACTTAGAACTAATTAAACCTAACTAACCTAAGGACATCACACACATCCATGCCCGAGGCAGGATTCGAACCTGCGACCGTAGTGGCCACGCGGTTCCAGACTGAAGCGCCTTTAACCGCACGGCCACACCGGCCGGCTAAATGATAACCACAGTGATGATCCCGACATCGTCGTCGTATGATCGCGAGTTACTTTGTGCTTCTCTTCATCATTAACAGACTTCGTGGGCCAGCCCACGTAGTCTTCAGGACAACAGATCTACCAGTGTCATCGGTGCTAGTGCCACATATCCTATTAACTGTGCTTGTGAACACGAGTAGTCAAGTTTACCTAATGCGCGTTTGGTTAAAAGTGAACAATTATCTACGCCCGACCACACTGGAGGCCACTTAACCGGCCCGACATGGCCATCGTCAAGTGTGACAGCCCAACAGCGGCCATGACATGGACACTGCACGCCACCTAATCACATTGTGAACGACGGATATTGTGGTTTACCCCTCAGCTACGCAGTCTCCTTCGGTTTGGTTTGATGTGCCGCCGAAGTTCCAGAACTGTGATTCGAACATTTGTGTACAGGTTGCACATTCTTATATGCCTAGTATTGCAGCACCCCCTCTCCCCCCTCCACCCCCTCCACGCCTTCCACCCCCCCCCCTTCCCCGCACGTCGTCTCGGCGACGTCGGTCGCCTCGACCGCGGCGGTTTCCGTGACCGTCACTCAGTGCTTACACCACAACCACCTGCCACCTTCTTTCGTAACGGCGCCGACTGTTCCACACGCGCCGGTTACTGGGTCAGCGCCCCGCCCCCCCCCCCCCCCCCCCTCCCTGTGGCTGCACCGCGACCGCCTTCCGCCTGCTGTTGCAATGGCACTGGCCGTTACACCCGCGCCGCGTTCGTCATTGGGCCTCCTGCAGTTTGGACACGCCGTGCCGCCTTTTGCACCCGCACACTCCACACTGTGTGCTACATGCGGCCGCGCCCACTCCCCCCCCCCCCCCCCCCAAGCAGACCTCGGGCGACGCACCATTTACCGCTACTGCACTTCCGGTGTCGGAGACGTCCTGCTCCGCTCCCATGAATCTCTGTCTTCCGGTGCTGCCTCAACAGGTGTTACATGGCAGGTTTCCTAAGCTGCCTGCTTTGCAATAAGATAACCCAAAGACTTGGTTCACATTAGTGGATCACCTACTAGATATCCATGATATTTTGGACGACGACGCACGTCTTGTATCCCTTGTGAATCACCTCCCCATTCATCCAGACCCCTTCAGTGATCTGCTGCTCTCACTGCCCGCCTCGCACAAGTATTCGACAGCAAAAGCATTGCTCATTGAGCGCCTTTCTTGCCACACGGCGGAGGCTATCCACCACATTACTCATGACGAGCATCTTGACGACCACACCCCTTCACAGCTTTGGTGGCGCCTCCATGCATTAATTGATGATCAAGCATTACCTGATGCCACCCTTTGGACATTGTGGATGGTCAAAATCCTTTGGATCTACAACTTCATCTGCTGTCTCACATCGCCAACCCACTCGAGATTCGTTTACGCATGGCTGATCGAACATAGGCTACCATTCGTCACCGACACCGCCTGTCACAGACGACTCCTCCATCACCCCTGCACCTTCGATTCCGTGTGCTGGTGGCAGAGGCCAGTGCACCCAACTCGGCACCTCAGCTGACAGTTAGGAGTTGCCACCTAGCGGCCTACAGGACGTACTGCCTGCTGCCTCCCGTCAGCATCCAACCTCACCCAAGTAGCAGCCCAAGCGGCTCCCAGCCCTGATGCAGCCAGCTGCAACCCTCTCCCTCGCCACACCGCCTCGCCTCCCATCCTACCCACTGTGCTGGTACTGTGCTACTTATGGGGGTGCCGCATACAACTGTCACACGCCTTGCATCTGCCCAAACGATTCCGGCGGGCACGTTTAGGTGCCACGTCCCTCCACGTTCCGTCGTGGTGACTACCTCTGATGCCACACCACTCACTTCAGCAGTGCGATGCCTCTACGCCACTGAGTTGTCATCAGGCACTCGCTTTCTCATTGACACCAGTGGCGACGTCAACATTATCGCAGCCCAGCTTGCAGGCAACACGCTTTCACCTTCTAACCTCACTTTGATCGCTGCAAATCATACTCCTATTGCGATCCTTGGCTCTGTCAAGATGTCACTTCACCTGTCGCCAGTCCACAACTTCCCTTGGACTTCCCATGTCGCTGACGTGGATGTGACCTGTGATAGGATTGCACTTTCTACACCATTAAGAACTTTCACCATACCTGCTGGCCGCTGTGCTCCACCACGCATCTGGTTCTATTGTTCCGTGCTCGAGCAAGATCAGCACGACTTTGCACTCCACCTCCTTGGCTACGCTTTCCGCATGTGCATCAGTGCTCGAGCGTATTACTACATGGCTCTCTGATTTGTTGGACGTGTGCACACAAATAGACGAACTCCACTCCCAGAACATTGTCTTACACACCTGCATTGCCTATGCCTTCACTGAATTGTCACATGCATGGTGTATGATACATCGCCTATCTGCAGAACAGCAATGAGATGAACCAACACACGCATCTACTGCGTCTTCTCACCAGTTTGCTCCTGTGTTGAGCATTCCACTTCCTGCTGCCGTTTTCACGTCGCTGTGGACGAATCTCCAGGACGCACCTGCTCATGCTACTCTGGATTCCACGCGCCGCACGGCTACTGCACCACGCCTTTGTTCATTGACTACAGCCAATGCTTCACCTATGCTGCCCCAATCCGGCAAGGTCAGTGAACTTACATTGCGTCCGGACCCTTACTGACTCCTCTTGCCCAACTCCCTTCACGAGTATTGGCCATTAGTAATGGCACTTGTCACAGGATTCGCACCACCTGTATGTTATAAGGCCAGGTGCCTTAATATTTCCAAACTTCTGCGCGCCAAGGAAATTGTACAGGATCTGTTGGCTTTGGACATGCTCTGCCCCTCCTATAGCAACTGGTCTTCACCTATTCACCTTGTTCCTAAAAAGGACGGCACATTACGAATGTGCAGGGACTACAGGACCCTTAATGCACGCACCATTATCGATGACAACCCCGTCCCTCATAGACAGGATTTCACACAATTACTACATGGTTCTAAGTTTTTCTCTGTTTTAGATTGTTCCAAGGCATGTCATCAGATCCCTATGCATCCACCGGATATTCCAAAGACGGCCATCATCACACCCTTCGGCCTATTTGAATACTGTTACATGCCTTACGGATTTAAAAATGCTGCACAGACGTGGCAGCGGTTGATTGATCCCATTTTGTTACCTCTACCATTTGCTTATGCTTACTTAGATGATATACTGATCTTTTCCTCCTCTGCTGAGGAACATCAAGTTCACCTTGATGTAGTCTGTTCAGCCCTCACTGCCAATGGTGTGGTGATCAACCATGATAAATCTCAACTCTGTTCATTGTCTGTTATGCTCCTAGGCCATACTGTCTCTGCTGATGGCCTCCGACCGACGAGTTCTTGTGTCGAAACCATACTTGATCTCTCTCTTCCTGAAGATTGCATTCAGCTCTGTCCTTTTCTGTGTACGACAAACTTCTACTGCCGCCACATTCCTAAGGCTGCCTCTGTCCAATTGGCCCCCACTGACGTCCTCTCTGGCTAAAACACCATGGGGAAGTGTAAGTGGTCAGCTTATGATCGTGAGCTTCTCACTGTGTTCGAGGCGTCACTTCCATAGTGACCTCAAGGGCGACCTTTCACGATCTACTCAGATCAAAAGCCTCCTGTGGACGCTATTCGTAATCTGGCTAAGAACCTTCTGCTGAGGCTTTTCCATCATTTGGACCAAATCTGCCAGCACTCTTCTGACGCATGTTGTATTTGCGTCACAGAGACCTATCCTGCATCTGTGTGCTAACTGCACCGCTGAACTTGGAAGAGCTTGCCCGACTTCAGGCTGAAGACGATGATACACAGTGATTAATTTTGGACAATGAGTCATCGCTCCCTGTCCAACTCCACATCCTACATGGGTTGATGACCCCACTCCTTTGTGACATATATATAGGCACTCCCTGCCCCCTGGTCCCTACCACTCTTTGGCACAGGGTCTTTACTGCTTTGCACAGCTTGGCCCACCCGGGAACGCAAGCCACAACAAGGCCGGTTACTGAGCACTTCAGCTGTCCCGGTGTGAAGCACAACTGCCACACTCGGACCCCCGCGTGTGTACCTTGCCAGCATAGCAAAGACGGCAGACACGCTCGGCCTCCATTAGGCAAGTTTGACGTTCCAAGAGGATGCCTTCGACACATCCACATCGACATCGTCGGTCCCCTCCCCCTTCTGAGGGTACAGATACGTCTTATCAATTGTCGACCGCGTAACCCGCTGGGTCAAGGCAGTCCCTCTTGCCGACATCACGGCCGAGACCATCGCTCGTTCTTTCATATTCACCTGGGTTCCACGATTTGGTTGTCTCTTTCTGTCAGAAGTGACCAGGGACGACAGTTTGAGTCCGTCCTCTTTGCACGGCTATGCGAAGTCTGCGGTGTTGCTAAATTCCACACTGAAGCCTACCACCCGCAGGCGAACGGCCTGGTCGAACGGTGGCACTGCACCCTCGAGCCCGTGCTTACGTGCTACGGCAGCCTATTGTCCTAGGCGCTCCCTTGGGTCCCGCTGGGCATCCGCTCGGCACATAAAGAAGACTCGAACGCATCGCTCGCTGAGATTCTATGCGGCGCTCCCCTCCTACTTCCAGCAGAGTTCGTGGAGGTCTCACCATCAGCTGATACTATGGACCTTCTGGCTCTGGCTGAATGGGTTCGTGTGCACGTCACACGCCTCCGCAGCCCCCTGCCTCGCCCTCATTCTACCCCGCCTGTGTTCATCCACAAGGACATTGCATCTTGTGAATTTGTGATGCTACACGATGACTCCGTGCGAGAGGCCTTGCAACCACCTTATTCGGGGCCTCATCGAGTGTTACACCAAGGTATGGACATCTACATGGACGAACACGGACTGTGTCTGTTCATCGCCCGAAACCGGCGTGGTCACTCTCCAAATTGCCTTCCGACGCTTCCATCTGCCTGCCGTCGCTGCCGACTTGCCCGCGACCTACGCCTCTCCACCTACGCAGCAGTTGGCGGCACGGGATTCTTGTGCAGCGCAATTTCCGACGCACCTACTTCTCGCGCCGGCCGCCGCCTACAACAACCGCGCTGACACGAGGATTACGATTTCTAGTGATGAAGCTTCCGACCTCCATGCTCAGCACTGCTGGGGGGGGGGGGGGGGGGGGGGTTCTTAGGCGTCTCTGGCGCGGAGCGCCCTATCTTTGACTCTGACCTCTTTGAACTGCTTTGTTCTTTGTCTCTCTCGGCACCCAACTTGTGTACTGCCATGTTTTTGTTCTTCTTGCTTCATGTCTAATAAATGCATTTACGATATTTAAAGTGTGTTATTACCGTTCAGCATTACGTGATAACCACAGATCCATATCTAGAAACAGACAACAGTCACACAAAATTTAATTACATAAACAAAAAAATTCCAAACGTTGAACTAACAGCTAAGAAACCGAAAACAAATCGGTAGCCAATAATTACCGTAATTGAAGATTATTCACTGACAAGCATATTACAACCACAAATAACACAACGCACTACACTGGACGAATCCAATGCGACAATACCATTACTCACAGTCGAATTACAAAAACATAAATCAAACACTCGGGCGGAATCGAGATATCGCCATACAGAAGTAGCCAGCAGTGGTTGCTTGTAGCTGTTACTGAATAAATGACTCGTGCCACATCCTTGATCTTTTGGTTCTCCTTCATTATAAAATTAATGGCACACCATACCGTTATGTGAATGAATGAATGCACACAGAAACTGAATGCGTACACTGGAGCCAACAGTGGCACACCGCTTTTAGTCATGCCGTTAGTCATAAAATTTTTGAAAACTTATTTTTGTATTATACTTGTTAAGAAATGCAAACAAAAGCTCTATTAAATAGGCCAAGAATAACCTCTTCTGCTTTTGAATTTGTTATTGCTTGTTCTAAGATCCACAATCCTTCATGGCAAGCAGAAATTGCGTCATTAAATAAAATAAAACAGATACCGGTAACTCGAGTTCTCATTTTCTCGGAAAAACTCCTGGCTATCTTATTCTCTGGCACTACCGGTAGGCGCTTTTCAATTCTTAACTTTCATGCAGTTAACTACTGTCTCTGAAGCACTGAGCGGCTACATTGAATAAAATTAAGAATCTGCAGTGTTGCAACACGATTCCAAATGCACAACTTTTGCTTCAGTCCGCCAAGCGAGTCAGTGAAATCTTCGGATTTTTGGCAACTGGAAAACCCGGAATGATTTGCGCAATGGCCTGAAGCAACCAGCTGTGTTCATCTGGATGATTTTAGCTTTTCCATTGGTTCTTTAATCCGGTATACTCACTTTCTGAAAATTCGACGATGAGGCGCCAGAATAAATTAAGCCAGCATTAAACTCTTTCTATATCAATATTCATTTTCGCACTGTTCAAAAATGGTTCAGATAGCTCTAAGCACTATGGGACTTACATCTGATGTCATCGGTCCCCTAGACTTAGAACTACTTAAACCTAACTAACCTAAAGACATCCATACCCGAGGCAGGATTGGAACCTGCGACCGTAGCAGCAGCGCGGTTCCGGACTGAAGCGCCTAGAACCGCTCGGCCACACGGGCTGGCTTGCGCACCGTCGTCATTGTTGGGAGTTGACGGCAGTCACCAATTCGGTGTTTAGTTCTTTGCGACTGTGCACTGTTTTAGGCCAAGTGCGATAGTACCGTATCTGAAAGTTTGCAAATCTTATCAACTGTGCACTAACTAGCCTCAAACGTTTTCAAACACGATAACCTGGCTTCAAATCGAGATTATCACAAATCCTTTGCAGGCACTGAAATTCTCTCAAAAGCAAAGCCTCCTGATGCAGACAAATCATCGATTGAAACTTCCTGGCAGATTAAAACTGTGTGCCGGACCGAGACTCGAACTCGGGACCTTTGATTTTGCGGGCAAGTGCTCTATCATCTGACCTACGCAGGCACGACTCACGCCTCGTCCTCACAGCTTCACTTCTGCCAGTACCTTATCTCCTACCTTCCAAACTTCACAGAAGCTCTCCTGCGAACCTTGCAGAACTAGCATTCTTGTAAGAAAGGATATTGCGGGGACATGGCTTAGCCACAGCCTGGGGGATGTTTCCAGAATGAGATTTTCACTCAGCAGTGGAGTGTGCGCTGATATGAAACTTCCTGGCTGATTAAAACTGTGTACCGGACCGAGACTCGAACTCGGGACCTTTGCCTTTCGTGGGCAAGTCTCTACCAACTCAGCTACCCAGGCAAGACTCACGCCCCGTCCTCACAGCTTCACTTCTGCCAGTAACTCGTCTTCTACCTTCCTAACTTCACAGAAGCTCTCCTGCGATCCTTGCAAAACTAGTACTCCTGGAAGAAAGGGTACTGCGGACACATGGCTTAGCCACAGCCTGGGGGATGTTTCCAGAATGAGATTTGCACTCTGCAGCGGAGTGTGCGCTGATATGAAAATTCCTGGCAGATGAAAACTGTGTGCCGGACCGAGACTCTAACTCGGGACCTTTGCCTTTCGCGGGCAAGTGCTCTCGCAGGAGAGCTTCTGTGAAGTTTGGAAGGTAGGAGACGAGGTACTGGCAGAAGTGAAGCTGTGAGGACGGGGCGTGAGTCGTGCCTGCGTAGCTCAGATGGTTGACGTGAGAACAGCGTGGTACAAGGTAGTCAATAACATCATCAGCACTAATGAGCGTCTCTTTGCCATCGGTTTAAGTGACACAAACCTCTGCAGCAAATGCAACCTCGTTGATAGTGTGCCTCATCGTTACACTTGTGGAGATCGGATTATCAACTGGAGGTGGACCAGGGAGAAAATTGCTCAAATAACAAGAAGTTCAGCAAACAATGTACCGACTAACATTTTCTTCAGACCAGAGGCAAGTTACTACCCTCAGGCAAAAAATAACGCAGTGATTTGGTTAATGGGCAAATATACAAGTTATGTTTTTAACAATATTGGGAGCAATGAACATATTGAATACAAGATGTATATGGAAAATGAATTCGAGAAAATACTCAAATATCAGAATCACAATAAGAAATATGGTAACATGCTCCGAATTGGTTGGTTGGTTGGTTGGTTTGGGGAAGGAGACCAGACAGCGTGGTCATCGGTCTCATCGGATTAGGGAAGGATGGGGAAGGAAGTCGGCCGTGTCCTTTCAGAGGAACCATCCCGGCATTTGCCTGGAGCGATTTAGGGAAATCACGGAAAACCTAAATCAGGATGGCCGGACGCGGGATTGAACCGTCATCCTCCCGAATGCGAGTCCAGTGTCTAACCACTGCGCCACCCCGCTCGGTGCTCCGAATTGTCTTCAACCGAATGGGTATATGTTAGGAACAGGATTCCTAGTAGAGAGGGAATGGATTGGGTCACGTTCCCGACCCTAACCTCACCTGCAAGTCACACACGAAAAATAAATCAGTAGTACAGCAGATACAAGAATATGGCGAGAAACATCTGGTGTCTGATACAAAGGAAGATCTTGAACTCCCTATAGATGCGTTTAGAAGGCTGGAATTGACAAAAATAACAAGGCAGTGAAATATTTTGGGATGTCGCTGTTTGGGACTTCTCTTCTGTCCACGTAATTTACCCTGGAAGGAACACACATCAAGGATTTGCTGAATGATTAATTTGGGTCTGGGAAATGATGATGAGGAACCTCAGGCTGCAGAAGGAGAAAATGTGCATGCTGAACTGCCACCAGTTGAAGGTGACAGTGAAGGTGCTGAATTGTGCTACTGCTAAAGACTCATTTTTTGAATGCTGTAATTTATGACTGCAATTATCTGTCACCTTATTTATGTCATTTCATTGTAGCCATTTTTGTTACTGTTTTTGGTGATTAAAAAAAAAAAAGATGGTAGAGACTTGCCCGCGAAAGGCAAAGGTCCCGAGTTCGAGTCTCGGTCCGGCACACAGTTTTAATCTGCCAGGAAGTTTCATATCAGCGCACACTCCGCTGCAGAGTGAAAATCTCATTCTGGAAATCATCGATTCTTCAGCAAATTTTTCAAATTTATACGAGTTTTCAGTAGCTATTTTACATCAACACTGAAATTCCCAAGACATTTCAGTATTTCTCCCGAAGTTTCAAAGTATTCGTCAACAGATGACAGACCATACAGAATTTTTGTCAATTTTCATAGTACGCTTCCACATTTCATCAATATCAGCATTACCTGAATCCATGATCAAGAGTTTTGGAAAGTTTCTTCGCTTTATATGCAAAAGCGTGCGGTTATATGGCAGTACTACATTAACAATGCTTCAAAGCTTTCTTTATTTACTGCTTAGCAATTTCGAAGCATGGCAGCCTGTCGAACGCGCGGCTCCTGGCGATAATCAGGGTGAACATTAATAAAATCGACAAACTGCAGGGGCAGATTCCTGACCAGAAATGGAGGAGGAAAGGTCCTATGAACCTGTGTCCGAAAATGCATCGTTGCCACGATAGGTGGCGCTGGCGAATGACAGTTCCTCTGATCGCGTGCCGTGTGTTGCTTGTGTGTTGTAGGATGTGTGATTGACGCATGTCGGGAACAAGCCGAGATGGTGTTTATGCGCGGCCAAGCAGATGGAAATGATCTAGAGGCAGCAAGGCATACCAAAAAAAGTATCCTCATAGACACCAACCACATCGGTAACATTTCAAACCCATTTTGGGCGTTTGTGTGGTCATGGGTCCTTACAGACAGACGAAGGGTGGGGAAGTGGTGGACGGCGCGTGCACCAGATCTGCAGGACGATTCTACAGAGTAGTGAGACAAACCTTAGTGCAAGCTCTAGGCAAGTAGCTCGTTGAAATATTTTACCAAAGTGCGATTATGTGTATCCTGTATGACAACCACTACTATCCCTATTAGCTGTAGCCCCGTGGAGGACACTTTGTTGTGGTGTGGTTTCGATGCTGCTCTGTACGGTTTGAGGGACGATTTGCTATCGTTGCACGCACGGCGTCCATTTCCGCACACATGGTCATAGGAACCTTTTTCCTCCATTCCCCCTGCAGTTTGTCGGTTTTATTAATTAATGTTCACTATGCATATCGAACCACACGACTCTGGTGGGAAGAATTATGCTAAATGTTTCATGCGTTGCCAAGGGAATTTTTTTTATCATTTTCGGTTGTGAACAGCAAGGAATGAAAGCGTAGCAGTTTAGAGTGCCGATACTCTCACGTGGCAAAATCTAATTCCTCGGTTATGTAGCGAGGAAAGTTGTCTGAAATTTTGTTGGGACTTCGGGCTGCTTCCAAATAAGGACAGCAGGAACTGTGTGGAATGTCATAGTCTCAATTTCACGAAAAGGTTCGGATGCCAATTTTCCTTTGCAACTGTATTGCTTCTACTGTCACAAGAGAACAGTAGTGGCTTGTATTCACTTTCATTGTTGGGCTCCAGATAAAAAGTAAGTAAACTTGATAACGGAATTGTTCTGAAGTGTTCCTTATGCAACCTTCATTTATGTCATACAGCATAAACATATTCTAAAGATAGTAGATATGGTAAATATGCAGTTATAAATGTAATCCACGTTATACTGTAGCCAATAATAAAATATATACAAATGTGAACTCATCATTTGTGTGTGTGTGTGTGTGTGTGTGTGTGTGTGTGTGTGTGTGCACTATTGTTGCTGGTTTTCGGTGTACTTTTGTAGGAGGTGTGTTAGGTAATGCTGTAGTGACAAGTTTTATAGAATAACTTTAGGGGTTTCGCGCTGTTTGGGTTCATACCGAAGTTCGTCAGCTCTGCTTCTGCTGATATTCGTATTTCTTCTAGTTGTGTTTCTGTAGTCTGATTATGGTGTAAAAAGAAAGTGGTGTAACTGTGGGAGGAAGGATGTGGATTTCTTATACAGTAGCTGTGCACGTCTATTCTTCTGCTTGGCAAATATGTCAATTATTCTATTGTTGAAGTTTGGAATTTCACTGCTTCCCTCCTTATGAATGGAACAAACAGCCAGGGAGTTCAGCCTTTACTGACCCATACTGTTTCTGAGGAAGGTTTTAATTCTTTTTAAAATCCTGAAATTGTGCTCTGTTTCTGCTGTTGAAATAGGTGTAGTTAGTGCAATTTGCAATGTTTTGTGCATTGCAGTGAACGATTCTTCAAAGGAATGTTCCATAAGAAAGGTGAACAGTTCACATACCGATGTAATGACTTTCAACATATCATTGCGTTGATTCTCTGACAGTTCATTTTTCATTTTATTATGACAAATAAAGGGCCTGTAACTTAATAAAAAAGTAGTGTCTAAAGTGAGTGGGAAATATTCTTTGAAAGAAGCAAACTTTTGGATCAATAATGCCGAAGCTACTGAATACGTGAGGGTTTTGGAATCTTCCTTTCGGCTGGTTGGTCACAGTGTCCACACGTCTTTGGTATCTGCTGTCAGATTATGTTCAGTGCTATATTTCGAACGTTTTCTTGAAGGAGCAAAACATTCATGTTCAGAAACTCGATACCTTTCAATGTTCTCTCGTTTTTCAGAAACAGTTGACTCAAAACTTTCTCTATGTCTACAAATGCTAGAAACGGAAGTTTGCCTTTCCATAATCTATCTACTAAGATAAGTCGTAGGGTCAGTATTGCCTCACGTGTTCCAACATTTGTACGGAATCCAAACCGATCTTCCCCCAGGTCGACTTCTACCAGTTTTTCCATTCGTCTGTAAAGAATTCGTGTTAGTACTTTGCACCCGGGACTTATTAGATTAATAGTTAGGTAATTTTCACACCTTTCAACACTTGCTTTCTTTGGGATAGGCTTTATTATATTCTTATTGAAATCTGACGGTATTTCGCCTGTCTCGTACATCTTGCTCAGCAGATGGTAGAGTTTTGTCAGGTCTGACTCTCCCAAGGCTATCAGTTGTTCTAATAGAATTTTGTCTACTCATAGGGCCTTGTTTCGACTTAGATCTTTGTGTTCTGTCAAATTCTTCACGCAGTATCGTATCTCCCATTTCATCTTCAGCTACCTCCTCTTCAATTTCCGTAATATTACCCTCAAGTACATCGCCCTTGTATAGACCTTCTATAAACTCTTCCCACCTTTCTGCCTTTCCTTCTTTGCTTAGAAATGGTTTTCCATCTGATCTCTTGATATTCATACAAGTGGTTCCCATTTCTGCAAAGGTCTCTTTAATTTTCCTGTAGGCAGTATCTATCTTACCCCTAATGATATATGCCTCTATATCTTATAAGGGGCGTTCAGAAAGAAACGAACCGGAGGCATAATTACAGAAACCAGTACCTGTATGTTAGAATTATTGACCCTCGCTGTTGAAACACTTGTCCCACTGTGACACAAGGTGGTGAATGGATGTCTCATAAAATTCCCGGGGCTGCGATGTGAACCAGTTTCGCACGTACAGCTGGACGTCGTCGTCCGCACGAGTGCAGAAAATGTTATGCTGACGTGCTTCTTTGACCATGATGCCCCCCTTCTGATTCACTTCCTGCAGCAAGGGACAACAGTGAACGCCCAGCGTTACTCGCAAACCTTGACCACCCTTCGCCAAGCGCTCAAATCAAAACGACCAGGCGATCTCACTCGTGGGGTCATTCTGCTCCACGACAATGAAAAGCCTCATACGGCCAACACAGTCGCGGCACTCCTGCAGAAATTCAAATGGGGGGGGGGGGGGTTCTCGGCCACCCTCCACACAGTCCGGACCTCTCTCCCTGTCATTACGCTATTTCTCGTCCCCTTAAAAAGGCTCTGAGGGGAAAACGATTCACCTCGGACGACGACGTCCAGCTGTACGTGCGGAACTGTTTCGCATCGCAGCCCCGGGAACTTTATGAGACACCCATTCACAGCCTTGTGTCACAGTGGGACAAGTGTCTCAACAGCCAGGGTCAGTACTTCTAACATACAGGTACTGGTCTCTGTAATTATGCCTCCGGCTCGTTTCTTTTTGAACGCCCCTTATTCATTTGTCCTCTGCTTAGCCATTTTGCACTTCCTGTCGATCTCATTTTTGAGACGTTTGTATTCCTATTTGCCTGCTTCATTTACTGCATTTTTATATTTTCTACTATCCCTCGTCCTTTTACCTACTTGATTCTCTGCCGCCTTCACTATTTCGTCTCTCAAAGCTACCCATTCTTCTTCTACCGTATTTCTTTCCCCTGTTCTTGTCAATCGTTCCCTAATGCTCTCTCTGAAACTCTCTACAACCTCTGGTTCTTTCAGTTTATCCCGATCCCATCTCCTTAAATTCCCACCTTTTTGCAGTTTCTTCAGTTTTAATCTACAGTTCATAACCAATAGCTTGTGGTCGGAGTCCACATCTGCCCCTGGAAATGTCTTACAATTTTAAACCTGGTTCCTAAATCTCTGTCTTACCATTATACAATCTATCTGAAATCTTCCAGTGTCTTCAGGCCTTTTCCACATATACAATGTTCTTTCATGATTCTTAAAGCCAAATGTTAGTTATGATTAAGTTATGCTCTGTGCAGATTTCTACCAGGCGGCTTCCTCTTTCATTTCTTACCCCCATTCCATTTTCACCTACTACCTTTCCTTCTCTTCCTTTTCCTACTATCGAATTCCACTCTCCCATGGCTATTACATTTTCGTCTCCCTTAACTATCTGAATGATTTCTTTTATCTCATCCTAATTTCTTCAATTTCTTCATCATCTGTGGAGCTAGTCGGGATATGAACTTGTACTACTGTGGTAGGCGTGGGCTTTGTGTCTATCTTTGCTACAATAATACATTCACTACGCTGTTTGTAGTAGCTTACCCGCATTCCTACTTTTTTTATTAATTTTAAACCTACTCCTGCATTACCCCTATCTGATTTTGTACTTATAGCCCTGCATTCACCTGATCAGAAGTCTTGTTCCTCCTGCCACTGAACTTCACTAATTCCCACCATTTCCCTTTTTAAATTTTCGAACCTACCTGCCCGATTAAGGGATCTGACATTCCACGCTCCGACCCGAAGAGCGCGTTTTCTTTCTCCTGATAACGACGTCGTCTTAAGTAGTCACTGCCCAGAGATCCGGATGCGGGACTATTTTACCCAAGAGGCTGCCATCATAATTGAAACATGCAGTAAAGCTGCATCTCCTCGGGAAAAATTTCGGCTGTAGTTTCCCCTTGCTTTCAGCCGTTCGCAATACCAGCACAGAAAGGGAGTTTTGGTTAGTGTTACAAGGGCAGATCAGTCAATCGTTCAGACTGTAGCCCCTGCAACTACTGAAAAGGCTGCTGCCCCTTTTCAGGAACCACACCTTTGTCTGGCCTCTCAACAGATACCCCTCCGTTGTGGTTGCACCTACGGTACGGCTATCTGTATCGCTGAGGCATGCAAGCCTCCCCACCAATGGCGGGGTCTGTGGTTCATGGGAGGAGGATATTCCTGGTACATTGGTGAAATGCTCCTACGAGAAAATCCCCACTTCATCACTACTACGGAGATGCTGTGTCCCATCGCTCGTACGCCGGCTATAACACCACGTTCAAACTCACTTAAATCTTGATAAGCTGCCATTGTAGCAGCAGTAGCCGATCTAACAACTGCGCCAGACTCTTGTCTTATATAGGGGCTACGCCGTATTGTGCCTGTTAATATATCTCTGCATCTAACACACATGCCTGTACCAGTTTCTTTGGCGCTTCAGTGAGTACTCTTGAACAAAAACAAATTTTTGAAGCGCAACAGTCATATAAAAATTATGTTAATTTCTTTCGTCAGTATACAATGAAATACAAGGCTACCAAGGTAGACATATTTTGAAATATTCAGTGAACGTTTATTTTCGGTCATGACCTAAATTTTTAACAATGGAAAGATTTTCGGATGCATCACTTTTTGTCATTTAAGGGCTCTTCCTAAAGTGTCCGCTTAGTACAAATCACGTACCAGTATTGTAGAACAAAAATGAGCTGTCAAATGGCAGTTACCAACAAAAGAGCTCTGTGCATTATCACAGAACGAGAAACTGCAATAACATTCATGTCGTCCACAGTAGAACATCTGCATGTTGGAAAAGTGTCCTTGATAGTGGAACACAATTATACAGGATGGTCAGAAGAAGTCTGAAAAGTTTGTAAGGATGTTACAGAGTATGCTGTGCAATCAGGCCGTTGTGGGCACAAATTCAAGCGGCCCTCCTGAGACGGCGTCGCCAAACGTGTACCTTGTTTAGTTTTCTAAAACCGAACAAGAGAGCGATATAAGAATGGGACATGGGACAGCAGTGATATCTGGCTGGCCGCTTGAATCTGCACGCGAAACGACCTATTTATCTAACTTCAATCCTAATTACCTCGGAAACGGCGCAACGTTCCAAATTTTTTTCTTAACAATTATTTCTCGGCGCAATCGTGCAACAGCCTTACACGTTTTTCAGACTGTTTTTGACCACTCTGTATAATCAATCGTCTTTCTAACAAAATCAAGCCAATAAAGGGAGAAAACTTGTTACAAAAAAGATAAAAAAATAAAAAAGTGAAGTCATTTCTGACGTATCACAGTTTCTACCCTGTAAATTGATTCGTCACTGAATGAAGCGGAATTTTATAATGTAAAATTGCTTGATAGACAAGACTACTTTAAATGATTCAATCGTTTTCAGAGCTCTATATTTTTCAAAATATTTTATGTGCAAATATGACTGATGCATGTACAGAACCGTAAGCTCACCGAGTTTTCATGGTTGCCCACCAGTTGGCTATATGACTGTAGTGCCTTGACAAAATGGCTACAAAACAAGAAAAGAGCTTTTGTGTGTTGGAATATGAGGGATATTTATCTGTTGCAACAGTGCAGTGTGCATTCAAAAGGAATTATGTAAAACAACTGCCATGTAAACAGAACATTGCGCATTGGTATCAACAACTGAGGTGTACTGGTCATCTCTGTAAACAGAGAAGTATCTCCAGACTAACTGTGTCGGATGCAGCCGTGGAGAGGCTGAAGGAATCCTTCGTACGCTGCCCTCCTTCCTTTTCGGCCCCCCGCCCCCCTCCCCCCCCTCCCCCCCCCCAAAAAAAAGAAAGAAAATCAACAGTATGCACATGTCACGAACTTGGAATACCCTAGCAAACTGTGTGGAAGATTTTGCGACGGCGGTTACATTTCAAACTGTTCCGTCTGCAGCTCGTGCAATAATTAAAGCCTGAAGATTATGGCCGGCGTCTTCAATTTTGCATCGCAATGCAGATAGCACTTGAGGATCAACATTTCGCTTCCACGCTGATATTCATTGACGAAGCAATCTCCCTTTTATCTGGAAAGATTAATCGCGACTATGTGAGAGCGTGGGGCACGGAAATTGCTTATGAAATTGTGGCAAATGAAAAAGATTCGCTGAAGGCTAGTGTTTTCGGTCCAATATCACAGACGAAGCTATATGGATCTATTTTCCTTTGTGAGACGACTGTGGCAGGTACCTCTTCCGGGAATTTCATCTTCCAACAACACGGGGCACCCCCTCATTGGAGCATCGATGTTCGGCGGTACCTAAACGACGAACTTCCGTATCGCTGGACTGGGTGTAGTGAAGACATGCGGTTCCGATCCCTTGTTCCCAGGTCGCCTGACCTAACGTGTTGCGACTTCTTGCTTTGAGAGTACATTAAGGACCGCGTTTACGTTCTCCCACGGCAAGAATTCGGGAAAAGCTCAGAGAATGCATGCTATGATGACGACCGTTGACAGAATGTTGCTACATGAAGTGTGGAACGATCTTGACTACCACTTGGACACGTGTCGTGTGGCCAGAGGGACACTCATAGAAAGTCTGTCGAGTGCAAAATAGAAACTCGTGGGTTTACGGTTCTATTAATGCATCACTCTTATTTGTACACGTAATACTTTGGAAACTATAGAGATTTGAAAACGAATGAATCACTTATACTCGCCGTGTATTATAGAAATCACATACGGAAATGAACTGTAATAATCGTATGGTTGATACTGTACTAGCAAAGTCATTTGTATTAACCTTATAACTGCCGGCCAGAGTGGCCGAGCGGTTAAAGGCGCTACAGTCTGGAACCGCACGACCGCTACGGTCGCAGGTTCGAATCCTGCCTCGGGCATGGATGTGTGTGATGTCCTTAGGTTAGTTAGGTTTAAGTAGTTCTAAGTTCTAGGGGACTTATGACCACAGCAGTTGAGTCCCATAGTGCTCAGAGCCATTTGAACCAACCTTATAACTTCTCCACAATGACTTGTAGTATATTCTATTAATATTTTTTATCTCCTCTTTATTTTCTGTTGACTTGTTCTTTATCTGTACAAAATGTGACAGGACCAAAACCAAAAGTAAATGACGAAGTAAGAGAGGTAAAATATGGGGCTGCTCCTTTTGAGATGTAGGACTTCAAAAAGGAGTAAAATTTGGTGGGATCTTTCTCAACATTCTCTACTCTAAAATGTCTCTGAAACTAAGTACCAGTATCGTACACTGTAGCGAACAGCAACACTGCGGTGAAAAGAAACAAAACTTTAGAAGTAGTTTGGTGTCATTTGACAAGGTATTTTTTGTGACATCTGTTGGTCAACCTGTAAATTTGAAAGGGAATATTAATTTTTATAGTTGGCAGCACCGGAAATTGGCTTCATAGGAAGTGAAAGTTCGTTTTGTATTTTTGCAACTTTTATGGGCTCCAAAACTTTTCATGTAGGCAGTTAACTTACATTAACTCACACAGTTGCACTACACTGTTTCTTACAGTAACGTGTCTATAAGAAGTATCTAAATAAATATTTGTTACTTTTTTATTTTTCTGTAACAGTATTTTGTCAATCTTCTGTCACATATTTACAATAAATGAGCTGAATAGAAGTGCCTTACTTCATTATTCACAATTCAGTTACCGTTGCATTCGTGTGTGTAACCTCCACAAAATAAAATAGTAATGAAACTATATTTATTTCATCGAGGTGTTAAAATAGTCAAAATGTATAATATGTTCATTTTTACAGTATCTCACTGAATTATAAACATCTAAAACTGAACAAACAGTACCACAAGTGGAAGATGTGCTTTGGTGGTGTTCAACCATTTTTCCGAACTTCACTGTGACAAACTGATGCTGCTGGTCTTTCGCTCTTTAGGATGAAAGATGTTACAAATTCAGCGAAGTAAAAAATTCGTATATGTCATATGCTTATTTACATATAAAAGTCAATTTACGGATTTTCGTTTCTGTGAACCCACGTGCGCCAGACACGTCTGATCAGAAATTCTAGATTTTAATATTTTATCGTTTGTGTAGTTTTCACATGATCTTCCATTGGCAATGTCCAGACTTGTGTGTACCATGATTTAGTGTGTAATTTCGAACATCTGAAAATGCTGTGCAAAATTCGTAATACACTGTCAATTGCGAACTTAATCTGTGCTTTATAACTTTTGTCAACAGTATCATCATTCAAGACCAATTATTTCATAATTTCGTTGATTATTTATGCGAAAAAATATATTTTTGAGAGTTGTCATATGCTTATGTGTTCCTGTGCTTGAAACATTTTTTTGCAGTAATATACCAGATTAAAAAAAGGACATTCACCGCAAATTTCGGTGTAAAACTATGCAACTAAATCTATATTTTTGAGAATTTTCAGAAGTAACGAGTTTTGTTCATAACATACCACGCATAAACAAGATTTGTCACGTACAGTTCCTGCATCACATATTGTAACTATTGTAACTAACATGTCATGTTGCATTTAGATTTGTCTTATCTGTGCTTACTGTAAGTAAACGCTATTTTATTTTTGAGTTTGTTAGAGAACATACGGGTAACCTCAATAAGATTTCAGTAAATGAATAGCTACTAGCCTAGGTTTTCCGGTTGTCATAACAGAAATTTCTTTTTGAGTGCTGATCACTTAAGTTCTTGTGGCATAATAGACACAAAAATTAAATGAGAATCAGGAATCTTAGTTTAAAGATATTTGTTTTGCATCAGCCACAGCGCAGCCCCATTGTGGATGCTGTTCTTGAGCATGGGATGAGTTAGTTGATATTTTGTAAGCAGCTGGATATCGCCTTGGCTACTGTCAAGTGATGAAGCTGCTACAAAAGGGTGTGTCTGGAGGGCTACTGAGCTTCATGTACAGCAGATACCAAGTATTCTGTAGGTACTGCCTCCTGTAATTGGGGTCTCAAGTGTAAGTCTAGGCTCTGTGTGCTGGAGTGTGCTCCTAAAAACAAGTCTGAGATGCCGTCTTCCACTGAACTGAAACTCACTTTACTTGTTGGGAAACATGCTGCATTCCCTAGCAAAGAGAGGCAAATGCAAAAGGATTGGGGTCTATTCATCATGAGCAGTTTAAACGTAGGGTTTGTAATGGTACCCCTTAGGAAAATGGCAGCAAGGTATGGAAAGGATAGCCAGGTGCACTTTGTATATATATATATGTGTGTGTGTGTGTGTGTGTGTGTGTGTGTGTGTGCGTGCATGTGTGTGTGTGTCTGTGTGTGTGTGTGTGTGTGTGTGTGTGTCTGGGAGCCTCATTCAACATAATGAAGAGGCTGTCCCAGCCTCAGTCACAGATTGTCAATGAAGCTACCAATCTGCAGCATCGTTGCTTTCTGGTTCTGATTCGAATGGAAGGCTTGAACTGAAGACATCAAAGATTTTGTGACAATCTAGGCTGCAACTTGCTAGACTTACACTGTAGTGTTGAGAACTGTACAATCCCAGTAAACGGTTCCGCTGTGCACTACACTTCAGAGGTTGTTGCCAAAGTAGTTGAGTGCGTGTGGGGTGTAAACTTTTTTTTTTTTTTTTACTCCCATATAACGAAAGCTGTTGGAGACTGAAAAGTATTAGTGTAAAATCCAAAGAAACGTCCCCACCCCCAAGCGTTAAAATCCTAATTGTTAACTGCCAGATCATTTGCAAAAGTCCGATAATTTGAAACGCTCTAAAAAGCAATGAAACTCACATAATGTTAGGTACAGAAAGCCGGTTAAAACCAGAAATGAGATTGTGGGGAAAAATTTAACTGTATGTATCGAAGAGATAGGCTAATGAGAAATGTATTTGTCACAATAGACAAGCAACTCAAATCTACTGACAAGGGGAGGCCGCCAATTGTGAAATTCAGATTCGATTCATACTGCGCGTAATAAAAGCTTATGGTCAGAGGTGTAATGTGGCAAAGCACCAAGATGCACTTCTCAGCCGTTGTCGAGAAAATCGACAGTTAAAAGAAACCGTTGCGGTGAAATATTCTCTACGATTAATAATTTTCTACAGCGTCGTGGTGAAGCGGTAAGCGCTTGCGTTCGTAATACGAAGGTCGCCGGATCGAATCTCGCGCCATGCAACCTTTTTTTTTTTAGTATTTGTTTTTTGTAATTAAAATATATATACAGTATATGTAATTCCCGGCAATCAGTTGCAACAATTATACATACAATAAGTTGTTGAAAGTCGTTTGTCGTGGAAAAACTGGCGCCTTCGAACATCATTATGTTTTCCGCGAACAAAGTTGTATTTCACAAATGTTATTAATTGTCTTCATAATGTTAACCACGTATAGTTAACGGAAGACGTAGAAACGATATTCCGAAACGAATACGTATAGAGTAAGTCAAACGTTCGAATTAGAATAGAGACCCCACGAACACAAATTTGCTGTGGCAGGTATGAAATATAAACTCCGTTACTCGCTCGTTACACTTGAAGGACAGATGTTGAATGGGCCGAAACGAGCCGCCGCATGACAGCGTAGTTGCCTGCTAACTTCGAAAGAAGGTAGATGCGATCCCTAGCGCAACTTATAACATCGTCGAAAATCAGTGCGGACGGGAGAGCTTTGGTACACCCTGTTAAACAAACGGAAAAATGAAGACGGTACAATTGGAGAGCGATCCTCCTTCACCAACATGCATAAGCAATTCATTAATAGATTACAAAAAACTAATAATAAAAAAAACTGCATGGCGCGAGATTCGATCCGGCGACCTTCGGATTACGAACCCGAGCGCTTACCGCTGCGCCACGACGCTGTAGAAAGTTATTGATCATAGAGAGTATTTCACCACAACGGTTTCTTTTAACTGTCGATTTTGTCGACAACGGCTGAGAAGTGCATCTTGGTGCTTTGCCACATTACAAATGGCTCTGAGCACTATGGGACTCAACTGCTGAGGTCATTAGTCCCCTAGAACTTAGAACTAGTTAAACCTAACTAACCTAAGGACATCACAAACATCCATGCCCGAGGCAGGATTCGAACCTGCGACCGTAGCGATCTTGCGGTTCCAGACTGCAGCGCCTTTAACCGCACGGCCACTTCCGCCGGCTTTGCCACATTACACCTCTGGCCATGAGCTTTAATTAAGCGCAGTATGAATCGAATCTGCATTTCACAATTGGCGGCCTCCCGTTGTGAGATAGAAATTGAAGCTGCGTGGGAGACTGTTTAAGCATGATTTAGTATCAAGAGTGGGCATATAATTATCACTGAATCTTTTGATTGATCACCTGACTCACCCCCCACCCCCAAAGGTAACCTCAGTTAGCTGGTATGTAATCTCCCCAATTATACTGTGCTCATCAGAGGAGACCTAACTCAATAAATAATCAGTTGGGAAAATTATAGTGCTTTAAGCGGTGTCGTGACAAGACATGTTGCGAAACATTATTAAATACCTTCTCTAAGAACTGCTTAGAACATGTAGTTTGGAATCAAACTCATGATGGAAATACACTCGATCTAATCGCAATAGACAAACCTGACCTTTCTGAGGATGTCCACATAGAACCATGAGGCAGCTCTGGTAATAGTGATAACCAAAGTACAAAGGGCAACTAAAAGAGGTAGAAAGCTAACTGATAAAGTGACAGTAATGACATATCTCAGTGAAGAACTGGAAGTATTTAGCTCTGGACAGGAGCAGATAGAATAATTACTGTTGTTCAGTTTTAAAAGAATGGTTTATCAGTCACTTGATAGACTGTAGCTACTTGAATAGTTCATGACGGGAGTAATTCTCCATGGTACACAGTCATTGTAAATAAACTTCCAAACGAACAGAGACTAGAGCGTAACAAATTTAAAACAAAGTCAAGGACCATAGATAGAGACCGCTGACTTAAATACATTTAGCTGTCAAGAGAGCAGTGTGTGAACCCTTCAGCGACTAAGACACCAGAATATTATTGAAAGATCTCTCACAGAACCTAAAGAATTTCTAAGCATATGCATAGACTTTTGGGTCATGAAAGTTAATGTCCAGAGACTTATGGACGTGGGTAGCAAAGCAAAAGGAAAAATGCTGAATTCTATTATTAAATGTTTCTTTACAAAGGAAAACCCAGGAGTATTGCTTCAAAGGTGAATAAAATAGAAATTAGCCAACTGAAAACGACGTAAAACTGAACGAAGTACCAGGAACTGGCAGAATCCCGGTCAGATTCTATGCAGAATTTGAAGATGAGTTCACTGTTATTTTAACCGTAACATACCACAGATCCCTACAGCAAAAAACCGTATCCACTAGTTGGAAGAAAGCACAGGTCACACCTGTTTACAGGAAACGTGGCGGATGTCCAAAATCCTTGGCATCTATTTGTCGTAGAGTCTTGGAACAGATTCTGAGCTCAAATGTAATATGATGTCTCAAACAGAATAATCTCCTTCACATTAACCACCATGAATTCTAAAAACATTTAACCTGTGAAACCCAACTTCCGCTTTTCTCACATGAGGTCCTGAAAGCCATGGACCAAGGAAGTAATGCAGACCCAGTATTGCGTATGATCGAAACTACGATCGTATGGGGTATTTAGCGATATTTTTGACTGTGTTGCGGATTTCTTGGTGGGGAAGACACAGCATGTTACCATGGATGGAGAGTCATCGAGAAATGTAGACGAGTGCTGGGATCCTTGCTGTTCATGACTATATTAATGAGCACATGATGCAATTACCGGTAACGACATGTCTGAAAAAAGCTGCAAAAGTATTGTCAGATCTTGATCAGATTTCAAAGTAATGCAAAGACTGGAATCTTGCTTGAAATGTTAGGAACCTTAAAATGCTGCATATCAAAAAACAGAGAAACGTAGTATCCAACGACTAAAATATCAGTGAGTCGCAGCTGTGATCACTCGACTCATAAAAGTGCCTGAGTGGGGCAATTTGGGGTGATATAAAAATGAATGATCACATAGGCCTAGTCATAGGTCAATCAAGTAGCAAACTTTGGTTCATTATTAGAATATTATGGAAATGTAATCAGGCTGTGAAGGGGATTGCTTATGAAACATTTATGGATATTGTTCAAGTTTGTGGGATCCCTACCAGAGAGGACGAACGGGGGATATTGAATGTATACAGCAGCAGCACTAATTGTCGCGGATTTGTTTTACCCATGCGAGAGCGTCATGAAGATCACGATGAAACTGAAGTCGAAAAAAGCTTGAAAACAGAAGTTACGTGACGGAGGGTGGACACAAAGAACGTTCATAAACATTGGAACAAGCTTTGAAAGTTTCACTTTCACATACTGCGTCACTTGTTACGTTGTTCTTGCCCTTTTATGTGTACAGTTTTTGAAATGTCGTCATGAACATTATATCTACACTGTACTCGAGGATACGTATGAGGTATGAGATATTTAATATTTGGTTTTATCGCTAACAAATAAAAAAAATATCGCAACATTTGGTACGATACTTGCAGTTAATTAACAGCATATTTAAGTAGCTATACGTTTCTCTGAAATGTTTTCTTATTTTGGTGATAATCTATATTCATGATCTCATGCTTGAAATACACAAGGACATCAGAATACAGTATTCTGCCGATTTTTTGTGGCCTTAAGAAAGAAATGAATGTTACAATAGAATACTTCGCAGTTGACTGTAAATTACAGTACTAACTACAGAAAACAGGTAATCATGCTGAGGGGCTGGGTTACATTTCACACATACATACCTTCCCCGACGATTGCACCCCTTTGCACAGACACAGGAAGACAATTATCCACGCCATCAGAAGGCATGTCGCCATGGACAGTCGAACTTCACCAGTGTACTCAATGCCATCCGATAGCCCCAGAACATAATTTCTGAAATGACGACAGACATTAAAACAACATCTGCCGTACTTTTCAGGAATAAGTGCATCTAAATAAAGCGAAAAATTAATTGTATTACACACATAATGTCAGTTATTTGTAGTCGATAGCTGAAGGAAACACAGAAAAGAAGAAACAGAGGAACAGCTTTGAATTTGAAGTGAAACTGTCTTAAAGATTAAGATACTCCTTGAATATATGATTACATGATCATTGTTCATTTTTTCTAATAACAATGCAAATGTTAATCTATAGCTGATTCATTTTCTCAGTTGCATTCATATTTTATTGACAAGTAATAGCGCAATTCATTTCATATGGCAAATTAGGGAAGTTTAAAGAATGTGGATACAATTTTTCTTAAATTACCAGCTGTCACTTCCTGTTTATTTTTAAAATGTTACACACAAAGAATAGCTCACTTAAAAATGAATAAACTACTTAAAATTTTTCATTTAGTTTTTAGATCATTAAAATTTACAGGCAATAAATAGTAAATATTTGGTACAAAAAGGAAAAGATTGAACTTTATACACATACACTTACACAAAAATAAGTAATTCACACACAAATTTATTGAAAATATTTTTTGTCAAATTCTGTCAACCACGAACCATGTATAACAATGACTTATAATATCTTATTTCTGGTTGTGTTCCTTTATTTCAAAATTTTTTCATTTATTTATATACTCTGCTTTTACCTCTGTTCATCAGAGAAGATTCTTTTGCACTTACTATTTTCTTTCTGTTGAAAACCCTCAAACCTATTAATTTCATTGTTAAAGATTTCTCTGTTTTGATATCCTGGTCAGAAATACTATCTTCATATGGGCCCTTTTGAGTTTCATTGATCCTATTTTGTTCCTATTGTTTATAAACACTAGAATATTTGTTTAATAATCTACTTTGCCCCATTCTCTCTTTCTGTGAGAAAAGTAATGAATTCTGTGGCACAGAATACTTATTTGAATGATGGAATACCCAATTTTTGCATTTATGGAGACTGATTTTTGTTGTTGTAGATCTCTTTGGAGAGTTAATATGTAGTCTTAAACTTTTTGGCTATGATGTTACATGCTGATTAACTTAATCTATCGATTTGAATAATTTCTCCATAACATTTGAATTATTGTGTACTGTCGATCCCTTCGAGGTCAGTTTATAGAGATTTGGAGCATCCAAGAGCATGTACATTGTTTTGGAAGTGGACATTTCCAGCCTGTATGGCTTGTAATTTTTCCAGGAAGACTTTTCTGAAGAATGAATAAATTTATGTTTTTGACCAAGTTCACGAGGTCATCTCTGAAAGTAAAGTAGTTGATTTGGACTCCTTTCTTTTTTAATCCTAATTCTAGCTTGTGATTTATTCCAGATTCTGGAAGATTTTTCCAATATTTTAAGAGCAAGAGTGGCAGTCCATATCTCAGCCTTCACCATGTTTTTATTTTCAATGGTTTTGAAATTTGATTGAGAAATTCAACTTTAGATTTAATTCTTGTGAGAAGTTGTTTGAATAAATTTGTCATTCTATCATCAACACTGAATACATAGAGTGCTGAAGTAGGGTTAATTTATCAACAGAATCATATTCTTTTGTAAAGTCAACAAAAGGGATTACACACTCTGTTTTGACAGTGTTTAGTGTTGGATTACATAACTGAGATTAGAATATTTGGTCTACACATGACCTTTGTTTCTGAAATCCTGTGTGCTTTATTTGCATTTCTGATATATTTTGTTTTTACTTATATAATAACACATTTGCTTGAGATACTTCATGGAGATGTTGGTAATTTTAAGCAATTTTTAATAGTTTTTTCTAAATTTGAGTTTGGTTTATTGAAGCATACTGACGTTAACTTGACACAGATATAAAAACATCGACATAGAAATATAACAATAGAAATAACCTGCAAAATAATTTAAGGTTATTTTGTAGGGTATACATATAAGTTAAAGCAAAAAATCTGATAATGAAACTGATTTTAAGCAGAAAACAATGCAAAAAGAGTATGGTGATCATACACAGGAAAATTACAGTGTTACTAAAACCTCTGAAAACATATCAAATTTTATGCAAATGTCGTTCTGTGTTGTATAAAGTAAAAACGGATTTTATGTTTTTTAAAATTTTACTGATGTACACTTTTGTAGAGGCACCACGATTTTAACGAAATTTTAGAGTAAACAGATGAAACAAATGCACATAATTAATGAATAAAAAAGAATAATAGTTAATTTTGAAATTAGAAAAAATAGGGGGAAAGTAGCAGGTGGTTACATCAGCTCTTTTCTTGTTCGTGGAGAGTGTTATCTGTGAGTTATATCTGTTGTAAGTGGTAAGGATTTTGTATGAGGGTAGTTTCCAATTCCTTGTCCACGTGGTACATCTGAAATCAGTGATGTAGGAAAGCTAGGATGACCCTTGCACACCCCTCAGCCCTGGATGCAGATCTACAGGTACTGGGTTCAGGGCTTGGCGAGCGGATTTTTTTATGATGTAATCAGTGACCTTGACTGCATGACATTATCAGTCATAATGAATGCACAAACTTATCAAGCTGGCAGAGGGCAAAAATTTAAAACATAAAGAAGGCACATGGTGGGAAAGTTAAAACTTAAAGATGATGAATGGCAAGATATTAAAGATGGTGAATGGTGGTAAATTTAAATATTAAATAGTGGAGGGAAATATAAAAATTAAAGATAAAAAAATTTAAGATACAAGTTGAGGAATTAGCACCATTATGTTTAGAAACATCTCCTCTCCCCTCCCCTCCCCTTTCCTCTCCTCTGAGCAGAGCCTAGTACTTCACAGACAACGAAAATGAAACAGCCGGTCACAAAGCTGGTATATTGATGTACAAAAGTATCCAAATTTTATAAATTTTCTTTGTATCACAATTTTACACATACTATCAGGGAAAGGGTACAAACTGCAAAATTTTCACATTTAACAGTGCTTCACAAATCATGAAAATGATGCAGTCAATCACAATACAATCATCTCGGGTGTGCTTCAAGGTATCTGAACACCCTGAAGTTTTTGCGCCATGTTCGAAAGCATTTCACCAAAAAATTATGTGTAAAGTTTGGTTTTAACACTGCAGACAGTGTAAGGCACAACGGTACCTCAAAGCAATTATTTTCCTCATATGTATTGTTTTATGGTGCTTGCCAAGCGTCACAAGGAAGGGAGGCAGGTATTGGCAAGATTGGACTTAGTGACTGAGCATTTTACTTATCCCTTCAAGTCTTGTCTTGCTGACATCCAATACATTTGACTCTCTCAGCTTTGCATAATATGACATGGATGCTGCATTGCAAAACACACATGGGCATTACTGCTGATTAACATAAAGTGCACTTGTTGATGAGAAGTACCAAATTAATGAAAGTTATTCCTATGGCTAAATTCGTAAAAAACGCATTTCTCAAACCAATTTCAACATCAGCTAGGATATTAAATTCATCTTTTACTTCAATACAACTGCCCAATGGGATCTTCAGGGCACTCTGATGGAATAGTATACAGAACAGTCGTCCTATACATATGTACATGTAAGAAATGAGCATTACTTTTTTTCAAAGTCACTCAGACATTGTAGCGACTCCTTGCTAGGGTAATGACTATCTTGCATGAAAAAAAGACGGCTATCTTCTGATGATAATGCCAAACATTACATTAGAGTAGTAACATTGATTCATATAGGTAAAAAACGAGGGTTGTTCTTTCAGTAAAAAATTATGCCTACAACATGACTGTTGGCTCTAAAATTAAGTGCCCCATATTATTTCTATGTCTAAATTATCTGTATTATTTTTTATATAACAGCAGAAAACACATGTAGCATGCTAAGCAGACAGTTAAAAGTTCCTACATCGAAATGAGGTCATGTTGCTGGTAGTACAAAAACTATGTATTATTCATCAAATATATGTAAGCAAAGACATAATGGCTATGTCAACGTGATTACCATATCCAAATTGTTCTACAAAACACATGTCCCCTACTGGAAGAGTGTGGTTCATATGTGACACTTAAATACACTACTTTAGGCTCTCAAATTAATTGCCTCAATGATATGTCTACATCTAATTTGTTCTATAAGAGAACAAAACTCATGTAGTAGACAATTAAGTAATAGTTTACAGCAGTTATTAACATGCTTATCACAACAGCCAAGGTTATCCACAAGCATCACATTTACTGACACTTTGGCACAACAAAATATCCTAAACATTACATATTCTGCTGACACTAGTTATGTGTTATATCACTGAAACAATATATTTTCATAATATGCAAGATGTACATCAAAATACACAAAATACGAAATGTTTAGATATATCACAAACAACAGAAGATGCTAGTGATGGTTCATGTGAAACATGACCAACGATAATGGCAGAATCAGACTGAGATGGAATGTTGACCTCTCAAAGATGAAATCTTTGCCACCAAAATGAAAACGTAATTGTACATCCCTGATAGCAAACAAATATTCAAAACTTGCAGCAAAATAAAATTATTGCTCAAAATATGTAAGATTTTGAGCACAAAAGGCATGTGGCATTATTGTCCTAATTTAATTCTTGTATAAGATTTTAAAAAATATATAACCTTTTCACACTGACACTACTGAAAATACTTTTACGTTAAGCAGCACTTGTTAATGACCAAAGTTCAATTATTGTACCACACCTTATAAGGACAATGGTCTCTCAAATTAAATACTGTATTGCCACATCTAAATTGTTTGTGTTACTTATTAAAATACACAGGATTTGCTGAAATAATTTATAGGTCGATCAATGAACATAATTATGTGTTTGTAGTGTACACAAAATTAATTAAAACACATAAAAATTGGTTCTGTAACATTGCAAAACACACTTGAGAGCTACTCGTGTTCCGACTTGCAGTTTAAGGTACATTTATTGGTGAGACCTGCCAAAGTAAACAACGTTATTCTCACGTCTAAATTTGTCAAAAACTCGCCTCTAAAACTATCAAAGTCAGTCAGACATTATGGTGACCCCAGGCTTGGGTATGAACTTCATTTTGCAATTCAAAAAGTTTGTCACCATCTCCTGTCACATAGTGGAATCTACATGACACTTCGAAAACAAAACCAAGTATGGTTAATTGGGTAATGAATAAACAGATAATTGGGTAACAGGTCAATGGGTAATAACTGACAGTTAGTGGATAACAGGCAACAGTTCTCAGGTAATGGCAGTCAGGTTTACTGTTTTCCATTTTCCATTTACTGTTTAGTATTTACTGTTTACATATTTAACCATTACTGGTTTACACATTACGCACTGTAGTCCAATTAGAGAAAATGTCGTGTAGCCGCAAATTTTTGTATTGTGGTAGGAGGGATTGTCACGTACAACATACCAGTATGGTCTGAACGTGGGATGGGATGGCGGAGCGTTTAAAGGTCACTTTTTGTGTTTTTCTCGAACAACTCAAAAACCGCAGTTTCTAGCGAAAATGTTTCCCAGTTAAAATTAAACTATATTAAATTCCCTGCAATAAAAGGTCCTATTCATTTTCTCTCTAGGACTAATAGCCTCCACATTGCAGGGTATGGAAAAATCTCAGCTTATTAAAAATAGTGTTTAAATGGTATAAAATTAAAGTTTACTGTTAAATGGAGTGGGTTAAGAACAAATATTAAAAGTGTGTACCATGTCCAAGTGGGGATAAATTGTGTTCTGTGAGTGTAACAGGGTGGTAGGGTCTGGCGTGGAGGGTAGACGTGCGAGGGAAGGTAGGTCGCCAGATTGTTCAAATGGTTCAAATGGCTCTGAACACTATGGGACTTAATATCTGAGGTCATCAGTCCCCTAGAACTTAGAACTACTTAAAACTAACTAACCTAAGGACATCACACACATCCATGCCTGAGGCAGAATTCGAACCTGCGACCGTAGCGGTCGCGCGGTTCCAGACTGAAGCGCCTAGAACCGCTCGGCCACACCGGCTGGCGATGAGTTGCCAGTTGATATACGGCATGATAGCGTGTCCGCGAAGTGCCAACAGCTGAAGAGTCTAAATTCACCAGAAACAAATGTGATTAGAATTACACAAGTTAAGGCGAAAAGTGATTGTTGCACTTAGGCTTTTCAGTTTCTATTTTTTTTTAAAATTACTATCGTTTCATGTGGTGTTAACTTTTGCTGGCCGGCCGGCCTTCATAGATCTGCAAACTACAGGGGCAGAAGCTGATTTCTCACGCTATCTAACTCACTATGTCACAAGCAGCACTAGAGACTGTCTCACAAGATTATAAAAGTCCTTTGCAGTCCACCTAATGAATCAGTGGCGACGCAATTTGCTGACATTCGCCGGTTATGTTTATTTTCCTCAGATGCACTAATACTACATGGAATACAAATATGAGTTACTAATAATACTAACGCAAGAAACACATACGGACCGAACCTACGTAAATTTCTTCAAATTGTTCTACTCTGCTAGAAGGGACATTGATTCTTAGTCATCTTGTACGGTAGCTGATCTTTCCTCTAGGGAATGCAACTTCCATCACCACGAGTGCTGTTCTCTGTTTATTTTGCAGTTAGACTATACCTTCCCTGAAATGCTTGTAGGGTTTATTTGTGTGAGTAGATAGAATAACTTCTTTGAGTTCGTGTTTATAGAGTGGAATTATTTTCATTTCATTAAATGACTACATAATTGCAGGTATTAAAGAACTTGTATGTAAATAATATGCATATAAACAAAGGCTGAGAAAGGTATAATTTGTAAGTGCGATGTTGTCAGTGACCTTTGTAGTGTTGGTGCGAAAGTGACTGAATTGGTAAATGTGACCTCTTGCTGCTGACAATTGTTGACAGCACATTGTAAAGCCACGTAATTTTGTTGTCGTGAGGTGGTGGTGAATTACTGAAGGACCAGAAATTTACTGCAATTCTTCCACCATTAACTGTGCTACTAACCTTTTCCATTTAGGAATTGCTGGAACTTTTATAGTAGAGCCACTTACCTCGTAACTACAGTGTGTCTTACAAGGTTGGTGTGACTGATGGAATGGGACTGATCATGTTGAAGTCGAGAGCTGTAATCTGATGAAATGCGTTGATTGACTTATTTGAACATGTCTGAAGCTACATGACACCTAGGCGACCTACTTCTGCTGCAGAGGGAGACAGTTTAAGCCTCTGGGTCTCTTTAGATATTGAGAAAGCTGAGTCTGGGATAGTGCATTTGATATCCCTCACGCTGTGAAAAGAATTCCAGTCAGTGATAATGGGAACAATGAAAACGCGATTGTCGGATACATGTTGACAGCATGTTATACTTGGGATAGGCTCTTCAGCGTGGTAGTTGATGTATCCGAGTGTTGGACTTTTTTACCTAATAGCTGACTGAAGAACTGCAAATAAATACTCTAAACACGAGCTCAGTGAAGTTATTTCGTCTAATCACATAAGAAAAATGAAGAAAGAAGGATGGGGAGATATATTCTGCCTATAGACTGAATTAGATAAGGTGGGTAGATCACGTAACTAATGTTGGGGAGAAGAGAAGTTTGTGGCACAACTTGACTAGAAGAAGGTATCGGTTGGTAGGACATGTTTTGAGGCATCAAGGGATCACAAATTTAGCATTGGAGGGCAGCGTGGAGGGTAAAAATCGTAGAGGGAGACCAAGAGATGAATACACTAAGCAGATTCAGAAGGATGTAGGTTGCAGTAAGTACTGGGAGATGAAGAAGCTTGCACAGGATAGAGTAGCATGGAGAGCTGCATCAAACCAGTCTCAGGACTGAAGACCACAACAGACTGAATTACGAGCAGCACTCATGTTGGGGGAAGCTGCATTTCTTGAAAATCGCTACAGCTTTAGATTAGATTAGATTAGAACTTGTTCCATAGCTGCTGTACAAGAATCAATTTCCCCTCTAACAGCGTCGAACCGTGTGTAGGGATTTACATAGATTATGTCACTATGCGCTTCTTGCTTTAGTGTTACTGGTAACTCATGTCTCTATTGTTGAAGCACTTTGTCAGCATGTCTGCACACTACGACGCAGGTGATTCATAAGGCGCACTGCTGAGGTTCAATGTAACTTCGTGAAACACCAGATAGTTGTTTCTTGTGTGTAGTGGTATAGACAACGTGGGAGTCGCCTGCTCCCTCTACAGTTTGCAGATCTAGGTTGGAGGAAACTGCATGATCACATTCCAGTGTCCTAATCTTCCTCACATTCCAGTGTCCTATACTTCCTCGCACATTCCCTTTGCATATTACGAAATATATATGGTTTAAGTGATATTACATGTTACTGGTGTCGTCAAAACGCATTGTTTTTGGTACAGTTTGTTGCGTTGAAGTGTCAGAAAACACGACAATTTGTGTATAGCAGGTATGTCTGAGAGAAACTGTTATAAAAAAAATCAATAATCGCCATTGAACGTTACTGCATTGCCGGCTACATAATTTTTGTACTGTTATATAAAAGTACCACAGATAATTTAGACATGGAAATAACTAGGAGAACTTAACTTGAGAGTCAATGTTATATGTATGAGTTTTGATGGACGCGACATCCCTCCTTCCTTACCTGTACAATTGTTTATTAAAAATGTACTCTAATGTCTGGCATTATCAGCAATAGATGGCAAACGTTTTGTACTGTAAGCTAAATTCTCTGGTATGCATTCAGTGTAATCTTTAGCTGACTTTGATATCGGCTGTAGAGAAGATTTTTTGAGAAATTCACACTTGGAAATAACAGTGTTTACTTTGCAATACTCATCAACAAGTAAGCTGTAAGTTAGATCAGCAGTTTTGCCCATGTGCGTTTTGGAATGCGGCATGCATGTCATATTATATCGAGCTGAGAGCCAAATGCATTGGATGGCAGCAGGACAAGACTTGTCGGCACAAGCTGAATGCTCGGTCAGCGAGTTTAGTCTAGCAGATGCCCAATACCCTGCCTTGTGACTCATGATAAGCGTCGTAGAACAACTGAGATGAGATATGCAAAATAATTAATTTGAGGCTCCATTGTGGCTTACACCATGTATGGTACAAAAAAATTGCACACGCGGTATGCAAGTGCTGTTTTGTGTAATTTTGTGGATAAACGCTTTTGAAGATGACACATAGAATTCGGTGTGTTCAGATGCTTTTGAGCACCAATATGACTGAATTGTGATCGGCTATTTCATTTCAATGGTCTGCAGAGCTGTAAGCTCTGCTTGATTGGGAGGGGAGAGGGGATGTGTTGTAAACAACAACTGGGGTAGTTCTGCAATCTAGAATTCTTTAAAAATTTTATATCCATCTTTAATTTTTAAATTTTTCGCTATCAGCTATCTTGATCGTTCGTCTTCATTGAATCCATTACCTTTATATCCAAACTCAGGGCCGAGAGCCATGCCTGAGTCGTTGTAGCATTCCCACTCAGGGAGAGTTTTTGATTACAGGTTGAGTAATAGCGTGATATTAACCTCAATGGCAGACGAAAAGGCATAAGCGTTCTGACCATTCCTCATAACCACGAAGTCGGGACGATGGTCATTATAGCGTCATTGCAAATTGGTGCACATTGCACATTGTCATTATAAACAGACTCTACATGATCTGGAAGCCTTACAAAGAGATTCCCATACGTCATCTTTTGTTCTGTAACGTTTGCCGTGAAATTTACAGAAGTTTTAATCACTGGGTTGGGTGTCAAGAATTGCACTGAGAGGGTGACACGATGGAAATATAAGATCCTGCTGAAACTAAGACAGCTAGCTACGACTAATGTTTTATCTATTTATTTTAACATAAGATTGTGTTTACCTGATTTATACTATAAAAGCGCCTTATCAGTCGGTAGAAGACGTTTAATACTAGTGAGTGTAATATGCTGTAGCTAGCACTTGGTTTGCGTGTACATGTCTGCAGCCTTGCCGCTTTGTTCGAAACCCTGCGGCGTGGGCAGTAACTTGTAGTTAAGAAAGATCTGAGAAAATTGTGTCATGTCAAACGAGGAAATGTAACAATCCACAACACATTTTGTGGAACAATTGAATTATTATGGCTTCTAATATGGAATTTCCTGTGGAGCTTCTGGATGATTATATAACATGAAACATAAGAGTTAAAATGTAAAAAAGTAACTTAAAAAGGGAACTAAAGATAATTATTTCATTTTAGTTTTCGAAATATATGCAACATAACTTCGTTTAGTGATTCTAAGAACTAATGGATTTATGTAGACAATGGTAGTAGTGACACCATTATCAAAACATGTGGACTTCTACTACGATAAGGGCGCAAAAACATACTGAACAAAAATTACGTAATACTGCACATAAAGAATGTGGAAAATAAAGCGTAGGATAATACCGTCTAGAAAATTACGGAACAAATTGTGTTGTGTGATAGTATAATTGCTTGCAGAAAATTCACCAGAAACAAATGTGATTAGAAGCATAATTCGCATTGCAGCATTTCTTGGCGTCACAAGCAAAAATCATGTAGCATGCTCACACGCATGTGCACGGCCTATAGCGTTGATGTGCAGCATCTTTAACTGTGTGTAGTTTATCATAATTAACTTTAATAAATGGCAACTAACAGCGCATTAACACCTTTTGAGAAATGGCTTAAGAACAACAGCGCGTATGTTGCTCTGCTATATGATATGTGTTACAATATTCGAGTATAAATTTGTCTACAAATAGAGAGGGTTGTTACGAAAAAGAGTGCAGGGTCAACTGCAGTTTCTGGCAGGTCTTATGCACAAGAAAAGTGATTAAAATGTTTTATCTCATCGTAGTCCCCCACTTTTTAAGTCACGTCAGTTTAAACGAGGAGTAGTAAGGGTCATCCGTTGTTGAGTGTGGCAATAACGGACAGTAAAACTTTTTGTGCTCCGATACAATAAACGCAAAAGAATTTGTCCCAAACGCAGCTTAAAAGCAGAGGTGCTTCCATCTGTAACTGAAAGACATGGCTGCACCTGCAGAGATCGATCAGGTGAGTGTCAAATGAGAGAACAACAAGAAAGTTGTTCGCAGTGATGAAAGAAGTTGGTCGGGCCAGCTCAGAGATGGCTCCCATTCCTGATGGCGATTACTGTGATGAATTCTCTTCAGCGAGAAGTTTGGGAGAACTAGTTTCATTAAGTTTTCCTGTGAAAATTTGCAACTTATCTCAAGTAGTTTCCCAGGGTGAGGTACAGTGCCTGCGATATTCACGAAGCCTGATGGAGAAGATGGCGGTGACCTGTGCCGAGAACTAACAACAATTTCCGCCAAAAATTACTTATGCGTTGCGGTGGCTTAGAATAAACGCAGTTCTAAAAGCTAATAAATATTTTGAGCTGGATATTTTTGGGGAAAATAATTGCATTGTATTTAGGCAACGGAGCTTAACCTGAAACACATGTAACGAGAACTGTTATCATTAGTAACAGCAATAAAACATTTTGACAGCTATCGCAGAAACACTAGAAGATGAAAGGCATTGCCTTTAATCATGTCGCGGTAACAATGTTAGTGTATCGTTGACCAGCTGGGGTAAGTGCTCAACAAGGGAGAGACAGAACAGTGTTCGAAGTGTCAACGAGACCGGTAATGTGCAGCACATACTGAAAGCGAGATCTGAAGCCAGAAAAATATTTCCACAAACTGAAAAAGGATAGAAACTGTTAAAGACTGCAGGGAATTTCGTTATATACATGAGGAAGTAATAATACTTGTAACACGTGTCACTGCAGAAAGAGCTATAAAAATAAAGAAATTAAAATCGATTGCAATTGATGAACTCCGATGTTGCAAGGAATAAAACTATCGAACGATTGGTGAAGTCAGGGCTCTCGAGGCGAACGAAAGAGAAACAAACTTGATGCAGACCTGATGTTCAATGCGGAAGCAAACTGGCACTGTCGCAAGAGAGATAGAGCAAACGTCAAAAGTATTTAACGAAGGAAAATTATTCTGGCAATGGGTTGATCCTCCTAAACGCAACAGTGGTAAATTCGTATGTTATATTTTGTCCCGATGATGATGATGATGATGATGATTACGTAGTTCTTACCACACTACTGGCCATTAAAATTGGTACACCAAGAAGAAATTTAGATGATAAACGGGTATTCATTGGACAAATATTTTATACTAGAATTGACATGTGATTACATTTTCACGCAATTTGGGTGCATACATCCTGAGAAATCAGTACCCAGAGAAACCACCTCAGGCCGTAATAACGGCCTTGATACGCCTGGGCATTGAGACAAACAGAGTTTGGATGGTGTGTACAGGTACAGCTGCCCACGCCGCTTCAACACGATACCACAGTTCATCACTGGCGTATTGTGACGAGCCAGTTGCTCGGCCACCATTGACCCGACGTTTTTAATTGGTAAGAGATCTGGAGAATGTGCTGGCCAGGGCAGCAGTCGAACCTTTTCTGCATCCAGAAAGACCAGTACAGGACCCGCAACATGAGGTGGCGCGTTATCCTGCTGAAATGTAGGGTTTCGCAGGGATAGAATGAAGGGTAGAGCCACAGGTCGTAAAACATCTGAAATGTAACGTCCACTGTTCAAAGTGCCGTCAATGCGAACAAGAGGTGAACGAGACGTGTAACCAATGGCACCCCATACCATCACGCCGGGTGATACGCCAGTATGGCGATGACGAATACACGCTTCCAATGTGCGTTCACCGCCATGTCGCCAAACACAGATGCGACCATCATGATGCTGTAAACAGAACTTGGATTCATCCGAAAAAATGACGTTTTGCTATTCGTGCACCCATGTTCGTCGTTGAGTACATCATCGCAGGCGCTCCTGTCTGTGATGCAGCGTCAAGGGTAACCGCAGCCATGGTCTCCGAGCTGATAGTCCATGCTGCCGCAAACGTCGTCGAACTGTTCGTGCAGATGGTTGTTGCCTTGCAAACATCCCCATCTGTTGACTCAAGGATCGAGACGCGGCTGCACGATCCGTTACAGTCATGCTGATAAGATGCCAGTCATCTCGACTGCTAGTGACACGAGGCCGTTGGGATCCAGCACGGCGTTCCGTATTACCCTCCTGAACCCACCGATTCCATATTCTGCTAACAGTCATTGGAGCTCTACCAACGCGAGCAGCAATGTTTCGATACGATAAACCGCAATCTCGATAGGCTACAATCCGACCTTTATCAAAGTCGGAAACGTGATGGTACGCATTTCTCCTCCTTACACGAGGCATCACAACAATGTTTCACCAGGCAACGCCGGTCAACTGCTGTTTGTGTATGAGAAATCGATTGGAAACTTTCCTCATGTCATTACGTTGCAGGTGTTGCACCGGCGCCAGCCTTGTGTGAATGCTCTGAAAAGCTAATCATTTGCATATCAGAGCATCTTCTTCCTGTCGGTTAAATTTCGCGTCTGTAGCACGTCATCTTCGTGGTGTAGCAATTTTAATGGCCAGTAGTGTATCTCTGCAGCAGTAAGTTATGAATTATCGCATTCTATCGGACTTCCACACAAATATGGTGTTTCTATGTAATATTTTCACAGAAATTTGTTTCTTTTTTACGTAGTATATGATACACTAGCTGAACTTTGTGATCAGGGCGCTCTCTAAGTGACAATATACTCACAATAACGTCCTTCAGACATAATGACAGAAGAAAATATTTGCTCCTAAATTTCTGTAGTTGTTCATTAGATGTGTTGTTTTACCTAAACGAGATATTGAAAGGCAGCACGTCGAACAACTAATTTTTCATACAGATACGTGATTAGAATATACTTCAGCTTATTCGCCGCTAGCCGGAAATTCTAGGAACACCTCTACAAGAAAGGAAGTTTGAAATATGCGAGCAACATTTTCAAACACACCACCAGACAAAAAAAGTGAAGCACCCAGGAAAAGGAGGAAGCGAAATGAAACGTCGCAGGTTGAGTAGGGGCGTAATGTTATTTTTTAGTTTTTTTTACCGAGTAAAATTTAAAAGAAGCTGGCAATATGAGCCCACGTATCAGTATGACGTTACACCTCTCTGGCCTGAATGCATGCTCTGATCCGGTTGGGAAAGGTGCCATAAAGCCATTGTATCCTCTCCTCAGGCAAGGTGGCTCACAACTGTTGTAACTGGCCCCTGACATCCTGGATAGTGGCACTGGGATGCTGTTGACGTCCGAGATGGTGCCGCAAATGTTCTGTCTGGGACAGATCTGGGAGTCATGGTTGGCATAGGAGTATCTCAACTGGTCCCATATACGTTCTGTTGGGGACAGGTGTAAGAATCATAGTAGCCATTGGAGTAACTCAACTGGTCCCACACATGTCCTGTCTGGGACAGATCTGGGAATCATGGTTACCATGGGAGTATCTCAACTGGTCCCATACACGTTCTGTTGGGGACAGGTGTAAGAATCATAGTAGCCATTGGAGTAAATCAACTGGTCCCACACATTTCCTGTCTGGGACAGATCTGGGAATCATGGTGGCCATGGGAGAATCTCAACTGGTCTCACACATGTCCTGTCTGGAACAGGTCTGGGAATCATGGTGGTTATGGAAGTATCTCAACTGGTGGTGGCCATGGGAGTTTCTCATCTGATCCCACACATGTTCTGTTGGGAACAGTTCTGAGAATGATGGTAGTCATGGGAGTATCTTAACTGGTCCCCCACAAATTTGAGAATCGTGGTAGCCACAAGAATATTTCAGCTGGCCCCTCACAGGTTCTATCTGGGACAGATCTGGGAATCATGGTAGCCATGGGAGTATCTTAATTGGTCCCACACATGTTCTGTCAGGGAGAGAAGAGAATCATGGTAGTCATGGGAGAATCTCAAATGGTCTCATTGGTCCCCCACAGAACCGAGAATGATGGTAGCCACAGGAGTATCTCCACTGGTCCCACACGTGTTCTATCAGGAACAGATCTGAGACTCACAACAGCAACTGGAGTATTTCAACTGGTGCCATACACATTCTGTCAGGGGCAGGTCTGGGAATTATGGTAGCTGCTGGAGGGATCTCAAGTGACCCCACACATATCCTGTCTGGGACAGATCTGGGAATCATGGTAGCAATTGGAGTATCTCAGCTGGTCCCACACGTTGTGTCGGGGACAGATCTAGGAATTATGGTAGTCATGGGAGTACCTCAACTGGTCCTACACAAATCTGAGAATCGTGCTAGCCACAAGAGTATCTCAATTGGTCCCACACGCGTTATGTTGCGGACAGAACTCATGTTCTGTTGGGGACAGATCTGGGCATCATGGCAGCCATAGGAGTGTCAACTAGTTCCACACATTTTCTGTCAGGTACAGATCTGGGAATCGTCGTAGCCACAGGAGTATCTCAATTGTTTCCATACACTTTCTCTGCAGAACAGATCTGGGAACCAAGGTAGCCGCAGGAGTATCTCAACATTACACAGACTGTTCTTAGAGGCACATGCCAGGATGAGCACTGTCATGTTCAAAAATTACGCCACGATACCGTCGCATATGAGGTAACATGAGAACACAGGGCGAACGTAACATACCATTGTTCTGTCAGAATTCCCTCAGTCATTACTAGCCGTGACCTGACGTCATACCCGATGGTTCCCCACATCCTGATGACAGGCTTGAAACAGCTGTGCCTGTCGATAAATCTGGTGCAGTGTGACTTCTCGGAAGAACGTCGCTATATTCACCAATGACGGTCATCCCGCATGGCTCAGAAGCGCGACTCATTGGTGAACAAAATGCGATGCCATTTATCAGCAGTCGGTGATTCCCAATCACGGCACCACTCAAAAAACACCCGTTTGTGTTAAGGTGTCTAACAGCATACACATGAAATGGCAATTCCCTGTCCCAGCTGCTGCTAGTCTACGACTAATGGTGCGAGACGAGAAGCAATGTTTACTTGTTTTAGGATGGCAACGGCAGATGTGAAGAGGTTACGAGGATGTTGGAGCACAACGAGAGGATCCCCCCTTGGGGTGGTCACACGTGGTTGACTTGAACCTTGGCGACAAATACGCTGTCTCTCGAGTTCCCATGCAGTCGAACTCGAGCACTGTCACATTCAAGTGCCCCACAAGTCTGGATATTGTACGATGACAGACTGGGCAAACGAAGAGCCACAATGAGAACATTTTTAAATTCTGCCACTTGCTGGTAATGCTGTCTCATATGAGTATGCTGCATCTCCTTGACCTTCACAGCGATGCCTCAAAATCTGAAACTGTTCTCTGCCTTATCTTCCCTTCCAGACCTGGTAACAACACCAAACGCGGACAACGCTAGTGCCCTCTGGTGGTCGTCCTACCTGTCCCAGAGAATTGCAACTATAATCATTTACATACCCGCTGATGCTGTCTACATGCACAAAGTTACATTGACATCTGGCCAGATCATCTACTTTTTCATTTTTTTGGCAGGCAGTGTGTATTTTATTTTCTACAGTAGATTTACATAAAAGCATTTGACAAAGTTGACTGGAGCATACTGTTTTAAATTCTTTATTCATCACCGACCAAAAACAAAGAAGACAGATTATCTAAAATTAAGGTCAAAGTAGACAGCTGTTATAAAAATCGAAGGACGTGAAAAGGGCGGGGGGTTGTTGTTGATAAGATAGTGAGACCTGGTTGTAGCCTATCCGAAATGTTATTGAATCTGGACACTGAGCTAGCAGTACAGGAAGCTAAGAGGAGATTTTGAAAAGGAAGTAAAAGACAGAAAAACTACGAGGTAATATCCATTACAGGCTCCGGCTTTCTTGCGACTGATAAGGACTGAGAGCGTCTGTTTTGTTGGCAGTGCAGGATGCGAGCTCGGTTTGGAAAGATTGTAACTCCTTTTTTTAACCACTCGCTGCTTGTGCCTTTTAAATAAGAGTGAAGCAGTTAGAATTAAGTTCGGTGATATTTGGCGAATTTGATTAGGAAATGATGCGCTAAATGCAGTGGTAGTGTTTTGCAACATGGGCAACAAACACTTGCCAATTGCAGGAATGAAGAAGTTACGAAATACAGGCTTACAACAGCAAGGCTTTCTTCGAGAACAGCAATATGTTAACATCGGTTATGAATTAAAGTGTTAAGAACTTATTCCTGATAGTATTTGTCTGGAGCGTAGCCACATATGAAAGTGAAGTGTGGAGGATAAGCAGTACAGACAAGCGGAGGACTGATAGCTCCTGAAATGTGGTGCTGCAGAAGAAGGTGAAACTTAGAGGGGTAGACCAGGTAACTACTGAAGCGGTGCAGAATGGAATCAGAGAGTAAAGAAATTTGTGCGCATCTGGACTAACAGAGGCGATCAGTTGGTACGACACATCCTGAGGCATCGAGGGATCTTCATTACGGTAATGGAGGAAAGTTTGGGCGATTCACGGTGAAGAAGATGTGAGCTGCAGGGGCTCTACAATTGTGAAAAGACTTGCACAGGACAGACCAGTACGAAAGTTGCATCAAACCAGTATCTGTAATGAAAACTGCAGCAACATAGTATCCCAATAGCATTTTTCTTACAAATATGTTGCCAGTCCGTTACAACATCCACGCTGGGTGTACGTTTCATGTTTTTGAAAGCTGCAGTACGGCTTGAGAAAAAGTTTACTAAAATGAGACATATAATATATGGTTATGTCGGTAACGCTTTTTCTGGAAATTACTAAGTGCAAAAGTTTGTAGGGGAAAAAACACAAATTAGTGTAAAGATGCGGCCCGCCTCCAACTGCTCGCCTGTGCCAACCTGTTCATGGGAGAGTAACGGTTGCGCCCAACGTCCACAACTGCTTGTTGTTCGTGTCTCAATCTCTGTCTTCCCCTACAGTTCTTCTTCTATACAGCTATCTTCTTCTTTGATGGCTTAACACACGTGCTACCATCCTATCACTTCTTCTTGGCAGCATTTTCCACGTGCTCTCCTACTCATTGAGTCTGTGGAGCACTTCCTAATTTGTTATCTTATCAGTCAGCCAAGTCATCTGTGTCCTTCTATAGCACCACATATCGAACGCTTCGATTCTCTTATTTTCGGCTTTACAAAACTCCGTGATTCGCTTCCGTACGATGCTGTGCTGCAAACATACGAGTATATTCTAAGAAATATTTTCCTCAAATTGACGGTACGTTGGGATTTCTTTTCTGCAAGAATGCCCTCTTTGACTGTGGTAGTCTGTTGGTCTGTTTTTTTTTATGTCCTCCTTGTTTCGTCCGTCACGCGTTACGTCGCTTCCAAGATAGCGAAATTCCTTCAGTTCGGCTACTTCGTGGTCCCTAATTTTTATAGTTAATCTCATTTCTGATACTCCTGATTTCTTTAGTTTTTCTTCGCTTTACTCTCTATTCATATTCTGTACCCATTAGACTGTACATTTCATTCAATAGGTCCTGTGATTCTCCTTCAGCTTCATTATCATTAGCGGATCCTTTGACCCTGACATTTAATTTTATTCCTGAATCTTTGTTTTATTTTCGTTAGGGTTTCTTCGATGTAGGCATTGAACAGTAGGGGTGACAGATTGCGTCACTGTCTTAACCTCTTTTTAATCTAAGTACTTCGATGTTGGTCTTCCATCTTACTGTTCCTTAACTAAATAAACACTGTTTTTAGCCTTGTTCCACAATCTATTATTAATGTTATTGCATAACCTAGGTTTCGAGTTATAATCCCATTTACAAGTACATTACTGATTCCCGAAGACGATAATGCACAGGTAAACATGATGGCAAGGCAAAGATCTCGACTTCTTAAGGTATCGATCCACAGCTTAACGTACAATTATGTCAACGACCATTTTTAACTAATTACACGCATTGTTACACATTCACCAACTATAGTACAATGACCAGAGTAAAGTTATGGCCAGCCGTTGTGACCGAGCGGTTCTAGGCGCTTCAGTCCGGAACCGAGCTGCTGCTACGGTCGGAGTTTCGAATCCTGCCTTGGGCATGGTCGTGTGTGATGTGCTTAGGTTAGTTAGGTTTAAGCAGTTCTAAGTTCTAGGGGACTGATGACTTCAGATGTTAAGTCCCATAGAGCTTAGAGCCATTTGAACCATTTGAACTAAAGTTATGCTTCAGCCAAGATATTTTTAACTACGGTGGACTGGGGCCCAAAGTTTTGCTTCTATCCTGGGGTTGTGATCTCGTCTAAAATAGGTGAATAATTGATCTGGGTTGCTCGTTTAATAATAGGTGTGGGGATATACATATCTGTATTTTATTTCTAAAATTTCTAATTGGTTGAGTTTGGCCCCCTTTTCCTCTGTGTGAAGGACTTATACATCTATTATGTATTTGTGGTTATTGTTCGGGCAATATTCTGCAAAGGCTGAATCAGGCTTCCTCAATCTCCAGCTTCTGTGGTGTTCCTTATGCCTCATACAGAATGACCTCCCGGTCTGTCCAATGTAGCAAGACTGACACTCACGGTGATGATTCACCAAGAATCTACAGCTGATTCAATTAAAATGGTTACTGTTTCTTCTTGATCCTTATACACATTGTACACTATCTGTCTTTCCGAGAATTTCGAACATCAGTCCCCATTTTACATCGTGGAACGCTTTTTCTAGGCTGACATATCATACGTGTCTTGATTTTCCTCCAATCTTGTTTCCGTTATTAAGCGCGACGTCAAAACTTCCTCCCGCTGTTCTTATCTTTCCTAATGCCGAACTGATCGTCATTTAACAGATCCTCAATTTTCTGTTTCATTCTTCTGTATTTTATTTTTGTCATAAACTTGCGTGCACCTGCTCTTAATCTGACTGTTCGAGAGTTCTCACATTTGTCAGCTCTTTCTATCCTACGGAATTTTCGAAAGTCTAATGTTATCTCTCCAGTCTCAAAGATTCTAAACACCAACCTAAATAATCGTTTGTTTGTCATTTTCCAAATGATTTCAGAAATTCTAATAGAATGTTATCTATGCGTTTCACCAGTTTCGATCGCAAGTGCTCAAAAGTTCTGTTAAATTCCAACTGTAGAACTGTATTCAGTATGTCTCTCGCAGTGGCTTTCAATTTTCTCTTTCCACCTATCCGTTCTCTTCTCTGCGTTTAATAATGGAATTACTCTTGCACTCCTAACATTTACACTTCTGTTTTTAATTTCACTCAATGTTCTTTTGACATTTTTGAGACACTGAATCTCTCCTTTCGATGCCTTTTATTTCGATTTCTGCACATTTTTCCCGCAGCCATTTCGCTTTAACTTCCCTAAATTTTCTATCTGATTCCTATGTGACAGATATGTATTCATCCCCTCTGGTCTTGAAGCATGCACTCATTAGGGTGGGAAGCGTGTCATAAAGCCGTTGTACCTCTCCTGGGACAAGCTGGTCTCCAACTGTTGTAAGCTACCGGTCAAAAGTTTTCGATCACGCATAATACAAAGTATGTATATACTTTATTTCAGTGCACAAACATAACACACAAGCTCAACAGATCAATAAAAAAATATTTTCTCTGTCTGTCATTAAGTACAATACAAAATGTTCTGGGTTTTGGTCTCTTGAAAGTCTCCACCCTTTGCACTCTGTGCAGCTGCACAAACTCTTCGCTCTCTGGAGATAAGATTTTGTAGTGTTTATGCAAATACTGCAGACCAATAAGTCTGCAAAATATTGCACTGATCTTCAACAGCAGATGACCTCAGTTTTCTGGCCTACCTGTCGAGATCATCCCATAAGAGTTCAATGGGATTTAAGTCAGGTGACAAACCTAGCCGAATCACGTTCTTCTGTCCCCTACATTTCTCTTTCCTATGGACACAAGAACGTCCATACCTTGGGGCACGGGGGCGCCGCACCCTCCCTCGCAGCTCAAGGGAAAGGAAAAGTAGTGTAGTCACGTGTTTTTCTTTCGGAAAGCGATTTCAAATTCGGTATTACGCAGGCTTCTAACAGGGTCGGAACTGGAACTTCTTTACGGCTACATACATTCATCTTCCAAATCATTAAGATACTCCCAGATCTAGACCCCACAACCTCTACAACTATCGTATGATATATATATATATATATATGTGTGTGTGTGTGTGTGTGTGTGTGTGTGTGTGTGTGTCTTTGTGTTGTATTGATACACCCTCTACACAGTTTAGAACGATATTTGAAATCATTGTCTACGTGCAGAACAAACCAATCGACCAATAAGTCACTTGCCATATGGAACTGTGTTGTTGATATCCTTCCTTCTTTTATGTTCCACAAATCCACACTAAATCATCGACTGTATCACCCCCAGAACATCCCCACACCACGACCGATCCTCCACCGTGCTTCACCATTACCGTCTTACTTAAAGGCACGTCACTGTTGTTGGTACCCATCAGCGGCCCTCTCCGAAGAACCAGTCAAATGCACGACAGGGGCGGCTATTCTATACATGTTTAGTCTTATTTAAAGGCACGTCACTGTTGTTGGTACCCATCAGCGCCCCTCTCCGAAGAACCAGTCAAATGCACAACAGCGGCCGCTATTCTTTACATGTTTAGTCTTACTCAAAGGCACGTCACTGTTGTTGGTACCCATCAGTGGCCCTCTCCGAAGAACCAGTCAAATGCACGACAGGGGCGGCTATTCTTTACATGTTTAGTCTTACTTAAAGGCACGTCACTGTTGTTGGTATCCATCAGCGCCCCTCTCCGAAGAACCAGTCAAATGCACGACAGGGGCGGCTATTCTTTACATGTTTAGTCTTACTTAAAGGCACGTCACTGTTGTTGGTACCCATCAGCGCCCCTCTCCGAAGAACCAGTCAAATGCACGACAGGGGCGGCTATTCTTTACATGTTTAGTCTTACTTAAAGGCACGTCACAGTTGTTGGTACCCATCAGCGCCCCTCTCCGAAGAACCAGTCAAATGCACAACAGGGCCGGCTATTCTTCACATGTTTAGTCTTACTTAAAGGCACGTCACTGTTGTTGGTACCCATCAGCGCCCCTCTCCGAAGAACCAGTCAAATGCACGACAGGGGCGGCTATTCTTTACATGTTTAGTCTTTCTTAAAGGCACGTCACTGTTGTTGGTACCCATCAGAGCCCCTCTCCGATGAACCAGTCAAATGCACGACAGGGGCGGCTATTCTTTACATGTTTAGTCTTACTTAAAGGCACGTCACTGTTGTTGGTACCCATCAGCGCCCCTCTCCGAAGAACCAGTCAAATGCACGACAGGGGCGGCTATTCTTTACATGTTTAGTCTTACTTAAGGGCACGTCACTGTTGTTGGTACCCATCAGCGCCCCTCTCTGAAGACCCAGTCAAATGCACGACAGGCGCGGCTATTCTTTACATGTTTAGTCTTACTTAAAGGCATGTCACGGTTGTTGGTACCCATCAGCGCCCCTCTCCGAAGAACCAGCCAAATGCACGACAGGGGCGGCTATTCTTTACATGTTTAGTCTTACTTAAAGGCACGTCACTGTTGTTGGCACCCATCAGCGGCCCTCTCCAAAGAACCAGTCAAATGCACGACAGGGGCGGCTATTCTTTACATGTTTAGTCTTACTTAAAGGCACGTCACTGTTGTTGGTACCCATCAGTGGCCCTCTCCGAAGAACCAGTCAAATGCACGACAGGGGCGGCTATTCTTTACATGTTTAGTCTTACTTAAAGGCACGTCACTGTTGTTGGTATCCATCAGCGCCCCTCTCCGAAGAACCAGTCAAATGCACGACAGGGGCGGCTATTCTTTACATGTTTAGTCTTACTTAAAGGCACGTCACTGTTGTTGGTACCCATCAGCGCCCCTCTCCGAAGAACCAGTCAAATGCACGACAGGGGCGGCTATTCTTCACATGTTTAGTCTTACTTAAAGGCACGTCACAGTTGTTGGTACCCATCAGCGCCCCTCTCCGAAGAACCAGTCAAATGCACAACAGGGCCGGCTATTCTTCACATGTTTAGTCTTACTTAAAGGCACGTCACTGTTGTTGGTACCCATCAGCGCCCCTCTCCGAAGAACCAGTCAAATGCACGACAGGGGCGGCTATTCTTTACATGTTTAGTCTTACTTAAAGGCACGTCACTGTTGTTGGTACCCATCAGAGCCCCTCTCCGATGAACCAGTCAAATGCACGACAGGGGCGGCTATTCTTTACATGTTTAGTCTTACTTAAAGGCACGTCACTGTTGTTGGTACCCATCAGCGCCCCTCTCCGAAGAACCACTCAAATGCACGACAGGGGCGGCTATTCTTTACATGTTTAGTCTTACTTAAGGGCACGTCACTGTTGTTGGTACCCATCAGCGCCCCTCTCAGAAGACCCAGTCAAATGCACGACAGGTGCGGCTATTCTTTACATGTTTAGTCTTACTTAAAGGCATGTCACGGTTGTTGGTACCCATCAGCGCCCCTCTCCGAAGAACCAGCCAAATGCACGACAGGGGCGGCTATTCTTTACATGTTTAGTCTTACTTAAAGGCACGTCACTGTTGTTGGCACCCATCAGCGGCCCTCTCCAAAGAACCAGTCAAATGCACGACAGGGGCGGCTATTCTTTACATGTTTAGTCTTACTTAAAGGCACGTCACTGTTGTTGGTACCCATCAGCGCCCCTCTCCGAAGAACCAGTCAAATGCACGACAGGGGCGGCTATTCTTTACATGTTTAGTCTTACTTAAAGGCAGGTCACTGTTGTTGGTACCCATCAGCGCCCCTCTCTGAAGAACCAGTCAAATGCATGACAGGGGCGGCTATTATTTACATGTTTAGTCTTACTTAAAGGCACGTCACTGTTGTTGGTACCCATCAGCGCCTCTCTCCGAAGAACCAGTCATATGCACGACAGGGGCGGCTATTCTTTACATGTTTAGTCTTACTTAAAGGCACGTCACTGTTGTTGGTACCCATCAGCGCCCCTCTCCGAAGAACCAGTCAAATGCACGACAGGGGCGGCTATTCTTTACATGTTTAGTCTTACTTAAAGGCGCGTCACTGTTGTTGGTACCCATCAGCGCCCCTCTCCGAAGAACCAGTCAAACGCACGACAGGGGCGGCTATTCTTTACATGTTTAGTCTTACTTAAAGGCAGGTCACTGTTGTTGGTACCCATCAGCGCCCCTCTCCAAAGAACCAGTAAAATGCACGACAGGGGCGGCTATTCTTTACATGTTTAGTCTTACTTAAGGGCACGTCACTGTTGTTGGTACCCAACAGCGCCCCTCTCTGAAGAATCAGTCAAATGCACGACAGGGGCGACTATCTTTACATGTTAGTCTTACTTAAATGCACGTCACTGTTGTTGGTACCCATCAGCGCCCCTCTCCGAAGAACCAGTAAAATGCACGACAGGGGCGGCTATCTTTACATGTTTAGTCTTACTTAAATGCACGTCACTGTTGTTGGTACCCATCAGCGCCCCTCTCCGAAGAACCAGTCAAATGCATGACAGGGGCGGCTATTATTTACATGTTTAGTCTTACTTAAAGGCACGTCACTGTTGTTGGTACCCATCAGCGCCTCTCTCCGAAGAAACAGTCATATGCACGACAGGGGCGGCTATTCTTTACATGTATAGTCTTACTTAAAGGCACGTCACTGTTGTTGGTACCCATCAGCGCCCCTCTCCGAAGAACCAGTCAAATGCATGACAGGGGCGGCTATTATTTACATGTTTAGTCTTACTTAAAGGCACGTCACTGTTGTTGGTACCCATCAGCGCCCCTCTCCGAAGAATCAGTCAAATGCACGACAGGGGCGGCTATTCTTTACATGTTTAGTCTTACTTAAAGGCAGGTCACTGTTGTTGGTACCCATCAGCGCCCCTCTCCGAAGAACCAGTCAAATGCATGACAGGGGCGGCTATTATTTACATGTTTAGTCTTACTTAAAGGCACGTCACTGTTGTTGGTACCCATCAGCGCCTCTCTCCGAAGAACCAGTCAAATGCACGACAGGGGCGGCTATTCTTTACATGTTTAGTCTTACTTAAAGGCAGGTCACTGTTGTTGGTACCCATCAGCGCCCCTCTCCGAAGAACCAGTCAAATGCATGACAGGGGCGGCTATTATTTACATGTTTAGTCTTACTTAAAGGCACGTCACTGTTGTTGGTACCCATCAGCGCCCCTCACCGAAGAACCAGTCAAATGCACGACAGGGGCGGCTATTCTTTACATGTTTAGTCTTACTTAAAGGCGCATCACTGTTGTTGGTACCCATCAGCGCCCCTCTCCGAAGAACCAGTGAAATGCACGACAGGGGCGGCTATTCTTTACATGTTTAGTCTTACTTAAAGGCACGTCACTGTTGTTGCTACCCATCAGCGCCCCTCTCCGAAGAACCAGTCAAATGCACGACAGGGGCGGCTATTCTTTACATGTTTAGTCTTACTTAAAGGCGTGTCACTGTTGTTGGTACCCATCAGCGCCCCTCTCCGTAGAACCAGTCAAATGCACGACAGGGGCGGCTATTATTTACATGTTTAGTCTTACTTCACGGCACGTCACTGTTGTTGGTACCCATCAGCGCCCCTCTCGGAAGAACCAGTCAAATGCACGACAGGGGCGGCTATTCTTTACATGTTTAGCCTTACTTAAAGGCACGTCACTGTTGTTGGTACCCATCAGCGCCTCTCTCCGAAGAACCAGTCAAATGCACGACAGGGGCGGCTATTCTTTACATGTTTAGTCTTACTTAAAGGCACGTCACTGTTTTGGTACCCATCAGCGCCCCTCTCCGAAGAACCAGTCAAATGCACGACAGGGGCGGCTATTCTTTACATGTTTAGTCTTACTTAAAGGCGCGTCACTGTTGTTGGTACCCATCAGCGCCCCTCTCCGAAGAACCAGTCAAATGCACGACAGGGGCGGCTATACTTTACATGTTTAGTCTTACTTAAAGGCACGTCACTGTTGTTGGTACCCAACAGCGCCCCTCTCTGAAGAATCAGTCAGATGCACGACAGGGGCGGCTATCTTTACATGTTAGTCTTACTTAAATGCACGTCACTGTTGTTGGTACCCATCAGCGCCCCTCTCCGAAGAACCAGTCAAATGCACGACAGGGGCAGCTATTCTTTACATGTTTAGTCTTACTTAAATTCGCGTCACTGTTGTTGGTACCCATCAGCGCCCCTCTCTGAAGAACCAGTCAAATGCACGACAGGGGCGGCTATACTTTACATGTTTAGTCTTACTTAAAGGCGCGTCACTGTTGTTGGTACCCATCAGCGCCCCACTCCGAAGAACCAGTCAAATGCACGACAGGGGCGGCTATACTTTACATGTTTAGTCTTACTTAAAGGCACGTCACTGTTGTTGGTACCCATCAGCGCCCCTCTCCGAAGAACCAGTAAAAAGCACGACAGGGGCGGCTATCTTTACATGTTTAGTCTTACTTAAATGCACGTCACTGTTGTTGGTACCCATCAGCGCCCCTCTCCGAAGAACCAGTCAAATGCACGACAGGGGCGGCTATTCTTTACATGTTTAGTCTTACTTAAATGCGCGTCACTGTTGTTGGTACCCATCAGCGCCTCTCTCCGAAGAACCAGTCAAATGCACGACAGGGGCGGCTATACTTTACATGTTTAGTCTTACTTAAAGGCACGTCACTGTTGTTGGTACCCAACAGCGCCCCTCTCTGAAGAATCAGTCAAATGCACGACAGGGGCGGCTATTCTTTACATGTTTAGTCTTACTTAAAGGCACGTCACTGTTGTTGGTACCCATCAGTGGCCCTCTCCGAAGAACCAGTCAAATGCACGACAGGGGCGGCTATTCTTTACATGTTTAGTCTTACTTAAATGCACGTCACTGTTGTTGGTACCCATCAGCGCCACTCTCCGAAGAACCAGTAAAATGCACGACAGGGGCGGCTATCTTTACATGTTTAGTCTTACTTAAATGCAGGTCACTGTTGTTGGTACCCATCAGCGCCCCTCTCAGAAGAACCAGTCAAATGCACGACAGGGGCGGCTATTCTTTACATGTTTAGTCTTACTTAAAGGCACGTCACTGTTGTTGGTACTAATCAGCGCCCCTCTCTGAGGAACCAGTCAAATGCACGACAGGGGTGGCTATCTTTACATGTTTAGTCTTACTTAAAGTCACGTCACTTTTGTTGGTACCCATCAGCGCCCCTCTCCGAAGAGAAAGTCAAATGAACGACAGGGGCGGCTATTCTTTACATGTTTAGTCTTACTTAAAGGCACGTCACTGTTGTTGGTACCCATCAGCGCCCCTCTCGGAAGAACCAGTCAAATGCACGACAGGGGCGGCTATTCTTTACATGTTTGGTCTTACTTAAAGGCACGTCACTGTTGTTGGTACCCATCAGCGCCCCTCTCAGAAGAACCAGTCAAATGCACGACAGGGGCGGCTATTCTTTACATGTTTAGTCTTACTTAAAGGCACGTCACTGTTGTTGGTACCCATCAGTGCCCCTCTCGGAAGAACCAGTCAAATGCACGACAGGGGGGGCTATTCTTTACATGTTTAGTCTTACTTAAAGGCACGTCACTGTTGTTGGTACCCATCAGCGCCCCTCTCTGGGGAACCAGTCAAATGCACGACAGGGGTGGCTATCTTTACATGTTTAGTCTTACTTAAAGGCACGTCACTGTTGTTGGTAGCCATCAGCGCCCCTCTCCGAAGAGAAAGTCAAATGAACGACAGGGGCGGCTATTCTTTACATGTATAGTCTTACTTAAAGGCACGTCACGGTTGTTGGTACCCATCAGCGCCCCTCTCCGAAGAACCAGTCAAATGCACGACAGGGGCGGCTATTCTTTACATGTTTAGTCTTACTTAAAGGCACGTCACTGTTGTTGGTACCCATCAGCGCCCCTCTCTGAAGAACCAGTCAAATGCACGACAGGGGCGGCTATTCTTTACATGTTTAGTCTTACTTAAAGGCACGTCACTGTTGTTGGTACCCATCAGCGCCCCTCTCCGGAGAACCAGTAAAATACATGACAGGGGCGGCTATTCCTTACATGTTTAGTCTTCCTGAATGGCGCGTCACTGTTGTTGTACCCATCAGCACCCCTCTCCGAGGAACCAGTCAAATGCACAACAGGGGCGGCTATTCTTTACATGTTTAGTCTTACTTAAAGGCACGTCACTGTTGTTGGTACCCATCAGCGGCCCTCTCCGAAGAACCAGTCAAATGCACGACAGGGGCGGCTATTCTTTACATGTTTAGTCTTACTTAAAGGCACGTCACGGTTGTTGGTACCCATCAGCGCCCCTCTCCGAAGAGAAAGTCAAATGAACGACAGGGGCGGCTATTCTTTACATGTTTAGTCTTACTTAAAGGCACGTCACTGTTGTTGGTACCCATCAGCGCCCCTCTCGGAAGAACCAGTCAAAGGCACGACAGGGGCGGCTATTCTTTACATGTTTAGTCTTACTTAAAGGCACGTCACTGTTGTTGGTACCCATCAGCGCCCCTCTCAGAAGAACCAGTCAAATGCACGACAGGGGCGGCTATTCTTTACATGTTTAGTCTTACTTAAAGGCACGTCCTGTTGTTGGTACCCATCAGTGCCCCTCTCGGAAGAACCAGTCAAATGCACGACAGGGGGGCTATTCTTTACATGTTTAGTCTTACTTAAAGGCACGTCACTGTTGTTGGTACCCATCAGCGCCCCTCTCGGAAGAACCAGTCAAATGCACGACAGGGGCGGCTATTCTTTACATGTTTAGTCTTACTTAAAGGCACGTCACTGTTGTTGGTACCCATCAGCGCCCCTCTCTGAGGAACCAGTCAAATGCATGACAGGGGTGGCTATCTTTACATGTTTAGTCTTACTTAAAGGCACGTCACTGTTGTTGGTACCCATCAGCGCCCCTCTCCGAAGAGACTGTCAAATGAACGACAGGGGCGGCTATTCTTTACATGTTTAGTCTTACTTAAAGGCACGTCACGGTTGTTGGTACCCATCAGTGCCCCTCTCCGAAGAACCAGTCAAATGCACGACAGGGGCGGCTATTCTTTACATGTTTAGTCTTACTTAAAGGCATGTCACTGTTGTTGGTACCCATCAGCTCCCCTCTCTGAGGAACCAGTCAAATGCATGACAGGGGTGGCTATCTTTACATGTTTAGTCTTACTTAAAGGCAAGTCACTGTTGTTGGTACCCATCAGCGCCCCTCTCCGAAGAACCAGTCAAATGCACGACAGGGGCGGCTATTCTTTACATGTTTAGTCTTACTTAAAGGCATGTCACTGTTGCTGGTACCCATCAGCGCCCCTCTCGGAAGAACCAGTCAAAAGCACGACAGGGGCAGCTATTCTTTACATGTTTAGTCTTACTTAAAGTCACGTCACTTTTGTTGGTACCCATCAGCGCCCCTCTCCGAAGAGAAAGTCAAATGAACGGCAGGGGCGGCTATTCTTTACATGTTTAGTCTTACTTAAAGGCACGTCACTGTTGTTGGTACCCATCAGCGCCCCTCTCGGAAGAACCAGTCAAATGCACGACAGGGGCGGCTATTCTTTACATGTTTAGTCTTACTTAAAGGCACGTCACTGTTGTTGGTACCCATCAGCGCCCCTCTCAGAAGAACTAGTCAAATGCACGACAGGGGCGGCTATTCTTTACATGTTTAGTCTTACTTAAAGGCACGTCACTGTTGTTGGTACCCATCAGTGCCCCTCTCGGAAGAACCAGTCAAATGCACGACAGGGGGGGCTATTCTTTACATGTTTAGTCTTACTTAAAGGCACGTCACTGTTGTTGGTACCCATCAGCGCCCCTCTCTGGGGAACCAGTCAAATGCACGACAGGGGTGGCTATCTTTACATGTTTAGTCTTACTGAAATGCACGTCACTGTTGTTGGTACCCATCAGCGCCCCTCTCCGGAGAACCAGTAAAATACACGACAGGGGCGGCTATTCTTTACATGTTTAGTCTTACTGAATGGCGCGTCACTGTTGTTGTACCCATCAGCACCCCTCTCCGAGGAACCAGTCAAATGCACAACAGGGGCGGCTATTCTTTACATGTTTAGTCTTACTTAAAGGCACGTCACTGTTGTTGGTACCCATCAGCGGCCCTCTCCGAAGAACCAGTCAAATGCACGACAGGGGCGGCTATTCTTTACATGTTTAGTCTTACTTAAAGGCACGTCACGGTTGTTGGTACCCATCAGCGCCCCTCTCCGAAGAACCAGTCAAATGCACGACAGGGGCGGCTATTTTTTACATGTTTAGTCTTACTTAAAGGCACGTCACTGTTGTTGGTACCCATCAGCGCCCCTCTCTGGGGAACCAGTCAAATGCACGACAGGGGTGTCTATCTTTACATGTTTAGTCTTACTTAAAGGCACGTCACTGTTGTTGGTACCCATTAGCGCCCCTCTCCGAAGAGAAAGTCAAATGAACGACAGGGGCGGCTATTCTTTACATGTTTAGTCTTACTTAAAGGCACGTCACTGTTGTTGGTACCCATCAGCCCCCTCTCTGAGGAACCAGTCAAATGCATTACAGGGGTGGCTATCTTTACATGTTTAGTCTTACTTAAAGGCACGTCACTGTTGTTGGTACCCATCAGCGCCCCTCTCCGAAGAGACTGTCAAATGAACGACAGGGGCGGCTATTCTTTACATGTTTAGTCTTATTTAAAGGCATGTCACTGTTGTTGGTACCCATCAGCGCCCCTCTCTGAGGAACCAGTCAAATGCATGACAGGGGTGGCTATCTTTACATGTTTAGTCTTACTTAAAGGCACGTCACTGTTGTTGGTACCCATCAGCGCCCCTCTCCGAAGAGACTGTCAAATGAACGACAGGGGCGGCTATTCTTTACATGTTTAGTCTTACTTAAAGGCACGTCACGGTTGTTGGTACCCATCAGTGCCCCTCTCCAAAGAACCAGTCAAATGCACGACAGGGGCGGCTATTCTTTACATGTTTAGTCTTACTTAAAGGCATGTCACTGTTGTTGGTACCCATCAGCGCCCCTCTCTGAGGAACCAGTCAAATGCATGACAGGGGTGGCTATCTTTACATGTTTAGTCTTACATAAAGGCACGTCACGGTTGTTGGTACCCATCAGCGCCCCTCTCGGACGAACCAGTCAAATGCACGACAGGGGCGGCTATTCTTTACATGTTTAGTCTTACTGAATGGCGCGGCACTGTTGTTGTACCCATCAGCGCCCCTCTCCGAGGAACCAGTCAAATGCACAACAGGGGCGGCTATTCTTTACATGTTTAGTCTTACTTAAAGGCACGTCACTGTTGTTGGTACCCATCAGCGCCCCTCTCCGAAGAACCAGTCAAATGCACGACAGGGGCGGCTATTCTTTACATGTTTAGTCTTACTTAAAGGCACGTCACTGTTGTTGGTACCCATCAGCGGCCCTCTCCGAAGAACCAGTCAAATGCACGACAGGGGCGGCTATTCTTTACATGTTTAGTCTTACTTAAAGGCACGTCACGGTTGTTGGTACCCATCAGCGCCCCTCCGAAGAACCAGTCAAATGCACGACAGGGGCGGCTATTCTTTACATGTTTAGTCTTACTTAAAGGCACGTCACTGTTGTTGGTACCCATCAGCGCCCCTCTCCGAAGACCCAGTCAAATGCACGACAGGGGCGGCTATTCTTTACATGTTTAGTCTTACTTAAAGGCACGTCACTGTTGTTGGTACCCATAAGCGCCCCTCTCGGAAGAACCAGTCAAATGCACGACAGGGGCGGCTATTCTTTACATGTTTAGTCTTACTTAAAGGCACGTCACTGTTGTTGGTACCCATCAGCGCCCCTCTCCGAAGAACCAGTCAAATGTACGACAGGGGCGGCTATTCTTTACATGTTTGGTCTTACTTAAAGGCACGTCACGGTTGTTGGTACCCATCAGTGCCCCTCTCCGAAGAACCAGTCAAATGCACGACAGGGGCGGCTATTCTTTACATGTTTAGTCTTACTTAAAGGCATGTCACTGTTGTTGGTACCCATCAGCGCCCCTCTCTGAGGAACCAGTCAAATGCATGACAGGGGTGGCTATCTTTACATGTTTAGTCTTACTTAAAGGCAAGTCACTGTTGTTGGTACCCATCAGCGCCCCTCTCCGAAGAACCAGTCAAATGCACGACAGGGGCGGCTATTCTTTACATGTTTAGTCTTACTTAAAGGCACGTAACTGTTGCTGGTACCCATCAGCGCCCCTCTCGGAAGAACCAGTCAAAAGCACGACAGGGGCAGTTATTCTTTACATGTTTAGTCTTACTTAAAGTCACGTCACTTTTGTTGGTACCCATCAGCGCCCCTCTCCGAAGAGAAAGTCAAATGAACGACAGGGGCGGCTATTCTTTACATGTTTAGTCTTACTTAAAGGCACGTCACTGTTGTTGGTACCCATCAGCGCCCCTCTCGGAAGAACCAGTCAAATGCACGACAGGGGCGGCTATTCTTTACATGTTTAGTCTTACTTAAAGGCACGTCACTGTTGTTGGTACCCATCAGCGCCCCTCTCAGAAGAACCAGTCAAATGCACGACAGGGGCGGCTATTCTTTACATGTTTAGTCTTACTTAAAGGCACGTCACTGTTGTTGGTACCCATCAGTGCCCCTCTCGGAAGAACCAGTCAAATGCACGACAGGGGGGGCTATTCTTTACATGTTTAGTCTTACTTAAAGGCACGTCACTGTTGTTGGTACCCATCAGCGCCCCTCTCTGGGGAACCAGTCAAATGCACGACAGGGGTGGCTATCTTTACATGTTTAGTCTTACTGAAATGCACGTCACTGTTGTTGGTACCCATCAGCGCCCCTCTCCGGAGAACCAGTAAAATACACGACAGGGGCGGCTATTCTTTACATGTTTAGTCTTACTGAATGGCGCGTCACTGTTGTTGTACACATCAGCACCCCTCTCCGAGGAACCAGTCAAATGCACAACAGGGGCGGCTATTCTTTACATGTTTAGTCTTACTTAAAGGCACGTCACTGTTGTTGGTACCCATCAGCGGCCCTCTCCGAAGAACCAGTCAAATGCACGACAGGGGCGGCTATTCTTTACATGTTTAGTCTTACTTAAAGGCACGTCACGGTTGTTGGTACCCATCAGCGCCCCTCTCCGAAGAACCAGTCAAATGCACGACAGGGGCGGCTATTCTTTACATGTTTAGTCTTACTTAAAGGCACGTCACTGTTGTTGGTACCCATCAGCGCCCCTCTCTGGGGAACCAGTCAAATGCACGACAGGGGTGTCTATCTTTACATGTTTAGTCTTACTTAAAGGCACGTCACTGTTGTTGGTACCCATTAGCGCCCCTCTCCGAAGAGAAAGTCAAATGAACGACAGGGGCGGCTATTCTTTACATGTTTAGTCTTACTTAAAGGCACGTCACTGTTGTTGGTACCCATCAGCCCCCTCTCTGAGGAACCAGTCAAATGCATTACAGGGGTGGCTATCTTTACATGTTTAGTCTTACTTAAAGGCACGTCACTGTTGTTGGTACCCATCAGCGCCCCTCTCCGAAGAGACTGTCAAATGAACGACAGGGGCGGCTATTCTTTACATGTTTAGTCTTACTTAAAGGCACGTCACTGTTGTTGGTACCCATCAGCGCCCCTCTCTGAGGAACCAGTCAAATGCATGACAGGGGTGGCTATCTTTACATGTTTAGTCTTACTTAAAGGCACGTCACTGTTGTTGGTACCCATCAGCGCCCCTCTCCGAAGAGACTGTCAAATGAACGACAGGGGCGGCTATTCTTTACATGTTTAGTCTTACTTAAAGGCACGTCACGGTTGTTGGTACCCATCAGTGCCCCTCTCCGAAGAACCAGTCAAATGCACGACAGGGGCGGCTATTCTTTACATGTTTAGTCTTACTTAAAGGCATGTCACTGTTGTTGGTACCCATCAGCGCCCCTCTCTGAGGAACCAGTCAAATGCATGACAGGGGTGGCTATCTTTACATGTTTAGTCTTACTTAAAGGCACGTCACGGTTGTTGGTACCCATCAGCGCCCCTCTCGGAAGAACCAGTCAAATGCACGACAGGGGCGGCTATTCTTTACATGTTTAGTCTTACTGAATGGCGCGGCACTGTTGTTGTACCCATCAGCGCCCCTCTCCGAGGAACCAGTCAAATGCACAACAGGGGTGGCTATTCTTTACATGTTTAGTCTTACTTAAAGGCACGTCACTGTTGTTGGTACCCATCAGCGCCCCTCTCCGAAGAACCAGTCAAATGCACGACAGGGGCGGCTATTCTTTACATGTTTAGTCTTACTTAAAGGCACGTCACTGTTGTTGGTACCCATCAGCGGCCCTCTCCGAAGAACCAGTCAAATGCACGACAGGGGCGGCTATTCTTTACATGTTTAGTCTTACTTAAAGGCACGTCACGGTTGTTGGTACCCATCAGCGCCCCTCCGAAGAACCAGTCAAATGCACGACAGGGGCGGCTATTCTTTACATGTTTAGTCTTACTTAAAGGCACGTCACTGTTGTTGGTACCCATCAGCGCCCCTCTCCGAAGACCCAGTCAAATGCACGACAGGGGCGGCTATTCTTTACATGTTTAGTCTTACTTAAAGGCACGTCACTGTTGTTGGTACCCATAAGCGCCACTCTCGGAAGAACCAGTCAAATGCACGACAGGGGCGGCTATTCTTTACATGTTTAGTCTTACTTAAAGGCACGTCACTGTTGTTGGTACCCATCAGCGCCCCTCTCCGAAGAACCAGTCAAATGTACGACAGGGGCGGCTATTCTTTACATGTTTGGTCTTACTTAAAGGCACGTCACGGTTGTTGGAACCCATCAGTGCCCCTCTCCGAAGAACCAGTCAAATGCACGACAGGGGCGGCTATTCTTTACATGTTTAGTCTTACTTAAAGGCATGTCACTGTTGTTGGTACCCATCAGCGCCCCTCTCTGAGGAACCAGTCAAATGCATGACAGGGGTGGCTATCTTTACAAGTTTAGTCTTACTTAAAGGCACGTCACGGTTGTTGGTACCCATCAGCGCCCCTCTCGGAAGAACCAGTCAAATGCACGACAGGGGCGGCTATTCTTTACATGTTTAGTCTTACTGAATGGCGCGGCACTGTTGTTGTACCCATCAGCGCCCCTCTCCGAGGAACCAGTCAAATGCACAACAGGGGCGGCTATTCTTTACATGTTTAGTCTTACTTAAAGGCACGTCACTGTTGTTGGTAAACATCAGCGCCCCTCTCCGAAGAACCAGTCAAATGCACGACAGGGGCGGCTATTCTTTACATGTTTAGTCTTACTTAAAGGCACGTCACTGTTGTTGGTACCCATCAGCGGCCCTCTCCGAAGAACCAGTCAAATGCACGACAGGGGCGGCTATTCTTTACATGTTTAGTCTTACTTAAAGGCACGTCACGGTTGTTGGTACCCATCAGCGCCCCTCTCCGAAGAACCAGTCAAATGCACGACAGGGGCGGCTATTCTTTACATGTTTAGTCTTACTTAAAGGCACGTCACTGCTGTTGGTACCCATCAGCGCCCCTCTCCGAAGACCCAGTCAAATGCACGACAGGGGCGGCTATTCTTTACATGTTTAGTCTTACTTAAAGGCACGTCACTGTTGTTGGTACCCATAAGCGCCCCTCTCGGAAGAACCAGTCAAATGCACAACAGGGGCGGCTATTCTTTACATGTTTAGTCTTACTTAAAGGCACGTCACTGTTGTTGGTACCCATCAGCGCCCCTCTCCGAAGAACCAGTCAAATGTACGACAGGGGCGGCTATTCTTTACATGTTTAGTCTTACTTAAAGGCACGTCACTGTTGTTGGTACCCATCAGCGGCCCTCTCCGAACAACCAGTCAAATGCACGACAGGGGCGGCTATTCTTTACATGTTTAGTCTTACTTAAAGGCACGTCACTGTTGTTGGTACCCATCAGCGCCCCTCTCCAAAGAACCAGTCAAATGCACGACAGGGGCGGCTATTCTTTACATGTTTAGTCTTACTTAAGGGCACGTCACTGTTGTTGGTACCCATAAGCGCCCCTCTCGGAAGAACCAGTCAAATGCACGACAGGGGCGGCTATTCTTTACATGTTTAGTCTTACTTAAAGGCACGTCACTGTTGTTGGTACCCATCAGCGCCCCTCTCCGAAGAACCAGTCAAATGCACGACAGGGGCGGTTATTCTTTACATGTTTAGTCTTACTTAAAGGCACGTCACGGTTGTTGGTACCCATCAGCGCCCCTCTCCGAAGAACCAGTCAAATGCACAACAGGGGCGGCTATTCTTTACATGTTTAGTCTTACTTAAAGGCACGTCACTGTTGTTGGTACCCATCAGCGCCCCTCTCCGAAGAACCAGTCAAATGCACGACAGGGGCGCCTATTCTTTACATGTTTAGTCTTACTTAAAGGCACGTCACTGTTGTTGGTACCCATCAGCGCCCCTCTCCAAAGAACCAGTCAAATGCACGACAGGGGCGGCTATTCTTTACATGTTTAGTCTTACTTAAAGGCACGTCACTGTTGTTGGTACCCATAAGCGCCCCTCTCGGAAGAACCAGTCAAATGCACGACAGGGGCGGCTATTCTTTACATGTTTAGTCTTACTTAAAGGCACGTCACGGTTGTTGGTACCCATCAGCGCCCCTCTCCGAAGAACCAGTCAAATGCACGACAGGGGCGGCTATTCTTTACATGTTTAGTCTTACTTAAAGGCACGTCACTGTTGTTGGTACCCATAAGCGCCCCTCTCGGAAGAACCAGTCAAATGCACGACAGGGGCGGCTAATCTTTACATGTTTAGTCTTACTTAAAGGCACGTCACTGTTGTTGGTACCCATCAGCGCCCCTCTCCGAAGAACCAGTCAAATGCACGACAGGGGCGGCTATTCTTTACATGTTTAGTCTTACTTAAAGGCACGTCACGGTTGTTGGTACCCATCAGCGCCCCTCTCCGAAGAACCAGTCAAATGTACGACAGGGGCGGCTATTCTTTACATGTTTAGTCTTACTTAAAGGCACGTCACTGTTGTTGGTACCCATCAGCGGCCCTCTCCGAAGAACCAGTCAAATGCACGACAGGGGCGCCTATTCTTTACATGTTTAGTCTTACTTAAAGGCATGTCACTGTTGTTGGTACCCATCACCGCCCCTCTCCAAAGAACCAGTCAAATGCACGACAGGGGCGGCTATTCTTTACATGTTTAGTCTTACTTAAAGGCACGTCACTGTTGTTGGTACCCATAAGCGCCCCTCTCGGAAGAACCAGTCAAATGCACGACAGGGGCGGCTATTCTTTACATGTTTAGTCTTACTTAAAGGCACGTCACTGTTGTTGGTACCCATCAGCGCCCCTCACCGAAGAACCAGTCAAATGCACGACAGGGGCGGCTATTCTTTACATGTTTAGTCTTACTTAAAGGCACGTCACGGTTGTTGGTACCCATCAGCGCCCCTCTCTGAAGAACCAGTCAAATGCACGACAGGGGCGGCTATTCTTTACATGTTTAGTCTTACTTAAAGGCACGTCACTGTTGTTGGTACCCATCAGCGCCCCTCTCCGAAGACCCAATCAAATGCACGACAGGGGCGGCTATTCTTTACAAGTTTAGTCTTACTTAAAGGCACGTCACTGTTGTTGGTACCCATAAGCGCCCCTCTCGGAAGAACCAGTCAAATGCACGACAGGGGCGGCTATTCTTTACATGTTTAGTCTTACTTAAAGGCACGTCACTGTTGTTGGTACCCATCAGCGCCCCTCTCCGAAGAACCAGTCAAATGCACGACAGGGGCGGCTATTCTTTACATGTTTAGTCTTACTTACAGGCACATCACTGTTGTTGGTACCCATCAGCGGCCCTCTCCGAAGAACCAGTCAAATGCACGACAGGGGCGGCTATTCTTTACATGTTTAGTCTTACTTAAAGGCACGTCACTGTTGTTGGTACCCATCAGCGGTCCTCTCCGAAGAACCAGTCAAATGCACGACAGGGGCGGCTATTCTTTACATGTTTAGTCTTACTTAAAGGCACGTCACTGTTGTTGGTACCCATCAGCGCCCCTCTCTGGGGAACCAGTCAAATGCACGACAGGGGTGTCTATCTTTACATGTTTAGTCTTACTTAAAGGCACGTCACTGTTGTTGGTACCCATCAGCGGCCCTCTCCGAAGAACCAGTCAAATGCACGACAGGGGCGGCTATTCTTTACATGTTTAGTCTTACTTAAAGGCACGTCACTGTTGTTGGTACCCATCAGCGGACCTCTCCGAAGAACCAGTCAAATGCACGACTGGGGCAGCTATTCTTTACATGTTTAGTCTTCCTTAAAGGCACGTCACGGTTGTTGGTACCCATCAGCGCCCCTCTCCGAAGAACCAGTCAAATGCACGACAGGGGCGGCTATTCTTTACATGTTTAGTCTTACTTAAAGGCACGTCACTGTTGTTGGTACCCATCAGCGCCCCTCTCTGGGGAACCAGTCAAATGCACGACAGGGGTGTCTATCTTTATATGTTTAGTCTTACTTAAAGGCACGTCACTGTTGTTGGTACCCATTAGCGCCCCTCTCCGAAGAGAAAGTCAAATGAACGACAGATGCGGCTATTCTTTACATGTTTAGTCTTACTTAAAGGCACGTCACTGTTGTTGGTACCCATCAGCGCCCCTCTCTGAGGAACCAGTCAAATGCATTACAGGGGTGGCTATCTTTACATGTTTAGTCTTACTTAAAGGCACGTCACTGTTGTTGGTACCCATCAGCGCCCCTCTCCGAAGAGACTGTCAAATGAACGACAGGGGCGGCTATTCTTTACATGTTTAGTCTTACTTAAAGGCACGTCACTGTTGTTGGTACCCATCAGCGCCCCTCTCTGAGGAACCAGTCAAATGCATGACAGGGGTGGCTATCTTTACATGTTTAGTCTTACTTAAAGGCACGTCACTGTTGTTGGTACCCATCAGCACCCCTCTCCGAAGAGACTGTCAAATGAACGACAGGGGCGGCTATTCTTTACATGTTTAGTCTTACTTAAGGGCACGTCACTGTTGTTGGTACCCATCAGCGCCCCTCTCGGAAGAACCAGTCAAATGCACGACAGGGGCGGCTATTCTTTACATGTTTAGTCTTACTTAAAGGCACGTCACTGTTGTTGGTACCCATCAGCGCCCCTCTCTGAGGAACCAGTCAAATGCACGACAGGGGTGGCTATCTTTACATGTTTAGTCTTACTTAAAGTCACGACACTTTTGTTGGTACCCATCAGCGCCCCTCTCCGAAGAGAAAGTCAAATGAACGACAGGGGCGGCTATTCTTTACATGTTTAGTCTTACTTAAAGGCACGTCACTGTTGTTGGTACCCATCAGCGCCCCTCTCGGAAGAATCAGTCAAATGCACGACAGGGGCGGCTATTCTTTACATGTTTAGTCTTACTTAAAGGCACGTCACTGTTGTTGGTACCCATCAGCGCCCCTCTCAGAAGAACCAGTCAAATGCACGACAGGGGCGGCTATTCTTTACATGTTTAGTCTTACTTAAGGGCACGTCACTGGTGTTGGTACCCATCAGCGCCCCTCTCGGAAGAACCAGTCAAATGCACGACAGGGGCGGCTATTCTTTACATGTTTAGTCTTACTTAAAGGCACGTCACTGTTGTTGGTACCCATCAGCGCCCCTCTCCGAAGAACCAGTCAAATGCACGACAGGGGCGGCTATTCTTTACATGTTTAGTCTTACTTAAGGGCACGTCACTGTTGTTGGTACCCATCAGCGCCCCTCTCGGAAGAACCAGTCAAATGCACGACAGGGGCGGCTATTCTTTACATGTTTAGTCTTACTTAAAGGCACGTCACTGTTGTTGGTACCCATCAGCGCCCCTTTCTGAGGAACCAGTCAAATGCACGACAGGGGTGGCTATCTTTACATGTTTAGTCTTACTTAAAGTCACGTCACTTTTGTTGGTACCCATCAGCGCCCCTCTCCGAAGAGAAAGTCAAATGAACGACAGGGGCGGCTATTCTTTACATGTTTAGTCTTACTTAAAGGCACGTCACTGTTGTTGGTACCCATCAGCGCCCCTCTCGGAAGAACCAGTCAAATGCACGACAGGGGCGGCTATTCTTTACATGTTTAGTCTTACTTAAAGGCACGTCACTGTTGTTGGTACCCATCAGCGCCCCTCTCAGAAGAACCAGTCAAATGCGCGACAGGGGCGGCTATTCTTTACATGTTTAGTCTTACTTAAAGGCACGTCACTGTTGTTGGTACCCATCAGTGCCCCTCTCGGAAGAACCAGTCAAATGCACGACAGGGGGGGCTATTCTTTACATGTTTAGTCTTACTTAAAGGCACGTCACTGTTGTTGGTACCCATCAGCGCCCCTCTCTGGGGAACCAGTCAAATGCACGACAGGGGTGGCTATGTTTACATGTTTAGTCTTACTGAAATGCACGTCACTGTTGTTGGTACCCATCAGCGCCCCTCTCTGAGGAACCAGTCAAATGCACGACAGGGGTGGCTATCTTTACATGTTTAGTCTTACTTAAAGTCACGTCACTTTTGTTGGTACCCATCAGCGCCCCTCTCCGAAGAGAAAGTCAAATGAACGACAGGGGCGGCTATTCTTTACATGTTTAGTCTTACTTAAAGGCACGTCACTGTTGTTGGTACCCATCAGCGCCCCTCTCGGAAGAACCAGTCAAATGCACGACAGGGGCGGCTATTCTTTACATGTTTAGTCTTACTTAAAGGCACGTCACTGTTGTTGGTACCCATCAGCGCCCCTCTCAGAAGAACCAGTCAAATGCACGACAGGGGCGGCTATTCTTTACATGTTTAGTCTTACTTAAAGGCACGTCACTGTTGTTGGTACCCATCAGTGCCCCTCTCGGAAGAACCAGTCAAATGCACGACAGGGGGGGCTATTCTTTACATGTTTAGTCTTACTTAAAGGCACGTCACTGTTGTTGGTACCCATCAGCGCCCCTCTCGGAAGAACCAGTCAAATGCACGACAGGGGCGGCTATTCTTTACATGTTTAGTCTTACTTAAAGGCACGTCACTGTTGTTGGTACCCATCAGCGCCCCTCTCTGAGGAACCAGTCAAATGCACGACAGGGGTGGCTATCTTTACATGTTTAGTCTTACTTAAAGTCACGTCACTTTTGTTGGTACCCATCAGCGCCCCTCTCCGAAGAGAAAGTCAAATGAACGACAGGGGCGGCTATTCTTTACATGTTTAGTCTTACTTAAAGGCACGTCACTGTTGTTGGTACCCATCAGCGCCCCTCTCGGAAGAACCAGTCAAATGGACGACAGGGGCGGCTATTCTTTACATGTTTAGTCTTACTTAAAGGCACGTCACTGTAGTTGGTACCCATCAGCGCCCCTCTCAGAAGAACCAGTCAAATGCACGACAGGGGCGGCTATTCTTTACATGTTTAGTCTTACTTAAGGGCACGTCACTGTTGTTGGTACCCATCAGCGCCCCTCTCCGAAGAACCAGTCAAATGCACGACAGGGGCGGCTATTCTTTACATGTTTAGTCTTACTTAAAGGCACGTCACTGTTGTTGGTACCCATCAGCGTTCCTCTCCGAAGAACCAGTCAAATGCACGACAGGGGCGGCTATTCTTTACATGTTTAGTCTTACTTAAGGGCACGTCACTGTTGTTGGTACCCATCAGCGCCCCTCTCGGAAGAACCAGTCAAATGCACGACAGGGGCGGCTATTCTTTACATGTTTAGTCTTACTTAAAGGCACGTCACTGTTGTTGGTACCCATCAGCGCCCCTCTCTGAGGAACCAGTCAAATGCACGACAGGGGTGGCTATCTTTACATGTTTAGTCTTACTTAAAGTCACGTCACTTTTGTTGGTACCCATCAGCGCCCCTCTCCGAAGAGAAAGTCAAATGAACGACAGGGGCGGCTATTCTTTACATGTTTAGTCTTACTTAAAGGCACGTCACTGTTGTTGGTACCCATCAGCGGCCCTCTCCGAAGAACCAGTCAAATGCACGACAGGGGCGGCTATTCTTTACATGTTTAGTCTTACTTAAAGGCACGTCACTGTTGTTGGTACCCATCAGCGCCCCTCTCAGAAGAACCAGTCAAATGCACGACAGGGGCGGCTATTCTTTACATGTTTAGTCTTACTTAAAGGCACGTCACTGTTGTTGGTACCCATCAGTGCCCCTCTCGGAAGAACCAGTCAAATGCACGACAGGGGGGGCTATTCTTTACATGTTTAGTCTTACTTAAAGGCACGTCACTGTTGTTGGTACCCATCAGCGCCCCTCTCTGGGGAACCAGTCAAATGCACGACAGGGGTGGCTATCTTTACATGTTTAGTCTTACTGAAATGCACGTCACTGTTGTTGGTACCCATCAGTGCCCCTCTCCGGAGAACCAGTAAAATACACGACAGGGGCGGCTATTCTTTACATGTTTAGTCTTACTGAATGGCGCGTCACTGTTGTTGTACCCATCAGCACCCCTCTCCGAGGAACCAGTCAAATGCACAACAGGGGTGGCTATTCTTTACATGTTTAGTCTTACTTAAAGGCACGTCACGGTTGTTGGTACCCATCAGCGGCCCTCTCCGAAGAACCAGTCAAATGCACGACAGGGGCGGCTATTCTTTACATGTTTAGTCTTACTTAAAGGCACGTCACGGTTGTTGGTACCCATCAGCGCCCCTCTCCGAAGAACCAGTCAAATGCACGACAGGGGCGGCTATTCTTTACATGTTTAGTCTTACTTAAAGGCACGTCACTGTTGTTGGTACCCATCAGCGCCCCTCTCTGGGGAACCAGTCAAATGCACGACAGGGGTGTCTATCTTTACATGTTTAGTCGTACTGAAAGGCACGTCACTGTTGTTGGTACCCATTAGCGCCCCTCTCCGAAGAGAAAGTCAAATGAACGACAGGGGCGGCTATTCTTTACATGTTTAGTCTTACTTAAAGGCACGTCACTGTTGTTGGTACCCATCAGCCCCCTCTCTGAGGAACCAGTCAAATGCATTACAGGGGTGGCTATCTTTACATGTTTAGTCTTACTTAAAGGCACGTCACTGTTGTTGGTACCCATCAGCGCCCCTCTCCGAAGAGACTGTCAAATGAACGACAGGGGCGGCTATTCTTTACATGTTTAGTCTTACTTAAAGGCACGTCACTGTTGTTGGTACCCATCAGCGCCCCTCTCTGAGGAACCAGTCAAATGCATGACAGGGGTTGCTATCTTTACATGTTTAGTCTTACTTAAAGGCACGTCACTGTTGTTGGTACCCATCAGCGCCCCTCTCCGAAGAGACTGTCAAATGAACGACAGGGGCGGCTATTCTTTACATGTTTAGTCTTACTTAAAGGCACGTCACGGTTGTTGGTACCCATCAGTGCCCCTCTCCGAAGAACCAGTCAAATGCACGACAGGGGCGGCTATTCTTTACATGTTTAGTCTTACTTAAAGGCGTGTCACTGTTGTTGGTACCCATCAGCGCCCCTCTCTGAGGAACCAGTCAAATGCATGACAGGGGTGGCTATCTTTACATGTTTAGTCTTACTTAAAGGCACGTCACGGTTGTTGGTACCCATCATCGCCCCTCTCGGAAGAACCAGTCAAATGCACGACAGGGGCGGCTATTCTTTACATGTTTAGTCTTACTGAATGGCGCGGCACTGTTGTTGTACCCATCAGCGCCCCTCTCCGAGGAACCAGTCAAATGCACAACAGGGGCGGCTATTCTTTACATGTTTAGTCTTACTTAAAGGCACGTCACTGTTGTTGGTACCCATCAGCGCCCCTCTCCGAAGAACCAGTCAAATGCACGACAGGGGCGGCTATTCTTTACATGTTTAGTCTTACTTAAAGGCACGTCACTGTTGTTGGTACCCATCAGCGGCCCTCTCCGAAGAACCAGTCAAATGCACGACAGGGGCGGCTATTCTTTACATGTTTAGTCTTACTTAAAGGCACGTCACGGTTGTTGGTACCCATCAGCGCCCCTCCGAAGAACCAGTCAAATGCACGACAGGGGCGGCTATTCTTTACATGTTTAGTCTTACTTAAAGGCACGTCACTGTTGTTGGTACCCATCAGCGCCCCTCTCCGAAGACCCAGTCAAATGCACGACAGGGGCGGCTATTCTTTACATGTTTAGTCTTACTTAAAGGCACGTCACTGTTGTTGGTACCCATAAGCGCCCCTCTCGGAAGAACCAGTCAAATGCACGACAGGGGCGGCTATTCTTTACATGTTTAGTCTTACTTAAAGGCACGTCACTTTTGTTGGTACCCATCAGCGCCCCTCTCCGAAGAACCAGTCAAATGTACGACAGGGGCGGCTATTCTTTACATGTTTGGTCTTACTTAAAGGCACGTCACGGTTGTTGGTAACCATCAGTGCCCCTCTCCGAAGAACCAGTCAAATGCACGACAGGGGCGGCTATTCTTTACATGTTTAGTCTTACTTAAAGGCATGTCACTGTTGTTGGTACCCATCAGCGCCCCTCTCTGAGGAACCAGTCAAATGCATGACAGGGGTGGCTATCTTTACATGTTTAGTCTTACTTAAAGGCAAGTCACCGTTGTTGGTACCCATCAGCGCCCCTCTCGGAAGAACCAGTCAAATGCACGACAGGGGCGGCTATTCTTTACATGTTTAGTCTTACTGAATGGCGCGGCACTGTTGTTGTACCCATCAGCGCCCCTCTCCGAGGAACCAGTCAAATGCACAACAGGGGCGGCTATTCTTTACATGTTTAGTCTTACTTAAAGGCACGTCACTGTTGTTGGTACCCATCAGCGCCCCTCTCCGAAGAACCAGTCAAATGCACGACAGGGGCGGCTATTCTTTACATGTTTAGTCTTACTTAAAGGCACGTCACTGTTGTTGGTACCCATCAGCGGCCCTCTCCGAAGAACCAGTCAAATGCACGACAGGGGCGCCTATTCTTTACATGTTTAGTCTTACTTAAAGGCACGTCACGGTTGTTGGTACCCATCAGCGCCCCTCTCCGAAGAACCAGTCAAATGCACGACAAGGGGCGGCTATTCTTTACATGTTTAGTCTTACTTAAAGGCACGTCACTGTTGTTGGTACCCATCAGCGCCCCTCTCCGAAGACCCAGTCAAATGCACGACAGGGGCGGCTATTCTTTACATGTTTAGTCTTACTTAAAGGCACGTCACTGTTGTTGGTACCCATAAGCGCCCCTCTCGGAAGAACCAGTCAAATGCACGACAGGGGCGGCTATTCTTTACATGTTTAGTCTTACTTAAAGGCACGTCACTGTTGTTGGTACCCATCAGCGCCCCTCTCCGAAGAACCAGTCAAATGTACGACAGGGGCGGCTATTCTTTACATGTTTAGTCTTACTTAAAGGCACGTCACTGTTGTTGGTACCCATCAGCGGCCCTCTCCGAAGAACCAGTCAAATGCACGACAGGGGCGCCTATTCTTTACATGTTTAGACTTACTTAAAGGCACGTCACTGTTGTTGGTACCCATCAGCGCCCCTCTCCAAAGAACCAGTCAAATGCACGACAGGGGCGGCTATTCTTTACATGTTTAGTCTTACTTAAGGGCACGTCACTGTTGTTGGTACCCATAAGCGCCCCTCTCGGAAGAACCAGTCAAATGCACGACAGGGGCGGCTATTCTTTACATGTTTAGTCTTACTTAAAGGCACGTCACTGTTGTTGGTACCCATCAGCGCCCCTCTCCGAAGAACCAGTCAAATGCACGACAGGGGCGGTTATTCTTTACATGTTTAGTCTTACTTAAAGGCACGTCACGGTTGTTGGTACCCATCAGCGCCCCTCTCCGAAGAACCAGTCAAATGCACGACAGGGGCGGCTATTCTTTACATGTTTAGTCTTACTTAAAGGCACGTCACTGTTGTTGGTACCCATCAGCGCCCCTCTCCGAAGAACCAGTCAAATGCACGACAGGGGCGCCTATTCTTTACATGTTTAGTCTTACTTAAAGGCACGTCACTGTTGTTGGTACCCATCAGCGCCCCTCTCCAAAGAACCAGTCAAATGCACGACAGGGGCGGCTATTCTTTACATGTTTAGTCTTACTTAAAGGCACGTCACTGTTGTTGGTACCCATAAGCGCCCCTCTCGGAAGAACCAGTCAAATGCACGACAGGGGCGGCAATTCTTTACATGTTTAGTCTTACTTAAAGGCACGTCACGGTTGTTGGTACCCATCAGCGCCCCTCTCCGAAGAACCAGTCAAATGCACGACAGGGGCGGCTATTCTTTACATGTTTAGTCTTACTTAAAGGCACGTCACTGTTGTTGGTACCCATAAGCGCCCCTCTCGGAAGAACCAGTCAAATGCACGACAGGGGCGGCTATTCTTTACATGTTTAGTCTTACTTAAAGGCACGTCACTGTTGTTGGTACCCATCAGCGCCCCTCTCCGAAGAACCAGTCAAATGCACGACAGGGGCGGCTATTCTTTACATGTTTAGTCTTACTTAAAGGCACGTCACTGTTGTTGGTACCCATCAGCGGCCCTCTCCGAACAACCAGTCAAATGCACGACAGGGGCGGCTATTCTTTACATGTTTAGTCTTACTTAAAGGCACGTCACGGTTGTTGGTACCCATCAGCGCCCCTCTCCGAAGAACCAGTCAAATGTACAACAGGGGCGGCTATTCTTTACATGTTTAGTCTTACTTAAAGGCACGTCACTGTTGTTGGTACCTATCAGCGGCCCTCTCCGAAGAACCAGTCAAATGCACGACAGGGGCGCCTATTCTTTACATGTTTAGTCTTACTTAAAGGCACGTCACTGTTGTTGGTACCCATCACCGCCCCTCTCCAAAGAACCAGTCAAATGCACGACAGGGGCGGCTATTCTTTACATGTTTAGTCTTACTTAAAGGCACGTCACTGTTGTTGGTACCCATAAGCGCCCCTCTCGGAAGAACCAGTCAAATGCACGACAGGGGCGGCTATTCTTTACATGTTTAGTCTTACTTAAAGGCACGTCACTGTTGTTGGTACCCATCAGCGCCCCTCTCCGAAGAACCAGTCAAATGCACGACAGGGGCGGCTATTCTTTACATGTTTAGTCTTACTTAAAGGCACGTCACGGTTGTTGGTACCCATCAGCGGCCCTCTCCGAAGAACCAGTCAAATGCACGACAGGGGCGGCTATTCTTTACATGTTTAGTCTTACTTAAAGGCACGTCACTGTTGTTGGTACCCATCAGCGCCCCTCTCCGAAGACCCAGTCAAATGCACGACAGGGGCGGCTATTCTTTACAAGTTTAGTCTTACTTAAAGGCACGTCACTGTTGTTGGTACCCATAAGCGCCCCTCTCGGAAGAACCGGTCAAATGCACGACAGGGGCGGCTATTCTTTACATGTTTAGTCTTACTTAAAGGCACGTCACTGTTGTTGGTACCCATCAGCGCCCCTCTCCGAAGACCCAGTCAAATGCACGACAGGGGCGGCTATTCTTTACATGTTTAGTCTTACTTAAAGGCACATCACTGTTGTTGGTACCCATCAGCGGCCCTCTCCGAAGAACCAGTCAAATGCACGACAGGGGCGGCTATTCTTTACATGTTTAGTCTTACTTAAAGGCACGTCTCTGTTGTTGGTACCCATCAGCGGTCCTCTCCGAAGAACCAGTCAAATGCACGACAGGGGCGGCTATTCTTTACATGTTTAGTCTTACTTAAAGGCACGTCACTGTTGTTGGTACCCATCAGCGCCCCTCTCTGGGGAACCAGTCAAATGCACGACAGGGGTGTCTATCTTTACATGTTTAGTCTTACTTAAAGGCACGTCACTGTTGTTGGTACCCATCAGCGGCCCTCTCCGAAGAACCAGTCAAATGCACGACAGGGGCGGCTATTCTTTACATGTTTAGTCTTACTTAAAGGCACGTCACTGTTGTTGGTACCCATCAGCGGCCCTCTCCGAAGAACCAGTCAAATGCACGACAGGGGCAGCTATTCTTTACATGTTTAGTCTTCCTTAAAGGCACGTCACGGTTGTTGGTACCCATCAGCGCCCCTCTCCGAAGAACCAGTCAAATGCACGACAGGGGCGGCTATTCTTTACATGTTTTGTCTTACTTAAAGGCACGTCACTGTTGTTGGTACCCATCAGCGCCCCTCTCTGGGGAACCAGTCAAATGCACGACAGGGGTGTCTATCTTTACATGTTTAGTCTTACTTAAAGGCACGTCACTGTTGTTGGTACCCATTAGCGCCCCTCTCCGAAGAGAAAGTCAAATGAATGACAGATGCGGCTATTCTTTACATGTTTAGTCTTACTTAAAGGCACGTCACTGTTGTTGGTACCCATCAGCGCCCCTCTCTGAGGAACCAGTCAAATGCATTACAGGGGTGGCTATCTTTACATGTTTAGTCTTACTTAAAGGCACGTCACTGTTGTTGGTACCCATCAGCGCCCCTCTCCGAAGAGACTGTCAAATGAGCGACAGGGGCGGCTATTCTTTACATGTTTAGTCTTACTTAAAGGCACGTCACTGTTGATGGTACCCATCAGCGCCCCTCTCTGAGGAACCAGTCAAATGCATGACAGGGGTGGCTATCTTTACATGTTTAGTCTTACTTAAAGGCACGTCACTGTTGTTGGTACCCATCAGCGCCCCTCTCCGAAGAGACTGTCAAATGAACGACAGGGGCGGCTATTCTTTACATGTTTAGTCTTACTTAAAGGCACGTCACGGTTGTTGGTACCCATCAGCGCCCCTCTCCGAAGAACCAGTCAAATGCACGACAGGGGCGGCTATTCTTTACATGTTTAGTCTTACTTAAAGGCACGTCACTGTTGTTGGTACCCATCAGTGCCCCTCTCCGAAGAACCAGTAAAATACACGACAGGGGCGGCTATTCTTTACATGTTTAGTCTTACTGAATGGCGCGTCACTGTTGTTGTACCCATCAGCGCCCCTCTCCGAGGAACCAGTCAAATGCACGACAGGGGCGGCTATTCTTTACATGTTTAGTCTTACTTAAAGGCACGTCACTGTTGTTGGTACCCATCAGCGCCCCTCTCCGAAGAACCAGTCAAATGCACGACAGGGGCGGCTATTCTTTACATGTTTAGTCTCACTTAAAGGCACGTCACTGTTGTTGGTACCCATAAGCGCCCCTCTCGGAAGAACCAGTCAAATGCACGACAGGGGCGGCTATTCTTTACATGTTTAGTCTTACTTAAAGGCACGTCACTGTTGTTGGTACCCATCAGCGGCCCTCTCCGAAGAACCAGTCAAATGCACGACAGGGGCGGCTATTCTTTACATGTTTAGTCTTACTTAAAGGCACGTCACTGTTGTTGGTACCCATCAGTGCCCCTCTCCAAGGAACCAGTCAAATGCACGACAGGGGCGGCTATTCTTTACATGTTTAGTCTTACTTAAAGGCACGTCACGGTTGTTGGTACCCATCAGCGCCCCTCTCCGAAGACCCAGTCAAATGCACGACAGGGGCGGCTATTCTTTACATGTTTAGTCTTACTTAAAGGCACGTCACTGTTGTTGGTACCCATCAGTGCCTCCCTCCGAAGATGTAGCCAAATGCACGACAGAGGCGGTTATTCTTTACATGTTTAGATTTGTCTTATTATCAGGACGGGCATATAATGGAATATTGAAAATGAAATCTCTGTTTTAACCTCAAATCAGTATCTGTGACAGTGGCTGTTAGTGTAACTGGTCTTTGATATCCTGGATGCTAGAAATGGGACGGGATTGATGTCTGAACAGATCCCATGCAAATTCTATTGGGGGCAGATCTGGGGCCTTGCCACCCACGAGAGTACCTCAAGATAATGCAGACAGTTCACAGAGACAGGTGCCATGTGTGGACAAGCATTGTCTTGTTGAAAAATGACACCACGATACTGCGGCATCAGAGGTAATACACAAGGACCGTGAATGTATGTGACGTATCGCTGTGCTGTGACCTGAAGTCATAGGTGATTGCTACGCACATATATGACACGAGCAATAACACCGCTGTGCCTCCCCAAAGCACTGGAACAATAGGATGTCTCCCACAGCACTGATATACGTGCCGATGGTTGCGATCTGGGGTGCTGACGAGCAGCGAGTGGTTCATCGCTGAACACAATGCGACGCTATGCGTCAGCAGTCTATGCTTCCAGCTCTAGGCACCGCTCCAAACACAGTTGATTGTTCTAACAGCTTTCGGCTGTACAGCCAGGCCCCGTCTACATTCTGCCACGATATTTCAGCCCAAAGACGTCCGGCCGGCTTCAGGTGAGTAGACAACTACTGAAGATCACAGGTGCATTTACTGTATTTATGCTGAATCTGGCGCATGCGAAATGTGCAGGCGTCCTTCGGCGCATGCGCGGTACACCTGAGTGGTGTGTGCTCCCCTCGGTGGTGGAAGTGAGAGATGATCTAACCGTTAAGTATGGAATGACCCCGTCGATTCCGCTGTGAATGGATAATGTTAATTATAGGATTCAGATTTTTATCCACTTGAAACCCGTTATCACTATTTATAAGATTATCGGCGAGGCGTATTTCCGCCGATGCAGAAACTGGAAACTGGAGTAAAATTTTTGTTCTGTTGTATTCCACTGAGTGTACCGTGGAAACACAGTGTTCTGCTACTGCTGGTTTTTAACTGTCGCCGAACACGAGTCTACATTTCGTGTTCTGTACGACGCTCCTGGACAGTTCGCGTCGTCTGGCCTGCATATGCACCACCACAACCACAGTGAATATTTGTAAACGCCCGCATTTTTCTGTTGTAAGTCATCTTCAACGGATCCAACGAGTTACAAGCTCTTCGCTGGTGGGCGGAAATCAAACTTGATTTTACTTTTCCTAAACAATGTGCGTATTTTAGAAGAAACATTCCTGGCATGCGTAAGATACGCAGTTGATTTATAATCTTATCAATGGCCTTAGTACGTTGCATCTTGTTATTGTAGCTGTGCATGGCCTTCCTTATTTGGCGCAGAGTGCAGCCATTCTCTCTAGAAACCCACACACACATATATATCCATACATTCGGCGTCTAGCTGGCATCACCTCGCACAAGCTGCCAGTGTTGTTAGAACGCACATAATACTGTGACGTATGTGCTGTGATGGAAGATGGTGTGGGTAGTAGGTGTTATTTGCTGTACGATGAGGGCTCTTTCAAAATCTGATATTTTGGAGGAGTCAGGTCACGAAAAGGACGTCTTCAGCGGTAGGTCGAGGACACAGGGATGACTCTGAGCGCTATGGGACTCAACTGCTGTGGTCATCAGTCCCCTAGAACTTAGAACTACTTAAACCTAACTAATCTAAGGACATCACACACATCCATGCCCGAGGCAGGATTCGAACCTGCGACCGTAGCAGTCGCACGGTTCCGGACTGCGCGCCTAGAACCGCGAGACCACCGCGGCCGGCAGGACACAGGGAGTTTGTCTGTAGCGGCACATCAACAGTGCATATAGAGACGGTGTGTTCAGTATTTTGGGAGGGGGTCTGGATTTGTACTTGTGAGAGTAGCTAGGGTGAGTTTGGTCGCAGGTATTGCAGGTAGGTGGGGCATTATTTGCGAGGCTGCCGTTGCTCGCAGTGAGGCCAGGTTGGTGGGTTTTTGCACTTTTTGGTCATGTGGTCATTGACATCGATAGGCTTGTGCATCTGTTCTAGATGCTCCGACAGGATGTTCCCAGCGGTAAGTGAAGGCCCCATTTCTTTATAAATTTGTCTATGGCGTCGGAGGGTTCTGAAACACTCTACTAAATAGAGAGGTCCATGCTCACTACTTATGCGTAGCACCCTGCAGAAATATTAGATCTATAGGTGTTCTTCTGGCGTTTTTTTTCGAAATTGGAGGCTTTATTATGAGAAAGTTACTAAAAATTTACGATTCATAGTATCGACTGTCACTGGCATTACTTTCTCTCATATTTCGGACAGCATGCGAATTGGGTATTTTGAGGAGATCTGTGCACTGATGGAATTTTCCGCTTGCTCGTATGACCGGAAGTGCTTGTGAGATAGGCCGTGTCTCACTGATAGAAAAACGTGGTAGTCAGGGGGAGCAATGTCTGAGGAATACGGCGGACGAGGTAGGACTTACTAGTCTATCGCTGTATTGTGGGCCTTTGTCTTTCAGTGCTCGGCTCAAACGCTTCAACTGCTTTCGATAACGATTTCCTGTGTGTTCGTCATTTTAAGTAGCTTCGATAACTTTATCTCTTCAACCCCCATACTGGTCTAGGACGTCAAAATAATTGTTAAAGCGTTGAAACCATGCTCTGGACAATGTTTCATTAACAGGTGCCTAACCATAGATCTCACCCAGGAGTTTGTGAGCCTCAGCCATATAATTCTTTATGTTAAAACAAAAAATTAAAACTTCCCGCAAATGACGAGTAAGGTGACATATTCAATCTAGAATACGAACAACTTTGTGATACAGTCACAAGTCGACTAACATTTTGATGGCGTTATGTTTAAAAACGCCTAAGGTTATTGCATGATAGCTACGACCTACCAACTGCACCGCCACCTGCTGCTACTGCCATCTGCAGCAAAACGGCGGAAGCAAAGTTGTAGACCTAATAATTCCTAGTGCTGGTTCGATAGACACAATCGGTTAAACGTACGAACACACGAGTTTACTAGAAGGAGAACGTGTTTCCCCCCTCAAGTAATTCGCTAGAATGAAGTTGACAAGTTCTCACTAAGAAAGTAAGAAAAAGTAGCAATAGCTTCCAAAATTGCAATGAATGCGTCACTCGAAGATGTAAGGAGCTTTTGCTGTCTGTTAGAATGGCTACAGCTGTGTAGGATCACGACACCCTGACCGCAGAGGCTTCTCAGGCGGGTATCACACTATCATATTTCTTTGTCAAAGTTGATATGTCAAATATTTAGTCAAAGAAATTTGATGGTGTAGTAGGGAACTTTGTCAAATCTCCCCTGTCGTCAAATAAATATGATCAAATCTAAGGCCTCGCTGTAGATCTGCTAATAAAAGTCGCTTGTCTTCTGTTCACTGCAATGTGAAATTTTACCACTTGGAGCGCTAGCATCGCTGCAGCGTTCTGTCACCAGTAGTGTATTTGTAAACATGGCTGCGAAGTTTAATTCGTGTGTGCTGACAACTACAAAATTAATAGAAATGTACGAAACTGATCAGGCGCTTCACAATATGAGGCACCCTGAATACAAAAATAGAATAAGGAGACTAGAGAGCTACAAAAAATTGCGGACGTCATTAGCCATGACATGCGGCCCGGCCCGGGTGGACGGCTGAAGTCATAAAAAAGAAAATTAATGGCCTCTGCTCAAGCTAATCTCACGAGAGAGCAAAAGTACATATCGACATACTTAATACACACAGACATGGTGGTTCATTGATCGTGACCGGGCCAAATATCTCACGAAATAAGCATCAAACGAAAAACTACAAAGAACGAAACTGGAACTACAAAGAACGAAACTTGTCTAGCTTGAAGGGGGAAACTAGATGGCGCTATGGTTGGCCCGCTAGATGGCGCTGCCATAGGACAAACGGATATCAACTGCGTTTTTTAAAATAGGAACCCCATTTTTATTACATATTCGTGTAGTACGTAAAGAAATATGAATGTTTTACTTGGACCACTTTTTTCGCTTTGTGATAGATGGCGCTGTAATAGTCACAAACATATGGCTCACAATTTTAGACGAACAGTTGGTAACAGGTAGGTTTTTTAAATTAAAATACAGAACATAGGTACGTTTGAACATTTTATTTCGGTTGTTACAATGTGATACATGTACCTTTGTGAGCTTATCATTTCTGAGAACGCATGCTGTTACAGCGCGATTACCTGTAAATACTACATTAATGCAATAAATGCTCAAAATGATGTCCGTCAACCTCAATGCATTTGGCAATACGTGTAACGACATTCCTCTCAACAGCGAGTAGCTCGCCTTCCACAATGTTCGCACATGCATTGACAATGCGCTGACGCATGTTGTCAGGCGTTGTCGGTGGATCACGATAGCAAATATCCTTGAATTTTCCCCACAGAAAGAAATCCGGGGACGTCAGATCCGGTGAACGTGCGGGCCATGGTATGGTGTTTCGACGACCAAACCACCTGTCATGAAATATGCTATTCAATACCGCTTCAACGACACGCGAGCTGTGTGCCGGAAATCCATCATGTTGGAAGTACATCGCCATTCTGTCATGGAGTGAAACATCTTGTACTAACATTGGTAGAACACTACGTAGGAAATCAGCATACATTGCACCATTTACAACTACATCTAGCACTACATCCATACTCCGCAAGCCACCTGACGGTGTGTGGCGGAGGGTACCTCTAGTATCTCTATCGGTTCTTCCTTCTATTCCAGTCTCGTATTGTTCGTGGAAAGAAGAATTGTCGGTATGCCTCTGTGTGGGCTCTAATCTGTCTGATTTTATCCTCATGGTCTCTTCGCGAGATATACGTAGGAGGGAGAAATGTACTGCTTGACTACTCGGTGAAGGTATGTTCTCAAAACTTCAACAAAAGCTCGTACCGAGCTACTGAGCGTCTCTCCTGCAGAGTCTTCCACTGGAGTTTATCTATCATCTCCGTAATGCTTTCGCGATTACTAAATGATCCTGTAACGAAACGCGCTGCTCTCCGTTGGATCTTCTCTATCTCTTCCATCAACTCTATCTGGTACGGATCCCACACTGCTCAGCAGTATTCAAGCAGTGTGCGAACAAGCATTCTGTAACCTACTTCCTTTGTTTTCGGATTGCATTTCCTTAGGATTCTTCCAATGAATCTCAGTCTGGCATCTGCTTTACCGACGATCAACTTTATATGATTATTCCATTTTAAATCACTGCTAATGCGTACTCCCAGATAATTTATGGAATTAACTGCTTATAGTTGCTGACCTGCTATATTGTAGCTAAATGATAAGGGATCTTTCTTTCTATGTATTCGCAGCACGTTACACTTGTCTACATTGAGATTGAATTGCCATTCCCTGCACCATGCGTCAATTCGCTGCAGATCCTCCTGCCTTTCAGTACAATTTTCCATTGTTACAACCTCTCGATATACCACAGCATCATCAGCAAAAAGCCTCAGTGAACTTCCGATGTCATCCACAAGGTCATTTCTGTATACTGTGAATAGCAACGGTCCTAGACACTCCCCTGCGGCACACCTGAAATCAATCTTACTTTTGAAGACTTCTCTCCATTGAGAATGACATGCTGCGTTCCGTTATCTAAGAACTCTTCAATCCAGTCACACAATTGGTCTGATAGTCCATATGCTCTTACTTTGTTCATTAAACGACTGTGGGGAACTGTATCGAACGCCTTGCGGAAGTCAAGAAACACGGCATCTACCTGGGAACCTGTGTCTATGGCCCTCTGAGTGTCGTGGACGAAGAGCGCGAGCTGGGTTTCTCACAATCGTCCTTTTCGAAACCCATGCTGATTTCTACAGAGTGGACTTCTAGTCTCCAGAAAAGTCATTATAGTCGAACATAATACGTGTTCCAAAATTCTACAACTGATCAACATTAGAGATATAGGTCTATAGTTCTGCACATCTGTTCGACGTCCCTTCTTGAAAACGGGGATGATCTGAGCTCTTTTCCAATCCCTTGGAACGCTACGCTCTTCTAGAGACCTACGGATGTTCCACTTGTCGCAGCCATCGTGCATTTTACGTTGGCCAATAGTGCATATTATGCCGGTTTACGTTACCACTGTTGGTGAATGACGCTATGTCGCTAAATAGAACTCGTGCAAAAAAATCTGTCATCGTCCCGTAATTTCTCTTGTGCCCAGTGGCAGAACTGTACACGACGTTCAAAGTCGTCGCCATGCAATTCCTGGTGCATAGAAATCTGGTACGGAGTGTAATGAATGTTGATGTAGCATTCTCAACACCTATGTTTTTGAGATTCCCGATTCTCGCGCAATTTGTCTACTGCTGATGTACGCATTAGCCGCGACAGCAGCTAAAACACCTACTTGGGCATCATCATTTGTTGCAGGTCGTGGTTGACGTTTCACATGTGGCTGAACACTTCCTGTTTCCTTAAATAACGTAACTATCCGTCGAACGGTTCGGACACTTGGATGATGTCGTCCAGGATACCGAGCACCATACACAGCACACGCCAGTTGGGCATTTTGATCACAATAGCCATACACCAACACGATATCGACCTTTTCCGCAATTGATAAACGGTCCATTTTAACACGGGTAATGTATCACGAAGCAAATACCGTCCGCACTGGCAGAGTGTTACGTGATACCACGTACTTATATGTTTGTAATTATTACAGCGCCATCTATCACAAAGCGAAAAAAGTGGTCCAAATAAAACATTCTTATTTCTTCATGTACGACACGAATATGTAGTAAGAAATGAGGTTCCCTATTTAAAAAAACGCAGTTGATATCTGTTTGACTTACGGCAGCGCCATCTAGCGAGCTAACGACAGCGCCATCTTGTTTCCCCCTTCAAGTTAGACGAGTTTCGTTCTTTGTAGTTTTTTCGTTTGATGCTTATTTCGTGAGATATTTGGCCGGGTCATTATCAATGGACCACCCTGTATCAGCTCTCCAGTCTTCTTAAAGTATTTTAGTACTGAGGATACCTCACATTGTAAAGCGCTCATCAGCTTCATACATTTCTATTAATTTTATGGTTGTGGGACAGAAAATGTAATTATTATTTTGATCTACAATAAAATTAGTTTTTAATGAGCGTAAAGTGCATTGTACATTTATTTCCTTTCAGATATTGGTCCTTTAGTGCTTTAAAATTGCTTCACACGTTTCAGGTATTATTTTAGTTAACGTTCACTGTGGTATTCGAGTGCTGTACTGTACGCTAGAGTAACTCCCTCCTGTAGCAAGAAATCGGAGTGTTACTGTGAATCTGTATTCTGCAGATATGGCAATTCTTACGTGAGCGTTGTGCATTGTGATACGAGGAGACACATCACTGAGCAAATACTGAATTGTATACTCATCCATTCTAAAGTAATTTATGTCCGATTTGACGTCCTCCACTAGAAACTTACGTAACAAACTTTGTTAATGCTTTTATCGTCGTAAAACCCACGTCTTCACCAAGGTACGTTTCTTTTTTTTCCCCCATTTCTCGTCCAAATGCGCCCGCAGCGCAATTGTGATACATGCAACTGCTGCGCATAATAAATTGTTGTTGTCAGCCATCTTGAACATTGACGAAAAGTATGAAGACAGCGTAATAACCCTTTACAGTGCCACGTCAAAGAAATACAGGGTGTTACAAAAAGGTACGGCCAAACTTTTAGGAAACATTCCTCACACCAAGTAAAGAAAAGCTCATTTTAGTTTCGCCAGTATGTACTGTACTTCCTCGATTCACCGCCAGTTGGCCCAATTGAAGGAAAGTAATGTTGACTTCGGTGCTTGTGTTGACATGCGACTCATTGCTCTACAGTACTAGCATCAAGCACATCAGTACGTAGCATCAACAGGTTAGTGTTCATCACGAACGTGGTTTTGCAGTCAGTGCAATGTTTACAAATGCGGAGTTGGCAGATGCCCATTCGATGTATGGATTAGCACGGGGCAATAGCCGTGGCGCGGTACGTTTGTATCGAGACAGATTTCCAGAACGAAGGTGTCCCGACAGGAAGACGTTCGAAGCAATTGATCGGCGTCTTAGGGAGAACGGAACATTCCAGCCTATGACTCGCGACTGGGGAAGACCTAGAACGATGAGGACACCTGCAATGGACGAGGCAATTCTTCGTGCAGTTGACGATAACCCTAATGTCAGGGTCAGAGAAGTTGCTGCTGTACAAGGTAACGTTGATCACGTCACTGTATGGAGAGTGCTACGGGAGAACCAGTTGTTTCCGTACCATGTACAGCGTGTGCACGCACAATCAGTAGCTGATTGGCCTCCACGGGTACACTTCTGCGAATGGTTCATCCAACAATGTGTCAATCCTCATTTCAGTGCAAATGTTCTCTTTACGGATGAGGCTTCATTCCAACGTGATCAAATTGTAAATTTTCACAATCAACATGTGTGGGCTGACGAGAATCCGCACGCAATTGTGCAATCACGTCATCAACACAGATTTTCTGTGAACGTTTGGGCAGGCATTGTTGGCGATGTCTCGATTGGGCCCCACGTTCTTCGACCTACGCTCAATGGAGCACGTTATCATGATTTCATACGGGATACTCTACCTGTGCTGCTAGAACATGTGCCTTTACAAGTACGACACAACATGTGGTTCATGCACGATGGAGCTCCTGCACATTTCAGTCGAAGTGTTCGTACGCTTCTCAACAACAGATTCGGTGACCGATGGATTGGAAGAGGCGGACCAATTCCATGACCTCCACGCTCTCCTGACCTCAACCCTCTTGACTTTCATTTATGGGGCCATTTGAAAGCTCTTGTCTACGCAACCCCGGTACCAAATGTAGAGACTCTTCGTGCTCGTATTGTGGACGGCTGTGATACAATACGCCATTCTCCAGGGCTGCATCAGCGCATCAGGGATTCCATGCGACGGAGGGTGGATGCATGTACCCCCGCTAACGGAGTATATTTTGAACATTTCCTGTAACGAAGTGTTTGAAGTCACGCTGGTACATTCTGTTGCTGTGTGTTTCCATTCCACGATTAATGTGATTTGAAGAGAAGTAATAAAATGAGCTATAACATGGAAAGTAAGCGTTTCCGGACACATGTCCACATAACATATTTGCTTTCGTTGTTTGTGAGGAATGTTTCTTGAAAGTTTGGCCGTACCTTTTTGTAACATCCTGTATAATTGTGTGGTACCGGCCTAGCAGCTAGTGCGCGACCGAGTTGCCCTTCTTTGGACTTGACGGCTGTTAGCCGTTCGCAGCTTTGACGGCGGTCGGCGGCGAGCCAGTCAGAAGTGTGTTCTGAGGCCGCGGCCGCTGCCGCGACCGGTACTCACGTGAAGTATTCCTCGGCGGGAGGGCGGCGGTTGGCGCGCTCCGCCAGCCCCGATATGTTGGCGGCGGCCGCCTCGCTGGCGTTGTAGCACCGCTGCCGGAAGTACGTGCCGTTGAGCGCCGCGCACGAGTCCGCCTCCTCGTACGAGTAGCACGCTGCGGACAGGCGGGAGAGACACGCGTCAGAAAAAGTAAAAGAACTCACAGCAGGCGCCGCAACAGGGGCTCAGCAGCAGTGGCACACCGGTGCGAACACCTCGTCGCCGTAACTTTCTTACTACGTCCACGCGGAATAGTCTCGTGTGGCTGAAATATACTGCAGTAGATATAACGTACACAGTTACACCCCAATGTCGCTGACGTCCGCCTGATGCAGGATCATAGAGCAAATTCTAAGCTCACACATTATAAAGTTTCCAGAAGAAAACAAGCTTTTCTGAAAGATCGGAACGTATTCATTAAAAAGAAAACTACTCTTGTGAAGCATAATTTGCTTTATTTATCTATGACTAGCTGTACCTGGCCACCCGTTGCTGTAGCTCACTGTGATTGAATAGAAAATAGCTATATACACTACTGGCCATTAAAATAGCTACACCACGAAGATGACGTGCTACAGACGCGAAATTTAACCGACAGGAAGAAGATCCTGTGATATGCAAATGATTAGCTTTTCAGAGCATTCACACAAGGTTAACGCCGGTGGCGACACCTACAACGTGCTCACATGACGAAAGTTTCCAACCGATTTCTCATACACAAACAGCAGTTGACCGGCGTTGCCTGGTGAAACGTTGCTGCGATGCCTCGTGTAAGGATGAGAAATGCGTACCATCACGTTTCCGACTTTGGTAAAGATCGAATTGTAGCCTATCGCGTTTACGGTTTATCGTAGCGCGACATTGCTGCTCGCGTTAGCAGAATATGGAATCGGTGGGTTCAGGATGGTAATACGGAACGCCGTGCTGCATCCCAACGGCCTCGTATCACTAGCAGTCGAGATGACAGGCATCTTATCCACGTGGCTGTAACGGATTGTGCAGCCACGTCTCAATCCCTGAGTCAACAGATGGGGACGTTTGCAAGACAACAAACATCTGCACGAACAGTTCGACGACGTTTGCAGCAGCATTGACTATCAGCTCGGAGACCATGGCTGCGGTTACCCTTGACGCTGCATCACAGACAGGAGCGCCTGCTACCGTGTACTCAACGACGAACCTGGGTGCACGAATGGCAAAACGTCATTTTTTCGGATGAATCCAAGTTCTGTTTACAGCATCACGACGGTCGCATCCGTGTTTGGCGACATCGCGGTGAACGCACATTGGAAGCGTGTATTCGTCATCGCCGTACTGGTGTATCACCTGGCCTGATGGTATGGTGTGCCATTGGTCTCGTGTCACCTCTTGTTCCATTGACGGCACTTTCAACAGATTTCAGATGTGTTCCATGGCTTTGCCCATCATTCCATCCCTGCGAAACCCTACATTTCAGCAGGATAATGCACGACCGCATGTTGCAGGTCCTGTACGGGCCTTTTTGGGTACAGAAAATGTTCGACTGCTGCCCTGGCTAGCACATTCTCCAGATCTCTCACCAATTGAAAACGTCTGGTCAATGGTGGCCGAGCAACTGGCTCGTCAGAATACGCCAGTCACTACTCTTGATAAACTGTGGTATCGTGTTGAAGCTGCATGGGCAGCTGTACCTGTACACGCCAATCAAGCTCTGTTTGTTTCAATGCCCAGGCGTATCAAGGCAGTTGTTGCGGCCAGAGGTGATTGTTCTGGGTACTGATTTCTCAGGATCTATGAACCCAAATTGCGTGAAAATGTAATCACATGTCAGTTCTAGTATAATATATTTGTCCATTTCTGCATTTCTTCTTGGTGTAATGTGTGTGTGTGTGTGTGTGTGTGTGTGTGTGTGTGTGTCTGTGTGTGCGTGTGTGGGAAGAGGCTATACATCCTAATCTGGCCCCCTCCCCTCCCCATAAACAGATCTCTGTCTACGCTTGTTATTAGTATAATTGCCTTTCAATGTCCTGTGTTGTGTACTGGAATTTACGGCGCGCTCTACACATGAGATGAGATCATTATTTAAGTAACGACAGATGTGTTGTGGCTTAAACTGTTAACCCTAATCCGTGCAGATAGTCCGTGAGTGGAATCGATCGATATTTGGGTTGTAAATAAAAAAGCAGCTAATGGTCAAATATGCGTTTTATACAAGTGCCGAACTGTAGTTCCAGCCATTGTATCTTGTATAGGTAAGCACTCGCGATAAAGAAGATGCCACCAAATCTAAAACTGGTTCTGGATGAAGTAGTAAAAATCATCATTACGTCAAATCACACTCTCTTTAGCGCTGATTGTTTTCAATACTGTTTGAAGATTATGGGAGCAAACAAAACATTCCTGCTCCACACCGAGCTTATATGGTTATCTAAGAGTAAGACCTAACAGCTAATACGTCCAACCCCATCTTACTTGCACCCTCTGCCATCTCTACCTTCTTCTCAGAGTAGCCCCCATTGATATTAATAGCTCCCCATCTCGTTACCATTCGTTTGCCGAGTCGTATTTTAGGAGTCCCTGGTTTGTCAATTAGAGGTGGGACCTCCAACGGTCAGGGGCATTTTGCTCTGATTGTTGCCAGCATCATATTTAAAGTACCAGGGAAGCAGGTTGCTAGCCTTACTTGCCCCGGGTCCCATTGAGTTTTACCCCTAACGGTTGAGGGACTAGCCGGTGGATTTGGCAGTCTTTGCCGTCTGAGCACAATGGTGACCACGACTCAGAATATGTCCGAGATGCCTAGCCTTATGCCAAAGTAACTGGTATCCCGACTGTCAGGACCACTTACTTGGCCACTCATACTTTGCCCGTGGTTCATGAACTAGGACATGACAACAGGAACCCACATCATGAACCACATTTAGTACGCAATGTACTAATAAAAATGAATTACAAGTTATCAAGGTACTGTTGTGTTGGCAGAAGAGCCAACGCGGTGTTACTGGAGGAGGCTTAAATACACGCGTTTTTGCTCACGCGGGCTGGCGTGAGGAGGGAAGGACTATACCGACGTGAGGTCTGAAACATGACAAGGAATAAAAATTCAGAAAGCGGACGTGATTAGTTTGATACTTAACTTTAATCCATTAATGATGAACGTCGCTCTTGACGGTACATGATTCTCAATATCAATAGTAACTGAATATGGCGCCTTGCTAGGTCGTAGCAAATGAGGTAGCTGAAGGCTATGCTAAAGTATCGTCTCTGCAAATGAGAGCGTATGTAGACAGTGAACCATCGATAGCGAAGTCGGCTGTACAACTGGGTCTTTTTTTGATTTATATATATATATATATATATATAACTTATTCTCCTAGGATGGAATGTAAGGATAAAAGGAAAACACTTTATTTATTACACATTCATTTAGGCTTGGGCACGCAATGGGTCATTTAGCCTGCTGTCTTTGGTGATGTCTATCTCCTGTGGAGGGTGAAATGTGTCGAGGCTGTTATGTGTGACTGCTTCCTTGTGTTATGACAGATTGCCTATGGGGGGTGAAACGTTATTGACTTCGGTACTCGATACTTGTGCCACCTTGCAGGGTTTACCGTTCCTATCGATTCTAATTGTCGAACTTCGTCCCTAAGGGCATCGATTTTGTGAAAAACTCGTAGAGCCTTGTCATGGACCTTCTCTTGTATAGTGGTCTCGTGGCGTGCGGTGCGTATATCGACGTTTCTTGTCCACTATGGACCTCCGGTGATCCATCGATAGCAAATGTTTTGCAGCGCTTGGAGTTTGTTGTAGTTGGAGACGCACGTAGTTCCCCACGAGGTGGAGCCATACAACATTGTGGGTTCCACCGTTGCCTTATACAACTGGAGTTAAGTCTTAGGGGTGAGATCCTTACTCTTCAGGAGTGGAATCAATGACCTGGCCATCTTCTGGGCTGCCGTCAATATGCTGCGTAAAGAGTAATTCTTTGTCAAGGTAGACACCGAGATACTTCACTCCCGGCGACCATGGGATAAATTGATCAGCTATTTGGAGTCTGTCGTTCAGAACTGGTTTCCCCCGCGTGAACAGAACGGCTGCCGTCTTCGTCGGGTTGATCGTTATCTTATTTTGTAGCGCCCAGCGTTCCACTACAGCAAGTTGCCGTTGCATCCTAGCGATTAGCTGGTCCAAGTGTCGTCCAGTTGTCAGAAAGGCCGTATCGTCCGCATAAAAAATCGCCGTACAATGGGGACTGTTGGGATGTCATTTATATATAAGTTGAAAAGCAGAGGCGAAATGACAGAGCCCTGCAGAATTCCTGCGGAGATCAATTTCATTTCGGAGTTTTTATCGTCGACTCGGACATACAGTTTCCTGTCCTGCAGAAAGCTGTCTATGAGCCCAATGTAACAATCCGCAATAGGGGTAGTGCGATGCAGTTTGACGATAAGGTTGGGCCGCCACACCTTATCGTAAGCTTTTTCGATGTCAAGGAAGACACCAATCATGAAGTGCTGCTTGTTGTATCCTTGTTGTATCCGTTCGGTGATCCGTAGAAGTTGAAGTTCGGCAGATAACGTTTTATAGGCTCAATTGTTAATTTTATACCGTCATTTCAGGCATGTGAGTCAATTTTTACCTCTCTACCTCAATTATTCCGTGAATTAGAATATTTTCAAATGTTAACGGACTTGTGTGTCACCCTGTATAACACTGACGCCGCACAGACACAGGGAGAGGCAACGAGGAAATATGAAGAAGAATGACATTCTGTTATAGTCAATTGAATTCCACCACAGTGACATTTTCATTACTGAATAAACGTGTTTCACCTTTCATTTAACGTGCCTGTGCCGACGGCAGGAGATGCCGTCGGCTTTAGGAGCGCTAGTGGGTCAGCAGTGCGTGCGGCAGCGGCACCTGACCGGGCGCACGGCAGCCGGCAGTGCGTGAGTGCGTGAGCCCGTGCGCGCGTGCGTCGCGACCCCGGCCGCGGCCGGCTGGGGACTCGGGCAAGGCAGGCGCGCGTCGCCCTGCTCTGCGCATGCACGGGCCATCCATCCCGCCCCTCGCCCCTCGACCGGTGCCACTCGCCGCCAGCCCCACGCCCCCCGCCTCCCGGCCACTAGATCGCCGGCTGTCGTCCGTCCTCCTCGCTCATCTCCACACACTCGTCCCCCCCTCCACCCCTCCCCCCCCCCCCCCCACGCCTTACCAGGCATCCTGTACGTTGTAAGGTGCCTCTTACGTGAGGAAGAACTTTTTAGCAGTTTTAATAAATTATTGTCTCTTATTGCTGTATTCACGATAGTTAGCAAGTGCTGTAGTCCGTAGCCGGCCATGAGTCGGAGAGCATTTCCCACGCTGGCTGGCTACGTGACGAAACGACCGTATGTCGCGCGTAGTGGGGTGGGGCTCGGCGCTAGACCGTAGCAACAACCGTCAGCCTGGGAAATGCACATGACGGAGAGTACCGCCATCTTGGCGCCAGTCACCGATTTTGTTCATTTATATTTAATAATTAAAGTCATTTATGACAACATGAATACTAGGAGGAGCCTCTGGATGTTTAAAACTATTTATCATAATTTCGCCTCGTTAAAATTCACACCCGTTCATTAACAAATGAACATCTTAGTAAGTACGAGCTCGATCGGAAATCCACGAACTGTGACGAAACTAGTAAGAGATACGGACTGCGCCCCAAAGTCGGCAGTCGGCGTCTTGTTCGATGGTAGCCATGCTCTCGGTTACGAGTAGTTTGTGACATGAGTGTTCCATTATTGCTCTAATAGGAATAAAAGTGATATTACGGCATTCTGAATTAATTTCAAGTAAATACATCGACAGAATTTTCAGATAATTTGCTTCCACCGACAGAGACATCCAAGGCGCCAATGAAGAATCTGCACGGGACGACATTTACGAGAGCTGCACCGCGCACAGGTAGGAGGAAATCCGACGACACGACCCACCAAGGCGGATCCGACTTAAACTCGCAAATTCCGGGTGGCAATGCTGACGAGATATACTGTACGTCACATATGCCCCCCTCTACGGCTAAGCTGAGTAATAACAGTATCAGTTTAGAAGCGAGGGGATCTTGCAACGTCATTTATACTCAATGTATTGCAATAAGTCTGGTTTGCAGTCTCCTGTCGTATATCAAAGACAGACACAGGCTGCTTAATCAAAGTTTAACTGCACGTTCAAATGGTTCTGAGCACTATGGGCAGGATTCGAACCTGTGACCGTAGCGGTCGCGCGGTTCCGGACTGAAGCGCCTAGAACCGCTCGGCCACAAAGGCCGGCTTTTACTGCGTGTTTTTAGAAACTATTCCCTTTTGCTGATTCTTCTTATTTAGTGTAACTCTCTTATGACTGTCCACCGTCTCTTGTTATGAGCATCTTCCTTCATCTGTTTGTAGGCTCGTTCTCTTCCAATGTCGTCCATCACTCCATTTCTCTTTCTACTTCTTGCTCTCAATCTTTCCACGTTTCCCTCTATAATTCTTCGCTGCAGACAACTCCTGCAACCAATATTTTTTTCTCTTCTTGATCTCTTCTGACGATCTTCTTCCTTCCCCTATTTTCTTCGTTACTTCTTCATTCTCGAGTCTGTCAGTCCACTTCGTGGTAAGCATTCTTCTCCATAGCCACATTTCACAATATTTTCCTTTTAAACTCTCAATGATCCATTGCTGCACAACACTATACTCCAGACTTAACATTTAGGAATATTTTCCTCAGATCCAGTGCACGTTTTCCAACTGTTAGTAACAGTTTCATTCCTTCAGATGGTCTCGTAGACTCTTTAACATAGATCTCGTCCTCCGTATTATTCTGTACCGGTACCGCTTACATTACACGTCAGTAATGTATGTCTCTTTTGTGGATTTTGAATGTTTTAGTAACGCATTCTTATGATTTAACTAACCAGGAAATTTGATTTACAAGTGATTTGTTTGCTGAATGGTTCCTAGATGGTTTTAACATGGGGTTAGTAGTCAGTAAAGTACTGTATCTTGAGCAGTTCAGTTGAGTATCAAGTCTTGTACAGGTCAGTGAAGTTATGGCAAAGAAGACTAACTGGTAAGTTGTATCGATGGTCGCACTTCAACTACTCGATTGGGTATATGCAGAGGGATAGTTTCTGAATAAGTTTAAGGTTGTATTTGGAGGATTTTGGTATTTCGAAGGTCAATACTGACCACCAGTGGTACGGTGCATTGAATTCGGATCGTTGTTATTAATTCATGATCAATGGAAAATCTCTGTAGGTGATCGTAGGTTTCACAGGCTGCAAGAACTGACTGATGGTTTACTACGATTTGCAGTAAATGTTATATCTAGACAAGACATTGACAATTAGTGCTTAGGTTGTTCTACAATCAATCGTCGTAATGATTGGTTCTGTGCAGTGTGCATATTAAATACGAATCCTGTTTGTGCACCTCGAGGAATTACGGTGTTCGTGATATTTGGATGTATGTGTAAGTCGGTGATTAGCACACTCAGAAGGTGAGTGACCATAATTTCATTGGCTGTATTTGTCCGCATTGGGGTAGTAGTGTGATTGCCGTAGCTATGGATAAATGGATTTAGGATCCTTATTGAACAGAGGACTCAAATTTATTGAATTAGTTTACGACCAGGCATTAATATTTATGATTGTGGAATTCTCGAGTTGTGGTGGTACAGTGGAAGTTGCCCAATAATTGTTAAGATTTTCCCAGTAATATGCCAACTGTACCAAATGGAATCTATTCAAGTAAATGCGCGACAAGACCACTATTACTGCTAACTTTAAGTGACGAGTTGCCAGTTGATATAGGGCATGATAGGGTGTCCGCGAAGAGCCAACAGCTGAAGAGTCTAAATTTTGTTTGAGTTACACAAGTTAAAGCGAAAAGTGATTGTGGCACGTAGGCTTTTCATTTTCTATTTTTTAAAAATTACTATCGTTTCATGTGGTGTTAGTTTTGCTGGCTCTCGTTCACTCGTATCGTCGTTGTGCTGCTTATGTTATAAAAAAATAAATTTGGAAACTACGCATTTTGATTGGAACTAAATTAATTGACGCCCCCAAGAGAAGAAAAGAAATAGCGTATAATTTGAAAGAAACATAAGTGAAGAAGAAGAAAGAATAACGAAAACTGAAAAACAATAAAACCTAAAGACATAACATTTTAGTAAAGAAAGGGTACTAGTAGTTATCGATTGTTAAATAACCTTTGCTTGAGAAATGTCAGTTATGACGAAATAATTTCATTACACATTTTACTTCTATCATTAATAAAAAGAAGTTACTATGTTATTACTAGCGGCTCGTAACAGTAATCAGTATAAAAATTCTGTCTTATAAAGAAAAGTGAAATTTACGTAAATTAATTACAAACAAAGATAAAAGTAAAGACAGAGGTTACGGATATATCGATGGCTTAGCTGTAAAATATATCTTTGAGTATTGACGCGATTAGTAACTGAGGAACTGGAGAACTTTTACGTTACCTACATCGTGAGTAAAAATACGTAAATAATCTGTAGCTTGTTATTTACTGCTTAGCGGCTTTGTACGCTTTAGGAACTGGAATCTAAATTTCTGGCTATTAGCAGGATCGTTTTCCTAGTAAGGGATGTATTTATAGTCTTGTGGCTTCTGAATGTGTTAGTAAAGCAAACTTATCATTTAATTGCCCAAGAAATTTGATTTACTTGTGAGTAATAAGGAGAAAACTGGTGTCTATAGCTTGCAGCAGGGAGACGGAAAGAGAAGGATTAATGTGTTACTTGGTAATTTACTTCGTTAGGTGGTTTAGTAGAAGTAATGGAGTATTATTCAGTTAGAGATAAGTCAACCGAAAATCAAACATTGTTTATAATTTATCGCTGCCTATGTACCGACAACTTAATACGTTATCTGAGAATCTTTTAATGGCCGGGTGCGTTGTATAATATTATGTTGCATCAGCAAATACGCGCTCGCTGCATAAGCAAGATAACAGTGCCAAAGACTGACACTGGTTTCAGAGCACAGTAGTAACATAACAACAATCGTATATCATCCCAGTACAGTGCAAATTCGGGACGATGTACCGAAAAAAGCGGGATAAGAAACCACTGGTTAAACGGAAGGAAATGATGAGTGTAAGAGATCAACGGAGGTTGACCATGAACCGTTAAAGGTGATTTGTTAAGCATATATTTTAAGAGGTAAAAGAATTTTGCACTATTATTTTCAGGTTGTTCTATATTTCTAGCGATGGTTTTGGAGGATTCGTTATTTCATGTGAACATTTTTGTGGTCAATGATAAAAATATGTTTTCAATGATAAACATGTTCGATGAGTGACGTCGAAGGTTCGTTTCTTATGCTGTAATGCACCGACGAGATTAATGACATAGTGCCCGTGAGCGTTTTTCTGTGTGATGGTTCAGAGGGAAGTAAATGATTTACGGTATATTAAAGATTTGCCAGTGGTTGTGTGGACTCAGGGTTGGCAGCTGTATTCTGTTCTATGTAATCCTTCTGGTCATTTATTACGCCAAATTATTGTTAAAGCTATGAAGTGATGACGAACGAGAGAGAAACGATTTTTTGTGTGATGGTTAATGAGAAAAGTAAACGATTTACGGTACATTAAAGATTTGCCAGTGGTTGCGTGAACTCAGGGTTGGCAGCTGTATTCTGTTCTGTATAATTCTTCTGGTTATTTATTGCGCCAGACTATTGTTAAAGTTTTTAAGGGGTGATAAATGAGAGTGAATAGTTTGGTAACTTTAGTCTGTTAGTTTGTAAGTGGTCGCTCAAGGAATTTAATTATCAAGCATAACAATGAAAAGCTCATAGGTTGAGTTCGCAGTTATTGAACCTTGTGATTTAAACTGATTAATCCTAAGAAAAATGTACTGCACACTGTTAGAGTGTATATTGAGTATTTGCAGAATTACTTGAGCTAAAATCCAGAGACCGGATCTACCACGAAGGGGAGGCGTGTGCCACCGCTATCTTTCGCCGCTACTGAGTAAAATAGCGATACGCTCGAGGCTGTTGCTAAAGGTCACGGAAACAGGCGAGTATAGAGCCGATCTAATCACATTTACGTCAGATGCAGCAACGCCAATGGCTGAGTTCCGTACAGCAGGCCGTGTGAGAACCAGCAACTCAATAACGTCGATACAGGGCGACTGCGGCATCGGCAGACCAGTTTACCACACCTGCAAGCTAAGGGCGTATTTCTGTGTTCGTGTTTGGAAGCGGTACTTCGGCAAAACAAGTACGCACTGAACCAGCATAAATACCTGTCATTTTTAGTCAAAGAGGACTCCATTTGTCAGCACCATCTATAAGGAGAGGTGTGACGTGCGCCTGTGGCCGCATAGTTCTCCAAACAGCCACCATGAGATTTGGCCTCCACCAGTGGCGGGCTTACTGCTGGTTCTAAGTCCACCACTGTGGACCTAACGCCTTCTAGCAGATGGGCTGTTGCCGGGCTCACTCCAGCCACAGCCAGTCTTCAGCCCGGGATGGCAGCTGATCAAGACATTGGCAGTGCAGCCGCTTAAACACCCATGCCTGGGTGGGCATATGGGCATACTGGCGCTGTACGCCTCTGCTAGCAAGTATGGACTGAGGGCTGTCTTCCTCCACAAAAATCACAGCGGTTTATCGCACTTTCTGGCGAGTCCTGCATTGAGCTGCAGACGGTACACGTGCTTCCGCCGATTATGAGCGTCATCATTCCTGCCCAGCAGCCGTCGTCGATGGGCCACTGGCCGTTGCATCAGCGCCATTATACTCGCCAGACTAATAATGTTTCCTTGAGCAGCCATCAGACATCATCCCGACAACAACTGCTGCCTCAACCTTGCCACCATAGAGGTCATCCACACTAGGCCTTTACAACTCTTTGAATATGGTGGTGCATAATGTTCCACATGATGCCTCTACATCTCCTGACAATAAGTGAAACTATCTAGGAGAGATTTGATTGAAATCAGGTTTGCCGTTACTGCCTATACTGATCATCCTCCGATACATTCCGATATACACTATGTGATCAAAAGTATCCGGACACCCCCAAAAACATACGTTTTTCGTATTAGGTGCATTGTGCTGCCACCTACTGCCAGGTATTCCGTATCAGCGATCTCAGTAGTCATTAGACATCGTGAGAGAGCACAATAGGGCGCTCCGCGGAACTCACGGACTTCGAACATGGTCAGGTAATAGGGTGTCACTTGTGTCATACATCTGTACGCGAGATTTCCGCACACCTAAAGATCCCTAGGTCCACTGTTTCCGATGTGATAGTGAAATGAAACGTGAAGGGACAAGTACAGCACAAAAGCGTATAGGCCGACCTCGTCTGTTGACTGACAGAGACCGTCGACAGTTGAAGGGGGCCGTAATGTGTAATAGCCAGACATCTACCCAGACCATCACACAGGAATTCCAAACTGCATTAGAATCCACTGCACGTACTATGACAGGCGGGAGGTGACAAAACTTGGATTTCATGGTCGAGCGGCTGCTCATACGCCACACATCACGCCGGTAAATGCCAAACGACGCCTCACTTGGCGTAAGGAGCGTAAACATTGGACGATCCAATGAATGTCATCTGCTGGCGTGTGTAGTGCCAAGAGTAAAATTCGGAGGAGGTGGAATGAAGTGGTCGTGTTTTTCATGCGGGGGGGGGGGGGGGGGGGGGGGCTTGCACCCCTTGTTGTTTTGCATAGCACTATCACAGCACAGACCTACAATGATGTTTTAAGCACCGTCTTCCTTCCCACTGTTGAAGAGCAATTCGGGGATGGCGGCTCCATCTTTCAACACGATCTAACACCTGTTCATAATTCACGGCCTGTGGCGGAGTGGTTACACTACAACAACATTCCTGTAATGGACGGACCTGCACAGAGTCCTGACCTGAATCCTATAGAACATCGTTGGGATGTTTTGGAACGCCGACTTAGTGCCAGGCCTCACTGACCCACATCGATACCTCTCCTCAGTCCAGCACTCCGTGAAGAATGGGCTCCCATTCCCCAAGAAACCTACCAGCACCTGATTGAACGTATGCCTGCGAGAGTGGCAGCTGTCATAAAGGCTAAGGGTGGGCCAACACCATACTGAATTCCGGCATTACCGGTGGAGGGCGCCACGAACTTGTAAGTCATTTACAGCCAGGTATCCGGATACTGTTGATCACATAGCGTTCATTCGAAAAATGTTGTAACAGTTCTTCGAAAATCTAAGCCATTACTGTTTGTTTGATCACAATTTAATGACATCATATCCCTGAAAGTAACTAACATGGCTTCCAAATTCTTCTTTTTCTTTCGCTTGAGACCTTATTCTCGGGGCAATGTGGGTTCGACCTAGTTACTATTAATTTGGCAGTGTTATTTGCAGAGGGTGGCCGGATGCCCTTCCTGCCGCCACCCAGACCTCCTCCCCTCAGGATGGAATTAGTGTACCACAGCTGTCTGTGTCTAGTGTAAGCCGTGGAATAGTGCAAACGTGATGCAAATGTCAGCGAGACGTGTAACTGAGACAGAACGTGGGGACCAGCCCGGTGTTCACCTAGCGGGATGTGGAAACCGCCTAAAAACCACAACCAGGCTGGCGGATTCGAAGCGGATAAAGGCGGTTAAGGTAACTGCTACCATAAAGCGGAAATCCGGGGTGGACTCCCAGTCTGGCGTAAATTTTCGTCTGTCTCCTCTGAGTTCGCTCAGTGCCCTCCTGCAGCTAAATGTCGGATATTTCTTTCGATGCTTGTATAATTTATTACCACTGTGAGAGATAAATCGTCTGACCGTAGGTCTTAGTGCTACCCGTGCGAAGCTGTGGCAGATAAAGACAAGTGGGTGCACATAAAATACGTCTAAAGTTGAAACAGTGATTTGTGCACGAGGAACACGCGTGTAGAGGGAAAGATTTTATGGCATGCGGCACAGTGTTCTCTCTTTGTGGCACTTTTTCTGACAGCATATTGCATTTCAAACCCTCACAGCACGCTTTAAAACACGGCTATCTCAGCACAAATAGGTGATTCAATTTCAGGACGCTTTAAAACGATACGCTTCTGAAGTGCTCCAGGCGTACGTGATTAAGTTAAGAAATCAAATGGTACTTCGGAGCTCATATATTGAAACAATAACGAAACATTCAAAAAGATGAAAAGGTAATCGAGTATCCAACTACGCGTCGGGCGTATGACGCGACTATCTGTTTCCCTACCGTTAGGATTAATTTTCCACGTAATGTAATAAAGCAGCACGCTGAACTACAAAATACTCCTTTGGGAACGAGCTAACATAGTCCCACCATTTCAACTTTTAATTCCAGTCGTCCATATGTGCCGCAGAACCCAGGATCTGTAGGCTAACTAAACGTGGCGATGGACTGTCCGTGAAAAACAATGCGAATGAAGTAACAAATATCTACAATTGCTTAATTACAGAGGCGTATATGTTCGTTGAGTTTATTGCGATGATTTCCTGTAAAAAGGAAGAATAAAGAAAACTACTAATAAAATTTGAAGTGAATATTTTCTAAACCTGACTGTCTTATAATTAGAAAATTGGCAGTATTATCAGGATGTAAAGTGCACAGAATATGTTGAAGTCCTACAGATGCGTACTGCTACTCGTAGTTCACCACCATGGAGTTTTCAGATGGTGCCCTGTGGAACTGCAGCCTCATCCATCACAGAACCGAAATCTTGTGTATGAGTAAACGAAAAGGTTGCGACTAGGCGCACCATGAAATAAAATAAGTAGAACAAATAACCTGTTACTGAGTATTTACAGTTATCGTAAAATCTGGTATTACGCAGTTACATAAAATGACGCCAGTACTGCAGGCTATCAATCTACCCGGGTAAGCAATTAGGTCTTTTCCCATAGATGTACCAACACATTGACCATATGATACCCATACATTCATGGAAATTTCCCTAGCGATAAAAACACTGATTTTAAATTGCTTACCTCCGCGAAAACAACTTTACTTGACAAGGAGGTAGTAATACTATATCATACGGCTCACTTGATGGTGAATCGTTCGGTTTTTATGGTCGTCGTCCATTAACCTTGTAAATTATAAAGTCCGAACAACACAGTTTTAGTTATGGACGGTATACTTTTTAGAATACAGGGTTACTTAAAAATTTAAACGAATTTCAATATCTGAGACAGTACCAAATAATAAAGCTTTATAGTGACCGCTAAAACATCTTTCCTTTTATCACACTTCCTCCAAAATGAAAACTAAGAAATCAGTCAGTTAAGCAAATAACGAGTTAGTGCTTGACTTCCTGCACGCCAGTCTCTGCACGCAGCAAATTAAAGCGAACTCACTCTAGTGGCTTTGTCAGGAGATCAGCCAACTGGTTCTTTCCATCAGTATGTTCCAACATAATTTAACCATTAAGTAATCTTTCACGACCATAAAAATGTCGGACCTCAATATATTTTGATTGACGACGATATTCTGGGATTTTTGCTCATTTTAATCCACTGGTGTAGTCAATATAAAGCTTTGGAGGTTGTCCCGGCATTTCAAACAATTTGCTTAATAAACGACGTCACCAAATTAATTATTTGGTTCCTTCACTTGCAGAAACAATTTCTGCTTCAGTTGCAGATGGAGCCACAATCTTCCTCAGCTGACTTGTCCATGCTATTGCCCCACCGGAGTACTTTGCCACAATGCAGGTTGTTGAACGTCTTGTCCTCTTGTCCCCAGCGAAATCAGTATAGCTGTAAATTCTCAAATTTTCTTTCCTGTCACAGATAATGCCATAACTAAACGTATCTTTCAGACACTGAAATATGCGTTTCTCTCGATTCCAGTCCTCAGTGGCTGGTTTTTCCATAGCTCGAGCAGCTTTATTCGCTTCAAAAGTTATGTCTGGACGAGCTGCTATTGAGAGACACTTAAGACATCCAGTTGCCTCGTGATATGGGACAGAGGATGAAACTGCTTCATTCTGATCATTTTCTTCTTAGCCAACGGGAGTTGAAATGTTCGATTCTGCCATTCTAAATCTTTCCAATATTTCTTTCGTGTATTTTTCTTGACTTATCGTAATCGCTCCATCTTCATTTTACTTTATTTTTATCCCAAGGAAATGGTCAAGAGTCCCCATTGTTATATCAAATTCACGCCGTAAACTGTCCAGAGAAGTTGTAATTTCTTCTTTGTCATTGCCAACAATTACACCATCATCAACGTAAATTGCTACATAAAGACTATTTCCATTGTATTTGCGATAAAACAAACAAAGATCTGCAGCACTATTTTGAAAACCCGCTTTATTCATGACTCCCATAAAACGCTGTAGCGCTGTGCTTATCTGAGTCCATAGAGACTCCCTTTAAAAAGAAAGAGACACACTCGATCTGTATTATCTTCCAATCCTTGTGCTTGTTCCATATACACTTCATCTATTCAAAAAAGTCGTCTTCACATCAAATTGTTTCAACATAATGTTCTTTGAAGCAGCTACCGTTAGCAAAACTCGAATTGTATCGTAACGTGCAAAGTACTATATGCATCTTAGTAATCAATTCCTGCTTGCTGAATATACCCTTTAGCAACTAACCGGGCTTTAAAGCGAGTGCTTTCATCAGCTACTGCTTTTCGACGTAGAACCCAGCGATTTTGCAGTACTTCGGTATTCGTGGGACGTACAACTAACACCCATGTATTGTTTCCCCTTAGCGCTTCTATTTCTTTAGTAGTAGCTCGCATCCATTCTTCCTTTTCATCTGATTGCAATACGTCAGTAAAACAAACGATATTACGATTCTACATACACTCCTGGAAATGGAAAAAAGAACACATTGACACCGGTGTGTCAGACCCACCATACTTGCTCCGGACACTGCGAGAGGGCTGTACAAGCAATGATCACACGCACGGCACAGCGGACACACCTGGAACCGCGGTGTTGGCCGTCGAATGGCGCTAGCTGCGCAGCATTTGTGCACCGCCGCCGTCAGTGTCAGCCAGTTTGCCGTGGCATACGGAGCTCCATCGCAGTCTTTAACACTGGTAGCATGCCGCGACAGCGTGGACGTGAACCGTATGTGCAGTTGACGGACTTTGAGCGAGGGCGTATAGTGGGCATGCGGGAGGCCGGGTGGACGTACCGCCGAATTGCTCAACACGTGGGGCGTGAGGTCTCCACAGTACATCGATGTTGTCGCCAGTGGTCGGCGGAAGGTGCACGTGCCCGTCGACCTGGGACCGGACCGCAGCGACGCACGGATGCACGCCAAGACCGTAGGATCCTACGCAGTGCCGTAGGGGACCGCACCGCCACTTCCCAGCAAATTAGGGACACTGTTGCTCCTGGGGTATCGGCGAGGACCATTCGCAATCGTCTCCATGAAGCTGGGCTACGGTCCCGCACACCGTTAGGCCGTCTTCCGCTCACGCCCCAACATCGTGCAGCCCGCCTCCAGTGGTGTCGCGACAGGCGTGAATGGAGGGACGAATGGAGACGTGTCGTCTTCAGCGATGAGAGTCGCTTCTGCCTTGGTGCCAATGATGGTCGTATGCGTGTTTGGCGCCGTGCAGGTGAGCGCCACAATCAGGACTGCATACGACCGAGGCACACAGGGCCAACACCCGGCATCATGGTGTGGGGAGCGATCTCCTACACTGGCCATACACCACTGGTGATCGTCGAGGGGACACTGAATAGTGCACGGTACATCCAAACCGTCATCGAACCCATCGTTCTACCATTCCTAGACCGGCAAGGGAACTTGCTGTTCCAACGGGACAATGCACGTCCGCATGTATCCCGTGCCACCCAACGTGCTCTAGAAGGTGTAAGTCAACTACCCTGGCCAGCAAGATCTCCGGATCTGTCCCCCATTGAGCATGTTTGGGACTGGATGAAGCGTCGTCTCACGCGGTCTGCACGTCCAGCACGAACGCTGGTCCAACTGAGGCGCCAGGTGGAAATGGCATGGCAAGCCGTTCCACAGGACTACATCCAGCATCTCTACGATCGTCTCCATGGGAGAATAGCAGCCTGCATTGCTGCGAAAGGTGGATATACACTGTACTAGTGCCGACATTGTGCATGCTCTGTTGCCTGTGTCTATGTGCCTGTGGTTCTGTCAGTGTGATCATGTGATGTATCTGACCCCAGGAATGTGTCAATAAAGTTTCCCCTTCCTGGGACAATGAATTCACGGTGTTCTTATTTCAATTTCCAGGAGTGTATTTACTGTTCATATCGAAATACTTCTCAACATAGACATCCAGGTGACGAAAACATTTCTCTCAACGAAAAAACAGTTTGTTGATACCGTCACTGTAGAATGTTTGATCTTGTTGACAGAGCCACAACCTCACCTGTGCTTGCACGACTTCATCACTATCGAAGTGAAGTCCTCGAGGGCGATTTTTAAGTTCTGCAAACAGATGAAAATCGGATGGGGCAAAATCAGGGCTGTATGGAGGATGATCGATGATAGTCGGAGATGTCGCAGCGCTCGTGAGTGGTCTGGTATTGTCATACTGAAGGGGACGTTGCTGCATGTGTGGGCGAACTCTGCGAATTATGTGGACATGAAGAATGAAGGTATGGAATGTTAACAACGTTTATTTTATTTTAAAAGCCGTAAAAAATTCGTAGGCATTACTTTCGAGTACGCCCTCGTAAATACCGTGAAAAGGGGACGTAGCTGAAGTTTACATGTGATCAGCTGAGGCAATCCTTGTCAAAGATAAAACTTATCTGTCGACTCTGTAGAACTGCTTCCCATGTATCACTAAGTTTCCTGGCTTCTTCTTTTCTATTTAAATTGTCCCCAGTTTTATATATTTCGATTGCTTCTCTGCACAATCATGGATAACGGTTCATCATTGAATATAAATTTTTAGTTAATGATTAGATGCTCCAGTTGTTCTTATACAGCTTAACTTTCAGATGTACTCGATAATGATCTATTATAGGGGCCGAGTACTTAATAAAGTTCTAATTAAGCAATTAGGCTGGCTTTATATTACCTGAGCAATTGTAGAATAAGCACTCTCCATACATGGAGGAACATATAAAATTTTAGCATCGGAAACTATTACTGCATGGTTTACTGAATGCCACAGTTGATTTTTCTACTTTCCCTACTCGGCACAGGCTCTGACGAATATTCACGTTGGTCTTTGTAGTTCCATTGTAGACCTTATCATAAGTACGCGGAATTTTATACGCCACGCACGCCGCGTTTGTGCTTTACATATCTGAGGACTTCACATAAATTCTTTATTTTCCCAAAACTCAGCCTGATGTTACGTTTCTGTAAAATTTTACCGATCTGAGTAGTTACTTTTCCATTCAATTGTGTTCTTCCACGGTTGCTTTTCATCTTTGTCATTCAGCCTAGTGTTATTTGGTTGCAGAACACTGTTCACTTCTTTAACTGGATAGACAGCCTCCTTCCGATGTTTTACTTCGGAGTGAAAGTGTTTCGGTGTGCTATTTCTTTTAGCTCAGTCGACAAGACTTTTAGTGACATCTTTTGACATCGATGATGGTTGATATACATATTAATTTTTCTACAGGTAACTGAACGAATTTATCCATATAAAAATTAGTGATCACTGAACCCAGGTCTCAGTGGGTTGTCCATTGCGACACCATCGGCTTGCTCATAGAATTCGTTTTCCCATTGGATTGATTAGATTAGAAGTAAGGTAATGTATGAAAAAAAAACCAGGAAAATCTCCTGGGAAAATACCTGATACATACCTTAAGACTTCATTAACGGGAATCATAATAAATAAAGAATCTTCATAAGTCTCTGTATATGTTTTTATATATGAGTCTGTCTTCCGAATTTCTTGTTGTAAAGGTGTTGCCAAATATCTTGCTATTTGATGAGTGGGGCAATTGACGGCCATAAAATCTGCGACACATAGTTTGAGTCTGTAATAAGGCCTTTTTTAATTTTCTTCATCAGTTCAAGTAGATGACTTTATCAGAATATTTGTTTTCTTCATACACCGGCTATTCCTTCCTTCTACAATTTTTTGTACTATGCTTCGATAATACTCTTAATCCGTAACAATGTTGATACTCTCGAGAGCCTTTATATCACATTCTGGCAAATTACTCCTGAAAAGTTTGCTGTGGCACAGTGCTCTGGTGTTTCAATTAGAACTGATTTGCAGTTTCTCTGAGGATAGTTCTTATAGCTGCTTCCACATCCGAAATAACCTCCTCAGTTGGTGCTTTCGCAAGTGCTGTAGTATAGTCTACTCCTTTGTCAAGGACAGAAATATCGTCCTGAGGCAATACCTCCCTCTGAGTTATTACTAAAACCATCTGACATCTCCAAATTATTTGTATGTTCCATTTCATTTTTCGAAGAAAGGAAGGAAGAAGGGAAGGAAGATTAGGGCTTAACATCGACGCAATTAGAGAGAACAAGCTCAGATTCGTCCAAGGATGATGAAGGAATCCTTTCAAAGGAAGCACCTCAAAATTTGCCTCGGGGGAGTTAGGAAAAAGACGGGAAACCTGACTCTGGGCGGGCGGTCTCGTATTTGAATCGTCGTCCTCCTGAATGCGAGTCCAGTGTGCTAACCACTACGCTATCTTGCTAGGTGTTTATTATTCGAATTTCTTCTTTCGCCTACTAGCAGCTGTTTCCATTACAGCTTGCAAAGATTTACATGTGAAGTAATTATTGTGTTCCAAAGCTGTATCTTGTAATGGTTCTTTATTCACGTGACCATTACGGCACTCCAACCCCAGTTCTTGTCTTTTTGTGACAATATTCACATTTGGTTTTATTTATGTATAGGTACTCCGATGTATCGATATATTACAGTGATATGGTTCTTGTGTGTATTCATTTCTGTGAGACTGTCATAATCTTTGACTTACTTCTAACCGTTTTGGCGCGAATGCGCACAGAGCAGTCTTTGTTTCACTTTGCAGAAGTTAAGTTGTTATTTCGCTTTGTAAAAGAACAGTCAAGTATTGTGTTTGGTTAAAGTGGAAATTAAATATATGAAGATTGATACAAAACTGTTTTCTTGATGATGTGACAATTAAGAAGTATATGTGAATTTACAAGAAGTTTAATAAAAATGTGGATCATGAACACCAAGTCAAAAATTACTTCTACCATGCCATTGTTCTGATGTGGGATTGTTTGATTATTAAGAATTGCCTGAAAAACGCATTTGTTAGGTCTTCAAATATTGCTAAAATACAGATCTGGACCTTCTAGCAGTCAAAGTGGAATCACCCTAGAATCAACAAGATGAGCCATAACAACTTCGACGAAATCTACGTGGGAATCCATTCAAGATAAGTGCCAAAATTAATGACTTTTTTACAGTGACTTCATTATTTCTATTCTGACGATACCATCCACAGTCAAAAGCGAACATATGCTACGTGAGCAACACCATTAATCTGATTTCTATCCTACTTTGCAAGTGGTGGTATTGTTAGAATCTGTATCTTAGAAGGTTGCGCTTAATGCCTCCGATTTTTTTATATGAAAACCCTTAAAGCTTTTCAAGTAAAACTAACGTAATTAACACTCTACACCTTTATTCTTCGTGTCTACGTATTTGCAGCCATTTACCACTGGAGGGCTAAGAACATGTAACGTGTAACATGGCGGTGTGCAATCTGGTTTAGAATTAGCAGAGTTCGTCCACACACAGAGCACCGTCTCCTTCATCATGACAATGTCGGACAGCACACGAGCGCCACGACATCTCAAACAATCCAACACCGTCAGTTCACTGTCATCGATCATTCCTCGACTTGGTCCCCTCCTATTTTCATCTGTTTCCAAAACTTAAAGAACGCCTTCGAGGACTTCACTTTGATAGTGATGAAGCGGTGCAACCAGAGGCGAGATCGTGGCTCCGTAAACAAAATCAAACTTTCTACGGTGACGGTGTCAACAAACTGGGCTCTCGTTGGGAGAAATGTATGCGTCGCCAGGATGACTATGTTGAGAAATAGATATGTAGACATGAAGAATAAAGGTGTGGAATGTTAATAACGTTTGTATTGTTTTAAGAGCTATAATAGTTTTCACATAAAAATTGGGAGGCGTTACTTTTCAACACAGCCTCGTACTAGAAATGAATAAATGCAGCTGTAACCAGCAGAACCCATCTCTCGTCTTGTCTACTGAACCCTTTCTCATTCGTTTAGGGCTTCTGTATAACTGTAAATGCACTAGGGTGTCGTATTTAGTTTCGTTAACCATGAACTTACAAGGCAGAAAGTTAATTAGTAACTTAGACAACCGTTCATGAAAGTCTTCACTGTATGATAGGATGGCTCACTTTGGTTTCCATCTATGTAGCATTAACCCCTTATTCCGCAGAAACAAGAATACTGAATAAGTCAATTGACGGACAACATCTTTAATGTTACTGGTTGTTAATCCTCAGCCCTGTTAATATTTTATTAATGGTTATGGATTAAGACCATCTGTACGGAGCTTAATACGCGCCATATTTATTTTTCCAGACTTATTTCGCCTAACCTTATTTATGGATCTCCACTGGGCTTAAATACATGTAAGTTTTCATTTATAAGTAGCACTATCAAATTATGTATTCTGCACTTAAAACAATTTTCAGCACAGTTGGAAACACTACGAAACACTATACAAGTTAACGTGGTGGGACAGTGTACCTGCAATGTGTGTCCTGTACTGTAAGTTATTTTCGTACCCAGATAAAACAACAACTTCACCAGCAGAAGAGCATGAGCATATATAGTGCAATATCAACTCATACAGTAAGTAATCTATGGTACTATGCAAAACATGACGTTTTCAAAAATCTCGAAAGGTCCTTGACCTATTTATTTCAGATTTGCACATTAAATTCTAACAAATATTCGGACGTACGCAGACTAACGTTGTTCCCATAAATCTCGAAAAGGTGTTTACTAACTGCGAAGCACTGCAGAGTTCGCTAGTAAAATGTATATTGTGCAAAGCATGGCCATCTCATAACTGTTTCTAACTTACATATACAGTAGCAGAATATTTAAGTTGAAAGTGCTACATGAAAATGATAATGTACAGGGGATACGCAAAATAATGTGAACACGTGGTTTATTAATAAACGGATGGACCGCCATTTCTCTGTAACACAGCTACCATTCTTCTTGGAATACTGTCATATAAAGATTGTATAGTATCCAGTGGAATGTTATGTCACTCTTTGATCAGAACCTCTTCTAACTCCTGTAGTGATGGGGGAGGTGGAAATCAGTTCCGGAATATGCGCTCCAATACCACCCACAAAGGGACTGTGTTGGCCAGGGAAGACGCTGCAGTTCAGTTGCATGCTCCTGATAAGACGATTGTACTGTCCTGGCTGTGTGAATGCGTTCGTTTTCGTCCTGAAATATGGCATCATTGTTGGGGAACAACATTTGAATCATGGGGTGCATCTGATCACCTAAAATGTTCACATAATCGTTGGCTGTAATACGGCCTTTGAGAGTAATGGTGTGACCAGCAGAATACCATGATATGGCTGCCCACACCATCACTCTTCCACCTCCATGCTTAACCGCTGGAATCAAGCAGTCAGGATTGTAGGCTTCTTTTGGCGTTCTCCAGACGTAAACCCGGCCAGATATTGGAAATAACGAAAACGTTGACTCGTCGAACCATATTACGTGTTTCCAGTGATCACCCGTCTAGGATTTATGGTTCAGATGGTTCAAATGGCTCTGAGCACTATGCGACTTAACTTCTGAGGTCATCAGTCGCCTAGAACTTAGAACTAATTAAACCTAAATAACCTTAGGACATCACACACATCCATGCCCGAGGCGGGATTCGAACCTGCGACCGTAGCGGTCGCTCGGCTCCAGACTGTAGCGCCTAGAACAGCACGGCCATTCCGGCCGGCTCTAGGATTTATGCTTCTGACATCATGGTTTACTCTTCTTTGCGTTGGTTGTCGTCTTTAATGTTTTCGGTATAGCAGCTCGTCCATGAATATTCACTTTATGTAGTTCTCGGTGGACAGTATCAATAGATACGGGGTCTCGAAGATGGCTTCTGAGCTCTGCGGTCACTTAGCCGCCGTAGTTTTGTGTTGGTTTGACACAATTGAGTTAGCGTACGACGATCTCTGTCATTCAGTTTTCAATTGCGCCCGCTATTACGTATACACGATGATTTCTTTCCATGTTTTATGTAGGCTGTCATGACTGTTGAAACAGTTGCTCTTGAAACATTCAGTAAGTTGGCTGTCTTAGTTATTGAAGCTCCAGCTAATCGGGTCTCCACAGTCTGCCCTCTTCGGAACCCTGTTAGCTCTTTCATTGTACGTCGACGTCGGCCTCTGAATGCAAATGCGAAGTGTGTACCACTCGTAAACGTCCTACACTGAACAAGCGCAGTCCAGCGCGACACGTGTCTTACCTGCGTTGTTGACCGTCTTAACACAACCATCTCACTACTACCGCTGTTCACATTATTTTGCCTATCCTCTGTAAATATTATGTGGTTAATGTCACTAATTATGGCTTAATATAGCGAGGCTAAACACGTCTGGGAAAAAGGGTACTGTCTTTATTCAGTTGCAAACAGACCATGAATTTCTTCCACTGTTCTTCGATGCTTCTCTAATAATATCCCGCAACAACAGACTTACTGTGAATCTCGGTTTTTATTTATTGGGCCACACGGCTAGCAGAGTGAAACAGGCGGTCCTACGAAACCAGCTTACACGTCGTAAACGGGAATATGCTACTTGATTAATCTTTCATTTTTGAACCTACCGGTACTTCGTTTGATTAAGTGCTACCCAAGCGTAAAACACAAGGAGCATCTAATATTTTGCACGGAATATTTTTACCATGTGCGAGAAAAATATTCCAAAGCACAAATGTAGTTCCACATCCTCGGCGGGTCGTTCAAGTGTAGCCTTCCTTCCCTTCTTGCTGTTTATTTTCAGTGAAAAAGGGGTACTACAGAGTGACACTCGATTTTGGAACCGATATTCACGATTTTTTCAATAAAAAAAACAGATTACAAAATTGGCTTTATACCTATATTGTATTCCCTTAAGATTGTATTATTTATTTTTTTAAGTATAAAACTTGCACCTAGAGGACATCACACGACATCGACGAAAAGGCAACATCGACGAAAGGCCTTCGCGAAATGCGAGGACTGTTGGTGGGAGCTCTAAACGCCATAATTTACAAAATTTCAAAAACTGCTTACAAACTGATGATATTGTCTAACGTAATAAGTAGAGATACTGAAAAATGGAAAATAGTTCACAAAAATTCTACGCACTACAGTGAAAGAGAATCCCTGACTCACAAGTTACAAAAAGGTATAATGTAATTGCATGCGTATTTAATGAGTTATCGCTCCCGCCAATTTGAAAAACGTTTCACAGGCTGCGACATGGTCGTGGATTAAAATAGTGATCAGTAATCACCAAACTTTTGGTCCTTACACTCAAATAGTTCAAATGGCTCTAAGCACTATGGGTCTTAACATCTGAGGCCATCAGTCCCCTAGACTTAGAACTACTTAAACCTAACTAACCTAAGGACATTACACACATCCATGCCCGAGGCAGGATTCGAACTTGCGACCGTAGCAGCAGCGCGGCTCCGGACTGTAGCGCTTACAACCGCTCGGTCACAGCGGCCGGCCGGTCCTTAGACTACCGGTTTCGATCAGCAATGACCATCTTCAGATATGCAGCAACACAAGGGAAACGAAATTTAAGTATCGGACACATTACAAAAAATGTTCAAAGGTGTATGAAATATTATGGGACTTATCTGCTAAGGTCATCAGTCCCTAAGCTTATACACTACTTAACCTAAATTATCCTAAGACAAACACACACACCCATGCCCGAGTGAGGACTCGAACCTCCGCCGGGACCAGCCGCATAGTAGATCTGTTACAGTTCCTAGGTGTCCTGCCACTAAAACGCAGTCTTTGTTTAGCGTTCCCCACAACATTTTGTATGTGTTCCTTCCAATTTAAGTTGTTCGTAACTGTAATTCCTAGGTATTTAGTTGAATTTACAGCCTTTAGATTTGACCTATTTATCGTGTAACGAAAGTTTAACGGATTTCTTGTAGCACTCGTGTGGATGACCTCACACTTTTTGTTATTTAGGGTCAACTGCTAATTTTCGCACCATAAAGATAACTTTTCTGAATGGTTTTGTAATTTGTTTTGTCTTTCTGATGGCTTTACTAGTCGATAAACGACATCATCTGCAAACAACCTAAGGCGGCTGATCAGATTGTCTCCTAACTCGAGACTAATTTTTTGTCCGCTGTACTTACTGAGTGAGGTTTGTATGTAGATGATAAAAAGATAGTGACGAATAGCAAATCAAGCACGGTTTTAAAAACAATTGTTAATGATCAAAATGGTTCAAATGGCTCTGAGCACTATGGGACTTAACATCTGTGGTCATCAGTCCCCTAGAACTTAGAACTACTTAAACCTAACTAACCTAAGGACATCACACACATCCATGCCCGAGGCAGGATTCGAACCTGCGACCGTAGCAGTCCCGCAGTTCCGGACTGAGCACCTAGAACCGCTAGACCACCGCGGCCGGCTGTTAATGATCGTTATAGATATTAGTAAGTTACACCTAGCCAACTGATTCTCATTAAATCCTAAGATTAAAATATCTGACTGTATGGGGTTCTGAACATTCAAAAGGTTACCATCTGTCAAGTGCGTAGAATATGAAGAAACGGATGTAGATCACGTTGTTGGTATTAAATTCTGGGGTCAGAATTGGTAACTGATTAAGAACTTGTGAGACAAGTGAACAAACGTTTATTTGCGATTCGACTTTTGTCATACATAGAAAATGTAAAAATAAAAAGGGGGACAAACTGTGGCTGGCCGGTGTGGCCGAGTGGTTCTAGGCGCTTCAGTCTGGAACCGCGTGAGCGCTACGGTCGCAAGTTCGAATCCTGCCTTGGGCATGGATGTGTGTGATGTCCTTAGGTTAGTTAGGTTTAAGTCGTTCGAAGTTCTAGGGAACTGATGACCTCAGATGTTAAGTCCCATTGGGCTCAGAACCATTTGAACCATTTGACAAACTTTACTTTCATACCATAGTGCCATACTCTGTTATCTTGCGCTGTAGCTCATGAAGCCAATGGAAAATGTTGCGACGTGTGAGACGTGTTGCAGATGTATGAACAAAAAATATGATTTACCAATTACTGCTTACAGGAAATACGATCTTAATGACACTTGTCATCTACATCTATTTTTTTTCTTTGTATGACTTCGATTCCCCCCCCCCCCCAGGGGGAGGGGGTGGCGGGCTGGCAGCAGCACAATACGCCGCTCCGCAGCCTACAGAAAAGTTAAAAAGCAGATTGAGGAGATACGAGAACAATAAAGTCAGGCGATAAAACGGTGACTGTTAAAAACTGAAACATGGAGAAAAGATGCGAAGAAAGTATAAAAACCAACGGTCAATGATGTTGATTCAAAGACGTAGTAAGTAGGCAAGCACAATTAAACACGGCGACAGTCTGGTTTCTGTTCGCACGAGATAAAAATACAACGAGCGACAGTATGGTGGCTGTTGGCAACACTGACAGGGGACGCACAACACTGAAAACACTTAAAAAAACAGCACTAGAGAGGCGACACGACGGCAGATGGGGGATTTACATCTATCTGTAACTATCTTCTATATTTGTACTAACAATAAAACTGTAAAACCGTCGTGTCTCTCAGAACACATTAATTTGCAAAACTACTTGACGAATTTTCATGGGGTTTTCACAGGTAACTTCACCGTAGCTTGCGGCAACGTATAGGCTTTATTTCATCAAACCGGATCCAAGGAAAAATATATCGTAATTTCAGGCTTTAGGAGTCTGTTCAGATTAGTAATTCGGATGTTTACCTTGATGATGGCGTAGTACACCAAAGAAACAATAGATGGCACTGTCAGTATTTTAATCTCAGTGAGAAAAGTACACTACTGGCCATTAAAATTGCTACACCAAGAACAAATGCAGATGATAAACGGGTATTCATTGGACAAATATATTATACTAGAACTGACATGTGATTACATTTTCACGTAATTTGGGTGCGTAGATGCTGAGAAATCAGTACCCAGAACAACCACCTCTGGCCGTCATAACGGCCTTGATACGCCTGGGCATTGAGTCAAACAGAGCTTGGATGGCGTGTACAGGTACAGCTGCCCATGCGCCTTCAACGCGATATCACAGTTCATCAAGAGTAGTCACTGGCGTATTGTGACGAGCCAGTTGTTCGGCCACCACTGACCAGACGTTTTCAGTTGGTGAGAGATCTGGAGAATGTGCTGGCCAGGACAGCAGTCGAACATTTTCTGTATCCAGAAAGGCCTGTACAGGATCTACAACATGAGGTGGCGCATTATCCTGCTGAAATGTAGGGTTTCGCAGGGATCGAATGAAGGGTAGACCCACGGGTCGTAACACATCTGAAATGTAACGTCCACTGTTCAAAGTGCCGTCAATGCGAACAAGAGGTGAACGAGACGTGTAACCAGTGGCACCCCATACCATCACGCCGGGTGATACGCCAGTATGGCGACGACGAATACACGCTTCCAATGTGCGTTCACCGCCATGTCGCCAAACAAGGAAGCGACCATCATGATGCTGTAAACAGAACCTGGATTCATCCGAAAAAATGACGTTTTGCTATTCGTGCACCCAGGTTTGTCGTTGAGTACACTGTAGCAGGCGCTCCTGTATGTGATGCAGCGTCAAGCGTAACCGCAGTCATGGTCTCCGAGCTGATAGTCCATGCTGCTGCAAACGTCGTCGAACTGTTCGTGCAGATGGTTGTTGTCTTGCAAACGTCCCCATCTGTTGACTCAGGGATCGAGACGTGGCTGCACGATCCGTTACACCCATGCTGATAAGATGCCTGTCATCTCGACTGCAAGTGAAACGAGGCCGTTGGGATCCAGCACGGCGTTCCGTATTACCCTCCTGAACCCACCGATTCCATATTCTGCCAACAGTCTTTGGGTCTCAACCAACGCGAGCAGCAATGTCGCGATACGATAAACCGAAATAGCGATAGGCTACAATCCGACCTTTATCAAAGTCGGAAACGTGATGGTACGCATTTCTCCTCCTTACATGAGGCATCACAACAACGTTTCACCAGGAAACGCCGGTCAACTGCTGTTTGTGTATGAGAAATCGGTTGGAAACTTTCCTCATGTCGGCATGTTGTAGGTGTCGCCACCGGCGCCAACATTGTATGAATGCTCTGATAAGCTATTCATTAGCATATCACAGCATCTTCTTCCTGTCGCTTAAATTTTGCGTCTGTAGCACGTTATGTTCGTGGTGTAGCAGTTTTAATGGCCAGTAGTGTATATCCCCCCATTCCTACGAAGGTCATATGTACTCAGCGTGCCATTCTCCTCGCACAATCCCACTAGACCACTGAGGCTCTGGTCGCTTAAAACGCTCCTTAATAAGGATTCGTAACTGGAATATTCCCACACCCCACCAGCAAATACAGAGACACATCAGGAACTCATTGAATGTAAAATAACGGCGGAGTTTACGCCAGATATGCACTAGACTCCATGCTAAAAACTCCTCCAAGTACTGGAAAGTATTATATCGACTCACTGGCAGTAATTCCATCCCTCAGAACCCGTTCCTCCACATCAACCACCCTACCTGACTGCTTGAGCGTTACTGATCGCTTTGCATCTTATCTCCTCGACGTCTTCTCCTTTTCTGACGATCACGATTTTATTACTCCCTACTCCTTATAATCCACGAACTCACAAATACCGCTATCGACCCCTGGCTCGCAGCTTTCACCACATGCACAACATACTTCGCAAAATATTAAATACACCTATCACAACACAAAAAAAAATTCTTACTCTAATCATGACCACAATACTTTTTGGCGCCAAAAGAATGCCCCATCTCCTTTCTTGCCACCCTAGCTACGATTTATGATTCTCTCTACAGATTACTATCGTGAACTTTGAAAAACCTCCAAAATCCTACTTTTCCTCGAATCTCACAAACGCCTCTATTAATACCTCCTACCTCTCTTCATAGTTCAGCGAGGTTTTTGAATCCATCCTCTTCCGACGCACGCATCAACACCTGAATCAACACCACCTCCTTTCTCTTAACCAGTGTGGCTTCCATCCCAAATTTTCCTCTTATGACCAACTCCTGCACGTTACTAATCTCCTATTTGACGATCTCAACACCATAAATCTGCTATTTTTGTCTCCTTCGGTCGCAGGTTCGAATCCTGCCTCGGGCATGGATGTGTGTGATGTCCTTAGGTTAGTTAGGTTTAAGCAGTTCTAAGTTCTAGGGGACTGATGGCCACAGATGTTGAGTCCTATAGTGCTCAGAGCCATTTTGACTTTTGTCTCCTTCGGCCTAGAGAAAGCCTATGACCACGTATGGCATTCTGGTCTCCTTTTCAAACTCCAGACATATGTTGTTCTAATTAACTACGTCGGCTTTATTGTATCCTTCCTATCTAATCGCCCATCATTTCATTTTATCTCCTCTACACTGCAGATATACCCAGACCACCTCCGCTGGTCCACTTCCTTCAGTATGCTGATGATACCGCTTTCCCCGCCCTCTACCTACGCTCCAGAAATCCCAACGATCCCTGTAAGCACACTGTAAGGTGGAAAGAGTTTGCTACCAAACATGAACAATTTTGACGTTTCTTGTTTCATGCTTACTTTGTGTGGGACCATTTTTATTAAGTGGGCTTATCGAATTATTAATCATTTACTGGATAATAATAGGTAGCCTCAGACTAACATTTCTGTAGAGATGCGTACTTTGAGGATCTCTGGTCACGTGACTAGGGCCTCCCGTCGGGTAGACCGTTCGCCGGGTGCAAGTCTTTCGATTTGACGCCACTTCGGCGACACGCGCGTCGATGGGGATGAAATGATGATGTTTAGGACAGAACAACACCCAGTCCCTGATCGGAGAAAATCTCCGACCCAGCCGGGAATCGAACCCGGTCCCTTAGGATTAACATTCTGTCGCGCTGACCAATCAGCTACTGGCGGTGGACACTCTGAGGACGGTTTTTTATTGGCTCTCTGAGCAGGGAGAACGAAGTCCTCTGCGGTCTTCTAAAGCGACACGGTTGGAGGGCTGGCGGCAGGATAGTTTTTACGGCTCTGAAAAGAACGGGAAGAGAGGGAGAGCCGTTTACTGCCTAGGACTGCCGCCCCATCGAGAAGCCGGTGGAATCGGCTGCTCACTGTGGTTGTGCCAGCTCTAAGAAAGAGCTGGCGGCGAGACGACGCTGAAAGCTTAACATCGTACAGACGCAGCTTACAAGCGCCGTCACCAGCCTTGTTAGCACGGAAGAATGTGCAAGGAATACCTGGCGAGGTCCATTCTAAGCTGAACAGCGTGTGGCGGCTCTCTGTCTGTAGGGTGTCGAGACGACAACATATCGCTTGGTAGTGTTGCGAGACGTTGCTGGCAAGGACCCAGTGAACAGTATCACTATCTTATTTGATAAAGAGTTGATTTCGCCACCAGGAACGGCATCATACTTTTATCAATCAACCGAGAACCGAATCTGTGCTTCTTTGTGGAGGCCAAGGCATTGCGAAGTGCTGCTTTACGACCGCACCCTTGAGTAAACACTCTGCCCCTGGCTTTGAACGAGCAGATGTCTTGATTCGTGTCCGGCGTTGTACGGAAGTATTTTCGACCAAAGGAGTTTGAGGACGCCATTTGACGTCCTCTGTGTAGTCAGACTTCCCATTACGGAACGCACTTCGTCTGGCACTGCAGAACTGCCCTCCCTAGCACCGAATTAGGTGACATACGCACCACGGCTCGGCAGGCAGGGAATCTTTAACAGTAAATGTTTTAACCGCTATTCGTTTCATCACAGAGCTCTTTACTACCAGTAACAGCCAGGGTGGAGGCTTTCATAATCAGTGTCAACCATTTAGTGTTACCGTCGAATAACAGGGGTCCGCAGCTCGTGGTCGTGCGGTAACGTTCTCGCTTCCCGCGCCCGGGTTCCCGGGTTCGGTTCCCGGCGGGGTCAGGGATTTTCGTTGCCTCGTGATGACTGGGTGTTGTGTGCTGTCCTTAGGTTAGTTAGGTTTAAGTAGTTCTAGGGTACTGATGACCATAGATGTTAAGTCCCATAGTGCTCAGAGCCATTTGAACCATTTGAATAACAGGGGCGCGATTTCAATTCATAGATGTTTTCGAGTCATAGATGTTTTGCCGATCTCAAATTTAGATTAACGAATGGAAATAACATTCTAGGTCAATACTTGTTCAATTTGTAGATTTTTCTTTGAGTGTTGCTTTTACAGTAAATATCGTGTCAGTACCCAGTTGTTCTACTTTTCCTACCATTAGGTTCCAGATACCTATCCTGATTAGAGCAGAGTATCATCAGAACTTGTGGAACTAATTCACATGTTATCTCAGGTTGCAGTTTGTTGGCTGCAGATTGCCAGTGGCAGGGCTACTTAACTTAAAGGTGTGACCACTCCATAGCGAACACAACATTGACAGCCATCACACGTACACACGTCGTATGCTACCAACTCTGGGGTAGTATTGGAACACCTCAGTCAGTTTACCTTGTGGTGCAATCAATGTCTCCTCAAAATGAACCCTTCCAAAATACGGACAATAGTTATAGGGGAAACCGCCTGCAGCTTCCTCCTCGATGACTCCTTCCTCGCCATTTAGAACCGTTCCATCCAATTAACTAACACACTAAAGTACCTAGGACTAACAACTCATCGCCAACTAACATGGAAACCCTTATCTAATAACCGTTCGGCCGAAAGCCCACAACAGACTAAAAGTACCAATTACAGAGCTAGTGATTTGCAACCGTCCAAACATAACAAATGCCTCATCTGATCCATCCTCTTCTATGTTTATCTGCTTCACCTACGTTCTCCCCATAACTACTTTACCCCTGTGCGTGTCCTTCAGCTTTCTAGTGAATGTGCAGTGCATGTATGTCGCTGTCCTTTTGAACGTGGTTTTATTATTTACAGTTTCCTGTTGATTTTCCGTTTTAAGGAGGAAACATAAGAAGCATCGTATTTTATGTAAGTGGACTCTTTCAATCATTTTGTTACAGAATTTTAAAAGTTTTTAATCTTTTATCCTTATATCTTGCTGCCATGCCTTTATTTATTTTGTAATTCTTCTGGTCGGAGAGCGGGGTGTTGTAAAGCTTACAGCCCACCCCAGCCAATATGAGGCGAGATGGATGAAGTAACAATGAAGGCAAAAATCTTGTGTTTACGAAGGGTTATTCCAACAGTCTCTTAAATCGCAACATGGGAATACTGCTGTGTTTTCGTTCCTTGTAAGTGGCAACCAGACAATTACACTCTCGTGACCTCTTTAACAAGGAATTCAGTAACAGCACGCTGTTGAAACGAAACACTTATGATCATTTTGGAAGTATGCCTGTGGTGTCGTGATACGACAATACGTCTCAATACGGCAACATGTGATGTGAAGTCTATACCTGTACATTACGATCCCGCAGTCGTTTTTGTTACATTGTTGGAATTTTAGGAATGGGTTGCTAACGACTGTCAGTATGGCCCTCGTACGTAGACTACGAAAGGTCGTAATAAATTCCTTCCTCTTTATAATGACTGTCTCCTTAGGTTTAAGTCGACTACACGTATTTCGTGCTCGGAGGATTGTTTGGGAAGTGCTACAGTTCTAATCTAGATCTCTGGAGTGCAAACCTAGTTTTGTGATAAAACTGTTCTTTTTTCTTTTATTCGATCTTAAAATTAATGTTACTTGTCCTCTTGAGTATAATGCAGATACCCTTGCTGATATGTAGGTGGTGCAAAATAGTTCTTGAACAGTTTTTACAAGTGCTTGTGACAAAATAGAGAGACATGTAATAACCATTAAGGAGCACATAAAAATTGACATAAAACTGAATGTTAATTGAAAGTAAATCGAAAATTATAGAACTGAAGAATGGGATAAATTTTGTATTTTAGCTTGTCAGCTTTTCGGCGAAAATAAAGGTCTGTTCTGCTAGAAACTGCACTACACAGAGCGATATTTTGTGATACTGTGTCATTACGTTTAGCTTTAATTTCCGATTCCCATCGGCAGCTCCGGTCGCCGCCGATACGGCGGGTTTTATGACAGCCGTTACACGGCGGACGCCGAGCTCCCACGCCACGGGTCCGGCCGTCTTGCTGACGTCAGCGCCGCTACCTACGCGTAGGTCCCAGGAGGAGGTCGCGCTAGACCTGCGCATCGATCGCGCTCCCGTGGAAACCTGTTTCCACGTGTACAAGCACTCTCACTTTCATCGTTTGCTCATAGGGCAGCGAGGGGAACAGGGAGAGTATCTAGCGAGGGCGATCAGCTGGACAAGAAGGCGGAAGTGTGGGGGTAGGGCGCTGTACTGGAAGGGCAGTGAACATTGAAGTACGATTGTATTACGGCTAGTCGCTCAGTATGAACGGCATTGCTATAGTCAGAACAGCCGCTGCTGATAATATTCAATTGCTTGACTAGTTTGGATCACCAGGCGGTATTTCAGTAGTGTGTGGTATTCCACGATATCGTGGCTGTCCTACTGTATCCAAACAGTTCACATTCTCCCCTTCCCCCGCCCCTCCCGCGCAACACGATTCCGTAAAGAATCGAACTCCCATGTATGAAACAGTATTCTCAACGTTTGTGACGCCACATCTCGTGAACTACTTTGTCCTATAATGATATAATTTTACAGGTACATTCAGTGGTATATATAAACACTGTCTGCAAAATGTGTTATGAACAGAGCTAGCTTTAAATAAATAAAATTTAAAAGATGAATATTAATGCTGAAGTTTTGCTGCATAAACTACGAAAATGTAATATACGACAAACTTTTTTCCTTTCATTATTTTGTACGGAAAGGGGGAGGGGGAACAAAAAAAAATTCGAAAAGGTCTGAAATTACATCTTAAGCCTGTTGCAAGTCGCCAAACGATCTCATTCTCAAATACTGGACCAATAGAGTCCGAGTAATTTGCACGCCGTGGGCCATGCTCCATCAAGACAAATACACCGTTTCTAACTGTAATAGACTCTTTAACGTAAGATTATACTGTAATATTACCACCTGTTATAATGTGAAACTGACTTTATATTCTGAATCTAATAAACGAGAGCATTAACTCAAAAAAAAAAAAGAAAAAAAAATGGCTCTGAGCACTATGGGACTCAACTGCTGAGGTCATTAGTCCCCTAGAACTTAGAACTAGTTAAACCTAGCTAACCTAAGGACATCACAAACATCCATGCCCGAGGCAGGATTCGAACCTGCGACCATTGCGGTCTTGCGGTTCCAGACTGCAGCGCCTTTAACCGCACGGCCGGCTAAGAGAGCATTAACTGTTACGTAAAATTATTTATTGGCATTCTTGACTTTGGCAATAACGTTATAAGAAAACTGCGGGGAAATTATGTCTATGGTTTCGTCTCAACGGCGTTCGTAAAAGTCAAGGATGATAATAACACTATTAACATTCATTTACTTCTTAACTGCAAAATAGTTATGGACGACAGCTTGGAAACAATTCATTCAGTAATTTACTGATCGTGAAAAGAAATGAAGTTACCTTTCACAGTAATTGCACTCAAAAAAGTTACGTCTTCTAGAAGTATAAATGACTGTAGGTTCTAATGAATATAATACGCAAATCGTAATTACATACAAAATTACTTTGGAAATAATCGCGAACCGAACGAAAAGCTTCCATATTCAATTATAGCACTTTCACTGAATGAAATTATCTTTTTTTTCATCTAAGGTAAAAGACGTTCTTCAAATGATGTAGTCGTAAAGGAAAAGATATTTTTTACGCTTTTAATGAACATTCGATCTACACACGCAAATAAGACTCATATTAAATAACGTAGCTCACTGACAGCGATCGAGGAGGATCTAATTCCTAGACAGAGACCTAGTTGCAAGAGCGGTCCAATGGTAAGAGAGTTCTGTTCGCAAGGGAGATTTTCTACGCTCGTCAGTTGTATTTATAATTGTTTGATAGACTCTCTACCTTTGTCATTCACAGGGGATATTAATGATTAAACAGTTCACACATCTCTGCCTTTCACAGAAGATAAATTCTCAGTAAATTAAATATTATTTTCGTTACACGTTCCTGATGCTGTCATTATATAGATATTCATCTTAATAAAAAGAGGTAAATCTTGAAATGCGCCTATGACGTCGAGGTACCTCTGCATGAGTCGATTACGACAGCATTTCAAACTTTTAAATTGGGTCACTAACTGTATAAAACACAGAAAATAAAATTTTACTTACTCCTGGAGACGACAAGGTGACTTTTAATCTTTTAGTAATATAACTAATGCGAAGTTGTGGCCCTCCTATTGTTTTCAACAATGTCTACTTCTAGGCCTGCCGAAGACGCGAGATCGCAGTTTGTCGCTGAACTAAAGAACAGGTTAAGTAGCAGCTTTGGTCGTTATAATTACGTCGTTCACCTAACTGCCGTGGTGCACAAGTAGCAAAAAGAAGAAAAAAGAAGTCTTTAGCCTATCGGTGTTCCGTTCACTGCCTGCTGGCTGTCGAGGTACTCCACCAGCCATCACAAGGAAAGGATGTGAGGGTCCACCAGTTACTCAGCCAGAAGCTTTCTGATCTGTATTTACCGTATGAAAATCATTCAGGTATTTTGGCGACAGCTAAAAATTATTACAGAGGGTAGCACACTAAATTAAAGTTTTAAAATATAGACAAAAACAAAGTTCCCTCTAAAGAATACCAGCACGAAGTGAAGCTTGTTTTTGGAGTGATAGAAAGGCTTTACGCCGGGGAAGGTAGTGGAGTGGTTTGAACGCCGAGCTTGTCGTTCTGTTCAGGAGGAGCAAGTTCAAATTAACACCCGGACGTCAATTTTCAATTTTCTCGTGTTTTTCATAAATTATTTCAGGCGAACGCCAGAACGGTTTCCTTCGACAAAGCTACAATCAGTTCCTTCTCCTACCGAGCGAGGTGGCGCAGTAGCTGGCACACTGGACTCGTATTCGGGAGGACGACGGTTCAATCCCGCGCCTGGTCATTCTGATTTAGGTTTTCTGTGACTTCTCTAAATCGCTTCAGGCAAATGCTGGGATGGTTCCTTTGAAAGGGCGCGGCCGACTTCCTTCCCCGTCCTCCCCTAATCCGATGAGCTGATGACCTCGCTGTCTGGTCTCCTTCCCCAAACAACCCCACAGTTCCTTCTCCGTCTACGAGAATCGGTGCCAGAGCCACTGATAAGGTGCAGGACTCGCGCTAGACACAAATACTCGTCCAGCGTTTCCGATTTTATTTTTACATTTATTGGGTCATCACTCCTCTGGCTGGTTTGATGTGGCCCAGGACGAATTCTTCTCCTGTGGCAACCTCTGCATTTCACAGCAGCACGTCTTCAATTATTTGTCGCATGTATTCAAACCTCTGTCTTCTGCTGCAGTCATTACGCTCTCCAACTCCCTGTAGTATCATGGAAGTTACTCCATTAAGTCTTAACACATGCCCCACCATACTCTCGCTATCAGTGTTTCTTTTGCTTGGCGATTCTGTAAGAATGTTCTCGTTTTTTATCTGATCGGTCCACCCAATTTTCAACGTTCTTCTATAATACCATACTTGTGCCATCTACAGAGAGGTACATTTTCGAATTTTTCTGGGCTTCAGGGTTATCTTCCGAGTTTCACGGTATAAGGAAGCTGTGGTGTAGAATGGTTCGGTACAAAGTAATTAGTTTCCACTTTATTTCTTACCCACATCTATCTTCGTATTTGTATTACGCTGAAAATATGTGCACAGTGATACAAATGTCGACGGTACGGGCAGTATATTTTGTTTGGAAACAAACTTCTGCCCTTCCGTCACGGTAGACTGCTAGCTGCTGACAACAGCAACGTGCATTTCACGGTCTCGAGCCTATATTCTGTAATGCTCGGTTCTGCCACGTATCTGTTTTTCTTAGCAATATTAGTTATACGTTAATAATGATGGATAACATTGTGGGTAGGTTTACTGATGCAGGGTTGGCCGATATGCACTTTTTACGTACTGTTTGTTACAGCACTGGTTGAACACATTACGATAGAAGTGTTATTTTTTGTCTGATGATTGTTGCATTACTCTGTGATTTATGTTACGCTTTTCGATGGCTGAATGATATAGATCTTTTTCACTCGTCTCACAATGTTTTCATTGAAACAGACTGGGCAAACAAACCGACTGAGTTATAATTACTCAACGACCCAGTGGCGACCATGAGTCCCTTACGCGAAAATACTCACAAAACATCCCACACAATCTTCGAAATTTTTTCTATGGGATTCGGGTTCACTTTGTATATCAAGGAAACCAAAAATCATGAAAAACTGAAAGGGAAATAGGTGGAATGGGTGAAAACCACGGTAAAGCAACCGACTCAACCCCTCCCTTCCGTGTAACTGCTTCAGCTGCGTTGACCAGCGTGTTCCGTACCCAGGCCTTTCACTCTACTCCTCCCCCCCCCCCCCCCTCTCCACCCCAAATCCCACCAAACATCCGAGTGACTCCGACAGTCTGGGTTCTACAATTATATTGGTCATTCACGATTAATTCTCCATGTCGCCCCCTTTTACCAGCATTCCCTCCTCCTTGGGTCCTAGGGGTTATGCATTTCAATAGTGCTGTTTTCCTACGTAGTAAGTTATTTATGTAAGACGTTTGATTGAAGTACTGTTGAAACGAATTCCAGAGCTTACAACTCAATACCGCCACCACCAGCCATGTCTCCGCTCTCCACTGGTGTCTTACACCCGCAGTGCATCAGTTGATACCTCTGTCCTTGCCTTTACGATGTCTGACGGAGGGTACTTGTGATGCCTCTCTATCCCTCGTTGTCTGGCCCATTCGCCAATGGCGCACGTCTGCCATTGTAGTTTGAAGCGCACGTTCGCTCTCGTTCTGACTAAGCCAACCTGTGACAAAACGAGTCGCTCTTGTTTGCGTCTTCTTTATCTCCTATATTAACGTTACTTGGTAAGGCCGAGGTTACATTGAGAAAAAAGACTGAATAACCAAAGGTAGGCCTAAAGTCATAAGAAGCGAAGTGAGGGAAGTCAGAAGTCTGACTGTAGCAGGGAAGATAGAAAACCTGAAAAATGTAGGTAATATCAATAGCAGGGAAAATAGTAAAACAGGAGCAGGATTCGTTGCGAACAGGAATGTATGGCAGGGGGTTATTGTGAACACATTAGTGCCAGGATTCCGTCACGAGAATCGACAGCTAAACGACGCCAGTAGTCATAGTTCAGAGATACATGCCAACGTCACAAACAAGAGGAGGGGGGGTAGCGTATACGAGGCCATTGACAGGTTAACGCAGTGTGTAAAGTCTAACGAAAATCTAATAACCATGGGTGATCGGAATGCTATAATAGGGAAACGGGGAGGACATAGAGTTACGGAGGAAATGTGCTCTGTCATAGGAATGAGAGGGGAGAAAGTATCCTGCAATAAAATTCAGCCAGTAATAGCAAAATGCAATCTCCAAGAATACCAACAGAAGGAAGCATGTTGAAAAAAGCTTTGACTAACGGGAAGATTCCAGCTGGATTACATCATCGTGAGCCGGCCGGAGTGGCCGAGCGTTTCTAGGCGCTGCAGTTTGGAACCGCGCGACCGCTACGGTCGCAGGTTCGAATCCTGCCTCGGGCATGGATGTGTGTGATGTGCTTAGGTTAGTTAGGTTTAAGTAGTTCTAAGTTCTAGGTGACTGATGACCACAGAAGTTAAGTCCCATAGTGCTCAGAGCCATTTGAACATCATCGTGAAACAGAGTTCACGGAATCAGACTGCGAGGTGTACCAAGGAGTAGATACATATTCAGATCGCAGTTTGGTAATAATCAAGAGTTAACTGAATAAGAGAATGATCTGGAAGAATCAAAGTGTAAAGAAGTAGGATACTGAAGTATCGACAAATGTTGATGGGCGTTTGAGGCTCTGTGAGGACTTGCTGCGATAATGAATATCACATCACTGTAGGCGCGTTCACTTGAAGAGGATAGAACATCTGTAAAGATGGCAATTACAGAAGCTGAAAAGACAAACATACATACAAGCAAGATAAGTGCAAAGAAACTGGAAGAAATACTGAAATTTATCTATGAAGGTAGTAGGCAAAAATGCTCAGCAGAAGTCAAGAATACAATAATTCAAGTCACTAGGGAGCGCTGTCAGTAGGAAGTGTAAGAAAGTTAAACCTCACTACCAATTCCACTGTTAGACACAAAGGAGAGAGACGATAAATCGAAACTGAACACTGAAGACCTCTACGAAAGGGAAGAACAGTCAGATGACCTGACAGAAGAAGAAAAATAGTGTCGATCTGGAAGGCATAGGGGATCCAGTATTAAAGTAAGAGTTTAACAGAGCTGTGGAAGACTTGCGACCAGTAAACGGAAGGCATAGGAAACGTTCCTTCGCAATTTCTGAGCTGTCGAGAATTATACACAAAAATGTGGAAAAGAAGCCTGGAATCTATTATATGACGGTAAGTTCTGACGTTGCACTTAGTAGTGGAAACAGACTTGAGGAAAATGAAAAGATTTTCACTGAATTTGTCTTCCTGAATAAAGTGTTCGACAAGGTAAAATGTAGCAATATGTCCGAAATTCCTAGAAATGTAGCTGTAAACTATGGGAAAAGAGTGTAATATACACTATACTCAAGAATCAAGGGTAGAAAATGAGAGTACAACACTAAGAAAGAAATGCTTGGATTAAAAAAAAAAAAGTTTGACGGGCGTGCTCTATTTCTCTGCTACTGTTCAACCTGTAGATCGGAAAGGCAATGACTGAAATAAAGGAAAGTTTCAAAAGACGAATTAAAATTGAAGGTGAAAGGATATCAATTATTTCATCCGCTAATGACATTGCTATAATCATGAAAAGCACTTATTGAATTTAATGAACAGTCTAGTGAGCGTTTGACTGAGAGTAAATCATAGAACTTAGTTTCAGAACGAAATTTCTTAGAACTTGTACCGCTGCACTGCTTAGATGCGAATCATGTCCCAAGGGAAAAACAAAAGAGAGTTTGGAAGAAGCGTTTGAGATGGGGTGCTACAGGAGGATGTTGAAATTTCGGTGGGCTGATAAGATGGGAAATGAGGTACTTTTCAAAATTTAGTAGGAATGTAAAATGTGGAAAACACTGAAAAGTAGAAGGGAGAATGTAACAGGAAATGTTTAAGGCATCGGTTTTCCGTGTGACTAGAGGGAGCCGCAGGGGACAGAAAGTGTAGCGCAAAATAGAGATTGGAACGTATCTAACAAAATAATTGAGAAAGTTAGGTGTAAGTGTTACTCTGAGATGAAGAGAATGCCACAGGGGATAAAGTCGTGGTGGATCGCAGCAGCCTAATGACGTGAGTGAAGACCCAGAGAAAACAAATCCAGGAGAGATTAATAAATTAGTTCTTGAGCCTGAATTACATTTCCTTGTATTTCTTCTAATAAATAGTGAGTGGTTGGTACACTCGTAGATATTTTGCGATCATCTTTCGAATGTGGTTTCGTCGTTTAAATCAACTGCGTCCTGCAGAAGATAGAGGACGCAGCCAGTTTAGAAGAGCTTTCCGCTGCCTACAACTCAGGAGCGACGTGGATTAAGCCGTCGGCAAAACGGACCGTGCATCTGAACGTTGAGCGTGCCTACGAGAAAGGCAGGCCGCGGCGCGTACGTCATAAAGGTAGGCCCGAACTCTCTCGCTCAACTCGAAGACAAAATACGTTTCTGCTCATGTTAAGTTGTAACTGTGTGTGTACGTACAATCAAGAATTGCATCTTCTACTGGAATCCGCTATTATGGAGTCTTACTGTTATTAGTCCTACAATTATCGGAAGTCCATAGACCTGTTAATAATTTGTAAATAATATATTTCAGCTATCAGTCGTCCTTTTGAAATTTTATTGGCAGAGCTAGATTTCAGCTAGAAACTAGCCATTCTCAATGCAGTATCATTTTTGATCAATGCATGCAATGCCTGTTAGTCGGGCTTCATCCACAGTTCCTGTCTTGTCCACGAAGTTCGTAGACAAGACAGGAACTGTGGATGAAGCCCGACTAACAGGCATTACATGCATTGATCAAAAATGATACTGCATTGAGAATGGCTAGTTTCTAGCTGAAATCTAGATCTGCCAATAAAATTTCAAAAGGACGACTGATAGCTGAAATCTATTATTTACAAGTCAATAACAGTCGCTGCGTGCAACAGCCTCTGAATGGAGGGTAACCTAATTAATATTTATAATTTGTTCCGGCTGTACTTGGGTACAATAAAATTAATATCATGCCAAAATGATTATCAGTTGCATAAGGCATAACTCCTTATATGAAATGAGGAATGTTACGCAGACGAGGCTAAATGCTATAAACAAGACATTATACCATTTATATCGAATACTGATCTTATGGAATACGGGCACCAGAGATGCAATAGGGCCCCTACGAATCTTGGGAGAAAGGTTTATTGAAAAAGGAAGAGACCTCTATATGTGCTTCATCGATCTAAAAAAGGCATTTGATAATGTGGCTTGGGATAAGCCGGTGGCTGTAATGAGGGAAAAGACAGTGGAGTGGAAAACCAGAAGACTTGTAAACCCACTATATCTCAATGAAAACTGAGAGGAGAAAGTACAAACTGGATCGGGCTAGGAAAAGAAGTAAGACAAGGATGCTATCACCTACCCTTTTCAGCCTCTACTTGGAAAATATGATTGACCAATGCTCATTATATGAGAAAGGAGTAGAAATTGGAGGAAGAAGAGTAGGGAGTTTGAAGTTTGCTGATGAAATGGTCCTTATAGTCACAGGGGAAAAGGAATTACAGGATTTAGTGGGAACCACTGAAGCTAACGGACAAAATTATGGAATTAAAAATCCACACAAAGAAAACAAAAGTATTGGCACTAGGAGGAAACAAAGAAATAAAAATTATGCTGAATGGAGAAATATTAGAACAGGTGCAAAATCTTATGTATCTTGGAAGCAGGATAGACATCGACTGGAAGTGCAGCACAGAAATTAAAGGATAGCAATGAGGAGAGAGGCATTTTATAAGGACAGGAGAATTTTCTGCAGCAGCCTGGACAGAGAACCGAGGAAAAGACTCATAAAATGTTTTGTATGGAGTGTTCTTCTGTATGGCGCTGAAATATGGACTTTGAGGAAGAAAGACAGAAAGGCTGGAGGCTTTTGAGATGTGGACATGGCGGAGGATGGAAAGAATAAGTTGGATGGGCAGAGTAAAAAATGAAGAGTGGGAGAGAAAAGACAGTTATCAGATGTAATAAAAACAAGAAGAAATTGGATTGGGCATATATTAAGAAAGAATGATGGGCTGATAAAATCAGTTTTAGAAGGTTCTGTAGAAGGGAAAAGGAAGCGAGGAAGGAAGAGATTCCAGATACTGGATGACGTGATGGACGGTACAACATACAGCAGCCTTAAGAAGGAAGCAATGGATCGCAGAAAATGGAGAGGCAAATGACCTGATAATACAGCAGAAGACTGATGATGACTGATCTTAAATTAAATTTTGTTGTAGTACTATGAGAACGAAGTCTTTGGCGACGGCACTTATATATAAAACTATCTCGGTTTTCTTGCCACGTCAGTTCGGGATAAAATCTCAAGCTTTCGACGATAGCCTCCATTGTCATCGTCAGGAGCAACAAACTGTCTTCACTGCTCCTGTGGTGGCCTTATATTGTCCGTGCACGGCTTCTGATTGGTCGGCTTGTGATTGGTGGGCGATTACGTACTGCTGTCGCAGACGGTGTCAATGTGTGCGCTGGTGGCGCCACCGCTTCAGTTGGAACGTAAACCTCGGAAGGAACGTCTCTACCACTTCTCTGCATCGAGCGCTCGTTTCCATGCACCGCTCAGATAGTATCCGCTATCACGGTTAAAGTTCTTCTCGCTCACTCTTACTTCAACAGCCTCCTGAATAACAGAATCGCAGTATGTGGAGGAATGGGACAAAATTTTTGTTTCATCGAACAGTATTTTATGTTGGTTCGTGGGGCTGTGCTCCGCAACTGCCTACTGCGGTTCTTCTTTTTTGTGGCGCTATATCCAGCAAAATAGGAAGAGTCCTGGGTAAACAGGGTACAAGACGGATTTTTCGTCCTCCTAAGAAAATTAAGGAGATGATGCGCCCTGTGAAGGACAGTTTTGGCCTCAGTGTCCCTAGAATTTATAATATCCCCTGTGAGTGTGGGAGCAATTATATAGGTTAGACCATTCGTACCGTTTGTTGTGTAGTTTTCTTTTAAAATTGCAACCTTAGTAGAATTAGCAACTGTACAAGTACGTTACCCAAAATTTGAGACATGTGAATATTCTGGTGTTTATAGTGTAATTTCAATTCAGACAACTTACTTGATGCTCTCCTGAATAACTGTTTATTGCGTTCAGTTGCTTACTTCAATTCGGTTACCTTCTTTGCTGTTGGATCAATAATTGTTGTAAGAGCAATTTAATGATATTGAGCTATTCCTGGTTTGAGTAATTATCATGGTTCAGCATAGTAATTTGTCTTTATGAGATGTTTGATGATGAAGAGCAATTGTTCCATAGAACACACAAATGTGATTTGCTGAGCAGTGAAAGCATGTTTTTAAATAAAACAGTTTTATGTAATATCTGTCATTGTCAGTCGTTTCCACCCTTTCCTAACCTATGGGTCCAAATGTTTCTCCGCAGTCTTACATCACACGAATAGTTCCCAAGTGAGCATTTGTGTACCAGACATGAATATAAGCAAACACACCGGTTTATTCAATTGTTTACTTAGGCAGTACCACAGGGTAGTGCCTCGACATAGGGTTGTGTCTCAGCGAGCTCCTCAGAGTCGCCCCCAAGAAGAGAACAAATGAGACAAGTGATACTGGTCATCGTTCACTGGTTGAATTGAGATCAGTGCAAGTAGACTTTGATCTATATTGCTAAGCGCAATCGTCATACTCCATCTAAGTGCTGTAAAACGTTTATAAATAAATCGTTTGGACTGTTGCTAATCCGAGTTCCCATTTATTTTTGCCATGGATGTTGCCAAACTCTGTTTGGCCCCGTGAAAAAATCGTATATATTTGCTGCATACAAGCAAGCCAGCTCATAAATAGTACTTTCGATGGTTGGGTGTTCTGCTCCCGCTACACTTGGTCGTTGGACGGCAAGCGCATTTTGTAAATACAACAAAATCGTATTAATCTTTCCCTCTAAAGCCTATGTAAACTGAATACCCTATAGACAACAGTTGTTCCCCGAGTCTCTTCGTTATTCTTGAAGTTTCATTATTTGCTCTTAGTCTTTATATTGCTGCAAAACCTGACGCCTAACAGCACATCCACGCATACCATCTAGAAATTCGTATCGTGAGAGTGTCGCGGATTCTTCATTGGAAGAAATCGTACTGCGTCCGTCTTTCCGTAATGTTCGTGCCATAGAATCAGTTCAGATTTAACATACTGCAAACACGTTTAGCAGCTCTCTCTCTCTCTCTCTCTCTCTCTCTCTCTCTCTCTCTCTCTCTCTCTCTCTCTCGGGAGAAGTGCTGCTTAGTGCTACTGCTGCTAGTCGCATTTCGAGAACTTAATTTCTGTGGCGGTGGTTTTATTAAGCAGTCCGATTCTGACGTCGATTCATATTAATCACACTAATTGTAAACGATGCATTTAAATACAGCATTTTCAGTCAACAAAAATAAATGGATTACGAACACCATCTACGGGAATGATTAAAGTAGAATAGAACTGCTTTTATTCCGTGAAAATTGACATGTTTTCGACCGTTGCTAAGTTCATTGTAGTTAATCTTTTTAGAGGTAGTTCATAACTTACATATTGGAGTTTTGGGCTCAGTTCCCATGCTCGCAGAAAAATAGTAGTGAATTAAGGATAGGTCCACCTTCTGCGAATACAAAAAAAAAAAAAATAGCTTTGTTTTATCAGCCAAACATGTTTCACCACAATCGTAGCATCTGAGTGGGTCTTTTATTATTTTCCTGAAGTACATACATGTAGGATATTTTTTAGGCTAAAGAATATAATACAACAGAGTTTGTTGCCATTGAAATTGTATATGCACTTTGCATTTTATTTTACATTGTGTGTGTTCCTTGTCTCCCAACTAAAATCAGCAACAGGTGTAAATCAGTACACAGTGTCATGTGAAAATATGAGGGATGCTAGAAAATCGAGTGCAGTTGAGTCCGCCACACCGTTGGGTGGCTTGCGGAGTATCAATGTAGATGTAGATGTTTTTTGTTTATTATCCAATTTTATATATATATGTCGTGGCAAAATTCGTGCGTATGCCAGTTTCTACCACGAATTTTACCAGAACATATATTTTAAGGATTGGAGAGGAAAAAAGATTCAATATAGACGATTTTCTAACATCCATCATATCTGCAGATGACGTGCTGTAATGATTTAGATCTCTGGCTGGTTTTGGTTGCCAGACACACCATGTGAAATAAAAGGCAAAGTGCACATACAGTTTCAATGACAACAAAATCTGTTGTATAGTAGTCCTTAACCTAAAAAATAACCTGTATGTATGTAGTTCAGTAAAATAATAAAAAACCCACTGAGGATGCCACTCAGTGGTGAAACACGTTTCAATGATAAAACAAAGCAGTAATTTGTCTACTTTCAAAAAGGCGCATCCATCCTTAATTGATTATTGCTTAATAAACTGGTTGTGAATAAATTACATATCACCCTAAGACTAAAAAAAATATATATATATAATGGCCAAAATTACCCAAGTATACTTTCCTGGTTGAGGCACCGACGGATGTGTGTCAACATCAGTAATCGCTCGGCGGCGATCCTGCGACCCGAGAGAAACTGCGACCGTGACCGGCGGAGGAGTGGGCGCGCATAACTGGACCCGAGGTGTGTTCCAGCAATGACGCCGTTCACGCTCACAATCAAAAATTTGGGGTCAGTTGCCAGCGCACATGAAGCTGTAGCAGTGCCTGTCTCATTTTGCCGGCCGGTGTGGTCGAGCGGTTCTAGGCGCTTCAGTCTGGAACCGCGCGACCACTACGGTCGCAGGTTCGAATCCTGCCTCGGGCATGGATGTGTGTGATGTCCTTAGGTTAGTTAGGTTTAACTAGTTCTAAGTTCTAGGCGACTAATGACCTCAGCAGTTGAGTCCCATAGTGCTCAGAGCCATTTGAACCATTTCTAACAGGATAACAATAGTAATGCGAGGAAAGTATATATTGATATAATAGGACCAGGAAACTATATATTGATATAATAGGACCAGAAAAATCTGCCGAAATATAATGTCGGCTCCGTCCACAACACACCGTGGTTCTTAAAGCAATTACTACATGTTAGTAAAGTGCGTTTGCATGTGGGAATCTAATGAAAACTAGCTGTCTGCTTCTAGAGTTTCAATTATTGAACGTGGAAATCGATTACACAAACTGCTACTGATGTTGTACTGGTATACGTATAGCAATGAATTCCGAGACATTTACTACAGAAGATGCATAAGGGTGGTTTAGGTAAGCACTGAGGGTGAAAATCTAAATTGTCTGTATCATTTTGTGAAAACACTGGTCTTAGTTCTGCTTAAAACAACATCAGAGTCGTCCATACATTAGTGTAATCCTCTACGCTAGGTTAATTTCCAACTTTAGCATTACCTCGTTTGCCTGTAAAGTTGTCGGGATTGGGATGTAGTGTTCGCCTCGGAGTGGCATCTCGCCTTTTGTAGACATCAGGCCTGCTGTCTTAATAAATATAAAGCGTTAAATTTCCTCCTTTGATATACATTATCGTGTGTAGATTAACACTATTTATAAAAAAGGATCTGCATGTTGCTTGTCGTTGCTGGATCCACTTCCACACCCTACCCCTTGGGTCTCCACGTCACAGCACGCGCAAAACAGTATAACTGGGCTCGGAGTTTACAACTGGATTGTAGGTACAATCGAGTTTATAAGAGATGACCGGAAGATCACGGGACCAGAATCATTACCACCTTTGCCTTTACCCACAGGTTTTCCTGCTGGTATGATTAATCGTCATCAGCAGAAAGCGTTTCCTGGTCGTACTGCTATGCCAAAACGCATTCCGGTGCGTGTCCTAAACAGGTAGAAATAGTAAGACAGACTCACTTGGAGTGTTAACCACACCTTCCGGAGAATTAAAGTAAACCCATACAGGCTGACAGTTGGATTTCGTGGAGGTACACGCATTACAGGTAATCAGGACCAATAACGGAGTCTAAAACTGTGCTCTGTATGTCTATAGCCGGCCGAAGTGGCCGTGCGGTTCTAGGCGCTGCAGTCTGGAACCGCGAGACCGCTACGGTCGCAGGTTCGAATCCTGCCTCGGGCATGGATGTGTGTGATGTCCTTAGGTTAGTTAGGTTTAACTAGTTCTAAGTTCTAGAGGACTAATGACCTCAGAAGTTGAGTCCCATAGTGCTCAGAACCATCTGAACCATTTTGTATGTCTATAGCTTTTCCTTCGCTAATCCGACCTTGCACTCTGTCTCTAATGACCTCTCTGTCGACAGGACGTCCAACACTAATCTTGGTTTCGTGCTGTTCTGAACGTTCGAGGTCACGTACTTCCATTCTGACAAGGGAATCTCCGCATCGGACCCCCCTCAGATTTAGTTACAAGTTGGCACAGTGGATAGGCCTCGAAAAACTGAACACAGATCAGTCGAGGAAACAGGAAGAAGTTGTGTGGAACTATGAAAAAAATAAGCAAAATATACAAACTGAGTAGTACATGCGCAAGATAGGCAACATCAAGGCTAGTGTGAACTCAGGAGTGTCGTGGTCCCGGGGTTAGCGTGAGCAGCTGCGGAACGAAAGGTCCTTGGTTCAAGACTGCCGGCACGGTAGCTCAGCGTGTTCGGTCAGAGGGGTAGTTGCCCTCTGTAATAAAAAAACTGAGTTAATGGATCAACAACGAACTGAAACGGGTGTCTTTCGACGTCCGCCCAGAGCAGATACAACGAACAAAAACGAACAAAATGAGATTAAAAAAAATCTTGCTTTCTTTATTTTCGCAAAGTTATTATCTGTCCGTTCGTTCATTGACGTCTCTGTTCACTGTAATAAGTTTAGTGTCTGTGTTTTGCGACCGCACCGCAAAACCGTGCGATTAGTAGACGAAAGGACGTGCCTCTCCAATGGGAACCGAAAACATCTGATCGCAAGGTCGTAGGTCAACCGATTCCTCCACAGGAAAACACGTCTGGTTCAAATGGCTCTGAGCACTATGGGACTTAACATCTATGGTCATCAGTCCCCTAGAACTTAGAACTACTTAGACCTAACTAACCTAAGGACAGCACACAACACCCAAAAACACGTCTGATATATTCTATACGACACTGGTGACGGCATGTGCGTCACATGACAGGAATATGTTGTCGACCCACCTAACTTGTACACTTGGCGAATGGGTAAAACGATTCTTCTACCTTGCCCGATTTAGGTGTTTCGATGTTTGTTTAGGCGTAGCGTCCCCATACTACGGCGCAGTTACCTCGCATCGGACGGACGGACAGATAATAATTGTCTGAAAATAAAAAATTGAACTTCTCACTCGAGGGAAGACTTGAACCAAGGACCTCTGCTTCCGCAGCTGCTCACGCTAACCACGTGACCACGGCGCTCCTGAGCTCACACTATCCTTGATGTTGCCTATCTTGCGCATGGACTACTCAGTTTGTATATTTGGCTTATTTTTTTCATAGTTCCACACAACTTCTCGATTGATCTGTTTTCAGTTTTTCAAGGCCTATCCACTGTGCCAACTTATAATTAAATTTGGGGGGGGGGGGGGGGTGCGATGGGAGGTTCCCTTGTGAGAAGCACGTACCTGGGGGGCAGCGAACGCTGACGACAGAGGTCCTGCCGCGTGCGTGTCAATGCCAGCCAGAGTCGTCAGGCGAGGCCCCGCCGCGCTGTGCGGGGGACGGGACGCACAGCTGGCGGCCGCGCCGCCCCTGACCCGCACCCGGCCGCCGTGACGTCACGGGTCGATGCCGAGCGTCGCGGCGCCCGGCCTGCTCTAGCCCGGCTCACTTTCATTGAGCGCCAGGTCGGGGCGCATCCCGGCCACCCGCCGCTGGTGCGGGCTGCGCTGCCTCTGGCTGCTGGCGGGTCGTACGGCGGTGGCCGCGACGCCACGCCGTGAATGGGCGGCCCCTCCCCCCCCCCCCCCCCCCCCAACATCCCGCTGCCCTCTTCTCCATCCCCGCGGCGCCGTGGGCGGGCCGCGTGCCAGCTGGGCGCTGCCCGCCGTCGCCTAAAGCTCGCCTTACACGAGCGGCTTTCTGGTCGAAATCAACTACTCGGAAGTGTGTGCGCCTTTCGTTCCTGCGTGCAGATGAGCGACCGACTACGGCGCGAGTGTGTGTATGACGTCCCTGATCTACCGATTCTGCCGAGTTGAAGTTCTAAATATCCGAGTACGCTGCATACTTCGCATGCGCACAGACGGAAGACACTGGCGGCATCTGCTAGCATCGGTAGACAAACTAATTTTGTGCTGTCGCGTCTTCTTAATCTTTATTATATTGTTACCTTTATTTTCGTGGCACATTGAGAAGTTACATAAGGTCCAGATTTTATTTCCTAATATAGTTCAATTATTTTATCTTGGCGGTTCGCGCATGCCCACCTAGACGCGGGAGATTGCTGCGTTGCCAGTTGCACGCGCCAAGCAATCTTACGTTTAGGGGGGAGCGCGCAGTTTATGAAGTAAAGCCACCACGGCCGCATTAACCCTTTCGCTGCTACAGAGACGTGCTCCCCGCATTCCGCGATGTGCGCGACTTTGTCATCACTGCACTGCTCGCCTGTGCAGACACATGGTGTTCCGACTGCTTTGACACACTTATCATTCGATTTCACAAAAACTATTTGGCCCAAAAATTTTATTTTTACACATCTTCTTGACTGATACCTTCCACCCATAAATGACTTAAATTTGTTTCGATGTTCAACGCAGTTATTGTGCAGCATTAAATGTAGTAAACCACTGCACGAAATTTTGAAGAGTTTGCAGAGGTAAACGTCCAAAGCGTATCCTTTCCGTATGATCGATTTCAGTTGCCACTAGAAATTTCAAAAAATTACAGTCAAACAAATAAAATTCATGAAGTAAGACACTTCGATATTGTTTTTAAATAAAGAAAATATTAGGCGTCGAACCACTGTTGAACTCGGAACCTTTCATTTAGCAACCAAATACTTAACCATCACGCTAACGCGGCTCGTCATGAAGCAGATTTCCTGGGGGACTTTAAACCAGGACGCAAAATACCGACAAACACTGTTGGTATGACTATGAGTTACGTTTCGTCGAAGTACAATAGGAAATAAACAATTACTGCTGTTCTTTATTGCGAAAAAGCGGTTAGTGAGAATGATACAAAAACCCTTCCTTGCTATCGCCTGAATTAGGGGGCTTATTGCTTGTTTGGTTTAATTAAGTAATAGAATATGAAGCAATTGGTGTAAAGAATGCTTTTTCCAAACTTTCTATAAAAGAAATTCTGCTATCAAGACATTTCTTTCGTTCAGTTACTTTATTTATGACTGAACGTTTCTAAAACTGAAGACACTCGTCCGTGCTCTGCACTGCAATCGAGCTCTGGCAACGTCGTTCTCTGTTCATTGGCTGACTGTGTTTTGTGACGTCAGATGCGCATACGAACCTAAACTCGGCCGCCGTCGTAAATGACGCGCGCTTTATCGTTATGCCATAAGACAGACGAAATGTCAGAAAGCAAAACTTACTTACCTTTTACAGAGGACAAAACTATACTGTGCAAAAATAAGAATGTAAACGTATAAAAGTATTGTAACGAAAATTATTTAAACAGTGAAAAAGTCAGTTTTACTGGACGACCAAAAGAATTTTCGTCTTTATTTGGCATTTAGCGAAGAAACAAGATAGAAAGGCCGAAGCAAAGAGGCACTATTTACTGCGTTCTACATACTGTCTGATGCGTTTGCAAGTACATATTTTCTCCGAGAAACACATGCATATTTCCTAAAATGTTTGGATGACACTTTTCGTACTCTTTCAATTGTCAGGAGTGTAGAGAATTTACCACACTACCTTTAATAACAATTTCCACTATGCAGTCTGCTTTGGCCATTTACAAATTCTGTTGTCATTTCATATTCTTAGACTTTAGCGACCGTGGTGGCGCTGTTGTTAGCACACTGGGCTCGCATTCGGCAGGTCGACGGTCCAAACCTGCGTCCGGCAATCCTCATTTACGTTTTCCCTGATTTCCCTAAATTGCACCGGCCGATGTGACCGAGCGGTTATAGGCGCTTCAGCCCGGAACCGCACGACTGCTACTGTCGCACCTTCGAATCCTGCCTCGGGCATGGATGTGTGTGATGTCCTTAGGTTAGTTAGGTTTAAGTAGGTCTAAGTTCTAGGGGACTGATGACCTCAGATGTTATGTCCCATAGTGCTCAGAGCCATTTGAACCATTTGAACCCTAAATTGCTTCAGGCAAATGCCGGGACGGTTCCTTCGAAAGGGCACGGCCAGCTTCCTTCCCCATCCTTTCTTAATCCGATGGGACTGATGACCTCGCTGTTTGGTCCCCTCACGCAAATCAACCAACCAACACTTTGCTACTATATCTCGATTTTTCCTAAAAAGGACAGACCCTCATAGCCCCACTTTCACCATTCAGCCGCCAAACTTTATAGCAGACAACAGCTACAACAGCGGCAATTTTGACGAGAATGATCACTCGAAACAGACAAGACATAAATGTTTATTTGACACTTCAGTAGTGAAGCATTTGTCACTGTACATAAAATTTTTTGATCAAAAAGAAAGGGTTAGATTACCGGTTTCAACGAGCTACATCGTCATTTTCAGATGTAAAACATCAGTTGGAGAATATATAATGGGAATTATGACCATACATTTGACAAAAATTATTGTAAATAATGAGAAATGGCAACTGAGGCAATGGCTGCTCAACCAAGTCACTACAAGTTATGCCCATGCTGGCCAACCGTACATTCCATGTCCTACTGTCATACTACGTTCATGCCTTCTAGTGACAGAATGGGCTACCAGACAAATGCAGCAATGTTATGTTAGCAAGTTCGTAGTATGTCAGTCCCACATGAAAGTACATTGTGTTTTGAGATTCTTTTTTTCGAAACATTGTAAAATTATGTGCTGCATTCCATACGGGAGCTTGCTGTGCTTGATACACTTACGACTTGTGAATTTATATCAGCCACACGATCGTATGGCCAGTTGCCAATTTTCACCATGAGTGACTTTGTTGTGCCACCGTTGCCTCAGTTGCCTGATCTCATTATTTCTCGTAATTTTTGTCAGAGGTATGGTCATAATTCCCATTATATATTCTCCAACTGATGTTTTACATCTGAAAATAACGACGTAGTTCTTTGAAACCGGTAGTGTAATCCTTTCTTTTAAGGAAAAAAAATTATGTACTGTTACTATGGTTTCACTATTATAGAGTCAAATAAAGATTTAAGTTATATTTTGGTCACACTCCTTACGACAGTAATGTAAGAATATAGAGACAAGACTTACAAGGGGAGGCCGCCAATCGTGAAATTCAGATTCGATTCATACTGCGCATAATAAAAGCTCATGGCCAGAGGTGTAATGTGGCAAAGCACCAAGATGCACTTCTCAGCCGTTGTCGAGAAAATCGACAGTTAAAAGAAACCGTTGCGGTGAAATACTCTCTACGATTAATAATTTTCCACAGCGTCATGGCGCAGCGGTAAGCGCTCGTGTTTGTAATCCGAAGGTCGCCGGCTCGAATCTCGCACCATGCAACTTTTTTTTTTAGTATTTGTTTTTTCTAATTCATATATATATTTCCCGGCAATCAGTTGCAACAATTATGCATATAATAAGTTGTTGAAAGTCGTTTGTCGTGGAAAAACTGGCGACTTCGAACATCATTATGTTTTGCGCAAACAAAGTTGTATTTCACAAATGTTATTAATTGTCTTCATAATGTTAACCACGTATAGTTAACGGAAGACGTAGAAACGATATTCCGAAACGAATACGTATAACGTAAGTCAAACGTTCGAATTAGAAATGAGACCCCGCTACTCGCTCGTTACACTTGAGGGACAGATGTTGAATGGGCCGAAACGAGCCGCCGCATAACAGCGTAGTTGCCTGCTAACTTCGAAAGAAGGTAGATGCGGTCCCTAGCGCAACTTATAACATCGTCGAAAATCAGTGCGGACGGGAGAGTTTTGGTACACCCTGTTAAAAAAACGGAAAAATGGAGGCGGTACAAGTGGAGAGCGATCCGCCTTCACCAACATGCATAAGCAATTCATTAATAGTTTATATATATATATATATATATATATATATATATATATATATATATATATATATATATATATTTGAATTACAAAAGCTAATAATAAAAAAATTGCATGGCGCGAGATTCGATCCGGCGACCTTCGGATTACGAATCCGAGCGCTTACCGCTGCGCCACGACCCTGTAGAAAACTATTAATCGTAGAGATTATTTCACCGCAACGGTTTCTTTTAACTGTCGATTTTCTCGACGACAACGGCTGAGAAGTGCATCTTGGTGCTTTGCCACATTACACCTCTGGCCATGAGCTTTTATTATGCGCAGTATGAATCGAACCTGAATTTCACAATTGGCGGCCTCCCCTTGTTAGTACGGGAATAGAACGCCAGGACCGCTGCAGTAGACGCATTTGTCTCGAGTAGTCGACTGAGACAAGAAAGTCGATAGTGTAAAAAAGACTTAACACTCCTCTTAGCGTGGGCGCAGCTGACCACGTTCTTCTGAGTGCGGAAGTGTTTCCAGAGAAATGGTAAATAAAAGGAGAGCGTAAGTGCGTATCTTAATGATACCTGTGATGGTACAAGTTGCCTGCTTCATTAGGGGTTTTAAAAGCTGCTGATGTATTGTGCTTACTCGTGCGTATTCCGTAAACCGCAGAATCTAGCGGACCGAGAGCTGCCTTACACTGCTGAAAAGCAACTGGTCAGCACCTGTACCTTCACATTTCTGTCCTGTTGCACAACGGAGACATCCGACACTCTCGATACAACTTGCGCAACAACACCAGCAGGAACTAACACAAACTCCAAGATCATAACTGCATTCACAGCTCGTAACAAACCTAAGTGGCATTTAATTAGATCCCCGCAGCGCGCAGAAAGTATAAGCAACAGCCACATAAAAACTAGACAGATGGAAAGAAAATAAGTGAACTGTTCATTGTTTGAAAACTAATCGCCGTAATTCTTAATACAGTTATCTGTTAGACAAGAAGGTCAGTGCCTTCACGGAAAAGTGTTCGCGTATGGCAACTGAACGATGATCGTACGCAGGTGTACAGCTCTTCGTCCGAAGCCAATCAACGGCCACAAGTGTCTTTCTTCAGAGTTCCAAAAATAAGAAATCGCACGGACGTGGACACTTTGCAAAAACTGAAGTGCACCATCAAGCCAAAAATGCCAGGAATGTTGTCGGACGGAATCGTTCTGTTGCAGGACAAAGCCGACTCACATGTTTCTAAGATTGTTCCTAATACGCGGCCAAAGTTCCGCCGGGAAACCCTTTACAAATCCTCCATACACAATCCCGATCTGAACCCTTGTGATTTCCATATTTTTGGAGCCTTCAAGAAAGACATTCGCAGCCGTCCATTGGCTTCGGACGAAGGAGTGCGCGCCTGGGCAAAATCATAATTCCACAAGCATTTTTCCATAGAGGCGCTGACCGTCTTGTCTCACGGGATAAACGTACTGACAGCTGTGGCGATGACTTTTGTTGTGCCGGCCGTTGTGGACGAGCGGTTCTAGGCGAAGAACGAAAGCGAACAAAATGAGATTTAAAAAAAGAAAAAAAATCGTGCCTAAGTCCGGAACAGCGCTGCTGCTACCGTCGCAGGTTCGAATTCTGCCTCGGTCATGGATTGTGTGATATCCTTAGGTTAGTTAGGTTTAAGTAGTTCTAAGTCTGACCTGAGATGTTAAGTCCCACAGTGCTCAGAGCCATTTGAACCATTTTGATTACTTTTGTAATAATGAACAGTTCAGTTACTTTTCCTCCATCTGTCTCCTTTTAATTCGACTGCTCCTTGTACAATTTTCATTTACTTTTCAGAAACGATTGCACTAATTATTTACACTATAACGGATAGGTTACGAAATTGTCCCTGGATATGTAAAACCAGAGCCAATATCCGCTTCTGTAATCGCAGTCTCTAATGGACGGCAGCGCGGTGGGCTCGATTCGGAGGTAATCCGGTTCGAATGCTGTTGGTGGATGAAACTTTCACGGCCAATATTTGGCCGGCAAGGGGAGGATAGGTGGTTCCATAAAATTCCTGCCCACCAGTCATTGCTCCAGTGTTGTGGATTATACCGCAAATCTCTCCGCAGCGACTTATGCAGTGAAGGCATGTGCCGAGGATGATCCGTCCGTTGGTGGCCCCCTTGGTGCTGATCGAGCGAGGCAGGACATGAGCCGACACCGGATTTCGCAACACAAACGTCACACTACGAGATACACTCATTCATTACACACTACACAAAAACCTACGATACAGCTGTTACTAATCCGCCAGGGAAAAGGCCAAGGATGCGCGCCTGGACTCACCCCGTGGGATATCCCAACCAACAGTGTCAGCTTACGAGTGTCGATCAAGAAGTCTTGCGCGACTGCCGCTCGTAATTGCCCAGTACTAAGGGCCTCTTCCGAGTGGTATCGTCTCCAGATCGGCTCGCAAAGCGAATGCTCGTAGCAGCGGCCGGTACCACCTTCCATGCTACTATTTTAAGGTCATGTTATAATAGATACGGCTTTCAAAATGGACTTATTCTTTCCAAATGACTTGATGGGAGACAACCTGCATCTCTCTCTCTCTCTCTCTCTCTCACTATATATATATATATATATATATATATATATATATATATATATATATATATATATACGTATATTCAACGTAGAAATTACACTATGTAATGAAAAGTATCCGGACACACCCAAAAACATACGTTTTTCGTATTAGGTGCATTGTGCTGCCACCTACTGCCGGATACTCCATATCAGCGACCTCAGTAGCCATTAGACATCGAGAGAGAGCAGAATGGGGCGCTCCGCGGAACTCAAGGACTTCGAACGTGGTCAGGTGATTGGACGTCACTTGTGTCTTACACCTGTGCGCGAGATTTCCCCTCTCCTAAATATCCCGAGGCCCAGAGACTGCCGACGGTTGAAGACGATCGTAATGTGTAATAGGCAGACATCTATCCAGACCATCACACAGGAATTCCAAACTGCGTCAGGATCCACTGCAAGTACTATGACAGTTAGGCGGGAGGTGAGAAAACTTGGATTTCACGGTCGAGCGGCTGCTCATTAGCCACACATCACGCCGGTAAATGCAAAACGACGCCTCGCTTCGTGTAAGGAGCGTAAACATTGGATGATTGATCAGTGGAAAAACTTTGTGTGGAGCGACGAATCACGGTACACAATGTGGCGATCCGAAGGCAGGGTGTGGGTATGGCGAATGCCCGGTGAACGTCATCTGCCAGCGTGTGCAAGGCCAACAGTAAAATTCGGAGGCGGTGGTGTTATGGTGTGGTCGTGTTTTTCATGCAGGGGGCCTGCACCCCTTGCGCTATCACAGCACAGAGCCGCGCGGGGCAGCCGCGCGGTCTCAGGCGACTTATCACGGTCCGTGCGGCTCCCCACGTCAAAGGTTCGAGTCCTCCTTCGATCATGGGTGTGTGTGTTTTGTCCATAGCTTAACTTAGTTTAATTTAGGTTAAATAGTGTGTAGGCTTAGGGACCGATGACCTTAGCAGTTTGGTCCCATATGATCTTACCACAAATTTCCAAATTTCACAGCACAGGCCTACACTGATGTTTTAAGCACTGTCTTGCTTCCCACTGTTGAAGAACAATTCGGGGATGGCGATTGCATCTTTCAACACGATCGTGCACCTGTTCATAATGCACGGCCCGTGGCGGAGTGGTTACACGACAATAGCGTCCCTGTATTGGACTGGCCTGCACAGAGCCCTGACCTGAACCCTATAGAACACCTCTGGGATGTTTTGGTACGCCGACTTCGTGCAATGCCTCACCGACAGACATTGATACCTCTGGTCAGTGCAGCACTCAGTCATCACCATACTGAATTCCAGCATTACCGATGGAGGGCGCTACGAACTTGTAAGTCATTTTCAGCCAGGTGTCCGGATGCTTTTGACCACACAGTGTATTTTCCATATTAAATATGATTTGATACGCTGGATCTACTTTTGGTGGACTCTGAGGTTTTTTTAGGCGGCCAAGGCCAACTGCACCGTTGACTTCCACCGCACGGCGCTCAACGGTCGTGCGCGGCACCAGATCCTCGCTGACGTGCCAGTCGGCGGCGCTCCACGGGGTCGCGTACGGAGAGCTACTCCGGCCTTCCTATATTCGAATGTATCCTGCTATCTGTCACTTTCCGCTTCTGAACCATCACTCACATCATTCTGAGGGGAACTACACCACTAATACTATTAGTTCAAACAAAACCTTTAAATTCTTGAGTTTCTCCCGGCGTATTGATGATCAAAATATCCACGGGTGTACTGCCGGTCTACAGTGTCCAGCGGGCACAATATTTCGGCGATCATACATGTCGCCATCATCAGGTGAACTGACGGACTGAGCTCCTGTGAACGTGCCGGCACGGAGAGCCGTCCCCTATGGCTGCTCAGAGGGAACTGGGTTCGGTCACGGCGGCGGCCGATTTAAATACCCGCCGCCCGCGGCGCGCTACATCCGCTGTCCGCGCCCCGCGCCACGGTCGCGTGGTGGAACAGATTGCGACGGCGTCTGAGATGACGACGGTGTGATGGCTCTGTCCGCCGTGGCCACCGAATCAAAAGCTAGCTGAGCCTACAGCGCTTAACTTCGGCGATCTGACGGGAACCGGTGTTACCACTGGGTCAAGGCCTTTGGCGCTGTTTGTACGCCATGTTACTTATCTGTGAGTCGTACACCAACCCCTGTAGGCACGTTGGACAGTCCATGTTCATATTCCAACAAATAAGGCAACTTGACTGACAGTGTGGTCACGGACACATCCAAACACGGCAGATCCTTTCTGCCATCTTGTCCCGTCTACATCTACATCTACAGCCACACTCCGGAAGCCACCCGACGGTGTGTGGCGGAGGGTACCTTGAGTACCTCTATCGGTTCTCCCTTCTATTCCAGTCTCGTATTGTTCGTGGAAAGAAGGATTGTCGGTATGCCTCTGTGTGGGCTCTAATCTCTCTGATTTTATCCTCATGGTCTCTTCGCGAGATATACATAGGAGAGAGCAATATACTGCTTGACTCCTCGGTGAAGGTATCTTCTCGAAACTTCAACAAAAGCCCGTACCGAGCTACTGAGCGTCTCTCCTGCAGAGTCTTCCACTGGAGTTTATCTATCATCTCCGTAACGCTTTCGCGATTACTAAATGATCCTGTAACGAAGCGCGCTGCTCTCCGTTGGATCTTCTCTATCTCTCCTATCAACCCTATCTGGTATGAATCCCACACTGCTGAGCAGTATTCAAGCAGTGGGCGAACAAGTGTACTGTAAACTACTTCCTTTGTTTTTGGATTGCATTTCCTTAGGATTCTTCCAATGAATCTCAGTCTGGCATCTGCTTTACCGACGATCAACTTTATATGATCATTCCATTTTAAATCACTCCTAATGCGTACTCCCAGATACTTTATGGAATTAACTGCTTCCAGTTGCTGACCTACTATATTGTAGCTGAATGATAAAGGATCTTTCTTTGTATGTATTCGCAGCACTTGTATACATTGAGATTCAATTGCCATTCCCTGCACCATGTGTAAATTCGCTGCATATCCTCCTGCATTTCAGTACAATTTTCCATTGTTACAACCTCTCGATATACCACAGCATCATCCGCAAAAAGCCTCAGTGAACTTCCGATGTCATCCTCAAGGTCATTTATGTATGTTGTGAATAGTAACGGTCCTACGACACTCCCCTGCGGCACACCTGAAATCACTCTTACTTCGGAAGACTTCTCTCCATTGAGAATGACATGTTGCGTTCTGTTATCTAGGAACTCTTCAATCCAATCACACAATTGGCATGATAGTCCATATGCTCTTACTTTGTTCATTAAACGACTGTGGGGAATTGTATCGAACGCCTTGTGGAAGTCAAGAAACATAGCATCTACCTGTGAACCCGTGTCTATGGCCCTCTGAGTCTCGTGGACGAATAGCGCCTGCTGGGTTTCACGCGATCGTCTTTTCCGAAACCCATGCTGATTCCTACAGAGTAGATTTCTAGTCTCCAGAAAAGTCATTATATTCGAACATAATATGTGTTCCAAAATTCTACAACTGATCAACGTTGGAGATATAAATCTATAGTTCAGCACATCTGTTCGCCGTCCCTTCTTGAAAACGGGGATGACCTGTGCCCTTTTCCAATGCTTTGGAACGCTACTCTTCTAGAGACCTACGGTACACCGCTGCAAGAAGGGGGGCAAGTTCCTTCGCCTACTCTGTGTAAAATCGAACTGGTATCCCATCAGGTCCTGCGGCCTTTCCCCTTTTGAGCGATTTTAATTGTTTCTCTATCCCTCTGTCGTCTATTTCGATATCTACCATTTTGTCATCTGTGCGACAGTCTAGAGAAGGAATTACAGTACAGTCTTCCTCTGTGAAACAGCTTTGGAAAAAGACATTTAGTATTTCGGCCTTTAGTCTGTCATCCTCTGTTTCAGTATCATTTTGGTCACAGAGTGTCTGGATAGTTTGTTTTGACCCACCTACCGCTTTGACATAAGACCAAAATTTCTTAGGATTTTCTGCCAAGTCAGTACATAGAACTTTACTTTCGAATTCATTGCTGAACCATCTGATTCCACACAACCGATTGGGAGATACGAACCAATTCACTGCCATTACTCGTGTAACATGTAGAGCGTCGCGCGTCCGCCTCATACCACGTTTACATCATCTCCAGCGCTCTAAAGTGGCTCGTTCAAAATGGTTCAAATGATTCTGAGCACTGTGGGACTTAACATCTGAGGTCATCAGTCCTCTAGACTTAAAACTACTTAAACCTAATTAACCTAGGGACATCACACACATCCATGCCCGAGACAGGTTTCGAACCTGCGACCGTAGCAGCCGCGTGGTTCCGGACTGAAGCGCCTAGCACCGCTCGGCCACAGCGGCCGGGAAAGTGGTTAGTGTTGCTCTGTGAAGGGAGTGATTAGTTTTAAGGAATCGATTAGTATTTTATCTTGAGATCTTACATTTATTCGATTTCTAAGTAATCTCCATGACTACTATCCATTTGTGGTTCTACCCGTGATCTGCTGGGACTGTTAGAGGAGTATGCTTTTGGAGTCGATCCACTCATTGATGTCAGAGGCTTCTCGATGGCAGTTGTGATATAACGTACGTAGATCACAGCGTGCGGTGAGTCTGACACCTCCGTACTGACGGAGTTGTTTACACCGGGTTTCACCATCTGTCATCGGAGTTTGCAGAATGGGGAGGAGTGCCAGTGTTCTCTCTGCGTGTTGCCAACCGTGTCAACTTGTGCTCCTGAGCACGTTCATCATGTACAAATCGAGAACACGTCTTTCTATATGCTGGCGTTAGTCTGAGCTTGGTAATCTCCAATCCCTCCAGTATCAATCTTAAAGACAACCGCCGATTCTATGCCAACACTTTCCTGATGTTATTTGTCGTACAAGAATTCGGAGCATCCAGACGTGGTGTACAGTAGATGTCTATTTTCGGTTTTCTGATGTACGCAATTACCAAGTCGCATTGTCGAAAGACGGATGTTTTCATAGCATCCAAGTATATGAATAAAAAAGGTACCAATCCTCTTACTGAAAAGGTAGCTAACGAAATATTTGAAAACATTAACAGGTATTTTGAGACAAATGGTTTATCACTGATTTTGGAAAGACTCACTAAGTACAAATTACTATGGCTCACAGAATTCCGTAAGGTATAAAGTATCCTACTCAGACAATGAAACATTGGAAGTAGAAGATATTAAGTTTTTGGAAGGACAAATAGATAACAATCTCAGTCTCAAAACCTGTTTAATTGAATGAATGAAGCGCTTGCAGTATGCCTAGTTGCTGATGTAGGTAAAGTGAAGAGAGAGAGAGATTCTGCTTATCCTACTTAATGATGAATTACGTAATCATTTTTAGAGCATATGAACTTACAGGCGTAACATTTCCAGAATACAGAAGTGTGTTATAAGAATTATATCTGGTGTTAGCTCTAGAACATCCTGCAAGGGTCTTCTTAAAAAGACACCACTTTCATATACATACTCTCCATTGTCCGTCGACATTACAAATATTTTTCTTTTCTTAAAAGTAGTGAAAAGTATTACGTTAACAGTAGGACCGAAAATAACTTTTAAAGGTTGTACTGTTTACCGTTAAAATGGAAAGGAGTCAAATACATGGAGACACATACGTTCAACAACTTTCCAGAGTATCTTAAATGTATTGTAAGAAGTGTGTTGCAGTTTAACTCAGAATTAAAGAAGTTTCTCTTAGGTAAATCATTCTATTGTACTGAATAGTATCCTCACAGAAACTCTTAAAATAACTGCTTTGGGGTATTTGATATGTAACATGAACACTGTGTAACCGTAATACATCATAATGTTAAGTCGTTTCATGCTGTTGCACTTTCATAAACATTTTTCACACCTTTTCACATTCTAGAGACCCCTTTGTGTGTGATCGATGGAATGAGACTGACGCAATGTCGTGCTTGCGAGCGATCGACCCGAATGTGGCACATCGTGAACAGTTTTCATTTCGTCCTAATAGCGTTTGAAAGAGCCACGAAGGTATTTTATCGGTTCATTGTTTCTATTCATACAGTTGCACCAATATCGCTTGTGCCCGCGTCGCCACATTTCCGAGGAAAGCTTAGAGTTTGACGTCCCGTCGGCGGCGAGAACGTCAGAGCCGGGGTAAAAGCTCGGATTTGAGAAAGGACTCATCCAGCCATTCAGCAACAGCTGATATGCGCTGACTACAAACCGTGCCCCCCTCCTGGCACTCGGTGCGTGAAGGAGCTGCGCAAGCAAACTCCCGGAAGAGAACCTACACCGCTACTGCCGGGTTCTCTCCACCGACGCACCGACTGGCAGTTTCCAACGCAGGTCCGGGGCGCTCAGTCCCACGCGTCCAAGACGGGGGCGGGCCCGTCACGTTTCGGGCCACAATCACGCACTGGTGATGCACGGCTCTCACCGTTCTAGAGGGTGACTTGATGGTTGTACTGCACCGAAACAGGATCCTCCAACCTACTTCGGCGATGGATTTGTCTTTCAAGTCGATAACGGACGAGCACAAGGCGTGCAACCCGTGAACACGTTCCTCCATAATGCGGGAATTAACCAGTTGGAATGACCTACTGTATCCGCTAGCACGAAGCCGACTGAGCACGATTGGGACGAGCTGAAACTTGCAGCGCATCATCACAGTAGACCTTTCGATACTTTGGATTACGCCAGCAGGCTCCTTGTCGAAGACTGGGGCACGGTGGAGCGGGAACCCCTCGACCATCTCGTGGACAGCTTGAGAGAGAGGATAAAAGCAAGTCGCAGCGTACGGGGTGAAGCGATACGGTATTTAATGCAGTGGAGTAGCTGTGCAAAGATATTCACTTTCGAATACACTGTCTTTATCTCATTTATTGTTTCGTTTTTACTTCACAATAAAAGTTAGTTTTCCAGTCTCGTAAGTTTTATTGTCTCATTTCCTTCTTTTCCCTTACTCTGAAGTTCACAGACATTTCGAGATCAACTATTCATGGAAAAAACTTTTTTAGCAGTTTCTGCCACTGACTCGGGGCGCCACACGATGTCTTCTTAACCTTTCTGTGCCGGCCGGAGTGGCCACGTGGTTTGAGGCGCCATGAGACGGATTGCGGGGTCCCTCCCGCCAGAGGTTCGAGTCCTCCCTCGGGCATGAGTGCGTGCGTTCTTCTTAGCATAAGTTAGTTTAAATAGTGTGTAAGTCTAGGGACCGATGGCCTCAGCAGCTTGGTCCCGTAGGAATTCACACACTTAACCTTTCTGTCACAGGACCATGGCCGCTATCGTCCTCTCCCATCACTGTCACGCTCTGCATGTCGTATCCCAAGGAAAATTTTATTTTAGTTGCTACTGTTCACGTAACTCTTAGTACTCAACAACCATCTCCACACAGCGCAGCAGTCTGAATAGCATATTTAAAACGAGTAAGTATTTCAGTCACTAATACAAACAATTCTTTCGCAGTGTATTTTCCGTATTGCTCTCATCAGGATGAAAGCCATTACGTTTTGTGCGATGAATCTGTTTTGGGACTGGTGAAATCTCTGGTAACCCGTGTGTACGTCATTTTCATCTGAGGGCAGAGATTATTTAGCATGTAGCCGAATACTAACGATTTCACCTCAGATTGCTGTCACTGTGGTCGTTTTGTAGGTGTCAGTTTAACATTACTGCCTGTTGCAGCCAAGATTACTTTATCGTCGATGAAAGTGTCCTACCTCTTGCAGGAGGCAGCTGAGGTCAGTAGTAAGTATTGATCAGTGTATGCGACCATGGAACGCTACGCTTGGTGTCATTCTGCGCGCGGCACCGTCGTTCGGTGGGCTCCCTCACTCAGGCGACACGGCGGCCTCCGTGGAGCCCTTGATTGGCTACTGGTGTGCTGCATGTGCGCCAGTACTTGTCACTTGATTACTTACTATTTCCTGAATAAGACGTCGAATAGGAATTTGCATCAATATGAAAGGTCTCTCATCAAAGTACTCATTACGAAGTCGCATATGAAAATAATCCGACAATCGCATTTGCAACATAAGAAAATTTTTGATCATCCCGAATCACTTCGTGTGCACAACTGATCCCCCATAAGAGTGATCCACGCTGGCTGTGAGTTGGGTTCTAGTCTTGCCGGCGTCCAGTGAAGTTGCGTATGTGCGGTCAAAATGTGTGTGAAATCTTATGGGACTTAACTGCTAAGGTCATCAGTCCCTAAGCTTACACACTACTTAACCTAAATTATCCTAAGGAGAAGCACACACACCCATGCCCGAAGGAGGACTCGAACCTCCGCCGGGATCAGCCGCACACTGCAGCTTCCGAGACCGCTCGGCTAATCCCGCGCGGCGCGTATGTGCGGACTAGGCGGCTAGAGGTCAAGTTTTGCCGACAGCCAGTGAAGATGTGTTTTGGTGCTGTGACTTTGCGACCAATACAGACTAATTACATATTAGGAAAGTCTTCACCTCTTATTAACGATGTGTGAGTATGAATGCTATGTTAACTGCACACGTGGATTATTTTGTGTGTGGTTTTGCAGATCATCTGTCGATGCGAGCACACGATTTTGTGACGACTGTGATTTTATTGTTTTAACCAACAATGACGTCGTGAGTAAACTAACTGACATCCCTTTTGTAATTTTGCCTACAGCGCTTAATAGTCTGCCTGAGCGTCGATTTCCGAATCACAGTCGCAACACACTTCAGCCAACAATCTGTTCGAGACAGCTACTTGGAGTAATAATAATGAACGTTTGGCGGGGCAGGTCCGGCTGCCTTACATTCGACGGCACATTTAGCTACTTGCGCGCCGAATGGGGATGAAGTGATAATGAAGACAGCACAACACCCAGTCACTGAGCGGAGAAAATTCCCGACCCAGCCGCGAATCGAACCGGGGCCCGTATGAAGGCAATCCGTCATGCTGACCACTCAGCTATCGGGGCGGACACTACTTGGAGTGAAGACACCATGTCATCAGAATTAAAAAAAAAAGAAACGTTTCGACATTTTCTGATGCAATAAGACTAACTGCGATCCAGACACTGACCGTAGTTTCAGTATAAATGAGGCCAGTATTATGGGCTCAATGGTAACATTAGCAGGGGGAAGGTTATAATAAAATTACGATAAAACTGGCGTACAGTTTCTTTTTTATTTCCCTGTCCTTCTTTACACGTATAAATTTCTGACGGGTTTGTATTGGCTTCACTTTGCATGATCACAATATCAAACTATCTTTGGTATTGTACTATCAGGAGTAGAATTTCTTGCTCTACTTCTTCATGCGTGGAAGCGAAAAGCAGGTGCACCCTCCACTCCAGTTCCTTATAGCTGCTTCCGTTTTTCTGTTTTGCTCTTCCTCTTCGCCTCTTCTGGTTTACAAATAGCCAGCCAGCGCTTCCTGTGTTTCCCGGCAGTGCCAGTAGCGCATGCAACCGGTGACGTCATAGGCGGCGAGCGCGGTCGTTATCCACCACGCGATTCGCCGGCACATCAGAGGCGGCGTTGTAAGACAGCGTCCAGGATGCTTTATGCGTTCATCCGCGTACTGCATCACAAGACAAGTTCGACTGCGCTATCCTGTCTCTTTGCTGCTCTCGGGAAGAAGACAGAACCTACTAGGAGTAGAGAGACAAAGAATACAATTGAAATAAATGAATTCGCAATTGCGAACAAGGACAACCATCAGCTGCAGACTGGAATGACGACAATGAAAATTTGTGGCGGACCGGGACTCAAACCCAGATTTACCGCTTATCGCCTTCCCGCGGTTTACGATTTGGCTATCCGTGCACGACTCACGGCCACACCCAAACTTCCATACGTCGCCAATCACGCGTCTACGACCTGCAATGGTACATCCATTATGTGTATTCCCGCACAGGTCAGACGTTGTGCTTGAAAGTCGCTTGCCCGGTATCGTATTCATCTGCCGATACTCCAATATCTGCACTGCAATATCGTAAAAATAACAATAATAATGGCGTGTTACGAGGGCCTCCCGTCTGGTAGACCGCTCGCCTGCTGCAAGTCTTTCGATTTGACGCCATTTCGGCGACTTGCGCGTCGATGAGGATGAAATGATGATGATTAGGACAACACAACACCCAGTCCCTAAGAGGAGAAAATCTCCGACCCAGCCGGGAATCGAACCCGGGCCCTTAGGATCGACAGTCCGTCGCGCTGACCACTCAGCTACCGGGGGCGGACAGCGTAAAAATACACTCTGTCGTAAAGTGGCAAAAAAGGTCAGGACGGTAACTGAACCACACGAATCGTGTCCCTTGTATTGCGCGGCGTCTGGAAGTTCGTTAGTTGGAAACGAAGTTACAAAATGTAATGTCAAAATCTGTTCTCAAGTGGGACAATATTTCTCGGTCTGGTGAACTACGTTTACTGGTGAGAATAGATAACATACAATAAATACAAGCAGTCGAGTTATTCCCCCAAAAATAGAGATTTGCGATGGTAAGTCTTAGTGGTGGCATTATCACCTGACGATTTCATTTCGTCCTTGGGATGCAGCTGAACACTACACGGCCCATTCACATTAAGGTGACCGCCGCTTATTTCCAAAACTTATTAATTATACAATTTAACCCACTACCTTATATGATTAGTGGGCCGAAAAAGTGGTACAATAGTTTAAATGGCAGCTAATCTAAGTTATATTTAAGTAACTAGTTAGTATGTTAGCTGTGGGAATAGTGCGATGGGCTAATTAGTTTTGTTAATTAACTAGAAAGCAGGTAACCTAACTATTGACTAGTTACTAAAGCCTACAGCGTTACAAATGTGTCAGTTGAGAGTATAAACCTACTTATAGAGCCTTGCTCATTGAGCTAACTCCAATGAGCGTTCCCCTGACACTGGGCAGGCTAAGATGTTGATCGCTGCAGGTTCCTAAAGATAGCGCCTAAAAACTTAAGTCCTACAACTAAACTTATTCTAAGATCAAATCCGGTGCGTTGTCGAAATTGGTGAAGTTGCACCCACTCCCTCTGAGTCCCAAGGCGCGGCGGATTCCAGGCTTGACCACCGGTTATGCTTGACGTTAGTGTTGAATAAACAGTCACGAACGGCAGTTGGCAATAGTAGCAGTGGAGGATATACGAAACGTGTCTGGAGTTGGCGGAAAACAGTGCAGTCGCTGTCATAAAGCGGAAACAGCGATTTATTTAACTTCCAAATGAGTATGATCATTGGCTTTCGTGCAAAGGGCTAAAACATTCTCGATACGGCTAAGTTTGTAAACTGTTCGCGTGTCGCAGAGGTTAAAGTAAGCTGTGCATGGCAAAATGTCGCTATCCGAAACTGGAGCCGCGGCAACTGAGGTGCTTTCAAATGGTTCGAATGGCTCTGAGCACTATGGGACTTATCATAATTCCCGTAGACTTAGAACCTAACTAACCAAAGGACATCACACACATGCATGCCCGAGGCAGGAATCGAACGTGCGGCCGTAGCAGCAGCGCAGTTACGGACTGAAGCGCCTAGAAACGCTAGGCCACAGCGGCCGGCAACTGTAGTGCAACACAGGCTTTAGATGACTGGTGTGATCGACGGCTGCGGAGATGTGTACGGGCGAACAGACGAGCAGCTGTTGAGCAAGTGACCGCCCGGATGAACAAGGAGCCTACTGACAATGTCGCCTCAACTACCGTTCATCGAACTCTGCTACACAAGGGACTACGCAGCAGGCGCTTGGTTCATGCGGACTCCTGTCCATCGACGACGAAGGCTGGAATCTGCGCGCCAATATCGTAAATGGGCAGCCGCTGTAATGGCCTGTTCAGATGAATCACGCTTTGTGCTCATCGCACAGGAAGTAAACACCCTTGAACAATCGTTGGGTGGGTCCAGGCTGAAGGAAGCGGTGTTATGGACCGGGAAATGTTTTCGTGGCATTCCCTGGATGACCTTGTCATTTTGGAAGGCACGATAGATCAACACAAGTATGCATCTCTTCTTGCGGGATATTTCCAATCTTACATGCAGCTTGCTTTTTTTAAAAATTTTTTTTAAGGCACGATGGCATCCTCCAGTAGGACTCTACAACGTGTCGCACAGCTCATGGTGTTGGTGCATGGTTCGAAGAGCATCAGGATGTATTTACTGTTCCTCCCAGGCTACAAAATTCCCCCGAATTCAATCCAGTCGAGAATCTGTGAGATCATCTCGATCGGGCTGTTGTTGTTGTTGTTGTGGTCTTCAGTCCTGAGACTGGTTTGATGCAGCTCCCCATGCTACCCTATCCTGTGCAAGCTGCTTCATCTCCCAGTACTTATTGCAACCTTCATCCTTCTGAATCTGCTTAGTGTATTCATCTCTTGGTCTCCCTCTACCATGTTTACCCTCAACGCTGCCCTCCAATGCTAAATTTGTGATCCCTTGATGCCTCAGAACATGTCCTACCAACCGGTCCCTCCTTCTTGTCAAGTTGTGCCACAAACTCCTCTTCTCCCCAATTCTGTTCAATACCTCCTCATTAGTTATGTGACCTACCCATCTAATCTTCAGCATTCTTCTGTAGCACCACATTTCTAAAGCTTCTATTGTCTTCTTGTGCAAACTATTTATCGTCCATGTTTCACTTCCATACATGGCTACACTCCATACAAATACTTTCAGAAACGACTTCCTAACACTAAATCTATACTCGATGTTAACAAATTTCTCTTCTTCAGAAACGCTTTCCTTGCCATTGCCAGTCTACATTTTATATCTTCTCTACTTTGACCATCATCAGTTACTTTGCTCCCCAAATAGCAAAACTCCTTTACTACTTTAAGTGTCTCATTTCCTAATCTAATTCCCTCAGCATCACCCGACTTAATTAGACTACATTCTATTATCCTCGTTTTGCTTTTGTTGATGTTCATCTTATGTCCTCCTTTCAAGGGCTGTTAGCTTCATGAATTCTCAACAACCGAATCACAGTTTCCGGGGAATGGAGAATCCGCATAACTTCCACGAAACACCAATGCGACATTAGATGTTTAGGATTTGGCGTGCAGAGTGTGCACGCCGCATTACTGGTCCCATCTTCTTTCGTCAGAGGCCGACTTCAGCGCGTTACACTGCCAACATTTTGAAACCATTTGTGGCAGCAGTAACGGAGGAGGATGAGGCCGACAGTTACTTTCAACAGGATGGAGCAATTGCCTATACAGCCGGCTAAAACTTGGAGCACATTTACACAATCTTTGCGCCTGACAGAGTTGTTAACAGAGATTACTCTGGTCGCTGCCCTAGCATCCCACCCCGATCACATGATCTGCCTGTGTGCAATTACTTTGTGTGGGGAGCCCTCCAGTCTAAGGTCTATCGCAACAACCCTCATAGTCTTCGAGAACTGCAGAAGAACATTTCGGACGAGACTGCAGCAATTTGAGCAGCCCAGCTTCGATTCGCCTTCAGTAGCTTGCTGACCAGGGCTAAAAACTGCCAAGAGATAAATGGTGGTCACTTTCAACGTCTACTATAGTCAGGTTAGTACTGTATTTTCTTTTCTCTGTTGTGTTTCTTTGTTCACCGGAAACTCAGTTCTCTGGGATATTTTTACTTCCCCCAGCCAGTACTATGGATTTGTGATTTTTAATGAGAGTTTTACTTGCCCCAAAATTTTGTGCCCCTCTGACAACTGTCGAGATTTTCTGTGTCTTGCATAATAGGTTAATGTATTTTTTGTTTAACAGCGTTTACTGTTAGTATCTCTTTGTATGTCAAGAATCTATTTTGCTACGTATGTTAGTTTTATAATCGTAAGGTATCTGTGTGCTCTGGTCTCGATAAGCACGTAACTGGAAGCCGACTGGCACAAGATTAGGGAAAGAATTCGGGAGACTGGCTGGATATTCAAATTCGACAGTGGCGATTTACGTTTCACGTAATCTCCCTAAATGATTCTCATTTGCAGGAATGATGAATTCTTTATATTTTCTTAGAGCAGCAGTCGGTGTGCGCGGGGACCGTTCATTGGCTTTTCATTAAGAAAATGCTGACTGCATGAAAGTTACAGTACCAGTTTGTCAAAGGAAAGTTACTGTTGGTATGTGACTAATGAGGATAACACAAAAATTTTATTCACAGTATTGATGTTCTTACGAGTATAATGAGGAATGCTGGACACAACATGCAGTGAAAGCGTACAAAAACACTCGTGAGCTGCAGAAAACTGGCACTGAAGTCTTAACTTAGTCATGTTAGAAACATCAGCTTTATTTTACTACCACTTTCACTCGTATACGATGACTGTTTGGTTACAAATGTTACACATACGGCTGCCATTCCCAACATTATGATTGTTTAAATGTTTGTGCGGAATCCTGCCTAGTCGTCGAATATGGCGGATCGCTAGACAACAAAATGTTCAAATGTGTGTGAAATCTTATTGGACTTAAGGTCATCAGTCCCTAAGCTTACACACTATTTAACCTAAATTAAACTAAGGACAAACACACACACCCATGCCCGAGGGAGGACTCGAACCTCCGCCGGGACCAGCCGCACAGTCCGTGACTGTAGCGCCCTAGACCGCTCGGCTAATCCCGCGCGGCGCGCTACTTAACAATTGAAACAAATCGTATTAATGAGTTTTATTAAGGAAAGTAGATGACAATACTTAACTTTGAGAATTACGAAGATGTGTCGCAAGCAGAGAACGACATTCAAAATAAGGAAGCTTCTACATTACAGACATTGTCACATAGTACTCGCGAATGACTGGTCTTGAAGCTGCTGCAGTACTGGTCCGCGGCGAGACGCGGGCGGCGCTTACGTCCTCTTCGCATAGAGGCCGCTGTGTCGCGTTGTCGGCCTGGAGAGGGGTCGGTCAGCGTGCGATTGGCTGACGTCTTCTTCTCAACCATCTCTGCTCTGGCGTGCCGGCGCTTGACTTTACGCCGCAGCATTTTGTTTCTGATTATCAGTCCTCGCACTGGCTTAATGTCGCCCTACATGAATTCCTGTCTTGTTCCAACCTCACCATCTGAGAGCAGTACTTGTTCCCAACGTCGTTCATTATTTGTTGGATGTATTCCAACATCTGCGTCATCATGCAGTTTTTACGCTCCTACACCTATTTCTAGTACCGTGGAAATTATTCCCTGGCGTCTTAACATGTGTTCCGTCATCCCGTCCCTTCTTGTCCTTATTTCCCTTAAGTTAGTTTCTGCGGGAACGGCCGTTATCCGGTTGGCCGCACTTTCAAATACGCGGGGTGCCAATTACGCAGCCACGTTCCCGGTACCTACGAGAAAGACAGGCCGCGGCGCGTACGTCACGAAGATAGGCCTGTGCTCGCTCGCCCAACTCAGCATATGAACTACGTTTCTACACCTGTTAACTCGTAACTAGGTGTGTACGTACAAATGAGGATGGCATCTTCTACTGGAATCCGCTATTATGGGGTCTTACTGTTATTGGTCCTACAATGATCGGATGTCCATAGCCTACTTATAATTTTCTGCGGCTGTACAATAAAATTAAAATCATGTCAAAATGAGAACTGTTAAGCAGAAGAGACTAAATGTTGTAAATAAGTCGTTATACCATTTATATCGATACTGATCTTCCAATTCCATTTTTATCAGGACTGTTCATGGCAAAAAGAGACCGCAATATGTGGAGCGCAATTTATCTGAAACAGACTCGTAGCAGAATATGCAGGATTTTAGTGCCTACGGTGTCATGTATGCACAACATCGAAAGTGACCCAGCAGTTAGGGAGATCGAAGAAGACGTAGTACTTGGCGAAGTGTTCAGTGAAGACTCTAGGCTTGTGGATCTTAACACCCCCAAAATATCCGTTGAACCCAACCAAACAACGCTTTCACACCAACAAGACTCGAAAGTGTTGTTCCTAAGTCTGGAAATCAGCAGTTGGGATCGTCTATTCGGTGAGGGAAAACTACCTTCCTTTATCGATTAATACCTCAAATGTGAACAACACTGACGCGGCACTGACACTATGCGCACTATCAGAAACACAATAAAATTCGCTCCCGCTGCATTGGCTGCCCTCCTCGAGCGATATACCACCTCCAGAGATATGGAGCAAAAGTGCTGTACTTAGAATGTACAACGAGATCAAAAGTTACTCTCAGCTACTCATATATAATGGCATAGATGGCCTGAACTGCAGGAGACTGAAATAAAAAGAGGCCAGGACTAGTCACAGCTAAACAACTGATGAAGGTAAACTTTATCATTCACAATATCTGGAAATAACGCTGTTAAGATTACGCTCAACTCAGTGTTCACACAGGTGCCTCCTGGTTTCAATCAAAGAAGCAAAGTGTGGAAAACATTATACCGAATACGCTCTGCCATGGTAGAACTGTTGGCACACTCCATAAATGGGGATGGGGTGGGGGACACCCTCTCCAAAATGTGACTGCGGATCCGGAAAACGAACAGGCCGACACGTAATGGAAGATGTCCATATCGAACCTACTAGGGACTCTTCACCGGTTTCCTTGCAACAATACATGAGGCAATTGAATATATCCGAATGCTTCGATGTTAATTTTTAACTAAATTTGGTGTATACTTTGTACATGTGCACATGAACTACATTGAATTTATTGCTATGGGGATACATATGTATTAGCATGTACCATAAATAAATATTATATACCGTTATAATTAACATTAGTACGGTTAAAAGACGTCTTAAACATAAGGTAATGCAGAAAGTAATCTGTAGTTACAATTCTATTGCCTTGCGTAACACCCACTAACTAATGGCAGGAAGCCGCCCTGTAAGACGAGCATCGACCCCAGATCTTCAGGACTGCTGTGAAGACTCCGGTCACTCGTCAATTTCAGCCCTTATTGGGCAGAAAACAATAACTAATTCAGTGTATCGTGTGCAGGGAGATGGAACTATCAGCGAAACATGGCAGACTTGTCTGGGAGACTCCAGTTAAACTTCTGTCCTGTTACATTCCGTGAAAAACGAGGGGCATGAGGCCATTCGCTTTCTGAGAACGATGGCTGACTAACCCCTTCAACAAGAACAGACATGTCCGGACCTTTCAGATGTTTGCGCTCCAAATGTGCTCTATTACTGACAACCTCTTAGCTGACCTGAAACAGCCTCCTACGTAGATGCCTGATAAAGATTCTAACAACATTAACTTTCGTGTACTGTTTTAAATAATGTGTACACCTAACAAGTCTACCACTTGAATACAATTAACTTGGCTTTCCAGTTAACTATGGAAAAACAGTTAAATCAGATTCCCTTATTGCACTGCAGCAGATCAACAACTTAAACTGATTATATTAAAACAGTGCTAGAATTGTTAAGTCATCGAAGTTTTAAATGAATTTGATTCTAACACCATTCATAATTTATTATTCTAGTACACGTAAGGACACTCGTCTAAATGAAAGATCCATTACACATAAATTTCGCGATAACAAAAATTGCTTCACCTGTTTGTGTCCCCTTGTCTTGGCGGACGAGAAATGCTTGTGTATATTTCGTAGAACAAGGTTAATTAACAGGGAAGAATACATCTTCTCCGACATGTGTTAAGCACAACGTAAGATTTAATTACTTTAGAAAGAAAATTATTTCTTAAATAAGAGCAAACAGCATTAAAAAGGAAATCTCTTCTCGGGTGAGCCAGATCGCTGGTCGATCATCAGCGATCGGGTTGTTATCTTTGGCGCGTCCCCGGGCATCAGCATCTTTGCGTTTTCAGCTGGGACGCGCGGGACGGCGAGAGGCAGTCGGTTTGGGGCGGCCGGTGAGACTGGTGCAGTTGTGGCTCGGGCGTAAGCACATGTGTGATGTTTGTTAAGCTGGGGCTGTTTGCTAATCGTGAAACTCCTGCGGCGGTTACTGGTTGCCTGGGATGCATTTCATATAAACTGTGCCAAGCCTCGCAGTGAGAGGGGAGTCCAGAGTTGGTGTTGGCCTAGATGTTTGTACAAATTGAGGTGCCTGTGTGAGAAGCACGGCGTGGGCCTGTTGGTTGCTTCGTCCTTCTGGCAGCCACCTCAAGCGGATGTTCGGCCGGAATGGCTACAGTTTGTGGTGAGCATAGTGTGCACAAGTTCTCGTAGGATGTGCTCCCAGCCTGACTCTTAGCCTGTGTTATTTGTGGGTGCCGCCCCCTTGTCTGTTACTGGTTCCGGGTGTCTTGTAAGATTTCACAGCAAAACTGTGTTTTTTTGTGGCGTTCTGTGTTTCTGGCTCAGCCTCCGCCTATAGAGGGGAAAGATGTGTGCCTTAACTGGAAAGGGGGGGCGGGGGTCGATTCGACATCTTTTGGAATTCCTTAATGCTGTAATTTAAACACACAAAAAAAGGTTGTTCTTTCAGAATAAGCGCCTGTTTCTTTGGGACACTGCAGTTCAAATAGGAGTGGCGTAATGTTAATGAGTATTTGTTATTCATCAAATGAAGTGTATTTAATGTCTTGCTGTTTTCTGGGGCACGCAGCTGTGTTATTGAACTCATTTTGAAGTGTTCTGTCGGGTGAATGACTGCTCCCCACTTCATTGAATTCTTTTGAGTAGTATTGTAAGGTTTTCTGGATATTTGTCAGTGGGGTGTGTTGATTCAATTTAGTTTTTCTCTTTCTTTTGAATTACGGTGAATTGTTTAGTTTATCTGGTTATTGGCTTAACTCGCGCTTCACGCACTAAATCAGCTGATATTGAAATTGTTTTTTTAACTCCTGTTTAATGTCTGACGGATTCAAATGTAACTTCTTTTATGTTATTTGAAATAAATGTGTTGGATTGACCTTCATGAATTATGTGCAATCGAAGTAAGGGACCCAGTCCTTCATTAGTGATTAACAGTCGCGTGTGGTTCGGGTTGTGAGCCCCGTGCTCGGACCATCAGGTACTGAAATAATGACGATATTTATATGGAGGCTGAAGGATGGAACGAAACAGTCATTTCTTGAGTAAAAACATCGGTCTTGACTGAAGCCCTATAAGAAAATAACTACTATTGGAAAATGTCAGTACCTAGTAAATACACAATGCATTAAGCTAGGAAAAGTCGCAGTAGGACAGTCCAACGAATACTGCCATAAATGTGAACTCCGAACCAGTACAAGTTGAAGTCTCAGAAGGACAGTTCAGTATCAGAGTTGCAGTATGACGGAACGCAGTCAAGTCCTGGGCAGCACTAATGCAACGAAGACCCGAATTCCTGCAAGTTGACTGATCACCGGCTCAGAAATCGGTGTCGTCGTTGCGGTGGCTCCATTATGGGTTCCTGACAGCTGCAGCGCGACTGCATTCCGCAATCTTCATCATTTCATCCCCATCGACGCGCAGGTCGCCGAAGTGGCGTCAAATCGAAAGACCTGCACCAGGCGAACGGTCTACCCGACGGGAGGCCCTAGCCACACGACATTTCATTTCATTTACCTGGCCAAGGAAGTCCACTCCGACTCAACTGCTCGTCGCGGCTCGGGATACCGTAGGCACTACTTTGTCACGTGACCCGCGGGGAGAGTAGGTCCACGAGGCCAGCGACCTCTGTAGGCGGCTGGGATATCGTCTAATGACCGGGCACATCGTGGCCGATTTACCTCCGTCTGCGGGAAGGGTGGCTCCCATGGTTTATGTGACCTCTTCCCTCGGGTGTAATGCTGATTGCTTGCTGGGTAGGTCGAGATCCACGCACAGCATGTATATCTGCGGATATTTGTAGGTTTGCATTCGAGGGGGCTAGGAAATTAAAGAATAAGGCTTACAAATCAAAAGAAGAAATACCTTTACAGCGAGTAAAAACATTCAGCACTGCGAATCTCCTCTCCATGCATTTCAAACTTGCTTCGATCCTACTTGGAATGCTGTTCACGAGGTGGTCGAGAGATTACTGCACAAGCCTGTTCCTCTCATCGATGGCTACCTTCTTCAAGACATCCAGCAGTTGACGAGGGTTCCTGCGACGATAAACTGCGTGTTCCAGTTGATCATATGAATGCTGAATCGGATACGTATTAGAAGACACCGCAAGCCATCCCATTTGGTTACTTCCTGCATCCTGAGAAAATGTTCAAAAGGTGGGCGTGGTGTGCTCATTTATTTTTCCTGAAATGTATCAGGCTGCCTCGACATTCTTGTACGTCAGTAGTTAGAGGTTACACAAATCCACAACGCCTGTCCTCGTCCTTGCGCAGAACCTGACGCCACTGATGCAGCAAATCCCTTTGTCATCTCATTCACGCCGCACGATATTGGAGGTTTTTTTGTTCGTACTGGACGCTTAGAGGCCGGACTGATCAGATGGAAGCGGTTGCGTACTGTCTGCATCGACACAGCACTCTCAGTTGCCTCCAAAAAGCCAGCACGGAATTCCGTCATGTTTTCCTAGGAGCTCTTCGAGCCATAATTAATAGGCAGCTCTCACCAGCTGGAATTGATGAGCGCAGGCGGCCTCTATGAGGCGGACGTTCACACTGTTTTCTGTTTGACAAAAACAGATGAGCGTTGGAAGTACGTCGTGATTCAGCAAGGCCGGCCGCTGTGGACGAGCGGTTCTAGGCGCTTCAGTCCGGAACCACGCGGCTGCTACAGTCGCAGGTTCCAATCCTGCCTCGGGCATGGATGTGTGCGATGTCTTTAGGTTAGTTAGGTTTAAGTAGTTCTAAGTCTAGGGGACTGATGACCTCAGATGTTAAGTCCCATGGTGCTTAGAGCTATTTGAACCATTTGATTCAGCAAGCAGTGTCCAGTGCTGTAAACAAACAATGCACCCACTGTCTAAGAAATGAAATGACACTGCAATGGAATTTTGACGCAATGGACTCTACATATACACAACAGTGACCCGCTCACGAGGGTAGAGACCATGCACACTCCTGAAATTGAATGAGAAAGCAGATTGGCGCTTACTTCCATTACAAATGTAGGTAGTCGAAAAAAAGGTGACAGAGAGAAATACGAAGTACGCATGTCATCAGCAAGTTGCAAAACTTTTTTCGAATTTAATGAAAGCATTTTTATTATGTTCTTGATGTTACTTTCGTAGTAGGTTTGGATCTGCACAATATAATACTTGACTGTAGAAACAGTAGAAATAATGACGAGATTTTCAGCAGTGTGAAGGTGCTCGAGATGAGACCAGTGTCTTCCTTGCCCCAGTAACCAAATATTCGCTCTGCCAGTAGCAGCTGAATCACTCGCGCCGTTCATGACGCTTTGACACATCAATGGGCGCAAACGTAATGCCAGTTCCACACCAATGTGTTCAGTTTGGACGTTCTGTATCGCGTTCAGCACTCGGCTGTAGTTGGCTGAACTAACTTATTCTTTCGATTAGTACTGAACAATGCCAGTCACTTCACTTCAAACAGGTAATTTCTGTACTTCATTTTCTTGCTATCTACAGTTTCAATCTCTAGTCCTTCTATATTGACATATGACTGGGGAATGCGGTCTATCGAACATTAAAAGAAAGGGAAAGACGAGGTCATTAGAGATGGAGCTCGAACTAGGGAGGGTCTCTTTCACAGGAACCATCGCAGCTTTCACCGTCAGCAATTTTGGAAAACTGCGAAATACTTAAATCCGGATGGCTGGAGGGGTTTTTGAATCGTCGTCCTTGCAAATGGGAGTCCAGCATATTACCACTGCCTTAGCCAACAAAAATTACGCACATGTTGCGTTGTTTCGCAACTTTGTCACACAAGACAGCAGTGTTATTTTTTTTTTTTTTATTTATTTACATGTCAAGTTCCGTAGGACCAAATTGAGGAGCTAATCTCAAGGTCATGGAACGTGTCAGTACATGAACTTACAACATAAAAGTAATAACAGATAAAAATAAATGTTCATGATCCTGAAACAAAACCAGTCCATAAGTTTAAGCAAACGCTATCAGCAATACAATGAGAATCAGCATAATTTTTCAAGGAACTCCTCGACAGAATAGGAGTGACCCATGTGGAAAATCTTCAGTTTCGATTTGAAAGCGCGTGGATTACTGCTAAGATTTTTGAATTAGAGTGGCAGCTTATTAAAAATGGATGCAGCAGTATACTGCACACCTTTTTGCGCAAGAGTTAAGGAAGTCCGATCCAAATGAAGGTTTGATTTTGGCCGAGTATTAACCGAGTTAAAGCTGCTTATTGTTGGAAATAAACTAATATTGGTAACAAGAAACGACAATAAGGAATATACTATTGAAAGGCCAATGTCAAAATACCCAGAATCGTGAACTTAGGTCGACAAGAGGTTCGTGAACTCACACCACTTATTGCCCGAACCGCCCGTTTCTGAGCCAAAAATATCCTTCTAGAATGGGAAGTGTTATCCCAAAACATAATACCATACGACATAAGTGAATGAAAATAAGCAAAGTAGATAAATTTACGTGTCGAAGTATCACTCACTTTCGATGCCGTTCGAATAGTGAAAATGGTAGTATGAAGTCTTTGAACAAGATCCTGAACGTGGGCTTTCCACGACAGCTTACTATCTATCTGAACACCTAGGAATTTGAACTGTTCAGTTTCACTAACCATATGCCCGTTCTGTGAGATTAAAACGTCGGGGTTTGTTGAATTGTGTGTTAGAAACTGTAAAAACTGAGTCTTACTGTGATCTAACGTTAGTTTATTTTCTACAAGTCATGAACTGAGGTCATGTACTGCACTACTTGAAACCGAGTCAATGTTGCACACTACATCGTTTACTACCAAGCTAGTGTCTTCAGCAAACAGAAATATTTTAGAGTTACCCATAATACTAGAGGGCATATCATTTATATAAATAAGGAACAGGAGCAGTCCCAACACTGATCCCTGGGGCACTCCCAACCCCCCACACACTTGACAGTACCCCACTCAGATCCCACATCACAGCCTTTATCAACATGGTGAATAATGACCTTTTGCTGCCTGTTGCTAAAGTAAGAGGTGAACCAATTGTGAGCTACTCCCCTTATTCCGTAATGGTCCAACTTCTGGAGCAATATTGTGAGATCAACACAGTCAAATGCCTTTGTTAAATCAAAAAATACGCCAAGCGTTCGAAACTGTTTAGCCCATCCAGTACCTCACAGAGAAAAGAGAATATAGCATTTTCAGTTGTCAAACGACTTCTAAAGCCGAACTGTACATTTGATAGCAAATCGTGTGATATAAAATGACCAATTAACCTTACATACACAGCCTTTTCGATAACTTTTGCAAACACTGATGGCATAGAAATAGGTCTAAAATTATCTAAATTATCCCTTTCTCCCTTTTTATAAAGCGGCTTTACTACTGAGTACTTTAATCGCTTAGGAAACTGACCATTCCTAAAGGAAAAATTACAAATATGGCTAAATACTGGGCTAACGTGTGCAGCACAGTACTTTAATATTCTACTAGACACTCCATCATAACCATGAGAGTCCTTAGTCTTCAGTGATTTAATTATTGACTCAATCTCCCTCTTTTCTGTATCACAGAGGAGTATTTCAGACGTCAATCTCGGAAAGGCATTTGCTAAGAAATTTATATGATTTCCTGTAGAAATTAATTTTTATTTAATTCACCAGCAATGCTCAGAAAATGGTTGTTAAATACTGTACATATATCTGATACATCAGTAACAGAAATATTATTACTGCGAACTGACTTTATATCATCAACCTTGTGCTGCTGACCAGACACTTCCTTCACAACTGACCATATGGCTTTAATTTTATCCTGTGAATTAGCTATTCTATTTGTATACCACATACTTTTTGCCTTGCTAATAACATTTTTAAGCATCTTACAATACTGTTTGTAATGGGCTACTGTAGCTTGATTGTGACTACCTCCAACATTTTGATATAATTCCCGCTTTGTTCCACATGATATCCTTATCCCACTAGTCAGCCAACCAGGCTGTCCATTACTGCTAGTACCCCGTTTAGAATGTTCTAATGGAAAGCAACTCTCAAAGAGCATGAGAAACGTGTTATGGAAAGCATTGTATTTATCATCTGTATTATCGGCACTATAAACATTTTGCCACTCTTGTTCCTTGACAAGTTTTGAAAAATTCTCTATTGCTGTTGGATTAACTTTCCTACGTAGTTTGTAATTAAATACGACATTGGTTTGAGTACAAAAACCTTTAAGTGTTAAAATTTGTGCATCATGGTCTGAAAGGCCTTTCACCCTTTTACTAACAGAATGCCCATCTAATAACGAAGAATGAATAAAAATATTGTCTATGACTGTGCTACTGTTCCCATGAACCCTAGTTGGAAAAAACACAGTTTGCATCAGATCATATGAATTTAGGAGATCTGCCAACATCCTTTTTCTTGCACAATCATGTACAAAATTGATATTGAAGTCACCACATTTAACTATTTTCTGGTACTTCCTACAAAGTGAATCAAGAACCCTCTCTAGCTTAAGCAAACATGCTCTGAAGTCGGAGTTAGGGGACCTATAAACAAAAGCAGTTAGAAGTTTAGTTTCACTAAATTCAACTAATGCTGCGCAACTTTCAAATATCTGTTCAGTGCAGTGTCGTGATACGTCTATGGACTCAAATGAAATAGTTTTTTACGTACAGAGCCACTCCCCCACCCCGCAAGGAACTCCTTGAGAAACAGCCAGCTAATCTGTAGCCTGGTAAAGGAAGCCTCTGAATTATCAAATTATTCAAGTGGTGCTCTGATATACCAATAATTTCAGAGTTAACATCTATTAGCAGTTCACTAACTTTATCTCTAATACCTGTTATATTTTGATGAAATATGCTAGTTCCTTCTCTACTTGGAAACATTACATCCTCTGGAGGTGAGCCCTTAGGTAGAGGGACTTCCTTTAAGCAGCTATACCTATCAGCTGACTTCAGTCTAAAAGAGGTGCAGCTCTAACACCAGCCCCACATTAACGCGCTTAACAGCCGCATTAAGGTGAGGCCGATCATGACGCTGAAACAGTTGCACGAAATGCACATTAGTGCCACCAGTTTGAGTAGCTATCTTAACCAAGTCACCACCTACATCATATTCCCCGTCCCTATCGTGACTGTTCCCTGCTCCACCCACTATCACTACCCGATCCTCCTTCGTAAAATTCTTACATAGCTCCCCTATGCTTTCAGTCACCTGAGCCAACCCTGCACTAGGCTTCACAATGCTGGTGACCTGGTACTCACTCCCCAACACTTCCTGCAACTGCTGGCCCACACCTCTACCGTGGGAACTACCTAGCAGCAGAACCTTCTTTCTGCTAGACTTTGCAACTAACCTAGGCCTCCTAATTGCTGAGGACTGCTGCAAGTTACCTACATCTACGGCTATACGAGGCTCCTCTCGACTCAACTCTGACAGTTGGTCGTATCTATTGCATGTATGCAAAGTAAAACTGTCTGAATACCTCCTCTTCCTAGCTATCTTCTTGCCAACTGCCAGTTCCCATTCCCCACCACCCTTCACCCTCCTCAACCTATCTAGTTCCTCCTTTGCACATTGTAACTGCACCTGAAGGGCACAAATCTTACTTTCCTGCTCCTTTATTAACTTGTTTCTACTACAGATTCTACATTCCCAGGAGAGGATCTCCCTAAAATGACCACTGGCTTCCCCACTGCATTCCCCCCAATGAAAATACTTTGAACAAATCCCACACCGTAATCCACCACTCACAAACCTACGACAGAGCCCATGCTTTTCACTCAAGGTAAAATTTTACAGTTACTGAAAAATGCTATACGTCTACGTTACCAAAGTTCAGTTACACCAGTAGAACTATTTAAGAACTAACAATAATGGTCTCGAAATTCTCTGCCTAATAAGAAAGCAGCTACTTGTATTAATACTACTACAACACAGCCGATACCAATACCAGCAAAACTTCACAAAATTATTAGTTAAAACCAAAAAATTAGAACGACCACTGTAACACTAAGCGAAGTAAAACACTAAATGAAAATTTTACTGAAATATTTCACTAGAAAGAATAATAAACGTCAGTTGAAAACTAAAGCACGAAATTTACTAAACGACTTCAACACACTGAAAACTCTATAAAACACAGCGAGCGAACGATTACAAAAGTTTATTAAGTCGTTATTTCGCCACAAACGGCACGCAACACCGCTGAAATCTATTAAATTTAATAACTGTATTACAGAGCACAAACAAGTTTGTCAGTACTTAGCTTATAACCGCTACAGCTGCAGTGCACGCCGCAAAACGTAAACACACTACTGAGGTGCGAGGCTTAGACGAACGACGAAAGCAGACTCACAAAATAATAGACCACTCGAGTCAATAACACAGGAAGAAAGACTGAGATTAATGAAAATCCACTAATAAGTTACTTTTACGGCGAATATTAAAACAATTAAACTTTAAAATAAGTAAATGAAGTCTAAAATTCATAAAATATTAACGAGCTATTTCAACAGCAGTGCAGCACACATGACGTCACACCAAACTGGACGACTTTTAAAATCACCCACGAACGAAGTGGCTTACATAACACTCGTTCCAACAGTTGCTACGTGTCGGTTTTCAGTCCGTAATTAAGCAGGGTGAGAGAAGATCCAAAGGCGTGACGCTCTTTTCGTCCCAGGTTGGTGTAGTGAGCGCTAGAGAGCTCTACGCATATGCTCATCTTGTTTCAGTGACAGGCGCTACAGAGAGGGACGTTGGACAGAACGGGCAAATGGACTGCTAAAATTCCGAGAAAGCCCAGAGTCAGCAAACATACTACTTTCTCCCACACCCGTCTCGCGAAATGAGCGCCAAGGAAATGAGAGGTATTACAGAAGCTGTCCGACAAGGCCAATCGCGAATGGAATGGGAAAGGACTAAAGTTTTGGTGTTACCCGAAGTATACTGCACGACGTGGCGGTTTTTGGACTGCTGTATTCAACACATTCACTTGGCGTCGAATATAAGATGTGGCAAGTAGAGAAACCTCTGCCACGGAAACTGTTACGTAAGTGTTGATCAAACGTTTCCATTCGAAGGCGACAGTGCTCCGTTGCCTACATGTCGGTGCTTATATACCCACATGGCAGTCGCGTTGGGTTGCATAAACGCCGTAGCACCGCGCTCTTATGGAAACTTTTTGGTCGCTCCTTCTGCTTCCTGTTGCGAGATGGTTTGTCTGCATGCAGCATCTATACAGCTTTGTTGAAGGGCCAAGTGGGTGGCGAAGGGTACTTTGAGTACCTCTATCGGTTCTCCCTTCTATTCCAGCCTCGTATTGTTCGTGGAAAGAAAGATTGTCGGTATGCCTGTGTGTGGGCTCTAATCTGATTTTATCCTCATGGTCTCTTCGCGAGATATACGTAGGAGGGAGCAATATACTGCTTGACTCCTCGGTGAACGTACGTTCTCAAAACCTCAACAAAAGCCCGTACCGAGCTACTGAGCGTCTCTCTCGCAGTCTTCCACTGGAGTTTATCTATCATCTCCGTAACGCTTTCGCGATTACTAAATGATCCTGTAACGAAGCGCGCTGCTCTCCGTTGGATCTTCCCTATCTCTTCTATCAACCCTATCTGGTACGGATCCCACACCGATGAGCAGTATTCAAGCAGTGGGCGAACAAGTGTACTGTAACCTACTTTCTTTGTTTTCGGATTGCATTTCCTTAGGATTCTTCCAATGAATCTCAGTCTGGCATCTGCTGTACCGACGATTAATTTTATATGGTCATTCCATTTTAAATCACTCCTAATGCCTACTCCCAGATAATTTATGGAATTAACTGCTTCCGGTTGCTGACCTGCTATATTGTAGCTAAATGATAAAGGATCTTTCTTTCTATGTATTCGCAGCACCTTACACTTATCTACATTGAGATTCAATTGCCATTCCCTGCACCATGCGTCAATTCGTTGCAGATCCTCCTGCATTTCAGTACAGTCTTCCATTGTTACAACCTCACGATGTACTACAGAATCATCCGCAAAAAGCCTCAGTGAACTTCCGATGTTATCCACAAGGTAATTTATACTATTGTGAATAGCAACGGTCCTACGACACTCCCCTGCGGCACACCTGAAATCACTCTTACTTTGGAAGACTTTTCTCCATTGAGAATGACATGCTGCGTTCTGTTATACTGGTATACTCCTAGACCTAGAGAACAACTGTGGTGTCACCGCCAGACACCACACTTGCTAGGTGGTAGCCTTTAAATCGGCCGTGGTCCGTTAGTATACGTCGGACCCGCGTGTCGCCCCTGTCAGTGATTGCAGACCGAGCGCCGCCACACGGCAGGTCTAGAGAGACTTCCTAGCACTCGCCCAGTTGTACAGCCGACTTTGCTAGCGATGGTTCACTGACAAATTACGCTCTCATTTGCCGAGACGATAGTTAGCATAGCCTTCAGCTACGTCATTTGCTACAACCTAGCAAGGCGCCATTATCATTTGCTATTTATCTTGTGATGCATGTACCGTCAGACCGATGTTCACCAATTATGGATTAAAGTTAAGAATTCCAACAGCTACGTACTTTATTTGCTAGACTCAAATCCTTTAACTGTTCCAGACCTCACGCCAGCCTGCGTGAGCTTAAACGCGTGCCTTTCGGCTTCACCTCCTAGTGGCTTGGCTGTCTTGCCAAGTCACAACAACAACAAGTGCAATGTTCTGTTTGGTTGTTCTTGGCATCGAGGCAATATGAGTTCCGAGACATGATTGTGATGATTATTTAACTGTTGTCTTGAGGTACTGCCTACATGTAGCTGTGTGTCTGCTTGTATCAATGTTTAGCGGATGGATGTCCGCATGCGACCTGTTTTTGTGATGTAAGGCGGAAGTGTGACATAGTTCTTAACGTGTGCGCTCTCTTTGGAGACTAACCGTAACTAAGCTGAGTTGTAGGCAAGTCGTCGCTTTTCTGTATAGGCTGTGACCTGGATATTCCGGAGAAGACAGCCCGGAGTGTAGCAGGAAACATACACTGCAAAACACAATTAGAGAGTCACTTTTTCCAAACCCCGTAATTGTGACCCACTGTGAAGCAGAAGTTTGAAATTTGGCTCGAGGCTGCCTCAGCCTTTCTCTGTAGTGACGCAAAAGCTCTGCGACGTCATTCTCGGGCTCGGCGTTGCTTCAGACACCGAGGCGTCCAAACGAACGAAAAAAAAGAAAAAAAAAGCCAGAGCTCATAAATTCATGGGAGCGTTAGGGTTCCTTAATGACGTCACATTAACACTAAATTTCGACACAATTACGTCCAATACTACGGTAATGGAAATGAGCGTTTTGCCTCATTGGCCGGGAGGCCCCTTGCGGGGCAGGTCCGGCCGCCTTGGTGCAGCTCTTATTACAGCCGTCGTCACATGGGCGACCTGCGCGCCGAATGGAGATCAAATGATGATGAAGACAACACAACACCCTGTCCCTGAGCGGAGAAAATACCCGACCCAGCCGGGAATCGAGCCCAGGCCCGTAGGACGGCAATCCGCCACGCTGACCACTCAGCTATCGGGGCGCACAACACTACGGTGGACGTATCACATGAAGGGAGGGCCGTCAATGTTCCGTTACCCACATATCACCCTCTTCTCTCGACACCTCTGCGATGAATGTCAGAACAGTGGTGCCCAGCTCTGAATGCACACGGTTTCCTTGTGGGTGGCCGAGCAAAAACATACCACACACAGCCGCTCAAAATCGACACGAAAAAGCGTCAAGGTGTGGCATAAAGGGTTTCAGCGAAACCAAACCTTTCTTCAGTGTTACTGATTCCCACACATTTCGGATTCGGAAACGACCGTTCTCAGTGCGTGAGGAAGAGAGGCGACGTTCTTGAGAACCTTTGACACTGCCGACACTCCGCAGTTGATTCAACTCTAAGGACATCACGGGCCTGCAGCCACATTAAAAGTGATCGCACCACTTTGGAATGAAGCGTGGCTGCAGTTTTTGCCCTCGGGCACACGGTGGAACCACTGTAAAACATGCGACGAAATTTGCAAGTGATGCGAAGCGGCAGAGGGTGTTTCTTCTTTTCCGTCCCTCCTGTTTCGCGCTCTCCTGTGGACTGATCACGGGGGAGAGCTTTTGCGACAACGACAAATGCGTGAATTAAACGGTAAAGGGTTGGCAGCACCGTCGGTGTCTCGCAGGTACCTTTTTTGGGCACGTTAAGAACGTTCCTGAACAGAGAGAGCCATTCACTGGTTCCTGATCTCCGATGTGACAGGCAAAAAATACGATACACCCCTGCTGACTGGCAATGTTTCGTTGAACTAGCGCCCGCTGACCGCGTCGTATATCTAAGGGATTTCGAAAAGGATGCCGTCACGCAGGCACCTAGGAATCAGTGAATGGCTGTGTCTGTACATGGACATTTTCAAAGTTGCCTGGGAGGCATCGAGGGTGTTGCCACACTGGGGGGGGGGGGGGGGGGTGTGTCTTAAAGGGACCCTTTGCCAATTTAGGACGGCTTCACAAGCATCCTTTGCTGCTTTACGTCACATTGAAGTTTCGTTGAACAGTTTTGAACGGTCCCTTCAAGTATCTTCTGTTATACCATAGCAAAAATTTTGTTCATGTTACACTCCAAAGCTGTGTGATGACATTCAGAGTCGTTGCAGGTCCGTGATGTCCTTAGAGAAGGCTTGAGTCGTCCTGGGGCACGTCGGAATTGTCGAAAGTTGAAAAAAATATCGACCTGTTGTTCATTGCACTACTAATTGTCATTTTTGACTGCGAAAGGAGTAGGAATCAGTACTCCCAAGATAAGAGATGGTTTCATTGACGCCGTTTACGCCACTCGGTGTGACTTCTTCGTGTCGATTCTGAGTGTCGATGTCAGTGTGTGTAGGTGTGTTTGTGTGTGTGAAACTTTTTCCTCGGCCAGCCATGAGAAAACCAGTTGATTTCAAAGCCGTGCGTTGCGGTTCTGGGTACCGAAGTGGCGTCGAGAGGAGAGGTGAAATGTGGTTATGACAGGTTGTGACGAGCTTCCCTCGTGTGACACGTCCCCGCTGATGTTGGGCAGAATTGTGATGAAGTATGATGCCAATATGATATCACTGATCAACCTTATTGCTTATATGAATTTATATGCTCTGGCGTTTTTATCGTACGTTTTACAGGCTGTTTGAGCCCAATTTCATACTTCCGTGGCGTAATAGGAGAGGATTAAGGGGTTGATTGTGTTGTGCAGTGTAGATATGATACGGTTGAGTAAGAAGGATACGTAGTTGCTGTGTCACTATCTTGCACAGTCTAAGACAACAAGGTTTTCACGAGTATATGTACACTGAGCCGTGTCAAAAATTGCTGTTTTGAACAGCTCGCCGCAGCGCGTACTGTGAAGCAGTCGCCCTCCGTTTCCGGCGGTGGCGCGGCTGTGGCAATCGCAGCTTTGGTGTCTCCCTCTGGTGGGAATGAGGAAAAGGTTGCCTGTTTACGTGCATTTAAGGGGTGCTATGAGCTCGCCAGTCCCCCACCTCCAGACAATCCAAGCCAAGGCACGCTCCCGACTCAGTCTCCTCAAGCTCCTCTCCGGCCGTACGTGGGGTCTGGACCCCTTCACCATCCTCCACACCTATAAATCCCTCATCCGCCCTATCCGGCTTGGATCTCCGCCCCCCCTACCTTCTATAAATCCCTCCAAATCCTTGAACGCCATGCTCTCCGCCTCGCCTATCGCATCCGTCTCCCCTCCCCTACGCGGATCCTGTACGATCTCATCCCCTTCCCCCACCTCCTCCTTTTCCTTGAAAGGATATGGATCCTGTACACTTCCCGTAAACTCGATCCTCCTCACCCGCTCATCTCCCCGATCCTCTCTCACCCCCGCCCGCTGCCGCGCCTGTATTCCCACGTCCCACCCGGTCTCCATCTCTCCACCCTCCTTACCCTTTCCCAAGGTGGCTTCCACCAGCTCCCCCTCCCTGATGATGTCCTCCTCCCCTCCATCTACCCCTCCTATCAACTTTGACCCTGCCCCACCCCCCACTTCCGGTGTCCTTTCCTTTAGGCACCCTCCCTCCCTTCTCTTCCCTTCTCTTCTCTTTCCTTTTCCCCCGTCCCCTCCCTCCACCCCTCTTCCACCGGGCTTCCCCTCCCCCTTTCCTCCCTCCCCCCTATCTCCCCTGCCCGTGGCATCTCTGCTCTCCCCTCTCGGTCTCCCACTCCCCTTCCTACTCCTCCTCTCTTGGCAGGTCCCCGGACTCGCACACGCATAGTGAACATTCGCGCGCCGGAGATCACCGCCATCAGTGTCTCGTGTATGTGCTTCGTTTTGTGTTTCGCGTTCTTTCGCAGTTCCAACTCCACTGTCCACATGTGCCGTCACCGTCCTCCGTGTTTTGTGCGCCGTGTCAACAAGTGTTAGTGTTTTTATCGTCCAGCGTGAACGGCTTCATGTTTATTGTTTTTTTTTTGTATCTCCATTTTTTGCCCGCCGTTTTTTTTGTATTATCTGTATCACCTCTATGTCATGTTATTGTTCCACTTAAGGCTGAAGAGCAGCGTAATTTGCTGCTGACAGCCCGCCTGTATAGGTGATTAAAATTACAATAAAGGAAAAAAAAAAGAAACTCGCCAGTCGGTCAGTCAGTCAGTCTGGGTCTGTCTCTCGTCCGCATTTGTCAGGCAGTTAGTGTCTGTCTGTCGTTCGGATCAACCTTTAAAGCCGGAAAATGAGAGTCTTTCCACTCCACCAGTAAGAGAACTCAGCGAGTGGTCGCCCGATCGGGGTTTAGTTCCTGCATGTGAGTCTGCGCGTTAGGCCGCCAGTCTGCTCGAGTTTGCTCAGGCAATGGTCACTGGCGGTTGGATCGATCAGTTGGTCGGTCGCGCACTGAGACACGAGATGACTTGTCCGCCTTGAGCGTCGGTGCATGTCAGGTCGCCACATAAGTCCAGTAGGCAGCACCGTATAGAAAGGGGTAGTGGCTTCGCGGATCACAAGAGAGCAACAGGAGTCAACCCACGACATCAGTCTGGCCGGTGCGAGCTGCGACGCCGTGAGACGGGAGATCGGCGCGCCTTCCTGTGTCCGTTGAAGCGGCTGGCAGCGGACGGTTCGGGAGAGTGATTTGGGGGGTGCTGCGCCAGGTCTTCTCGAGAAATCTCAGTTTATTAGAAGTTAAGTGATTGGTGATATGTTCTGTGATTTACTCTTGGTAAGTTTTACTTGTTTCCTTGGTCAGTCTCTCGTCTCCAGCTTGCTCGTCTGTCTCTCGTCCGCATTTGTTAGGCAGTTAGTGTCTGTCTGTCGTTCGGAGCTGCCTCTGTCATGTTTGTCGGATTTGGTGTGTTAACGAATTTATTGCTTGGAGTGTAACGGTCTAATTTCTGAAACATGTTTTGATCTTGCCTATCATCTTCAGAGGTGGTATCTATGTACTGTAGAGCATCTTAACTTGTTTAGCCAACCTTGAATAATTTTATATAATATTGCATTTCATGGGCTTTTATTTAAATGGTGATTTTAGTAAATAAAGTTGCCGCCCTTTCACCGTAACACTTTTCTTAGAAGTTAAAATCAAGTTGCACCTTCGGTGGCAAAGTTAATATTTTAATTTTTAGTGTTTTGCACCATTTCCATCCCTCCTACGGTGGTGCATAGTTTGTGTGCTTGTGTAAATTGTTAAAACTTTTAGTTTAAAGTAATCTGATGTGTTCAGATTTGCACCCGTGTAGTCTTTCAGAGGTTGTTGTAAGCGGCAGTAACTACGGCCGTGTCAAAAGGGAGCGGCAAGGTTCTCAGTCTGAAAGCTCATACAGTCAAAATTTGATTCTTTCTGCCTCTGAATAAATTGTAGCTTGATATTTAGAGAGTGCTTTCTGATTATAATTTTAAATATGTTTTCTTTTAAAAAATGCTTTAGGCACCATTAAATTGAATAAATTACTATTTGTTAAAAAAGTAATTTGCTTCTGATTTCATCAGTTACTCCCTGGCAACTACTTCCACGCTTACATAGTGTGATTGAATGTGTTAATGTTCCTGATGAATCGCTAGTAGTTCGCACTACTTAAGCTAACTTACAACACACACACCCATGCCCGAGGGAAGACTCGAACCTCCGACGGGGAGCGAGACGCGCGAACCGTGGCAAGACGCCCTGGACCGCGCGGCTGCCCGATGATAAGGGAGCCGGCCGGAGTGACCGAGCGGTTCTAGGCGCTACAGTCTCGAACCGCGCGACCGCTACGGTCGCAGGTTCGAATCTTGCCTCGGGGTTGGATGTGTGTGATGTCCTTAGGTTAGTTAGCTTTAAGTAGTTCTAAGTTGTAGGGGACTGAGGATCTCAGAAGTTATGTCCCATAGTGCTCAGAGCCATTTGAACCATTTGATGATAAGGGAAATGATATACAGAAATATTGTCGGACGTTTGTGGAACGAAATTCACTTCCCCAGTTTCAGCATTGAAGTGTAGATAAAACGCACATTTGAGACAGTCGTGCTCCCTAGCCTCGTTTCGAAGATTGTACATGTACCAGTGCCAGTTTTGCAAGTAATGCAGCCTCTGGAGGAGTATTTTTCTGCGGCACGGTTGTGAGGACTGTTGACTGGGACCTCGTCTATTTCCTCTGTGCTTGCCACACCGAACGATCGGAAAGCGCTCTTTGAGGCGGAGATGGCGGGGGGGGGGGGGGCGAGTTGGAAGCCTGGGGACCGAGGTAGCGAGGTGGGGGCAGCGAGTGCGTCGCGTCGCGCCGTATCGCTCTTTGACGAGTTCCGGCGTCGGCGCCTGACATCGCGGCACGGCGGCTCCAGCCGTAGCTCCGACTCTGGGTCTGGGAGTGGCGGCGGCAGCTGAGGCAGTGGCTGGCGCTTCTGAGGGCGGGGGCGGGGGCGGGGGCGGACGGCTATCGATTTCCGAGGCGGGGTTGGGCGGCGGGCGGAGCAGAGCAGAGCGCCGCTGCCCTGCCGCGGCGGGCCGCCTCACCCCCTCGCCTCAGGTACACACTTACACTGCCGACTACTCATCCAGTAGTCCCCCCCCCCCTATCATAGAGAGGCCGTTGTCTCAAATATACCTCGTTAATAATGATGATAATTTCTTGTGGCTCATAGAGCGATGTAGGCCTTTCAGTTCGAGGCCTCTTCAGGGACTTGCATGTCCCTAATCTGCTCCAGTTACTCAGCCAGCGAAAGTAGACGAACAATTTATCGTCGAATCCGAAGCAAGTGTCGTGAGGCAAAGACTGGATCAGAGGCAGACTAAAAATTTCCGTGGTCTGCCCCTCTATATTTCTAGGCACGCGCTTTACCACTAGACCACAACGCGCAACTACCTTGTGAAAGTAATCCTGTTCTGTCAAGGTCAGTTACACTACTGGCCATTAAAATTGCTACACCACGAAGATGACGTGCTACGGGCGCGAAATTTAACCCACAGGAAGAAGATGCTGTGATATGCAAATGATTAGCTTTTCAGAGCATTCACAGAAGGATGGCGCCGGTGGCGACACCTACAACGTGCTGACATGAGGAAACGTTTCAAACCGATTTCTCGTACACAAACAGCAGTTGACCGGCGTTGCCTGGTGAAACGTTGTTGTGATGCCCCGTGTAAGGAGGAGAAATGCGTATCATCACGTTTCCGACTTTGATAAAGGTCGGATTGTAGCCTATCGCGATAGCAGTTTATCGTATCGCGACATTGCTGCTCGCGTTGGTCGAGATCCAGTGACTGTTAGCAGAATATGGAATCGGTGGGTTCAGGGGGGTAATACGGAACGCCGTGCTGGATCCCAACTTCATCATATCACTAGCAGTCGAGATGACAGGCATCTTATCCGCATGGCTGTAAAGGATCGTGCAGCCACGTCTCGATCCCTGAGTCAACACATGGGGACGTTTGCGAGACAACAACCATCTGCACGAACAGATCGACGACGTTTGCAGCAGCATGGACTATCAGACCACGGCTGCGGTTACCCATGACGCTGCATCACAGACAGGAGCGCCTGCGATGGTCTACTCAACGTCGAACCTGGGTGCACGAATGGCAAAACGTCACTTTTTCGGATGAATCCAGGTTCGGTTTACAGCATCCGTGTTTGGTGACATCGCAGTGAACGCACATTGGAAGCGTGTGTTCGTCATCGCCATACTGGTGTATCACCCGGCGTGATGGTATGGGGTGCCATTGGTTACACGTCTCGGTCACCTCTTGTTCGCACTGACGGCACTTTGAACAGTGGACGTTGCATTTCACACGTGTTACGACCCGTGGCTCTACCCTTCATTCTGTCCCTGCAAAACCCTACATTTCAGCAGGATAATGCACGGCCGCATGTTGCAGGTCCTGTACGGGCCTTTCTGGATACTGGAAACGTTTGACTGCTGTACTGGCCAGCACATTCTCCAGATCTCTCACCAATTGAAAACGTCTGGTCAATGGTGGCCGAGCAACTTGCTCGTCACAATACGTCAGTCTTTACTCTTGATGAACTGTGGTATCGTGTTGAAGCTGCATTGGCAGCTGTACCTGTACACGCCATCGAAGCTCTGTTTGACTCAATACCCAGGCGTATCAAGACCGTTATTATGGCCAGAGGTGGTTGTTCTGGGTACTGATTTCTCAGATTCTGTGCACCCAAATTGCGTGAAAATGTAATCACATGTTAGTTCTAGTATAATATATTTGTCCAATGATTACCCGTTTATCATCTGCATTTCTTCTTGGCGTAGCAATTTTAATGGCCGGTAGTTTAGTTTAATGGAGGCTCTGCATGACGTCTGGTTTCGCCTAGAAACGTGTGGTCGGTCGGGTCATGTCAATGATGCGTACAATGCAGTGTCGAACGAACAATCGTCTCGAATGGAGAGAAGCTGAACAGTACCCGCTGAGCTCTTTATACTGTAATGTTTACTGACAGCTTATATAGGCTGCGACATCTTGTACCCTGAATCGATAAAGTTGTGAGAGTTATGCCATAGAAAGCAACATAAGTAATACAAGGTCGACGGTCATCAGCGAGAAAGACATACCAAACTGTCATACAATAATTAATGGTAAAATTGGCGAATTAACATTAACAACCAATGGCATAACTCACAAGAAATTAAACTCCTTAAGAAAAAGTCTGAGCCACGTTTTGTAACATGATTAATGGGTCTAAAACACAGTAGAGTGAGGAAAACTACACTGTCTCGGCCGTACAATGAGGAATGGAAACAGGGATAAACTCTCGCAGAACTTTCTTCTAGGAAATGTACATGGTAAAATACGATGAGGACAAAAAGGAACATCTCGGCTCGAAAAGTTAAGGGCATGGATTTCACAAAAAAGTGAGGAACTTCTTCAATCGTGCAAAAGTGACACAGCTATAATATTCACCAACATCTGAAACTGATAAGACACTAGAAAAAGGTACACGTTATTTCCCCCTCCATGCCAGTTACTGAAGACCTTCCTCAAAGAACGCTGTATATCACGTTTTTGACGACACTGAGTTTACACAGGAATAAAGAGCTACACTGAATGAGAATTTGCGCCATAACAGTGGATGTCTTTTTTTTTTCTAAGTTAAACTATTTATAGTTGTAAGGGTGACTATCGTGGAAGAACGTTGTATATCAATGAAAACAGAGGATGTCGCTGATGCAAGTCTAACTCTAAAGGGTACGGTATCGTTAAATAAAAGCATAGAAAGAAAAACAGATCGATCAGACAGGAAGCAAAATGTCAAGAAAATTAAGAGGAACAGTGGAAGATATTATATTTCCACAGCTGGTAAAGACGTGGCTGAAAAAAAACGTGAAATTTGGTATGTGCAACAACGTTCTATATCATTACAACGTAAAAATTGGATAAAAGAATAATTTGTTTGATCTGGCCTTTGCTTTGGGAAAAAGAACAACAAGACAATGACACTTTAGGAGACTATTATACAATGTTTTTACAGGATATGAAAACAACAATATACAAAAAGTTCATGATTTCAGGAAAAAGTTTTCTGCACCGTGGCATACTTTCACATTTATTGGTAAAAAGAAGAGTGATGGATGTAATCATTACCTATGAACGGAAGTATGTAATATCTGAAACGTGTTAAAGTCCACATTTCATTATAAAGGAAATGAGCTATTATAACTTTGTTACCGTCAGTGTTCCTGAAGGATTAGGAAGTGTGACTCAAACTTGAAAATTACCGGTTACATGGTAGAATATCAACGCAGATGGCATACATTTAGTGTAGGTCTACGTGCATCTTAACCGTAATGAAATGCACCCTTGGGTACGTCATTTCCTGCTGTAAAGGGAACAGAAAATCGACCTCAAGTTCCGTGTACCTTGTATGAGGTTTCCTATATCTATATTTACACGAATACTCTGCAAATTCATGCTTAAGTACCAGGCAGAGAGGGCACTGAAACACATTCACACCATTTCTCAGATCCACTCTGTAACACGTAAATCGTTCTGCGCGAGTTCTGATTTCTCTCATTTTATTACAATGATCATTTCTTCCATTGTGGATGGATGCCAATAAAATATTTTCGTTCTCGGAAGAAAACGTTGGAGACTGAAATTTCGTGAAGAGGTCACGCCACAATGAAAAACTCCTTTTTTATGATTGCCGCACGTATCACATGCGTGACACATATAAAATGAGCTGCCCTTCTTTGAATTTTTCCCTCAATCCTAAATTTCTATGATGTATAAAGATGTTCTTCCTTTATAGGCAAAGAAAATGAGGGAGTTGTTGGATATGTGTAAATACGTTGATGTGTAATACAGGGAATTTTGTGTAAACTCACCATCTCAGCGAACAATTCAATTTATTTCTCCTCTGTTTAATTCTTTCTTTTTCATTATTTCATGTCTTGTATAGAACTAGTTTCTTTCTTTTTTCCTTTTCGTTTTTTCTTCTTTAGTTTGGAGGTAAATAAATGCATTGTATTGCTTCATTGTGTCACATAATATATTCTGTTAATACTTTACATTATTTTTACCACTGTAAGAGAAAAGCATGTTTTTAAGGTTCCGTACCTCAATTCATAAAAAAGGAGCCCCTACAGGATCGCTTTGTCTGTCTGTCTGCCTGTCTGTTTGTCCGATTGTCAAGCCTCCTTTTTCTCATAAGCAAATTGTCACATCAAGTTCAAAGTTATGTCACATACTAAGGTCTACAGACCCTTCGCGGCGTAACACCTTGAAGCTTCTAAGTCATTGAAAACAAAAGATACGACCGTTTATGTCATAGATTTTGATACTAGCAAACTCACTCATCGAAACCTATAGGGTACTTTCTGTTGACCTAGAATAATGGAATTTGGAAAGAGGCAAGGTTTCCCAGAGCAAGTAAAGGAAAGAACCGAAAATTTGTAAATTTTTAATTATATCTCATGAAACAACATTTCTTTAGTCATTTTTATCAAACTTAAAACTTACAACATTCTCGGAAGTCCTGGAATTTCCGGGACCGATACTTTGGGCTAACAGATGTCGGTAACAGGCAAAAATCGCCGAGATTCTCGACTTCCGGGATGGATGAACTGTCTATCGTGTAATTAAGTTTGCACGGAGCCCTCCGAATACAAGTCCTACTCGCAGTAACTTTTTATATATACAATGTTATCCCACGATGCACTTTTACAGGATATGCAACATTCTTACATGGAAAACTAACTAAAAATTAATGTAGCTTTCTAAATATTGTAGAATATGTTACATATACGTTGCTGTTTTATAATACAAGTACATATTGTTACACTTTATTTTACATAATAAAACGCATAAACAAATAGTATCAAAGCAAAACCACAATTCATTTCACTTCCTGAAAAACTGTGACACTGATATACAACTAACTTTGAGTGAGGTCTTCAATTATAGGACGAACAACGCTTAGTTTCCACCCCACCCATCTCTGAGTCCTATACAACCATTTGGAACCGTCCTTTCCAATTAGGTAATATTTGCGACTATTTCTCGAATGTAAGCTTACATGGAAACCATACCTACTGTTCTTTTTTTTTGTGTGTGTGTCGGGTTTGATGTGGCCTGCCACTAATTCCTATCCTCTTTTCACCTCTTCATATTCGAACAACACATGTTCCTTAAGTCTTCAGTTTTTTTGGATATGTTTCAATCTCTGTCTTTCCAGTACCACGCACTCTTTAGAACCACGGAAATTATTCACTGATTTCTGAACACATGTCCTATCACCCTGTCCAGTCTTCCTGTCAGTGTTCTCCATATTCCATTCTTTGTCGATTCTGTGGACAATCTTTATCTTTAATGATCACTTAATTTTACACACCCTTTTATTGCACCCCATTTCAAACATTTAGATTGTCTTATTTCCGGATGTTCCCATAGTCGATAATTCACAGTCATGCACTCGGGAACGTTTTCTTCAGATCACGCATTTTTACGATACTAGTGGATTTCCTTTGGCCAGGCATGTCTTCTTTACATGCACTAGTATGCTTTTTGTGCCCTCCATCATTTTGCTTCGAAGACAGTAGAAGTCCTTAACTTCGTTCGTTCGTGCCCACCAATTTTGACAGTATATTTAATGCTAATCTCGCGTCTAGGTCGCAAGATCCAATCCCGGTCGGATCACAGAAATTTTCACTCTGTCTTGGATCTGGCCTTCACCTCTGGTCGTTGTGACGAGTCACCGGGACCGACACGTTGCTCGGATTCCACGTTAAGCTTGAGGTCCTCTTTCCCCAGATGGATAACTGGGACAGATTAAGGTCATGCAAGTTACCAAACTGGCAACGAAGTGAAAGACTTGCACTCGGTCATTGAGCCACCGGAATGAAACCTCATTTCTACTACTTCTCATTACTTTGGTCTTCCTTCAGTTAACTCTCAGTTGGTGTTTTTCACTCACTAAACTGTTCATTTCATTCAACAGAATCTGTAATTTTTATTCAGCTACTACATATACAACAAAAAACCGCAATAGAATTGACCTAATAATTGAAACACTCGTCTATCATATTCCACACCTGCAAAGCCTTAGCCAAAACGACTGTCTCTTTTTTCCAATGCTCTTTGTATTTGCGGTCCACTAAAAATCCCGTCACTTCTTCCAAATATTCGAATGCCATGTACTCCTTATTTTCTGTGCTCCTAGATATTTTACAGTTGTCACTGTTTACAGTGATTTTTCATCGACACTGTAATAGAACAGTAATGGACCTCTTCGCCTATGTACCGACAATATGTTGCAGTTATTTACGTTTTACTTAAAGCCTCAGAGTTTCTGATGTTACTCATAGATAATTTATATACAATAATTTATATGGTAGAGCACTTGCCCGCGAAAGACAAAGGTCCCGAGTTCGAGTCTCGATCCGGCACACAGTTTTAATCTGCCAGGAAGTTTCATATCTGCGTACACTCCGCTGCAGAGCGAAAATTTCATTCTGGAAACATTTCCCAGGCTGTGGCTAAGCCATGTCTCCGCTGTATCCTTTCTTTCAGGAGTGCTAGTTCTGAAAGGTTCGCAGGAGAGCTTCCGTAAAGTTTGGAAGGTAGGAGACGAGGTACTAGCTGAAGTGAAGCTGTGAGGACGGGGCGTGAGTCGTGCTTGGGTAGCTCAGATGGTAGAGCACTTGCCCGCGAAAGGCAAAGGTCCCGAGCTCGAGTCTCGGTCCGGCACACAGTTTTAATCTGCCAGGGAGTTTTATATCAGCGCACACTCCGCTGCAGAGCGAAAATTTCATTCTGGAATTTATATACAGAGTGATACAACACGATGCTGACAAAACTTCGATGGATTGTAGACGATGTCATGAGAAACGAATTGAGAACGCGAAACCTTGTCTGGAAACGTCAGCCAACGACGCTACAATGCGCCTATGATCTAGGAGCCGGCGTCTTCCACTAGGCCACCCCTTCGTCAGCAAACAGGACTTTACAGGACTTTACAGGACTTTACAGGACTTTACACGACTTTACAGGACTTTACAGGACTTTACACGCTGACGCACCATAGGCGGAACGACTAGCAATGTCGTTTGTCGTTCAGTGATTGCGACAGACTGCCACGATCGCCAATGGAGAGAATGGAGCTAGCTGCTGCATAGAAAGCCCTTGTCTCCTATGAATGAGATGCTCTATTGCCTCTATGGACGTCGGCCTTGGGCGCGGGTGTCCATCTGTAGCTTATTATTCTGCTGGAACCCTCTAAAATCTCTTGTGCTTTTCGGTACACAGGAGAAAAATAAACAGTTGTGTCCAAAACCGTCATCATTCATAGGAGACAAGGACTCTCTGCGTAGCAGCTGTCTCCATCTTCTCCAATGGCGATTGTGGCAATCAGTTGCAATCACAGAGTAAGAAACAACAATGCGAGACGTTCCGCCTACAGTCTGTCAACACACAGTCACGTTTGCTGCCAAAGGAGTGAGCTAGTGGCAAACGCCAGTTTCTATAAATTCGATACTCTGTAGCATCGTTGGACGATGTCTGGGGAAACTGGTTCCTATCCTGAATTTGTTCCTCATGACACCTTCTACAACCTCTCGAATTTTTTCGGTACCGTTTTGTAACACCCTGTGTATTGGTATACTCTGCCTCTACGTTTGTCAGTTTCATATCATTAAGGATAACGTTTCGAGTTCCATCTCTCAGGAGGTCCTGAATCCAGTCACGAATCGTATTCGACACTCAGTACGTGCGTACCTTGCTTAGTAAATGCAGTATGGAATTGTATTGAATGCCTTCTGGAGGGCATGGGACGCATGCCCACCTTTGGTTACTGCGCAGTGGATATTATGGACGAATAGAGCGAGCAGTGTGTTTCACAACATCTCTGTTTAAGGGGGGTCGGACGTCAAACGAGCCGACTTGGAGCAGGAGAGGCATCACAGGACATTTTAATTTCCACTGTCTATACTTTTACAAATAAATTCATAAAACCTTGTCAGCATGACCATGAAAGATTCAGAATTCACACTCATAGCAGTGGAAGTTCGAAAACATAACGAAATAATTTTTTTTTTACATGTAAAATTTCATCATTTTTTTCACTTAATAATGGCTGCATTTGTTGCTGTAGGTACACTTTTCTTCATAAGTAGGAGAGATTCTTCGATGAATTTTGCACAGCATACAAACCACACTTAAAGGTGTATGAAACTCTAGGATTTTCAAAATCTATTAAAAACTGTGGTAAAAATTAAAGTAATTAACTATAAAATACGTGTTTTTCTAAACATGAAGTTTAAAATATATCAGCTCAATCGTTTTTTCATAAATTAAATAAATTCTAGAGTTTCGTACACCTGTAAGTATAGTATGTATGCTGTGCAAAATTCATCGAAGAATCTCTCTAACTTATGAAGAAAAGTGTACCTATAGCAACAAATGCTGCCATTAGCAAGTGAAAAAGATGAAATTTGACACGTAAAAAAATTTATTTTGTTATATTTTCGAACTTCCATTGCAAAGAATGTGAATCCTGAATCCTTCCTGGTGATCCTGACAAAGTTTTATGAATCTATTTGTAAAATAGACACTGGAAATTAAAATGTCCTGTGATGCCTCTCCTGCTCCAAGTCGGCCCGTTTGACGTCCGACCCCCTCAAGGAATATACACTGCTCTGTAAAACTTAAGGTTGAACTAGATGAAGTAACATAACGTGTAAACTACTTGATGGAAATGAATGAAACTGTGGGAGCATGTTGTCAGAGATCTCCCAGTCGTGCTCACCAAGTTGGGCGTCACATAATGCGATGTCATCATGACTATAGCGCCGAATGGGCTAGCTCTGCAGCATGAGGTAGTCGATAGAATAGGAAAAGGGTGTGTGTGTGTAAATTTGGAAATCTGTGGTAAGGTCGTATGGGAACAAACTGCTGAGGTCATCGGTCCCTAAGCCTACACACTACTTAATCCAACTTAAGCTATGGACAACACACACACCCATGGCCGAGGGAGGACTAGAACCTCCGACGGGGGGAGCCGTGCGAACCGTGAAAAGGCCCCCTAGACCGCGAGGCTACCCCTCGCGGTAAGTGTGTGTGTGTGTGTGTGTGTGTGTGTGTGTGTGTGTGTGTGTGTGTATGCCAAGAGCACTGTAAAGGCGTTTTTCATTAAAACTAGAAAAGGGACCAAATATGAGAGTATAGCCCAGGACTTTGATATTACTCACAGCGTTCATTCACAGACATGGGGAGTCTTCCGGACCACAGGTACCACTGTTTGAAGAAGAGGAAATGATCGACTACGGGCAGCTGCAGCAGATTGACCGCCTCATTGTGCAACAGAAAAGCAATGACCCACGTTAAACAGAAGGGGCAATTGCAACCACATTTAACAAAACTGCAAGACATGCAGTCTCACACTCCACAGTGTTCCTTTCACATCCGCACATTGTCGGCACTGTTTGTGATGGTGTCAAGAGCACGGAGACTGGACCAACGATGAGTGGAGTCAGGTGCTGTTCTCGGATGAGAGCGGATTCAGTCTGATCAGTCATCCTGAACGTATCCTTGTATGGCGAGAGGTGGGAACACCTAGTGCGGCTAGGAATATTGTCGAACATCCTTCCCCATGTGCGTCCTCTCAGCTGTCTAGTCGGCTCAGACGTCAACTCTCTGCTTATGCCTAGGAGTATGTGCTCATTGGGGACTCCGGACAATGGTTATTCGCCAAGTAGCCATTGCTGTGGCTGTTTGGCGCCTGTGGGAATGCCCCAATTTTGAGTGGGTGGCAGTGACGGATGTCTCGCAAATGAAGGGGTCAAATTTTCTTATGATGGGGCTATGAAGCCACCAGCAGTCTCTACTGAAGGAAAGGATTACTACAATGTGGAGAGATAGGAACCCGCAACGTTTCCTGCCCTGGCTATGCCATGAGATGAGTGTAGGGGAAAGAAACGAAGAGATAAATACTTAGGATCAACTTTATGACCACAAAGCAGTTACTCTTTTTGGAACATCTTGAAGACGAGACTGAGGAAATGGCAGCCATTTCGAAAATGAAAAGTATTTCAGTTCTGATTAAAAGGCATCCCCTAGTCAGTCATAGGCACTGCTCACCTGCGACAAGCTGGATGACATTCCTCTTACTATCATACCGCATAACAGGCCCAATATGGTACAGGGTATCATCTTACACTGCGACCTCCTTTTACAGGCCGATGACGAGCTTCATGACAATTTGGGGTCATGGGGTGTCCGTTTAGTCTCTCATGTTGATACAGCGGTCTTCATTTTGGCCCTTGAAGGCAACTCATTGCCTGAAAAGATCGGGGTGACAGTACATTGTTGCAGTGTTCCGCCTGACAAGCGGTGCTTCAGATGTATGAGATTCGGTCACACGTCTTCAGTTTTAACGCCAGCCCCCTCTGTAGGGATAGTGGACATCAGTTGCACATGAATGCTCCATTACCCCTCACCCCCATCTGCGTCACCTGTGGGGAGCATCATTTCCTTTGTCCTGCACTGTCTTCCAAAGAAAAAAGAAAATCGAAGAATACAAGACTCTTGACCAACTCACGTATCAGAAGGCCAAGAAGAAACATGATAGTTTGCATCTGGTACACAGATAATGTCTGCTACGGCCAGAACGACGTCATCCCCGCTAGTGGCTGTACCCTCGCCCTTCAAGCCGTCTAGGTCAGGCCCAAAGAACTGCACCCATTCCCCTGGTTGGCCCTCACGCTGTTTCCCCAACACCCAGTTTGGGAGCATGGACTCTACACGTACTGGAGACATCGATCCCTAACCCCAGCTGGAGAACCATCACTCCCCTGTGTCGTCTTTCACCCTGAAGGGATTTCTTGGGACATTTCCCTCCAAGGATTCTGCTGATTTGCAACTGGGTACCAGCCAGTGGTTGTAGGAGTCACAGATTGCTGCTCATAGGACTTTATGTTCCACCTCTCTTCCTGAAAGTAGGGCATACAAAACCTCACAGACGTGGTGGGGTTGAAGGATAAGCTTCATCTTTTCCTACTGAACAGCAATACACTTTATCAGCTCTGTTTTTCTTGAAAAATGACCTTCTAATATTATACTAGTTGGCAGATAAGAAATTGAATGAGCTTATCATACAACTTCAAGGCCGAAATAAAAGCATCATTTCTCCACGAAATGAAGTGCTTGCGTTTAACATAGAACCAGGATTTTGGAATACCAGATGGAGGAGGTAACTGCGAGATGTTTCCTTGTCTGAGTGACTACAGGAAGGGAAACGAGTTAGATTTAAATAAAATTAGTGGAATTGGTGTAGTACAGCTCGAAACCCTTCGTCAACAATTCGAAGATCAATTCCCAGAGCCTTCGATACCATCACAACAAAGGTTTACCAACAGTAGAACGGAAGGAAGAATACAACTCTCAGAACGAAATGAATTTAAATCGAAGTCTCTTGAAAACTTTTGGGTACAGACCTGGACGTGTGTTGACGTGTTCTTATACTTCACATCAATTTACTTGTGTGATCCAATATTTACTACAATGCGATTGATCAAGACGGAACATCGATCTCAACTATAGTTGGAAGGGGATCTGCGAGTTGCTGTTTCAAAGACCCAACCAAGACTGGATGTGCTTTCTTTACAAACTCAAGCACAAACATCATAATAAATGTGCAAACGGTAAAAACTTTCCGAAGTTTCTAACCGTGTGCATTTTTATTCTTTTCTGTTTCCATCATTATCCGTTTTATGCGAAGTGTGAGAACTGATGAGGAAGGAAACAAAAGTGTGTGTGTGTGTGTGGGGGGGGGGGGGGGGGGACAAAAGAGTTTCAGATTGGGAGAGAGGGGTGGTGACTGACGGAAAAAGTTTGAGAATCTCTGGTCTGAAGGATAGGTCTAAACAGATACAAGAATGGGGTACACACCATGGGGGTGTACGTGATTGCTTCTGACGTGACAACAGTGGGGGAAGTTGGAGTTCAGAGCAGGGACACCGTCAGCAAACGGTAATCGTGAGCCCAGTCCTGCAGCGCTTTTGTGGAAGGTGAATTTCCCAACCAGAATAAAGTGCACGGTACTATGGATGCTCAGGGGAGCACCGAAAGTTTATCTCATAGTTGAGAAGCAGTTGGTTATGTTTGATGTGTAGTGGACCCTAGCTTCTGCGAGTAGTCATTTCACTGCATTGGTTCGAAAGGCACTGTCACAAGTCGGACCCCACAATGGTGTATAGGGTGCAGCAGTCACAACGCTGAAGGAAATGCCAAGCCATATGACAGACCCTCATAGTCAGGATGAGATAGGCTCAAACTATACAGCAATCTGCGCCCAGCTGTTGTTACTGAGGCAGCGAAGAGTATTGAAGTGTAAACAGCACATTTAATAAGTTGGCAAAGATGGAGAAGCAACGTCAACCAGGCATCGAATACCACCCAAGAAAGCGATAAGACTCCACCACGTTGAGCATTTGGTCGTCAAGGTAGAGTTCTGTTTGTGGATGGACAGTATGATGGCGACAGAACTGCATGATGCATGTCTTGGTGGCTGAAAAGTGTACATCGTCAATCAGAGCCTACGACGGAAACTTTCGTGTGGTATCCCGAAGTCGATGTTCAGCTACTTTGACAAAGGAAGAGGAATTGTAAGTGCAGAAATCATCAGCATACAGAGAGGGTGTCACTTAGGCCCAAGAGCTGCAGCTTGACCATTGATCCACTGGAAAAAGGGGTACACTCAAAACAGGGTCCTATGGATCCCCGTCATCTGTAGGGGGTACTGTAGAAAGCAGCAACTTGAATACGGAAAGACGATGTGACAAGAAGTTCTGAACAAACTAGGGAGAGGCCCCTGGAGACCCCACTCATGGAAGGTAACAGGTATGTGATGACGCCATATGGTGTCATAAGACGTTTGAAAGTCAGAGCAGACAGCGATAAGGTGTTAATGTTGGACAAAAGCAGACCTAATGGCAGACTTCAAGCAGGCCAAATTGTCAACACTAGAATGACCATAGCAAAGATCACGCAGGGATGGTGTGAAAGGGGTCACGACTCAAGGTACAGACAAAGCTGCCGACTCACCATAGGTTCAATCAACTTGCAGAGAACATTCATGAGACTAATTCGGCGATAGCTGTCGATGTCAAGGCGGTGTTTACCTGGCATCAATGTAGTGACGATCAAGTTTTCTCGCCACTGAGATGGGAACTCGCCCTCGCTGCAGATATGGTTGAAAATGGCAAGGACGTGACTTAGACAACCCACAGGTAGCTGTTTGAGTATTTGGCTGTGGATTAGTCTGGTTCTGGAGCTGTGTTGGGACAAAGGGCTACTGCACTGAGGAATTCCCACTCACTGAACGGAGTGTTTTATGGCTCCAGGTGATGTGTAATGAAGGTAAATGAATTCGTTCTACCTGTTGTTTGAGGAAACGAAATAAAGGCTCAAGCATAATGCAGAGTAAAATGTTCGCCAACACCATTTGAGGCAGTATGGATAAAACCTTTCAGGGAGACAACAAGTATACCTGTGGGGGGACTGGTGTCAATAGAGGCCCTGAACCTTTGCCCAAACCTACGAAGTAGGGGTATGTGTAGTAACATAGTCCCAGGATTCCTGTTTGTGTTGTTTTATTATGTGGCGAAATGGGGCAAGGAGCCATTTACAGGCAGTAAGGTGCTCCACTGATGAATGCCACTTATGGCACTGGAGAGTCCACCTGCAACCTCTAATGTCCAATGACATGGCAATATCTGGAGCCCACCAAGGCGCTGTATTCCAAAGGGGGGGGGGGGGGGGAACCCAAGGAGTAGGGATTCGATAAGTCTGCTGCCAGTAGAACGTCTGCGGTCGTGCTCTGGACAGCCGCATCGACAACTCCATATGGCAGGATGCTAAGGGTGACGGCAGGTGCAGGCAGGTGCAGAGGCTTCCCATTAAACGCTTTGAGACCCCATCTGCGTAGATGCCAACGTGAGTGATGCTGAGAGAGAGAGAGAGAGAGAGAGGGGGGTGGGGGGGGGGGGAGAGAGAGAGGACGGCTGGAAATTATCACTGTCAGAGAAGTTATCATAGACTCTCCAGTGGACGGAGAAGAGCAGGGTGGAAAATGGAAAGATCAATGGCTGAATAAGGTCCATATGCCACGCTGAAGTTTGTAGGAACACCGGTATTCAAGAGACAAAGCTCAACATCTGCATCAGTTTCGATAGGTTTACAGTGGCCAGTGATCCTAGTTCAACCCCGGAGATGGTTGTGGGCGCTGAAGTCACCCAAAATGACCAAGGATAGGGGGAGCTGAAAAATCAGTGCAGACAACGGTTTTTGGGACACTTCACCACTGGGAGAGAGATACACAGACGGTAAAATCCACTGACGTCCCTACACAAACAGCCACAGTCTCCAAAGTCATATCGAGTGGCATCTGTTCTCTTGTGTACAGAGTCCAGAATGTACGTGCAAACTCTGCCCAATGCTCTGTTATAATCAGCTCAATAGCCACATACGGTAGAGGTTTGCGTTGCTGGGAACCACGTTCAGCAGGAAGAGACGAAGCTCATCCTTCAGCCCCACAACGCAACGAAGAACTTTATCACGAGGCAACCAACGTAGTTCAAGCGAATTATGAGTAGAACCCATCTCGTAGCAAAGAATGGGAAGTAGCCTACTGTTTAAAGCTTGTGTTTTCACAATATTTACAACACTGAATGCATCATTCAGCACTTTATTGACTTCTGGCCTTACTGCTTTAGAAGCCAATGCCTCCCCGTGTATCAAGCAGTGAGTGAATTTTATAGAAGCAGACACAGCAAACGATCTTGCAATGAACCCCTTTTTAGTTCCAGTAAATGCTGCCGCCCCATCGGTCCATATACCTACATAATTTGTCTATGACACATTGTCATAGACAAAGAATTCACAAGAAAGAAAATAGGTTCGCCGGCAGTCGTCTCTTCCACAACTTTACGAAACAGAAAGTCCTCGTTCGTTTCATTTTCATGACAGTAGCATAGGAAGGTGGACGAGATTTTCGATATCAGAAGTGTCATCAAGTTGCAGAACGAATTTTGGGCTATCACGAAACATGGTAGCAATTGATTTTTCATGTCAGCGGCTGTTGTATCAATACGACGAGCCACACTATCACCTGTCAGTGGTATTGACTTCGACTGTCGCCACACCTTCCTCCAAGCGTGATGCCACACATTTTGATATCTGCGGGACGAAGTAATTTCTCACCTATAAAACTTGATGATTTGGTTTCTTAGAGAATGATACCTGTTGTCTGAAGAATCTGATATTTCCTTTTAGTTGTTGCTCATGATGCTTCAAAGCTTCGGTGGATTTACTTAAATGGTCTGAATATTTTGTCTGCAGGTACCCTATTAGTTTTATAGGCTTCAGGTTATCATTGGCTTAATCTCCCAACACTTTTCAATTGTACCTAATTATTCAAAAGATAAGTCTAATTTCAGATAATTAACTTGATTTTCACGCAGTTTGTTTTTGCGTTAAGAACAAAGGTTGGTGATAAGAACAGAGGAAGCCGTGAAAGAAGACTGTACTTTGGTTAGATTTCAATCTTTTTCCTACATCTACATCTAGTTGGATACTCTGCAAATCACATTCCTTATTAGAACTGCATACTTTTGAAGGAGAAGAGAGACTCAGTGAAGCACTGGAGCACTGAAAGGTAGGCACTTTTTGTTGAGAAAATGATTCGAGAAAACTTCGTACACTTTACATCGCTGTTAAAAATTTAGCTATGACAGGGGAAAGTAGCAAGAGGAAGGGTAACTTTCACGCCCCGTCGATGATGAGGTCATTAGAGACGGAATACGAGTTCGCCTTGCGGAAGGATGGGGAAGGAAATCGCCCGTGCACTTTCAAAGGAACCATCCCCGCATTTGCTTTAAGATAATTCGGGAAATCGGACGAACTTAATCCAAATTGTCGTCCTCCAGAATACGAATCCGGTGTGCCAACCACTCCATTACCTCGCCCAGGCCGGCCGGAGTGGCCGAGCGGTTCTAGGCGCTTCAGTCTGGAACCGCGCGACCGCTACGGTCGCAGGTTCGAATCCTGCCTCGGGCATGGATGTGTGTGTTGTCCTTAGGTTAGTTAGGTTTAAGTAGTTCTAAGTTCTAGGGGACTGATGACCTCAGATGTTAAGTCCCATAATGCTCAGAGCCATTTGAACCATTTTGAACCTCGCCCAGTAAAGCAGACAGTGACGTTCAGTTTTCCAACTGGAGGGATGTGTAATATGATGGAGGTGTACTGTTCTACAAGATGAACCATTTAGAGCTCTGTGATGTAAGAGAAGGGGCGAAGTCGGCATTACTGGGCTTACACCCAATTTTCAAAAAATTCAAGCAGTATGTACAGGTTTTCATGAGATTTATTGCAGAAGGATTGCTTCAATTTTATAAAGATCCAAGTACATGTTCTAACTAACTGGAAGTCTACCCTTTTGCTAGTGACTGATTAGCGTTTCGCGCACTGAACTCACATTAGAGAGAAACTTCTGAAATTTGTTTTATGGGCATTAAGAAGGACAGGGTTCGACTCCCCGCCCAGTGACCCGGAATTAGGGTTTCGACGTTTCCTTGAGTTGTTTAAGGGAAACACAAGGCTGGTTCCTTTGAAATGGATACGACTGATTCGCTTTCCCAATCCCAGCTTGTGCTTTGTCTCCAATATATTCGCCTTCTAAAGGACATTACACTCTAAGCTTCATTCAGTCTTTTCTGACATTAATTGAAAAAAATATTCTAATGGACGTTAGCTGTTTTATTATTGACAGAAAGAAATTCCTCTGCTCTTGTTCAACATTAATTCCAATTTTTGACGCCCAGGTGACGTTTGAAGGATTTGTTCGCAACTAACTTATCTTTTTGAATTTTTTTTTTTGTAAATTTTCAGTCTTCTGACGCTTGAGGTGCCGTGCCACCTGCTACGAACCCCTCTCCTATGCCAATCTCTTAGAGTGGCACTTGTATTCAACGTCGGCAATAACTTATTGGGTGTATTCCAGTCTCCATATTCACCTACAGTTTTTACCATCCGCAGCTTCCCCACAAGCACCGTGGAAGTTATTCCCTGATGTCTAAACACCTATCCTGTCACCCTGTCCCTTCTTCTAGACAGTATTTTTCACAGTTTCTTCTCCTCTACCATTGTTGGTAAATGGTGTATGGTGAGTTATTAATTTCAAAATTTCCTTAGTGATTTATGACGTTAATCATAGATCATATTAACTTCATTTAATACGAGCCCAGAAATTTTATATGTTCGTTTCCAGTTGTAACTGTTTTATTGCACTATTGGAAATCCGACTCTTGTGCCATTTTCAAGCATCTACAACGTATTAACAAAAAATAATATGAGAATAGCAGAAATAAGAATTCACTCTAATGTACTAAAATTACACGCTTTTAGTATTGTAATCCCTTTTGCTACATACAAATTTCTCTTGTTACGGATCTATACAAATTCACCATTCCACAGGAACAAAATGTATCCCAATTTTTCTCGTGTATCTTTGTCTAAAATTTTTCCTTTCTTTGCTTTATATGTATTCAAGTTAGGTGCAAATGTATACTATTCTTATAGCAGCAATATAAATTGTATACCTATAAATCAAAGAAAACGTCATTTTAAAGACTGATGTGTAATCTCTCCATGAATAATATCGACTGCAATGTATATCTCATGGGAAAGTACTAATTCCGTGGAAGGCGCTGAAAGTTATCAAGAGTGCCAGTAAGCGAAAAGAGACACAGTGGTACACTCATGCTTAGAAATTAAGGGTAATGCTGAAACATGGTGAAACAACGCTCTTGTGGGCGGTTTGCGGGTTTAAATCACCTCGAGGTATGACCATGCGGTGCATTTGACCTGCGGTCGTCGCACGGTGGCGCTGGCTGCAGTCGACATACGCAGAGGTGTGTTGGTGCATGTCAGAGTACGGTGCAGCGACTAAGTGTGCAGACGTTTTCAATCGGGCTAATGGTGACTGTGTGTTGAAAATGGCTCAAAGAACACATATTGATGATGTTATGAGGGGTAGAATACTAGAGCGACTGGAGGCTTGTCAAACACAGCAGGTCGTAGCACGGACCCTCCGTGAGCCACAAAGTGTGATCTCACGATTATGGCAACGATTCCAGCAGACAGGAAACGTGTCCAGGCGTGCTACAGTACGGGATGTCCACAGTATACAACATCACAAGAAACCGATATCTCACCATCAGTGCCCGCAGATGGCCACGGAGTACTGTAGGTAGCCTTGTTCGGGACATTAATGCAGCCACTGGAACAGTTGTCTCCAGACACACACTCTCTACAGACGACTGAACAGACATGATTTATTCGCCCGGAGGCCTGCAAGGTGCATTACACTGACCCTTGGTCACAGGAGAGTCCGTAAAGTCTGGTGTCAAGAACACAATACATGGTCATTGGAACAGTGGTCCCAGGTTACGTTCACGGACGAGTCCAGGTATAGTCTGAACAGTGATTCTCGCCGGGTTTTCATCTGGTGTGAACCAGGAACCAGATACCAACCCCTTAATGTCCTTGAAAGGGACCTGTATGGAGGTCGTGATTTGATGGTGTGGGGTGGGATTATGATTGGTGCACGCACGTGTCCCTTCATGTCTTTGACAGAGGAACTGTAACGGGTCAGGTGTATGCGAACGTCATTTTGCACCAATATGTCCGCTTTTTCAGGGGTGCAGTGGGTCCCATCTTCCTCCTAATGGATGATAACGCACCGCCCCACCGACCTGCCGTCGTGGAGGAGTACCTTGAAACAGAAGATACCAGGCGAATGGAGTGGCCTGCCTGTTCTCCAGACCTAAACCCCATCGAGCACGTCTGGGATACTCCCGGTCGACGAATCGCTGCACGTCATCTAACACCTAGGACACTTCAGGAGCTCCGACAGGCACTGGTGCAAAATTGGAGGCTATACCCCAGCACCTGCTCGACCACCTGATCCAGGGTATGCCAATCCGTTGTGCAGCCTGTGTACGTGTGCATGGTGATCATGCCCCATATTGATGTCGGGGTACATGCGCAGGAAACAGTGGCGTTTTGTAGCACGGGACGGTTTTCTCAACTTATCACCAATACCATGGCCTTACAGATCTGTGTCATGTGTGTTCCCTATGTGCCTATGCTATTTGCGCCAGTTTTGTGTAGTGCCTCGTTGTGTGACACCACATTCTGCAGTTATCCTTAATTTATGAGCATGAATGTATATTAGTGCACAATACGTTGCCTAAATAAAGGGTCAAGCCTGGAACGAATTTTCGATTTAAAACTCGCTACTGTTGAGTTTATGAAAGGAAAAAAGAGTACAGGAACGAAAATTAGAATATGTGAAGTGGATTACAGACCTCGAATTTTAAGTGGAATTGACTATACACTCCCGAGAGTAAGAGATCGTAAGGTGAGAAATAACTTCTTTCCGATTTGATGGGGACGCGTTTAAAAAGGAAATCGCATTGTAGTTTCCTAAGTTCATCTGCGTTAAGGAAAAGCGACGTTTGGAGAATTAATTTTGGCCTTGAAGGACTTAAAAGGATGGTTCCCCAAACTTTTAGTGGACATGGCCAAACTTAGACCTGATTTCTGGCTGTTTTCGATACCGTTTGCCATTTCAGTTGAAAGCGCCCCTCTGCATATGCAGATATAACTGACTCATCTACAAAGTAATTCTCATTTTAAAGATGAATCCTTCGATGTTAAAACTGTTAAGAACATCTAAATAGCTTGTCTCAGGTAGAATTTCCGCGTCTCCACAACGTGATAGTAAAATTGCTCGACTATTATTATTGACATATGTGCATTAAAGACTTGTTTTCGGTTATGAAACTGAATAATACTGAATAATATTGAAAATCTGTCACGATGACATGGCAACCTGAATGTGAGAATATGTGAAACTGTCTGCATCAGGCTGTATGCCCACCGCTTGAACCATAAAATTTTATATTTGAATAACATTGAATATTTGTTTTGTTGTGACTTATATTGTTGGGAAAGTGAAATATAAAACCAAGGCGTATTCAGGGTGACTGCATCGCCATCTAAATCGGTGCGTTCGCCGTTTGCCCGTCTTCCTCTTCCACGAGCTCAGACGGTGCAGCGTGGAGGTCCAGGAAATGTGCAGCCATGCTGGGCGATACGGCACTTCTTGGCCGCTCCTGGTGCGCATCGATGCTAACAAACTGCAAATTTGTTGTACATACTGTTATTCTGAAATTGGGATTGCCTTAAAACATAGTAATATGTTGTTGTAGATGCTTGAAAATGACACAAAATCCGAAATTGCAATAGTGGATTAAAACAGTCACAGCCAAAGCAAACGTGACATTTTAAAAACTGCATGATATTCTTTGACACCTTTCTTTATCTTGTACTATAACGAAAGTAATGCATAGCATTTTATATTCTGTCTATAAAACTATTAAAAATTCACTGAATAGGTTTCCAGTTCATCATTATCAAGTGAGTCAAGTCCAAACTGTTCTTCGAACGTCTGTTGGTTTGAAACTTCCTGGCAGATTAAAACTGTGTGCCGGACCGAGACTCGAACTCGGGACCTTTGCCTTTTGCGGGCAAGTGCTCTACCAACTGAGCTACCCAAGCACGACTCGCGCCCCGTCCTCACATCTTTACTTCTGCCAGTACCTCGTCTCCTACCTTCCAAACTTTACAGAAGCTCTTCTGCGAACCTTGCAGAACTAGCACTCCTGAAAGAAAGGATATTGCGGAGACATGGCTTAGCCACAGCCTGAGGGATGTTTCCAGAATGAGATTTTCACTCTGCAGCGGAGTGTGCGCTGATATGAAACTTCCTGGCAGATCAAAACTGTGTGCCGGACCGAGACTCGAACTCGGGACCTTTGCCTTTCGCGGGCAAGTGCTCTACCAACTGAGCTACCCAATCACAACTCACGCCCCGTCCTCACAGCGAAAGGCAAAGGTCCCGAGTTCGAGTCTCGGTCCAGCACACAGTTTTAATCTGCCAGGAAGTTTAATACCAGCGCACACTCCGCTGCAGAGTGAAAATCTCACTCTGGTGGTTTGTGCCTAATAAATGCGAAAGTAAATATAGGAAGAGAGTGACACTGACATACGTTGTAAGAGATAATGTGAAGTATTTATTTTTGCACGCATTATAACGCGATTTACCATCCCCCCTAAAATTCAGTTTTCAGTATGTCATTTTTGATCTTTACCCATTCGACTGAGCAGAGACGCCGTTAATAAAATGCCAAGAGCGTGGACGGTATTTGAAAGATTCACAAAATTAATCAACCGAAAATAGTCTTTTGTAAGTGGCGGGATGGGTATCCTTAACTTTTATTTGGTCACTAGCGCAGAGTCCTGCCCTCGACGGATGTTTGACCGGGGAATAAACCGCCCCAGTTCCGGCGCCGACTTCGCCTTCGCTGCAACATGAATGAACCGTGGCGCAGTGAATCGGATAACAGGGCGGCAGTTACCTGCTATTCCTGGATGAGGCGAAGCGCTGCTGACGTCACGGGCCGTGTCGGCGCGTTCCTGTGGGCCCGCCGAGCCTCCGGCTGCTTCTGCTGCCCCCGAGAGCAGCTCCCTCAACCCCGTCCTCACCACCACCGAAATCGCAAGCGGGTGTCTTGACCTGTGCTCCAGGACAACTAAACTTCATTACGTAATCTCTCTAGTGTGTCGTCACTCATTCGACAAGTCGGATGCCATCCCACGTCTCCCCCTACCTTGTCTTAATCTCTTACTCCCTACACATCCTCAAATGTATATCCGCCACGTTCATGAACAACATTGCCTTCAATGTCTGCTTATCTTCAGCTCCTCCGATATTAAAAGACAGTCGCCGGTCATCGACGAGCACCCGTCACGCTCGTGTCATCGCAAAATGGAGTGCAAAGTAGCGCAACACGTCAATGTGAAGTTTTCATTCTGCGGTATCGGCCGCACTTTCAAATACACGCGCCGCGTTTCCTACAGCCGCCACCGCGACACGATGGTGCTGCAACGAACGTTTACTCCGCTGCCAAAGAGATGCAAGCATCCCCTGTCTGGAGCTTCTACGGCGGGTATACTCAATTTCGAACATTCATGAACAGAGCCCCGGTTTGTGTGTTCGCCAGCTGAATAACGTTAACAGATTTTCATAGTTTTCAGGGCTCGACATGGTCTGAATAGACGTCGTATTGAAGAGAGGCAGATTTATAAATGCTTCTGTATATGTTCCAACATTCAAAGCTACTGTTATGAAATTGACGTTTTTTTTATTTTTGTTTTTTTGTGGTTTGAGGGCGCACAACTACAGTGGTCATTAGCGCCCAGACTATATTATGAATGCACTGCGAGGCACAATGTTAAAACAGCAACTGAAAAGGACAACACTATAAAAGGCACATTAACAGGCATGGGATTAAAAGGAAACAGCACAATCAAATGTCCTTAGACAGGTTTGTCAAGTGGATAAAACGAAGAATGCGAGCAGCTGCTCCTGGGTCATCCGCTAAAATTTCATCCAGAGTTCATGGCAGGCCAAGATCAATGCGCAGTATATTGAAATTCGGACAGGACGTTAAAATGTGTCGTACCGTCAGCAATTGCCCACATGGGCAGAACGGCGCCGGCGCAGCCGTCAGCAGATGGCGGTGGCTGAACCGGCAGTGTCCAATCCGTAACCGGGCCAAAACGACCTCCTCCCGCCGAGAAGGGCGCGAAGAGGTCGTCTAAGCCGTGGGGAGAGGTTTCAAGGCCCGAAGCTAGTTTTCAGTAAGTGTAGACCAATCGGCATGCCAAAGCGATAAAATGCGCTGACAAATTACCCTGCTAAAATCACATAAAGGCACACAACAAGAAACTGTCCGAGGCTGGAGGACAGCAGCCTTGGCCGCGCCATCTGCTGCAGCTTCGTTCCCAGGGATACCGACGTGACCAGGAACCCACATAAAGGTAACCGGAGAACCGTCGTCCGCCAGCTGCTGAAGAGAGCGTTGGATCCGGTGCACGAAAGGGTGAACCGGATACGGTTCACTGAGGCTCTGGATGGCTCTCAGGGAATCAGAGCATATGACACAAGCAGAATGTCGGTGGCGGCGGATGTAAAGAATAGCCTGACAGAGGGCAAATAGCTCAGCTGTGAAGACCGAACAATGGCCACGGCGCCGGTGTTAGAAACTGTGTGCCCCGACAATAAAAGAACACCCGACACCGTCATTGGTCTTAGAGCCATCTCTATAAATGAAGATCGTATTAATAAACTTTGAACGAAGTTCGACAAACCGCGAGTGGTATACCGAAGCTGGGGTAACCTTCTCCGAGAGCGAGCTGAGGTCAAGGTGAACGCGAACCTGAGCGTGGAGCCAAGGTGGCGTTTGGCTCTCGCCCATTCTAAAGGTTACAGGGAGTGAAAAATCAAGGTGCTGAAGGAGGCGACGAAAGCGAACTCCAGGTGGTAGCAGGGCAGATACATACAACCAGTATTGACAGTCGAGAGAGTCATCAAAAATGAAACGATAAGACGGGTGGTCGGGCATTGATAATAGCCGACAGGCATACCGACAAAGCAGTATATCGCGCCGGTGAGTTAGCGGCAATTCACTGGCTTCAGCATGAAGACTCTCGACGGGACCAGTATAGAACGCTCCGATCGCAAGACGTAACCCCCGATGTTGTATAGAGTTGAGGCGGCGTAAGATGGACGGCCGTGCAGAGGAGTATACAAAGCTCCCATAATCCAGCTTTGAGCGGACGATCGACCGATATAGGCGAAGTAGGACGGTTCGATCCGCTCCCCACGACGTACCGCTGGGAACACGGAGGACATTTAGGGAACGGGTACAGCGGGCAGCCAAACATGACACATTTGGAAACCAGCTAACTTTCAGCAACAGCAACAAAATTAAGGAATATTTTTACTCTTTGATATCAAGTGTGGAATAAATTAATATCTAAATTCTCTGTTCATGAACAGCATTTGTTCCTCGCTCCCGCACCCACTAAAGAACTAGAAAGAGTGCAATGAAGTCACAACAGTCAAACTCGGGAAAAAGGCGACGGATGCTCGTCGAACGTCAGAGCAAATGTACGCTGTTGAATCAGTTTCCTCTGCTTTCTGAGACAATTCGCCGATCTTGTCAGACGCGCCTTGTAGGAGCTCAGCTGTGCGGGCCATGTGATGGCGACCACTTGCTCGCAGTCTCGTGAGACGGGTATAGGGAAATATGGAAAACATCAGAAAGTGTAATAAAGGGAGTAGGATGCGTTATGAATAGGAAGGTGGGGCAAAGAATCGTCAACTGTAAACAGTTCAGAAATAGGATTATTCTCGTCAGAACGGAAACGAAGCGAAAGTGTGTTCAAGTATGCATGCCAACGTCACAAGTAGAAGATGTTGAGATAGAATTTATGACGTGGGTTATATGAAGGACGATGAAAATCTAGTAATCATGGGGACTGAGAACGCTCTAGCAGGGGAAGAAATAGAAGACAGAATTAGGGGACAGTCTGGGTTAAAAAGTAGTAATGAGAGAGGAGGAAAATTCGTTGAGTTCTCCAATAACTTTAGATTTGTAATAGGGAGTACACTGTTCAAAAATCTCAAGAGGAGATAGTAGAGTTGAAAAAGGCATATTCAGGAAAATATCTGCCGAAATACATTGTGTTGACAACAGAGGTTCCCATATCAGATATTGGTTCAAAAAGGTTCATATGGCTCTGAGCACTATGGGACTTAACTTCTGAGGTCATCAGTCCCCTAGACTTAGAACTACTTAAACCTATCTAACCTAAGGACATCACACACATCCATGCCCGAGGCAGGATTCGAACCTGCGACCGTAGCGGTCGCGCGGTTCCAGACTGTAGCGCCTAGAACCACTCGGCCACCGCGCCCGGCTAAGATATTGGACTCTAAAGCATGCACAGAAGTAGAAATAGAATTAGATCATAATTTATCGTTGTAGACGACTAGATTAAAATTTAAGAGAATCTTTAGCAAGCGCCAATGTACACGTAAGTGGGATGCTGAAGTACTGAGGAATGATGATAAGCTTTCGAAGTTCTCTGAAGCTATAGATACTACAAACCGAATACCATATTTGGTAGCTCAGTTAAATGGGTAGTCTCCTTTGAAAATGTCAAAACATTTCGGTTTAAAATGTGTTCTGGGATGTTTGCTTTGTTGTAGTGTTCATACTAAATTCGTCAGAAACTCCGTTAGCAAGTTACAAGATGATTTTCTTAAGGTGTCTCAGAAAACCATTTACAGCGGGAACAAAATAGTCGACATGTCATTTCAACGACGGCCTTAAAGCGTTATGGAAAGTGTTAAGATATCCGAACTTGAGATCGGGCCAGTTTCTACACAAAAGCTGACGAAAAGCGTATCGAGCGAGCAGAGCAATAGAAGACAAACAAGCCCACAGAACCGCCATGGATGACCTTATTTTCGATCTGGAAGGATTGCTAAATGGTCCATGGATCGCCGACTAGAGGTATGTTTAAGTTCACCGCAAAAAATGTGACCCAAAACTTTAAACGCGTTTTTTTCGATACCATTCATTTGAAATTGGCGGGAAACGTAACTTGAAAAGTGTACACACGATTTTGATCGGAATTTGATGCCGGCCTTCTAAATTGAATTCTGTATCGGCCTACGCAGCCGTTTTGCGATATTTTCGGTGCACGTTATGGCTTGATTTTGTGAGCGAAGAAAGTGACTTTTGTTTCAACACGTCACCATTTAGTTAGAATTTAATGTTTTTCAATTATTCTAAGTATGCTGTAAACAATACATTGAAAATTACTTTTACAAAATTATCTTGTTTCAGATCTAGAAGGAAGTCTTCGAGAATTCCCGCCTATGGCCAATGTCCTGGATGAAAGGGACACTTCCAACTGTTGCAGTGGTTACAGGGGGCGTCCCATGTAGACACAAAAATGATTTCTTTAAGACAAAAGTGTGAGGAAATACTTTTTATGTTACTTGAAGAAAGAAACACGACAATCACATATTTTTCAAGCGTTGAAAGGGGGCTAATCCCGCATAAAAAGGAACTAACTTCGTCGAAAAGAGGAATCACATAAGTCAGGCAGAAAAATATAGAAGCACGAGAGATAATTGCAGGGGAATTGCGGATAATAGAAGAAATACTTCAGTCAATTGACGAAAGAAGATGATACAATAAACTTTCAGGAAAAGAAAGGATAAAGGCAGTATACGTTACTTAGAAATGAAACCAATTGAAGAAGTGAAATTGCGAGTGGAAATAGAATAGCTTAAGTCGCGATGTGGGGATGGGGGCGGATCGCTTTGTAGACAGTATGTACGTGTAGATTGCTGGCATACGTATCGATTATTTTAGTTTTGAATGCCGCGATTCTCTCCACACAGAGACACACATGGATTTTGTTAGCCGCCATGACACAGAAAGCTGGGTGCGCGTGTGGTCTGCTAACAACAGAACCTCCCCATCGCACCCCCTCAGATTTAGTTATAAGTTGGCACAGTGGATAGGCCTTGAAAAACTGAACTCAGATCAATCGAGAAAACAGGAAGAAGTTGTGTGGAACTATGAAAAAATAAGCAAAATATACAAACTGAGTAGTCCATGCGCAAGATAGGCAATGGCAAGGAAAGCATTTCTGAAGAAGAGAAATTTGTTAACATCGAGTATAGATTTAAGTGTCAGGAAGCCGTTTCTGAAAGTATTTGTATGGAGTGTAGTGATGTATGGAAGTGAAACATGGACGATAAATAGTTTGCACAAGAAGACAATAGAAGCTTTCGATATGTGGTGCTACAGAAGAATGCTGAAGATTAGATGGGTAGATCACATAACTAATGAGGAGGTATTGAATAGAATTGGGGAGAAGAGGAGTTTGTGGCACAACTTGGCTAGAAGAAGGGATCGGTTGGTAGGACATATTCTGAGGCATCAAGGGATCACAAATTTAGCATTGGAGGGCAGCGTGGAGGGAAAAAATCGTAGAGGGAGACCAAGAGATGAATACACTAAGCAGACCCAGAAGGACGTAGGTTGCAGTAAGTACTGGGAGATGAAGAGGCTTGCACAGGATAGAGTAGCATGGAGAGCTGCATCAAAACAGTCTCAGGACTGGAGACCACAACAACAACAACTCCGTACATGATAATTATGAAACTGCACACTGCAGTCATCAAGGGTACACGAGTGGGCCTTCGGCTCAGATAGCCTGTATCTATGATGTTCCGTTGAATGGTTCGCACGCTGACACTTGTAGATGGCCCAGCATTGAAATCTACGGCAATTTGCGGAGGGGTTGCACTTCTGTCACGTTGAACAATTCTCTTCACTTGTCGTCGGCCCCGTTCTTGCAGCATATTTTTCAGGCTGCAGCGGTGTCGTAAGACTACGAGGAGGTTTAGATCTCTTCTGAACAGCACGTTGCAAGGCATCCCAGATATGCTCAACAATGTTCATGTCCGGGGAGTCTGGTGACCAGCGGAAGTGTTTCGAAGAGCGTTCCTGGTGCAACTCTGTAGCAATTAAGGATGTGTGGGGTGTTGCAATGTCCTGCTGGAATTGCCCAAGTGAGTCGGAATGCAAAATGAACACGAATGGATGCAGATGATCAGACAGGATACTTACGTACGTCACCTGTCAAAGTCGTATCTAGACGTATGAAGGGTCCCATGTAACTCTAACTGCACACGCCCCAACAAATTTGAAACGAGACTCGTACGACCAAGCAATATGTTTCCAGTCATCAACAGTCCAACTTCGGTGTTGACGGGTCCAGGCGAGGCGTAAAACTTTATATCGTGCAGTCATCAAGGGTACACGAGTAGGCCTTCGGCTCCAAAAGCCCATATCGATGACGTTTCGTAGAATGGTTCGCACACTGACACTTTTTAATGGCCCAGCACTGAAATCTGTAGTAAATTGCGGAAGGGTTGCACTTCTGTCACGCTGAACGATTCTCTTCAGTTGCCGTTGGCCCCGTTCTTACAGGATGTTTTCCGTCCGCGGCGATGACGCAGATTTGGGGTTTTACCGATTTCTGATATTCATGGTACTCTCGTGAAATGATCGTACGGGAAAATCCCTACTCCGTCGCTACCTCGGAGATGCTGTGTCCCATCGCTCGTGCACCGACTATAACTCCACTTTCAGACTCACTTAAATCTTGATAACCTGACATTGTAGCAGCAGTAACCGATGTAACAGCTGCGCCAGACAATTGTTGTCTTATACAGGGTGAGGCACCTAACGTTACCGCTGGATATGTTTCGTAAACCACATCAAATACTGACGAACCGATTCCACATACCGAACGTGAGGAGAGGGGCTAGTGTAATTGGTTAATAAAAACCATAAAAAATTCACGGAAGTATGTTTTTTAATACAAACCGAGGTTTTTTAAAAATGGAACCACGTTAGTTTTGTTAGCACATGTGAAGATATAAACAAATACGTAATCAGTGCCGTTTGTTGCATTGTAAAATGTTAATTACATCCGGAGATATTGTAACCTAAAGTTGACGCTTGAGTACCACTCCTCCGCTGTTCGATCGTGTGTATCGGAGAGCACCGAATTACGTAGGGATCCAAAGGGAACGGTGATGGACCTTAGGTACAGAAGAGACTGGAACAGCACATTACGTCCACATGCTAACACCTTTTTATTGGTCTTTTTCACTGACGCACATGTACATTACCATGACGTGGAGAACGCATAAATTGGCCAGTCCGTTCTCCTGATCTTACACCTCAGGACTTCTTTCTGTGGGGTACGTTAAAGGAGAATGTGTACCGTGATGTGCCTACAACCCCAGAGGATATGAAACAACGTACTGTGGCAGCCTACGGCGACATTACACCAGATGTACTGCGGCGTGTACAACATTCATTACGCCAGAGATTGCAATTGTGTGCAGCAAATGATGGCCACCACATTGAACATCTATTGGCCTGACATGTCGGACACACTCTATTCCACTCCGTAATTGAAAACGGAAACCACGTGTGTACGTGTACCTCAACACTCATGGTAATGTACACGTGCGTCAGTGAAAAAGACGAATAAAAAGGTGTTAGCATGTGGACGTAATGTGCTGTTCCAGGCTCTTCTGTGCCTAAGATCCATCACCGTTCCCTTTGGATCCCTACGTAATTCGGTGCTCTCCGATACACACGATCGAACAGCGGAGGAGTGGTACTCAAGCGTCAACTTTAGGTTACAATATCTCCGAATGTAATTAACATTTTACAATGCAACAAACGGCACTGATTACGTATTTGTTTATATGTGCACATGTGATAACAAAACTAACGGAGTTCCATTTAAAAAAACGTAGGTTCGTGTTAAAAAACATACTTCCGTGCATTTTTTTATGGTTTGTATTAAACAATTACACTAGCCCCTCTCCTCACGTTCGGTCTGTGGAATCGATTCGTCAGTATTTGATGTGGTTTACGAAATACATCCAACGGTAATGTTAGCTGACTCACCCTGTATAGGCGTTGCCGACAGCAGCGCCATGTTCTGCCTGTTCACATTTCTCTATATTTGAATACCCATGCCTATACCCGTTTCTTTACCGCTTCAGAGTATATGGTGTTCGATTCTTTGAAGAATAAGAGAGTCATTTTTCCCGTGCTCCAGGGAAAGGGGAACAGGAAAGTTGGGGCACGTAACGGCAACGTAATCTAAAGACACCATGACAGCTGTTAACAACACGAACATTATTGCGGACCGCCAGGATCGCTTCATGCTTGATATCTTCCCCACTGGCGAAGGCGTTTTCCAGCATGATAACTGACCTTGCCACGGCCAGAATCTTGCAACAGTGGTTTCAGAATCACGACAACAAACTCAAATCGATGTCTTGGCCACCAAATTCGTATGATCCGAACCCATAGAGGCACACTGCGGTTGCTAACAGGTGTCAACTTTGCGGAACAAATTAACGGGCCATAATTAAGGGCCGGCAGGGGTGGCCGTGCGGTTCTAAGCGCTACAGTCTGGAACCGAGCGACCGCTACGGTCGCAGGTTCAAATCCTGCCTCGGACATGGATGTGTGTGATGTCCTTAGGTTAGTTAGGTTTAATTAGTTCTAAGTTCTAGGCGAGTGATGACCTCAGAAGTTGAGTCGCATAGTGCTCAGAGCCATTTGAACCATAATTAAGGGTAGTACGTAAACTATGAGCAGCCGTCTGGTGCCACCTACCAAAGGAAACCAGCCAAAGGCTTGTACTGCCCGCATAATCACTATTGTATCCACATGTGGATGAATTCACTATTAAGCAAGCAGTCATAACGTTTGGCTGTTCAGCGTATTTTGTAGGAAAATGATTCATCTACAGATAACGGATTGTCGCAACATTTAGTTTTCATTAGACTATGTAAAAGTACGAGGGCGAATCAGAAAGTCTTTGCCGCTATTTTTATTAGCTAAAGTAAGAGACATACTGATAATTACAAATATACATACTATTCTACGTTCCTTACACTGATTTCCCACATAGTCGCCACACCGCTTCAGATATTTGTCCCACTGCAGCAATAAATTTGAGATGCCCCTGTAGTGTGGCTGATTGTGGAACCACTGTCGGACTGCTGTCTTGGCTTCATCGTTGCACGTGAATCGATGTCTTGCCAGGAATTTCTTTTAAGGCACCGGAAACGTGGAAATCCGTTGGGGGCGAGGGACTGGCTGTATGGTGGTGGTGGTGGTGGTGGTGGTGTGTGTGTGTGTGTGTGTGTGTGTGTGTGTGTGTGTGTGTGTGTGAGGGGTGGGGGGGTTGAGACTTGCCCAGTGAAATGGCAGGAGCTTGTAGACGGTTTTCGTTGTCTCGTATGGCCTCGCACTTTCGTCGATGGTAACCGCGTTCTTTACATGCAGACTCCCTCGGTGCCTCTTCCTGACGGCAGCCCACAGACGTTCCAGTGTGGAACAATAACTGTCGGCGTTGACCGTTGCACCTAATGGTGTGAAATCCAGCAGGAGCGGTCCACGGCGATCCCAGACGACCGTTAACATCATTTTCGCAAGAGAACGGAGCATTTTTCGCCACCATGCTCAGCTACTTCGATCCTGGCTTGAAATGTAGTATCCGCGCTTCATCGTCAGTAACATTGAGGTCCAGGAAACGGTCGTCCTCCTCGGCAGACCGTTGGAGACGAGGCAGTGGAGCGACCACTCGCTTGGCTTTCGTCACGTCATCCAACTGCTTAGGCACCTACCGACATGAAACCTACCCTTACTCCGTGAACGATGTCATAAAAAGTCCCACACGAAATGCCAAGCTACCAGGAAACGTGCTTGGGATGCACATGCCGATTCGCTTTGAGCCCTGCGTCCACGCGGAAAATGTTGTCTCAGTCATCCGCCCCCCAAAAACGCTCATTGTCATGCAAGTCTTCAATGCCTTTTGCGAACACACACATCACCACCACTACCACCAGCACCACCACCAGCACCACCACGACATGCTCATCATCATCATCATCATCATCATCATCATCACACTTCTAAAAACGAGACACTCTTCCCCAAACGTGGGCTGTACTTTCCTGTGGATTTCGATTGGTTGGCTCTGAGCACTATGGGACTTAAAATCGAAGGTCATCAGTCCTCTAGAACTTATAACTACTTAAAGCTAACTAACGTAAGGACATCACACACATCCATGCCCGAGGCAGGATTCGAACCTGCGACCGTAGCAGTCGCGTGGTTCTGGACTGAAGCGCCTAGAACCGCTCGGCCACACCGGCCGGCGATTTCGATTGGTGTTGTTCCTTTGTTGCATAGTAAACGAATATCATTTCATTGCTCCATCGTGGACATGTGGAGCACAACCGTCATCTTCAATGACAGACATCAGCGCCGTGCTGCGGTACTAACGGCAGATAGGGCCGGTCCGGTCCAAGAATAATCCGCTGCTGGGAATGTATACGTTGACTTTGAATTTACAGCCGTAATTTGGCGTAGAAAAATAGGGGCGAAGACTTTCTGGTTCGCCCTCTTAAAAATAAGTACCGCCCAATAGTATTACTGTTTGTTTATTTGGGTTACATTGTTTCAGTGTGATGTCGAGGTGAAAAAGAACTCATGACGTTTCGTATTTGTAAAACTCAAGTCAGTTGTGTCCAAGTGGTATGTGAATTCTGTCGCCACTTCAACATGTAGCCACGTCGCACACGTATTGTTGACTGGTAGAAACAATTTTTGGAAAAATGTACACGTGAGGCACATAAAATTGACGGCCCACTAGCATCACTTCAAAACGTCAAACGAAAAGGGAAAAAATTTTTAGAGGTTTCGCAAAACCAATCAGATGGTAGGTATGGAGGTTTGAGTTTTCAGGACAGCGCCATGGAGTCTTCTATGTCACTTACTGCTTATGGAGGCTAGAGATTCGTGGATTATTCCTGGATTGAATAGGTAACGGCAGAACTGTTATGTTTGAATTCTTTTAAGTGTGACGATGAGAATTCTTAAAGCATTTTGGCTTATTTTTATCTGTCACGTAAAGGGAACCAATAAAGGTAGAAGCTGAAGATATGAATTAAAATTTGTGGTATAGCCGGGACTTAAACGTGTCACAAATTTTAATTCATTTCTTCAGCTTCTGTTATCATCGAAGATAAAATTTAGACTTATCTGTCTCAAGGAAAATCCATCAGATCATCAGATCAGTGAACTTGATGGTGAGAATTTTCTGGTTCTATCGTTGAACATTAAAGACAGCCATGAAATCAACTCCCAAATATGTTTTGTATTATTTTTGCTATCAAAGGATAAGAAATGTTACTATTTGCAAAGCAATCGGATGTATAGTAGGTACAATACCTGAATCTTCCCTTGAATATGTTAGAGTATGTGTGGAATTACTCGTATAATGAATACTTACTTTGCAACAAAATTTTAAAACCGTACGTGCATTTTTCGTATGGTATTCCTTGGACAGGGTTGCATCACTCGGCAGCTACACACTTTATTTTGTAATGAAGATGATAGGAAAAGTTAGAGATTCGAAATGCTATACTTCAACGCGTGCTGTCGGCGTGGTCGCAGGGTACGGTCTGTTGCTGCTGCTACGGCTGGCACGAAGCGCAGAACCATTTCTCTGCGAGGCGTCTCAGGTTTCCTGCGACTCACGAGATTTATTTCGCTTCAGCTCTGGCATGAGATAAGCTCTCGAGCTGCGCTGCCTCTCCGCTGTTGCTTTTTCTTCCAGACGTTTAAATCACCGCGCGAGTACGTATATTGCTTCTTATGTCAGCTGCCAGCTAGTACTTTATAAAGAATAAATGTCCGCAAACAATTCACGTTCTTCTATTTAAGACTAATTCAACATTCACAGCTCACCGATTTAAAATGCTACCGTTTCCCTCGTCTATAGCTGTATGACTAGTCTGTAATTCATACTTAAGTGCCTGGCAGACGATTCATGGAGCCACTTTCAGGCTGTTGCTCTACGGTTCCGCTCGTGGGCGTAAAATCTTATTTCCGCATTCCGATGAGAAAGTTGGTGACTGAAATTTCGTAAAAAGATATCGTCGCAACGAAAATGCTTTTGTTTTAATGATTGCCACTATAAGTCGAGTATCATGTCCTTGACACTCTCTTGCCTATTTTCTGATAATACAAAATGAGCTGCCCTTCTTTGAACTTCACCCATCTCCTCTGTCAATCTTCTCTGGTGCATATTGCATACCGCACAGCATTATTCCGCAAGAGGGCGGACAAGCGTAGTATAGGCAGTCTCTTTAGTACACCTGTCGCATTTCGTAAGAGTTCTGCCAATAGATCGCAGTCTTTCTTTCGTTCTGTGTATCCGATATTGTAATTGTATTTACTTGAATTGATAACATTTCGATTTGTCTGACTTTTTAAGTACTCATTTGCATGACTTCACACTTTACATTATTTAGAAAGCTGCCACTTTCCACACCATGCAGATATCTGCGTTATTTTGCTATTGATTTTGTTCTTCTGGTGACTTCATTTGACGGTAAACGACAACATAATCTGCAAAAAATGTAAGAGAGTTGCTCAGATTGTCTCCTAAATTGTTTTTATAATTTAGGAACAGCAGAGAACACATAATACTTCCTTATGAAACGCCAGATTTCACTTCTGTTATGGTTGTCTATGTCTCAGAGCGGACACGTCCATTTAGTGAGGAACTTAGTTTTATCAATTATCTTGAAACGGAATAACCTTGACGAAAATGACTAAACCGAGAGGTCGAAGGTAGGTGAATGTAATAAACTGGATTAGAAGAGTGGGGATGCTAGACGAACCGTGTGTTGACGTCAAAACACGCTACAGTACTTTTATCGCTTGTGTCAGCAACCTGTGTAGTAGACCACACCACAACTTCACCTATTTTTTAATGAAGATTCGATGAATGCGCCGCAAGCCATATGGGCTATGAACCATTCAAAAGAACAGAAACAAGGGAAGTCCAGTATGTAGGATAGCACAGTACACACCACTGGAGAAACCCCACGAGCAGTGTGCTCGCTGTTGAGTGACAAGACGTGCGTTATTGGGACTTAAGTGTACTCGAGGGCGGCGTCTGCTCGCGGGAGGCTGGCCGGCGTGGCCGAGTGGTTCCAGGCGCTTCAGTCTGGAACCGCGCGACCGCTACGGTCGCAGGTTCGAATCCTGCCTCGGCCATGGATGTGTGTGATGTCCTTAGGTTAGTTAGTTTTAAGTAGTTCTAACAAGGGAACCTCCCCATCGCACCCCCCTCAGATTTAGTTATAAGTTGTCACAGTGGATAGGCCTTGAAAAACTGAACACAGATCAATTGAGAAAACAGGAAGAAGTTGTGTGGAACTGTGAAAAAATAAGCAAAATATACAAACTGAGTAGTTCATGCGGAGATAGGCAACATCATGGACACTAGGAAGTCAGGAGCGCCGTGGTCTCTTGGTAACGTGAGGAGCTGCGGAACGAGAGGTCCTTGGTTCAAATCTTTCATCGAGTGAAAGTTTTAATTTTTTTATTTTCAGTTTATGTGACAAACTCTTCTGTTTTCATCACTTTTTTGGAAGTGATTATCACATCCACAAGAAAACCTAAATCAGGCAAGGTAGAAGTATCTTTTTACCCATTCGCCAACATATTCCTGTCATGTGACGCACATGCCGTTACCAGTGTCGTATAGAATATATCAGATGTGTTTTCCTGTGGAGGAATCGGTTGACCTATGACCTTGCGATCAAATGTTTTCGGTTCCCATTGGAGAGGCACGTCCTTTCGTCTACTAATCGCACGGTTTTGCAATGCGGTCGCAAAACACAGACACTAAACTTATTACAGTGAACAGAGACGTCAATGAACGAACGGACAGATAATAACTATGCAAAAATAAAGAAAGTGAAATTCGTACTAGAGGGAAGACTTGAACCAAGGACCTCTCATTCTGCAGCTGCTCACGCTACCACGAGACCACGGCGCTCCTGAGCTCATATTGTCCATGATGTTGCCTATGTCGCCCATGAACTATTCAGTTTGTATATTTTGCTTATTTTTTCGCAGTTCCACAGAACTTCTTCCTGTTTTCTCAATTGATCTGTGTTCAGTTGATCAAGGCCTATCCACTGTGCCAACTTATAACTAAATCTGAGGGGTTGCAATGGGGAGGTCCCCTTGTAAGTTCTATGGGACTGATGACCTAAGTCCCATAGTGCTCAGAGCCATTTGAACCATTTGCTCGCGGGAACCATGGGATTGTTATCAGCAGGCTGAAACGGAACGAGACATTTGTGCGTCGCACAGATGACTTTTTTTGTCGATGGAGTGCAGTACCACACGACCAGCTAAAACTTTTCGCTGGTTACGGTCGAGAGGAAGCTTAGTATTAAATACAGCAATCATATTTATGGAGATTAATTACTAAATGGTTCAAATGGCTCTGAGCACGATGGGACTTAACACCTGAGGTCATCAGTCCCCTAGAACTTAGACCTACTTAAACCTAACTAACCTAAGAACATCACACACATCTATTCCCGAGGCAGGATTCGAACCTGCGACCGTAGCGGTCGCGCGGTTCCAGACTGAAGCGCCTAGAACCGCACGTCCACTCCGGCCGGCTAGGTCCATCTGATTCGATCATTGACTGGAAATGATTATGTTCGGTTACTTGGAGATCATTTGTAGCCATCCAGGGACTTCATGTTCCCAAGCAAAGATGGAATTCTTATGAATGACAATGCCCCATAACCCGGGCCACAATTGTTGGCGATTGCTTTGAAGAAATTTCTGGACAGTTCTAGTGAAAGATTTGGCCACCCAGATGGTCCGACATGTATCCCAGAAATCATTTATATGACATAATCGAGAGCCCAGTTCGTGCACAAAATCCTGCAATGGCAACACTTCCGCAATTATGGACTGCTATAGAGGCACATGTCTCAATATTTCTCCAGGGAACTACCGACGAATGGTTGAGTCCATGCCACGTCGAGTTGTAGCACTACGCCGGGCAAAAGAAGGATCCGACACGATATTAGGAGGTACCTTATGACTTTTGTCACCCCAGAGTATCAGAGCACTGAATAACACACCGAGCTTCAGAAGGCAGTTACTGAAATACCCACTAAAGCAACGACAATGATTACCATTGTCCCTATACTCACTCGTTACCCCTGTACATCCTTCTTTCCAAACAGATCTTCCTCATTTCCCAGTATTTCTAGCTCGTCAGTCTCTTTAAATTACCCTCCCCCAGAATTCGCTACACAAGAAAACACTTATCTTGTAGAACTATAAATTCTTTTCGTATCCGCTACTATCATTATTGATATTACTGTCATTATTGTTATTATTATTACTGTCGCTATTAGTCGCAGTAGCAGCAGTAATAACATATACACTACTGGCCATTAAAATTGCTGCACCACGAAGATGACGTGCTACAGACGCGAAATTTAACCGACAGGAAGAAGATGCTATGATATGCAAATGATTAGCTTTTCAGGGCATTCACACAATGTTGACGCCGGTGGCGACACGTACAACGTGCTGACATGAGGAAAGTTTCCAACCGATTTCTCATACGCAAACAGCAGTTGACCGGCGTTCCCTGGTGAAACGTTGTTGTCATGCCTCGTTTAAGAAGGAGAAATGCGTACCATCACGTTTCCGACTTTGGCAAACGCCGGACTGTAGCCTATCGCAATTGCGGTTTATCGTATCGCGACATTGCTGCTCGCGTTGGTCGAGATCCAATGACTGTTAGCAGAATATGGAATCGGTGGGTTCAGGAGGGTAATACAAAACACCGTGCTGGATGCCAACGGCATCGTATCACTCGCAGTCGAGATGACAGGCATCTTATCCGCATGGATGCAACGGATCATGCAGCCACGTCTGAGTCATCAGATGGGGACGTTTGCAAGGCAAAAACCATCTGCACGAACAGTTCGACGACGTTCGCAGCAGCATGGAATATGAGCTCGGAGACCATGGCTGCGGTTACCTTTGTCGATGCATCAGAGACAGGAGCGCCTGCGATAGTGTACTCAACGACGAACCTGGGTGCACGAATGGCAAAACGTCAATTTTCGGATGAATCCAGGTTTTGTTTACAGCATCATGATGGTCGCATCTGTGTTTGGCGACATCGCGGTGAACGCACATTGGAAGCTTGTATTAATCATCGCCATACTGGCGTATCACCCGTCGTAATGGTATGGGGGTGCCATTGGTTACACGTCTCGGTCACCTCTTGTTCGCATTGACGGCACTTTGAACAGTGGACGTTACATTTCAAATGTGTTACGACCCGTGGCTCTACCCTTCATTCGATCTCTATGAAGCCCTACATTTCAGGAGGATAATACACGATCGCATGTTGCAGGTCCTGTACGGGCCTTTCTGCATACAGAAAATGTTCGACTGCTGCCCCGGCCAGCACATTCTCCAGATCTCTCACCAATTGAAAACGACTGGCCAATGGTGGCCGAGCAAATGGCTCGTCACAATACGCCAGTCACTACTCTTGATGAACTGTGGTATCGTGTTGAAGCTGCATGGGCAGCTGTACCTGTAGACGCCATCCAAGCTCTGTTTGATTCAATGCCCAGGCGTATCAAGGCCATTATTACGGCGAGAGGTGGTTGTTCTTGTTCTGGGTACTGATTTGTCAGGATCTATGCACCCAAATTGCGTGAAAATGTAATCACATGTCAGTTCTACTATAATATATTTGTCCAATGAATACCCGTTTATCATCTGCATTTCTTCTTGGTGTAGCAATTTTAATGGCCAGTAGTGTACATATTAACTTTATCAGTTCATAGTCAGAATTATTTATTCGCACTGTCACTATAGACACTCACACTACTTTAATATTATTGTTCATTTCAAAATTGTTGTTTCTCAGGTAACTATGATGTAAAAAAGTACTGTGTGACTGACACGTTGGTCCAATGTAAGAAATGGTCTGATGGCCGTAATCAGATCATTTTAAAAACAATTTTAGTTTTCCACTCAGCTCCTGTTTAAACCTGTGAAATAACTGCGTAAGTGAATCTTCCTGGCAGAAAGAAACCATGTGCCGAACAAGACTCGAACCTCAGGCCTTTGCCTTTTGCGTGCAAGTTCTCTACCGACTATGGCACCCCAGCACGACTCTCAACCCAGTCTCACATCCTTAATTCTACCAATACCTCATCTCCTGCCGTTGTGTGGAGTTGCGAGGGCGGGTCGTCAGTCGTGTTTGGATAGCTCAGTTGATAGAGCACTTTCTGGGGCCGCAATATGTGTGTTTGCAGCTCGAACAGTTTCGATGAAATTCGCGGGACTGAGGATTCTTTGAATCAATGTACAAACGTGGCAGGAGTTTGTTAAGTACTAGATTACCTTCGACTTCGCATGGTAAGCCCATGTGAAGTCGCTGGTAAGCTAGTACTTTTTGGTAAAAACGCTTTCAGTAATTTTTATGGGGTATAACGTGTTAACCTCAAGTTGTAGGAATACTGGGTAGTGGAGATTTCATAATACCTCCGTTCATCATTTTTAAACGTAAAGAAACGGCGCTACTGCGCCGGGTACGTTGTGTGTTGGCTCTGCGTGTTAAATGTAAGCATCTATGCATAAAATTTGCACGAAAGTACCTGAAATATACACCAAAACAAAGAAAATATACTCCAGAAATATACAAATATACACTTAAGATGAGCGAACCTGCACCTAAAGCCAACACTAAGTAGAACTGGACAAACAGGAATCTACAGATTTATTATGCGTTTCTGATACTACACCAATACTTCACCAATTCTGAACTGATTAGCGTTCAGTATAGTATATTACCAAATATTTTTTCCAAATCTTTCAGGAAGGCCATATGTTTTTGAAAATATTTTTCAAATTTGGAAAAATTCCCTCTGCATCACGTTATGGCACGAAGTAGAATCTCATTGGTTCAATGTCGCCTGAAAAATAATTCTGGAAAGGTACGTCCAGAATCTAACGCCTGATATTATGTTTTTCTTTAATCACAAATTTAACAACAAGCATTTATAGGCGATTTTTAAATGCACTTAAAAACTTACAGCATTTTTTTTTTTTTTTTTTTTTTATGGACTTGTAGTCCGGGGTGATATGTTACAATACAGCATCACCGGTCTATTGCGGTCTAACTGTGTTGGTGAGGCAGTAAATTTCCACAGGGCAGTGACTCCGTCACTGCAATTCACTTTGGAGGTGTGGCGGTGGGACTTGTAGTCCCGTACCACCCTCTGACGGTGATAGTACTACATGAGTCAGGCAGAGGAATTTTGCCTAACATGGGCAGGTGAAGGTGTGGCGGTGGGACTTGTAGTCCCGTATGCCAGGGCAGGGGTGACGATGCATATGACAGCATTTCAAGGAATCACAAATTATTACACATCTTGCATGGCTGTAACGACTGCGAGTTTCACAGCAATTTTTACTTTTTGGAAAGCAATAGCGGCTGGTTCAATGTAGGGTTTCCAGATCTGTTTATAGATTCAAGACAAGCAGTCGCTGGTGTTGTCGTAGAAATAAATTGTATTTGTATTCTTTCTTAAATTTTGTTTTCGTGATCCTTTACCACTGATGACCACACCTTAGTAATAGTTCGCAATGGTTGCGAGCAAGGCCCGGCTGACTTGGTAGTAATAACTTTCACATGAACCGCTGTAACCATACAAAATTAGGCATATAACTTAATAGATTCATCCTAACTACGAATAAAAGGGGGAAAAATCTACTAAACTGTAAAAACATTGTTTTAAAACTTTCTCTCCCAAAACTTCTCTTTCCTTGCTTTTTGAAGAGGGAAGACCCTTCACTAATTTCTCCAGTTCGAGCGAATGTACAATCTACGTTTCCACTAATATTATGATAAGACATCTTAGTCGCTCGTTCCTCATTTAAATTCTGAGATAGTTTCTAATGAACTTTAACTTGGAAATGCTACGTTCTGCAGAAGCTACAGAGACTGGCACGGACAAAAATATTCTTACGCAATTGCTACACCTGCAAGTTCGTTTCGAAGATTTACTGAAGTAGCAAAACATATGGCCGCTGTTTGTGGAAGCACTGGGGACAACACTTCCAGCCGGCCGAAGTGGCCGAGCGGTTCTAGGCGCTGCAGTCTGGAACCGCGAGACCGCTACGGTCGCAGGTTCGAATCCTGCCTCGGGCATGGATGTGTGTGATGTCCTTAGGTTAGTTAGGTTTAACTAGTTCTACGTTCTAGGGGACTATTGACCTTAGAAGTTGACTCCCATAGTGCTCAGAGCCATTTTTGAACAACACTTCCAATTCGTTTGCGATGTCCTGCCGATTTATGTCTCCTTAACGCATTTTCGTGTCTCTCAAAGCTTTTCACGATTCCTACAGCCTCTGTTGAGACCGTATTTCTTTGTTGCAAAGTTTTTAACGTAAAAAAACTCACTGAACACGTCACAGTCTTACTGAGCTGCTGCAATCTTTCCCTCAAAGACCTAATAGCGGTGTCTGCCATAACATAGAAGTAGTATACCCTTAAGCGGTTCTCTTCCCCTGAAATGTGTTCATCCTTACCTTCGTAAGGAAACTGCCTTTTAATAATTTCAGATCTGGATTCTGTTAACTCAGCGGCATTTCCGAAAGATGCAAGCAATTCTTCTGTTTGTTTTTCAGCCTTTTCAAAACCGTTGGCTTCAATAACACTAAGTGTTGATTTTATTAATTTTACTGTGATGTCTAATTGTATACCTTCGTGCTGTACTGCTTAACTGACTTTGTTGACATGGCAACGGACATTAACCATATCACAGCATACAAAGAAAACAGAAATTTCGAGATTGCTTTCAAGAGACTATATGCTTCACTGAATCACATGGATAACTTTTGCACGTGTTCTTTAACTCTGTTAATGCAAGTCTTATGCTGTTAAACTCAGATCTTACAACACGAATACTTTCAATTACAGCCTCTAATCTTGTGTTATACGGCGGCTTCAGAATCAGATTTAAACGATCCTCGGATGCTTCTCTGCACTTCACAGAGGCAGAAAATAGTGTGAACAATCCTTGAACTACACCAAAGAAGTAGCCCAGTTGTAGACGATTTAACTGATTCACTAACAACCAAGTGCAGGCTATAAGCACAAAGCGGGATATAATTAGCTCTCGGATTGTCTTCGACGATTTGTCGTCGAAGATAAGAGCTTTAGTACCACGCTTCTTGTTCTTCATGTTTGCTGCCGTTGTCGTAAGAGTATCCCCTACAATCTACAGGCTGTATGCCAAGGTTGTGTAGTACACAAATAAAAGTTTTGCATCACCCATGTTCCAAGAACTACTAAAGATAGACGTTAACTGTGGATATTGTATCACAGACACAGTCCCTTTGATTGTTCAGAGATATCACTAAACCCACCGAAAGATGTAAACAAACATGCATGGACAGTGCCTCCGACAGCCGATCACTTGCAGTCATTCCACCAGGGATGAGGTACAAGGCTCGTGCTGTCTGTAGTTCAACCATGCCTAGACGGTCAATACCGCGGTTCGATCGCGTCCGCATTGTTACTTTGTGCCTCGGAGTGAGCCAAAGCGATGTTGTTCGGACATGGAGGAGATACAGAGAGACAGGAACTGTCGATGACATGCCTCGCCCAAGGGCCACTACTGCAGTGGATGACCGCTACCTACGGATTGTGGCTGGGAGGAACCGCGACAGCAACACCACCATGTTGAATAATGCTTTTCGTGCATCCACAGGACCTCGTGTTACGACTCAAACTGTGCGCAATAGGCTGCATGATGCGTAACTTCACTCCCGACGTCCATGGCGAGGTCCATCTTTGCAACCACGACACCATGCAGTGCGGTACAGATGGGCCCAACAACGTGCCGAATGGACCGCTCAGGATTCGCATCACGTTGTCTTCGCCGATGAGTGTCGCAATGCCTTCAACCAGACAATCGTTGTGTTTTCAGGCAAGCCAATCAGGCTGAACGCCTTAGACACACTGTCCAGCAAGTGCAGCTAGGTGGAGCTTCTCTGCTGTTTTAGGATGGCATTATCTGGGGCCGATGTACGCCACTGGCGGTCATGGAACGCGCTGTAACGGCTGTACGATACGTGAATGCCATCCTCCGACCGATAATGTAACCATATCGCCAGCATATTGTCGAGGGATTCGTCTTCATGGACGACAATTCGCGCCCCCATACTGCACATCTTCTTCAGAATAACGACATCGCTCGACTAGAGTGGCCAGCATGTTCGCCAGACATGAAACCTATCGACATGCTTGGAATACATTGAAAAGGAATGTCTATGGACGATGTGACCCTCCAACCACTCTGAGGGATCTACGCCGAATCGCCGTTGAGAAGCGGGACAATCTGGACCAACGGTGCATTGATGAACTTTTGGACAGTATGCCACGACGAATGCAGGCATGCGTCAGTGCTAGAGGACGTGCTACTGGGTATTAGACGTAATGGTGCGTAAAGCAATCTGGACGACCACCTCTGAAGGTCTCGCTGTATGGTGGAACAACATGGAATGTGTGGTTTTTATGAGAAATAAAAAGGTCGGAAATGATGTTTATGTTGATCTCTGTTCCAATTTTCTGTACAGGTTCCGAAACTCTCGGCCCGAGGTGATGCAAAACTTGATGTGATAAATCGTTGTTAAGGATCTCCTGTGGCATAAATACAAAACACTTTTTGAGGAGCAGTCAAATAAAAACGGAACACACAGCACAATGAGACCATGGATTGGATTCATTTAAGAGTAATAACCACACGTTAAGACATTTATCCCACTGGGAGACGAAACATTCAATTGGTGTTTCTTGGAATGTGTTCAGCCGGTGAGGGATGGACAGCCGTATCCACTCTTGCACTTTTTCCTCCGACTGATACCGACGGGAACGCACGTCTTTCTTCAAGTCGCCAAAGATGTGAAAATCACATGGTCAAATATCCGGGATGTGCAGGGTACGTTCAGTGTTTAGCGAAAAATCGACCAAATCGTTGAAGCGTCCATTGCCCGATTGGCAGTGTGGTGGCGAGTGTTATCATGCAACAGGATGATTCCTCCCGATAGCATTCCAACAGCCCGAGGGAAAATGGAGAAGCCAGCAGTGTAAACTAACTTATGCTAAGGGTGACACACGCCCCCATGCCCGAGGGATGACTCGAGCCTCTGACGGGGGCAGCTGCGCAGACTGTGACAAGACGCTACAGACTGCGTGGCTACCCCATGGGGCAAGGCGGATCCAAGATGGCAGCTAGAGATATGGCAACATCGCAATGACGTCATGGTGGGAAGTTCAAATTTTGGTGGGAAAATAGGTCAGTTGGGCTACCTTCACTAACCTAATAGGGAATAGCCTACAATTACTATAATTAGTAATAACCGTAGTACAGTCATGAAAGAATGATAATTGCTCCATTAATGGTGATGCTCAACCTACCGCCTCCCCCTTTCCCAGAAAACGGTGGGAACTTCAAATTTTGGCGCGAAAATAGGTCAATTGGGCTACCTCCACTAACCTGACCCCTCCACCCTCCCTTCCCCTCCCCTAGAAAATGGCGGGATAAAAGAGCACTTGGGCTACCTCCACTAACCTAAGACATCCGACCATCACCTCTTCCTAGGAATTGGTGGGAAAAGGACTCAGCCTGTGCTGGATATTTAAACAGTCTTTATTTAAACAATTTGGGGCAGTAACTCCATACAGTGTGTTCACCTTGGAGACTGGAGTCCAATTGACCTAGTACACAGTACCGCCACCAGAGGGCGCCATCGCCCCTCTCATGACGTAATCCAAGATGGCGTCTGGAGGGGAATGACGGCGGGAACCAATAGGAATACTTAATCCAGTCACATGTTAGACTTCAGCCGGTAGGGTGGCGGTATCTGGTAATGTCGTTGGAGGTGATATAGGGCAGGCTCAGCAGCTCTCGGACCTCAGTCTTGCTCAGTCAGCCAGCAGTAGCAGAAGAAGAAGAAGAAGAACCATGAAGCATCAACAGCAGTCGCAACCCAACACAGCCCTGCAGAAGAGGAAGAAATGGAAAAATAAGTATCCCATATCACATCTCTCTCTGTGGTTAGCGTTATTATTACTATTGGTTGTTTTCACGTCTTCGACCATATGTAATGCTTCCTCGTCTTTGTTCAGCCATTGCCCTCAACAGGTCCAAGCCCACAGGTTCGAGCACCAACATGCCGATCTCTGTCGTGTCCGGACCTGTAGCAGCCTCGGCTACCATCTTGTCGAGACCTGCTCTGACCTGTGGACCTGCGACAGCAACAACCTCTTGTATGTCTGAACCAGTAGAGGCCACGTGAGATCGTGTAGCACACATAGCCCACGTGCTGGAGCAGGACAGGGAGCTGCTGCTGTCTGTCCCACTCATCGATTTGTCAGCGCGAGCTGTTGCTCTCAGGCTGCTGCCGACGGCAGGTGAAAGTCGCGTCTACAGTTAAGAGTTCTTGGAGTGTTTACTGACGTCGCATATCTATATAAGTAAGCGCCAAATCACCCTCTGGGTTGAGCGCGCATGTATACCGTTGCTGGCTCGAAACCTCTCTACCTATGCGTACTGACGTCCCAGGTTGCACTATAGAAATCTGTTCCAATGCTTCCCAGAATAATACAGGGTGCATTGTTCCTAGTGATCCTAACGGGACAGCCCGTCCATTGCTTATGAGCCCCTTCTAGGAATTGCTAAACTTTCACAGAAATAGTTAACCGTCGCTTTTGTTGTTGCTTTCGTGACGTCTCAGCTTGTCTGAATAGGAATTCCTGTCCTAGCAGTACCTGTTAACGAAAATAGCCCAGAATAACACCGACTGCATTCTTCCTGATGGTCCTAACGAGGCATCCCTGGAAATCGCATATCCTGCTCTCAACATACGTCTCAGAAAAAGCCTTCATCTTGTGTGTGCACGCTTGTGAAAACACCTTACTCCTAAAAGCGTTCTTGTTACTTGGTGAGAGAGAGACGATGGTCGCATCAAGCCCTTATAGAAATAGTGACGTTCGATAAAAACTTCTCATTCAAATGAATCTCTCTCATTGGTCGCCTCGGTCTATGTATAAACCCACAACCAACCTTCATCGTCCTCAGTCCGCTGCTGTCCGCCTTGTTGTGTGTTCCATCGTGTCTGTGTGTTGTTCTTTTCTCTCCGCAATATGAAGAGAGGTAGCTGCAGCGACACTTCAGAGTGTAGCGGCAAGAGGCTTAGAGTTCGGCAGACAGGATTACCAAGTGAGTAAATAATTTCTATTTTGAGTGTCAATTTTCTTGTGTATGTCGAATTCGCCTTATTAATTCCGTCTTCTTGTTATAGTGCAACTCCAGGATTTTGTCCTGCAATTGGAGGAGAGACAGGAGGGGGCTGGACCGCGACAGACTCTCCAAGTCCAGCCTCCCGTGGTGGGTACACAGAACTGCCATGTGAGTATAGTTTTCATTGTAATTTGTTCTTGTATAGTAGCTATTCAATATTTTCTTATTTCATACTTCTTTTTTTATTGTTCCTCTAGCTTCTTTTTTTTATTGTTCCTCTAGCTCACTTGAAGCAGCCGCAAACTGAGCTGGAGGCAAAGCTGGGGGCTGAAAACAGCTATCTACTGTCAGTGACAAAACAATTTCGAGAATGTTTGGAATTATGTGTAAATTTTGTTGGAAGTCGCTCTGTATGAAACCAGTATGGTCAGTCTGTGCGCCGTGACTTATGATGCCTCCAGGCATGTACGCAGGGTGTAACTTCTGTGTTAAGCCTTCAACGTAAGATTATACCTCCTAATGAACAGATTTAGAAACATTTTAAATTTTTAAATTCGATCAATAATTTTACGCAACACTGAAAATTTTAATTGCACCTGTAAGCCATTAAATAGGCAACCCGCAGCTCCGACGGAGTGACTGGGTGACTATTTTAGCAGTTAGCTAATATACAAAGTTGCCGTAGCGCCCATGTGCGGCTTGTCTCTACCGCATTAACACATTGTCTATATTTCTTGGATGGTCACTCTTTGCCATCCGTTTCGTGCAAGACACTTGTCATTGGCTCTTTCCGTCAACCTATCTTTCTGCTCGGTCGAAATGGTTCAAATGGCTTTGAGCAGTATGGGACTTAACATCTGAGGTCATCAGTCCCCTAGAACTTAGAACTACTTAAACCTAACTAACGTACAGACATCACACACATCCATGCTCGAGGCAGGATTCGAACCTGCGCCCGTGGTGGTCGCGCAGTCTGCCCGGTCCTCCCCGCCTACTATCTCGAAATAGTTCTTCCCATTGGATGCGACGTTCTGCTGCCTTGCGGCTACAAGAGTGAGTACGTAATTAGATATTGTACCTGGTCAATTTGTCATTTGCAGAAACCGATTGAAATACGTCCAAATACAGGACGGACAAATAATATGTGTCAGTCAAACGAAAACCGAACACCCGCCACAACGTAACCATGGAATACTTTCATTCGAAAGTAATCACCTCATGCGTCTAGACATTTATCCCACTGCGAGACTTGACGATTAGTTCATGTTTCGTAGTTCGCGGTTTGCCACTAACGAATCCACGACCGCACTTATTCTTGCACTTCCTCGTTCGACTGAAAGCGACGTCCGTGCACACCTTCGTTCAGGGCGCCAAAGACTTGGAAATCACAGGGCGAAAGACCCAAGGTGTACAGAGGATGTTGCAGTCTTTCCCAACCAAATTGCTGAAACGTAGCCTTCGTCAGATTGGCAGTGTGGGAACGCACGTTATCGTGCAAAAGGGCCATTCTTTCAGATAGTATTCCGACAGCCCGAGGCAAATGGCGAAGGCAACTGCGAGCCTTGAGCAGCCGCTGGTGAAGTATCAGTGCAGCAGCAGTGCAGTAGCGAGTCGCATATTTAGCTTTCATATTTGTTTTGTAGTTTGATTCTTAATTTCTTTCAGAGTATTTGTGCACTTGCATATTTAATTACATAAAATCCCTGCGTATTCTCGTATTTGAGAGGAGTAATATTGCTTATTGATAGCCGTAGAGTATAAATTCGCGGAGTCGTTAGATATTAGTAGTAGGATGGATAGGGTGTGTGCGTGGTGTGTGCGGGCGCAGGAGGAACTGGCAGCGGTTGGCGAGCAGCTGAGCGTGCTGTTGGCCACGGTCAGCCGCCTTCAGGCTGCTGCCTCGAGGTGCAGCGACGGCGGAGGGTCTGGCGCGTCGCTTGAGACACCTCAGGTGTCGCTTGCTGCGTCCGCTGTCTCAGCCGCCGAGGCACATTATAGTGTACCCTGTGCGTTGGGGCCGCCCTCACCTCAGGGTGAGTGGCGGACTGCAACGCGTTCGCGTCGCTCGAGCTGGAGGGCCAATGTGGAGGCTGGCCGGCTGGCCTCGCCAGTTCATCCTGTCAGTGGGCAGGTGGCCGCTCCTTCAGCAGGGCCCGAGCAGGCACAAGGGGGCAGAGGCTTGCTGGTTATTGGGAGCTCCAACGTTAAGCGGGTGACAGAGCCCCTTAGGGAAATAGCGTACAGGGCTGGAAAGAAATCCAACTTGCACTCTGTTTGTCTGCTGGGGGCCCTCATCCAAGATGTGGAGGCGGCCTTGCCTGCGGCTATCGAGTGTACGGGGTCCAATCGCCTGCAAGTAGTTGCTCACGTCTACACCAATGATGCCTGTCACTTGGGTTCTGAGGCGATCCTCAGTTCGTACAGGTGGCTGGCGGATTTCGTGAAAACCGCTGGCCTCGCACATGGGGTGCAAGCAGAGCTCTCTATTTGCAGCATCGTTCCCAGAGTGGATCGGGGTCCTTTGGTTTGGAGCCGAGTGGAGGGTCTGAACCAGAGGCTTCGTCGACTCTGTGACGGTCTTGGCTGCAGATTTCTAGACTTGCGCTATTGGGTGCGGAATTGTAGGACGCCCCCTAGGTAGGTCAGGGGTGCACTACACAAAGGAAGAGGCTACTCGGGCGTGCACATGGGTTTTTTTTAGGCTAGGCAGTAGTGCGAGGTGTCCTGATGAACACTCACCAATCGACGTGCAGGCAGGGAAAACAGGACGCGCTCAGTGTAAAGACACTTCAGCTATCACGATATTAGCAGTAAATTTTCAGAGTGTTCGGAATAAAGTTCCTGAATTTACTGCCCTCCAGGAAGCGTGTGGCTCGCAAATTATTCTCGGGACTGAGACCTGGCTGAACCCTGAGATAGGAGATTCTGAAATATTTAGTGAGGGTTGGAATGTGTATCGGAAAGACAGATTAGACACCGTAGGAGGTGGTGTCTTCATTGCAGTTGTCAAAAATATTGTGTCTACTGAGGTCGAAGTAGAGTGTGATTGTGAAGTTATCTGGACACTTTAACAGGGCTAGGGGAAATAAAGTTAATTGTTGGGTGTTATTACCGGCCACCAGGTTCCACCATGACAGTTCTAGAATCATTCAAATGGAGTCTGCATTCTGTATCGCAGAAGTTCCCGGATCATTCTATATTAGTCGGGGGCGACTTCAACCTACCTAGTACAGACTGGGATGTCTATGGATTCATTACAGTTGGTACGGACAAGCCGTCGTGTGAATTACTTTTGAGCACATTATCCGAAAACTGTCTTGAGCAGCTAAATCGACAGCCAACGGGTAATGGAAATATTTTAGATCTGGTAGCCACGAACAGACCAGACCTCATCGACGGTGACAGTTTTGAGACAGGGATTAGTGATCATGATGTTGTCATTACGACTATGGTTAAGAAAGTTAAAAAGTCGGTCAAGAAGGCTAGGAGAGTATTCTTACTAGAAAGAGCAGATAAGCAGTTGTTAGCATCCCACTTAGTAAATGAATCGACTTCATTTACTTCCGGTACGGTGGACGTGGAAGAATTATGGGCAAATTTTAAACACATTGTAAATCATGCATTGGACAAGTATGTGCCGAAAAAGTGGGTTACGGACAAAAAAGACGCACCGTGGTTTAACAGCGCAATTCGGAGAATGCTCAGGAAGCAAAGGCAGTTGCACTCGCGGTACAAGAAAGATCGGGAGAATGAGGACAGGCAAAAGTTAGTAGACATTCGTGCTGCTGTAAAAAGAGCGATGCGCGAGGCATTCAACCACTACCACCGTCATACCTTAGCAAAAGATCTTGCTGAAAACACAAGGAATTTCTGGTCTTACGTAAAATCGGTAAGCGGGTCGAAGGCTTCCATCCAGTCACTCACTGATCAGTCTGGCCTGACAACGGAAGACAGCAAAACGAAAGCTGAAATTTTAAATTTAGCATTTGATAAATCTTTCACGCAGGGGGATCGTACAAACATGCCGCCGTTTGAGTCTCGTACATATTCCCGTATGGAGGACATACAGATAGACATCCCTGGGGTTGTGAAGCAGCTTAATGGGTTGAAAATAAATAAATCGCCTGGTCCTGATGGGATTCCAATTCGGTTTTACAGAGAGTTCCCTACTGCGTTGGCTCCTTACTTAGCTTGCATTTATCGCGAATCTCTTGCCCAACGTAAAGTCCCGAGCGACTGGAAAAAAGCGCAGGTGACGCCTGTATATAAGAAGGGTAGAAGGACGGATCCTCAAAATTACAGACCAATATCCTTAACATCGGTTTTTTGCAGGATTCTCGAACATATTCTCAGTTCGAATATAATGAATTTCCTTGAGACAGAGAAGTTGCTGTCCATGCATCAGCACGGCTTTAGAAAGCATCGCTCATGCGAAATGCAACTCGCCTTTTTTTCACATGCTATCTTGCGAACGATGCCATATTCCTTGACTTCCGGAAAGCGTTTGAATCGGTGCCCCACTGCAGACACCTAAATAAGGTACGAGCATATGGGGCTGGTTCCCAAATATGTGAGTGGCTCGAAGACTTCTTAAGTAATAGAACCCAGTACGTTGTCCTCGATGGTGAGTGTTCATCGGAGGTGACGGTAGCATCTGGAGTGCCCCAGGGAAGTGTGGTAGGTCCGCTGTTGTTTTCTATCTACATAAATGATCTTTTGGATATTGTGGATAGCAATGTGCGGCTGTTTGCTGATGATGCTGTGATGTACAGGAAGGTGTCGTCATTGAGTGACTGTGGGAGGATACAAGATTTTTGATTGGTGTAAAGAATGGCAGCTAACTCTAAATATATATAAATGTATATTAATGCAGATGAATAGGAAAAAGAATCCCGTAATGTTTGAATACTCCATTAGTAGTGTAGCGCTTGTCACAGTCACGTCGATTAAATATTTGGGCGTAACATTGCAGAGCGATATGAAGTGGGACAAGCATGTAATGGCAGTTGTGACGAAGGCGGATGTTCGTCTTCGGTTCATTGGTAGAATTTTGGGAAGATGTGGTTCATCTGTAAACGAGACCGCTTATAGAATGCTGGTGCGACCTACTCTTGAGAACTGCTCGAGCGTTTGGGATCCCTATCGGGTCGGATTGAGGGAGGACATAGAAGCAATTCAGAGGCGGGCTGCTAGATTTGTTACTGGTACGGAAATGCTTCAGGAACTCGAGTGGGAGTCTCTAGAGGAAAGGAGGCGTTCTTTTCGTGAATCGCTACTGAGGAAATTTAGAGAGCCAGCATTTGAGGCTGACTGCAGTACAGTTTTACTGCCGCCAACTTACATTTCGCGGAATGACCACAAAGATAAGATAAGAGAGATTAGGGCTCGTCCAGAGGCATATAGGCAGTCATTTTCCCTCGTTCTGTTTGGGTGCGGAACAGGGAGAGAAGATGCTAGTTGTGGTACGAGGTACCCTCCGCCACACACCGTATGTTGGATTGCGGAGTATGTATGTAGATGTAGATGTCATAGAACTCTGAATTCCTTCTGTGGTTTTATTTACACTAGGCTGCACGACAGTCTGTCTGAGGCTGAAATTCAAACGTAGTTCTGTGATCAGGGTGTCTTGCCGTCCACCAGGTGATGGAAAAGTTAGATGCCTCCGTAGTGCCCACACGCACTCTTTTTCTCACCTTAGATAGAGGGCTGCTTCTGTCCACGATCAAAGCAGGCTATGAATTTACCACAGTTGGCCCGTACATTCCGAACGTGATGCCCTGCTACCAGTGTCTTGCCGACACTCAGCCAAATTTGTAACCTCTGGTAGAGACGCTCACAAGGGCTATTGTCTGCCTCCTCCTCCTCATTGCATCAACTGCAAAGGTGACCATACCGCCTTCTCTCGAGATTGCCCCATTTATTTCGATGGGTGGACTGTCCAGGAGATCCGGGTAAAGGAAAAAGTACCTTACCTGGTCGCTCGCAAGTACTGGTTAGTCGCAAAACCTGCGTTCTACCATCTGCCACTTACAGTATTGCTCTTGCTATATATCGCTCCATGAAGGACACGGCCACACAGACATGCGACCTTAAATTCAGTTCTGAGGTTGTGAAATCGCCCAGTGTCATAGTAGCATCGCTGTCTCCTCGTCCAGCTCTACAACAAGCAATCAAAATGTCGCCTCACGGGGCGAGGTCACCAGCTGCACAATTGGCAGCCCGAACAGAAGGAATACTCCTGTGAGGACTTTCTACATCCCTCCAGCCAACCAACACCTGAGTCTCCCTCTGCTCCGCGGAAAGGCTCGAAGAAGTCAGAGGCAAACGGTCTTCTAGATCCTCTTCAATGGTGTCGCCACATAATACCCTCGTCTGGCCAGCCTCCGTGTCGCCTATGCACAACACCAACCGTTTTTCTGCGCTGGACTCCACAGGCCGACATCAGAAGAAAGCAGGCGCTTCTGTGGACCTCGTGGACCAGGATTCTCCTGCCTCTGTGCCCTGTAGCAGCGAGTCTTCGCAGGGTTGCACTCTGCAGCCGCCGAGGTGACACCTCTTCGTTTTTTCCTTATCATGACTCTCCTCCAATGGAACGTTCGCGGCCTTCGATCCCACAAAGAGGATTTATGGCTGCTTTTGGAATCGCAGCGTCCACTTGTTTTCTGCTTTCAAGAAACAAAATTGCGCCCACACGATCGCTTTGACCTTTCGCGTTTCTCCTGGGTCCATTTTGACCTCCACCCCTCCCCCTCTCCCCCCTCAGAGGTCGGCATTCCATCTCATAGGGGAGTAATGCTGCTCACACGGGATGACGTTAATATTCAACCCATGTTTTTCGTTTGAAGCTTATTTCGTGAGATATTTGGCCCGGTCACGATGAATGGACCACCCTGTATTGTGCATCTTAAGGTAGGCGATGAAACTAACATCTTCCTTATCTGAGGCGGTTGGTGTACGCTGGTTGGCTATCTTAAGCCGGATGACATATTTTCCGGGCCTGTTTATTTTTCCCAACTCGTAGAAGAGTACCTGCGTCGGTAACGGTTAGCGGAGCCCTGTGCTTAGCACAACGTGTTGCGGTCGGGCACCACCGCGCCGTGTCGGTGGCAGGCGAGGCGGCTGCTGCGCGTGGCCGTGGTCGTGGCCGTGGTGGTGCCCGCGGTCGCGGCGGCGGTCGTGGCTGTGCCCGCAGCTCCGACCTCTGCGGACGGCGCGCCGCGACTGGACCGCTGGCCGGGCCGGGCTGGCGGCGTGTTTCTGCCGCCGCGTTAATTGCCCCGCAGGCGTCATTAGCGGCCGCGCGAGTGCTGGCCGCGGCGGGGGCTGCCCGCCGGCTGCGCAGCTTACCTCAGCTCAGGCCATCTGCCTGTCCGCTGTGCCGCGTGCTTTACAAACGAATGGCGCCGTTTTTAAAAATTAATAACAAATCGACTAATTACTTTATACGGGCAAACGTTACACGATAAGCACTGAGAACTGTCTAAATTTTCACGCGCTACCCGTTGTTTACTTGCCATACTTATTGTAACCTATGTTTTGAAGATGGCTTTCTGTGTGCTCCGCTTTGCGGTGTCCAGATCTGTGGTGACACTGTAGTGTGAGTTCATGAGACAGAGGGAAGCGCATACACGTAAAGTTGGTTGGTCGGTTGGTTTGGGGGAAGGAGACCAGACAGCGTGGTCATCGGCCTCATCGGATTAGGGAAGGATTGGGAAGGAAGTCGGCCGTGCCCTTTCAGAGGAACCATCCCGGCATTTGCCTGGAGTGATTTAGGGAAATCACGGAAAACCTAAATCAGGATGGCCGGACGCGGGATTGAACCGTCGTCCTCCCGAATGCGAGTCCAGTGTTTAGAGTTCATGATAGACCCACCGCACAAGAATAACGTAGGTAGTGTTACGATCAAACGAAACTACACTCATATGTCATATGGCCATAACTGTGGGTGTTTTGATTGCCCCGGGAGATGGCTCATCTGGACAACATATGAAATGAATGATAAAATTATTTACTGAACTTGGGACAGTCTGACATGGATCCGCAGGCGTTAGCTGGGATAGATACCGGGGAAAACAGACAACGCCCGAAGGGCAATACCTTGAGTTCGTGGAAGTTGTGGGGAGTACGGGCAGGCACCGTGTTTCTAATAATTTTTTTTTTTTTTTACCTTTAAAATTTTACAACTTCATTAACTTGATTTTAAAATAGTAAGCGAACGTTCGTTATCATGAACAGCAAGATCCTCAATAAAGATTCTTAATACATCCTTAATGAAAGGTCCTGAAGTATTATTTTAACTTATCAAAGAACAGCTTTTTAAGCAATGGAAAAAAATGCACAATGCAAGGTTAAATAAATGATTCTAACGTCGCATGGCAATACCAAAATTTTTCTCGATATCACCTGTGATCTCTAAGACAATAAAATATTCAAATTAGAGAGAAGGTCAGCGTTGGCCGTAATATTGATGGTTTATTGACAGCAAAATCGATTTTCAATCACATGGCGATCATCTTTAGTGCTGTTGTGTACAAATTAAACTCATAGGCACTGATGTCAAGTTATTATTATTGTAACCAAAGTTTATGAAACGGCCACCACAGCACTAAAGATGATCACTATGTGATTGAAAATCGGTTTTGCTGTCAATAAACCATCAATATTACGGCCAACGCTGACCTTCTCTCTAATTTCACGTATATGGTCGTTGCTTTGCACACAGCACTCTATGGAGTCGCCAATCAATAAAATATTGATCACAAAATTTTAATTAAAACAGCAACTTAAATGTAATAAAATCTCATTACTATCGACGTACACTCAAATTCCGTAGCCTCTACAATGCGCACCGTATCGCAAAATATTTTCCTTCCTTTTAAACACTTTACATCATGAACCTCCGTACATGTGATGCATACTACACCCAACGAATTATGACAAATAGTTAAGCGTTTACGTTATAATTAACCAGATATGTAAATCTTTTCCTTTCAAAATAATTTAAAAAAACACAGAAATCAACTCTCAAGCTCAGTGGTTAAAGAATATAAAATACATATCTTTTGATTTCGTCGTGGTCATGCGCTGTTGTGCACCGTGCTCTCCTTCAGGATCACATGCGGCACTGGAAAGATCTTCCACGATGTACGAAACGTTAACAGGGCGCACCCACCTTACACAAATTGCCTACTTAGATTATACGTCGATATGGATGGGCTCGCAGATCTTAAAGCGGACCCACCAAACAGCAGTACGGTGGGGTAGGCAACAGCTGCTAGACGGCCACTGTGGCCGAGTGGCTCTAGGCGCTTCAGTCCGGAACTGCGCTGCTGCTACGGTTGCAGGTTAGAATCCTGCTTCGGGCATGCATGTGTGTGATATCCTTAGGTTAGTTAGGTTTAGGTAGTTCCAAGTCTAGGGAACTGATGACCTCAGATGTTAAGTCCCTTAGTGCTCAGAGCCATTTGAACCAACATCTGTTGCAAGGCAACCTCGGCAAGGCAGTAAGAAAATATTTGGGGCTCTAAACTCATGGGAGGGCCACATCAAACCACAGAATGAAGCCCAAGCTAAATTATGAAAATACTATCGGCGATTTCCCCACGACAAGTCGAACCGTAAAATATCATAGGAAGTGAACTGCAATTAACACGATTCATAACCGTCCGACTGAAAAGCTGTACAGTCAGTCTTTCCCTTACTACAGACACTTAACAGTACCTCCAAAGTTCACGCGTGGACACTACCAGTCTGTCAATTACTCGTTATAACTTTAGATAACATAGTTTAACAGGCTGGTGGTCGACTTTGGTTTCTTAATAAGACAAGCAATGATCGGTCCCTCACTTGGATCCCTCCTTCGATTCGAAACATTTACTTTACGGCAGCTAAAGAGATGACAAGCCGATATCAACGCTCTCCTCCCAAGCAACGCTCTAACTGGAGACTGCAGTACCGAAGCAAAGCTTGCACCACTCGAGTATGATATATGCGCCACCAACGTACACCATTTTAGAATTCTTATGTTCATCTCGTACACCAAACTTGCCGTAATTCTCCGTCGGAATCCAAGGACGGAACCAAGAAATCACTGCTCAGCCCTTGAATGACCACATGATGATCGCCATTGGGACAAAACCAGCCCTCCACACTGGGATCTCCGAGCCCACGGCTTTCCATCCCCAACCGACTGCTTCCGCGGGGCCCACCGACCGAGCAGGCATTCCCTGCGACACCGACGTCGTTGCTCACGCACAGTCCAGAGCTAAATACCATCAACCCCCTTCTCCCACGTTCTCTCGCCTCGCGGCGCCCGGGAAGCCAACTCGCCAAAGATATGCGGCGACCAGAGACTCCAATCCGATCTCGATCGCCGGCCGCTGTGACCGCGCAGTCCGGAACCGCGCTGCAGCAACGGTCGCAGGTTCGAATCCTGCCTCGGGCATATATGTGTGTGATGTCCTTAGGTTAGTTAGGTTTAAGTAGTTCTAAGTCTAGGGGATTGATGACCTCAGATGTTAAGTCCAATAGTGCTAAGAGCCATTCGAACCGATCTAGATCTTGACATAGCAGCGAATACTAAGAAGGCGGGTGATTTCAAAAACAAAAAACATTTAAATAGCGAGCCGTACCAGTTCACTGTCCTTCGCCTCAAGACTGTTCGGTAATTTACAACTATCAGTGATTATTAAAGCATCATTTGATGTATAATATTCAACATTTACAAAAGTAAATGTCCATCTGAGACTCGAGTAGCACTGGCGCCCTAACTAGATGGTGTTGACTGCTTCATCGGAGGCCTCTATATTGGCCTCCGTGCGAGGGCGCTGCTGTGCTGAATGAGATTGTTTGTCTTCTTTAGCATCTTCCACCCCTCATTGCGAACTGCAGCGAGACATCCCTTCTGTCCATCGTATCGATGCATGTTGGTGACTGCGGTGTGCCACCGCGGTCTTTGGATGATACAATAGATAGGTGGTACCAGTAGTTCGTGGAAACCACATGGCTTTGTAAGAGGAAGACTCTTAGTCGACGTCATGGGTCTGATGCAAACGTCAAAAGGTTGCGCGAGGCGTTTCACCTAAATCGTAGCAAGTCACTTAGTAAAACGAGCGGGGAATTGTTCACGCCAAAGACTACGGTGTGGAAGGTTATGCTTCAGGAGCTATGTTTTAAAAAGTACGAAGTTGGATTAGCGCAGGCTCTTACACCAGTAGACAGAGTGAAAGTGCATGACTTTTGTGAAGAGCTCCAGGTAAAATCGGAGGCCTCTACTTTTGTAGAAAGACTGACCTTCTGCGATGAAACCACTTTCAGTGTAAGTGGCAAGGTGAACACTCAGAATGTCCATACCTGGCGAAGCGAGATACCACATATGCTGATAAAGCATCAGCGTGGCTCTCCTAAAGTGAACGCTTCCTGTGTGGTATTGCGCGAGAAAGTGCTTGGCACATTTTCCTTCGAACAGCAAATTCATTTTCAGAGGAATATGGGAGACCTTCTTAATCGCGCCTTCACCAGCACTGGACTGAACGTGTCGCAACAGCTGGCCATCCTGTTCGCCTGATGCAACACACCGAGGTTTCTTTCTGTCAGGGTTTGTCCGCCAATGCCTGTGTCCCTTGAGGAACCGTCTGGTCGGATGCAGCATACACTGCAGACCATCAACAGGGAAATGCTACACCAAGCATGGGAAGAATTTGATTACCGTGTAAATGTGTGTCGTGTGGTCAAGGCTGGACATATTGAAGGATTATGATTAATGCGTCAGAAAGTTGGACAGTTTACACTGCGTATGCTCTTAGGTTTGACCATACAAAATAATAAATCCATTTATTGTTAATTTTTAAAAGTGCACCCTTCATTTCTAAACATCCTGTAGTACACAGACCGTTTCCTAGTGTCGGAAAGTGTGCCTTCCTTATTACTGGATTAGTCATGGTCACTCGTAAGTACGTACAGGGTCTCAGGAGACGACTGTGCGAAAACTACAAGACGTACAGAAAATAGAACACATATCAGTAGATATCGCATCTCCCCAAGTTTCGGTTCCTAATACACACTGTGGCACAGCTGCAGAACGTATCACTAGGGGAGACGTGTCAGGATATGCAAACAAATTATTCACCGTTTATTGACACAGCAAATTAATTCACACGTAGATGGGCAATCTGATGAATGAATTTACAAACAGACTGCTGTTGTGGTGCCTTCTCGGGTTGCAATGAACCGCACGGATGTGCTCTTCCATCCGTATTGGCGTTTGGCGTCTCACGAACGGTGTCCGTATTGAACACATGTAATATGAGTTCAAAACTTGGAGAGATCCTCTATCTACCGATACGTGTCTATTTTCTGCACCACTCATAGTTTTCACGCACTCGTGTTCTGAATCTGAAGGTAGTTACGCGCATTTGACAGCAGGGGAAGTGGGATGAGAGCTCGAACTGTGTGCTTGCTGGAATTTGTTGTCTGTATATAACATCGGAGGATTTTCTGTAACATGAAATCTTTCTGAGGATGTTAGGATGTAAAAGATGACACAAAAAGGACGCGCCAGGGAAAAAAGAAATGTGGTTATTAGAAGAGAAGGTGAAACAAGGAAAACGTACATTTGTGAGGAACCGCCAACTAGCTCTCAATGCCAGTACCGATTGTCTGAGAATCGATAAAACGTGGAATGCGGTGCTGGAGCTTTCAGGAGAGAACTGCATAGTATCTACGACTTTGCAGTGCCTGTATTATTCCGAATTACGATGCAATGTTTCCTCCGACAAGCATGCGTGTCCGGAGCAACATTGCATTGCAATTCTAATAACTGAGGCACTGCAATATTGTATTTATCCGCCGGCCACAGGCATGCGTGTTTAATGTCTCCCCTGTACGGGAATATACCGGGTGATCGGCGTACCATTAGGCTGAACGAACACGATCCATGGCCAGGCCCAAATTTACATATGTCGTCAACCACGTGTGTACAACCTGTACTCGTACAACCAGTTTGTACCGCGTGATCAAAAAGTCAGTATAAATTTGAAATCTTAATAAACCACGGAATAATGTAGATAGAGAGGTAAAAGTTGACACACATGCTTGGTTTAGTTAGAACAAAAAAAAAACAAAGTTCACAAAATGTCCGGCAGATGGCTCTGGACAGAAAAACTGCTACTGTGACGGGTGAGAGGTACGCCGACGACATGTTACAGAATCGCGTCATCCCCAGCCTGGCTGATAAACACCTGCTGGAACGTACGATGTTTATGAAGGATGGCGCCCAGCCCCATACTGCTAGACGCGTGAAAGATGTCTTGTGCGCGTCGTTTGGTGATGATCGTGCGCTCAGCCGCCACTTCCGTCATGCTTGGCCTACCAGGTTCCCAGACCTCAGTCCGTGCGATTATTGGCTTTGGGGTTACCTGAAGTCGCAAGTGTGTCGCGATAGACCGACATCTCTAGGGATGCTGAAAGACAACATCCGACGCCAATGCCTGACCATAACTCCGGACATGCTTTACAGTGCTGTTCACAACATTATTCCTCGACTACAGCTATTGTTGAGGAATTATGGTGGACATATTGAGCATTTCCTGTAAAGAACATCATCTTTGCTTTGTCTTACTTTGTTACGATAATTATTGCTATTCTGATCAGATGAAGCGCCATCTGTCGGACATTTTTTGAACTTTTGTATTTTTTTGGTTCTAATAAAACCCCGTCTCATTCCAAGCATGTGTGTCAATTTGTACCTCTCTATCTACATTATTCCGTGATTTATTCAGTTTTCAAATTTATACTTTTTTGATCACCCGGTACATACTGGTTGTACGAGTACAGGTTGTACACACGTGGCTGACACGTGTTCGTTCAGTCTAATGGTACGGCGACCGCTCGCGATAAGCGGGAAATCCAGCTTCGAGCTCCGTCCGGCACAAATTTTCGCTGTCGTCATTCCATTATCCAGCTGACGGTTGTCGACACTCGCAATTGCGAATGTATTTCTTGCATAATATCTGGCTAGTAAGAGATGTGGAGAAGAGGTAAGAGCATTCTGTGAGTTGCGATTGTGAAGTGGTCCAGAGAGAGCGTCGGTAGCAGAGTTGAAGCAAGAAAGGAACGGTGGGGTTGAACTTCCAATAGAAGCGAGGTTATTATAGGTGGCGCGCAGACTGAGATCAGAGGAAGATGTCTGACGACATAATCAATACACATTCAAAGGAATGATTTAGGGAAGTCACAGAAATTTAAAGTATGATGACCCGATGAAGATTTGAACCGCCATCTTCCCGAATGGGAATCCAGCGTCTTACATCTGCACATCTCGCGCGATTTAAGTCCGAAGACCGAGCGGTAACTGCTTAGATTTTTCTCACGTGATGCGTATGTGACAGGGGCCACTGGTGGGGCACAGAATAATGCAGCCGAGGTGTCCTTTTCTTATCAGGAGGAGCCCTGCAGTAGCTACGAAAAAACTGTAAAGTCTTGGTCGAGATAATGGAATCAACTGTCTGTCTTAAGGTGGCAGTGATATGGGTTGTCACTGAGGAAACTATGGACTAATGAGAACCTCATTTGTGACAGTTATCACGAGACTGTCATTTTATGTAACTTGACCAGAACTGGCAACTGGCTTAGTGTAGACTGAAGCTGATGGGTAATGAATACTCCAGGATAGTGTCAACATCTCTCCTGTGTACCACGGAACTTATCGAAGCGCTATGGCTTGTGCGCCTCAATAAATCAGATACCTGTACTGAGGTTGCAAATAACGACAATGAAAAAAATCGATCTGGAAAGTTGAAAATTTGTGCCAGATAAGGACTTGAACACGGATTTTTCCACTTCTCAAGAATGGTGACCTTGACCGCCTCGGCCATCCGAGCACGGTCCCTGACCGACACAGATTTACATCTTATCCACGCACTACTGACATAGTGCTCCTAGCCAATATCCAAGCTACGCGCAGCGCTCTTTAATTCTCCAAGGAGTTTGGGCATTTTTTTGCATCCTCACAAAAAAGATCATGTCTGAAAGACGCCGCATGTATATAACTGTGGCGAGACGGCCAGCGATCTTTTCAGTTGTATTTCTGACTTCGGAGCAACTGCGCCAAACAGTTGTCTTTTGCCGGCCGGTGTGGCCGTGCTGTTTAGGCGCTTCAGTCTGGAACCGCGTGACCGCTACGGTCGCAGGTTCGAATCCTGCATCGGGCATGGATGTGTGTGATGTCCTTAGGTTAGTTAGGTTTAAGTAGTTCTAAGTTCTAGGGGACTGATGACCACAGCTGTTAAGTCCCATAGTGCTCAGAGCCATTTGAACCATTTTTATTACTCCTAAAGATCCGAAACTTATGACTGTTATTACATTCACTTATCTCGAAGTTGCACTATCTTATTGAATTCTTATTTTGGTGTCCTGCTGAGAAGTTGATCTGATGGTACATTTTATTTAACGATTCTGAAGCTGTCGTTGATTAGTGAAATTATCTCCTGCAGGTACGCTTGTGTGGATATTAACTAGGTTGAATGGGTTAGCAGATTCTGGCATCTAAATTTCCTTGGTGCAGTGAGCAGTTTCATAATTATCGTGTACGGAGTTGTTGTTGTTGCGGTCTTCAGTCCTGAGACTGGTTTGATGCAGCTCTCCATGCTACTCTATCCTGTGCAAGATTCTTCATCACCCAGTACCTACTGCAGCCTACATCCTCCTGACTCTGTTTAGTGTATTCATCTCTTGGTCTCCCTCTACGATTTTTACCCTCTACGCTTCCCTCCAGTTCTAAATTGGTGATCCCTTGATGCCTCAGAACATGTCCTACCAACCGATCCCTTCTTCAAGCGAAGTTGTGCCACAAACTTCTCTTCTACCCAGTTCCATTCAGTACCTCCTCATTAGTTATATGTCTACCCAACTAATCTTCAGCATTCTTCTGTAGCAACACATTTCGAAAGCTTATATTCTCTTCCTGTCTAAACTATTTATCGTCCATGTTTCATTTCCATACATGGCTACACTCCTCTCAAATACTTTCAGAAACGACTTCCTGACATATCTATACTCGATGTTAACAAATTTCTCTTCTTCAGAAACGCTTTCCTTGCTATTGCCAGTCTACATTTTACATCCTTTCTACTTCGACCATCACCAGTTATTTTGCTCCCCAAATAGCAAAACTTCTTTACTACTTTAAGTGCCTCATTCCCTAATCTAATTCTCTCAGCATCACCAGACTTAATTCGACTACATTCCATTATCCTCGTTTTGCTTTTCTTGGTGTTCATCTTATACCCCCCTTTCAAGACACTGTCCATTCCGTTCAACTGCTCTTCCAAGTCCTTTGCTGTCTCTGACAGAATTATAATGTCATCGGCGAACCTCAAATTTTTTATTTCTTCTCCATGGATGTTAATACCTACTCCGAATTTTTCTTTTGTTTCCTTCACTGCTTGCTCAATATAGAGATTGAATAACATCGGTGAGAGGCTATAACCCTGTCTCACTCCCTTCCCAACCACTGCTTCCCTTTCATGTCCCTCGACTCTTATAACTGCCATCTGGTTTCTGTACAAATTGTAAATAGTCTTTCGCTGTCTGTATTTTACCCCTGCCACCTTCAGAATTCGAAAGAAAGTATTCCAGTCAACATTGCCAAAAGCTTTCTCTAAGTCTACAAATGCTAGGAACGTAGGTTTGCCTTTCCTTAATCTAGCTTCTAAGATACGTCGTAGGGTCAGTATTGCCTCACGTGTTCCGATATTTCTACGGAATCCAAACTGATCTTCCCCGAGGTCGGCTTCTACCAGTTTTTCCATTCGTCTGTAAAGAATCCGCGTTAGTATTTCGCATCCGTGACCTATTAAACTGATTGTTCGGTAATTTTCACACCTGTCAGCACCTGCTTTTTTTGGGATTGGAATTATTATATCCTTCCTGAAGTCTGAGGGTATTTCGCCTGTCTCATACATCTTGATCACTAGATGGTAGAGTTTTGTCATGACTGGCTCTCCCAAGGCCGTCAGTAGTTCTAATGGAATGTTGTCTACTCCCGAGGCCTTGTTTCCGCTAAGGTACGGAGTAATTCTCTTTAAACGCGTAGAAATTTTTATTGTGAATCTTAGGCCGAGAGCGCAATTTTAGTGGGGATATATTCGTTAGTACACAATCAATAATTTCGTAGGATGTCATGAAAAACGTATACTGATGGGAAATTTTCATAATTTTAAACTGGAGCTTATGTTTGGAATCTTTTCGAGCGTCTAAAACGTTTTCATGGTTAAAGAATTACTGACACGTTCATATTAACGCGTGATTGAAACATAATTTTCTTTCCTTGCCTTTAGTATCAGAGCTTTGTTTTCTTTGATTTTAAAACTGATCCCTATGACTTTTCACGTCTTCGCGTGTTTTATTACTACTAAGCTTTAGCTATTTATTATTTATAGTATACTTATGGGTTAGTGCAGTGTCGGCACTGAGATTACATCTGGCAGCGTAACATGTATTCATGTAGAGTAGTAGTTTTTCTGTTGTTACGATATGTGATTGCTAAAGAAGATCGTAAACACAATGTGAAACCGAAGTTAAATAACAATGTTAATGTAATGGTTAAAGTAATAGCACAACTTTGTTCATATTTATCTCCTTGATGTAAGCATTATATCGTTTGACTGGAAACAGAAGTAGTGCCCAATGAAACTGTAATGGGATTTCGTGTTTTGATCTTTCTGACTTTCTAGAAACTGTTCAATTTCCGAGTTGCTGTGGAAGAGGGACTAAAGCCGCTTTTCATTAATTAAAATTGCTGGAGCAGTGGGAGAGAGAACTTCTGCTAACAAACTGTTGCCTGTTTATGTCTGAACTAGAATAAACAAGACCGAGTCGTATTCACGGGCTTGTAGCCGCTGTTACCTCCGCGGCAGCGAAACGCCGCTGCACGGGGGCTTACGTGAGACCCGGTATTACCTCCGCTCCACGCCAGATTCATTCCCTAACTGCTCTCCAAGTTAAAGTGGATGCATCCTGCCAATTAGATAGCGTACAGAAGTGAAAGCAATTGTTTAGGTACTTCAGTACGAACTGTTTTGGCATACCTATTACCGTAATCAACGGGGTACAGGTTCCATCTGTTACTCAGAGGACAAAGCACTGAAACTGAGTGCAGACATGAGTACTTACGCGTTTATCCTCCTTTTCTATCACGCGATGCAGAAAGGTGGTTGATGCTGCTTGTCAGATTACTTTGTATTGGGCTGCCTCCTGCGCAGATCAAGATATAAGTGCACGATATACACACCATTTCACCACATTTCGTAGCAATTTTCACAAAATTCTTTGTTTAGGTCTCCCTTAGAGAGCCTTTAAATCTCGTTCCTATTCGTGTCAACCTCTAAAAATACACTGTATTCTCGCATCAGTGTGGCGAAGATGTACAAGTTTCCACGTTCTGTGTCCCAGCCGTGCTCAGTGTTTCGGTTTGTATTGACTCAGAGCCCACTGTATGCTGGCCACTGCGTTTTGCTATGTGTAGCCGGATCCTCCGCCATGACTGTTCCCTATTGTATTATGAAATTGCAAAGGAAATATCAACTTTGGCTACAAGCGGGCGTTGATCGAAATTAATGAAGAAAGTTGAAAATTTGTGCCGGACTGGCATTCGAACCCGGGTCTCCTGTTTACTAGGCATATATTTCTAATAAAGTCCTTATTGGTTAAACTTTTGCAGTTTCATCATCTTACGTTAAGATGAAGTAAGTCTGTTTCAGACGCTATCGTTAATTTACACTCATAAACATCACACCAATTTTCTTTGTGTCGCCTGCATGTTGCACACGTTTTATCCCTCTCCGTATAACCTCACTGTACTGTGGGTATATCGTGGTATCTTCATTACTAGCAATACTTTCCAAAAAAGTGAATTGTTTGTTCGCAAAGTAATTGTATTTATCCTCTGTTGTCCATTTCTCAGACTAAGACTAATGTGATTGGAACAGTGGCAACTATTTATCCACAACCGATACAAAAGAGTTACATGTTTGCACCTGTTACTGTCCTTCATAGTAGTCACCAGCGTAGTGTTGAACCCGTTGCCAGCTATGTGGAAGGCGTAGTATACCGTTAGCAGAGCCTCTTCCGTTGATGGTGCGAATGTAGCTGCCTACTGCCTGTCGAACCTCTGGAACAGCTCTGAAGCGAATGCCACGAAGTGGATCCTTCATCTTCAGAATCAAATCATAGTCACCAGGACTTAAGTCCAGGAGGTATGGTGGATGGTATAATACTTCCCAGTCCCATCGGCCGAACAGAGCAGCCACACCTGTCCTTGTGACTTTGATTTGATTCCGGAGATGAAGGAACCATTTCGTGGCATTCGTTTCAAAACTGTTCCAGAGATTCGACAGGCAGTAGACCGCTTCATTCGCACCATCAAAAGAGGAGGCTCTGCTAACGGTATACTACGCCTTCCACATCGCTGGCAACGGGTTCTGCACAACGCTGGTGACTACTTTGAAGGACAGTAACAGGTGCAAACATGTAGCTCTTCTGTATCGGTTGTGAATAAATAGTTGCCACTATTTAAGTTCCACCCCTTGTATAATACATCTCCCAATCGAATCAACTGCTACAATTGGTTCTTTTGCTAACAGTAAGTTCGTATTTCGTTCAAAACTTTTAAAAACATGTGACGTCTTACTCTACTGTCGGTTGCGCTATCCGTTGCGCCACCGAATGCCTGCTGAATGAAGGCTCTCAGCTGAGTGTTTTCTAGAAAGGAAATCAGCACTAAGTTTATCTAGAATAATTTTCTTGTGTTTTGGGTCGTAGCTCATGACTGATAGTCGACAATGTTGTAATCATATACGGACCCATTTGCAAAGAGCTCTACAATTCCTTAGTTTTGGGCGAGTTTAATGATGTTGCAGGGAACAGGGAAAAGAATGTCCGTCGTTGCACATATCGCTACTCCAAATGGATCAACTTTCGCAAGTTACCACCGTTCAAAAAGTTGCTTTCTATTGTTACTTAAAAGTTGTAATTGCGTTTTCTATCACTAAATACCTAAACTGTTGGCAGAAAAAGTACATAATAACCTCTTAACTTCGGCTAGTGCTCCTATGTATCGCTTCGTCTTACTCCTAGTCTGTGACGTCATCAGATCATCAGCCGAACAACAACCCGAACTATATTTTTTACAGAGGAAGATAGCCTATTGTTTGCCTCTTACAACCAAGATAGTACCTTCACTTCTTGTAAAATGACTTGGCTAACGCTGTCCACCAGTTCATTCAGCAGCAGTGGTAAGTACGTGCCTGGTCTGAAATTAACGTGACGTAACTCTTTCTGATTGTACTAGAGTCGCTTCTCTATGGGATATTTACAGTGTGTGCAGCTTTCTCATGGAGATTGAGTGGCCAAGCCTCGAGCTATTTGGATACAGTTCTGTTAGTTATTTAGTTACGTGTTCCGTAGGTCGTTTGAATGATCGAAATGATGAAGAACAAGTCAAGTTACAGGACATGTAACTATAAGCTTGCTTTACTACCAGTCGGATATTTTATGTGATTGGGCAAATCATCAAAAATATGTTTCTGTACATTGAATACCTTTCTGAGCCGCTGAAAATTTTAATAATGGGCAATAAAACTCATTTTCTGCTCTAGTGTTATAATACGGACACCACTATTCTTCTCAAATGGATTAATTATGACAAATTCCATATTTATGAAGAATTTCATTAGCGAATACGTGATGATACAGTTAAAATGTTTAACTCCTTGAAGAGGTACATACATGACGACTGGAGTTGCACAGATTAGATTAGATTAATTATTCATTCCACAGACCCATAAAAGAGGGAATCCTCCTGGGTGTGGAACATGTCAGATAAACACATTACAAGCATGTAATTAGAAAACTTGAGTTTCATTAATTTTAATGATCCTCAGTCAATAAACAGTAAAATTATGTACATGAATTAAATTTAAACTTCTAATATTTACAGGATTAATACTTACATCTGCTTTCATTAAATCCATCATTCAGACATTTGCTAGTTTCTTGGCTATTACAACCAAGTATTGTCAAAAATTAAAGTAAATTATTCATTTCAGTGATCCTCAGTTAAGAACTGTCAGATTATGTACAAGATTTAAAATAAACTTCCGCTATTTACAGACTTAAGACTTACATCTGCTTTCCATACATCCATCATTCACACAGTAGGTAGTTACTTGGCTGTTTAAACCAATTATTGTCAAAAGTAAAAGTATAATAAATTTTCATTAAAATGGTCTGCTGCACTTGTTGAGAAACTCAGGGATGGAATAGAAGGAATTGGCCGCCAAAAATCCTTTTAAATTATGTTTAAATTGTGCCTTGTCTGAAACTAAACTTTTAATGGTTGCTGGTAACTTATTGAAAATACGCGTTGCTGAATACTGGACTCCTTTCTGGGCAAGAGTAAGTGATTTTAAATCTTTATGTATATTGTTCTTATTCCTGGTATTGATACTGTGTACGAAGCAGTTAGTTGGAAAAAGAGAAGTATTATTTACAACAAACTTCATTAAGGAATAAATATACTGAGAAGCTGTGGTTAATATGCCCAGTTCTTTGAATAGTTTTCGACATGATGTTCTTGGATTTACACTACTCATTACTCTTATTATACGCTTCTGTACTCTAAATATTCTTTTTCTGTTTGTGGAGTTACCCCAAAATATGATACCATATGACATAATGGAGTGAAAATAAGCAAAATATGCCAGTTTTTTATATTTATATCTCCTATGTCTGACATCATTCGCATTGCAAACACAGACTTGTTTAGGCGCTTTAGCAGTTCGTTAGTATGTTGCTCCCAACTGAATTTGTTATTAAGTTGTAATCCCAAGAATTTGACACTCTCAACTTCTCCTATTTCCATGTCATCATAGTTTATACACACAGCAGAAGGAAATCTCTTGGAAGTTCTGAACTGCATATAGTGGGTCTTTTCAAAGTTTAATGGCAGTGAATTGGCTATGAACCACTTATTAATGTCAGTAAAAATTTTATTAGCTGCCATTTCTAAATTTATATTTCATTTACCAATTATTGCAATGTTTGTATGACACAACACATTAATCTTACTGCTCGTTTTTGTGCAATCAACACTTTCTTTCTAAGTGACGAATCACTCCAGAAAATTATTACATAAGACATTATTGAGTGGAGATATGCAGAATATGTCAGGAGGCTGATCTGGTTGTGTCTAATGTCAAATGTCTGTATGTTCAAATGTGTATGAATTCCTAAGGAACCAAACTGCTGAGGCCAACGGTCCCTAGACTTACACACTATTTAAAATAACTTAACCTAACTTATGCTAAAAACAGCACACACGCCCATACCCGAAGGAGGACACGAACCTCCCGGCGAGAGGGGCTGTGCATTCCGTGACATGGCGCCCCAAACCGCGCGGCTACTCCGCGCGGCGTTCTTTCTAAGACTAGCAATTCAGCAAACAACAAAATTACCCGAGCTTAACTATTTGAGCAACTCAGTAACATCCTCCTTGGAGTTCAAGTGTCTATGAATATGTACGCCCAAAAATTTTGAGCATTCATACGCTACATCTGTTTGTTACGTATGATTCAAACCAGCTGTGGGTAAAGAAATCTGTTTCATATAAATTGAGGTTTTGTTACAGAGTAACTTGATTTACGCAGGTAAAACGCTTCGAAAAGATTACAAAAAATACCAACTGCCAATATGTTATTACTTAAGACTTGTAATATTTGGTAAGAGAATGTATAAAGAGCATTCTCAGTCAAATACACCCTCTGTAGTTCAAACTGTGATGCTCTAAGTAAATTGTTTCTATCTAATTACTTGAGTACTAGTACATTACATTTTAGAATGTTTTGTAAAAAGACGTCAGTGAGGAAACAGGGCGATAATTACTTAATTATTTTTCACGCCTTTCTTATTAAGAGGTTTAACAAATGGTTCAAATGGCTCTGAGCACTATGGGACTTAACTTCCAAGGTCATCAGTCCCCTAGAACTTAGAACAACTTAAACCTAACTATCACACACATCCATTCCCGAGGCAGGATTCGAACCTGCGACCGTAGCGGTCGCGTGGTTCCAGACTGTAGCGCCGAGAACCGATTGGCCACCGCGGCCGGCGAGGTTTAACAATTGCATATTTTATTCTATCTGGAAAAACCCCTGTATTAAATCACTAAGTGCATCACTTATTAAGTTAGAACAACATTTCAGAATTTGCTTGAAATTCCGTGAATACCATACTAGAGTTTGTTTCTCATAATTGTTATAATTAATTTCAGCATAGGGGTTTGGTATTATTTCTAGTTGTTTACGATTTTGAGACACGTTCTTTTTAATATATATGCTCCTGCTTCTTGAACTAATCCATTTAACCCTACTTTTGCTGTACCATTTAGAAACTGATTGTCAAAAACTCTTTCAGCTTTTAATTATCACTCATAATATTAATCATTTGATTTAATTACCATAGTACTTTTTACAGTATGTTCCATCCCCCATTTCACAATATCCGATATAGATTTAATCTTATTTTCTGTATTGTTAATTTCTGTCAGGATGTTCATATTTCTGGATATTTCAGTGACTGTCCTTAAAATAATACAGTTACTTTTTGGAAAATGCAATTAGTGTCAGATCTTGACTGACCTATATGTAAATTCCCCTTTTCTCTTACATGAGATTCAATCCCTTTAGTTCTCCATAGATTATTTAGTTTTGTAATGGACAGCCTGCATAACTTTTTAGGAAAGCTACTTTCAAATATTGACACAAATTTACTATGGAATATATTGACTTTTGTATTTACATCTCTTTCTATATATACCTCATCCCATACCACATCTTTTAATTTACTGGTAAATCAATGTAGCCTATTCTCATTAGTAAGCCTCACTGGTCTGTATGAACATGCCTCAAAACTGTAAGGTACTACGTTGTTTGTCTCCATCAATTGTACAGCACGATCAGACAGTCAATTAACAATTAGGTAAACATTGTTTCTGAATGAGCACTGTCTATAAAAATTCTCTTGCTGTCTTCCTACATGCGATTTTCAAAATTTGCTAGTTCATTTATCCTGTGAGAATATTTTAAGAAATCTACATTGAAATTTCCACAAACAGCAAACTGTTTCTGTTTATCTGGCAAGTAGCTTAATAATGCATCTAGATTTCTCATTATTAGCTGAAAGTTTTCCAGGGGGATCTATAGACAGTTAAAAGTCCAAGACAAGTATTCTGCTGTAATATCTCATAAATACTTGCTTCTATGTTCCAATCTACATAAAAACAGTTTGTGTCAATATTTTTGACTTTGTGTCCAGGTTTTGTATATGTTGCAACCTCCCTGTTTCCCACGTTCGCTCTAAATAAAAATGGTGCTTTGTGATTTCCGGAGAGACAAAGAACAACTATCACTTCACGTCTTCTATCATGTTTTTCAGCCCCCTACTGTTCTGAAGCGACTGACCAATTTTACTCTTTTAGAAATCGATACATAACAAGTGATTGCGGTATCCCTTCAGACAATATCTTCGTTTTTGCAATGATACATATGCCATGGTCCTGTTCCGTTCTAATTTCTTCCAAGATCTATCTGTGTGTAATCTAGCTCTAACCCAAGAAATGTGCTTTGCTGACTGCAATAATCACGGGGTTTCGCCTTGCGTGCTTATGGCCCCCGCCCTACACTTTCTGCAGAGTGTTTAGTCGATCTGTCCTTCCCCCTTCTTCTCAAGTGCAGGTCATGATTTGTGTATCTGCATCTCCCAACTGCAGCAACAAGTACAGCACAGACATGAGACTTTGTTTCACTCAACAGGATTTCGCTTATCTCTTTTTACACAGCTGTCAGTTACGTTAACCCAGAGCTTGTAATGACAAAACTTCAAAAATTCCACACGAGTATGTCATGTTGCCGCTCCTATTTTTTCCTGGTCACCTTTAATGCTATATTCTAAGGTGCAGTCAGGTAGTTTCCTGCTCCTCCTACAACAGGTATCCGATATTCTTCATCAAAATCTCTGAACAAAGCACCTATGTTCTCTTCCATTTGGCTACGCTTGGCACGGGTTTCACGATGCCTGCGACCTAACAGCCTATACTTGGCTTTTGCTGGTGCCCTTGGCCTATACCATCCCTCGGCTGCTACCTAGGAGCAAGACTCTTTTCAGTCTACTTGAATTTTCTACTGACCTAGCCTTAAACTTGTTTCTACGAGTCTGCTGCAGTCTACGATGCTCAAATACTGGTTGAGGGTCTTCCCGTATTCAAGGTAACAAGTCAAATCGACTGCAAACCGAAATTCAAATGTGATTTCTGAGGTTATCTCCATTTCTTTATTACTAATTAACTTTGTCAAGTTTCCATTGTCTCTTTCCCCTTTCCACCTTTATAATTTAAAATACGGTATTTGTAATTCTACTTGAGGGGAACAAATCTTTCTTTCCCGTTACGCATTTCTCTTACATCGACAGCATAATATGAGATGCATGGGAAAGCTTCAGCTGTTATTTTACTGGCTTTCGCACTACAGTCGCCCCAATAAAACACCAACTCACAGTCCTGATACGTGAATTTATGTGCAGAGCTTCGCATAAAGTCACGATAATGAACTACTTACGGTGTGAACGTTTCGCGTGGACCTCTGTCTGTCCTAAATATTTATTGCTACTTAAAGATCGAAATTTATTTCATATTTCACCAAGTTCGTCGAAAATTTTCGTTATGTCGTGGGTCCTCCTCTTCATTCGTCAAACTGTGGTTTCAGAGCTGGCGGATCATCCCCGTTTCGACAGTAAAGGCAATTCGTTGCAATAATGCTTCACGTTTGAGTAAAATCTATTTAGCAAGGCTGTAGTAGCCAGCCGTTTCTGTTTATGCGTAACGTCAAGCAGATAGGTGCATTACATATAGAAATTAATTGTCTTTGTTTTAACTAATCTGTCTTGATTCGAAGCAAAGGGAGTCTGGGGGAATCTCTGTGGCCTTAGAAAGTTCTTCGTGTGTTTTATGATGATATTCAAGAGTATCTGTTACAAAATTTGGATATGATCTGTTCGTGTTTGGCATTCCTGCCCTGGAATCAGATTTATCTTCACACGACCATTACGCATGTGATTAGACCAGCCATAAACTATACCGTCGCCCAGTATTAAGTCGCTATAAACTTCACTTAAAACAGATTGATTTGAATCCAGTTCTTGTCATGCGAAGTTTTCGCATTTTTTCTAGTGTTGACTCGCTATAAACTTGGCGTAAAATAGATGGATTTTAGTCCGGTTCTTGCCATGCGAAGTTTTCGCATTATTTCAACATCGACCCTCAAAGTCACCGTACACAGAATTCAAGCGGGCTTCATTCAGTCCTCACATTGTTTAAAAGGCAGAAATAAATAAGGAATCATGAAATGGAACACTCATTTCCTCGTGGAGCGTTCTGTAGCAAGTGGCGCAATTTTTGCTAATAATCTTATGCCATTCAGTTTTCAGCTTTACAACATCATTACCTAGGAAATTTGCTCTCGTCTTTATAACTAAATTGTACTCTACATTACTCATATATTTCTGTTCAGAACTGATGATGTTCGTCTCTGGTTTAGGTGACGTAGGAGTTACTTCAGTTTAACATGTTATTTTCAACTCAGAATGTTTCTTTAGAAATAAAATTTTTTCTGCTTTTGGCATATCAGTACCAATTTGTACATATCTGAAAGCTGCGAGAAAAAAATCTGTTTTTGCCAGAAGAAGTGAGTCTGAAATTATTTCAACGTTAAGCAAACAGAGATGTGAATTACAAACCTTCAAACCTGTAGCAGGAATAATCGAGTCCTCGACTGTTTGCTTAACCCTTCACACTGGACGTGTCTGTAGAAATTACTCAAGCCTCATGGCTCAACCCTTTAAATTAAACTCTTTTTCTTAGCAAGCAGAGCAGTAGAAGATAGTGTGGGATAGAATGAAACTATACTACAGCCGATCCATATGCAACAAAAGTTTGTTTTGACAGCGAGATCTGAAAATGGCAGAACATTGTGAAAAACACCAGGTTGATTTTTTTTAAAACTCTGAATGAAGAAAACTGAAATGATGAACACTAATATACGTAATGTTGAATCATTTGAAAAATTTTAATATTGAGTTTTCTTTGAGACACATGGTAGAGCGCTGCAAATTTTTTGAAATTTTCTGGTGGTCAACCTAATGGACAGTGGACGATACAGAGTGTAGCACGATAAGTCCAGTAACGTCTGTATTTTCCTTTGCTTGAAGCCGCTTGACAGTCCACTGCGTTGGGAACTGGAATGATCTATTATGTTATACATTTAGGGGAAACAGGGCTAGTTGTTACGCAGTGTAACTTGTTATGTGCGAATTTTGAATTGAGCGCAGGAAACAACGCACTTTCCTTACAACACGTGGAAGCGCCTGATAGTACAGTTTTTGCGATCGCTGGTGGGCGGGCTATTAGTATTAGTGACACTGCGAGAGGAAACATAATTTCTCTTTCTATTAAAATTTTTTTCTCTGATTCTTTTTAATAGCAACATAGCGCTTCTGTACATCAGTGTAAGTGATGTACGGTGGGAAAGTTGTAACTACAAGTGACTGATATATGAAATGGCGACTTATGGCGCAAATTGTTGCAGTTTGGGTGGGGCTCGTTGTTACGGTGTAGTATGGAGTTTTTTACAATGTATTTTTCTTGTGAAGGCAACATGAGAAACTACCAGAATAAGACAAATAGAGGCGCAACACGGAAATAAATACATAGCAAAGTGGCAAACGATGTAGTGGCTGTTCTTCTCTGAGGAAGGCTGCTAATAAATATGGACTAAATTCACGATACTACAGGTAAAAGACAGTTAACTCTTAGTGCAATGGGGAAACCGGACACATTTTTGATCAATGCTTAATAGGCTACACTATGCGCAGCAACTTATTCCGCCCACTGTAACAATGTTCCCCACTGTGGGGTAAATTATTACAAGGTGCATGACCGGAAGTAGTGTCAAGGTCATTGATATTCCCAATAGCTGAGCATAAGGAAAACGTGTATGGTGAACCTCTATTAACGGCACTACGTTGTACGACATTTCACATTAAAATAGCTCTGAAACATTTTTGTACAGAAATTATTGAAGAAAATTGTAGCAAGCAGCCTGGGTCTTCACTATAGCCATTTACTCAAAAAATATAATGGTAGCTTTTCTTATCACTGTTGTACTTATCAATCAGGAAAAAAATTAATTCCATATATGCTCTGTTACATCATGTTCTAGCTTCATTGCGAATCACCATTGCTAGTATTACAACAACAACAACAACTACTACTACTACTGTTACTACTACTACTATCCTCCAAGACATCTTTCGTGAGCTTGCTGCCAGTGTGCGAAGAACACACATGCTTACCAAACATAGCTATCCTTCACATGATTATATGTCAACTGTCCAGAGACTGAGTAGCAGGAAAAGCTTTACGAAAAATACACTCCTGGAAATGGAAAAAAGAACACATTGACACCGGTGTGTCAGACCCACCATACTTGCTCCGGACACTGCGAGAGGGCTGTACAAGCAATGATCACACGCACGGCACAGCGGACACACCAGGAACCGCGGTGTTGGCCGTCGAATGGCGCTAGCTGCGCAGCATTTGTGCACCGCCGCCGTCAGTGTCAGCCAGTTTGCCGTGGCATACGGAGCTCCATCGCAGTCTTTAACACTGGTAGCATGCCGCGACAGCGTGGACGTGAACCGTATGTGCAGTTGACGGACTTTGAGCGAGGGCGTATAGTGGGCATGCGGGAGGCCGGGTGGACGTACCGCCGAATTGCTCAACACGTGGGGCGTGAGGTCTCCACAGTACATCGATGTTGTCGCCAGTGGTCGGCGGAAGTTGCACGTGCCCGTCGACCTGGGACCGGACCGCAGCGACGCACGGATGCACGCCAAGACCGTAGGATCCTACGCAGTGCCGTAGGGGACCGCACCGCCACTTCCCAGCAAATTAGGGACACTGTTGCTCCTGGGGTATCGGCGAGGACCATTCGCAACCGTCTCCATGAAGCTGGGCTACGGTCCCGCACACCGTTAGGCCGTCTTCCGCTCACGCCCCAACATCGTGCAGCCCGCCTCCAGTGGTGTCGCGACAGGCGTGAATGGAGGGACGAATGGAGACGTGTCGTCTTCAGCGATGAGAGTCGCTTCTGCCTTGGTGCCAATGATGGTCGTATGCGTGTTTGGCGCCGTGCAGGTGAGCGCCACAATCAGGACTGCATACGACCGAGGCACACAGGGCCAACACCCGGCATCATGGTGTGGGGAGCGATCTCCTACACTGGCCGTACACCACTGGTGATCGTCGAGGGGACACTGAATAGTGCACGGTACATCCAAACCGTCATCAAACCCATCGTTCTACCATTCCTAGACCGGCAAGGGAACTTGCTGTTCCAACAGGACAATGCACGTCCGCATGTATCCCGTGCCACCCAACGTGCTCTAGAAGGTGTAAGTCAACTACCCTGGCCAGCAAGATCTCCGGATCTGTCCCCCATTGAGCATGTTTGGGACTGGATGAAGCGTCGTCTCACGCGGTCTGCACGCCCAGCACGAACGCTGGTCCAACTGAGGCGCCAGGTGGAAATGGCATGGCAAGCCGTTCCACAGGACTACATCCAGCATCTCTACGATCGTCTCCATGGGAGAATAGCAGCCTGCATTGCTGCGAAAGGTGGATATACATTGTACTAGTGCCGACATTGTGCATGCTCTGTTGCCTGTGTCTATGTGCCTGTGGTTCTGTCAGTGTGATCACGTGATGTATCTGACCCCAGGAATGTGTCAATAAAGTTTCCCCTTCCTGGGACAATGAATTCACGGTGTTCTTATTTCAATTTCCAGGAGTGTAGCAATATCTTGCAATCGGTTCTGTACAAAGCAAGATCGGAAGTGACGAAAGCAAATGCTGTAAGCTAGCTCCTTTCTAAAAGTTTGTCTCCTGGTCTGCAAGAAAAGTGTAACACACGGAAAGAAATGGAAATGATCGTATGGCATTGTTGGCCGGGAGGCCCCATTCGGGTGGGTTGAAACGCTCTCAATGGCCTACATTCTGAATCGGAAGATCCGGACGTAATCTTCAAAAATTAGGATTTCCAGTTGTCACTATACTCGAATAAGAATATCAATGTGATTAACAGCTATTTGTTTCGTAGCGCCATATATTTTTTACGCAGACTGCGAGCAACAATTATGCCCGCTAATGTAATTGTTGCGTTCCATATTCGTCATGAGCTTCTTTTTTCGTGAGTTTCTTTTTAATAATACGCAAATAATGTCTGCAGTTAACAGCGAAAGGAACCAGAAGGGCGACAAGACTATTGGAATGGTGCAAGGCGAACTGAGTAATGCAAGTTAAGGGAAGGTGAACGTAGGAATTCAGTACTGAATTGCACAGTTCTTGCAGTGGGCATTTGGGAGTGCTGGTGTTTGCAAACCGACAACATCGCCCAATTTAGTCTCTAACTGCGCAGAAGCGCAGACCACTTGCTCTGCTGCCCGCTGTGTTCTCCTTTCTGCATCAAGGGAGATTTGCTTCAAATGCTCTCTAGGGTGCTCCCGTTTGGCCACATCCCACCCCTGCCCTGGCGTACGGGACCACAAGTCCCACCGCCACACCTTCACCTGCCCATGTTAGGCAAAATTTTTCTGCCTGACTCATGTAGTACTATCACCGTCAGAGGGTGGTACGGGACTACAAGTCCCACCGCCACACCTCCAAAGTGAATTGCAGTGACGCAGTCACTGCCCTGTGGAAATTTACTGCCTCACCAACACAGTTAGACCGCAATAGACCGGTGACGCTGTATTGTAACATATCACCCCGGACTACAAGTCCATTTTTAAAAAAAAAAAAAAAAAAAAAAAAAAAAAAAAAAAAAAAAAAAAAAAAAAAATCCCGTTTGGTCATCCACAGTAATCTTCCATGAACTTACATGTGCAGCTATGTATATGAATTCTGCACGGTATCTGTTCTTTGTATTTACGCTTCTGATATGTATAAAGAAACCTCAGCTTTGTTTCTGTGAGGAGAAAACTTTTGAACGACGGGTTGCCTGGTCCTTTTGTAACCTTCGCTGGGGACGTGTTCTTTCTAGTTGTTGGCGGGTGGTCGTGGGGAAGGGTGGGGAGGGGGGTGCAGTTTAATATTTTGATTGCTATATAAATGGTTCACAATTGTATATTTTTCATTAAATTTTCTGCTACCCCATAAGTGCATGATGTATTCTGTCTGGCGTAGGAAGACATAACAAAATACTATACCTAGCCAGCACATCCACGCTTCCAGCTTGCACTAAATTTTGGTGATCGAGATGCGGATAGTGACGTATGAATTTATTTTGAAACGTAGTTTTTGGTCAACATATGGTGTACTGTTTTAATAAAAACCCATTCCTTGCTCTGAACAGCCCAATACACAACTATCAAAATCTAAAACATAAGATGAGTTGAATGAAAACTAGTAAAAGTTCATAAAATATTTACTCGTCCTAAAACACAAAGGATATTGACTATTCGAAATATTTTAGTGCTGCCTCGTGGTTCTAGAGGCATACACGAAAAACAGACGTGGTAAAAAAGGTAAGTAAATGGAGCAGAAACGGATGGGGGATCACCCTAAAGAAGAAATGGACTGCAAATGGATAAATCCACTGAGATAAGAGCGGTTTGAGGCACCATGTCACTAATTGCGCAGCCCCTCCCACCGGAAGTTCGAGTCCTCCCTCGGACATGAGTGTGTGTGTTATTAGTAGCATAAGTTAGTTTAAGTAGTGTGTAAGCTTAGGAACAGATGGCCTCAGCAGTTTGGTCCCTTAGGAATTCACACACATTTGAACATATTTTAAAAGGGCAGATTATTATTATACACTGATTGGGAACGAGTATCCCGAAAACGGCGAAGCCGGTCGAATGTTCATTTGCTACAGTCATGAGCATCTACGGAAAGTGGTAGAGGGGCAGTGAAACTACCAATAGGTGCTATATGGTTGGGCATCCACGATCTTTACAGAACGTGGGATTCTGAGCCTTCCCTGCTCTGTTAAGTGGGATAGATGACGATGTGTGGCACCTCTGGCGAAAGAGCGCAATGCTGGTGCACGCACAAGTGTTTCGGAGGACACCATTCAGCGCACATAGGTGAACACTGGGCTCCGCAACAGACGGCCCCTAAGTTCAAAAAATGGTTCAAATGGCTCTGAGCACTATGGGACTTAACTTCTGAGGTCATCAGTCCCCTACAACTTAGAACTACTTAAACCTATGTAAACTAAGGACATCACACACATCCATGCCCGAGACAGCCTGCGACCGTAGCGGTTGCGCGGTTCCAGACTGTAGCGCCTAGAACCGCTCGGCCACCTCGTCCGGCCTGAGGCCCCTAAGTGTTCATATCTATGTCGAGCGCCATCATCAGTTACGTTTTCAGTGGGCAAGGAATCAGAGGGGTTGGACCGTGAATGAATAGAAACTTGCACCTGGGCGGATGGATCACGTTTCTTGCTACCCCTGGTCGGTGGTCGTCTGCAAAAACTCCGTCATCAAGGCGGACGGCGGCTCTACATGTGCAGCGCGCCTCGGACGCAGGCTGGTGCGAGCAGTATTATGCAGTGGGAGATGTTCTCCTGCGCTTGCATGGGACCTGTGGTAGTAATCGAAGAACTACCTGCGCCCGTTCATCCTCGATGCCTTCTCTCAGCAGCTTAATTGCACTAACTGTGCTACAATGGTTTGAGGAGCATTACAGTGAACTCACGTTGCTGTCTCCGCGAGCAAATTTGCCTGATGTAAATCCTACGAAACCCAACTGGGTCGCTATCGGGTGCCATCATCACGTGTACAAATCGGCGGCCCGTTATTTATGCGAATTACTTGATCTGTGCGTAGACATCAACAAACTGTCGGATCAGTGATGTGTTTCATTCCAGAGACGGGCAGACAAGCTATTAAGCAGGTGATCATAGTGTTTTGGGTCATAGGGTGAACAGTGATGCAAGCAAAAACGGGAACTACTGCCTCCCCGTCTCCGACCACTTCGAATTTGCAGCTGTGCGGTGCGGAAAGCTTACCCTGTACCCGCAGGCGTTCTTCCTCCAGAAATTGTTTACGTACATCGTGTGTTGTGAACACGATGCTGACCACAAGCAATTGATTGGCAGGTCAAATACTACAGGCGCCACCAGGGTCACCATCATTGGTCACATAGGTAGCGTGCACAGCAGCAAACAGCGATGCTGCTGTCGAGGCACCTAGCTCGCATGCGCGGGTCACGTGGATCCGAGTGCCCGCTGATGTTCTTCCGGCTGCTGTGTAAGTCGTGACTCGGCTCCCAGCAGGCAGCACTCGGCTCACCAGCCCTTGGCCAAGAGCCGACAAGCCAGTCCGTCGGAGCCACCTGCCGAGTCTCCACCCGCCACCACCCGCCACCACGAATGGATATTCCACTGTGGGACTGGTGCTGCTACACTGGCTCGTTGTAATCTGTGGTGTCACCGCCAGACACCACACTTGCTAGGTGGTAGCCTTTAAATCGGCCGCGGTCCGTTAGTATACGTCGGACCCGCGTGTCGCCACTATCAGTGATTGCAGACCGAGCGCCGCCACACGGCAGGTCTAGAGAGACTTCCTAGCACTCGCCCCAGTTGTACAGCCGACTTCGCCAGCGATGGTTCACTGACAAATTACGCTCTCACTTGCCGAGACGATAGTTAGCACAGCCTTCAGCTACGTCATTTGCTACGACCTAGCAAGGCGCCATTACCAGTTACTATTGATGCTGTAAAACATGTACCGTCAAGAGCGATGTTCACCATTTATGGGTTACAGTTAAGTATTCCACAGCTACGTCCTTTTTTGCTAAAGTGTAATTCCCTTGTCCTGTTGCAGACCTCACGCCAGCCTGCGTGAGCTAAAACGCGTGCCTTTCGGCTTCCTCTCAAAACCGGTGTTGGCTCTCCTGCCAACCCACAACATAATCATTGTGGCCAACATCATTACCAACTTTGCTTCTGATAAACAGTCTGATGGAGGACAATCATCCCAGTTTTTATGTTGTTTCTACGTTGAACTTGGCAATGTTTTGATGCTGTAATGAAAGTGTACTTAAGGGTTACCTGGAATCCTTATGTCATGTCTCTTGCAGCGGTCTCTCCGCGATATTTTCAGAAATTTTATAAATTATATAACTCAGTACATATCTCGAAATATCTCTTCTTATCTTACCGATTATCAATGCAAAGTAGTTTCAAGCCCAATTATTCCTTGGAGCGTCCATTTACTCCATGGAATAGCTTCTCTGCTATCTATGTTTTCTCTTATGAAAAGAATAAGAACTTCTTGCCGATTAGTCGTAAAAGAAGGATCTATATGTACGTATTGTTGAGCGAGTCGCCATCTTGATGAGATTCTGTATGAGAAGGAATTTAATACATGAACTAAACTAAAGTAAGTGTGTTTGAATATTATTTAACGGATTATTATTATTGACAGTGTCTGCTTACTACGCCGTGTTGCACGGGATCAGTGGGGAACGTCTGATTTACACTGGACGAACCTGCCGTTTTGAATGCTCAAGGTATCCAGTTACTTCAAATAAATAGGCTAACACGGTCTTACCAGCAGATCTCCGGTCTTCCCCACGTGATCACCGAAAGTTAATAATTATTACAAATGTTTCCAGGAGATCGACTCACAATTTTCGTCGCACCGAGACTTCGAAATTGCTTCATGCCTTATGGAATTTAAGTTAAGCTTAATTTAATCAGGACAGAACAGTATTGAACTGTGTGAATGTGATAAGCCTGCTTTGTCAATGAAAATTCCCTTTATATACGCATGTTTTTACTATCCTGATCAGTGAAGCTAAATCAGGCCGGTGTGAGAGAGGTTCTTTAAATTTTAGAAATATTAAACTTACTGAGTCGTCAATCATGTGTGTGTACTTAAAATAAATGATATCAAAGTAACATACACGAATTACTCAAAATCTACTAATCCTGTCGAATAATGACACCAATTTCGTGACTGTATTGTGTAATTAAACTCTCATACCAAATTTCCTGTTCGTAGCTCAGTTTCAATCAGTATCTACATCTATATCTACATGGATACTCTGAAAATCACATTTAACTGCTTGACAGAGGGTTCATTGAACCACCTTCACAATTCTCTGTTATTCCAATCTCGTATAGCGCGCGGAAAGAATGAACATCTGTATCTTTCCGTACGTGCACTGATTCTCTTATTTTATGGTGGTTTATTTGGTTAGCCTTCCCCACAAGGTTTTCTATGTGTTCCTTCCAATTTAAATTGTTTGTAATTGTCATACCTAGGTATTTAGTTGAATTTATGGCTTTTAGATTAGACTGACTTATCGTGAAACCGAAGTTTAACGAGTTCTTTTTAGCACTCATGTGGATGACCTCACGCTTTTCACTAATGCTAATATCCCACAGACTATTGCTCACAACGGGATGGTGCCCTGCCTCCTGTGGTATTTTGACATCCCAAACACGAGTTCATATTCAAACTAATATGTCTTTGTAGTTTACTACTCAAGTATTTGTGTGTATGACAGAGCGACATTGTGCAGCGTGCGGCTCATACCGCGTTTATTTTGTAAACGTGGCCTATTTTCTGCTACTTTGGAGAAATAAGCTGCTTTGTTCAAGGTCCACCTGCATTTTGTATGTTTTTATGACGGATGGATTACATATGCAGTTACTGTTGCATCAATTTTCCAGTTTATATGTGAGCCGTGCTCACTGCGAACTATGAGTTTCCTTGAACTTGGCTGTCTATCTGCGTTTGGTTTCCCGCCGCTGTTGCGGTTATGCCGTGGTTCCTCCTCCTTCTACGTGTGGCAGCAGCGATGTGTATCGATTTTTGCACCGTGTACCATCTTCGGTAGTGTGCATATAGTTTCTAGTTAGGGGGTGTGCGGGCGGGCAGTCGGTCGCTTGGTGCGGACCAGGAAGGATATCTCGGTGCGGTGCAGTCAGCTGGGTCCGCTGGCGGGTCCCCGAGCTGTGTCGGACCGTGTGTGGAGCTGTCCGGTCGCTACAAGTTCCGTGGTTCACCGACCCAGGACGTCAAGGTTGAGTGGTGTCTTAAGTACACGAGTCACGTCCGTTCATGTTGTGTCGTACGTTTCGGTGGTTCGCTGTTGGGGAGCTTTTCCTGTGAGCAACACCGAGTGTTGGTAGTGGTGAAATCGGACCGCTGTGCGGTGGAAAAGTACTTTCGTTCACTACAATTCAAGTGTACCAGTGGATTTTTCTGCCTTGTGGCCGTTAGTGTTCTGGTTATCTGCCCTGGCCACTGACGTAAATTCAGGCAGTGTTCTTTTTGGGTGGAGTTAACTATATTACCTTATTTCATATTCAAGTGTACCAGCGCAATTTTCTGCCTTGTGGCCGTTAGTGTTCCTGTTGCGTGCCCTGGCCACTAACGTAATTTCAGGCAGTGTCCTTTCCTTACCTTTTGTCGCTGTCCGACACAGTGTGTAGTTTTGACAGATTAATACATATTTCATGGTGGATAATCACGTCCGTAACAGTTTGGGCTTTTAGTTTTCATGTACCGAGTAGTGGCTAGCAAGTCGTTTGGTCTGTGGGTCCGTGACTGTCTCTTGGTTGGGTTACCGACAGATCAAGTGTAGCTGGGCCCACCACCTGTCTCACACAAGTGAACGTTAATGTTTCGAGGGCAGCACCCCACCCCTGGAGGCGTCTGAGTGCCGTTGTCTATACTGTCCTTTTCATGGGTGTTTAATGGTCTGTCGGTAATCTATTATAGCCAATGCTTTAAAAAAAATATTGTGTTTTATGTAAATCAAGGGCATTCAGCCCGTATAAGTAAGTTTGAATTCTAGCAGGTAGATATTTTGCTGAAAGTTACTGTTGTTGTGCTAGTTTTTCATTTAGTGCACTGTCAGCCACTTAAAACTTAAAGGTTTAAGGTATTTTTGGATTTCTGGAAAATCAATTGTGGGTCTTCAGCCGCTTAAAGCCTTATTCTTAAAATTTCACCTTAAGCTAAATCATTGCGGCCTTCTGCCTCAAAAGATTATGGTAATATATTTTAAAATTTTGAAATTTAATTGGGTCCTTTAGCCGAATGTACTGCACCTCGTTTATGTTTATTCTATCCACTTTTGCCTTGAGGCTTTCAGTCTAGCTGTGATTATACAGGGTGAGTCACCTGACATTACCGTTGGATATATTTCGTAAACCACATCAAATACTGACGAATCGATTCCACAGACTGAAAGTGAGGAGAGGGGCTAGTGTAATTGGTTAATACAAACCATAAAAAAATGCACGGAAGTATGTTTTTTAACACAAACCTACGTTTTTTTAAATGGAACCCCGTTACTTTTGTTAGCACATCTGAACATATAAACAAATACGTAATCAGTGCCGTTTGTTGCATTGTAAAATGTTAATTACATCCGGAGATATTGTAACCTAAAGTTGACGCTTGAGTACCACTCCTCCGCTGTTCGATCGTGTGTATCGGAGAGCACTGAATTACGTAGGGATCCAAAGGGAACGGTGATGGACCTTAGGTACAGAAGAGACTGGAACAGCACATTACGTCCAGTTGCTAACACCTTTTTATTGGTCTTTTTCACTGACGCACATGTACATTACCATGAGGGGTGAGGTACACATACACACGTGGTTTCCGTTTTCAATTACGGAGTGGAATAGAGTGTGTCCGACATGTCAGCCCAATAGATGTTCAACGTGGTTGCCATCATTTGCTGCACACAATTGCAATCTCTGGCGTAATGAATGTCGTACACGCCGCAGTACATCTGGTGTAATGTCGCTGCAGGCTGCCACAATACGTTGTTTCATATCCTCTGGGGTTGTAGGCACATCACGGTACACATTCTCCTTTAACGTACCCCACAGAAAGAAGTCCAGAGGTGTAAGATCAGGAGAACGGGCTGGCCAATTTATGCGTCCTCCACGTCCTATGAAACGCCCGTCGAACATCCTGTCAAGGGTCAGCCTAGTGTTAATTGTGGAATGTGCAGGTGTACCATCATGCTGATACCACATACGTCGACGTGTTTCCAGTGGGACATTTTCGAGCAACGTTGACAGATCATTCTGTAGAAACGCGATGTATGTTGCAGGTGTTTGGGCCCCTGCAATGAAGTGAGGAGCAGTGAGGTGGTCGCCAATGATTCCGCACCATACGTTTATAGTCCACGGTCGCTGTCGCCTACCTGTCTGAGCCAGCAAGGATTGTCCACGGGCCAGTAATGCATGTTCCGTAGATTCACTGCCCCGTGGTTTGTGAAACCAGCCTCATCGGTAAACAGGTAGAACTGCAACGCATTCTCTGTTAATGCCCATTGACAGAATTGCACTCGATGATTAAAGTCATCACCATGTAATTGCTGATGTAGCGACACATGAAACGGGTGAAACCGGTGACGATGGAGTATGCGCATGACACTGCTCGCCGACCGTGGCCCGTGTTTGTTACAACACGCAACTGAACGTCGGAGATCTCAAGCGTCAACTTTAGGTTACAATATCTCCGGATGTAATTAACATTTTACAATGCAACAAACGGCACTGACTACGTGTTTGTTTATATGTTCAGATGTGCTAATAAAACTAACGTGGTTCCATTTTAAAAAAAACTAGGTTTGTGTTAAAAAACATACTTCCGTGCATTTTTGTATGGTTTGTATTAAACAATTACACTAGCCCCTCTCCTCACGTTCGGTCTGTGGAATCGGTTCGTCAGTATTTGATGTGGTTTACGAAATATATCCAGCGGTAACGTTAGGTGACTCACCCTGTATATATATTATTTGCAATTTTAACTGCCGTTCTTCAGTCACTTGAAATTTATCTTATTGATTTTTAAGATTTCTTGTTTGGAGGCCTTCAGCCGTGAAAGAATTAGATTTTGAAATTCGTAGTTGTAAAGGTTCGGCTGTGTGCCGTTTTGGTTTAAATGTGTTATTAAATTACAATAAATTACAATTTTGATGTGAAACTGACCGCCACCTTATTTGGCCCTTTCCACAATCCTAATCACTGCGGGTTTAGCGGGCGTTTCAGTATGGTTTGATGATTGATGTGTTTTATATTCAAATACTATCACACAGTCTGACGATGCCCAAAAGGAGTGAAACACTTCACTGATATTGATTGATTTAATGACCGAGGCTGTTTCTATTCTAAAACATCAAAATATCTTGAAGGCAGTGGGGTCGCGAAACTGGTCGGTGCCCGTCTGCGGCGGCCGGTCAGCGCGCGCCGACGCCCAGACACAGCCCGCGTCACCACACAGCTCTGGCGCGCGCGGACGCGCAGTGCTCGGCGGGCGCTACTCACTGTCGGTGCTCCACTCCGGCTCGCAGTTCTGCCAGGGCAACACGGGCCGCAGCGACGCGAACATGTAGAAGATGGTCCAGGCGATGATGAGGTTGTAGTAGAGCATCACGATGGCCGACACGATCACCATGCCGTAGCCGAGGCCGCGGAACAGCGGGCAGAACGCCTGGTAGATGGCCACCGGGCCGAGGCTTGCGAACTGCCCGAAGCTCAGCTCCATGAACATCAGCGGCAGGCCGGCGATCACCAGCATCACCGAGAACGGGATCAGGAACGCCCCTGTACACACGAGAACGAGGCGGCCTGCAGTCGGGAGCTGGCGCGACAAGTGGCAAAGCGGTAGCGATGATGGTGACACTGAAGCTGGTGGTGACGACGGCGCAGCCTGTGACAGTGATGGTGATCAGTCAGTGAACGAAGTAAGTTGTTTACCCAGTCAGCTAAAAATGCAACACAGACTTAAAAAAACGGCCAGGGATGAATGTGAGCAAAAATTTTAAATAACAAAGATGAGATACTGCACCCTACGCCTGAAAATCGTATTGTTTACAAGCAGAAGCGGAACAGAGTCATTCAAGTTGTGAGGAGCGCAAAACTCAGGCGTGGCCATACATTTACCTACAACAGAAACAGACCACCTGCCCTAGAGAAAAACCTGTGTGATCTTGCTATATGTAAAGTAAACCGGTACTTGACGTTACCTACTTCCACAATTGAACCTTAAATGTAACAGAGACTCACTCATTACTTCAGGGGGCTAACGACTGTAAAAAAATTCTATCTAAAGCAAGTAACTTACAGTCCCGTCAAAAAAAAAAAAAAAAAAATAAATAAAAAAAAACCACCATGTGTATCAAGTCAGCACCTACTGGACATGATGGCATTACAGTCGAGATGATGACCCTTATTACTCACCAACTACTGCCCACTATAACAGATATCTTCAGCCGCAACACAAGTGTTTTTCCCGACGCCTGGAAACAGAGGTTACTGAAGCCACTAGTTAAAGATGATATTGCTACTGTAGCATCACCCATACCGCATTGCTCCTACATAGCTCAAAACCTTAGACTATACAGAGTGGGCCGTTCATAGTGACCGGCCAAATATCTCAAGAAATAAGCATCAAACGGAAAAACTACAAACAACGAAACTCGTCTAGCTTGAAGGGGGAAACCAGGTGGCGCTATGGTTGGCCTGCTAGGTGGCGCTGCCATAGGTCAAACGGATATCAGCTGCGTTTTTTAGAAAATAGGAACCCCCATTTTTTATTACATATTCGTGTAGTACGTAAAGAAATATAAATGTTTTAGTTGGATCACTTTTTTCGCTTTGTGATAGATGGCGCTGTAATAGTCACAAAGGTATAAGTACGTGGTATCACGTAACATTCCGCCAGTGCGGACGGTATTCGCTTCGTGACACATTACCCCTGTTAAAATGGACCGTTTACCAATTGCGGAAAAGGTCGAAATCGTGTTGGTGTATGGCTATTGTGATCAAAATGCCTAACGGGCGTGTGCTATGTATGCTGCTCGGTATCCTGGACGACATCACCCAAGTGTGCGGTCGCCGGATAGCTACGTTATTTAAGGAAACAGGAAGTGTTCATCCACATGTGAAACGTTAACCACGACCTGCAACAAATGATGATGCCCAAGTAGGTGTTTTAGCTGCTGTCGCGGCTAATCCGCACATCAGTAGCAGACAAATTGCGCGAGAATCGGGAATCTAAATAACGTCGGTGTTGAGAATGCTACATCAACATCGATTGCATCCATACCATATTTCTATGCACCAGGAATTGCATGGCGACGACTTTGAACGTCGTGTACAGTTCTGCCACTGGGCACAAGAGAAATTACGGAACGATGACAGATTTTCTGCACGCGTTCTATTTAGCGACGAAGCGTCATTTACCAACAGCGGTAACATAAACCGGCATAATATCCACTATTGGGGAACGGAAAATCCACGATGGCTGCGACAAGTGGAACATCAGCGACCTTGGCGGGTTAATGTATGGTGCGGCATTATGGGAGGAAGGATAATTGGCCCCAATTTAATCGATGGCAATCTAAATGGTGCAATGTATGCTGATTTCCTACGTAGTGTTCTACCGATGTTACTACAAGATGTTTTTCTGCATGGCAGAATGGCGATGTACTTCCAAGATGATGGATGTCCGGCACATAGCTCGCGTGCGGTTTAAGCGGTATTGAATAGCGTATTTCATGACAGGTGGATTGGTCTTCGAAGCACCATACCATGGCCCGCACGTTCACCGGATATAACGTCCACGGATATCTTTCTGTGGGGAAAGTTGAAGGGTATTTGCTATCGAGATCCACCGACAACACCTGACAACATGCGTCAGCGCATTGTCAATGCATGTGCGAACATTACGGAAAGCGAACTACTCGCTGTTGAGGGGAATGTCGTTACACGTATTGCCAAATGCATTGAGCTTGACGGACATCATTTTGAGCATTTATTGCATTAATGTGGTATTTACAGGTAATCACGCTGTAACAGCATGCGTTCTCAGAAATGATAAGTTCACAAAGGTACATGTATCACATTGGAACAACCGAAATAAAATTTTCAGACGTAACTACGTTCTGTATTTAATTTAAAAAACCTACTTGTTACCAACTGTTCGTCTAATATTGTTAGCCATATGTTTGTGGCTATCACAACGCCATCCTAAAAACGTGGTCCAACTAAAACGTTTATATTTCTTTACGTACTACACGAATATGTAATAAAAAATGGGGGTTCTCACTTAAAAAAACGCAGTTGATATCCGTTTGACCTATGGTAGCGCCATCTAGCGGGCCAACCATAGTGCCACCTGGTTTCCGCCTTCAAGCTAGACAAGTTTTGTTCTTTCTAGTTTCTTCGTTTGACGCTTATTTCGTGAGATATTTGGCCCGATCACGATCTGTATAGTCCACGACCAATTAACAAACTAGTTCTGCAAACATTGCAACACGACGTCTGACTTAAAGACAAGTAACAGGCGACTTGAAACTTGCCACGAATGCACAAGAGGCGACTATCATGTTGCTAATAGTCTTCAGCAAAGCCTTTGGCACTATCGTCTTTGACATTTTACTTGCCAAATGCTGTCACTCATACCTTGCAACTCGTCAGCAAGGCATCAAGCGTGACACCATAAAGTCGCAATGGAGGCAGGCAGTAACAGGCGTCCCCCAGAGTTCGGTGCTAGGTCCGGCCGTCCTGCATTCTTTTCACTGTAAGTCAACGACGTATCATCAGTTTTGTACGGTTGCAAATACTACATGTAAGCTGATGACCTCCAATTGTATCTAAGTGTAAAACCAGTAAACTGAACAACTATCAAGAATCTCACTAATTCCTGCCACGTTTAACACTAAATGGCTCAAATGTCAACTTCTCAGCTTCAGCAAAGAGTCCAGGTGTAATAATAGATGAAAAGCTAAATTGAGCTGAGAGCGTAACTACAGTGTGCAAGACGACATCCGCATCTCTCCATCCTCTACAAATATACAAACAGCCATTCGCTCTTGACCTTAAAAACGAGCTTGCACAAACACTTATACTTCCAATTATTGATTACAGCGATCTTACCCTTCAAAATCTTTCTCAGGAAGCCTCACGGAGCGTGGAATTGGTTATGAATGCCGGTGTTCGTTGTATCTGTGATGGTCGATTCTTTGATCACATTTCAGCATCATATGCACAGCTATCCTGGCTGCGTGGAGACAAGAACAGAGATTTCCATATCCCCTGTCTTCTCCACAGTCTTCTCAATGCACACTGTCACCCACATCTCTCCTCAACCTTAAAGCTCTTGCCTGAACAACATGGCAGAAACACCCGTTCCCATCAGCGCAAAATCCTTTCTGTCCCACCAATCGTTCAGCCGCTTTCTCGAAGTCCATCTCAGTAGTACGAACCAGACTCTGGAATAGTATCTCCATCTCGAAAAACATCTCCGGTTTCAACAGATAGTTCTGACATACCCACTACGGCAACAATAGCGATTACCATTGTGCTTGACGCACTCGTTGCCACAGTAACATCCTTCTTTCCATTCGCATCTTCCTCATTTCCCAGCATTCTTGAGCCGGCCGCGGTGGTCTCGCGGTTCTAGGCGCGCAGTCCGGAACCGCGCGACTGCTACGGTCGCAGGTTCGAATCCTGTCTCGGGCATGGATGTGTGTGGTGTCCTTAGGTTAGTTAGGTTTAAGTAGTTCTAAGTTCTAGGGGACTGATGACCACAGCTGTTAAGTCCCATAGTGCTCAGAGCCATTTGAACCATTTGAACCAGCATTCTTATTTCGTACAGTCTCCTTACATTTCCTTTTCCCAGAACTCATTATATCAGGAGGTCTCAATTTTGTACACCTATTAATTCTTATTATATTTGTCACAATCTTTGCTGTTATTATTTCCGTTAATATTATCATCACTATTATTATCATTAATGGCACCAGCGCCAGTGGTAGAAGTACTGCCAGTATTAACTTTATTAGTTCACAGTCAGTAGGATTTAATCACATTAAAATTGTTATTTCCTAGGTTACTACGATGTAAAAAAGATACTGTTTGTGTGAGTCCCTGGCCTGATGTAAGAGAGGGCCTGATGATCCTAATCAGACCAGGTTAAATAGATAAATAAACAAATAAAAACAAAAACATATTAGTTGACGCTACACTGACTTCCTTCCAGGGAGACTGAAACGTACCCCTAGAAAAATTTATGAATGACTGTGCTGATAAACCTCTTACATTATTTGATTTTCAAACAGCTGAGCAGAACTGAACGTACTCAGACATTTCGCTCTTTACCTATTCTGATCAACACTAAACTGACACACAATATTTTCAGCGCAACGCAATCTGACTTTCAAAAATCCCTACAAAAGAATGGCCCTGACTAACAATAACCTATACCTTTCATGAATCACTTACATCAAAAAAATCTTCGTTGGTCGAACTACTGCAATACAGCGAGCGCCACTACTGCCAGCTAAATAAAAGATTCTAACTACTGAAGGCACTAACTACTGATAGGCATAGTTAGCAAATGAAAGATTTTGATAGAGAACAAACAGCGGACGATCTGGACGTGTGTCCATCAGAAAGAGTAAATTTGTAATATTCGATATGAACTGATATATATATCATATATATATATATATATATATATATATATATATATATCAGTTCATGATATATATCAGTTCATATCGAATATTACAAATTTACTCTTTCTGATGGACACACGTCCAGATCGTCCGCTCTCAAAATTCTGTCATCTCTCTCCCCACATCCACCACTGCTGGCGGCTCACCTCCAACTGCGGAACGCTACGCGCTGTTAACAGCCAACTGCCCATACGCTACAATGGCGAATATTCCAACAATGTCAACCAGCCACAGACTGCACACAGCACAGCTAGTGATTTTCATACAGAGCGCTAAGTGACTTTACCAACATAAAAACCTAAACAGCCTACTTACAACACCATACGTTTACCCACAAGTACAAACAACTAAAAAGTGACCCAAGATTTGTCTTAAAATATGTTGTTAAAGCACGAATGCACGAACAGAAAAAAAATTGGCACAGGGGGTAAGGAAAAGGTGGCTGGCTAATCATTTAACAAAATAAGTGGACTGCCAGCCAACCCGGGAATATACTAACACCTCCTACTTAACACTGCACGTGGAACATACTGACCAACACAGAATTTTTAATGACATATTGTCCTTCCATTAGATGAAATAGATGGCAGATCAGTGGACAATCTGGGTGTTACCCTCTCGTCACTCTATGAAATGCAGTCACTCGAAACGTGGCAGTAAATTTAGGTAAAGACAACAACCGAAGTTGTTAATGTTCCTGTCAGGTCTGCATCCGGAACATACAATCACCTTGGCACGATATTTCAGCTGTCCACCTAGACGCCAGCATCAGGTGAAACCGCTGCTTGCCGTATGAGTTTCGGCGAGATTCAGCAATCAGCGTTTTCACCTAAGGATAGCGTCCACGTGGCCAGCTCAAATATTGCGGCGGGATGACTGTATGATCTGACCGCAGACGCGACGAGAATATTATCAATTAACTCACCGGGAAGTTTATTTAATTAAAGGTAATATTTTTTTCTGACGTGTGGACAACCATAAGATAAGGAGAAACACACAAAACAGCAGAACGATTCCGACAGATATAGCGGACGACAAGGAAGCGAGGTAAAATCTTAAAGCAGGGGATGCAACTATAAGGCAAGTGAACAAATTTTTCTACTGCCCTAGCAAAATTTATTTATTTGCTTGTAGTAACTTGATGATAACGAAGGTCTCTTGGATATTAAGGCAACGTAGTCACCAGACACCAAACAAGAATTTTCGCAGAGATTTGATCAGTGGTTGTAAAAGTTGGACAACCGTCAAAAAGGAAAGCGGAAAAACATTAATAGCAGACAACATGTTTACAGTGAGATCAGTCATAAAGCATACTGGACGAACAAAAATCCAATAAGCATTCATAATACGAAATAAATAATTCCTTAAAGAATAGGAACGACAAATTCATTCGACACGTAATTCACAATTCGAAGAAACTTCTTTGAAGAAAAAAATGAGCAAAGAAAGTCAAGAAGCAGTTCCTGACTATCCACATTGCGAAGTACGATCTGTGGAATGAAATTCAAGCAATATGTCCGGCGGGAGGTGAAGAATAATAAATAAAGGCTTGCCTTCAAAGAATAATGACGGCGGTGTTGGTGGCGGTGGTGTAGCGGTGGTGGTAATGGTTGTACTGGTGATTTACTGAACGAAATATGTTGATAATCCAGCCAACCAGAGAATATGCTAACATTCCTTACCTTAAAATCTAGATACTTGGCGTAAGATACAGTTCTAAAGACGTATAAATTTTTCCTTACCAGGCCAGGTCAGTTTACAGTCTGGCTGATATTATCCTGTCCCGATGTGAAATGCAACCAGACAAAATAGTGCGTACAGAAATACGTCCATATGACTGGAGGGTTCTCTCGTTAGAGAAAGAAATTTGACATCAAACAAATGGTATCTTCAATGTTACCGTCTTTTCCCAACGGCCGAAAGGGAAAAACCACAACCGGCTGGTTGATTTCATTGAGTGCAGGCTATTCATTCCCCAAACGCAGATGCATGATCCCGAGTCACTGCAGCAGAGAGACACTATTCGTGTGGACAAGCACACAATATTTTTGATACAGAGTTCATTAGAAGCACTTTCTAGAGTCTTATTTCACAGAATACCTAAACGGTCTAAAATTCACTACAAAGGTAATTCTTTCCGACAAATAAGAAACGAGTCCTGTTCTATTTGCACTTTCCCATTTAAGTACATGCATCAAGGAGCTTGAAGGAATTGCAACAGACAAATGGGTTAGAAGTGTGACAAGCTCAACTTCTCTTCCCGTGGTGATCGTGAAGTGGGCATCCGGGAGACTCGCTACGCTACGAGGCCTTGTTGCTAATGAACTCTTCTAAGAGTCAAATCAGCAGCCGCCTGTAACTGAAGGCACCAAACGTGGCACAAATTTGAGCTCCAACGCCGAGTAAAATTTTCGGTGAATACTGTATCACAGTGACCCTACCCTAGCTCGCCTTGTGTTGGGACGAGTTATTACAGCCTCCACTCTACATTTTCACAAAGTGAGATTTACAGAGATTGCAGAAAGGCAGGGCAGGAACAGTTTTAGAAGCATGTGCGAGTATAGGATTTATAGATGAAGACCCCTATAAGAAAATTAAAAAATCCTTTGGAGAAGCAGGAAGCAGCTGTATGAAAACCAAAAGTTCAGGCGTTAAACCGTTACTAAGTAAACAAGGAAAGCCGCAATGTGGAAGGACTGTGCAGCGCAAATGAACTTCAAGACAGTTGTTTAGAAATTGAAGAGGAAGTAAATGAAGTTGAGGGGACAGGTATTATATTGGTAGAAGAATTTGACAGAGCACTGACACACCCAGGTCCAGTCTAGGATTGTAGTGCAGATGACGTTCCTTCACAATTATTAACACACTTACAAAACTGTTCCACTCAATGTATATAATGTGCCATACTGGAGAAATAACCTCAGGTTTGAAGAAGAATGTAATAATTCCAATTATTAAGAAAGCGGCTGATGACAGCTGTGAATATTAGCGAACTAACATTTCAGTAAGATATGTCTGCAAAATACATATACGAAGTATTTACAGAAGAATGGAAAAGCTGGGAGAAGCCGACGTCGGGGAACGTTACTTTTGGTTCAGGAGAAATGTGGGAACACGCGAGGCAATACTGACCCTAACACTTCTCTTGAAGCATAGGTTAAAGAAAGGCAAAACAAACTGTTATAGCATTTGTAGGTTTAGAGAAAGTTCTGATAATGTTGACTGGAGTGCGATCTTTGAAATTCTGAAAGTAGCAGAGATGAAATGCAGGAGGCGGTAAATTATCTATAATCTGTACAGTAACCAGACTGCAGTTAATCAGAGTCGAGGGACGTAAAAGGGAAGCAGTAGTAGAGGTTGAGAGACAGGTTGTAACGTAGCCGCAATATCATTCCATATATACGAACACTGCACAAACAGGAGACGAAACCAGGGACACATTTAGTAGTAGTAGTAATAGAAGTAGCTTTATTCATCCGTAGATCTCTTTTTACAGTTTTATTCCTTGGTAGAAAATGCTGTTTTGAGTTTTATGTTTATTTTTTCCTGGTAAATGTAGGTTGAGTCCATCTCTTGTTGCATGGTCATGGACAGAGCTGTTTGTGCAGCAATTACCAATATTATTTTTGATGTGTACAACTGACTGGTAAATGTATTCACATGGAGCATTTAAAATCCCCAGTGTTTTGAACAGATCTTTACAATGAGCTCGACTAGTATTTTTGGTTATTATTCTTATGGCTCTTTTCTGGGGTTTGAAAATTGTTTTCATATTTTGTGCGTTTGTTCCCCAGAAAAGAATACCATAGCTAAGAATTGAGTGACAGCAGGGAAATGGGCCGATAGTTTTCTATGTCTTCTGCATTTGGAAAGGGAATTAAAGTTGAGGAAGAAGAAATAAAAGCTGCATGCTTTGTGGAATACGTTGTTAATCAGTGACCGCAAATGACTTGCACGAGCTGTTCACACCATTTCAACTGAGAATCGATATTCATTCCTAGAAATTTTGCATTTGTTACACAGTCTATAGAGGTGCCATCTACATTTAATTTAAGATTGTCATGTTCCCTCTTCAAACTGAAATTCATGGTATTAGTTTTCTTTATGTTCAATATAGCTTTATTGCTTATTGACCAATCATAAACTTCCTTGAGAGTTTCATTTGATTTCTCGGTAAGGAGTTCTCTTGTTTCCTCAGTGACTATAATATTGCTGTCATCAGCGAAGAGAATTTTTTCACCATGAGTAACACTACTGGGAAAGTCATTGAAGTGTATCAGGAATAGTATTAGTGCTAATATTCTACCTTGCAGAACTCCTATATTAATGTATTTTGGTTCCGATGAAGTGTTTTACGAAATGTTTGGATCTATTTGAAGTATGTGTTACCTCTACTCTTTGTAGCCCAACTGCTAGGTATGATCGAAACCAGTCATTAGCTACCCCTCTTGTTCCTAATGCTTCTAATTTATTTAACAGAATCTTGTGGTCGACTGTATCAAAGGCCTTAGAAAGATCGAAAAATATGCCTGTGACACACTGATCTTCATCAAGAGCATCAAGTACAACTTTTGTGAATTCTAGTATGGCTGACTCTGTATTTTTGTCTCTTCGGTAGCCAAACTGTGATTCTCTTAAAAGATTGTATTTATTCAGGTAATTCATTTATCTGTCTTTCGTAATTGCTCAAAATGGTTCAAATGGCTCTGAGCACTATGGGACTTAACTGCTGTGGTCATCAGTCCCCTAGAACTTAGAACTACTTAAACCTAACTAACCTAAGGAGATCACACACATCCATGCCCGAGGCAGGATTCGAACCTGCGACCGTAGCGGTCGCGCGGTTCCGGACTATAGCGCCTAGAACCGCTCGGTCACTTCATAATTGCTTATATTATTTTTGAGAATGCTGACAGCAGGGAAATGGGCCGATAGTTTTCTATGTCTTGCTGTTAGGGCAGAAGTGGAGAGGGTATAACAGGTAGACTGGTAAGAAAAGCTTGTCTGAAGAAGAGGAATTTATTAACGCCAAACATAAACTTCATGTTAGAATGTCTTTTCTGAATGTATTTATATGGACTGTGGCCCTATAGGGAAGTGAAAAGTGAACGATACGTAGTCCAGACAAGAAGAGAATATGAGCTTTTAGATGTGGTGTTGCTGAAGATTGACTGGGGAAATCGGATTAATGATGACAGGGTGCTGAATCGGATTAGGAACAAAGGGAGGGGTTGGGCATCCGGCCGTATCGTGAGGCATGAAAGAATCGCCAGTTCCGTATTTGGGGAAGTGTGGAGGGTAAACATTGTACAGGGAGACCGCGGCTGGGATACAGCAAGCAGGTACCAATGGACGGCCGCTGCAGTAATTATGCCGAGATGAAGAGCCTTGCACGAGATAAACTGGAGTGGGGGGCTGCAGCAAACGAGTTTTCGTACTGAAGATCCTACATCAAAACTACTTCGGTCATTTTCATTCAATTATAGAATGCGCAGTACACTACTGAGCAACTACACTGCGCAAGACAGTTACAGGATCACTTTTGCGGAACCCCGTACTCTTCTCCGTTTGGGACCGAGAAGACAAATTTAGTTCAAAGGCGGCTGCAACCTTCCTCTGTAATGATGCGGAACAGTCGCGTTCTGTGACGTCACACCTGGACTCAGCGACGCTTCAAACAACAATGACCGAGAGAGGTAGGGCAGTGGTTGGCACACTGGGCTCGCATTCGGGAGGACGACGGTTCAATCTCGCGTCCGGCCATCCTGATTTAGGTTTCCCGTGATTTCCCTAAATCGCTCCAGGCAAATGCCGGGATGGTTCCTATGCAAGGGCACGGCTGACTTCCTTCCCCGTCCTTCCCTAATCCGATGAGACCGATGACCACGAAGTTTGGTCTCTTCCCGCAAACAACCCAACTCAAACGACAATGAGTCGACACAAGCAAATAGTGGGACAGAGCTCAAAAGTTGACGTGGCATGTAAGGATGGTTAATGGTGTCACATTGGCACCAAATTTCACCACAATTCTGCACAACGCTACCGTGGACATGTCACACGGTGGGAAGGGCATCACACGCCCTGTTACACTCATTTCACCACTTTGTTTGACACCTCTGCGATGGAGGTCACACCACGACACCTGGCTTTTAAATCACGTGGGTTTCGCAGGCGTGGCAGAGAAAAACAGTTCAAAACGCCGCCGCTCGGAATTGACACGAAAACGCCTCAGCAGGAGGCGTGAAGGTCGTCAATGGAACTGTCCGTTCTCTATGCTCAATCCGGCCGCGGTGGCCGAGCGCTTCTAGCCTCTTCAGTCCGGAACCGCGCGACTGCCACGGTCGCAGGTTCGAATCCTGACTCGGGCATGGATGTGTGTGATGTCCTTAGTTTAGTTAGGTTTAAGTAGTTCTATGTTCTGGGGGACTGATGACCTCAGATGTTAAGTCCAATAGTGCTCAGAGCCATTTGGACCTACGCTCATTTTCGCACATTTTCCGCTCAGAAACGACGGTATGGAGTGGTGCCTACAATAGAACAACTTTCTTGACAAATTTTGCCACTGCTGACTCTTCTCGCACGATTCAAACCATTTCTAAGTATATCGCGTGGCTGCAACCCCACCGAAGGTGATCTCACCCCTTTGGAGCGTAGCGTGCCCGCAATACGGGGTGCAACCACTTTGGACCGTTTAAAACAGTGCAACGAAATCTGAACGTGATCCGAAGCAGAAAAGACTGTTTATGATTTTAAATCCTTCCTTTTTCGCGTACTTCTGTGACGTGAGCACGAAGGAGTGGGACATTAAAATGCGCGTGGGTGAAATGTCAATGGGTCGCTCTAAGAACCTCAGTGCGGCAACGCCCTTTGGGGCTACTCGAGTATCTTTCATTGACACTTAAAAATGTCCCTGCACGGAGATATCGTTGACTAATCCCTACCCACAGGCTGGGCAAACAATCGTTTCACACTTGTGCGCGCTGACCGCATACGAAATCAGAGGAGTGCCGAAAGGGTTTGCCTACCTGGCTAACGTCAGCCCCCACTAGCTGAGTGGTCAGCGCGACAGAATGTCAATCTTAAGGGCCCGGGTTCGATTCCCTGCTAGGTCGGAGATTTTTCTCCGCTCAGGGACTGGGTGTTGTGTTGTCCCAATCACTATCATTTCATCCCCATTGACGCGCAAGTCGCCGAAGTGGCGTCAAATCGAAAGACTTGCACCCGGCGAACGGTCAACTCGACGGGAGGTCGTAGTCACACGACATTTATTTATCTGGTTAACGGGTAGAGAGACATTTTTAAAGAGTCAGCAGTGTCGAAATATGCGACGAACGTCGTCCTGTTGCACATGGTGCTGCATACTGTGGTTATGGAGTGTGAAATGTGTGGAAACGAACGTCCCTGGGCGAGAGCTGGCTTTTAGACGCAGTTTATCCCTCGCTTCCCGAAGCCTTCGCGCGTCGATTTTGAACGGCGCTGTGTTTTAAATGTTGTTGTGTTTCATCATTTAGTACCAAGTTAGGACTGAGTAAGGCGTATTTACTAACTAATTAACGAATGAATAAAAACATGCCACGCTTTTGCGGCGTGTGATAGCTGATTATTAGGCGAGTTGTTAACAACTTGAACACAACGATTCCCAGACTCTATACTTCTCTGAAATTCAAATGGAACAGTTTTTCCCTTTTCGTTCACTACTGTTTTCTGATAAATGATACACATAAACTAAAACTGAAATAAAATTTATGTGTAAGTGGGTAATAAGCGTGATACTGCAATGCCTTTGTTTTTAAGAAGTGCGATGTAGTATTCCTATGCATCGTTCTTCCTAACAAGGCAGCTACTGTAATATGACATTTACCCACCGATACCAGGCAGCGACTTTCAGTTAAAATGTCCTCCCTTATGCCTGCCGGTGTGGCCGTGCGGTTCTAGGCGCTCCAGTATGGAACCGCGTGACCGCTACGGTCGCAGGTTCGAATCCTGCCTCGGGCATGGATGTGTGTGATGTCCTTAGGTTAGTTAGGTTTAAATAGTTCTAAGTTCTAGGGGACTGATGAGCACAGATGTTAAGTCCCAGAAGTGCTCAGAGACATTTGAACCATTTTTTCCTCCCTTCTACGGGAATTACGTATTGTGTGTACGAGTACATCTTATGACGCAGGAACGACGACATATAGAGTTTTGTGTTTGGCCGTGAGTCGAGCACGGAGAGCCAGAGCGCTTATGGCTACAGCTGCCGTAAAGCGGAATATCCCAGTTCGATTCCTGGTCCGGCACGAGTTTTCATTGTTATCATTCCCTTATACAGCTGACGATTGTTCCTATTCGCAACTGCGAATACATTTACGGGTAATAATGGTTAGTTGACCTCGATACGAAGATAACAAAGTTTTACGGAAGGATCAAAAAATGGTTCCAGACTGAAGCGCCTGGAACCACTCGGCCACTCCAGCCGGCCAACGTAAGGATCGATTAAAATCACTCTGCAGCATGTACTTTCCGTTCCTCACACTCTCCGACAAATTTTTCATAACGCGTATTTACACACATCAAAAAAAGTTTTGCAACACCTCGGTTCCGAGAGTTCCGGAACCTGTACAGAAAATTGTAATAGAGATCAATATGAACATCATTTCTGCCTTTTTTATTGCTCATGAAAACCACACATTGCATGTTGTTCCACCATACAGCGAAACCTTCAGAGGTGGTGGTCCAGATTACCTCTAATACCCAGTAGCACAACCTCTAGCATTGATGCTCTAATACCCAGTAGCACAACCTCTAGCATTGATGCACGCTTGCATTCGTCATGGCATACTGTACAAAAGTTCATCAAGGCACTGCATGTTCACATTGTCCCACTCCTCAACAGCGGTTCGGCGTAGATCTCTCAGAGTGGCTGGTGCGTCATGTCGTCCACAAACAGCCCTTTTCGATCTAGCCCAACTTGTTCGATTGCTTCATGTCTGGAGAACACGCTCGCGACTCTAGTTATCCTGAAGGAAGTCATTCACAAGATGTGCACGATGGGGGCAGGAATTGTCGTCCATGAAGAGGAATGCCTTACCAATATGCTGCCAATATGGTTGCACTATCGGTCGGAGGATGGCATTCACTTATCGTACAGCCATTACGGCGCCTTCCGTGACCACTAGCGGCGTACATCGGGCCCGCATAATGCCACCCAAGGGAACCTTCACCTTGCTGCACTCGCTGGACAAAGGCGTTCAGCTTGACCGGGCTGCTTCCAAACACGTCTCTGACGATTGTCTGGTTGAAGGCATATACGACACTCATCGGTGAACAGAACGTGATGCCAATCCTGAGTGGTCCTTTCGGCATGGTGTTGGGCCCATCTGTACCGCGCTGCATGGTGTCGTGGTTGCAAAGATGGACCTAGCCATGGACGTCGGGAGTGAAGTTGCGTATCTTGGAGGCTGTTGCACACAGTTTGAGTCGTAACACGACTTCCTGTGGCTGCAAGAAAAGCATTATTCAACATGGTGGCGTTGCTGTCAGGGTCCCTCCGAGCCATAATCCGTAGATAGCGGTCATCCACTGCAGTAGTAGTCCTTGGGCGAGGCATGTCTTCGACAGTTCCTGTCTATTTGTATCTCCTCCATGTCCGAACAACACCGCTTTGGTTCACTCAGAGACGCCTGGACACTTCCCTTGTTGAGAGCCGTTCCTGGCACAAAGTAACAATGCGGACGCGATCCAACCGCGGTATTGACCGTCTAGACATGGTTGAACTACAGACAACACGAGCCGTGTACCTCCTTCCTGGTGGAATGACTGGAACTGATCGGCTGTCGGAGCCCCTCTGTCTAATAGGCGCTGCTCATGCACGGTTGTTTACATCTTTGGGCGGGTTTAGTGACATCTCTGAACAGTCAATGGGACTGTGACTGTGTTACAATATCCGCAGTCAACGTCTATCTTAAAGAGTTCTTGGAACCAGGGTGATGCAAAACTTTTTTTGATGTGTGTTTTTCTTGGGAAAGAAACTGAAAAGGACAATTGAGTGTACTTGATCGTGCCTTAATTACAATGTGGTTTGCCTTTCTAACTCAGCCAAATTCGGTTTTGTCTACCAACAACCGTACTTCCCTATGTTAGAAATCTAACTGACATCTTATCGATACAAACCATAAAAATAAGTGCACGAGTATGTACGTATGTATGTGTTTTCCATAGCTCGTAAGCCACTGGATCGATTTTAACCAAACTTGGCACACATATAACTTGTTGTCTGGAAATCATCACTATGGAGGTAAGAACCACGTACCTACGAGGGGATGCGGCGGGGGTGAAAAAGGAGTGTAGCCAAAGACGCGCGAATACCCAAAGTTTAGTCGTTCGTTATTTGAGAATGACAGCACTTAGAAACTTGCAACGAACTTTACACATAATTTCAACGTTTACGGAACTTTCCTCCCTGGGGACTCCTATCAAATGATGAAAGGAAACAAGTTTGACGCTTACTATATTTTCGCTGCTAATGCAGTAAAAATGTCACATGATGCATGGCGTTTTTTAATTTATTAGTTGTTTCAAAAAATGGTTCAAATGGCTCTGAGCACTATGGGACTCAACTGCTGAGGTCATTAGTCCCCTAGAACTTAGAACTAGTTAAACCTAACTAACCTAAGGACATCACAAACATCCATGCCCGAGGCAGGATTCGAACCTGCGACCGTAGCGGTCTTGCAGTTTCAGACTGCAGCGCCTTTAACCGCACGGCCGCTTCGGCCGGCTTATTAGTTGTTTACTACCAACTGTATTCGTAACAAATTTTGCAGACATTATTCACATGTACCACCGAACACACCAGAAAAAGTACATCGTTGTACGACACTTAGTTCAGAAGATACGAAGTCATAAACACTGAACGCTTGAAAACTACCGCAATATGCAAAAGTTTGAATTTTCTACGTGGTTGCTACTAACTCTGCTCCCAACAAATTTCGCAGAAATATTATCCGCTGAATGTCACTGTGCGACATACACTATATGATCAAAAGTATCCGGACACCTGGCTGAAAATGACTTACAAGTTTGGTAATTCTGGAATTCAATCTGGTGTTGGCTCACCCTTAGCCTTGATGAAAGCTTCCAATTTCGCGGGCAACAGGGACGTTATTGTCGTGTAACCACTCGCCACAGGCCGTGCATTATGAACAGGTGCTCGATCGTGTTGAAAGAAGCTTAAAACATCAATGCAGACGTGTACTGTGATAACGCCACGCAAAACAGCAAGCCCCCCCCCCCCTCCATCACATGAAAAACACGCCCACACGATAACACCACCGCCTTCGAATTTTACTGTTGGCGCTACACACCCTGGCAGATGACGTTCACTGGGCATACGCCATACCCCCACCCTGCCATCGTAACGCCACATTGTGTACCGTGATTCGTCACTCCACACAACGTTTTTCCACTGTTCAATCGTCCAATGTTTACGCTCCTTACGCCAAGCGGGGAGTCGTTTGAAATTTACCGGCTTGATGTGTGGCTAATGAGCAGCCGCTCGACCGTGATACCCAAGTTTTTTCACCTCCCGCCTAACTGTCATAGTACGTGCTGTGGATCCTGATGCAGTTTGGAATTCCTGTGTATTGCTTTGGACATATGTCTGCCTATTATACATTACGATCCTCTTCACCTGTCGGCGGTCTTTATCAGTCAACAGGCGAGGTCAGCCTGTACGCTTTTGTGCTGGATGTTTCCACTTCACTATCTCATCGGAAAAAGTGGACCTAGGGATGTTAAGGAGTGTGGAAATCTCACGTACAGACGCATGAGTGAAGTGACACCCAATCACCTTTCCGCGTTCGAAGTCCGTGAGTTCCGCGGAGCGCCCCATTCTGCTCTCTCACCATGTCTAATGACTACTGAGGTCGCTGATATGGAGTACGTGGCATTAGGTGACAGCACAATACACCTAATATAAAAAACGTAGGTTTTTGGGGGTGTCCGGATACTTTTGATGGCATAGTGTACTATCGCATGAATATGCGATAGTACGTCAAATACTGAAATGCGCTAGAAATTGCCGCATCATGCATGGCGTTTTAATTTATTATATCTTTACTACTAACTCTATACGTAACACATTTGGCAGACGAATACCGCTGAATGTACGTGCAAAATTATATCATCGTATAGCACGTAGTTCAGGAGATGTGTCATAAACATTAAGCTATGTGAAAATGAAACTGTAGCTGAAATTCGCTAGACAATCAGGTGAAATATGTTTACAAATACATGTTAACTATGAGCCGGCCGATGTCGCCAAGCGGTTCTAGGCGCTTCAGTCCGGAACCGCGCGACCGCTACTGTCGCGCGTCCAATCCTCCCTCGGGCATGGATGTGTGTGATGTCCTTAGGTTAGTTAGGTTTAAGTAGTTCTTAGTCTAGGGGACTGATGACATTAGATGTTAACTCCCATAGTGCTCAGAGCCATTTGAACCATTTTTTTGTTTGTTAAGTATGTGTGAAGTATGTTTGACACGTGCGTGTGAGGGCAAGGCAACGGGTAGAAAGCTCATGGTAACAACTGAAAGGATTTCAGTCGAATTTTATACACAAACTAGTTACAATCTGGAAAGACATACTGCAGGAGTATTGGGGTGAGAGTGATAACGTGGAGAGAGAAGGGAGAAAGATGAGATTGACGGACAGAGAGCGGGCAAATGTAAAAGTAGACTACTGTCCATTAAAATTGCTACACCAAGAAGAAATGCAGATGATAAATGGGTATTCATTGGACAAATATATTATACTAGAACTGACATCTGATTACATTTTTACGCAATTTGGGTGCGTAGATCCTGACAAATCAGTACCCAGAACAACCACCTCTCGCCGTAATAACGGCCTAAATACGCCTGGGCATTGAGTCAAACAGAGCTTGCATGGGGTGTACAGGTACAGCTGGCCATGCAGCTTCAACACGATACCACGGTTCATCAAGAGTAGTGACTGGCGTATTGTGACGAGCCAGTTGCTCGGCTACCATTGACCAGACGTTTTCAATTGGTGAGAGATCTGGAGAATATGCTGGCCAGGGTAGCAGTCGAACATTTCCTGTATCCAGAAAGGCCCGTACAGCACCTGCAACATGCGGTCGTGCATTATCCTGCCGAAATGTAGGGTTTCGCAGGGATAGAATGAAGGGTAGAGCCACGGGTCGTAATATTATTTGAAATGTAACGTCCCCTGTTCAAAGTGCCGTCAATGCGAACAAGAGGTGACCGAGACGTGTAACCAAGGCACCCTATACCATCACTCCTGGTGATACGCCAGTGTGGCGATGACGAATACACGCTTCCAATGTGAGTTCACCACGATGTCGCCAAAAACGGATGCGACCATCGTGATGCTGTAAACAGAACCTGCATTCATCCGAAAAAATGACGTTTTGCCATTCGTGCACCCAGGTCCTTCGTTGAGTATATCATCGTCGGCGTTCCTGTCTGTGATGCAGCGTCAAGGGTAACCGCAGTCATGGTCTCCGAGCTGATAGTCCATGCTGCTGCAAACGGCATCGAACTGTTCGTGCAGATTGTTGTTGTCTTGCTAACTTCCCCATCTGTTGACTCAGGGATCGAGACGTGCCTGCTCGATCCGTTACAGCGATGCGGATAAGATTACTGTCATCTCGACTGCTAGTGATACGAGGCCGTTCGGATCCAGCACGGCGTTCCGTATTACCCTCCTGAACCCACCGATTCCATATTCTGCTAACAGTCATTGGATCTCAACCAACGCGAGCAGCAATGTCGCGATACGATAAACCGCAATCGCGATAGGCTACAATCCGACATTTATCAAAGTCGGAAACGTGATGGTACGTATTTCTCCTCCTTACACGAGGCATCACAACAACGTTTTACCAGGGAACGCCGGTCAGCTGCTGTTTGTGTATGAGAAATCGGTTGGAAACTTTCCTCGTGTCAGCACGTTGTAGGTGTCGCCACCGGCGGCAGCCTTGGGTGAATGCTCTGAAAAGCTAATCATTTGCCTATCACAGCATCTTATTCCTGTCGGCTAAATTTCGCGTCTGTAGTACGTCATCTTCGTGGTGTAGCAATTTTAATAGCCAGTGGCGTAGATGGAGGTAGGTGATTCAGCAATCGCCACGTGAGACTGCCAACGCAGGCTGTTGCCGCTGTTAAGTAGGGAAGAGCTCTTCTGAGAGGTATCCGTGCTACTGTCATATCTGCCAAAACCAGACCACGACGTTAGTACACGCCGTTCGTACGATCCTGCCCCAAATTAAGTAATCCCTAGGGGAAGGAAGTTCATTAGAACGTTTCGTTCAGAAGCAGCTTCCTCATTCTAGAGGTCTTCTCTAAGTACCGGGAAGAATTGGGAACGCCTAATCTTCCTAATATGTATGCACAGACTCGTGTGGATGGTAGAGAAGGGGGGGGGGGTGAGGATGGATAGCCGTTTTGAGGATGTTCCTGTCTTGCTCAGAACGGGTCGGAGAGACTTCGCCGCTTTGATCACTGCAGCTGCGCTACAGTGACAGCTACGGAACTGTGGAATAACCACAGCATTAGCTGCAGTTGTAATTTCTGCTGCGAGTACACACAGTTCTTCCTACTGAAATCGCACTATCGGGTCTCCCTGCCCCGTCAAAGTTTCGTACACGTCTGCTGCCCAGCTGAGCGTTTTCGAACTGTCATTTAGTAGTCCATTCATCGTGTCGTAGCAAATGAGTTGACTCAGTGTATAAGGAAAAAGACTAGCATTCGGGTAGACTGGAGTTAAAATCTGCCCACAGTAATCCAGATGAAAGGTTCCGTCGTTCCCATAATACAGAGTTTTCTCACAAACTGAATGGTATATGTCCCTCAAAGTCCGTATCCAGCGCGAGTCTGGACCTCATTTCCGTTTCTCTCACTGTGTAAGCGTTGTTAAACACACAAATTTCCTTGCCCTCTTTCTTTCTCAGGTATATCGGTTTACGCAAGCCTTCACGCATTCACTCACTCGGGGAACGCGGCTACTGAGCACCACCGATTTCCTCCGAATTTACGGTATGTGGGGGACGTGGTCAGGGCTCCAGACGGCCAAGCATTCCATCTATGTTAGCGCGCCTTCGAGGCACAACGGAAGGAGGATAGAACAGTATTCCGAGGGTCATCGCACAGGTGATTTTTTTTTCAATTTTTACATTACGTATAATGCAAATAAAAAAATACTCTGCATCATTTATGACCTACGTCTACATGACTACTCTGCAGTTCACACTTGAGTTCCTAACGGAGGGTTCTTTGAAGTTACGCGCTTTGCGGCGTACTGGTTGGCTAGCGCCCTCTATTTAGGACGGCCGCTGCTCGGGAGAGGAGGGAGGACAGCGCACGGAGCACCCCGAGTAGTACGTCGGCGCTTGGTGTACTGCGAGGACGCAAGGTGTTGACATTTCCGGCGCTTGGGTCTGCAGTGCGGAAGCAGTCACCGGTCAACACAGGCTCTGTTTAAGAATCGTCATCTCGAATCCTGAGGAGAGCGCGGGAGTTTACACTGGCGTGCACGGTAACGGCGAGCTCCTGGACTAACTTCAAATGCTGAGCCATTTTGTGGTGGAACTCTGATTTTCGCTAGTCATTCCTTAAACCACTTAGACGTGGGTCCGGGATACTTGGTACTGCAAGTCCATGTAACTGCACTGTGCCCTGGTACTCTCGTATTACAAGTGTGGCCGATATTCGGCGATTCCTTTTTTATTATTACTGTTAATATTTTAAGTGGTCCATTTTATGAATAAAAGTTTATTAGCTGTATAAAACATCAGCCGCGAATTTAAATTGGAGCAGGCCGGGGTGGCCTAGCGGTTCTAGGCGCTACAGTCTGCATCCGCGCGACCGCTACGGTCGCAGGTTCGAATCCTGCCTCGGGCATGGATGTGTGTGATGTCCTTAGGTTAGTTAGGTTTAAGTAGTTCTAAGTTCTAGGGGACTGATGACCACAGGTGTTAAGTCCCATAGTGCTCAGAGCCATTTGAACCATTTTTTAAAATTGGAATTAACAACTTCCTTTTTGTTGGCAACTATAATAGCAACAATTCTGCGCCGTCAAACGGTGCTTTGGTGTTTAAGGTTGTGGGTGGATTGTCTGATCATTATCACCTTGAACTAGTTGTAGTTTATAAATTTATGAAGTGAAATTTCCCGTCGTTGCAGATGGTGTAATGAACTATTGCTTTATTAGTAACTGCGGTTGTCACACTATAACATTTAACATCTCTTCCTGCATTTGGCGCTACCCAGTGCTTGGCTGTTGGTTTTAGTATTTTAGTGCACTGTGCGTTAATACTGAGTTTCTGTGTTCTAGAAGCCGTTATTGGTGTGCGCAGGCCCTCCTGCCTATTGTTGTCACTCGAGCTCTCGAGCACGAAATTCAGACGCGCGGTCGATGTGAGCGCCGAACGTCGAGAATGTACTGATTGCTGTGTAGATCTTTCGGGTTATCATAACCTCATATTGCCGAATGTTTTCCAAAATAGTTAATTCACGTATTTATGAGATCTTCCTATTTGAGTATTTTTTGAAACCTAATAGCTTTTACAAGTTGTCATTTTTTCATCTTCACAAGGCCTGATAATTGACTGGTGAGCTCATATACGTAGTTATGTTAAAGTTATATTTGTGTAAAGTAATTTCTTTAATTTAAAGTAGGGACCATAAGGTTGTTCTTCTTTTAAATTTTTTTTGAATTATTCTCATTGCTTTTATACAACTGAATAATCGGTGTACACCTCCGCCATTTACAAATACTAATAAATCACTGTTATTACCAGTGCTCTCTTTTAATTAATGTGTTGAACATAAGTTCTTGTATCCTCAAATCGGGTCAGCAGGCCATGTGCACTGTTTAACAATTCCAGATCTTACCAACTTCAAAACTGCTCTTACCTCGAAGAGACAGGAAAGGAAATCACATCCCGCAAAGACTACATCGAAAAACTTCCATTATACACCACCAGTTAGAGTCACCAATATTTCGCAAAAATGCTACGGTACGGGTGGTTTGCTGGCAAACTTTGCCGTGAGAGAGAACCTTTTATGAATGTAAACCAAGTTTGTTTTTCTATATAAACTCTGACACAACCACGAAACTGTAAAAATGCGACCTTTATAATGTGTGCAAGGTGCCGAGAAATTTGCTGCTTCCCCTGTTTTACGATGAAGATCACCCCATCATGTCTAAATCATCAACTGTAAAATAATAGTTGTGCGTATAACATGTAAACTATTTATTACACTCGTTGTTGTTGTGGTCTTCAGTCCTAAGACTGGTTTGATGCAGCTCTCCATGCTACTCTATCCTGTGCAAGCTTCTTCATCACCCAGTACCTACTGCAACGTACATCCTTCTGAATCTGTTTAGTATATTCATCTCTTGCTCTCCCTCTACCCTTATATTATTGAACTATTCATGTCATTTGCAATGTTGTTGGAAACGTGTGCCATCTATGAAAACCAGTGATCAAGACTTCGAAAAATGAACAGCATTCTGCTCTCTTTTCACATGGCTTACGTAAGGAACCAGGCACACTTAGAAGCCTTTTTTATATATATTTTTTTCAAACATTGTGGAATTAATTGCAATTGTTGTTCTTTGTCTCTCTTATATCTGCAAAGCAGTTTAATGATGAGGCTTTTAGGGAGGCTGCAGGGTAGTGCATTGCACACTAAATTATTATGTGCAAATATTATTCACTCTTTTTCACCAGGAAGTGACAACCTTTTCATGTGCTACAAAGGAATGAAGTTTCCAGAAAAAACTCATACGTGGACACAGCGTAGCAGACATAGTGCGTGACGAATAGCAATGCATAAGCGTACACAGACGCAGGATGATAGCTATGAAACCCACGTATATCAAGGGGATTTCTATCGTTACTACGTGGAAACGCTGGAACAAATGTGTATGAAAAGGCCGCGCGCAGAATTACGATTATGGGGGGAGGGGGTCTTGGTGCTCGGTCCCTATTAAGCTAGGAACATGGAGTAAAAAGTTTTTGGTTTAGCCCGGACCAGCGGTCATTTGTATAGCCATACGAACATCTGTCTCACTGTAGTTATGTTAAGATTTATTAAGCAAAGTTCGAATGATGACTCGGAGCGGACGCCCAGGTAAATCGCGCAAATGGACTACTTCCTTTCGGAAAATATTTTTATTGCGCTGAAATTAATGCTCAGCTAACGGCGCCATTTTTGTGTTCACCGTTAGAATTTTACGTGCAAAGCCAGTCACTCTCGTTCGGATTTTACTTTTAAAAACAGTCACCATTAAACAACTACAGGCTAGACCTAGACTGCTGGTTCAGACTTGGCCCACAGGTATATCGGACCTTTGTCTAAGTGTTTTACTCGTCTCGCTTCGTTTGGATTTTACCTCCTAAAAAACACGTTTTTCTGGGAGGTTTTTGAAGAGCGCCAGTTCCATACTTTAAACTTGAATCGGTTCAAAACTTTTGCGAAGGTAGCTAAATGGAAAAGTTAACACGAATTTTGTTAATGCAATAATCTTTATCCGTTGTTGAGATACGATGGTCTAAAGACGAGCTAAATGTGGCACGTAAAATTTGTTCCTACATGAATTGAATGTGCGGAAGCTGTTTAAAGTGAATCAAGTAAATAAAAAACATTCTTACGATAAACATTAGCTTTAAAAAATCTAGCTTCACTCGCATTTTACGTGAAAAAAAAATCATTCAGTGTTTTATACTTGTGCGAATAGCTTCAAAGTTTGTAAGAAGGTAGATAAATACATTTAACTCCTAAATACACGTAAGATGGTCCTGTTGTTTTTGGAAAGCCTTATCCGTTGCCGCGACGTAAGCACCATGGATCGAAAGACAATAAAAAAAAAAAATTTACCCGATCAGTCGCCATCCGAGTCAACAAAAATATAAATCGATTGTCAAGCTATGGCAGTCTAATGTCAAAATTTTTATAGAGTAAATTTTGGGACCCAGACTGAAAAATTCTACCATGACAAAAAAAGGCGAATTTGTCCTGGGCAGAATTAAGAATGTAAAATAACGGAACTAACTATTCGGTTTATCTGGCAGTTTCAAAGACATTTAAATTAAAACATCTTGACATATTCGCTCCTTTCTGCGAATTAACCGTACTTTCCCAGCAAAGCAAGCTCTCTGCTGCAATGTGTTGGCACACTTGCATCTTGCAATCTATAGGCTAAATTCCCTGATCCGTTGTCCCAAACCTAGAAGATTCGCCAGCCATGGTAAACAATAGATAACAGCATATGGCTGAAGAGCATACAAGTAATGCTAAAAAAGTTCTTCTGGCGAATAAAATTTCTGGGGGTGGATGCATTAAATTACATGACGTGCCTAAAAATACTACCATGCAAAAAAATCTCGAATATGTGAAGCTGTTTTGATTTTTATGTTTTCTGAAGCTGCCAGATAAGTTGCAAAGCTTATTCACTTCTTTTGAGTCCCTAACTCTGCCCGGGATATATTTGCCACTTTTGTGCTATGACAGGAATATTTTTCGTTCTGTTTTGTTTGTATTTGAAGATCACAACGTTTCTCCGTGCCGATCGTGAAATTTTATCTGCGTGGTAAAAAGTAAAAAAAAAAAAAAACGGTTAAATATTGTACTGAGAATTCAGCTGCGTTGCGCTAGCGATTTTCACGGATGACCTGTTCACATTCCGTCACACGTGCGATGCTGCACTAAAATCCAGAACACAAGCGTTTTCGGTACTGCAGCAAACATGACTATTTTCAGGAGGGAAAAAGTGAGTGTATAATAAACGTTTGCACATGATTCAGAGTGAGATGCAGCTATAAAATATTTCGTAACGATGTTTGTCTACATGTACGCGTCTGAAAATAAAAAAACTACGCTACATGTGTTGTTTCTTGTGTAGCGACCAAAAGCCTTTACTGAAATACAGAATTATACAAGTTTGGTTGCATCCGATGTCACCTGGATTTTCAGAACATGTTCTGTCGGTAACTACAAAACTAACAATACTGGTGAGCGGGAGGTAGAGAAACAAAATATCTCTTTATTTCACATGTACTTAGTTGAATATGAAAATATAAAAAGCGTCACAAAATTAATCTTAACTTAATTATTTATTGCTAGATTGCATAGAAAGAGCAAGATGGCAAAATACTAAGTCAATAATTTTACAGGCCGGCCGGTGTGGTCGTGCGGTTAAAGGCGCTTCAGTCTGGAACCGCGTGACCGCTACGGTCGCAGGTTCGAATCCTGCCTCGGGCATGGATGTGTGTGATGTCCTTAGGTTAGTTAGGTTTAATTAGTTCTAAGTTCTAGGCGACTGATGACCTCAGAAGTTAAGTCGCATAGTTCTCAGAGCCAATAATTTTACATTAGGAGTAGGCAAACCTACTTATACTGGTTTGCTTTTGATATAATTCACGTAATGCTGCGATGATTCTTCCAGAAAGATTATGTCCACTTTCTCCATTGTCATTCTCATTAAACTAATCTCTTCATATGGGTTTAATGAAACCGTTCTTACCGTGACTTTAGTTTCGAAAAGTAAGAAAACATGTCCTCGTTTTCCTAGATCGTCTTATTTGAGGTAGTTGTTGGTCCACGGCTGTCTCGTGTTCAGTACAGAGATGTATTTACGATTTCTAGTGGGCTGCCTACTTGGTTAGTGTCGCTGAACACTGGCGCCTCTTTGGAAACCGGATGTTTCATACTTGACGATGCGATGGACAGTTAAGGCTCTGTGCTAGTGTGCAGAATGACTCAGATCCTCGTACCCTTCACCGGACTGGGCTTTCACTCGGGTTCTCGAAGCTGTTTCCCCGATCAGGTGCCGGCCGGTGTGGCCGTGCCGTTCTAGGCGCGTCAGTCTGGAACCGCGAGACCGCTACGGTCGCAGGTTCGAATCCTGCCTCGGGCATGGATGTGTGTGATGTCCTTAGGTTAGTTAGGTTTAAGTAGTTCTAAGTTCTAGGCGACTGATGACCTCAGAAGTTAAGTCGCATAGTGCTCAGAGCCATTTGAACCCGATCAGGTCGCATTCGCAACCCTCTCCCTTTCTTCTCGAACTGAACTTCTAATGAGAAAGTAATAACCTTCTCTGGACTGGGTGTTAGACTCTGAATTTCATTTTCTGCGAAGACTTCTGCAATCTGTTATCTCCCACAGAGTATTAGCAGCCCTGTTGATGATGCGGTGGAGGACAAGTACAGCACCAACATTACTGAGCCCATAGGAATGATAGTGAGGGAACATACAGTTATAAGTGGCACGTGGATGTCAAAAGCAATGAAAAGCGCTTCGATGAAATGATAAAGATTTTACAGGAAGGCTCTTTAAGTGGCTGTGTAGTGCCACAGAAACATGAACGTAACATCATGCTCGTCAAACTATGTAACAGAGGACGGTGTCAGAGAGTAAGACGTAACATGGATGCTGAAAGTAGAATCACAACGACCAGCGACTAGGACGGAAGATTACAGTCTAACGTTCCGTCGACGACTATGTCTTTAGAGATAGAGTGCAGGCGCAGCTGGGAAGGGGTGGGGAAAGAAATCGGCCGTCCCCTTCAAAGGAATCATGCGAGCATTCGTTTCAAGCGATTCAGGGAAAGAACGGACGGTCTAAATTTGGATGGTCGGACATCCCAAGTGTTACAGAGTAGCTCAGTCTGTTACCACAGTGGCAGCTCGATTGTACTTGAGTACCAAGGTGCCGTAGTTCAGTGCAGCACCACAGTGGTGTGGACATTAGATGTGGAAAACGTTAGTGTTTAGCACACTGGACTCGAATTTCGGTGGACGACGGTTCAAAACCGCGTCCGGCCACCCTGATTTAGGCTTCCCGTGATTTCTGTAAATCGCTTGAGGCAAATGCCGGGATGGTTCCTTTCCTTTCAAAGGGCACAGCCGACTTACTTCCCCATTCTTCCCACACCGATGAGACGGCCGACCTCACTTTTAGTCCGCTCCCCCCAAATCAATCAATCAAACCATTCATAATCTTTTTCTTGAGCCTTTGTCTCGCAACGGTGCAAGGTCGGCACGGTTATTAGCGGATGTAGCACGGTTAGCTTAAAGGGCGACCGAGTGCCATTCCTGTCACCACCACGTTACCCGCCAGGATGGACTGTCTGTACCCCAAGTGTCTTCCAGTAGTGTTACTCATGTGAAATCGAATCGTGTAAATGCGGGTACCAGGCCGGTATTCACCTAGACGCTGGTGGAGTGTGGGAAACCCTCTAAAAACCGCATCCAGGCTTGGCTGCATACCGACCCTCGTCGTTAATCCGCCGGACGCATTCGATCCTGGGCCGGTGCTTCTCCCTCTCCTGGAGGCGGCGCTTTAAGGCGCACGGCTATCCAGACGGGTTTATTATTACACCTGTAACACACGGTGGATCAGGAGGAATTGAAAGATACTTGCTTTGAGGGGTAATAGTAATACTGGTCCTGAACAAAAAAACTACATACGGATGTATGCTACATTTGTGTGAAGAGAGTACGAAAATATTGAAAACCTCGCGCGATGGTCGCGCGCTGTACCTAAGGTAGTTTTTGCTGGCCAATTTCAGATAATTTCCCGGCTAGACAGACCGCAAGTCTCCTGTACGAAATTTTTCGTCTCAACTTCGTCCACACTGTTATGATACGTTGCAAACAATGACAATGTTTCAATGATACAGACACTAAATGGCAATGTACCTGAATACGTCGGAAACCATTCGGAACAGCGCTTATGTCCATACGACGCGTTTTGTTCAGAATCTGTAACATTATCACCTGTCAAGGCTTCGATCTTTCTTCCTCATCCATTCTGTATTACTTTGTTTTATTTATTTTATTAACAGTACAGAGTAACCGACCGCCTTGAAATGTAAGGTGGGTCGGATGCTTCAAAATTTAACAGCAAAGATTTCTTGTTGTTACATTCTTATTGGTATATAGTTATTAATGTTTTTTTAAATAATATGAAGAACATAATATTTAAAAACTTCTTTAAGGTTGCAAAGAATTGAATACTTAACAATTGTTAAAGGGGTTCTATATAATTTGTTTCTGCCTAGTTGATGAGAATAATTAATTTAATGCAAATGTCAAAGGAAAGTTTAAAAAAATGTAATAGAGTAAGTTTGGTGAAAATAAGTTTGTCTTATTCTTGGTAGTTGTGGTATATTCTGTGTGATACCTTAGATACATGGAATACATGAATTATAGCTGTACATGAAGAACACACTTATGGTTGTAAAATTGTTAGTAGAAGTAGAATGTAGTTCATTGCTACTTGAGTCCAGTATACCTTAAATAACTGAATGCGTTACAGCCTTTGTTTTATATAAGGTCTGCCCAGAATGTAATGCGCCGGTTTTTTTTGTTTTCAGCCGTGAACAATGCTACGAATGCGAAACGTTACGTATGTATTATTTGAAGTCTCGTGTGTGAGCGCGCCAAGTTTGTCACTTCCGACAGATAGCGTAGCTGCATGACAGCTTCACAATGGCGTCTGTAAGTCATGCATGCTACAAGCAACGTGCCGTTATTGAATTTCTCACTGCAGAGAAAGAAACTATGGGGAATATTCGCAAACGCTTGTGCAAAGTGTATGGAGCATCTGCTGTCGACAGAAGTACAATTAGCCGTAGGACACGGAGGTTTAGGTCATCAGAAGACGGTTCGGCGGAGCTCCACGATTTGCAGTGGTCTGAGGGACCATCCACGGCTGTCAGCAGCGAGCTGATGTCATTCGCGAGGACAGAAGCCCTACGACTCGGCAGTTAGTACTGTATCTGTCAATCAGCAAAGGAAGCGAGGATGCAATTTTCCGCACTCTTGGGTATTCAAACGCGTGTGCGAGATGGGTTCCGCGGTGTCTAACTTTGGGTCACAAATCGTACAGAAAAAACATTCCTCTTGCTTTGTTGCAACATGATGAAGCTGACAGGGTGGCCTTGTTGTCCCGGATTGTGATAGGTGATGAAACCTGGGTTCACCATTTTGAGCTCGAAACAATCCCTACAGAAGAAAAAATTCAAAGCAACTGCTTCCTCTGGTAAGGTCAAGATCACCGTCTTCAGGGGGTGTGAACGTGTGATCCTCGTTGATATGATGCCAAGAGGCGGTACCATTAATCCAAAAACACATGTCTACACTTTAACAAAACTCAATACACGGTTCTGGCGACTTCGGCGCTACAGCAAACCAAGAGATATTGCAAAACGATAATGCTCGGCCCCACCCAAGTCTGGGGACTGCAGAAAACATCGCAAAACAGGATTGGACAGTGTTACCCATCCACCCTAGAGCACAGACAGCCCCCTCGGACTTCCAATTGTTTGGGCCATTAAAGGATGCCATTCTTGGAAGACATTTTGGAGACGATAAGGAGGTCATTCTGGCTCCGCCACCAGGACAAGGCTCGGCACCGACAGGGCATATACGCCCTTGCTTCGCGCTGCCGGAAGCCCATAGAACGGGATGGAAAAATGGTTCAAATGGCTCTGAGCACTATGCGACTTAACTTCTGAGGTCATCAGTCGTCTAGAACTTAGAACTAATTAAACCTAACTAACCTAAGGACATCACACACATCCATGTCCGAGACAGGATTCGAACCTGCGACCGTAGCGGTCGCTCGGCTGCAGACTGTAGCGCCCAGAACCGCACGGCCACTCCGGCCGGCAACGGGATGGAGATTACGTGGAAAAATAGCGTATGTAGATGAAACACCATTCTTTCGTGTGTGTAATTCTCAGTATGTACAAAAGGAATTGTAGAAGAAAAAGAATGCGGTGCATTACTTTCTGGGCAACCCTCGTACATCCTTTATAAAGAAAATACATTGTGTATCATGAAGCTAAAGATAAAATAGGGCGAACATAGCAAAATGGTTTCTCGGATAAATTGTCTTCGTTTAAGCATGGAGTATCGTGACGCGTGATCGGTCCTACGCCTCAGTGGTCAGTTTAGCTACTGCCATGTGGAGGTCCTGGGTTCCATTCCTGGTACTGTCAGAAATTTCTCCTTGGTAACAGGACTCAGCTTTGTGATGCCTGCTGAGGAGCTACTTCAGTGAGAAGTAGCGGCGCGAGGTCGGATAAACCGACAACGGCCGGGAAAACGGTGTGCTGATCTTACGACCCACAGCACTGCACTGAGACGACGCCGTTGGCTGAGGTATTCTTGATGGTCGGTCGGTAGGTCCCCATTGGCTGTCTGCGGACAGACCGACAGTGCTTTCCTCTTCCTTTCCATACTGAAGCGCTTGTTCGTTACGAAGCTCTGCAGTGCGACAGGTATAGTAATGGTACACTGTCCAGTGACTATGTGTTTCTCAATTAGAAGTGCCACATTGTTGTTGTTGTTGTTGTAGTCTTCAGTCCTGAGACTGGTTTGATGCAGTTCTCCATGCTACTCTATCCTGTGCAAGCTTCTTCATCTCCCAGAACCTACTGCAACCTACATCCTTCTGAATCTGTTTAGTGTATTCATCTCTTGGTCGCTCTCTACGAAATTTACCCTCCACGCTGCCATGAAATGAAATCTTCATCCAAACTTAGGAGTGCCACAGAGTCATAGCTTCCGTGTATTCGATGTACAACACGACAAAGGGTTGCTTGCCGATCAGAGCTTGAACTAATTTTACAAATAACTTTATGAGAGTATGGTGTCATGAAATTTTTGTCGCAGAGACAATGTAGTAGAAGAACTGATTGTCAACTTTATCAAGTCCTGGGCGTCATTTTTGAAGCACTGATTAACAAATACGTGGAACCTGTAAATTAATCACATCATGTGGTCAATTGTTGTAATCTAAGAAGACTCAGCAACTTCAAAGTAGCAACTGGGCAGAATAACCAAACCACAGGAAAAGAGGAAAGGATCGTACTGTCATATACACCGATTACGAACAACGGATAGGCTTCAGAACGCTAGGCTGCGATGACATTACACACGCTCAGTTTGATGAAACAAAAATCCTGTGTGTCAGGCTATTTGAATATAATTCTACTTCAAACATGTTTGACTGTAAAGATACTAACGGGACCAGACGAAAGCGTAAGATTACCGCCCCGGTACAAATGTGTATAAGCACAGAAAGTGTTACTTTCCGTGTCAGAGTGCTGTTTGTGGGATGACGTTTTTCTTAAGAAAGATCTCGTAAGTAGATGATGAAGTTGATGATCAGCGCGCGGAACTGACGGACGAAAAAGATATGAACTTATTTTGTTTGGAACGCATTTTGTATCAAGAGTTTTCTGTCAGTTAGCTGAAGTGTGATATAACGGCAGTAGTTGGTGGTAGTAGTAGTAGTAAAAACCACCCCAGAAAACTGTCCCAACAGAGACAAGGAAACAGTCAAGTTACTTCAGGAAACACGGCAACCAGTTCCTTTCTTGATCCTTACTTTCGGCAAGGCGCATACCAGACTTTTCAGTTTGCCCAACATAGCTACGTACTTATCGACAGTAGAAGTATGTCAGCTTCAATTTGAATTCTGCTATTTCCCTTCATTCTGTGCTCAGCATCTTGTTCGACCATCATTTACATACAACACAGATCTTAACACCCGCTTTTATGAATTGTTAGCGAAGAATTTTCAATGTGGTTGTCTCATTCGTATCGGGTGAACTGAAGATTGGCGAAATCCAGGTACGTGTCGAGACATAAATAAAGTTGCGCTGATTTATGTATTTCTGAAAGTAATTTAATCGCTAAGCGTGATGTTCAGCCATCATTATCATAAACAAGATAATCTGTCAATATACACTATGTGATCAAAAGTTCCGGACACGTGGCTGAAAACGATTTACAAGTTCGTGGTGACCTCCATCGTTAATGTTGGAATTCAGTATGGTGTTGCCCCACCCTTAGCCTTGATGACATCTTTCACTCTCACAGGCATACGTTCAATCAGGTTCTGGAAGGTTTCTTGGGGAATGGCAGCCCATTCCTCACGGAGTGCTGCTCTGAGGAGAGGTATCGACGTAGGTCGGTGAGGCATGGCACGACGACGGCTTCCAAAACATCCCAAAGGTGTTCTATAACATCGAGGTCAGGACTCTGTGCAGGCCAGTCCATTACAGGGATGTTATTCTTGTGCAACCACTCCGCCACAGGCCGTGCATTATGAACATATGCTCGATAGTGTTGAAAGATGCGATCGCCATGCCCGAATTGCCGTTCAACAGTGGGAAGCAGGAAGGTGCTTAAAACATCAACGTAGGCCTGTACTGTGATAGTGCCACGCAAAGCAATGGGTGCAAGCCCTCTCCGTGAAAAATACGACCACACCACAACCCACCGCCTCCGAATTTTACTGTTGGCGTTACACACCCTGGCAGATGACCTTCACAGGACATTCGCCATACCCACACCCTGCCATCGGATCCCCACGTGGTGTACCGTGATTGCTGACTCCGCACAACGTTTTTACACTATTCAATCGTCCATCGTTTACGCTCCTTACACCAAGAAAGGCGTCGTTTGGCATTCACCGACGTGATGTGTGGCTTAAGAGAAGCCGCTCGACCATGAAATCCAAGTTTCCTCACCTTCCGCCTAACTGTCATAGTACTTGCAGTGGGTCCTGATGCAGTATCGAATTCCTGTGTGATGGTTTGAATAGATGTCTGCCTATTACACATTACGATCCTCTTAAATTGTCGGCAGTCTCTGTCAGTCAACACACCAGGTCAGCCTGTACGCTTTCGTGCTGTACGTGTGCCTTCACGTTTCCATTTCACGATCATATCGGAGATAGTGGACCTGGGGATGTTTAGGAGTATGTAAATCTCGCGTACAGACGTATAACACAAGTGACACCCAACCACCTGACCACATTCGAAGTCCGTGAGTTCCGCGGAGCGCCCAGTTCTGCTGTCTCACGATTTCTAATGACTACTGAGGTCGCTGATGTGGAGTACCTGGCAGTAGGTGGCAGCACATAGTACCTAATATGAAAAACGTATGTTATCGAGGGTGCCCGGTCGCTTTTGATCACGTAGTGTAAATAATCGTCTTTTCCACAAAGGAAAAAAATGCTCCGTATCCCTTTTTAAAACAATTGTTACAAATCTTTTCTTCTTTTTGACACAAAAAATGTAAAGCTATCCTCATCCTGAGGATTGACTTGAATTCGACAGTGTTTTGCTAAGTACGGTTCTGTTGCCTGTGTCATGTCTTTCCTTCCTTCGACATTAGGATTACTGTTCGCAGGTTTAACGTGCAACTACGAATTTCTCGCATTAGCAAATCACTGAAAAGAGATGAAAGCAGTTATAAGCGGCAAAAATAAATAAATAAATAAATAAATAAAAAGCAAAAAATAAAAAGTACCAGGACCCACTGGATCGAGCGCCAGAGATTTAGATTTGAAGTCTGACACTTGATCCCAGTGCTCACACGTGTACGGAGAACACAAGTAACCCATGTCTACACTGCAGTTCAGGATTAAATGCTTGGCACAGAGTACACAGAACCACAATCAGACTCTTTCTATGCCGTTCCACCCTCGAATAGCAGTTGATAAAAATTAACACCTTCAGTTCAGATTTCTCCTATTTTATTACGATGGTCATTTCTTCTTATGTAGATGAAAGCGAAGAAAATGTTTGCGCATTCCGAGAAGAAAACTGGTGTTTGAAATTTGGTGAAAAGATGTCGCTGCAGCTAATAACGCCTTAGTTTTAATGATTGCCACCCGAGCTCACGACACCCAGTTCCCAGGCAGAGAAAATCCTCAACCCAGCCGGGAATCGGACCCGGGGCCCCGTGATTCAGAGGTAGCAACCCTATCCATTAGATCACGAGCTACGGACCCCCTGTTTCACGATAACGCAATTCGAGATTCCTTCTTTTATCTGTGTCAGTGTCCTCCGGCAATCACATATGATGAAGATCCCATAACACGCAGAATTTCTGCAGAAGAGGACGGACAAGCGTATTTTAGGCAGTCTGTTTGGTAGATTTGTTGTATCTTCTCAGTGTTCAGCCAATAAAATGCCTGCCCGACAATATTTTCTATGCAACAGCTCCAATTTAAGTTCTTCCTCATCGTAAACCGTAGGTATTTAGTCGAATCTACATCCTTTAAACCGGGATGTAACCTGGATCTTTTTAGTACCCATATGGACGACCTTACACTCCATCGGTTAAGGGTCACTTGCCGCTTTTCACACCATACAGATGCCTTCTCTAAATCATTTCACAGCTAGTTTTGATCTTCTGATGACTTTCCTAGACGGTAACGGACCACATTATCAGCCAACATTGAAAGAGTGCTTGTCAGACTGTCTTCTAAATCGTTTATATAGATTAGAGACAGGAGAAAGCCTTTGCTACTTCCTTGGGAAATTCTACACATAATTTCGGTTTTGCTCGATGACATTCAGTCAAATACTACTAACTCTGAAGTGTCCGACAGAAAGTCACGAACCCATTTGGACAACAGATATGATACCTTATAGTCGCGCAATTTGATTGGGTGCCGCCTATGAGGGACGGTGTCAAAAGCATTCTGGCAGTGTAAAAACTGGAATCCACTCTGTCGATGGTATTATTTTGGGTGAATAAAGAGCCAGTTGTGACTCTCAAGGACGATATTTTCTGAATTGGTGACGGTAATGTGTGAATCGATAATTTTCTTCCAGGAATTTCGTATTGTTGGAAAATCATACAGAAGTCAATGTTAGTGGTATGAGTCTATAATTCAGCATAGTTCCATTTCCTTTCTTGTGTATTGATGTGGCATGTGAAACTTTCCAGTCGTTATCTAAACATAAAATATTTCTCGATTATGTACAGAACAATATTCACAGAGAATACTGCTCTGTGGCACGTAAAATTTTACCACAATACGCACTCTGAGAGTCCGTTCGTTCTTTATTGATACGTGAGCGCGAGCATTTTTATTCTTAGTTTTCGACTCTGCGTCGGAGCGCACTAGGCGGTAACTTGCACACGCTGGCGAGCCCTGCTCTGTTGAGGTAATGACCACACTGTCTACTCGGATGTACTTCAGCCAGACTGCGAGTTATTTGTCGGCAGTACCGGACATGATCGGACGGAGCAGTCTAGTCGCAATTCTCTGACTCTGTTACCTTTTAAAAAACGTGTGTGAATTCCTAAGGGACCAAACTGCGTAGGTCATCGGTCCCTAGACTTACACACTACTTAAACTAACTTACACTAAGAACAACACACACACCAATGCCCGCGGGAGGACTCGAGCCTCCTGCGGGAGGGGCCGCGCAGTCCGTGACATGGCGCCTCAAACCGCGCCGCCACTCCGCGCGGCTTGTTACCTTTAAACTGGACCTGCCGACCAGATCTAAACAACATTTGGTGATTATTGTTCGGACGTCACTGTTCGATGATTGAAGCAGCTTACTGAGTAATCTACCATGATTCTGTTGCTGCTCACTTGTGCTAACAGCTTCTCCTTTTCCAGCCCCGAATTTAAATAAGTATGTTTTCTTTCTTTAGTACAGGTTTCAGGTAGAGAAGCCTGAGCTTGGCCATTACCTTTGTAACATATGCAACTGCCATAGCCATTACCTATGACCTATGCCACAGCCAGAGACGAAAGTAGTGTTCCGGTACTCATAAAATGTCGAAATTGAAGCGAACACCGATGTCACCATGTTAACAGCCATTTACGAAACTAGCTTCGCAACACTGGTTTCAAGAGACTCAGTGTCTCCGTATAAACCAGACTTTATACACTGACGTGACAAGTCATGGAATACGTTCTAATATCGTATCGAATCTCCTGTTTACCGTCCGGTAGCTGAGTGGTCAGCGTGACAGACTGTCAATCCTAAGGGCCCGGGTTCGATTCCCGGCTGGGTCGGAAATTTTCTCCGCTCGGGGACTGGGTGTTGTGTTGTCCTAATCATCATCATTTCATCCCCATCGAGGCGCAGGTCGCCGAAGTGGCGTCAAATCGAAAGACCTGCACCAGGCGAATGGTCTACCCGACGGGAGGCCCTAGCCACACGACATTTCCATTTCCTGTTTACCGGCACAATTGCAGAAACACGGCGTGGTATGGACTCAAGTCGCTGGAAGTTCCCTGCAGAAATACTGATCCGTGCTATGTCTACAGCCGTCCATAATTGCGTCAGTGTTCGCTGTGCAGGATTTCTTACACGAACTGACCTCTCCATTATGTCCCATTGGATGGGATTCATGTCGGTCGATTTGGGTGGCGATATCATTGTCTCGAATTGTCCGAACTGTACTTCGAAAAAATCGCGAACAAGTGTGGTCTGGTGACATAGTGCGGCGTCATCCACAAAAATTCGATCGTTGTTTGGCAAGACGAGGTCCACGAATGGTTGAAAATGGTCTCAGTTAGAATAGAGGAGCCAGTCTATTCCACGTAAATGCAGCCCACAGACTTGTGGAGCCACCACCAACTTGCACAGTGCCTTGTAAGCAATTCCATGGCTTCAGGGAGTCTGCGCCACACTGCCATCAGATCTTATCCGACGAGACCACGGTTTTCCAGTCGTCTACGGTCCAACCGATACGGTCACGAGTCCGTCAGAGGCGCTGCAGGCGATGTCGTGGTGTTAGCGAAGGCCCTCTCGTCGGTCGTCTGCTGCCATAGCCCATTGATGCTAAATTTCGCCGCATTGTCCTAACGGATACGTTCGTCGTACATTGGAAATTGATTTCTGCGGTTGTTTCACGCAGTGTTGCTTGTCTCCTAGCACTGACAGCTCTACGCAAAAAGTCGCTGCTCTCGGTTGTTAAGTGAAGGCCGTCGGCCATTTCGTTGTCTGCGGTGAGAGATAATGCCTGAAATGTTGTATTCTCGGCACGCTCTTGACATTGTGGACGTCGGAGTACCGAATTCCTTAAGGATTTCCGAAATGGAATGTCGCATGGGTCTGACTACCATGCAACGTTCAAAGTCTGTTAATTCCCGTCCTGCGGCCATAATCACGTCGGAAACCTTTTCACACGAATCACCTGAGTACGAATGACAGTTCCGCCAGTGCACTGCCCTTTTGTACCTAGTCTACGCGGTAATATCGCCGTCTGTATACGTGCATACCGCTGTCCTATGACTTTTGTCACGTCAGTGTACTTGAGGCAATGTGGCAGTTACAAATGTTGTCAGGGCGGTGTTCTTTGGAAATGGCCTAGAATGAGGACGGTGGAACCAAATGTAGATTTTCACGGCTGGAAATATCATGTCCATTATAATTACCCGGGCTGTTATGCCGTGGTCGTTTGATGAATTCTGTGTCAATTCCCAACGTTTCGTCTCCGACTGCGGGAGACATCTTCAAGGGAGTCCGTAGCTCGATAGAAGGTCCAACACATCCACTGGCTCGCTACTGACTGCCGCTAACGTGCGTTGAGGCAGCCACGCAGAAATCATAGTGACGTACAGGCTACTACTAAATCTAAGGTTTTCCTGCCGTTTGTTAAAAATGTAACGGAAAGAATAGGGAGGATCTTGACGAAGCAGAATATTACCGTAATACATCTACATCGACATCCATACTCCGCAAGCCACCTGACGGTGTGTGGCGGAGGGTACCTTGAGTACCTCTATCGGTTCTCCCTTCTATTCCAGTCTCGTATTGTTCGTAGAAAGAAGTATTGTCGATATGCCTCTGTGTGGGCTCTAATCCTCTGATTTTATCCTCATGGTCTCTTCGCGAGATGTACGTAGGAGGGAGCAATATACTGCTTGACTCCTCGGTGAAGATATGTTATCGAAACTTCAACAAAAGCCCGTACCGAGCTACTGTACGTCTCTCATGCAAAGTCTTCCTCTGGAATGTATCTATCATCTCCGTAACGCTTTCGCGATTACTAAATGATCCTGTAACGAAGAGCGCTGCTTTCCGTTGGATCTTCTCCATCTCCTGCATTAACCCTATCTGGTACGGATCCCACACTGGTGAGCAGTATTCAAGTAGTGGGCGAACAAGTGTACTGTAACCTACTTCCTTTGTTTTCGGATTGCATTTCCTTAGGATTCTTCCAATGAATCTAAGTCTGGCATCTGCTTTAACGACGAACACCTTTATATGATCATTCCCTTTTAAATCACTCCTAATGCGTACTCCCAGATACTTTATGGAATTAACTGCTTCCAGTTGCTGACCAGCTATATTGTAGCTAAATGATAAGGGATCTTTCTTTCTATGTATTCGCAGCACATTACACTTGTCTACATTGAGATTCAATTGCCATTCCCTGCACCATGCGTCAATTCGTTGCAGATCCTTCTGCATTTCAGTACAATTTTCCGTTGTTACAATCTCTCGATATACCACAGCATCATCCGCAAAAAGCCTCAGTGAACTTCCGATGGCATCCACAAGGTCATTTATGTATATTGTGAATAGCAACGGTCCTACGACACTCCCCTGCGGCACACCTGAAATCACTCTTACTTCAGAAGACTTCTCTCCATTGAGAATGACATGCTGCGTTCTGTTATCGAGGAACTCTTCAATCCAATCACACAATTGGTCTGATAGTCCATATGCTCTTACTTTGTTCATTAAACGACTGTGGGGAACTGTATCGAACGCCTTGCGGAAGTCAAGAAACACGGCATCTACCTGGGAACCCGTGTCTATGGCCCTCTGAGTCTCGTGGACTAATAGCGCGAGCTGGGTTTCACACAATCGTCGTTTTCGAAACCTATGCTGATTCCTACAGAGTAGATTTCTAGTCTCCAGGAAAGAATTTTAATCGAAAGGAGGACGGCGTGAAATTAAACGGTATATGGAAGCCGGTGTTAAAGAAGATGTGTACCACCCGTCTACTACTGGGTGATGGCAACGGCGATCGACGGTGACGGACAGCGGCCAATTGCACTGACGTTTTGAAAACACGTGACGTCACTCCGCGGCGCGGGAGCGCGCCGACACGGAATTTAGCGGCAGTCAGCAGCGAGCCAGTGGGTGTGTTGGACCTTCTATCGAGCTACGGACCCCCTCGAAGATGTCTCCCGCAGTCGGAGACGAAACGTTGGGAATTGACACAGAATTAATCAACCGACCACAGCATAACAGCCCGGATAATTGTAATGGACACGACGGTGGAAGCGTCGGCAGGGGTGGCAGGGCTTACGCAGGCGGCGGCCAGATGAGGAACGGTCGGCGGTGGGTGGTGGACGGTCGCCGCTGCCGCTGACCTGGCGCCGCGCCGCGGTGGCTGGGCGGTCCATGTTTACTGATGTAGCGGCGCCGGCTGCGGCTGACATCTATATGGAAATGCACTGACGGATGGCGGCCGGGGCTCGGCTGCCCGCGCCGCGTGTCGTGGACGGCAGGGCGCGCCGCCTGCCAAAACAAGGCGACCTGTCCGCGAACCCACCCAGGCGTGTGCCACCGCGAGCAACCTGCTGTGGCACTGCGGGCAGAAAAAAGGCCGACGGACGGTCCACTAAAGCAGCTCCGAAACTCGCCCATGAGGCACGAAGCCATTCAAATAAGGAGGAGGGGTGAAGATTTATGGCAGGAGTTATGGGAGATGGACGAAACTGGCAGAAGGACTTCTCAGTTCTTACCAAATGTAAGAGAGAGAATGGGAATGAAATATTTTGAGCCGACTCGGGGATGGTTTCACTTCCTCACTGGTCATGGCCCCGATCCGACATATCTATGTCGGTTTGGGAGAAGGGCGACGCCCGCGTGTGAGTGTGGCGCATCGGAGTGTACTCCTGACTATGTGGTTTACGAGTGCCCCCTTTTCGATGATGTAACAGCCGCACTACGACAACAACTGCCGAGTATCAATACTTACGACCTACTGAGACAAGAAGAGGCTTTTCAAACTGGTTCAAATGGCTCTGAGCACTATTGGACTTAACTTCTATCAGTCCTGCAGATCTTAGAACTACTTAAACCTAACTAACCTAAGAACGTCACACAGATCAATGCCCGAGGCAGGATTCGAACCTGCGACCGTAGCGGTCGCGCGGGAGACTTTTCAAACACTGAATACATTAGCCAACGAGGTATCACGAAAAGTGTTGACAATATTCTTGAGAGACTTTCGTGAGTAGTTGCTAATCACCAATTGCGTCCAGCACTCCGATCCCGTACCGCCTGTTCGTGGATAGGTCGACTGTTGTTGTTGTTGTGGTCTTCAGTCCTGAGACTGGTTTGATGCAGCTCTCCATGCTACTCTATCCTGTGCAAGCTTCTTCATCTCCCAGTACCTACTGCAACCTACATCCTTCTGAATCTGTTTGGTGTATTCATCTCTTGGTCTTCCTCTACAATTTTTACCCTCCACGTTGCCCTCCAGTACTAAATTGGTGATCCCTTGATGCCTCAGAACATGTCCTACCAACCGATCCCTTCTTCTAGTCACGTTGTGCCACATACTTCTCTTCTCTTCAATTGTATTCAGTACCTCCTCATTAGTTATGTGATCTACCCATCTAATCTTCAGCATTCTTCTGTAGCACCACATTTCGAAAGCTTCTATTCTCTTCTTGTCCAAACTATTTATCGTCCACGTTTCACTTCCATACATGGCTACACTCCATACAAATACTTTCAGAAACGACTTCCTGACACTTAAATCTATACTAGATGTTAACAAATTTTTCTTCTTCAGAAACGCTTTCCTTGCTATTGCCAGTCTACATTTTATATCCTCTCTACTTCGACCATCATCAGTTATTTTGCTCCCCAAATAGCAAAACTCCTTTACTACTTTAAGTGTCTCATTTCCTAATCTAATACCCTCAGCATCACCCGACTCAATTCGACTACATTCCATTATCCTCGTTTTGCTTTTGTTGAAGTTCATCTTATATCCTCCTTTCAAGACACCATCCATTCCGTTCAACTGCTCTTCCAAGTCCTTTTCTGTCTCTGACAGAATTACAATGTCATCGGCGGACCTCAAAGTTTTTATTTCTTCTCCATGAATTTTAATACCTACTCCGAATTTTTCTTTTGTTTCCTTCACTGCTTGCTCAATATACAGATTGAATAACATCGGGGAGAGGCTACAACCCTGTCTCACTCCCTTCCCAACCGCTGCTTCCCTTTCATGCCCCTCAACTCTTATAACTGCCATTTGGTATCCATACAATTTTTAAATAGCCTTTCGCTCCCTATATTTTACCCCTGCCACCTTCAGAATTTGAAAGAGAGTATTCCAGTCAACATTGTCAAAAGCTTTCTCTAAGTCTACAAATGCTAGGAACGTAGGTTTCCCTTTCCTTAATCTAGCTTCTAAGATACGTCGTAGGGTCAGTATTGCCTCACGTGTTTCAATATTTATACGGAATCCAAACTGATCTTACCCGAGGTAAACAGTTGGAATCCGCCACGAGCAGGACTAGGGAGACTGGGGTGATCTATTTCATGGATTTGACACATGCACCGGATATGACGTAGATTAGTTAGTAGTTTAGAAGAGTAAAATAGATTATTAGACTAGGAACCTGCAGCGACAGTGAATTCCTTGCCTGCCTTGTGTCAGAGGCACGCTCATCGGGTTTAGCTCGATGAGCAAGGCGCTCAAGTAGGTTTATACTAACACTGGCACAGATGTAAAGCTGCAGGCAGGTAACACTAATCACCAGTAGTCATTAGAAAGTAATGCTAACATCAGAAATAGTCTGCCCATTAACACAAGTAATACTGTCTGTAGTCTTGCAAATTAATATAAAGTTGCTGCAATTGTAAATAACATTGTAGAATATTAGGACACACTAATCATTAAGGTCGTGGGTTATTCATGTATAATTATTATGATTGGAAATAAATATTATATATATTTTTTAAAGAAAGCCATTCAAATGTACGAGTAAATAGAGTACGCACGATTAATGTGAAACGTCTGTGATTGGACGCCCGTCCTGGGGGGACTAATGTCTGTGTTTTGTAACTGAAAAGAACTAACATGTGCCTGATTTATTGCGCGTGTCGTCTTTAAGTGCTCCAGCGCAGTTCTTAATCTTCATGCATTGTAACACGAACAGTGGCGACACACTGCCCTGAAAGTTATCGTCGTCGAAGAGTTGGAACGACACTAGCACCCCTAGCGGCGAGAAAGCCAATCGTACGATTAATATTTCTTTTTTTAAATATTATTCTACTTGATTTAAAAAATATTTGTTATAGTTTTGTTTCCAAGGATCGGTGAATTACCGACAGACATGAATCATCACGGAGTAAGAGTAATAGCTGGAATATAAGTGACAGTTTGTCTCGGAAGGTTTGCTACTTGCTGTGCCGTCCGAACGAGACACAGCCAGGGCGAAAGCACCACAGGTGCTGTAAGAGGTCCATGACTAAGGAATTTGTTGCTAGCGCACTCGAGCACATGTAATTTCGATAGATTGCTCACGCGCTGTCTGCGATATGTAAGCCATAAGAGAATCTCAGACCAGAGAGCAGTGTTGGCTGCAGCAGGAACTGTGTAGCAATAGGAGTAAGTAGTAGCCAGCAGTCATGTGTATCGAGTTGGCTGGGCCGGTCTTGGGGGGGCGATGGCGGTGCCTGAGCGATGTAGTACAAGGTAAAAGCAGTCTTGCGCATATGTACTATTGCATATCACGTCCCATGTAAATGCTTTTTTAAAAAATCTCTTAATAATAATCTTTCTTATAAAAAGTAACTTTTGACAATCATTCATCTCAATTTAAAGTATTTACTAATTTCTCTAATCCATGGTCATCCCGATTATTGTAAAGAAAAATCAGTTGTTTCTTTTATACATGACAAATCTACCGGCCAGCATTGCACTGGGCTGTGCCAGAAAATTTTCTTATAGGAGCAGACATATATGCGTTATCCAGCGACCTTATTGAGGTAAGAATTTTTCATTTTATTCAGAATGAATTTTCAGGGCCAAGACGCAGCATTGTTGACGTCCAACTTTACCAGTTTAGATTCACACCCAGTCAATTATTGAAAGGTTATAATAGAGCCACAATTTTATTGAGAGATTAGTCACATTTTTATCATTGGTAGGTTACGGAATTTCTGTTGGTAGGTTATACTGAATGTCAATGAATGCAATAATTATTTATACGCGGCCGCGGTGGTCTAGCGGTTCTAGGCGCTCAGTCCGGAGCCGCGCGCCTGCTACGGTCGCAGGTTCGAATCCTGCCTCGGGCGTGGATGTGTGTGATGTCCTTAGGTTAGTTAGGTTTAAGTAGTTCTAAGTTCTAGGGGACTGATGACCTCAGAAGTTAACTCCCATAGTGCTCAGAGCCATTTGAATTAGTATTTTTTTTTTATTGTTGGGAGGTTACAGGGCAAAGATGCGAGCTACTGCCAGTGTCATAGAAACTCGCCACTTATGTGAGTTCCACCAGCGCCACGAGCGGCGCTGAGAATGAAGATATCGACTTCGCCTCGGCCAGTTGCCGGCCGAGTGCAATCCGCCAATGACCGGACGGCAACCAACAGAAGCCTTCTCGGAAAACAGAAGAGCAGCTCTCGCCCACTTCCTTATAGATCATCGTCCAGGGCTGACTTAGACAGGCAACATCGCTTAGTGAGCTCTCAGAAGTGAACAGACAGTTGCTGTAAATTGAATTTGCTGTGTACTGTGAAGCTTACCTGCGATTATTTGCGCTTAACCATTGAGGGCCTCCTTTGTCTTATATTACATGCAGTGCTCCAGACTTCATTATTCAAATAGTCACAAAGACGGGTAAACCTTTTAAACTCATTTGTGTGATTTTTTTTACTGATTTGTTGGAGTGTTGTAGAACCTTCGTTCTCCTATCCTATTATCTGACCCTGGGACATAGGTGCGTAATAGTGGCAGGGGGAAATTGTCTTACGGTGTACTGCGCCAGAAGCCGATTCACGAACTCATGAACTCGGCCTGCCGTAGAAACAGTGGCACGACCTCCACAGCAGTAGCGAAAAGTCTTGTACCTTCCGCCGCGAAAGTCGAACACGCGCCAGAACAAATGGACGTGGTCAGCCCATAGAGAGCTCCGCCTACACGGTGGCTATTCCGCGCAGCGGCTCTCGCACAGCGAGGGCGTCACCGCTACGCCACGTGCAGACAGCGGCCAATAGCCGCTCCCTCCGGTTTAGCATATAGGGACCCGCTCTGCCCTAGTCCTTACCGTCACCTTCGTGAAGCTCCTGTCTCTTTCCTCTCCACCCTGGCCAGGCTCTACAATGTAGTCCTGTCCACCGGTTACTACCCCGACCTGTGGAAAACCTCCCGTATCCTCATGTTCCTTAAACCTGGCAAACCGCCGTCCGCCGTCTCCTCCTACCGTCCCATCAGCCTTACCTCGGTCTTCAGCAAAAGGTCCTGGAATCTATCCTCACCCGACGCATCCACCAGCATCTCCGCCAGCACCGCCTCCTTCCCGATACCCAGTGTGGCTTTCGGCCGTCCTTCTCTTATGACTACCTTCTCCTTCACCTCACTCATCTCCTTTCCGAACAGCTTAATTCCCGTCGCTCCGCAATCTTCCTCTCCCTGGACCTCGAACGTGCTTATGACTGCGTATGGCATTCCGGTCTCCTCTTCAAACCTTCGCCCTTCTCATTAACTACGTCCGTCTGATCGGCTCCTTTCTCTCCCGCCGTCCTTCCTATGTCACCATCCATAACACAGATTCCTACACCTTTCTCCCCTCCGCCGGTGTGCCCCAAGGCTCCGTCCTCTCCCCCCTTCTGTACCTTTTGTACACGGCGGACATGCCGCCGCCGTCACCCCCCGTCCACCTTCTCCAGTTTGCCGATGACACCGCCTTCCTTGCCCTTGTCCCCACCCTACAGCGCTCCCAGCACCTTCTCCAATCCCATCTTGACCGGTTCACCGCTTGGTGCAACCAGTGGTTGCTCAAGATCAATCCCTCCAAAACCCAGGCGATCATTGTCGGCAAAACCACCCCTTCCTTCCGCCTCCTTGATTTCTATATCACCATCTATGGCCGTCCTCTCGCCCACACTCCCACTCTTAAGTACCTTGGCGTCACCCTCGACCGTCGCCTCTCCTGGACTGCCCACCTCCGGACAATCCAGGCCAAGGCACACTCCCGACTCAGTCTCCTCAAGCTCCTCTCCGGCTGTACGTGGGGTCTGGACCCCTCCACCATCCTCCACACCTATAAATCCCTCATCTGCCCTATCCTTTGTTACGCCCATCCGGCTTGGATCTCCGCCCCCCTACCATTTATAAATCCCTCCAAATCCTTGAACGCCATGCTCTCCGCCTCACCTATCGCATCCATCTCCCCTCCCCCACGCGGATCCTGTACGATCTCATCCCCTTCCCCCACCTCCTCCTTTTCCTTGAAAGGATAGAGATCCTGTACACCTCCCGTAAACTCGATCCTCTTCACCCACTAGTCTCCCCGATCCTCTGCCACCCCCGCCCACTGCCGCGCCTGTATTCCCACGTCCCACCCGGTCTCCATCTCTCCACCCTCCTTACCCTCTCCCACGGTGACTTCCATCAGCTCCCCCTCCCTGATGATGTCCACCTCCCTTCCATCTACCCCTCCTATCAACTTTGACTCTGCCCCACCCCCCACTTCCGGTGTCCTTTCCTTTCGGCACCCTCCCTCCCTTCTCTTCCCTTCCCTTCTCTTTCCTTTTCCCCTGTCCCCTCCCTCCACCCCTCTTCCCCCGGGCTTCCCATCCCCCTTCCTCCCTCCCCCCTATCTCCCCTGCCCGTGTCATCTCTGCTCTCCACTCTCCCTCTCCCACCCCCCTCCCCCCCTCCTCCTCTCTTGGCAGGTCCTCGGACTCGCGCACGCTCAGTGAACATTCGCGCGCCGGAGATCATCGCCATCTGTGTCTCTTGTGTGTGACGTCGTTTTGTGTTTTTTAGTGTCCGCCGTCACGCTTCTCCGTTCACTTGTGCCGTCGGATTCACCAGTGTTCAGTGCGCCGTGTCAACGTGTTTTCAGTGTCGTTTTCGTCGAGTGTGAACGGCTCCGTGTTTTTTGTGTATCTGTGACCACTCTTTTTTGCACGGCACTTTGTTCATACTGATTCTCCATTCTGTGTTCTATTCTTGTCGACACTATGGCTGAAGAGCGGCGTAGCATGCCGCTGACAGCCTACCTGTTGTTTAGATATTAAAATAACAATAAAGGAAAAGAAAACCTAGTCCTGTCAGTCTGGTACTCGCTCTGGATTTCGTTTCTATCTCGGCGATACTGCGTTCTGGTCGTTGCTCGTTGTTGGCGTTTGCCTGGCTCTGGTTCCGACTGGATTTACTGTTGGTGTTTGGTGTTGTGGTTTCCACAAGCCTCCATTGTTTATCTCTTCCTCGTTGTGTCGCTCATAGTCGGTCGTGGTCGGTTGTTGTCGGTTGTCGTTGGTCTGTCGTCCGACTCGTGCTTGTGTTTACCCGGTGGTGCGTGCTCCACCGCCGGCGGCTTCCCCGCCTGGCGGCTCCGATCCGCAGCCCAAGGCGTTCCCGCAGTTGGTTTTGGTTACTACAAAAAGGGCTTTACAAAACTGGCGACCAGGGTTTACAGAAGTACTCTCGTACAGGGCGTAGGGAAACTCCCATTAAAGACTTCTACAACTTGTAGAGGGGAGTGAGTACACTGTTTCCGTGCTGCAGATGCTCGAAAACATGTTTGCTATGTAGTAAGCAACAGGGTAATCACGGTGGGGGGAGGTTACGACGGATCGACTGATGTCATTAGACGTTTGCTCTCTGACCTGGTTCGAGCCTCATTCACCTCTTTGTCAGTGTTGTTGTGGATTGGCAAGACAGCCAACCCAGTATGAGAGGAAGCCGAAAGCCACACGTTTTAGCTCACGCAGGCTGGCGTGAGGTCTGGAAGAGGTCAAGGAAATGAGACTAACAAAAACCGTACGTAGCTGCTGGAATACTTAACTTTAATCCATAATTGGTGAACATTGGTCTTGACGGTACATGTTTTACAGCATCAATAGTAACTGGTAATGGCGCCTTGCTAGGTCGTAGCAAATGACGTAGCTGAAGGCTATGCTAACTATCGTCTCGGCAAATGAGAGCGTAATTTGTCAGTGAACCATCGCTAGCAAAGTCGGCTGTACAAGTGGGGCGAGTGCTAGGAAGTCTCTCTAGACATGCCGTGTGCCGGCACTCGGTCTGCAATCACTGACAGTGGGGACACGCGGGTCCGACGTATACCAACGGACCGCGGCCGATTTAAAGGCTACCACCTAGCAAGTGTGGTGTCTGGCGGTGACACCACAAGTGTTATAGCAACGTGGTTGAGTACATGTTTGCAGAATACTCCATGACCCTTCTGAATGGCGAAGTTCACGCTAACTGAAGAGCTCCTCGTCGCCTTTTTCAAGATCGTTATCTACAACGTCTGACTACATACCATACCCTTTTCGCCACAATTAGGCAACGGCTTCGAGACAGAGTACGTTCACCATCAGCAGACGTGGTGACAGTGGTGCTCCAAAGAGACGCCGCACACCAGAATTGAATAAGGCCGTACTGTATCAGGTTGAAGAGAACCCATCAACCAGTACACGAGCAATTTTTTGACCTTTAATCAGTGTAACTATAAAATAAGAGATGTACTGGGCCACACCTGAACAATTATTTGTAAAACTGATCGTGTTACCAATTGTTTTCTAATGGCTGTAGCACGGTACGTTTCCGGGCATGGTTTCCATTTCAGAACATTATCTACTCACTCCCCTCCACAAGTCCAAGAAGTTTGCAAAGGCAATTTCCGAACACTCCCTATAGTATACGCAGAATTGTTTACACTAGAGGCGGATTATCTATGAGAGTTACTGTGTGACAACTACGTTCGAGTACTTTCAGTAAGTGTCTGAGAGTCGTGCCAGAGTAGACGTCGGAACCGTTTACACATACCAGCGTGAAACATTCCGTGAAAGCTGAGAGCTCATTCTCCGCGACATTTCTGAGTCATAGTTCTGCGCGTGAAAGAAGAGTTTGCTATGGAGTAGATGTATTCTTAATACTTTATGAGGAAAAGAAAAAACGAAAACTACCGCATTCATGGTGCTCAAGAGAGTAGATTAGGTGGCTGCATACTTTAGACCATTCAAGTGTGAGACTTCGTACACAGTGGTAAGGAGAGGTGGGATACAGAGTGGTGAGGCAACTGTAACTGTCGTCGTAGGAAAGCTGGGCAGGTGCAGAAATGACTAGCGGGCAAGTTAACTGTAAACAGAAGATTTACTTAACTTGTATTTCTCCAAACGAACTCAGTTCAAATAATGCAGCAGGAAACAAAGTCCAGCTATTACGAGAACAACGACGATGGTGATAGAGCCCTGAGTAGGCACCGTCTGCATAGCTCTACGTAGCGACGTGGCTCCAACAGCAAGTGGGCTTGCTCGCTGACGCCAAACATCCCGTATTGCGGCGGCAGAGGGCGCCCCAAGTAGAGAGCTGCCGCACCCGTGGCTCGGCGGGCGCGCATCATTGGGTCCGCCGGGTCCCGCGCGGCCGCTGTCGGCGTCAGATCGAAACTTACAGCTCCATTGCCAACTGTTATATATCGGTAGGATGGTATCGATACGTGATACCACAGCAAAAATCTCACTACACTTTGAGATGAAAAATCCAAAACGATATTAAAATTTTACGAGAATGGCAGCGATGGAGATGGAAGAAACTCATTGTAACTGAACCCAAAACTACGAAGCAAGACACCGTTATGGACAAAACCGTTTCTATTAATGACACACTGCTTGTGACACTAAGATTTCTAGTATCAACAAGATCTAGTCTCTTCAGTATTAGATAAAATAAGAATTATGACGGAATACCGTTACACGAGATTTCATCTTGATAGCCATACTCGTCCAAAAGTCAAATAGGGCGGATGTACGATAAAGGCAGCATTTCTGGACATCCACTTATTTGACCGTTTTTACTTATATTGACTTAACGAACCACTCGTAAATTCCTGAACGTCTGCTTTTTAACACCGAATATAATAATATAATCAATAAAAACGTCATAAAAATTGTAGATAAAGCTGTATTACTTGAACATAAACGGCAGTTTTCAGAGTTCCAAGACGGTTATCAGAATACAACTTCACTTGTTTCTCAATGTCATTTACTCTGAGTTATAGAAAATCTTTTGCCTGATTTCTCACACTGTGGGTATTCTGGTAAATATCTTCTGTGGGTGTGTTAAAAACTGCAGACAAGTCAGCCACCAAACTTTGATTCTTGTCCCAGTTCCCGTATTCGAGTAACTGTACATTCCATAATGCTGGCCTTTCCTCGTGCAAACTAGTTAACTGTACAATTTCATCCTGAGTCCACTTCCGGTCAGCTTTCTTCATGACACTTTATTTTACCGACGCATCGCTGACATTCACTTCACAGTGCGTATCCATAGCGACATTAGCGTGAACTGTTCCGACAATACTAGTACATACCGGGTGGTTATAATTAAAGTCGCGGCTCCTCCATGCCTCGTCGGAGGTTCGAGTTCTCCCTCGGGCATTGGTGTGTGTGATGTCCTTAGCGTAAGTTAGTTTAAGTTAGATTAAGTAGTCTGTACGCCTAGGGACCGATGACCTCTCCAGTTAGGCCCCATAGGAACTTACCATTAATTTCCAGTTTACAATAATTAAAGTGCGGAGGTCCAGTGTGGACTGCAATCATTTCATGGCAGCGAAACTTCGTGGATGTGCAAATGATTTAATGGGGAACCAATTTACACTGAAAACAAATTAGTTCCAACTGGGGCACCAGGCGTAAATCTGACGCTGTTTACTGTTAGTATGATATCCACGCTGTCATTTGACAAGCCATAAAGTGAGTGAACAGTATGCCTGTCGAGTAGAGAGACAGTCGCTGTTAGTGAAACTGGTTTATGTGAACGGCAATTACAGTGCTGCATTGAGAGAGTTTCGCCAACTGAAAGGTCCGTGGAGAGGTCCGATGTCATTAAATGGTTTAAAGAAGATGATAATGAAATTGGAAAACACGGCTGAGCTTGACGTAGCACCTGTCAGAGGAAGCCGTCCTGTCCCGGTGGCATTTACTGACGAGGTTGCTTTTCCTGTTACTGACCACGCAGTACATGCCCTGGTGGGCAGTGCTAGTGTTGGTGCAGTATCACGGAACTGTCCATCCCATGGTCAACAGAACGTAAAGTTGTGCGGTCTGTATTACTCTGGTACAGACGCTGCAGCAGTTGAAACCTCATGATCCGCAGCAACGTTCTGAATTTGCTCTTCGTTCTCTGGCCCGGATTGAAGTTGATGATATGTGGCCAGTCAGTAATCTATGGAGTGAAGAGCCACATTTTATACTACGGGGTGCATTGAATACAGAGAACTGCCGAACCTGGGGTACTGTTGTATCTCGTGTTGTGCACGAAGAACCACTGCATTCGTCTTATGTGAATGTATGGTATGAAATAAAAAACACATTTATCCTCGATTCGTTCTTTCAAGAGAATACACCAAGAGGGCCTATCAAGTGAACCGTGGTATCTGCACACTATCGAGACCTTGTCCAGCATGTGATTCCTGCTTCGGAAGATCGCAACTGTGTGGGAACCACTGTTTACATGCAAGACAGGGCAACATCTCATGTGGTTCGCCCAGCGGAAGATGTGCTTAATGCAACCTTCCACGCATGTGTTGTCTCCAGAGGTTTTCCAGATGCACGGCCTGCAAGATCACTTGATCTCAATTCAAGTGACTTTCGGCTCTGGGGATATAAAAAAGAACACGTTTTCCAGGAACATCTTCGGTCTCCACCTGATCTGAAGGTCTGTATACAGGAACACGTTGCTCAGATTCCACTGGAGCTACTGCGAGCAACTGCTGATCACGTCGTTTTACGGGTACAACATTACGTCGAAGTCTCCGGTGCTGATGCTGAACAAAGTGTGTAAGCGGTGGTTAACAATAAAAACAATAGTATGCCTTTCTCACATGTTTGACCTTTTCTATCCACGTCCAGTTCCTAATTCACTACTCATGGAAACATTTCTGTACGTCTTATTTGCATTCACAGCACCCAGATTTGCCGCTAGTGGCCAAAACTGGAACTAATTTTTTTCCGGCTGAAATCGGTTCGGCATTAACGGATTAGCACATCTACCAAGTTTCGCTGCCATACGATAATTACAGCCCACACAGGACGTCTGGAAGTAGCTGCACTTTAATTATAACCACCCGGTATTTATAAAACAGTGAGATGCAGTATCAAGGTGGCACAATGGATAAAAAGCACTAGACTCTCATTCGTGTTAATGTACGACCGAGTCTCATCGGTGCAATTTTGTTTCCGTTATTAGTTCTACATAATATATGCATGATGCTTTTATAAATTCTTTGCTGCGTTGCGTTGTTTAAGTCAATAACTTACGAAACAGGCTAGTTGCTCGTGCTGTTCGTCGATGAGGTAAAATGGGCGATTTCACTGTTCAGCAACACGCCACGGCCACAATTTATGACTGAAAGCATGCAGTTTCGTGATTACTTCATTTAATGTGTGCGTCCGTACGCCAAAATATTAGGTTGCTGCATACGTTCGTAGCGTTTTTGTTTTGCATATTGGTATTCTACTTTCTATGAGTTTAATTGTGGATTGTCATATTTTATTTGTAGTTAACTGGTGCCAATTGAGTCTAGGTATTGTTATTTTGTGGTATGGAGGTAGTGAGTGGAGGTGAGAACTCTAGAAAATTACCAGGTGCAGAAATCTGAACATTTCCGACACGTTCTTCTGTTTTTCAATAGAGGGGTGACAGCAGCGGAGACAGCCAGAAATATTTGCGCCGTGTAGGGGGATACTGGCATCGGACAGAGCACGACAAGACTTTGATTTTCTCGTTTTAAGGAAGATCGTTTTCACATTAGTGGCTCTCCACGTTCGGTAACCTTCGAGGTTTGATGAAGATAGTTTTAATGCAATAATCCACGTCATTGTATTCGAGAACTAGCAAATGTGAGGAACTGTGATTGTTTCACCATCGTGCGACTTTTGCTTGCAATGAGCGAGGTTCAAAAATGGGGTGTACGGGTACCATATGCTCTATCTCAAATATCAGCGGTTAGCTATAAATGCATATCTGCTTGCTCGTCGTCAAGTGACTCGTGAACAACAACGACCATTACTATACTGTATCATTACTGGCGTCCGCCCCCCGGTAGCTGAGTGGACAGAGCGACAGAATGTCAATCCTAAGGCCCCGGGTTCGATTACTGGCTGGGTTGGAGATTTTCTCCGCTGAGGGACTGGGTGGTGTGTTGCCCTAATCATCATCATTTCATCCCCATCGACGCGCAAGTCGCCGCAGTGGCGTCATATCGAAAGACTTGCACCCGGCGAACGGTCTACATGACCGGAGGCCCTAGTCACACTACATTTATTTATCATTACTGGTGACAAAAATGGTGTTTTTATGCTAACATAAGGAAAAGAAAGGAATGGTAGAGTCCAAACAAAGCAGCAATTGTTATGTTTTTTTTATTCCAGTCTTTGATGACAATATACACTACGGGCCATTAAAATTGCTACACCAAGAAGAAATGCAGATGATAAACGGGTATTCATTGGACAGATATATTATACTCCAACTGACATGTGATTACATTTTTACGCAGTTTGGGTGCATAGACCCTGAGAAATCAGAACCCAGAATAACCACCTCTGGCCGTAATAACGGCCTTGTTACGCCTGGGCGTTGAGTCAAACAGAGCTTGGATGGTGTGTACAGGTACAGCTGCCCATGCAGCTTCAACACGATACCACAGTTTATCAAGAGTAGTGACTGGCGTATTGTGACGAGCCAGTTGCTCGGCCACCATTGACCAGACGTTTTCAGTTGGTGAGAGATCTGGAGAATGTGCTGGCCAGGGCAGCAGTCGAACATTTTCTGTATCCAGAAAGGCCCGTACAGGACCTGCAAAATGCGGTCGTGCATTAGCCTGCTGAAATGTAGGGTTTCGCAGGGATCGAATGAAGGGTAGAGCCACGGGTAGTAACACATACCAAATGTAACGTCCACTGTTCAAAGTGCCGTCAGTGCGAACAAGAGGTGACCGAGACATTTAACCAATGGCACCCCATACCATCACGCCGGCTGATACGCCAGTATATCGATGACGAATACACGCTTTCAATGTGCGTTCACCGCGATGTCGTCAAACACGGATGCGACCATTATGATGCTGTAAACAGTACTGCCTTTAGTGCACCCAGATTCGTCGTTGAGTAAACCACCGCAGGCACTCCTGTCTGTGATGCAGCGTCAAGGGTAACCGCTGCGTCTCCGAGCTGATAGTCCATGCTGCTGCAAACGTCTTCGAACTGTTCGTGCAGATGGTTGTTGTCTTGCAAACGTCCCCACCTGCTGACTCAGGGTTCGAGACGTGGCTGCATGATCCGTTACAGCCATGCGGATAAGATGCCTGTCATCTCGACTGCTAGTGATACGAGGTCGTTGGGATCCAGCACGGCGTTCCGTATTACCCTCCTGAACCCACCGATTCCATATTCTGCTAACAGTCATTGGATCTCGACCAACGCGAGCAGCAATGTCGCGATACGATAAGCCGCAATCGCGATAGGCTACTATCCGACCTTTATCAAAGTCGGAAACGTGATGGTACGTATTTCGCCTCCTTACACGAGGCATCACAACAACGTTTCACCAGGCAACGCCGGTCAAATACTATTTGTGTATGAGAAATCGGTTGGAAACTTTCCTCATGTCAGCACGTTGTAGGTGTCGCCACCGGTGCCAACCGTGTGTGAATGCTCATTTGCATATCACAGCATCTTCTTCCTGTCAGTAAAATTTCGCGTCTGTAGCACGTCATCTTCGTGGTGTAGCAATTATAATGGCCGGTAGTGTAAATTCCTTTGACGATGACCGGTTTCACTCAGTAATGAGCAACTTCGGATTTTGATACACTCTCAAAGACGTCGCCTCAGTGCAACTAATGATGACACATCAATATTTCATCTAGTGAAAGCGGCAATGCCCCATGCAGAGCTGGGGACATCCACGAAACATAATGTTACGCGTCTGGCAGACCAGCGACGGTGTGGTGCACTGCAAACTGCTTCTCCTCGGTGCAACCATCGCTGCTGACATCCATTGTCAACAACTGAGTCGTCATGCAGACACAGTTCAAGAATAGTGACCAGAGAATAGTGAAGTGATGCCGCTCCATTCGCTAGACTGACAAAATACACTGTACAGGGATTCGATTGGGAAACTGGGAAGTCATTCCGCACCCATCTTATCGCCTCATATTGCGCTCTAAGATATTTCACTTTTTCCACTCTGTATCGAACAACCTTGAACGAGTTTTCTTTACGGATAAAAATACGCTCCGAACATGTTTCGATGATTCTTCGCCTCAAAACCACGTGATTTCCACAGTCGCGAAATCGAAAAGTTACCCCAATACTGCAGATTTGTAAATGGTGACGGAGAATATATTACTGATGACCAAATTCTTTATTACATATATGTGTTGGGCTTGTTGGAAAAAGTGATACGAATTTATGCACCAAACCACTATAGTGTCGAGACGAGGTAGCGTAAAAACTGTGAAATTCAGTACAAATCGTAGACTCAATATGGCCGCTGAAATTCACGGAGTATTCTCAGCTCTCCCGACAATGCCAGTGTAGCTTTTGTTATGTGAGAGCTACGGTGAGCAGCTCCAGAGAGGTAGAGATTGTCATCTACATGAGAGGTCTAGACTCGCAGAAAGCGAGGTCTAGACTCGCAGAAAGCGATTAACATTTTGCCCCACTCTCGGACAGCGCCGATGAGCTGGCGTTCGATGCTGTTTACACGATACGTATTACTCGCAAAAGCCCTGTGAGCGTGAAAAACTATCACTTGTATACCCAGCTTGAAAACAGTCGAATCTCCTTACTTCGTGGCCTGAACTACATGAGCGTTTTATTGTCACGTCTGTGTGACTTTCTGTTTAGCTACAGTTGTGGTGGATTATTTGATACGATAAATAATGTAGGTATTGGACTCCATACAAGCATCCTCCGTCCCACATTCAGTGATTTGGCTGAAAGTATAACGAAGAAAAATTCACGTTCTTGAGTAGATATACGACATCTTTCTTCAGAAGGTGTGCTGTTTACTAACAACTTTTTATTCGCAAAGGAAAACGTCATTCATCAGTAAATATCTGTACGTTACCAATGAATCTTAAGTAAACTGCCCTATAATGTACTGTTTCATATCTCCAAAGTCTTTGGTAAACTAAGTAAAGACAAATGTTATTTGCTTATTCCCGTTATTTATTGCACTATATACACTCCGTTTTGTGAAAATCACGTTAGCTGTTATTATTCGTATTCATCGGGTGTCGTACCCGTCAGTGTAGCTTACTGCCCATTGGCACGCTGCTGTGCAGAGTATAGGTGATCTTACGTCGCTAAATAATTCCTAGTCAGATGTCACTACAAGTCAAACTTTACTACAACTTTACTATCGAGTTCTTTCTGCGTGGTTCAGAGATCATTGATTTAAAGTGTACATTTTACTTTGTGCTAGCCCGCAGGTCGTGGTCTACTGGTCGTGAAGAGTAGCAAATATGGATGTGATGTAGCGATATTTTATAGCTACCAAAAATATACACCCTCTGCAAGTGGGGTTGGACAATGCACATGAAGCTGTGTGTAGTTAAGTCTTAAAAGAAAATTCAGGAAATTCTGGGAGTGAAGACTCAAAGGATTCCGTGACTACCGAGAACCAATGATGATGCCACTGTAGAGGTGTGGCAAGTATTTTAGTTGACGTCAGCTCCTGTGGTATAACCTGTGTATTTAGTTCTCTCGACTGCAACTGGAAACTATGATATTTTTACACGGACGAGAAGATGGGGAATGTTGAAGTGTGTCTGCAGACATATGGACTGTGGTTTTATCACTTGATGAAAAATTTATCATTTCTGAAAGTCATTCATGCAAAGTTAATATGTATGGCGTTGAATAATATAGGAAGCAGGAACAAGTTCTGGATTCCAGAGGATAATTTACGTTTAAAATAGCGTACAGCCAGCTGACAAATACATAGCAAGTGCTGCTGCATCATTAACTTGTTTGGCGTTAGTTCTGGAAAATTTGTAGATGCGTTTGCACATCATGCTATGCCTATCCGCTTCCGGTGCTTCTCTCCAGACTTGCAGGATCGGACGATGATGAGATGAAACTGTATGAAGTACAGCATGCTAATATTGTCGGGACAATCTCGGGACATTCTGCGTGCCAGCCCAGCGTTAAATATTCGGCAAACAAGCAACATTTTACTTCAGGCTTTTCTGGTCGCACAGTACGCATTTAGGATCTCAACAGCAGATAGTGTGTTCAAAAGCCCATTGAATACACAAATTAGGTGTGGGGTATGAAGTAGACCTATGAGTACAACAACGTGTCTGGAGGTCGTTGCATCAATGTGTTCACATCTGGTAAGTGACGGCGGCCAGGACGCCTGCTGGTGTTTAGGCCAAGTCTCCGCCTGCATTTTATTACATTTTTACTGCTACTTTTTAAAATCAGTAGATGAAGATCCAAGTTACTCTAATATAGCGATTAGTGTAGACTTTGCGTCACGTGACAGATGGTCTTAGAGCGTGAGAACTGTGCAACGAGTGGAGACAGTGTTGTGTTGGAGCAAATAGAGACAGCAGGGATTCACCTATGAGGCTTGGAACGAGGCAGCATAGCTTCCATCATTTATACGAGGCTTATCCAGAAAGTAACAGACGTATCGAAATAAAAAATTAACGATATAGAAAAACTAAAATTTATTACATAAATTTTAAAGGTATATTCTTAAACTATCGTCTACATTTTTCGCCATTCAAATTGAGGCACTTCTTATTCTGTGGCACAAGTTTTTCACTACCTCGTCTGTAGAAATCTGCCACCGGTGATTGCAACCTCTGGTTTATACCAGCATGCAATTCGGCGTCAATATCAAAGCGTTGTGTAGTGAGACGTGTCTTCATTGCTGGGTAGAGGTGAAAGTCGCTCGTTTCCAAATCCGGGCTGTACGGTGGAGATCAAACATCTTGAAACGGTACAGTAGTTTCCGCTCTATAAGCAGCAGGTTTCGGTGCTCGCTCGCACCGGGAAATAGAAACAGAGGCGGCTCCGCAGCCAATTTTATTACACGACGCGGCCGGCCGCGGGTGCAACAGAACCCATGTGAACGGGCGTAAAGAAATGTGTCAGGCTTCATAATATGTATTTATATGTGTCGTGTATTATGCATTTCTTGTAAGTGAATGTGAATCTGTACATGAACTTTCCTAATCCTCCTCACACCTTTCCGTAAAGCGTGGCCAAATCTTTGTTGGGAAGTAGTTCTGTAGTATAGTAGTGCCAACCTTACTCTTGGGTAGAGGATCAGAGAGGCAGCACAGGCAGGTAAAAGTCAAAGACTTCCCAGTGTCACAAGATTTGGGGGTGGAGAGGTTGGTCACGGCCAAGTGGTTCGACTACCCCCTCCACCGGGGCCGATTAAGACCTCCGGGTGCCCGCCACATTCAGGGAGTGTTACAGATGACGGGTAAGTGAGCAGACGTGCCCTCAGTGCGTCTGTCTCAATGTTCAAGTATGGAAGATAGGTATTTGAATATTTGTACTAATTCTTTAATTTACAGCTTCGGATTGTGTAAGGAAATGAAGGTTCTCGTTTAATTTCGGAAATTTGACCCCCTGTGTTAATGTATCTGGTCCCCAGTTTGCCTGTTATCCTCCTCACGTAGTGGATGTCCTATGTAAAATATTGGGAGGCTTTGGTGGTATACATTTGGTCAACGCAATTCCGTCTTGCCCGTAGAAAAGTGCGTGCAGATTGGTATATAATATACCCGAGCTATAAGTTGTAAAATTGTAATATCTGTAAACTGGAACAATTGCTGCAATCGCTGTAAAATCGAGTGATAATATTTAAAATAAATACGTAATCAATTGTCATCAATCTTTAACATACTTTAAAAATCACAAAGAAGTCAAGTTAAAGGAATTCATTTAAAATAAATGATATAGAATGCAGGGACCCACACATCAGCGTGTGAGCCCTCCAGACCCTTGCCTAGTATCGTACAGAAAGGGCACGCTCTCTAGGTAGCGCTCTCAAGCTCCCCTCCCCAGTTATCCGTTGCGCAATTTTGATTCAGGGCTTGACGACATCAACTTTCATCTGGCGTCCCTAGGCAAGGAGGTTGGACGGTAAACTTTCAATCTCCCATCCAAAATCCCATAGGAACTGTTGGGTACGACTGGCCGTGTGTGAACGCACGTTCTCGTGAAACAACAAAACTCTTGTGCTAAGTTTTCCTAAACGCTTGTTTTGTATTGCCCGCGTTAACTTTCTCAGTGTTTGGCAACACCTCTCCGTTAATTGTTGAGCCATGTTCAAGAAAGTCAACGGGAATCACTCCCTTAGAGTCCCAAAACTCAGTAGCTATAATCTTTCTTGCTGAGAGCATTCGTAAACGCTTCGTTTCTTTCTTGGGATAATTTGTGTGTCACCATTTCATCGACCGCCTTTTTGTTTCGCAATTGACATGCTTCACTCAGGTCTCGTCTACAGTTACGATAATACCGATAACTTTGTTACCATTTTTCTCGTAATATTCGATGAAGATCAGTGCTGCAGCGAGTCTCCATTGTTTTGTCGTCTTCCGTTAGGATTTTGGGAACCCACCTAGCACAAAATTTGTGGCAGCCTAGCTTCTATACCACAATTTCAGGCAACAAACTCTGTTAAATTTGGGGGAAATGTTACGAAAGTTCTGTAACAGTGAAACGACGATATGCACGAATATGGTCGTTAATTTTCATCATCAGTCAGTCACAAGGCTAGGCCTCCCGCCTCGGTCATTATAGTGAAAAGTTGTAAGACAATTTCTGAAATCAGTGCAACATTGCCACATTCGCTCATTATATCTATGCTCTGCACATCACAAAGGTCGCGATAAATTTCAACTGCAGTTTTTTGCTTTTCTATCCCGCCTGGAAGGCGGCGCGTGGGTCCGCTCCTGTGATCTGCAAAATATGCCGAATGAAGGAAGCGAGTAGGAGTAGGAACAGGAGAGGTAAAGCAGTTCGGTACTGCATGTAAAGTAAAAGCACATTTAATAGAGAATATTAGTGAATGACATATATGTAACTTTTGGTAAAGTTGAGCACGTAGGTGCGAAGCCGTTGCCCATGTATCAAAGCTAACAGTTAATGGTAGTTGGCGGCGTGTTTTTTTAAGTAAGTACCGTTTCGCAATTTAAAAAAGACGTGCTAAGAAAAATCTCAATTTTATTTTTTCATGAAAGCCTGTACCTTAACCGACTTTTCTACATAATTTCCGTCAATATTAAGGCACTTGTCGTAACGTTGTACCAGTTTTTGAATACCCTCCTCATAGAAGTCTGCCGCTGACTTGACAACCACTGCATCAGCACTGTTTTGACTTCGTCATCGTCTTGAAGACACTGACCGCCCAGGTGTTTCTTCAAGTGCAGGAACAGAAGGTAGTCACTGGGCGCAAGATTGGGGCTGCACGGTGGATGATCTAGAGTTTCCCATCGAAAAGATGTGATGAGATCTTTGGTCTGATTCGCCACATGCGGAGGGGCATTGTCTTGCAGTAAAACGATGCCCTTGCTCAATTTCCATGGACGGTTGCTTTGATCCTGGTGTGACATAGGCCACCCATGTTTCGTCTCCCGTAACAATTTGGCTTAAGAAATCATCACCGTCGTTGTGATACCGCTCAAGGAAAGTCAATGCACTGTCTAAACGTTTGGTTTTGTGCACATCCGTCGACATTTTCGGTACCCAACGCGCGCACAATATTCGGTAATTCAAGTGCTCGGTCATAATGCCATACAAAACACTACGAGAAACATTAGGAAAGTCACCCCGCAAGGAGGAAATCGTAAAGCGTCTGTTTTCTCTCACCTTATTGTCCACTTCCTGCACCAAACTTTCGTTAACGACCGAAGGACGCCCACACCTTTGTTCATCATGCACATTTGTGCGGCCATTTTTAAATGCTCTCACCCCCTTTCTTACCATTCCGTCACTCATAATGTTTTCTCCGTAAACTGCACAGATTTCACGATGAATATCGATCGTTTTTAGGCCTTTAGCACTAAGAAAGCTTATAAGATCCCGTACTTCACAGTCGCCGGGACTCACGATTATCGGAGGCTTCTTAAACACTCAGCACACAACGTAAACAAGGAAGTATCCGACTGTAATGGCGTCAGTGCGTAGATTAAGATACAGGCTTTCATGTAAAAATAAAATTATTGAGATATCTTAGCATGTCTTTTTTTAATTACAAAAAAACCACGCCTCGTATTATTGAAGTAACAAAGGCAAAGTCTGTAATGGCTAGCCCCCTCCCCCTACAAGTAGAAGCTAAGTTGCTTGGTCGTCTGCTCTTGATCAAGTGGACAGAAGGCAGAGAGGCGCCCATTGAGCTCCACAGCGTCGACTAGAGGGCGCTGTGGTCGGCGTAGTTCGTCCGCTCTCGTAGTGCCAACCCACGCTATGGCATCGGAACTATCGACGCTACATTTGGCAACAAAAGCCGTGGCATAGAAGGCACCTCTCAAGTGGCGAGATTTTCTGTTACAGCGCACATTTTCACACGTCACAGACAGCAAAGTAGCAGAGACACAGATCAGACGCTGCCACCGCTGGATGCATACTGAGTGTTGGCACAAAGATGGCCGCTGTAGCCCCGCCCACGATAGACCGGAACGTCTGTTATTCTCTGGATGGCAGTTATATTTATTGTTTAAATATTAAAAGGCCCCTGTTGTTCCTTGCTCTGATAGCTTGTTAATAACAATATCAGTAACTTCCAATCCATACGTAAGAGAGTAAAGACAGATCTCAGCGTTACTAGCCGTTGGCGGAAAACGACGAGCCAATCATAGGGGCATGCTAAGCGAGCGGGCACCAGACTGAAGCTAACTCACTAGGAGTCACCGATTCGTACCCAAGAAGGGAACGCATACTTTAATGTGTTGAGTGCGAATTAGGGTAAAAACTAATCGAAACGTTAAAAGCAGCCTCGGAAAAAGTTTTTGTGCGATGTGTGTCAACTGTGATGATAATGTTTGGTTTGTGGGGCGGTCAACTGTGTGGTGATCAGCGCCCGTACAAAGCCCTATTGTTACACATTACAATAGAGCCACTAACACGAATGATGATGATGAAATGATGAGGACAACACGAACACCCAGTCTCCGGTCACAGAAAATCCCCCACCTGGCCGGGAATCGAACCTGGGACCCCATGATCCAGAGGCAGCAACGCTATCCACCAGACCACGAGTTACGGACTGTCATCTGTGAGATCGCGTGAATCACATTTGTGGTTACTTTGTGTGATGCTATAAATTCAGTTAGAATCTGGAAATTGTAACGCGATTAACGATGGTGGACTGCATCTAACAACTGTTTCTGGATTTTTGGCTGTGTGAATAGAAATAAAATCATGTGGCATCCTAACATTTACCAACTTAATTTCAGTAACTCTGGATTCTTAGCCATTTCCTACTTCGCTGGCTGTGTACTGTTTACTGTTTTGCACATCGAAGCCTGCGGGCAACAGAGAAGAAAGCAATCGGGACAACGAATACGAGACATCGTTAGACGCAAGTTGCTTGCAGCTGTACTATGGAAAGTGATCCCAGACATTATTTACTAAAATCCCCGGGTTTGTCAATCCCGGTACATATTTAAGGTGGGAAGTTTCATTTACTGTAACCTACCATGTAACTTACGGCGGTGAAATTCGAGTTTACCGTGAGACTACGTTTTACTAAAGCATCCAATGACCCTCCTATTCGGTACAGCCAGAAAACTCGCAGCTTTTCGGCTACAATTTGAGCACACTGGGGCCAAGCTTATTGTGCGATACAGTACACCAACTGCTCCCCCCAATAAAGCGGCATATGGACTCTCATGTAGTGAGAGGACTGTTGTTAAAAAAAGTGACGTGATAAAGTGAGACTGTTTGTATTTAAGTTCTGTTTTGTCTTGGTAATAGTTGAAAAATTATTTAATCAAAATAAAGTGCAACTAATGTAAAGAAAAGTGTTTGGTGTGAATGCCTTAAGTCACGGGGTCACATGTTCGATTTCTGGACAGGTCACGATTTTCTTCCTCTGGGAATGGGCGTCTGCGTTGTTCTAACCACTTTATCTCATCTTCAAGCTACTGACACGCTAGTCGCGCCAATTAGTAAGACTCGCTTCCTGTGGCCGAACAGCCCCAGACGCAGTCATACGATAATCTTGTTTCATCTGTCCTTTTCCGTACAATTATGATACGTACTTCATTGTACAAATTTTATTATTTGTGAGAAAACTTTCGTAAACTGTTTCTAACACGACAGAGATAACTTTCAGAACGTTTTAGTTGATATAAAATGTGAGGAAACCGTCTGAGAGGCATGTTCAATGATGGTGGAATTAAAAGAATTCCGGAGAAAGGGCTGGCACGAAAATATTTGGATTACGGCGCAAAGATGTGACATGCTATGACAATGATACAATAAACAATAAAATGTGAGCCTGAAGCTATTATTGTGGTTAGATAGATATAGACATGGTTTCTGGAAGAAAAACCTGCCTGCTGTAATCTCCCCACGGAAAATTACCCTCTACCACGCAATAATTAATAATGGTCAACCAAATCATCCACATGTATTTACGTTTGAAAAGTATCTGATCAGATTTTCTAGTAATATATGCGCCGACAGCTCGTCGACGCCAAGGTATTTTTCTAGTACGTTTATTCTTTGGAACAACAGAGGTACAGAAATGTATGCTCCATGGTTATTATAGAGAGAGGGAGGAACAGCTTCGGAAGTATCGGTTGGAAGATTGTCGGATTGCTAAAGGAGATTTATTTACTCTTCTTCGCGCTAAAGCGAGCTAGGAAAGTTTGTGCCGCTAGCGTGATAGATAAAGAGAAAGAAAAACCTGTAAAAGAAAATTACATGAGACTTGGAACCAAAAGAAAACGGAACATGTACGGAAATGGATTCAATACACAATTTTCCTCAGAAATAAGGTTTGTGACCATTTTATTCTAGAGTGAATGACGAATGAGTTCTCTGTCTGAACCATTGATGATTGTCTGGGCCCTGTAATTAATTGGGAAGTTTCAGCTGTGACGAAGAGAGCCTGCAATCTCTGAGTTTTTTGAAATCGTCCAAAAAGGCTTCGTCCACATCTGAAATTTTAGATCTGTCGTAAACTGAACGAATTGTTCAAACGATCGATTTTCCCAACTGAATGCAGCGCTGAATAATAATAACAAATGTAAAGATCTTTTCTAGCAAGCCAGCCGCTGAATATTAAGACGAAGGGCTCCACCAGAGATTCTACTAGGCTGATTTCACGTAAATAATATATTTAAACTGTACACAGATAAAGGACAGAGAGAGAGAGAGAGAGAGAGAGAGAGAGAGTGAGAGAATCCTCTATTAGCATAATTGTTTCTCTGTCTTTTCACGGATCAGCCTAACTAGAAAACACGAAGCCCTGACTTTATTGTACCGATTTATGTGTGAGAGGGAAAGAGCGATAAAGGCGACAGATACACTTCTATACAGACAAAACATTACACCAAGTTAGCGACAAGCTGCATTCACATAGACTTTCATCATTTACAAAAGCAGAGTAGAATTCATTATACTGCACAGCAAGAGTAAGTTTCAAGTCCGCTCAAATGTAGTGTTGGTGCTACTGACTACATAAGACACTATCAACACTTATTTTACAAAATGTAACTCTAACGCTTTTTCTTGATAAAGGTTTATTTGTACTGTCTTGTGGTTTACGGAAATGTGGTTTTATACATTTATTGCTTCTTTCAGAACGTTTTGTTATTTTCTGAACACATTAAACAAACGTGTTTCATATAAGTGCATGCCATGTGTTGCACACGATAAAATTTTGAGTATTTGTGCAGTTGTTCACCATATTGTAAAATATTAGATTATCATATTATTGTTGCACAGTTAAGTTATTGCTACTGATGCCAACTGCTACACTGACTTCATTTTATATTGCATCAGTGTGTGACTAACTAACATCAACTGTGGTTGTACTGCAGTACGATGACTTAGGCTTTGCGCAGGTCATTATCATTGTTCCGAATTGTCCAAAAGTGGTTATTACAAAATTACTTCTTTTGCACAAAAGTAGTGTATCCCAGATTCCGATGTTCCGTTTCGCTCTTGGACTCAGAAAATACTGGACTTCGTGCACCCTTCGGCCGAAGGCTGCGAAGTAAGATTTCAATCATTGTCAAACGTATATTAGTATATTCATGAGGACAAATAACTTTTGACATTTGTAGGGTTGAGAAAAGACAGTACTATCAGTGAGTTGAAATTTGTGGAAAACATAGTAACAAAAAGGTAAAATCTAAGGTCATAAATATAAATGAATGTTAATCTCTTCGTTGCCGAAAATACCGTAGTAGATGCACGTTAGCGGAATAATGCTCGTTTCGGTTGGTAGTATCCGTGGTCTAGGGGTAGAGTCTTTGAATCATAATCAAAACGACTTCGGTCACGGGTTCGATCCCCGCTACTGCCCAAATTTTGATAAATAATCAGCATTGGCGGCCGAAGACTTCCGGCATAAGAAGTCAGCCTCATTCTGCCAACGGCCTTGTCAAAGAGGGCGGAGGAGCGGATAGAGGTTCAGGGCACTCTCTTGTCCTAGGGGTGGGAAATTGCCCCTAAAGGCGGAAGAATCAGCAATGATTAACGACATGAGGAAGCAGAAGGCAATGGAAACCACTGCATTAAAGACACGTAACGTGTATCCACAGGACATGTGGGCTGTAATCGAAGAAGTGTCATGATGATCTCTCCATTGGCAAAAGATTCCGGAATAGTGCCCCATTCGGATCTCCGGGAGGGGACTGCCAAGGGGGAGGTTACCATGAGAAAAAGATAATGTTTTACGAGTCGGGGCGTGGAGTGTCAGAAGCTTGAACGTGGTAGGGAAACTAGAAAATCTGAAAAGGGAAATGCAAAGGCTCAATCTAGATATAGTAGGGGTCAGTGAATGGAAGGAAGACAAGGATTTCTGGTCAGATCAGTATCGAGTAATATCAACAGCAGCAGAAAATGGTATAACAGGTGTAGGATTAGTTATGAATAGGAAGGTAGGGCAGAGGGTGTGTTACTGTGAACAGTTCAGTGACCGGGTTGTTCTAATCAGAATCGACAGCAGACCAACACCGACAACGATAGTTCCGGTATACATGCCGACGTCGCAAGCTGAAGATGAACAGATAGAGAAAGTGTATGAGGATATTGAAAGGGTAATGCAGTATGTAAAGGGGGACGAAAATCTAATAGTCATGGGCGACTGGAATGCAGTTGTAGGGGAAGGAGTAGAAGAAAAGTTTAAAGGAGAATATGGGCTTGGGACAAGTAATGAAAGAGGAGAAAGACTAATTGAGTTCTGTAACAAGTTTCAGCTAGTAATAGCGAATACCCTGTTCAAGAATCACAAGAGGAGGAGGTATACTTGGAAAAGGCCGGGAGATACGGGAAGATATCAATTAGATTACATCATAGTCAGACAGAGATTCCGAAATCAGATACTGGATTGTAAAGCGTACACAGGAGCAGATAGACTCAGATCACAATATAGTAGTGATGAAGAGTAGGCTGAAGTTCAACACATTAGTCAGGAAGAATCAATACGCAAAGAAGTGGGATACGGAAGTACTAAGGAATGATGAGATACGTTTGAAGTTCTCTAACGGTATAGATACAGCAATAAGGAATAGCGCAGTAGGCAGTACAGTTGAGGAGGAATGGACATCTATAAAAAGGGCCATCACAGAAGTTGGGAAGGAAAACATAGGTACAAAGAAGGTAGCTGCGAAGAAACCATGGGTAACAGAAGAAATACTTCAGTTGATTGATGAAAGGAGGAAGTACAAACATGTTCCGGGAAAATCAGGAATACAGAAATACAAGTCGCTGAGGAATGAAACAAATAGGAAGTGCAGGGAAGCTAAGACGAAATGGCTGCAGGAAAAATGTGAAGACATCGAAAAAGATATGATTGTCGGAAGGACAGACTCAGCATACAGGAAAGTCAAAACAACCTTTGGTGACATTAAAAGCAACGGTGGTACCATTAAGAGTGCAACGGGAATTCCACTGTTAAATGCTGAGGAGAGAGCAGATAGGTGGAAAGAATACATTGAAAGCCTCTATGAGGGTGAAGATTTGTCTGATGTGATAGAAGAAGAAACAGGAGTCGATTTAGAAGAGATAGGGGATCCAGTATTAGAATCGGAATTTAAAAGAGGTTTGGAGGACTTACGGTCAAATAAGGCAGAAGGGATAGATAAAATTCCATCAGAATTTCTAAAATCATTGGGGGAAGTGGCAACAAAACGTTTATTCACGTTGGTGTGTAGATTATATGAGTCTGGCGATATACCATCTGACTTTCGGAAAAGCATCATCCACACAATTCCGAAGACGGCAAGAGCTGACAAGTGCTTGAATTATCGCACAATCAGCTTAACAGCTCATGCATCGAAGCTGCTTACAAGAATAATATGCAGAAGAATGGAAAAGAAAATTAGAATGCGCTAGGTGACGATCAGTTTGGCTTTAGGAAAAGTAAAGGGACGAGAGAGGCAATTCTGACGTTACGGCTAATAATGGAAGCAAGGCTAAATAAAAATCAAGACACTTTCATAGGTTCAAATGGCTCTGAGCACTAAGGGACTCAACTTCTGAGGTCATTAGTCCCCTAGAACTTAGAACTAGTTAAACCTAAGGACATCACTAACACCCATGCCCGAGGCAGGATTCGAACCTGCGACCGTAGCGGTCTTGCGGTTCCAGACTGCAGCGTCTTTAACCGCTCGGCCACTTCGGCCGGCACACTTTCATAGGATTTGTCGACTTGGAAAAAGCGTTCGACAATATAAAATGGTGCAAGCTGTTCGAGATTCTGAAAAAAGTAGGGGTAAAGTATAGGGAGAGACGGGTCATATACAATATGTACAACAACCAAGAGGGAATAATAAGAGTGGACGATCAAGAACGAAGTGCTCGTATTAAGAAGGGTGTAAGACAAGGCTGTAGCCTTTCGCCCCTACTCTTCAGTCTGTACATGGAGGAAGCAATGATGGAAATAAAAGAAAGATTCAGGAGTGGAATTAAAATACAAGGTGAAAGGATATCAACGATACGATTCGCTGATAACATTGCTATCCTGAGTGAAAGTGAAGAAGAATTAAATGATCTGCTGAACGGAATGAACAGTCTAATGAGTACACAGTATGGTTTGAGAGTAAATTGGAGAAAGACGAAGGTAATGAGAAGTAGTAGAAATGAGAACAGCGAGAAACTTAACATCAGGATTGATGATCTCAAAGTCAATGAAGTTAAGGAATTCTGCTACCTAGGCAGTAAAATAACCAATGACGGACGGATCAAGGAGGACATCAAAAGCAGTCTCGCTATGGCAAAAAAGGCATTTCTGGCCAAGAGAAGTCTACTAATATCAAATACTGGCCTTAATTTGAAGAAGAAATTTCTGGGGATGTACGTCTGGAGTACAGCATTGTATGGTAGTGAAACATGGACTGTGGGAAAACGGGAACAGAAGAGAATCGAAGCATTTGAGATGTGGTGCTATAGACGAATGTTGAAAATTAGGTGGACTGATAAGGTAAGGAATGAGGAGTTTCTACGCAGAATCGGAGACGAAAGGAATATGTGGAAAACACTGATAAGGAGAAGGGACAGGATGATAGGACATCTGCTAAGACATGAGGGAATGACTTCCATGGTACTAGAGGGAGCTGTAAAGGGCAAAAACTGTAGAGGAAGACAGAGATTGGAATGCATCAAGCAAATAATTGAGGACGTAGGTTGCAAGTGCTACTCTGAGATTAAGAGGTTAGCACAGGAAAGGAATTCGTGGCGGGCCGCATCAAACCAGTCAGTAGACTGAAGACAAAAAAAAAAAAAAAGGTTAGTAGTTTTCCATAGGCAGGAAAACAATCATTGGTAGTAGACTATTCAAAAGTTCTGACCTGTCATTTCGCTAGCTTTTCCTCTGCAAGTATCGCATCTAATGTGAATGTTAATATTCATCGAGCAACTAGTAATTACCTGGGCAAAATTAAATATAAAATAGTGCGAGTATCGCTATGTCTGACTTAATGCAGTGAACACAACGTGACCTTTAGATCCGTCTTTTCAAATTCTTAAAAAGTCCTCCCTCCTCACTCAGTGTAAAGAAAACACCTGTCTCATTGAGGTCTCATGGTTTCTGTGTGATGCATTCTTCTTCATTCTTATCACGCTTGTAAATGTGCAGTCTTGCTCTACAGCACAAAGCATAAGCCATCTGCTGGTAAAGAGGACGAACTAAAACAATGCCATGACTGAGTGTAGATAACTATACTTACGGCTGTGTCTCTACATACAATAAAGTAATGATTACTTTATCTAATGTAGCCATACAGTGTTATTGTAATACGATATTAAGAGAAATTATATATAGGATTGTTGTGCTAAATACATCGACAATATACGAGTGCGGTCTAATAGAAACAATTGTCAGAGAGAGTCGTGAGAGATTGACCATGTCTCAGGAACTGAACAACGAGTGCACGCTGCTTAATATTGTGCTAATATTGCACACCGTTAGCGAATTAAGTTCGTTCATGTCACTATGGAGTGAAATTGTGCACGATAACGGATACTGCCCAACAGTGATAGTGGCGTGGACGATGTTTACGTCGCGATGAAGACGGATAAACGAAGCTACATAAAATTTCATTTCTTTTCCTCCTTCCTTTCTGGATGCTTCACTCGTTTCGTCAGGCAGTGTTTTATGTAATAAAAGGTGACAAAATGTGGTATGTTACCATACCTAATGAAACGCACTTCACATTTTCCACTTCAGACACTGCAGTTTTTCGGAAACTTTTAATTCCTCAATCTTTCCCCTCTGAGACAGTGATTTTTTTCAGATTTTTATGCAACATGGTTAGAACACCTGCTGATGACGTATATCCCTAAGCTTCAAGCTGCTGTATGGCGTATGATCGACAGATAAACACCTTCCGGTCTATGCATAGAGCATATACCGGAAGAGTGTCGGTATCCATTTGTATACGTTCAAATTTCTCTTGTTTTTCATTCGTAGTTGTTATGAAAGGTATAATTTAGGAGAAAGGTGTTTCTTCACTAGAACTGGAATATGAACTCTCTGATTTTTTGGTTTTTTTGTTCACGATGCGGGTAGCCTGTTTTGAAACGTCTCCCATCTAATAATAAAAATATCCTTTTAAAATGGACTTTAGGGCTTGAGCAGAGGCGAATAAAATTATTTGAACTATGCAGAACATACTGAGATACTCTCAGATTCCGATACAACTGAAGACATTTAATTAATTAACTACTTTCTGTTGTATGTGACAATTACGTCACAGATTGGAGGGAACAATCGGAAACGAGAAAACCTGTTGGGCGTATTTAAAAGTGAAGAACATATTTTAAATTATGGCGGATTATGTAGCCATGATTAAAGTGGAAAAAATTAATAAGAAAAACTCGTTAAAACTCTATTGCATGCCGCAGTTCATCTACTGGAGAGAACACTGTTCCACAAAATTAATTGGATAATACCGTGTCGCGGTATTAGTGAAAATTTCCGAATAACAGCGTTTTGAGGCGCTAGGTAATTAAGAGACTGTCGGAAATGAACGGATCGTGTTTGTTGTGGAAATAATCGTGTAAACGTAGAGCGAGTATGGAACGTGTCGACAGTTATGAAAGTGTTAAACAGTTTTTAACATAAGTGAAATATACTGTATTCGCTAAATTACGAAAACTGTTGGCAAGAACAAACTACAAACAGTTAGTTAATACGCACGCTAGCTGTGCAAACATTGAGTTGTAATAAGCAAAACTTTCCTTTTCCAATCTGATCTTCGAAAATGCTCCCAATTTTTTCATAATGGACGTTTAATAACGACGAACTCATTCCCATTTTTCCGAGGTTTTTCAGAAAATATTAAAGGACAAACGATTTTTTTTTTTTGTATTTTCATATATGGAGGTGTGGTTCACACTCGTTGTGGCATTGTACTTGCAAGTACGTATTGTCACTTCGATGTTAAGCAAACTGCGTAGGCATTGCGATTATGTAGTTTCATTACTTTTGTTATGCTTACAATCTTGAAGTGGCCACTAGCAACTGTCAGTATAAGTTAATATAAGAAAAAAGTTTCCTCTGAAGGACTCTGTGGATGCTCTTGTGTTATTTTATTACGCATTTAATAATTTGGGCCAGTAGTCTGCTTATGACCTCTGTTCGTTTGTGCATGGCGAAACAGGGAAATGTGTTTATCATATTTATTTTTTCAGTTCAGAGGCGGTATCTCAACCATGGTTAGTCATTATATACAGGAGGTGCTCCTTAACTTCCGTTTGAGCGTGTGTAATGGAAGACGAGTAGGAATCGATATGAGTAGGAACTCGTGCTACATGGACGTGTTTGTATTAAGGATTATAACTTAAAAAGGACAGTACTTCAGTACTTATTACACTTAAAAGAATGTAATTAATGTGGTTACGTCGCCCAACAGCTAAGGACAAAGCAAACGTATAGCATGTATGTGTCCCACAGTATAATGGGTATGACTGGTTCTGGTAATTCTCCATATTCCTCTTGTCTATACTGAAAATTGTTGAGACGTTAGTTAGTAATTTAAAAACGTGGATTATTGACATTTCACCCAGAAGACGCAGGAGAGTTGAACGTACTGTTTCACATGTTTGTTCCTGTACTACGTGAACAAAGCGTTTCCCCAGTTCAGATAAAAAATTACACGCACTCTTTCTCCGCTACTGTCGTGGGAGTTTAAATACACCGTGAGAAGTTAACTGAATTCTATTAGTGGCGTTCAAAAGTAATCGAGCCGGAGTGTGGAATGCACAAACCCGTGACAGGAATGTAATATAGTGGCGTGTGTGACGAGGTGTGTTTCCGACCAGAGCGTGGAAGGTCACAGCACGTCGCTAGAGGGCACGCGTGCACGTCACGTGACTATACAGAGCTAGCAGCAGCATGCATCAATCGTCCGCCGGTGCAAGTCGCATTGCAAACAGGGACATGGAGGCGTCAACAGAGGCGCAAAAAGGTGTTGTTCGTTTTCTGACAGCGGAAGGAGGAACGCACACTCATCGACTAATGTCACAAGTGTGCGGCGAACACTGCATGTCCCTTGCAAGGGTCAAGGCGTAGCACAAGCGCTTCAGGGAAGGACTGGCTTCGTTAGCAGATGATGCACGGTCTGGAGCACCACATTGCATTACCGATGACATCGTCCAGCTGGTGGATGCTCTCATTACCCAGGACCGCCGAGTGACATTGAAAGCCATAGCCGCCGTGGTCGCATTGAGCGTCGGAAGTGTTCATACCATCATGAAGGAACGACTGCACATGCGAGAAGTGTGTGCCCAGTAGGTGCCCCACAGTCTTCAACCACACCAGGAAGCATGTCGAAAGGCCCCCTGTCTTGCTCGTCTGCAACACTATGCCCAGGAAGGGAATGCGTTCCTGGCACGAGTGGTGGCTGGAGGTGAGTCATGGTGTCATCACTTCGAACCAGAATCAAAACGACAAAGTCTCCAGTGGAAGCATCCAGGGTCCCCACCACCAAAAAAAAGGCCAATTTCATCCACACGAGTGCAGGAAAGGTTATGCTGACGTTCTTCTTTCACCAAGATGGCCCCCTTCTGATTCACTTCCTGCAGCACGGGACAACAGTGAATGCCCAGCGTTACTCGCAAACCTTGACCAACCTTCACCAAGCCATCAGACCAAAACGACCAGGCAATCTCACCTGTGGGGTCATTCTGTTCCACGACAATGCAGTCTCATACGGCCAACACAGTCGCGGCACTCCTGCAGAAATTCAAACGGGAGGTTCTCGGCTATCCTCACTACGGTCCGGACTTGTCTCCCTGTGATTTCGCCGTTTTTGGTCCCCTTAAAAAGGCTCTGAGGAGCAAACGATTCACCTCGGACGACGACGTCCAGCTGTACGTGCGGAACTGGTTAACATCGCAGCCCCGGGAATTTAATGAGACAGCCATTCACCACATTGTGTCACAGTGGGACAAGTGTCTCAACAGCCAGGGTCAATGCTTCTAACATACAGGTACTCGTTTCTGTAGTTATGCCTCCAGCTTGTTTCTTTTTGAACGTCCCTTATACGAGCGAAAAGTGTGCCACTAGCAAGGCCTTCAAATTAATTGTAAAAATTCGTGGTTTAATTGACAGATTATTCGTTTCTGCTCAAGACTTTTTAAAAGCAAAACGTGAGAAACGTGAGAAGAAAGCAAAGGGAAGTCGGCTGGCCTCCCACTGCCAACCTTAGTTACTAAAGAATACAACACGCTGCGACACTGTAGCAGGTACTCTGAATGCAATGTTGACTCCAGTATGTCGCGTGCTCTGCGAGAAAGTGGCGCCGCTTGCTTCTAATACACGTCCTCCCCCCTACCCCCCACCCCCATCCCCAGCGTCACCAATAGACATTAAACTAGGCGGCGGTCGCGTACTTTCGCTCCAAGCATCCCTTGCAAAAGGGCCAAGTAGTATTGTGCGCTCAATATAGTGATAATGACAACCATGGTTAGAATTACGTAACGACGACCTTTGCGGCGTTCCTTACTCGTGTACCACACCATTATTACGATAGGAATGTTGCTGTTGTTCTTGTTGTTGTGGTCTTTGATCCGAAGACTGGTTTGATGTTCTCCTCACTACTCTTCATCCCCAAATGACTACCACGATTTTTACCACCTCCACCATACCACACTTCACTCCAGTATTACACTGGTGATCCGTTGATATCTCGGAATCTTTCCTGTCAACGTATCCCATATTTTGGTCAAGTTGGGCCATAAATTTCTACTCAGTACTTTCTCATTAGTTATGTGATCCACCCATCTAATCTTCAACATTCTTATACAGTATCACATTTCAAAAGACTATTCTTTTTGTCTAAACTGTTATCGTCTATGTTTCGCTTCATAACATGGCTTCATACAGACAAATAAGCTCAGGAAAAACTTGCTAACACTTAAATCTATATTCGATGTTAACATATTTCTCTTCTTTAGAAATGCCATTACCAGTCTACATTTTATAACCCCTCTACTTCGGTCATCATCAATTATTTTGCTGCCCACGTAGCAAAACTCATCAACTGCTTTAATTGTCTCGTTTCCTAATCTAGTTCTCTTAGCATCACCTGATTTACACTGAAGCGCCAAAGGAACTGGTATAGGTATGCGTATTCAAATAGACAGGATACGACGCTACGGTCGGCAACGCCTTTAGAAGACAAGTGCTTGGCGCAGTTGTTAGATTGGTTACTACTGCTACAATGGCAGATCATTAAGATTTAGGTTAGTTTGAACGTCATGTTATAATCGGCTCACGAGCGATGGGACACAGCATCTCCGAGGTAGCGACGAAGTGGGGATTTTCCCGTTCGACCATTCCACGAGTGTACCGTGAATATGAGGAATCTGGTAAAACATCAAATCTCTGACTTCGCTGCAGCCGGAAAAAGGTCTTGAAAGAAGGACGACTGAAGAGAATCGGTCAATGTGACAGAAGTACAACCCTTCCGCACATTGCTGCAGATTTCAGTGCTAAGCCATCAACAAGTGTCAGCGCGCGAACCGTTCAACGAGACGTCATCGATACGAGATTTGGAAGCTGAAGACCGACTGGTGTACCCTTGATGACTGCACGACACATAGCTTTACGGCCCGTCAACACCGACATTGGACTGTTGATCACTATAAACATGTTGCCTGGTCGGACGATTCTCGTTTCAAATGGTATGGGCACAACAGGTACGGGTATGGAGACACTCATGAATCCATGGATACTGCATGTCAGCAGGGGACTGTTCAAGCTTGTAGAGGCTCTGTAATGGTATGGGGCGTGTGTAGTTGGAGAGATATGTGACCCCCAATAAGTCTAGATACGACTCTGACAGGTGACACGTACGTTAGCATCCTGTCTGATCACCTGCATCCATTCATGTCCATTGTGTATTCCGACGGACTTGGGCAATTCCAGCAGGACAATACGACACCCTACACGTCCAGAATTGCTACAGAGAGGCTCCAGGAACACTCTTCTAAGTTTAAAGACTTCCAATGGCAACCAAACTCACCAGACATGAACATTACTGAGCATATCTGGGATGCCTTGGAACGCGCTGTTCAGAAGAGATCTCCGACCCCTCTACTCTTACGGGTTTATGGACAGCCTTGTAGGATTCATGGAGTCAATTCCCTCTAGCACTACTTCAGACATTATTTGAGTCCATGCCACGTAGTGTTGCGGCGCTCCTGCGTGCTCGCGGGGGCTCTACATTGTATTACTCAGATGTACCATTTTCTTTGGCTCTTTAGTGTATTTCGACTACATTCCATTACCTACGTTTTTCATTTGTTGATGTACGTTTTATATCCTTCTTTCAAGATGCTTTCCTTCAACTATTCCAAGTCCTTCGCAGTCTCTGATAGACTTACAATGTCATCGGCAAAATTCAAAGTTTTCATTTTTTTCCCCTGAACTTTAATTCCTACTCCAAATTTTTTGATTTCCTCTACTCCTTGTTCGTTGTACAGATTGAATAACATCGGGGATAAGCTACAACCCTGTCTCACTCTCTTTTCAATCACTGTCTCCCTTGCATGCCCCTTGAGTCTTGTAACTGACGTCAGGTTTCTATACAAGTTGTAAATAGCCTTTCGCTCCATGTGTTTTACTCCTGGTACCTTCAGAATTTCAAAGACAGTGTTCCAGTCAACATTATCAAAAGCTTTCTCCATGTCTACAAATGTAATAATCGTGGATTTGCCCTTCCTTAACCCGTCTTCTAAGATAAGTCGTAGGGTCAGTATTGCCTCACGTGTTTCTACGTTTCTCCAGAATCCAAACTGATCTGCCCCTGAGGTCAGTTTCTACAAGCTTTCCATTCTTGTGTATAGAAATCGCGTTCGTATTATACAACCGTGATTTGTGTTCGGTAATTTTCAGTTCTGTCAGCACCTGCCTTCTTTGGAATTGGAATTATTATATTCTTCTTCAAGTCTGACGGTGTTTCGCCAGTCTCATACATCTTGCACACCAGATGGATGAGTTTTGTCGTGGCTGCCTCTCCCGTAGTAGTTCTCACAAATGTTGTCTACTCCTGGGGCCTTTTTTTGACGTAGATCTTTAGAGCTTTGTCAAATTCTTTTCGCAGTATCACATGTCCCATTTCACCTTTATCTCGTCTACTTCCCATTCTATAATACTGCCTTCAAATTCATCTCCCTTTTATAGGTTCTCTATGTACTCCTTCCAACTTTCAGCTTTCTCTTCTAAGTTTAGGACTGGTTTTCCACCTGAGGTCTTGATATTCATGCAGTTGCCTCTCTATTCAATAAAGGCGAAACCCCTACATTTGACCTGCAGCCATTCCTGCTTAGCCATTTTGCCATTCCTGTCAGTCTCATTTTTTGAACGTCTATATTTCCTTTCGCTGCTTCATTTGCAGCATTTCTATATTTTCTCCTCTCCTTTCACCATTCCTTTACCTGCTTCATTTGCAGCATTTCTATATTTTCTCCTCTTCTTTCACCAAATAAATTCAATTCTCTTCCCTTGTCTAAGGGTTCGTACTAGGCCTTGTTCTTTTTTTTCCCCTCTCTGCTGCCTTCACTATTTCACTATTTTGTCTCTCAGAACTACCCATTCTCCTTCCACTGTATTCCTTTCTCCTGCTATAGTAAGCCGTTGCCTAATGCTCCATCTAAAACTGTCAGCAACCTCTGGTTCTTTCAACTTATCCTAGTCCCGTCTACTTAATTTCCTACCTTTTTGCAGTTTCTTCAGTTTTAATCTACAGTTCGTAACCAGTAAATTGTGTTCAGAGTTCACATCTGCCTCTGGCAGTGTCTTACAGTTTAAAATCTTTTTCCTACACCTCTATCTTACCCTTACACAATCAATCTGAAACCTTAGAGTATCTCCACATCTCTTCCACGTATACAGCCTTCTCTTATGATTCTTAACGCAAATGTTACCGCTGTGCAAAATTCTACCAGGAATCTTCCTCTATCATTTCTTTCCCCGAGTCTATATTCGCCTACTATTTTTCCTTCTCTTCCTTTCCCTGCTGTCGAATTCCATCACAATTAAAGTTTGGTCTACATTAACTATCTGAACGATTACTTTTATCTCATCATACATTTCTTTAATTTCATCATCATCTGCGGAGCTAGTTGGTATATAAACTTGTGCTACTGTGGTGGTCGTGGATTTCGTGTCTATCTAGGCTACGATAATGCGTTCACTATGCTATTCATAGTAGCATACCATCATTCTTGTTTTCTTATTCATTATTAAACATGAATTACTCGTATTTGATTTTGTATTTGTAATCCTGCATTCACCTGACCAGAAGTTCTGTTCATCCTGCCACCGAACTTCACTAATTCTCATTATATCTATCTTCAACCTATCCCCTTCCATTTTTGATTTTTTTAGCCTACCTGCCCGATTAGGGGATATAAAATTCTACGCTGCGATACGTAGAACACCAGTTTTCTTTCTCCTGATAACGACGTCCTCTTGAGTAGTCCCCGTCCGGAGATCCGAATGGGGGATTATTTTATCTCCATGAAAATTTTACCCAAGAGTACGCCATCATCATTTAACCATACAGTAGTGCTACATGCCCTCGGGAAAAATTAAGGCTGTTGTTTCCCCTTACTTTCAGCCGTTGGCAGTACCAGCACAGCAAGGCCGTTTTGGTTGATGTTGCAAGGCCAGATCAGTCAATCGTTCAGACTGTTTCCCCTGCAACTACTGAAAAGGCTGCTGCCCCTCTTCAGGAACCACATGTTTGTCTTGCCTCTCAACACATACCCCTCCGCTGTTATTGCACCTACGGTGCGGCTATCTGTATCGCTGAGAGACGCAAGCCTCCCCACCAACGGCAAGGTCCATGGTTGATGGGGGGCGGGGAGGGGGAGAGAAGGCGCTGTTGTTCTTCTGGCATTTGGCAGAGTGAAAACGGCTTTCATAAACGTATCAGCAGTATTTTACTGTTGAAGAAAGCAGCATTCCGTTTCTGCCTGAGGCAATGAATGTGACATTAGAATGCCTTCCATCTATATTAAATTCCATAAATTTAAACAGCTCAAATTTAATGATTAAATTGGATGCTAATCAGAGTAAACAGTTCAAATTTAATGATTAATCTTGATTATCTGCCAAATGTGTAACGTGAATCGGCGTGCTCTGGGTGGACACGCCAGCCCCGATAAATTTCAAGAAAGACCTTTCCACAAGGTTGTATCTTAATGTTTAACTTCACTAAGCATCGAGCATTGCTCATTTTCAAATGAATAACAAATGTGAGTACATCGTTCTTGTCAACAGAGACTGCCTGCCATGCATAGTTGTGCATACAGCTTCAAAACTAAAACTTCATTTTCCCAGGGGTCTTATATATGGTGGGCAAAATACAAGTGGCACGGAAAATATTTCTTGTGGTTAACACAAACACACTGCAGTACCGGCGAAATTGTACGTAATTTAACGCTGTTTTCCTTTTTAAGACCAAACAGAAGTCTTTTAATACGAAAAGTTTTCGCTTCTCCGACAAACAAATACGCCTTCTTTCTCAGCAACGTCAGCCAGATTTACTGATTTATTTTGCTCGTTTGGCCGAACAACGTAAACTATTCGCCGCCGCTGGTATTTTGCCGCATGTCTCTAGGTATTGACATACATAAAATATTCCTCGGGGCGGTTAGTAGACCCGCAACCGAGCGCCTCCCCAGGTGGCTGATAGGCGAATGCCTCCTAGATACAGGTGGTACCGAGGAAATGAAATACTCGGGGCGGACCAAAACTACTAGTAGCGTCCGCTCCCACAGTGGGCGGCTACGAAAGGCGTCTGCTCCACACGTCAGTGGCGGCCTCAAGCAACCTCCTGATCTGGAAAGTCAGGTTGTAGTCGGCAGCATGCCATACATCCAACTACTAAACATCATGATGGTACAACGAGGAAAATCTCATTACCCTGGGCCCCAGTCAATAGACTGCGATCGTCGTGAGCATCGGATTCCGTGGACTCACGGATATCATGAAAATAATCGGAGCTTCTCAAAGTCCCCCAAGACCAAACGCAAACACTACATCGGCACACTCAACGTGAACACACTGATGAAGACAGGAAAGATGAAATGGTTCAAATGGCTCTGAGCACTATGGGACTCAACTGCTGAGGTCATTAGTCCCCTAGAACTTAGAACTAGTTAAACCTAACTAACCTAAGGACATCACAAACATCCATGCCCGAGGCAGGATTCGAACCTGCGACCATAGCGGTCTTGCGGTTCCAGACTGCAGCGCCTTTAACCGGACGGCCACTTCGGCCGGCCAGGAAAGATGAAACAACTCTCAGACACTCTCTAAAAATTTCTAATCAAAATATGTGCACTGCAAGAAACACGATTCACAGACGAAGACCATTTCAACACGGAGAACTTTAGAATATACAAAGGAAAACCATCGAGACAACTGAAAAACTTACGGCTTTTTGGCACAGGATTTGCAGTACACAGGTCCATGACGGACAGCATAATCGACTTTTCGCCACCAAACGAAAGAATCAGCACCATCACAGTGAAATCAGCCAACAAATACTCTACAGTAATCAACGCAGATGTACCGACTAATGACTACAACAAGAAACACCCGGACGAAATTGATGATTTCTGGACGACAATGGAAGTAACTATCAGGAAAATTCCTGCACATAGAGTCAAAATAGTTCTGGGAGACTTCACCGCTAAACTCGGAAAAGAAAAGGTATACAGACATACCACAGGAAAACATACTCCACACAAGGACACAAACAAAAATGGAAAAGACCTGATAGACTTTTTGCAAAAGCCACGGGCTCACCATTATGTCAACAAAATTCAAGAAAACAGCACGGAAACTTATCACATGGAAATTTCCCAGCGGAAAGCAAGAACTACAAATCGACCACGTAATAGTCCAGAAAGACTCACAAAAAGAAATTTTGCACATAGACATACGTAAAGGCTACTTCGAACCAGACCACCACCTACTACAGATCAGGATTCATCTTTTGCGCAAGAAAAAGCTCCAGAAGAAAAAAAATTGTCACACCAGATCCAGAATAACTTACTCTAAACCAGACACAAAGACAGGCCATGAAACTAGCACAAGCACCACGCGCAAGGAAACACCGTTGGTGGAACCACATATGTGACCAAGATATTGACCAATGAATCAGTGCAGGGAAAACATTTAGTAGCCATAAATCCCCAGAGAATTGGATGACCTTCCTGAAAACACAAAAACAATCAACCAAAATCATTCGCAGTGAAAAACGACAGTATGATAAACGGCGACTGATGGAGATCGAATCGGAATTCACGAAGAACAATAGAAGAAACTTCTACCAAACATTCAGAGAAAATGTCACTGGATACCAACCACCCAACTTGTGCTCCAGAAGACAGGATGGAACCCTAGAAACCAATACCAAAAACATTGTGACATTCTGGCAAAGTACTTTGAAAAACTCCTCAACATGGAGACCCCTATGGAAGAGCTGATGACAGAAACAAGTACGTACGCCAGATAGTAAACCTCCAACTCAAGAAGAAGTTAAAAAAAATAATCAAGCCACTCAAGAATCGTAGAGCCCAGGAGAAGACGGCATCATCGCAGGAATCTGGAAGTTACAACACCCAGAACTCACCAAAGACATCCACAGGATCTTGGAAGATATCTGGGAGACCACGAAAATTCCTGAAGACTGGAAAACTGCCCTGATACACCCACGACACGAAAAAGGTGACAAGACTGACCCCAACAACTACAGAGGAATATCCCTACTACCGATCACATACAAGATCCTCTCTAAAGCTTTACTAAACAGACCAGAATGCAAGACCGACCACTTGATTGGGGAATACCAAGCAGGCTTCCGCAAAGGGCGGTCTTGTGCAGAACAAGTTTGGAAGCTGAAAATGATTTTACAACACAAACAGAACCTGATCATTTACTTTGTCGACATCGAAAAGGAGTACGACTCTATCGACCGAAAAATTCTCTTCAAAATTCTAGCTGAATACAAAGTAGACAACAAAACACGAACTATCATAGAGCAAACCTTGACCAACACGACCTCCAAAGTAAAGTTATATGGGGAACTGACAGAGCCCTTTGAAATTCGCTCAGGTGTCCGACAAGGCGATGGCCTCTCACCTCACCTCTCCTTTTCAATTTAGTGTTAGATAAGGTAGTAAAAGAATGGAAAATAATAAAACAGGGGATAACATTAAGAATCTACAGATTAAATGCCTGGCTTTTGCAGACGATTTGGCGATTGTCACGAAAGGTATAAACTAAACAAAAGAAGCTGCTGAAAAACCACACGAAATTGTTTCCAAAACTGGACTATGGATCTCTTACGAAAAGACACAGTTTATAAGGACAAAGAAACTCTCATCCCTGAACACAAAGTACGGCACGATTTACGAAACGGCAAACTTAGAATACCTCGGTGAAACACTTCAAATGAGCGGACATAACAAAGACTCAAACGAAGGAAGAAAAACTAAACTGGACAAGGCATATAAAGTAGTGTGGAATCATTAAAGCAAGAAGTCTAACTCACAAAAAGCAAAATTATGCCACTACGACACGGTGGTGTTCCCCGAAGCACTGTATGCAGCAGAGACCACACTAATCATAGGGCATACACGTATCAGACAACTAGAAAAGTAGAACGGAAAATACTTACGAAAATATTTGGCGCAAATAACAGCAATGGAATATAGATCAAGAAACCTACAGAGGAACTATACAAGCAAACGGAGACAATCACAGAAAAGATTAGAAAACGCAGACTACAATTCTATGGACACCTATAAAGAATGCCATCACACAGACTGGCCAAACAGATCTTTGACTGGGTAACCACTAGAAACAACAAATGGGTGGCAGAGGTAAAAAAACTACCTGAACCAACTCAACATCACACTAGACACAATAAACGACAGAATAGAATTCAGAAACATTATTAAGAAAAGTAAACTACATGAGATACGCTGTGACAAACGAACAGGCGTAAAATGGATCGAAGAACGCAAACAAGATCACAAGATGAAAGAAATATGGGCAACCAAAAAGGCAACCAAGATGAAGCCGAAGACACGAAGCGGACAAGAAGCATGGACAGAGGACCGGTAACAGAAACACAGCGAATGAGGGAAGTTTGGGCAGCAAGGAAGGCAGCAAAAGGAATTGGCCATGTAGTTTAGTGCAACTGCGCTCTATAAGGACAAAACACCAATTTTTTAATATATATATATATATATATATATATATATATATATATATATATATAATCACTTAGGATGCAGGTAGAGTTGCTTAAGAAAACAGAAATGGGAAATCTGTAAGCAGTTTTGTATTGCTAACTGTGCACTGTCAGCAAGGGAAATGTTTGAGCGCTAGAAAGGAAACCTATATGAACGGGTAAAAACCAAGATGTAGTGACTGCGTTAATAACTTGGTTCGAACAAGTTAGGGCTCAGAACGCTCCCATATCAGGGCTTTTATTTTTGTAGAGAAGTAATGAACTTGCAAAAGAAAGGGGAACAGAATTTTCTGCAAATCCAGTCGGGTTTTAACAAAAGGAAAAGGATAGTGTTAAGAAATGTTTCCGTCAAACAGAACCAAATTTTTCCGACTTTAACTATAAAGTGATTGCAGTCTATAGGCTGATCAAACACAATGTAGAGAAAACCCAAGGAACAGCCGAATTTTAATCATTTCTTATATATATTTATTTATGCTACCAGTTTCGGCACTTCAACGATGCCTTCATCAGATCCGTGTACATTAGAAGATCAACTACTATACAATGTAGTGTGTGTCTGGCGTACGCAGCCACGAAATACATCGTATAAAATAGAGCGCGCATTGTAAGACGCAGTCAGCAACAACAAATACTCTACCAATTACTTGAGCTACACTTAAATACTTAAAATCTACAGATGGAACACGTTCAGAAATGACGCACGTATTTAATTCCTGAAACGCAACAGTACCTCAAGATAACAGACGAGAAACTTGCTTCCTAATGTACTCCGTAGACACATCATTACCGAAATGAATATTCTGTACTTAAATGACCACAACCGCACTGACAATAATACAGAAATAAAGCAAGGCGGGGAATGGTCGCTACACTACACAAAATATAACATAAAGAGATATAAAGAGCTAATGTGCATGCAGACCACAGTCTAACAGAAGATGTTGACATACAGATTGGCATTAATAAACTAACACATCACATATAAGACATACAGGGCGTCACAAAAAAGTACGGCCAAACTTTCAGGAAACATTCCTCACACACAAATAAAGAATAGATGTTATGTGGACATGCGTCCGGAAACGCTTAATTTCCATGTTAGAGCTCATTTTAGTTTCGTCAGTATGTACTGTACTTCCTCGATCCACCGCCAGTTGGCCCAATTGAAAGAAGGTAATGCTGACTTCGGTGCTTGTGTTGACATACGACTCATTGCTCTACAGTACTAGCATCAAGCACGTCAGTACGTAGCATCAACAGGTTAGCGCTCATCACGAACGTGGTTTTGCAGTCAGTGCAATGTTTACAAATGCGGAGTTGGCAGATGCCCATTTGATGTATGGATTAGCACGGGGCAACAGCCGTGGCGCGGTACGTTTGTATCGAGACAGATTTCCAGAACGAAGGTGTCCCGACAGGAAGACGTTCGAAGCAATTGATCGGCGTCTTAGGGACCACGGAACATTTCAGCCTGTGACTCGCGACTGGGGAAGACCTAGAAAGACGAGGACACCTGCAATGGACGAGGCAATTCTTCGTACAGTTGACGATAACCCTAATGTCAGCGTCAGAGAAGTTGCTGCTGTACAAGGTAACGTTGACCACGGCACTGTATGGAGAGTGCTACGGGAGAACCAGTTGTTTTCGTACCATGTACAGCATATGCAGGCACTATCAGCAGCTGATTGGCCTCCACGGGTACACTTCTGCGAATGGTTCATCCAACAATGTGTCAATCCTCATTTCAGTGCAAATGTTCTCTCTACGGATGAGGCTTCATTCCAATGTGATCAAATTGTAAATTTTCACAATCAACATATGTGGGCTGAGGAGAATCCGCACGCGATTGTGGAATCACGCCATAAACACAGATTTTCTGTGAACTTTTGGGCAGGCATTGTTGGTGATGTCTTGATTGGGCCCCATGTTCTTCCACCTACGCTCAATGGAGCACGTTATCATGATTTCATACGGGATACTCTACCTGTGCTGCTAGAACATGTGCCTTTACAAGTACGACACAACATGTGGTTCATGCACGATGGAGCTCCTGCACATTTCAGTCGAAGTGTTTGTACGCTTCTCAACAACAGATTCGGTGACCGATGGATTGGTAGAGTCGGACCAATTCCATGGCCTCCACGCTCTCCTGACCTCAACCCCCTTGACTTTCACTTATGGGGGCATTTGAAAGCTCTTGTCTACGCTACCCCGGTACCAAATGTACAGACTCTTCGTGCTCGTATTGTGGACGGCTGTGATACAATACGCCATTCTCCAGGGCTGCATCAGCGCATCAAGGATTCCATGCGACGGAGGGTGGATGCATGTATCCTCGCTAACGGAGGACATTTTGAACATTCCCTGTAACAAAGTGTTTGAAGTCACGCTGGTACGTTGTGTTGCTGTGTGTTTCCATTCCATGATTAATGTGTTTTGAAGAGAAGTAATAAAATGAGCTCTAATATGGAAAGTAAGCGTTTCCGGACACATGTCCACATAACATATTTTCTTTCTTTGTGTGTGAGGAATGTTTCCTGAAAGTTTGGCCGTATCTTTTTGTAACACCCTGTATAATGGAAACTGTTGAAAAATGTGAGATGTGAAATGTATGAAATGATCATAAATCAGGATACGTACTAATGGAGGAATGCATTCTTCTTACAGAATGTTGGATAAATCATAAGGGTAAAAACAATCCTAATTGTAAAAATAAATCACCCTCCTTCATGCAGAATGTAAAGTTACAAGTTATGAATTACGTAGTGGCTCCAGCTACGTAGCACTCATTCATTATGCGTCCATAAAAATAATCGAAGCAGTCATATTGTGAAAGGAACCACATTCCGTGGCACATCCAGTAGTCCTCATGTCATGCGAGAGACGGTATAGAGTGAACTAACTTGGAGACACTCGTACACCTAAACGACACAGAACTTTGTACCACACACACACACACACACACACACACACACACTAAGCATACCTTTAACATAGAGTAATCTGAATTAACGGGAGGACGATTGATACTATGTATTCTTGCTACCGTGTATTCTCGTTATCACAGCTGCCAGCAGTCGCGTACAGTGGCAACATTCTTGCCAAGTCTTTCTGGAGTACCGCAGAGGGAACAGCGAGCTTCTCGTAGCCCTATTACATGACCTCGTTGAAACTGAGTAAATTGTTGATGATAGCGTCTTTGTCGCCTTAAACGTATTCTTGACTAACATCTACTCACCACGTATAATCTCAAAGGTAACTAACGCTCAGAACGGTTGCAGCACGTACTTAAAGCAAACGTGATTTGTTCCCTCATAATGACGCTACTAGAGGCGCTCTTACGCCACTGTCCCAGAATCTGAATAGACGTCATCTTCCAGATGTAGGAAAACGCCTGCTAACTTTCGTTTATGTTGTACAACACCTCTTTGGCGTTGCGAATTTTTTCCGTTCGCGTATCTTCTAGGCCAGAGTTTTGTCCACTCTGTGTATGCCTGGAGTCGCAGAAATATTGCGACAAACTTCGAGAGGGTGTAGAGGGTGTCTTGATGAACAAATCGAGCGTAGGAACCCCTGTCTGGGACCGTCATCCAACGAGGTTCTAGAGCAGGGCCGCACAAACACGGAAAACCGCACGCGTGCAAAGCGAGGTGCAGCGAGTGCCTGCACAGTGCATAGGCTCAACTCGGCATACTTCGCCTCAACTCGGCTTGCTAGGTGAGGCCGACGTTGTAGCGGTGCAGAATGCGCTGCCAGACGGCTTAGTAAACATTGGAATACGTAATCGCGAGACAATTACCGGAATAATGGAACCATCTGCTCCAAAAAAAGGGAAAATTACCGAAAGTCAATTTAAACCGGAATGGGAACTCTCCTACTTTTTTGTGCGTTGTGACGATAAAGCCAAATGTCTAATCTGCGGTACACTAATTACGTGTGTCAGAAAATCGTCTATTGAAAGGCACTACAGCAAATTGCATTCAGAAAAGTATAGTGATATAACAGGGGATGCCAGAGAGGAAGAATTACGGAAGTTGCAAACTCTTGCAGAAGAGAATTCTGTATCTACCAACGAGGTTTGTTGCAAGTACTTTAGCATATATATTTTGGTTAAAAGTCATGCGAAACGAAATAACATTTGTTTAGATTCCTTAGTTTTCGTTTTCGCATAAATTATTTTTAACGTATCTTTTTTTCTCTACTTTAGGGTGAAGAAGGTGAGGGGTGTTGAGAAAGGACTCTCAGAGCTAGTTACAAAGTTGCTCTACGTTTAGCAAGAGCTGGTGGGCCATTTATGGACGGGCCATTAATAAAAAACATTATGTTGGACGTAGTAGAGACAATGGATCCCACATTAGCTCCCGCGTACAGCAGAATACCACTTTCCAGAATGACAATACATCGGAGAATCAACGACATTGCTGAGAATTTGCATGAACAACTGGCAGCCAAAATTGAAAGCTTCCTAGCGTACTCCATCGCACTTGATGAGTCCACGGATATTAACGACAAGGCTCAGTTAGCAATATTTTTGCGTGGCGTAGACGACGACCTACACGTAACGGAAGAGCTCGTGGATATGATTTCGTTGAAGGGCACTGTTACAGGGGCGGATATTTTAGCAGCTGTTGAAATGGCAGCTGAAGGAATAGGACTCCCTTGGGAAAAGCTGTTTTCCGTAGCTACAGACGGGGCACCAGCAATGTGCGGTAAAGCAAAAGGGTTTAGTGGCCTACTGCAGAAATTCATTGATTTGCACACCAAGAGGCTCTTTGTGCGAAAGTTATCGGTCTTCAAAATGCGATGAAGGTAGTGGTGCGTATCGTGAACTACATTCGTTCTCATGGACTCACTCATCGTCAATTCAAAGAACTTTTGATTTCCTTTGAAGAGGAGTATCCAGATATTCCCTACCACGCTGAAGTGCGCTGGCTGAGCAAAGGGAAAGTGATTTCCCGAATTTTTCGACTACGCCACACTGTGGCTCAGTTTTTGGAGAGCAGAGGACGTCCGGAGCCACTTACTCATGACCCTGAATGGGTAGCTGATTTAGGATTTTTAGCAGACATTATGGCTCTCCTAAATGATTTAAGTCTGAAACTCCAAAAAGAAAACAATCTCATCAACGATATGATCAGCAAAATAAACGCTTTTCGGTATAAACTGAAGCTCCTCAAAAACAACCTTTCAGATAAAAATACGCAACACTTTCCTGAACTAGGTAAGCGAGATGTAAATTGTACCTATATTAAAACAGCCTGATTTTTATAACTGCTCTAATCAAAACGGTGCTACAATCCCTTGAAAATGCGTTTAACGACTGATTCCAGGTAATGTGCCGGTATATGACATACAGCTAAATAAAGGAGATTGCGTTACATATGCAAGTGTAACCAATAGTACAAATTACATGTTTATTAAAATCTATCACGTTTTAGTACTTCGAAACAACGGCTTACATTACTTTCATTTATTAACATTGGCTTTGTTATTGTTTCAGGAAATTACCTACCTGCAGCCAATTCTCGACGTTTTTGTGAAACCTTTTTCGATGGATATTGAAAGTGCGCCTTCAGATTTACATTTCGAACTAATTGATTTGCAAAGCGATGTTCACCGAAAGGATGTGTTTTACAATACAAAAGGTTTGCTCCAGTTATACCAGAATTTGCCGAAGGAAGAATTTACCAAGTTACACAGAGAAGCAGCGAAGATTATTTCTATGTTTGGTTCCACTTGGGTATGTGAAAGGTTTTTTCTGTTTTGTCTTGTACAAAAACTAGATTGCGTGCGAGTATTTCTGATTGTAATTTAAAAAATTCTCTCAGAATTGCTGTCAGCCAATCTCGTGTTCCAGATCTTAGTAGCATAATTGCAAATAAAATAAAGAGCACATAGGAAGATACATTTGTGTTGAAACCAAATTTAAAATTGTTACCATTACATTTATTATATAAATCTGTTTTGTACCGGTACACCAAACTAAGCTCTCCACCTAGTGTACATTAGTATTTGGCAATGTCGAAGACTGCAGGGTAAAAGCTTTGAAACAGGTCGAGATAGGCGGCGCGAGCCACACAAGCTAAGGAAGTGAGAGGCAGCGCTGTTGCGCAAAGCCGAGGAGTGGGGGGTCTGCACCGTCTTCTTCACTCTGCACTGTGCGATGCACCGGTGCATGCACCTCGTGCGGCCCTGTTGTAGAGCGTCGAAGTTATAGCCGCTGGTATCTTCTAACAGGCCTCCCCTTCAGCGGCAAACGTGACTTCGTACACTGACGGACCGTAGGCGGAACATCTCGCAACACCGTTACTCGTTGATCGCGACTGATCGCCACGAACACTAGCGGAGAAGATTGAGCTAGTAGCTACTGTTTAGAAAGGTCTGTCTCTTATAAATGTGATGCTCTGTTGCCTCGATAGATCATAGTTTCGGACACCAATTTGCATCTATGGTTTATTTTTCTCTTGTATACGTAGAAATAATGGAGAGTTTATAGAGTGCCAGGAGAAAAATAAACTACAGACGGAAACTTGTTCAAATGGCTCAAATGGCTCTGAGCACTATGGGACTTAACATCTGAGATCATCAGTCCCCTAGACTTAGAACTACTTGAACCTAACTAACCTAAGGACATCACACACATCCATGCCCGAGGCAGGATTTGAACCTGCGACAGTAGCAGCTGCGCGGTTCTAGACTGAAGCACATAGAGCCGCTCGGCCACCTCGGCCGGCTACGGAAACTTGTATCCGAAACCGTCCTCCACCGAGGGAACAGGGCACTGAATTCATAGGATACAAAGCCTTTCTACGCAGTAGCTATTCTCCACTAGCAATCGTGGGAATCGGCCGCGATCACTGAATAGCAAACAACATTGCGAGACGACTGCTGATCTGGAAACACCCATTCAGGAGGTCATGTCTGCATCGGTCATGCAGAATTTCGCAATTCGTCTGCGCCACATGATGGGAGGCATATCGACGCTTTGTTACGTTGCTGGGTGATGTCCTCGGACACGGATACCCATCCTCGATTTGTTCCTCAAGATACCCCACTACAGCCCCCTGAAGTCTTTCGAAACGCTACTGGGACACCCTGTATATACAATCGGTATCACTTTTACTATAGAAAACTTTATTATGCAACACACTTTCATTTCTACTAGACCATTAGTTCAACTACAGTTCTGACTCTGCTGCGCGATAACAACTTTATGTTATGCCTTTTCGAAAATTTAAGTAAGTCTTTACTAGGATCACACTTTGAACAGTCATGCCGCCGAAAGAAAAGCAACTGTTCCGTATAACCCAGCCTGATTTTTGTTGCAGCAGCGAGAGGTAGTTCCACATAGGTCCGCAGGATTTTATAGCCACTGTCATCCGTTCCAGGTTTTTAGCAGGAATGACCTTCCTCTGAAATTTATTCTTTCACTATCGACACTTCGAACCCTCTGCTTGGATCTTCTATTCTTAGGGAAAGAAACAACTACCACGAAGCCACCTCTGCATACGACAGTATTTTAATAACTTTGTCCCTCTCTCGCTCTGCTCGTTTCGCTACCTATTCTCAACGATGGCCCACCAATAGTAGACGGAAACGTTTCAAAAAAAAAAAAAAAAATGTTCAGATGTGTGTGAAAATTTATGGGACTTAACAGCTAAGGTCATCAGTCCCCAAGCTTAGCGGTTCTAGGCGCTACAGTCTGGAACCGCGCAACAGCGACGGTCACAGATTCGAATCCTGCCTCGGGCATGGATGTGTGTGATGTCCTTAAGGTTAGTTAGGTTTAAGTAGTTCTAAGTTCTAGGGGACTGATGACCTCAGAAGTGAAGTCCCATAGTGCTCAGACCCATTTTTTGAACCCTAAGCTTACGCACTACTTAACCTAAATTATCCTAAGGACAAACACACACACCCATTCCCCAAGGGAGGACTCGAACCTCCGCCGGGACCAGCCGCACAGTCCATGACTGCAGCGCCGTAGACCGCTCGGCTAATCCCGCGCGGCGGAAACGTTTCATCCAACATACCAACTTCTTCAGAATAAGCGCGGGAAAACTACCTTTTTATAAGTGGATGCGACAGTGATCTTTGACAGTGTTCAGGTAACACCTGAAATGCCTGAAGATGATGTTAGCAGAGAGGTTGAAATGTGGAATGCGTATGAATATATCTGAAGAGGAACGTGACGATGCCTAAGAACAGAAGATTTTACCTTCAAGGTGATTTTTTTGTCGTAAAGTGATGAGTCGTGAAGTTCGTAGCAAAAGCCGCGGCACAGCGCATGCGCCGGCAGCAGGGACCAGAGAGAGCAGCAGCACCAGCACCAGCAGCAGCAGCCCCCGGCAAAGGTCAGGTCAGGGGTCGCGCGGCCGGCGCCTGCAAGCCCCTCGCAACGCGGGCTGCCGCGTCGCTCACTCATTGGTAACCCGTGGCAAAACGGAGCGCGTCATTTTCTGATATCCGTACGACACACTCAGACGTGCGCGCCTCTCGCTTAATCCCGTACTTCTGCCGCTACCACGCGTGCTACAGTCGAAATGGGTGTAGGCGCAGGGGAGCTTTGCAGTATGTGTTCGCACGCCACTGCTCTTCCTCCCGAGAAAGAGACGCGCACGCTGATGTACAACGTCTGGTTTTCCAACAACAGATGCTCTTCTGATACAAACATTTTTGACTCGTAACCACAAAGCCGCAATTCTGAGGTTAAGGAAATGTTAGGTATACAGATTGACCGAGCTACCCCTGCCTATCGGTTTAATGCAACCCACAACGCCCCCATATTCAACGAGCAAGATACAGGGTGGCAATTATTGAACTATATGAAATAAAATCGTCTTAACTTCTAAAGGGTTTGCGTTAGGACGTTCAAACTGCACGGTTGGCCGCGGGGTATGATGGGAATTAATATGCGCATGCATGGTTTGGTTTAGCGACGAAGCCCACTTTCATTTGGACTGGTTCGTCAATAAACAAAATCGGTGCATTTGGGGGACTGATAATCCACATTTTGTGATCAAGAAATCTCTTCACCCTCAACAGGTGACTGTGTTGTATGCAATGTCCAGTCACGAAATAATCAGTGCGATATTCCTTGATGGCACCGTGACTACCGAACTGTACATCAAGGTTTTGTAAGGTGATTTCATCCCCGTTATACAAAGTGACTCTGATTTCGGCAAGATGTGGAGCTCGACCCCATCGAAGCAGGAGAGTGATGTCTTCGAGGAGTACTCTGGGGACCGCATTCTGGCTCTGGGGTACGCAGAGGCCACTGGCATGGGCCTCGTTTGACTGCCATAGTCTCCGGATCTGAACACATACGACTCCTTTTTGTGGGGCTACATTAAAGACAAGGTGTACAGCAATAACCCCAAAACCACTGCTGAGCTGGAAACACCCATTCAGGAGGTCATGTCTGCATCGGTCATGCAGAATTTCCAAATTCGTCTGCGCCACATCACCGACAATGATGGCAGGCATATCGAACATGTCATAACCTAAATTCGAACATCTGTAGTGACGTTTATATGTTGAATAAAGTGTACGGACGCCGTAGTTTGTAACTGATTTACGTTTTTGCACATAATAATAATAACTATTATTATTATTATCAACCTGTATCTATATTATCTCGCTCGCTACGTGCAAAACTGTTTGTCCATTTTGTAGAAAATTTAATGTAGTTAAATTTTGCACTGTGATACAGTTTCGAATTATCAAGTGAAACGTGCAAAAATGACCTACAAACGCGTTTTTCTTGACCAACTCGTAAACCGTGGCCTACAGCGAAAACGTATTCCAGTACAAAATTGAACTATATTAAAGTTCCTACAAATACCTGTCGATCATTTCTTTCGGTACGACTAATAGTTTGCATGTAGCGAGTGATAGAATATGAAAATCACCTGCGTGGTTTTTGAAGGCGGCGTGGATTGCATCAAAGGTATGGGTAGGGACACCTGAATCAATCTGTTGTTGTCGTCTTCAGTCCAGAGACTGGTTTATGCAGCTCTCTATGCTACTCTATCCTGTGCAAGCCTCTTCATCTCCGAATAAGTGCCTACATCCTTCTGAATCTGTTTAGTGTATTCATGCCTTGGTCTTCCTCTACGATTTTTACCCTCTGCGCTTCCCTCCAGTACTAAATTAATGATCCGTTGATGCCTCAGAACGTTTTCTACCAAACGATCCCTTCTTTTAGTCAAGTTGTGCCACAGATTTATCTTCTCCCCAACTCTATTCAGTACCTTTCCTTTAGTTACGTGATCTACCCATCCAATCTTCAGCATTCTTCTGCAGCACCATATTTCGAAGGCTTCTATTCTCTTCTCATCTAAATGATTTATCGTCCATATTTTACTTCCACACGCCGCTACACTACACACAAATACTTTCAGAAAAGACTTCCCGACACTTAAATCTATACTCGATCTTAACAAATTTCTCTCCGACAGAAAAACGTTTCTTGCCATTGCCAGTCTAGTTTTATATCGTCTCTACTTCGACCATCATCAGTTATTTTGATCCCCAAATAGCAAAACTCATCTACTTCTTTAAGTGTCTCATATCTTAATCTAATTCCCTGTAATCACTCTTTATAGTGGGTGATTCAGTGACGATGTTAAAAATTGTTACGTTTGGTGGAGAAGGGTAAATATATCAACTCGGTAAGCATTGGAAGTGCGTCTGAAATGATCGATACTCTCGAATAGTCAAACAGGTTCAAGTGGCTCTGAGCACTATAGGACTTAACTTCTGAGGTCATCAGTCCCCTATAACTTAGAACTACTTAAACCTAACTAAGGACACCACACACATCCATGCCCGAGGCAGGATTGGAACCTGCGACCGTAACCGTCGCGCGGTTCCAGACTGTAGCGCCGAGAACCGCTCGGTCACACCGGCCGGCTTCAAACAGTTGCTCATGCCTCATCCACCCTACAGTCCAGACCTGGCATCCTCGGACTTCCATCTCTTTGGGCCGCTTAAAGATTCTCTGTGGGGAACATACTTCGAAGATGACGAGAGTGTCAGTCATGCAGTGAAAACATGGCTACCGGTACGCGTACAGGACAAGAGCTTTTACCAGAAGGAAATAGATGATCATCCACAAAGTTGCGTTAGGCCGTAGAACGTGATGGAGACTACATAGAAAAATAGGATATGGACAAGACATGTTGATGTATATTGTCACCAAATTCTGATTCTTAATAACAAATATGCTCTGAGAAAAAAAATGGGGGGCATTACTTACTGAACGATCCTCATATAAAAGAAACTAAATAATACACATGAGCAACAGCATTAAAGGGTACAAGACTGATCAAATTCTAAGGCACTTTTCAACCTTTCCTCCTGTCATGTGATGCTGAAACAATCTATTGTATCTACTGGTTACCAGCAAAATAATATTCACTCATGACTAGTATCCACTCTAAAGCAGAAAGACGCACGATGAAGGAAATGTCCGACTGCGACGGTAATCGGGTAGATGTGATGTATATCTGCAGAAAAACAAATTGTTACAATCTCAGCAAAATTAGATGGTTTATTCAAGGGAAAGAGCTTCACAAATTGAGCAAGTCAATAACGCGTTGATCCACCTCTAGCGGAGGGGCATTATGTCGGCGAAATGTAAACCCAGGATGGCTTTCCGTGCAAAACGAGGCGTAGAATATCGTCGACATACCACTGTGCTTTAAGGGTGCTGCGGATGACAACCAAAGGGGTGCTGCTATGACATCCTAGACCATCCCTCCCGGTTGTCAAGCAGTATGGCGAACGAGTGTCAGGCTGGCATCCCACCGCTGTCCTGGGCATCTCCAGACCAGACACGTCTTCGCTGCTCATTGGAGCCCAGCTGGAAGCGGGACTCATCACTTAAGACAATTCCAATTTGTGATGATTTTTCTCTTGAATAAGTTATCCAATTTTTCTAAAATTTTAGTAATTTGTTTGTCTGTACATGTACATCACACGTACAGATGTCCTACCCATTCGCGTAATTCCTTCGTGAACCTTTACTTTTTTTGTCTTAGTGTACTCCGATTTTTCATCCTTAATTTTACTATTTTTATTTCATTTATACGCTTCTTTTTATATTTTAAAATCATGTGCCAGAAACCTTACACATCCTCTCACCAGCTTTTTCCGCATATGAATGACTGACCGTCTACTCCTCAGAATCAGTAATTTTACTCTGAAGAACATTAATTACCATTATTTTGGCAACATTACTCAAGGAAATGTCTGAAGGTAGCAACAGAATAAAGAGAACTGTTAATTTTTTAGAACATTTCTCGTGGAGAATTTCAGCGATTTCCAACGAATATTTTAAAAATGAATTAAAAATATGCTCGACCACAATAAAATATTTATTGGCAATTGCAACCGGTTTCGGTGAAAATGTGACCAAGTTAAGATAATCTATACCATAATGGCAGGCGGTGGTGGAGAATAGAGCACGTATCATGGATCCGTGAACGTCAATTGCTAACAGATGACGTTTGTGGATCCGCAACACCCGGTCCCATCACAGTCACCATCTGCCATCTTGATATATATGGTCAGAAGATGGTCTCATTTTTAACGCAACCGGTTGCCATTGCCAACAAATATTTTATTGTGGTCAACAGTGTTTTCAGTTAATTTTTAGAGCAGAATTCTGATTAACGCATTAGGGTCATGGAAAATGAATTCAGTACTGTCCGTCAAAAGGAAACATGTGAACATATCCATCACTGAATCGCATAGATTCTCCTGTTGGAGCGATAAGGCACGAGCTGGTGACGTGGGTACCATCAAAATCGCCCTCCTGTAACTGTCCAACACTTTCTTATTCTGAAAGAGGTATGTTATTCCCGTCCAGGTCAGATGACTCAGGAAAGATAGTCCTTCATCTCTAACCCGATCTAAAAGATTAAATACTAGTATGCAGGATTGTTTATAAGTATCTCCAGGGTACCAGAAGAGGACTGTGCGAAAATTGCAAAACATACAGAAAAGTTACACGTATCGGTGGACAGAACATCTCCACGGTGGACAGAACATCTCCCGTATTTTCGATTCGTAATATGCGCCTGAGGTGAAGCAACTCTGCCGACAGCCCTTAGACTCCACATGTCCGCAAGCAGACGCTAGAACAGCAGCGGAGTGCCAAGCAGCTGGACAGGTGTAGATCGTATTTTTAAAGGGCTTAACAAACCATCTCGCTTGGGACCGAATGCGTTGCCGAACTGTGGGCTCTTAGGTGGACCTTATGCCATTTTATTCCCACATGTTTAAATGTTTCACCCCGCCTCAAGTGATCAGGTTACAGAATAGCATAAAAGACAAGGGTTGAAAAAACATGAACAGCCTCTACTGCTTCGGATCACGTTGAAATTCGTCGAATAGCTTTGAACGGTTCCTAGTGGTCCCAGCCTGTATACCAGAGCAAAATTTGAGGTCGTGCTACAGTCCAAGGGGTCAGATGACATTCAATGTAGTTGCAGTCTCACTATGTCCCTGGAGAAGGCCTGGAACGTCAAGAATCGTTGTCTCGTTGTTCACCACACTGTGAATTGTCGTTTTCAACCAGAAGATGTGTGGAAATCAACGCTCCGAGGAAAGGGGTGGTTTCACTGACGTCTTTATGCCAGACCCCGAGGCCTTCTAGTGTCGATTCTGAGCAGCGATATATCTGAATTTTTCTCCTCGTTCACCCAAAAGAAAATTGCGTGAATCCGACCGCTGGGGGTTGCGGTTCTGACCTCCATCGTAGAGGATCAAAAGAGGGGCTGTGACGATCTTCCCATCGTGTGACACGTACACGGTAGCTTGGGCGAAATTGTGGTGAAATTTGGTGCTAAAGTGACATTAACACCACTTCACCCCTCACGTTTTAGTTAGTGTTGCAAGGCCAGATCAGTCAATCATCCAGACTGTTGCCCCTGCAACTACTGAAAAGGCTGCTGCCCCTCTTCAGGAACCACACGTTTGTCTGGCCTCTCAACAGATACCCCTCCGTTGTGGTTGCACCTACAGTACGGCCATCTGTATCGCTGAGGCACGCAAGCCTCCCCACCAATGGCAAGGTCCATGGTTCATGGGGGGGGGGGGGATTATACATTGTCACATGGAAAGCAGTGTATTTCACGCATCGTCACTGGTTTCCTAAACCCGGCTGTTATTGTTCAGTGAGTCACATATCCATTCATAGCGTGAGTTACTGGTGATATCAACTATTGAAGTTTTCTCAGCCGACAGAATCTTCCATCATATTTTGGGCGTGCATTTGGGCTGTTAATCGTACAGTACGTGTGAGGGCTACTTTTTCTTTCAACAACCTCCGACCGGCCGCGAAATTGGAACCGTGAAAACCCAATGAAGCTTTGCACTGATGTGTTGCGCGATGTCTCTAGCACGCCTGGCATCTGCCTTAAGCGATTTTGAGAAATCACGGAATACCTAAAGCAGGGTTTCCAGAGTAGAAGGAATGGACACTGTCTCCTAGGAAGACGTCCTGTGGATTTTTAACCGCTTCTTTAAATAGATATATTTTGCGTTTAATTTTTGTGGATTTGGATATTATGGTATTCAGTCCTGCTACAACGATGCCTTCGCTCATGTGAACCTGTATGAGGACAACAATTTGGAGCAGACAGTGTGTCGCAAACGAAAGTAGGGAATTGGCGGAAACCACAGGGTGGTAGAAAGTAGATTTTATTTATTTAATCGTATAGTGATTTTATACAATATACAGTTGATACAAGGCAAGTGATTTTATACAATATACATATGATATAAGACAAAATTAAACCTTAAAGTCCGTGTTTTTCAACCAATTAATTAAGCTGGGTGTGAGAGTGAACAAGTCGTCGGGAATTCCAGGGTATGAATGAAGTGGACAGCGTTGGACTAAATGTTCAGTTGTCTGCTCTTCTTGATTACATTCACACATTGGTGAACTGATCCAGCCCCATTTGTACCTGAAGTAGGTACAACAACCATGGCCAGTCCTTAACCTGTTGAGGCGGCACCAGAGGTTCCTCGGTAGGTCAAAACCTTTTGGCTTCTTTGTGGGATCGATGTGATGGGCTCTTGTTCCCAATGTTTTTGTTGTCCATTCATGCTTCCAGTTTTCATTTAGATCAAAACCATCCGCAGTGAGTTGTGCTGCAGTAACACTTGCTGGTCTTCTTGATCGCAATCGTTGCTGTGGCGGATGACAGAATTCCTGATGCAGTGGTAGAGAGGGTGGCGCAGAGATTTTCTTGGCCTCCCTCGGTAGAGCTTGTTTCCGCTTTAAGTGAGGTGGAGGGATGTGACTCAGTACAGGTAACTAGTGGCATGGGGTTGATTTGATGGAACCAGTAATACAGCGCATTGTGTCTTTCAGTTTTGTGTCTACCTCCTTCACATGTACACTTTCCAACCAGACAGGTGCACAGTACTCGGCAGCAGAGTACACAAGACTGATGCCAGTTAAACGCAGACAGTCAGCAGAGGTTCCCCAGGTTGTACAACTGAGCTTATGTAGTATGTTGTTCCTTGCAGCAACTTTATGAGAAAACTTGGTGATGTGCTCGTTGTAGCTCAGGGTTCTATCTAGAGTGATTCCGAGATATTTTGGGAAAGTATTGTACCTCAATGTTTGTCCATTGAGCAGAACTCTTGGTTTGTAGTTCGCAGCACGATTCGCTAGATGGAAACAAGAGACTTCAGTTTTTGATGTGTTTGGGATCAATCTCCAGGTCTTAAAGAAAGTTGACATCTTCTCCAGATCCTCCGTAAGAATTCGTTCAGCGTCTTCGAAATTACTGCTCTGTGCTACCAGTGCGATGTCATCAGCATGGATGAATTTAGTTGATATTGTGGTTGGTAGATCATTAATATATAAATTAAATAGTGATGGGGCTAAAACAGATCCCTGTGGTAGTCAATTATTTAGTTTCCGTTTGTGGAAAGTTGGTGACACACTATGACAAATGTGGTGACTGTGTAGATAGGCAGCTGGAAGGTGTAGCTAACTGCTGCACATAAAACATTTTAGATTTTCACCGTGGTTTCCATTCCGTGATCGATCGGACCTTACTTTGCGAACAGGCCTCGTATTTACTGAATTGGTGAGCGATAGTCAAATAGCATAATAAAATGGTTTAATGGGCTCCAATGAATAGCTCGGAACACTTGGCATGCATGTAGACAGGCGTGTACGCCATTTGTTTGGTAGAGACAGTTTGCAGCTCGCCTTCGTCACATATTGCTAGCGAGTGAGGGGGGCTGAGTAGTGCAGTTCCAGTTGCGAGACGCGTCCTGTGCGCTTTTCGAGTCGGCAGGCGGGCTGGCGGCGAGAGGGCCAGAGAGCCGGCAATAGACCGGGGGCTGAGGGTCTTGATACAGCGGCAGCGGGCTAAACGCCAGAGCGGCGGCTCTCTCATTAGCCGCGAGCGGCGCGCCGGCTGACATTTGGCCCGGTCGATGGCGCGCAAATGAACGCCCCCCTCCCCTCCCCTCCCCCGCGCCCAAAACGGCAAAGAATGCCGGCGCTGGAGCGAGCACTGGCCGGCCGGCTTATCGGCGCGCGCGGCCCGCACGCTGCCCGTGTGTCCTCCAAACTGCGCCCTCTGTCAAGAGTCAAGAGCTCGAGGAATGGTCCCCCAATACCCCCCCCCCCCCCCCCCGACGCCTTCAGCAACTTATACAGCAGGTAGAAGAGCTGAGGGCTTTTACGACGTGTTTTACATGATAGTAACTACTGGCTAACAGGACTCGATGCACTTCAACAAGATCTGAAACGCCAAAAGTTTTACTGTCGGACGTAACACTAATTTATTTTATTTTCTGTCAAACGTGACCAAATAATTTTTAGTTATGACCTGGTATTCAGAAACTACAATGAAAAACAGAAAAATCCAATTAAAACAAGGAACTTATGAATCGTATCTGTTCTATGAATCAAACGAAAGACGGACAGTGGCTGCTAAAGGGCGCTGAAATAAATCAATGCAGAAAGTTGAAGATTTGTGCCGCACACGGACCAGAACCTGGCTTGACCACTTTGGGTATCCGGACACGATGGCGACTGATGCAAATCTCCAACTTATCCTGGCACTACGACCTATAGCAGATAGCACCAACATTTGCTGATTCCGGTATTAGATCAAACCTATATATACAGGGTGGTCCATTGATCGTGACCGGGCCAAATATCTCACGAAATAAGTGTCAAACGAAAAAACTACAAAGAGCGGAACTCGTCTAGCTTGAAGGGGGAAACCAGATGAGGCTATGGTTAATCCGCTAGATGGCGCTGCCATAGGCCAAACGGATATCACCTGCGTTTTTTTATATAGGAACCCCCATTTTTTATTACAGATTTGTGTAGTACGTAAAGAAATATGAAAGTTTTAGTTGGACCACTTTTTTCGCTTTGTGATGGATGGCGCTGTAATAGTCACAAAGGTATAAGTACGTGGTATCACGTAAGATTCCGCCAATGTGGGCGGTATTTGCTTCGTGATACATTACCCGTGTTAAAATGGACCGTTTACCAATTGCGGAAAAGGTCGATATCGTGTTTGGTACGAGCCCTGGGGTCACAACCCGAACCACTCGCCACTGTTAAGCACTAATGAACGACTGGGTCCCTTACTTCGATTGCACGTAAGTCATTAAGGTCAATCCAACACATTTATTTCAATTACATAAATGAAGTTACATTTGAATCTGTGTGACATTATACAGGAATTAAAAAAAAATCAATATCAGCTGACTTAGTGCGTGAAGCGCGAGTTAAGCCAATAACCAGGTAAACTAAATTTAAATCTGTCTGGCATTAAACAGGAAGAAAAAAAAACCAATTTTTTTATATGTTTAAATTACAGCAGTAAGGAATTCCAAATCTTTCCCTTTTCTAGGCGGAGGCTGAGCCAGAAACACAGAATGCCACAAAAACACAGTTTTGCTGTGAAATCTTACAGGACACCCGGAAGCAGTAACAGACAAGGGGTCGGCACCCACAAATAACACAGGCTAAGAGTCAGGCTGGGAGCACATCCTACGAGAACTTGTTCACACTATGCTCAGCACGAAGTGTAGACATTCCGGCCGAACATCCGCTTGCAGTGGCTGCCAGAGGGTCGAAGCAACCAACAGGCATACGCCGTGCTTCTCACACAGGCACCTCAATTTGTACAAACATCTAGGCCAACACCCACTCCAGACTCCCCTCTCACTGCAAGGCTTGGCACAGTTTATACGAAATGCCTTTCAGGCAAGCACTAACCGCCGCAGGAGTTTCACGATTCGCAAACAGCCCCAGCGTAACAGACATCACACATGTGCTTAAGCCCGACCCACAACTCCGCCAGTCTCACCGGCCGCCCCAAACCGACCGCTTCTCGCCGTCCCGCGCGCCCCAGCCGAAAATGCAAAGATGCTCATGCCTGGGCACGCGCCAAAGATAACAAGTCGATCGCTGATGATCGACCAGCGATGTGGCTCAGTCTTGATGTATGGCTGTTGTGATCAAAACGCCCAACGAGCGTGTGCTATGTATGCTGCTCGGTATCCTGGACGATATCATCCAAGTGTCCGGTCCGTTCGCCGAATAGTTACGTTATTTAAGGAAACAGGAAGTGTTTATCCACATGTGAAACGTCAACCACGATCTGCAACAGATGATGATGCCCAAGTAGGTGTTTTAGCTGCTGTCGCGGCTAATCCGCACATCAGTAGCAGACAAATTGCGCGAGAATCGGGAATCTCAAAAACGTCGGTGTTGAGAATGCTACATCATCATCGATTGCATCCGTACCATATTTCTATGCACCAGGAATTGCATGGCGACGACTTTGAACGGCGTGTATAGTTCTGTCACTGGGCACAAGAGAAATTACGGGACGATGACAGATTTTTTGCACGCGTTCTATTTAGCAACGAAGCGTCATTCACCAACAGCGGTAACGTAAACCGGCATAATATGCACTATTGGGGAACGGAAAATCCACGATGGCTGCGACAAGTGGAACATCAGCGACCTTGGCGGGTTAATGTATGGTGAGACATAATTGGGGGGGGGGGGGGGGGGGAGGATAACTGGCCCCCATTTTATCGATGGCAATCTAAATGGTGCATTGTATGCTGATTTCCTACGTAATGTTCTACCGATGTTACTACAAGATGTTTCAGTGCATGGCAGGATGGCGATGTACTTCCAAGATGATGGATGTCCGGCACATAGCTCGCGTGCGGTTTAAGCGGTGTTGAATAGCGTATTTCATGACAGGTGGATTGGTCGTCGAAGCACCATACCATGGCCCGCACGTTCAGCGGATCTGACTTACCCGGATTTCTTTCTGTGGGCAAAGTTGAAGGACATTTGCTATCGTGATCCACCGACAACGCCTGACAACATGCGTCAGCGCATTGTCAATGCATGTGCGAACATTACGGAAGGCGAAGTACTCGCTGTTGGGAGGAATGTCATTACACGTATTGAGAAATGCATTGAGGCTGAAGGACATCATTTTGAGCATTTATTGCAGTAATGTGGTATTTACAGGTAATCACGCTGTGACAACATGCGTTCTCAGAAATGATTAGTTCAGAAAGGTACATGTATCACATTGGAACAACCGAAATAAAATGTTCAAACGTACCCCACGTTCTTTATTTTAATTTAAAAAACATACCTGTTACCAACTGTTCGTCTAAAATTGTGAGCCATATATTTGTGACTATTACAGCGCCATCTATCACAAAGCGAAAAAGTGGTCCAACTAAAACATTCATATTTCTTTACGTACTGCACGAATATGTAATAAAAATGGGGGTTGCTATTTAAAAAAAAAAAAAACGCAGTGATATCCGTTTGACCTATGGCAGCGCCATCTGGCGGGCCAACCATAGCGCCATCTGGTTTCCCCCTACAAGCTATACAAGTTTCGTTCTTTGTAATTTTTTCTTTTGACGCTTATTTCGTGAGATATTTGGCCCGGTCACGATCAATGGACCACCCTGTATACGTAGTTCGTAACGGACGCCAAGAAGACAAAATGATTGTTTGGTACTGTGTGTGTCATCACTTGTGTCCAAAACAGCAGCGTGCAGTCTGTCGCATTCTCACTGGCACTCTTAAGAGCCATAATTTGGAGGTGGTGGTCAGGAGCTGGTGTCGTTAACTGCGGGCGACCACCGCAGTGCCACAGTACCGTTTGAATGTTGGAGCGACGCTACTGTGGCACACACTAATTTAGTTCGCAACTTCCCTTGCCGACAAAGCTTCCAACTCTAAAGCGACAAGGCTAGCAACATCTAAGATTGAAACACGCGTACATTGTATTCTGAAGGCCTTGACAATGAATAGAGTGCGCAATGTGGCTTTTAGGACTGGATTCAGTGTGCTCTACTGTTGCTGTCTCCTGTACTGAGTATTGACAAATAAGTTACAGAACAAAACAACACGGACTATGCAAGTCAAGACGCTGGGGTGAATAATTTTTTTACCAACAATTCTCATTAAGTTTACATACCCTGGAGGTGGAATTTACTTTCATTCTCTCTGTGTCTATGATGACGAGCTTTACATTTATGTTATCTTACGGGTCATGATTTAATGTCCTTATAGATCTGACTTCACTGCTGTAGCCGTGAGTGCTGACTGGCTGGTTGCACACTCCACTAATAACAGAGAGCCACGTCGCCTCACACTGAGATACTTTCTTCTCGAGCGAGGCAGAGAGGAAACTCCGCACCAGAATTGGTGGAAAGATCCCTAATTCCCCGTAATGATATTTAAAAAATGACTTATTGAATAACCACTCTAACCATACTGGCGACTTTATTTATGCTGTCTCTTCATTACTGAATTATTATTTAGTAACACTATATTGCAAAAGATAGCAAATGATTAAATTACTATAACGGATATTGGTGGAGGTGACCCTGTCGGTCAGATGGAAGAGGTGTGCAAACAAGAAGGCAGGACTGACAACGAGCGGCAAGTGCATCACGTGCCGATCCAGCTGATAGCGGCACTGTGGCCCGGCGGTCTATAGCGTCCGCTTCTGAATGGACGTAGAAAATTTGTCGTCAGTTTTCGTGATGGCTTATGTATGCTGGGGTTGGGGGGGGGGGGGGAGAGGTATTTATCCACTACAGTGTTTATTATGGGCGGCATACAGCAAGCGTCACAAGCGTTCCATGAAGAGGCGACAGCGACAGTTTTCTGTGCGCACAAACTCTACTAGGGACAGTTAGCGGCAGTAACAGTTCAAAAAATGGCTCTGAGCGCTATGGGACTTAACTTCTGGGATCATCAGTCCCCTAGAACTTAGAACTACTTAAACCTAACTAACCTAAGGACATCACAAACATCCATGCCCAAGGCAGGATTCGAGCCTGCGACCGTAGCGGTCGCGCGGTTCCAGACTGTAGCGCCTAGAACCACTCGGCCACCACGGCCGGCGCATTAACAGTGGTCCGGTGTAGCGCTTATGCCACCGTGCCGGTTAGCAGAGGAGGCAACGGTTGCAGCGTGTTGCGTGAGACAAACACAGAGATCACTGTGGCGACTCTGCGAACAATGCTGCATCTCTGACTCTGGGCAGAAGACATCGCGCAGCCGCCTCCTTAACGGGAAGCAAGTCGTTGTGTCGGTCGGTCCGTGGCTGCCCGCTGGTTGGGTTCCGACGGATCAAGTGTTATACTATAATAGTTACTATACTATAATAGTTCATGAACTATGCTATAACAGTTTGGCTCACCACCTGCCTCTCCTAAGTGGATGAGGGCAGACCGACCTACCTGGAGGCGTCTGAGTGCCACCGGTGTTTAATTTTTAAATTTTTCTTTCAAACTTAAACATTACGGCCTTCTGCCTTTAAAAGATCATCGTAATATATTTTAAAATTTTGAAACTTAATTGTGGCTTTAGCCATTGGTATTTCACCTTGCATTTGTATGTTCTATCTGCTTAGCCTTAAGGCTTTCTTCGTAGCCGTGATACGTTTTTTATTTGTTTGATTTGCCTCTACAATTGCTTTTTAATCTTGTTGATTTTAAGATTTCTTGTTGTTAAACTTTCTGGCCATCTGCCTTTAAAAGTCTATGGTAATATATTCTAAGATTTTGAAATTTAATTGTGGCCCCCAGCCATGTGTATTGCAGTTTGCATATGTTTGCTGGTTTTCCTTTTAAATTATTTTATTGCTATCTTAAATGGATTTTTATCTTGTTGATTTGTTAAGATTTCTTGTTCGGAGGCCTTCAGCCGTGAAAGAGTTGCATTCGGTAAAGGTCCGTCTATGTGCCACTTTGGCTGTAAAGGTTATTAAATTACAATAAATGACAAATAGAAGGAGAAACTGACCTCAACCTTTGGCCCTTTCAACAATCCTATTGCCTATTGTGCAAAGCGGGTTTAGGGGGCGTATCGCACAATTGCTATAAACATATTTTTGTGTCTCTGTAACATGTCTTCCTCAGAACAGTCGTGAGGTTGCCTCGAGTATTTTTGTATTTTTGCGGGAACTAATTTTCCCCTAGAAGAAACCTGTAGTGCGTTTCCTTTTTAATAAAAGAAAATACGAAGCTTGTGCCTATTTTCTTTATTTAAAGTTCATGCAAGGATCTAACGAAATTATCGTTTTTTTTTCGCGTCCCCAGTTTAATCCTTGAGTGCATCGTAAATGTTTTCCCAGTCATATTTCTTTTCCTTCGGTATCTGGGCTGTGGATCGCAGTAAGACCTATTACACACATCAAAAAAAGTTTTGCATCACCTCGGTTCCGAGAGTTCCGGAACCTGTACAGAAGTTTGGAATAGAGATCAACATAAACATTATTTCGGCCCTGTTTATTGGTCATCAAAACCACACATTGCATGTTGTAACACCATACAGTGAGACCTTCAGAGGTGATAGTCCAGATTTCTGTACACAACAGTACCTCTAATACCGAGTAGCACGACCTCTTGCATTGATGCATGCCTGTATTCCTCATGGCGTACTATCCACAAGTTCATCAAGGCACTGGTGGTGCAGATTGTCCCATTCCTCAACGGCGATTTGGCGTAGATCCCTCAGAGTGATTGGTGGGTCGCATCATTCATAAACAGGCATTTACGATCTATCCCAGGCATGTGCGATAGGGTTTATGTCTGGAGAAAATGCTGCGAGCGATGTCGTTATCCTGAAGGAAGTCATTCAGAAGATGTGCACAATGAGGGCGCGAAGTGTCCATGAAGACGAATGCCTCGCCAGTATGCTGCCGATATGGTTGCACTATCGGTCGGAGGATGCCAATCACGTGTCGTACAGCAGTTACGGTGCCTTTCTAGACCACCAGCGGCGTACCTCAGCCCCACATAACCCGAAAACATCAGGGAACCTCCACCTTGCTTCACTCGCTGGGCGGTGTGCCTAAGGCGTTCAGCCTGACCAGCTTGCCTCCAAACACGTCTACGACGACTGTCTGGTTGAAGGCATATACGACACTCATCGGTGAAGAGAACGTGATGGCAATCATGAGCGGTCCATTCGGCACGTTGTTGGGCCCATCTGTACCGCGCTGTGTGGGTCGTGGTTGCAAAGATGGACCTTGCCATGGACGTCGGGAGTGAAGTTGCGCATCATGCAGCCCATTGCAGACAGTTTGAGTCGTAACACGACGTCCTGCCCCTGCACGAAAAGCATTATTCAACAAGGTGGTGTTTCTGTCCTAGCCATAATCCGTAGGTAGCGGTCATCCTCTGCACTAGCAGCCCTTGGGTGGCCTGAGCGAGGTATGTCATCGACAGTTCCTGTCTCTCTGTATCTCCTCTATGTCCAAACAACATCGCTTTGGTTCAGTCCGAGACGCCTGGACACTTCCCTTGTTGAGAGCCCTTCCTGGCACAAAGTAATAATGCGCGCGCTATAGAATCGCGGTATTGAAATACAGACAACACGAGCCGTGTACTTCTTTCCTGATCGAATGACTGGAACTGATCGGCTGTCGGAACCCCTCCGTGTAATAGGCGCTGCCCATGCATAGTTGTTTACATCTTTGGGCGTTTTTAATGACGTCTCTGAACAGTCAAAGGGACTGTGTCTGTGATCCACAGTCAACTTCTATACTCAGGAGCTCTGACGACAAGATGCTAAGCGCGGCCTTATATGCTCCACCGCGGCGGTACTGCGCATGCTGGTCACAGATGCTGGTCAGCGGCAAAGAAATACGCTTACACATGCGCCGCCTGTGGCGAAGGCGTCCAGACATTCGATTCGCTTATCGATGTATGATCGGCGGCGGTGACACCATGAGACTTCTGTGCAGTTTAAGTACCCAAAGAGCTGGATTCCAAGCTTTGTCCAAATTAAAACCATTATCTCCGTTTCTTAAATTATTAGTTAATCTAATCTCTATAGCTGCCTTGAAGACAGATTCCCAAAAGGAAGAGGTGGATGTTAAAATATTCCCATCACTGTAATTCATGGAATGCCCTGTATCAATACAATGTTCGGCCACAGCTGACTTGTCTGGCTATAATAAGCGTGTGTATCTTCGATGCTCCACACCTTTCATGAACGGCGCGTGTTGTTTGACCTATTGATTTGATACACACCCGCCTTACGAAGCTGTAAATCGTCCTTCCCAGGTCTTAAGGACATTTACTATGGAAATGTAAAAAGGCGGCTGCCTCCCCTTTTTGGATGTTGTCGTTCGCCGTAAGGTTGTTGGCACATTAGGACATGCCGTACATCGCAAATAACACACACAAATCTTTATCTTCATGCCAGTAGCTGCCATCACCTTTCACAGACCATAGGTGTCCTTAAGACCTTAGTGCATAGGAAGCACTGTATATCCGATAAAAATAATTTGCAAGAAGAGCTCACATACTTCAAGAGCATTTTTAAATGGAATAGATTTTCCCCGCAACAAATTCGTAGAGCATTCAGTGCAAAAACTATAATGCAGGTATGTGATGGGGAAGAAGGTAGTAATTCCTTCAGATCTAGTGCGGTTTTGCCCTATGTGGATGCTCTTTCCTCGAAGATTGGCCGTATTGTTGTGGAACACTGTGTTAAGGCGATCTTCCGGCCTCCCACGAAGATTGCAGCTTTACTCGGCTCTGTGAAGGACGATTTACAGCATCGTAAAGCGGATGTGTATCAGATTGTGAGAAGTTGTACATAGGTCAAACAACAGGCACCGTTCATGAGAGACGTGTGGAGCATCGAAGATGCACAAGCTTATTACAGCCAGACAGGGCATTCCATGAATTACAGTGATGTGAATATTTTAACATCCATTTTGGGAATATGTCTTCAAGGAAGCTACAGAGATTAGATTAGCTAATAATTTAAGAAACTGAAATAATGGTTTCAATTTGGACAAGCTTGGAATCCGGATCTCGGGGTAATTAAACTGCAGAGAAGTCATGGTGTCACCGCCGCCGACCATACACCGGTAAGCGAATCGAATGTCTGGACGCCTTCGCCACAGGCGGCGCATGTGTAAGCGTATTTCGTTGCCGCCGACCAGCATCTGTGACCCGCATGCGCAGTACCGCCGCGCTTTGCATCTTGTCGTCAATCATGTGACTCACTCTGAGGATGACCGGACGATACGCGGCCGAAATATTGGTGAAGGGAATTTTATTTGCGTGTCTGCATGCCCTATTTAATGGACTATTTTTTCTGATGTGTGTATTTCTCTGATAATCTGTCAGCAAAATTACGTCCGCCCCCCGGTAGCTTAATAGTCAGCGTGACGGATTCTCAATCCTCTGGGCCCGGGTTCGATTCCCGGCTGGGTCTGGGAATTTTCTCCGCCCTCATCATTCTATCATCCTCATCGACTGCAGGTCGCCGAAGTGGCGGCAATCTGAAAGACCGGCACCCGACAGGGGGCCCTAGCCATGCGAATAAATAAAAAAGCAAAATTACATTCTCTGTAGACTGCTCCATCGCTTACACAATTCATGTCAACAAGAGAAGTAGACAAGATAGCAGACGAACGCATTGTGTACTGCTAGCGCAGAAGCGGAGAGGACTTTTTTGATGGTTCGCTAAAAGTCCGACAACCAGCGGAACGCGAGTGAACAATAGCGAATGCGTGTTGAACACGATGGTCGCGCTCACCTACCGCTCACGGCAGACAGAATTCTCCTTTTCTGATATCGTTGGCTTGTGTTCGCTCAGGTATAAACCAGGTATGAAATGCGGTGCTGCACGAGAATGTTGAAATTTATGCGGGTTGATTGAATAACTAAGGAGCGGGATCTTGTTTATTTTTGGGTCCACATCCTCCAAGTATTTTGTAAGAGAAAACATTGTCCGTTTTAGGCTGTGTATTTGTATCATTTATTTCTTGTGGTATTCGCCACTTTCGACCACTACGTCGTTCTTTGCATAGGTACATGATAATGGCCTGATAGTAGAAATTGTCAAATTGCACAACACACCAGGACGTTTCCGGGTGAAAAGTGAGTTCATAGTAGACTTTTCATTTGTTAGAAATATGGTTTGTATTGTTGTTACTGTGAATGATTATAACATAAAAAACAGATTCGGTAAATATTCTCACAAAATACCTGTTGATTTTAGGTGATTAAGAGTTTAAAAAATTATTAAATTTCAAAAGGTAGTTTCTGCTCACGTGTAGCACATGAATGTTAGCTTAAATTACTAGCGACTTCACGTACTTTTTTCCACAAATGATTTACTGATTAACTATCAAAACGCGTTTAAAACTTTTAAGTAAAAAATGCGAAGGAATTTTGTGAATCCCGATAGAGGAAACCTTCCAAAACTTCATGCATTTACGGCTTCCGCCCCCATCATTCGACAACGAATTCAGCCTGCGTCTCTCTCGACTGGAATTGCACTGCAGACTATTGAGTTATGCTGGCGCGGTTGGTCAGTGTCAGGGGGTTAGCTGCCTCTGCAATAAAAAAAACTGAGTTAACGGATGTTCGATGAACTTAAACGGGTGTCATGGGACGTCCATCTCGAGCAAATGCAACGAGCAGTATCGAACAAACTGAAAAACAAAAAAGTTGTAGAAGCGCAGTGGGTAAGGCAACGAACTGCCACATCGAAGATCGTAGGTTCGCATACCGCTGGGTATAGAGCTATTTTTTCTATTTTCCGTGTTTGTAACACATTTTGAGACTTTGTTAAGCGTCAAAGTTAAACATTTTTCTGATATATTCGTTGTTGTTCACACATACGAGCGCGCCTTCTAAGTAATGAGTATCTTCGATTTCGTGACTTCCATATGCTTAAGAAATGAAAGATGAAATTGCTGTGTGTGAAACAACTGACAGTACCATTTATACTTTTATTTGTCGCAAATAATTCACCATTTTTTTCTGAATACGTAGCGATTTCAGAGTGTGTGGTCAGACAGGAATCTAAGAGCATAACATAAACTATGGCGAATGAAACTAGCAAAAATCGTCTTTATACTATAGTTTGCCACAAGGATTTATCTGCGATCGAATCTTTAAGAACAGTAGACAGAGATGAAAGATTCCCGTCACAATATTTGTAGACTATACCACCAGATATGAAACATTTTGATTCATCAGTTGCATGTTATAAACTATAACGAACTTCTATAGCTACACTCGCCACATGCTCTCGAAAAGTCGTTTTATTTAATTTTGTTTTTATGAACCAAATAGTTAATCTATCATATGTGGAAGTAGGCTACTTCATCATTTAGATATCTAGGAGCAAGGTACAACCACATTCTATGCATCTTCCTATTCTTTGATACAATTTTTTGATTGGTTCAAATGGCTCTGAGCACTATGGGACTTAACATCTATGGTCATCAGTCCCCTAGGACGTAGAAGAACTTAAATCTAACTAACCTAAGGACATCACGCGACACCCAGTCATCACGAGGCAGAGAAAATCCCTGACCCCGCCGGGAATCGAACCCGGGAACCCGGGCGCGGGGAGCGAGAACGCTACCGCACGACCACGAGGTTTTTTGGGTTCGTAGAAATGTGTTCCGTCTATGCAACTAACTGAAGGCAGTTTGTTCATTGCCGCACGCGTTTCGCTTCTTTTATTTGTGCAGCGTCTTCACGAATAAAAGAAGTGAAACCCGTATGACAACAAAGAAACTGTCTTCAAATTAGTTGCATAGACGGAACGTACCTCCATGAATTTTGAAGCTACTAAGGAATGGCGGAAAACAGAAAAATTGACGAAATTGTCGGGTGTTTCTATACATGTATTTGCACAGTGCGGTACTACTCTCCATTCCTAACTCATATTTCGAAACGTAAAATCCAAAACAAGACGTCAAGGTGAATGAGAATAAAAGGATATAATGTGGGATTTATGAAAATTTCCAGAACACCATCAATATTCTATCGTTATCATGCATTCATGGAAGCATGTGGTCAGCGCAATTTGAACAGTATTACGTACTCTAACCACACTTTTCGGTACTGTGGAGAATAGCGTGCCTGTGGCGGCTGCAAGCCGCTTCCGTTTCGGGCGCTGCAGTGCGCATGCGCGGATCTGAGGCAGATTGCTTTTGATTGGTTGACGCGAGGAGAACTGACAACAGTGTTTCGGTTCGCTAGGACCGTTCGACATCACTTTCGAAATGCATAAGTAATGATTTTGGGGCTCTCCTTTGAAAACAAGACCGTTCGGTGCGCTGGAGTACTGAACCGATCGGCACAATGGCGGAAAGATACAGAATAGGGCCCCTGGACTCTTTGGTTTCAGTCGTTTCACGCCGTATACTCCAACGGCCTTGTGGCCGATGGAGTACAAAAGGTGACTAATTTGAAAAGACCATGTATCGCCGCTCAGTGGACGTCAAGTTGTGGCACTGGCATGCAAATTCCAGCCTTCGTCCCCGATGAACAGCAGTCAGGATCGGTGCATGAAACAGGCAGCTGCAGTGGAGGCCCATATGCAGCAACAAAGCTTAACAGTCGTTGAGGAGAGACTGTTGGCAGCCCCTTGGTTCACTTGGGTTGTCAGTTGCTCAACTCTTGCACGTCTATACGACCGTACACATCGCCACTGCCGTCGTTCAGCACTGTCATCTGTCGCCCGTGGTGCATCACAACTGCCTCACCGCCATTTTGCTGTGCACGGTATACTTTAATCTTGGCAGCACGTGAAGAGTTAAGAAACTTAGCCGTTTCGGAAATGCTTCCACCCTTTCCCAGAAAGCCGATGGTCACGCCCTTTTGGACGCTAGGTAACAATGACTGCACAATTTTCCGCGTCCCCCAGAAACGCTTTATATACCTTCCACTGCTAATGCTGCCATCTACCGTCTGTGAGTCATTAGTGCACGTTGACGTCGAACACAGGCGGTGGTCACATTAAAGTGATCAGGCCATGTAAATGATTTGAATGTACAGCCCACAGCGGACAATGTTTTCTTTTAAGAAGGCGTCGGTGCTGAATATAATTGTGCATAAGAGAAACTGCTGTCACAACCTGAGTGACGGAAGTGATCGGTTGCTAGGACACTTTCAGGTACCGTCAATTTGGTAATGGAGGGAAGTATGAAGGAAAAATTTCAGCGCGAGATCATGCTTTGAATACAGTAAGTGTGGTGTCACCGCCAGACGCCACACTTGGTAGGTGGTAGCCTTTTAATCGGCCGCGGTCCGTTAGTACATGTCGGACCTGCGTGTCGCCACTATCAGTGATTGCAGACCGAGCGCCGCCACACGGCAGGTCTAGTCTAGAGAGACTCCCTAGCACTCGCCCCAATTGTACAGCCGACTTTGCTAGCGATGGTTCACTGTGTACATTAATGGATTAAAGTTAAGTATGAAACTAATTACGTCCGATTTCTGAATTCGCATTCCTTGTCAAGTTCCAGACCTCACGTCAGTATAGTTCTTCCCTCCTCACGCGGCCGGCCGAAGTGGCCGTACGGTTAAAGGCGCTGCAGTCTGGAACCGCAAGACCGCTACGGTCGCAGGTTCGAATCCTGCCTCGGGCATGGATGTTTGTGATGTCCTTAGGTTAGTTAGGTTTAACTAGTTCTAAGCTCTAGGCGACTAATGACCTCAGCAGTTGAGTCCCATAGTGCTCAGAGCCATTTGAACCATTTGAACCTCCTCACGCCAGCCTGCGTGGGCTAAAAAGCGTGCATTTCGGCCTCCTCTAGTAACACGGTGTTGGCTCTTCTGCCAACAGTAAGAAGTCCAACTGGATACTGGAGAGATTACTGTGGAGAGATGCATCAATCTAGTCCTCGAACAGAAGATCACCGCAACAACAACGGCATTAATAATACCTCTCAGATTTTTAGATGTCTGTGCTTACAAACTGCCTTGACAACAAAAGGCAGCATGTGGAGATGACAGCACAACTCGCAGCAGACGTTCGTATTGTCTAAACTGACATTCCGCTATTGAGACGGCTGTCTGGGCACGTCACGAAAACCAGCAGCAAGTGAAGTAGACGACGGGATCGGCCGTCCAAACATTGTGCATAAAATGGTAGGAACGGAAGTAGCTCCTACATTTTCCAGAATCAGACGTCTGGGAAACGGTGTTGTAGCCACGTGGGCCATTAGCACTACTATCAGAGTTCTAATTAGCCGGAGGAAGAAGCAGCAGCTGATCGACAGGCCAATGTTCGACGGAGACGATATTGCCACGTACGAAATTTGTTTTTGCGCCGTCGAAGAACTCGACGGTTTTTCATGTGTCAGTCTTCATTGTGAGGAACTGGCCACTGTTGGGAAGACAGAGGCGGCCTTGGCACGACCTCGGTGCTACTTCCAGAGGGCGGAGGGCCGGAGGTGGCAACCCGCTAAGCCCACCAATCAGCGCGGCTTGAGCGCCCACCCACACCGCCGCAGTGCAGCCAGTGGAGTGCCAGTCCCCTCACGCCGGAGGCACCACGCTCCAGCTCGTCGTCCTGGGACATTTCTGCAGAGCTGGCACGTCAGAAATGCGAAACAGTCTTTTGTCGAATTCTGTGAGCCTAGGAAAACATTCACAGTACTCAAACAGTTTCTAAAGTTGGTAACATTTGAACTACGCAAAAGGAAACTACAGTAACAAGCGAGAAAGCAGGCTTGAAAAATTGTACAGGGTGGTCCATTGATAGTGACCGGGCCTAATATCTCACGAAATAAGCATCAATCGGAAAAACTACAAAGAACGAAACTCGTCTAACTTGAAGGGGGAAACCAGATGGCGCTATGGTTGGCCCGCTAGATGGCGCTGCCATAGGTCAAACGGATATCAACTGCGTTTCTTAAAAATGGGAACCCCATTTTTAATACATATTCGTGTAGTACGTAAAGAAATATGAATGTTTTAGTTGGACCACGTTTTTCGCTTTGTGATAGATGGCGCTGTAATAGTCACAAACGTATAAGTACGTAGTATCACCTAACATTCCGCAAGTGCGGACGGTGTTTGCTTCGTGATACATTAACGGTGTTACGAGTAAAATGGACCGTTTACCAATTGCGGAAAAGGTCGATATCGTGTTGATGTATGGCTATTGTGATCAAAACGCCCAACGGGCGTGTGCTATGTATGCTGCTCGGTATCCTGGACGATATCATCCAAGTGTCCGGTCCGTTCGCCGGATAGTTACGTTATTTAAGGAAACAGGAAGTGCTTATCCACATGTGAAACTCAACCACGACCTACAACAAATGATGATCCCCAAGTAGGTGTTTTAACTGCTGTCGCGGCTAATCCACACATCAGTAGCAGACAAATTGCGCGAGATTCGGGAATCTCAAAAACGTCGGTGTTGAGAAAGCTACATCAACATCGATTGCATCCGTACCATATTTCTATGCACCAGGAATTGCATGGTGACGACTTTGAATGGCGTGTACAGTTCTGCCACTGGGCACAAGAGAAAAAACAGGACGATGACAGATTTTTTGCACGCGTTCTATTTAGCGACGAAGCGTCATTCACCAACAGCGGTAACGTAAACCGGCATAATATGCACTATTGGGCAACGGAAAATCCACGATGGCTGCGACAAGTGGAACATCAGCGACCTTGGCGGGTTAATGTATGGTGAGGCATAATGAGGGAGTGGATAACTGGCCCCCATTTTATCGATGGCAATCTAAATGGTGCAATGTATGCTGATTTCTTACGTAATGTTCTACCGATGTTACTACAAGATGTTTCAGTGCATGGCAGGATGGCGATGTACTTCCAAGATGATGGATGTCCGGCACATAGCTCGCGTTCGGTTTAAGTGGTGTTGAATAGCGTATTCCATGACAGGTGGATTGGTCGTCGAAGCACCATAACATGGCCCGCACGTTCACCGGATCTGACTTACCCGGATTTCTTTCTGTGGGGAAAGTTGAAGGATATTCGGTCACGTGATACACCGACAACGCCTGATATTCTCAATGCAAGTGCGAATATTACGGATGGCGAACTACTTGCTGTTGAGAGGAATGTCGTTACACGTATTGAGAAATGAATTGAGGTTGACGGACATCATTTTGAGCATTTATTGCATTAATGTCGTATTTACAGGTAATCACGTTGCAACAGCATGCGTTCACAGAAATGATAAGTTCACAAAGGTACATGTATCACATTGGAACAACCGAAATAAAATGTTCAAACGTACCTAGGTCTGTATTTTAATTTAAAAAAACCTACCTGTTACCAACTGTTCGTCTATAATTGTGAGCCATATGTTTGTGACTATTACAGCGCCATCTACCACAAAGCGAAAAAAGTGGTCCAACTAAAACCTTCCTTTAAAAAAACGCAGTTGATTGATATCCGTTTGACCTATGGCAGCACCATCTAGCGAGCCAACCATAGCGCCATCAGGTTTCCCCCTTCAAGCTATACAAGTTTCTTTGTTTGTAGTTCTTTTCGTTTGACGCTTGTTTCGCGAGATATTTGGCCCGGTCACGATCAATTGACCACCCTGTATATTGGGTACAGTTCTCTTTGGCTATGACAGCTCTTATTACAAGCCGGAAAATACAGAGTGATTCAAAATGAATGGGATAAAAAGGAAGTTCACTGAAGTCATCCTAACATCGTGTCACACATCCTTTCGTCTGAAGTAGCGCGGCAGTTCCACGTGGCGCGGTCTCAACAAGTCGTTGGAAGTCCGCTGCAGAACTATTGAGCCACGCAGCCTTTATTACCGTTAATAATTGCGAAAGTGTTGCCGGTGCAGGATTTTGTGAACTAAACTCACGATATGTCCCACAAGTGTTCGATGGGATTCATGTTGGGCGATCTGGGTGGACAAACCATTTATACGAATTGTCGAGAATGTTCCAGTCACATGCCCGGTGACATGGCGCATTGTCATCCATCATTTGGGAACATAAAGTCCACGAATGGCTGCAAATAGTCTCCATCTAGCCGAACATTCGGTTCAGTCCGTTCCATGTAAACCAATCCCACATCATTCTGTAACCACCGCCATCTCGCACTGTGCCTTGTTTACAACTTGGGTCCATGACTTCATGGAGACTGAGCCACACTCGAACCCTACCATCAGGTCTTACCAACTGCAACCAGGACTCATCTGACCAAGCCACTGTTTTCCAGTCGCCTAGAGTCCAACCGATATGGTCACGAGCCCAAGAGAGGTGCTGCAGGCGATGTCGTGCTGGGTACCTATTCTGTATCTTTCCGCCATTGTGCTGATCGTTTCGGTACTCAAGAGCACCGAACGGTCTAGTACTCGAATTAGAGCCCCATTTTTATTCAGTATGGATTTCGGTAGCGATATCGTTCGGGTCTAGAGAACCGAAGCGCTGTTATCGGTTCGCGTCGCGCAAGCCAATCAAAAGCAAGTGGCCTCACATCCGCGCATGCGCACTGCAGCGTTCACAGCGCCACGAACATAAAGCGGCTAGCAGACGAAACAGGCGCGCTATTCTTCGCAGTACCGAACTTGCGTTTTCTCAGTACGAAGTGTTGCTAAAATACCAGCGGAAATGTCGGACGAAAATGAGGTTAGTAGGTTCACAGTTCAGTGACACTGAAAGGATTGCTATTGTGATTGTCGTTTATGGGTATTTTATTTGAAAGAAAAACAGCAACCCTGCTTATGGAGAGGCACTTATTATTGAACAGTCTAAAAATATTACGGCGGAGATCTTTAATCTTTTTCTACTGTTGCTGAGGATTCGATTGCAGATAAAGACTTGTGACAAGCAAGATTATGAAGATGATTGCTGCTAGTTACATTCCCAGTAATTTAAGTTGTGCTCTTAGATTCCTGTCTAACCGCATACTCGGAAATCGCTACATATTCGGAAAAAATGGTGAATTATTTCTGACAAGAAAAAATATAAAGGTCATTGTCGGTTGTTTCACTCGCAGAAATTTCATATTTCGTATTTTAAACACAGAGAAATCACGAAATCATTACTGAGGAAGTGCCCTCTTACATGTAAGTAATAACGAATATTGCAGAAAAATCTTAACTTACAAGAATAACAATGTCTCAGAACGTGTTGCATATATGAAGAGGAAAAAAAAAGATTTGCATCTACCCACGTGCGAACCCGCGTGCTAACCACTTGGCCACGCCAAACAACAGACACACAGTCCTCAATTCTTGTAGTATTCTGTAGAGGAACGTAGGCTGACTTCGTTGCCAAACGATGCTGCGTAAGTCAGAAATGCGTAATAGTTTGGAAGGTTTCTAATATCACGTTTCACATAATTGCTTTCCATTGTTACTTGAAAGTTGTTAACACGTTTCGATAATTAGTAACTAAACCATTTGTGGGAAAAAGTACACAAAGTCACTAGTAACGTCAGTTCACACTCCTGTAAATATATGTAAGCTGAGCCGATGACTTGCTATTTAATGATCTTTAAATTATTATTTGCATTAAAGTAACACGTATTTTGAGAGAATATTGACCGAAAACGTTTTCTTTTTGGATGTAATCATTCACAGTAACAACCTAACCTAACCATATTTCTAACAAAGGAAAATAGTCTATTATGAACTCACATTCCAACCGGATGCGACCTATGGTGATCCTTTAGTAACACAATCACTAAATCCAAAGCTAAAACCGCTAAATATGTTAAAAATAACAAATTATAGGTATACATAAACCACAGTTCACCGATCGATAGGGCCACACCGAAATCCAAAACCTCTCGGTAAAATTGTCGTAAAATTGGTGGGAGGACCGTTCGGTAACAGGTCTCACAAGGGAACATCCCCATCGCACCCCCCTCAGATTTAGTTATAAGTTGGCACAGTGGATAGGCCTTGAGAAACTGAACACAGATCAATCGAGAAAACAGGAAGAAGTTGTGTGGAGCTATGAAAAAAATAAGCAAAATATACACGTGTAACATAAGCAACATGATGGACAGTGTGAGCACAAGAGCGCCGTGGTCCCGTGGTTAGCGTGAGCAGCTGTGGAGCGAGAGGTCCTTGGTTCAAATGATCCCTTGAGCGAAAAGTTTAATTTTTTATTTTCAGACAATTATCAAAGTTCAGGCACCCACACATAATCAACTTCGCTCTCCAAAATTCCAGGACATGTTCAGATTTGCTTGGACATATACAGGATTTGACGGTCTACACACAGAAAAATTTGAAAATGTTAAAAAACATATGTTTTGACAGAGCACAGAGAAAACTGTGCGACTGTGAAACTGTTGCATTCATTTGTTGCAGTTTATGTGGCACACTCTTATGTTTTCATCACTTTTTTGGGAGTGATTATCACATCCACAAGAAAACCTAAATCGGGCAAGGCAGAAGAATATTTTTACCCATTCGCTAAGTGTGCAAGTTAGGTGGGTCGACAACATATTCCTGTCATGTGATGCACATTCCGTCACCAGTGTCGTATAGAATATATCAGACATGTTTTCCTGTATCAAATGTTTTCGGTTCCCATTGGAGAGGCACGTCCTTTCGTCTACTAATCATACGGTTTTGCGGTGCGGTCGCAAAACACAGACACTAAACTTATTACAGTGAACAGAGACGTCAATGAACGAACGGACAGATCACAACTTTGCAAAAATAAAGTAAGTAAACTTCTCGCTTGAGGGAAGACTTGAACCAAGGACCTCTCGCTCCACAGCTGCTCACACTAACCACAGGACCACAGCGCTGTTGTGCTCACATCATTCTTGATGTTGCATTTGTTACCCATGGACTACTCAGTTTGTATATTTTGCTTCTTTTTTCATAGTTCCACACAACTTCTTCCTGTTTTCTCGATTGATCTGTGTCCAGTTTTTCAAGGCCTATCCACTGTGCCAAACTATAACTAAATCTGAGGGGGGTGCGATGGGGAGGTTCCCTTGTCAGAAGCTTACTGAATAGGATATTTCGATAAAGAACCGAAAATGACGTCACTACCGAAACGAACCAACTACACCGATCGATATGAACGATACAGAATAGGGCCCCTGGTAAAGACGCTCGTATAGGTCGTCTGCTGTCATAACCTAACAACGGCAAATTTCGCCACATTGTCCTGACGGATATGTTCATTGTACGCCCCACACTGATTTCTGCAGTTGTTTCACGCAGCGTTGCCTGTCTATTAGCACTGACAACTCCATGCAAACGGCATTGCTCTCTGTCGTTAAATTAAGGCCGTCCGGCCACTGCGTTATCCGTGGAGAGAGATAATGCCTGAAATGTGATATTCACTTGACACTGCGGATCTCGGGATATCGAATTCCCTAAAGATTTCCGAAAGGGAATGTCGTCCCCTGCGTGTAGCTCCATCTACCATTCCGTGTTCAGAGTCTGTTAATTTCAGTTGTGCTGCCATAATCACGTCGCAAACCTTTTCACATAAATCACCTGAATACAAACCACAGCTCCACCAGTGCAATACCCTTTTATACCTTGTTTTTGCAATACTACTCTCGTTCAGTATATATGAAAATCGCTATCCCAGGGCTTTCGTCGCCTCGGTGTATTTCACTGACAAAGCGACTTTGTGTCAGGAATATACACTACTGACCATTAAAACTGCTACACCAAGAAGAAATGCAGATGATAAACGGGTATTCATTGGACATATATATTATACTAGAACTGACATGTGATTACATTTTCACGCAATTTGGGTGCATAGATCCTGAGAAATCAGTACCCAGAACAACCACCTCTAGCCGTAATAACCGCCTTGATACGCCTGGGCATTGAGTCAGAGCTTGGATGGCGAGTACAGGTACAGCTGCTCATGCAGCTTCAACAAGATACCACAGTTCATCAAGAGTAGTGACTGGCGTATTGTGAGGAGCCAGTTGCTCGGCCACCATTGACCAGAAGTTTTCAACTGGTGAGAGATCTGGAGAATGTGCTGGCCAGGGCAGCAGTCGAACATTTTCTGTATCCGGAAAGGCCCGTACAGGGCCTGCAACATGCGGTCGTCCATTATCCTGCTGAAATGTAGGGTTTCGCAGGGATTGAATAAAGGGTAGAGCCACGGGTAGTAACACATATGAAATGTAACGTCCACTGTTCAAATTGCCATCAGTACGAACAAGAGGTGAGCGAGACGTGTAACTAATGGCACCCCATACCATCACGCCAGGTGATACGCCAGTAAGGCGATGACGAATACACGCTACCAATGTGCGTTCACCGCGATGTCGCCAAACACGGATGCGACCATCATGATGCTGTATACACAACGTGGATTCATCCGAAAAAATGACGTTTTGCCATTCATGCACCCAAGGTTCGTCGTTGAGTACACCATTGCAGGCGCTCCTGTCTGTGATGCAGTGTCAAGGGTAACCGCAGCCATGGTATCCGAACTGATAGCCCACGCTGCTCCAAACGTCGTCGAACTGTTCGTGCAGATGGTTGTTGTCTTGCAAACGTCCCCATCTGTTGACTCAGGGATCGAGACGTGGCTGCACGATGCATTACAGCTATGCGGATAAGATGCCTGTCATCTCGACTGCTAGTGATATGAGGCCGTTGGGATCCAGCAAAACGTCCCGTATTACCCTCCTGAACCCATCGATTCCATATTCTGCTAACAGTCATTGGATCTCAACCAACGCGAGCAGCAATGTCGCGATACGATTAACCGCACTCGCTATAGGCTACAATCCGACCTTTATCAAAGTCGTGATGGTACGCATTTATCCTCCTTACACGAGGCATCACAACAACGTTTCACCAGGCATCGCCGGTCAACTGCTGTTTGTGTATGAGACATCGGTTGGAAACTTTCCTCATGCCAGCCCGTTGTAGTTGTCGCCACCGGCGCCAACCTTGCGTGAATGCTCTGAAAAGCTAATCATTTAAATATCACAGCATCTTCTTCCCGTCGGTTAAATTTCGCGTCTGTAGCACGTCATTTTCGTGGTGTAGCAATTTTAATGGCCAGTAGTGTACATATACAATTGAAAGGTTAATTCTCACCGTTCAGTTTGGCATGAATGAAACAATGAAGAGTCGCTGCTGTTATTCATCCTTGGCGTTAATATGCGAAACAGTGGCATACGGGACTGAAAAGGCGTATTGTGTCAGAATATACAAAAATATCATCAATAACCATGGTTCAAAGACATTCTCGGGGCAAGTTATGTGAAGTGGTTCCTCACCATTACAACAAATGGAGCAAATCGATTGGAGGAGACAGGAGGATGCACATGCAAGAAGAAATTCACAGGACGGCCATCCGTCGAGTATGAAGTCGTTGGAAGCACTTTTACGATCCACGAAAGAAGCTCAGAAAATCTACAAGTCCTGCCAGCACAAAAGTGTGTCGCAATCAGCAGTTTGGTGTATGTTGCGCAGGGGTTAGCAGTCCAAGGCGTAGAGAATTCAAATGTTGCGGGCGCTGAAACCAGCCGATAAACCCAAATGCAGAAAATTGGGCACTGATTTTCAAGCCCAGTTCGAGGTCGGTAGTTTCGCAGACAAACTCTGAAGTAGCTACATTTCGTCTAAGTGAACAAGCATAATTTGAGAATGTTGCGGTACACAGCACACGCTCTCCTCTCTGGAACATGAACGTGATTATTCGAAGCTAAATGTTTTCTTTGTCATAATCAACCGCAGAATCTTTCTTTTTCGACGAATCTTCCGTTACAGGTATAATCTATCTCGATTTATTTCTCTTTGGTTGTTGCCTCATTTGACACAGGAGGTACTCTACTTCATTCTGCTGCAGGACGGAGCCACATTGCCATAATCCTGTACGTAGTCACCTCAACGAACGTCTTCCACAGCGCTGGATTGCTCGTGCCGGATCAAATGAAGTCCCATTCGTATTGTGGCTCCACAAATCGCCTAACCGTGCACCAATGGATTTTTTTTTCGTGGATATATGAATGACATGGCTTACGTATACCTATTTCCGACGAACTTTCAGCGGATATTCGGCGCGATTAATTCCACTGATCGGACTGCGTTGAAACGTGTCTGGCAGAATATTCAATCAGTACACTGTGTAGACATCTCTAGCGTCACAAATGGAGCCCACGTCGAACATCTGTAAATGTCCACAGCAACTATGAGAGTTAGCCTTTCAGTCTATACGTGTACTTCAGAAATAAAGTCACCACTGCAGCCACAGGAATACTTTCCTTTTCGTACCGTTCACTTTGAATTACCCTGTACTTTAAAAGTTTTTCGCTAACTGTGTCTTCGACATATGAAATACGACTCTAAAATCAAATCTTGAAACACTATATTCTTAAGGGCTTTCAAGTATAATTTAATTATAAGTGCTACAGAACTTGCATACCTAATATTTTGATCCAGTAAAACGGGAGTCACATTCACGTTAACAAATACACTGAAGTACCAAAGAAACTGGTATAGCCACGCGTATTCAAATACAGGGATATCTGAACAGGCAGAATACGGCACTGCGGTCGGCAACGCCTATATAAGACAAGTGTCTGGCTCAATTGTTAGAGCGATCAGAGTCCACATCTGCCCCTGGAAATGTCTTACAATTTAAAACCTGGTTCCTAAATCTCTGTCTTACCATTATATAATGTATCTGATACCTTCTAGTATCTCCAGGATTCTTCCATGTATACAACCTTCTTTTATGATTCTTGAACCAAGTGTTAGCTATGATTAAGTTATGCTCTGTGCAAAACTCTACCAGGCGGCTTCCTCTTTCATTTCTCTCCCCAATCCACATTCACCCACTATGTTTCGTTCTCTCCCTTTTCCTACTACCGAATTCCAGTCACCCATGACTATTAAATTTTCGTCTCCCTTCACTACCTGAATAATTTCTTTTATTTCATCATACATTTCATTAATTTCTTCATCATCTGTAGAGCTAGTTGGCATATAAACTTGTACTGCTGTAGTAGGCACGGGCTTCGTGTCTATCTTGGCCACAATAATGCGTTCACTATGCTGTTTGTAGTAGCTTACCCGCATTCCTATTTTCCTATTCATTATTAAACCTACTCCTGCATTACCCCTCTTTGATTTTGTATTTATAACCCTGTATTCACCTGACCAAAAGTCTTGTTCCTCCTGCCACCGAACTTCACTAATTCCCACTATCCAGAATGACATATTCACTCTGCAGCGGAGTGTGCGCTGATATGAAACTTCCTGGCAGATTAAAACTGTGTGCCCGACCGAGACTCGAACTCGGGACCTTTGCCTTTCGCGGGCAAGTGCTCTACCAACTGAGCTACCGAAGCACGACTCACGCCCGGTACTCACAGCTTTACTTCTGCCAGTACCTCGTCTCCTACCTTCCAAACTTTACAGAAGCTCTCCTGCGAACCTTGCAGAACTAGCACTCCTGAAAGAAAGGATATTGCGGAGACATGGCTTAGCCACAGCCTGGGGGATGTTTCCAGAATGAGATATTCACTCTGCAGCGGAGTGTGCGCTGATATGAAACTTCCTGGCAGATTAAAACTGTGTGCCCGACCGAGACTCGAACTCGGGACCTTTGCCTTTCGCGGGCAAGTGCTCTACCAACTGAGCTACCGAAGCACGACTCACGCCCGGTACTCACAGCTTCACTTCTGCCAGTACCTCGTCTCCTACCTTCCAAACTTTACAGAAGCTCTCCTGCGAACCTTGCAGAACTAGCACTCCTGAAAGAAAGGATATTGCGGAGACATGGCTTAGCCACAGCCTGGGGGATGTTTCCAGAATGAGATATTCACTCTGCAGCGGAGTGTGCGCTGATATGAAACTTCCTGGCAGATTAAAACTGTGTGCCCGACCGAGACTCGAACTCGGGACCTTTGCCTTTCGCGGGCAAGTGCTCTACCAACTGAGCTACCGAAGCACGACTCACGCCCGGTACTCACAGCTTTACTTCTGCCAGTACCTCGTCTCCTACCTTCCAAACTTTACAGAAGCTCTCCTGCGAACCTTGCAGAACTAGCACTCCTGAAAGAAAGGATATTGCGGAGACATGGCTTAGCCACAGCCTGGGGGATGTTTCCAGAATGAGATATTCACTCTGCAGCGGAGTGTGCGCTGATATGAAACTTCCTGGCAGATTAAAACTGTGTGCCCGACCGAGACTCGAACTCGGGACCTTTGCCTTTCGCGGGCAAGTGCTCTACCAACTGAGCTACCGAAGCACGACTCACGCCCGGTACTCACAGCTTCACTTCTGCCAGTACCTCGTCTCCTACCTTCCAAACTTTACAGAAGCTCTCCTGCGAACCTTGCAGAACTAGCACTCCTGAAAGAAAGGATATTGCGGAGACATGGCTTAGCCACAGCCTGGGGGATGTTTCCAGAATGAGATATTCACTCTGCAGCGGAGTGTGCGCTGATATGAAACTTCCTGGCAGATTAAAACTGTGTGCCCGACCGAGACTCGAACTCGGGACCTTTGCCTTTCGCGGGCAAGTGCTCTACCAACTGAGCTACCGAAGCACGACTCACGCCCGGTACTCACAGCTTTACTTCTGCCAGTACCTCGTCTCCTACCTTCCAAACTTTACAGAAGCTCTCCTGCGAACCTTGCAGAACTAGCACTCCTGAAAGAAAGGATATTGCGGAGACATGGCTTAGCCACAGCCTGGGGGATGTTTCCAGAATGAGATATTCACTCTGCAGCGGAGTGTGCGCTGATATGAAACTTCCTGGCAGATTAAAACTGTGTGCCCGACCGAGACTCGAACTCGGGACCTTTGCCTTTCGCGGGCAAGTGCTCTACCAACTGAGCTACCGAAGCACGACTCACGCCCGGTACTCACAGCTTTACTTCTGCCAGTACCTCGTCTCCTACCTTCCAAACTTTGCAGAAGCTCTCCTGCGAACCTTGCAGAACTAGCACTCCTGAAAGAAAGGATATTGCGGAGACATGGCTTAGCCACAGCCTGGGGGATGTTTCCAGAATGAGATATTCACTCTGCAGCGGAGTGTGCGCTGATATGAAACTTCCTGGCAGATTAAAACTGTGTGCCCGACCGACACTCGAACTCGGGACCTTTGCCTTTCGCGGGCAAGTGCTCTACCAACTGAGCTACCGAAGCACGACTCACGCCCGGTACTCACAGCTTCACTTCTGCCAGTACCTCGTCTCCTACCTTCCAAACTTTACAGAAGCTCTCCTGCGAACCTTGCAGAACTAGCACTCCTGAAAGAAAGGATATTGCGGAGACATGGCTTAGCCACAGCCTGGGGGATGTTTCCAGAATGAGATATTCACTCTGCAGCGGAGTGTGCGCTGATATGAAACTTCCTGGCAGATTAAAACTGTGTGCCCGACCGAGACTCGAACTCGGGACCTTTGCCTTTCGCGGGCAAGTGCTCTACCAACTGAGCTACCGAAGCACGACTCACGCCCGGTACTCACAGCTTTACTTCTACCAGTACCTCGTCTCCTACCTTCCAAACTTTACAGAAGCTCTCCTGCGAACCTTGCAGAACTAGCACTCCTGAAAGAAAGGATATTGCGGAGACATGGCTTAGCCACAGTCTGGGGGATGTTTCCAGAATGAGATATTCACTCTGCAGCGGAGTGTGCGCTGATATGAAACTTCCTGGCAGATTAAAACTGTGTGCCCGACCGAGACTCGAACTCGGGACCTTTGCCTTTCGCGGGCAAGTGCTCTACCAACTGAGCTACCGAAGCACGACTCACGCCCGGTACTCACAGCTTTACTTCTGCCAGTACCTCGTCTCCTACCTTCCAAACTTTACAGAAGCTCTCCTGCGAACCTTGCAGAACTAGCACTCCTGAAAGAAAGGATATTGCGGAGACATGGCTTAGCCACAGCCTGGGGGATGTTTCCAGAATGAGATATTCACTCTGCAGCGGAGTGTGCGCTGATATGAAACTTCCTGGCAGATTAAAACTGTGTGCCCGACCGAGACTCGAACTCGGGACCTTTGCCTTTCGCGGGCAAGTGCTCTACCAACTGAGCTACCGAAGCACGACTCACGCCCGGTACTCACAGCTTCACTTCTGCCAGTACCTCGTCTCCTACCTTCCAAACTTTACAGAAGCTCTCCTGCGAACCTTGCAGAACTAGCACTCCTGAAAGAAAGGATATTGCGGAGACATGGCTTAGCCACAGCCTGGGGGATGTTTCCAGAATGAGATATTCACTCTGCAGCGGAGTGTGCGCTGATATGAAACTTCCTGGCAGATTAAAACTGTGTGCCCGACCGAGACTCGAACTCGGGACCTTTGCCTTTCGCGGGCAAGTGCTCTACCAACTGAGCTACCGAAGCACGACTCACGCCCGGTACTCACAGCTTTACTTCTGCCAGTACCTCGTCTCCTACCTTCCAAACTTTACAGAAGCTCTCCTGCGAACCTTGCAGAACTAGCACTCCTGAAAGAAAGGATATTGCGGAGACATGGCTTAGCCACAGCCTGGGGGATGTTTCCAGAATGAGATATTCACTCTGCAGCGGAGTGTGCGCTGATATGAAACTTCCTGGCAGATTAAAACTGTGTGCCCGACCGAGACTCGAACTCGGGACCTTTGCCTTTCGCGGGCAAGTGCTCTACCAACTGAGCTACCGAAGCACGACTCACGCCCGGTACTCACAGCTTCACTTCTGCCAGTACCTCGTCTCCTACCTTCCAAACTTTACAGAAGCTCTCCTGCGAACCTTGCAGAACTAGCACTCCTGAAAGAAAGGATATTGCGGAGACATGGCTTAGCCACAGCCTGGGGGATGTTTCCAGAATGAGATATTCACTCTGCAGCGGAGTGTGCGCTGATATGAAACTTCCTGGCAGATTAAAACTGTGTGCCCGACCGAGACTCGAACTCGGGACCTTTGCCTTTCGCGGGCAAGTGCTCTACCAACTGAGCTACCGAAGCACGACTCACGCCCGGTACTCACAGCTTTACTTCTGCCAGTACCTCGTCTCCTACCTTCCAAACTTTACAGAAGCTCTCCTGCGAACCTTGCAGAACTAGCACTCCTGAAAGAAAGGATATTGCGGAGACATGGCTTAGCCACAGCCTGGGGGATGTTTCCAGAATGAGATATTCACTCTGCAGCGGAGTGTGCGCTGATATGAAACTTCCTGGCAGATTAAAACTGTGTGCCCGACCGAGACTCGAACTCGGGACCTTTGCCTTTCGCGGGCAAGTGCTCTACCAACTGAGCTACCGAAGCACGACTCACGCCCGGTACTCACAGCTTTACTTCTGCCAGTACCTCGTCTCCTACCTTCCAAACTTTGCAGAAGCTCTCCTGCGAACCTTGCAGAACTAGCACTCCTGAAAGAAAGGATATTGCGGAGACATGGCTTAGCCACAGCCTGGGGGATGTTTCCAGAATGAGATATTCACTCTGCAGCGGAGTGTGCGCTGATATGAAACTTCCTGGCAGATTAAAACTGTGTGCCCGACCGACACTCGAACTCGGGACCTTTGCCTTTCGCGGGCAAGTGCTCTACCAACTGAGCTACCGAAGCACGACTCACGCCCGGTACTCACAGCTTCACTTCTGCCAGTACCTCGTCTCCTACCTTCCAAACTTTACAGAAGCTCTCCTGCGAACCTTGCAGAACTAGCACTCCTGAAAGAAAGGATATTGCGGAGACATGGCTTAGCCACAGCCTGGGGGATGTTTCCAGAATGAGATATTCACTCTGCAGCGGAGTGTGCGCTGATATGAAACTTCCTGGCAGATTAAAACTGTGTGCCCGACCGAGACTCGAACTCGGGACCTTTGCCTTTCGCGGGCAAGTGCTCTACCAACTGAGCTACCGAAGCACGACTCACGCCCGGTACTCACAGCTTTACTTCTACCAGTACCTCGTCTCCTACCTTCCAAACTTTACAGAAGCTCTCCTGCGAACCTTGCAGAACTAGCACTCCTGAAAGAAAGGATATTGCGGAGACATGGCTTAGCCACAGTCTGGGGGATGTTTCCAGAATGAGATATTCACTCTGCAGCGGAGTGTGCGCTGATATGAAACTTCCTGGCAGATTAAAACTGTGTGCCCGACCGAGACTCGAACTCGGGACCTTTGCCTTTCGCGGGCAAGTGCTCTACCAACTGAGCTACCGAAGCACGACTCACGCCCGGTACTCACAGCTTTACTTCTGCCAGTACCTCGTCTCCTACCTTCCAAACTTTACAGAAGCTCTCCTGCGAACCTTGCAGAACTAGCACTCCTGAAAGAAAGGATATTGCGGAGACATGGCTTAGCCACAGCCTGGGGGATGTTTCCAGAATGAGATATTCACTCTGCAGCGGAGTGTGCGCTGATATGAAACTTCCTGGCAGATTAAAACTGTGTGCCCGACCGAGACTCGAACTCGGGACCTTTGCCTTTCGCGGGCAAGTGCTCTACCAACTGAGCTAGCTTGAGTAGTCCCCATCCGGAGATCCGAATGGGGGACTATTTTACCTCCGGAATATTTTACCCAAGACGACGCCATCATCATTTAATCATACAGTAAAGCTGCATGCCCTCGGGGAAAATTACGGCTGTAGTTTCCCCTTGCCTTCAGCCGTTCGCAGTACCAGCGCAGCAAGGCCGTTTTGGTTAGTGTTGCAAAGACAGATCAGTCAATCATCCAGACTGTTGCCTCTGCTACTACTGAAACGGCTGCTGCCCCTCTTCAGGAACCACACGTTTGTCTGACCTCTCAACAGATACCCCTCCGTTGTGGTTGCACCTACGGTACGGCCATCTGTATCGCTGAGGCACGCAAGCCTCCCCACCAACGGCAAGGTCCATGGTTCATGGATGTAGGACAGCTTCCTAGGCACCCTATATTCGACGAGAGGGCAGGATACAAAAGGTTTTGCGTAAATTTTGTGTAGTTTTGAATTAATTCCTTGTGAGGGAGAGGTAGCTATGTGCTTAACAAACTTACGTGTGGTACCTGTGCTCATAGTTTTTCATCCGCTCCCCCATTTTTCGATTTCAGTATCAGAAGTACAATGGCGTTCAGCTACATATAAGGCTGGGATTTTGCTTGAGTGATAGCAGTTCAGAGTGTTAACGCAAAAAGTGGGTACTGCCCCATGTCTGCTCACTCATTAGTTCAAGCGAGAAAACATTTTCTATATTATTAATCGTAATGAAACACTCCTCTTTGAACGTGTATTTGCTCATTAATTCAACCTTTCCTATTCACTTCACAAGCTCACGTAAATAGTGTAAGCTGAGACATCTTTGATGCAGAGCTTTCGCATGACGTATGCTAACACAGTTTTATCAGCAGGCCGGCCGGGGTGGCCGAGCGGTTCTAGGCGCTACAGTTTGGAACCGCGCGACAGCTACGGTCGCAGGTTCGAATACTGCCTCGGGCATGGATGTGTGTGACGTCCTTAGGTTAGTTAGTTTTAAGTAGTTCTAAGTTCTAGGGGACTGATGACCTCAGAAGTTAAGTCCCGTAGTGCTCAGAGCCATTTTCTTATCAGTGGTGCGCGGGTGCTTTCAACGTCCGTACCTGTGTCACTGAATGAATATGTTGTGCTGTTCTGGGAGTGTTTCCTTCTCTTGCCTTCCTGACAGTGGCACCAAGGGGTAATTAATGTGTAAGAGACCGATTAAGTGAAGTTATTTTATTAGTTATTCCATGTGGCTAATATTTACGTTAATCCGATTCAGAAATAATTTTGATTAAAGTCCATGTTATTCAAACTCAGAGAGAATGTTGTTTGATACAATAAAAGAAGTTCACTCATGCTAATTACTTGCTGCTCATGACAATTCCTAACCGACCCTTTATTAATTGGATGATGAAGATCAGATATAACCCCCATAAGAGAAGAGAGTAGCAACCAGATTAAGTGAAATGAAATCAAATAATTAGTTGGATTTAGTGTCAGCATGGTTACGGGCATGTTTCAAGCAAGTGGTTACCTACTTCTGCGCTGAATGCTTAGGAAAAAGGTGCGACTAGGATTATCCGTTGCATTTATTAACTTATTAATTCCAGAGATCATGAAAAGTCATTTAAAGTCGGCAGTTGAGAATAATTAAACAGAATATTAGCACCGCAACTTTTGCCTACGGCAAGAGGCAAAAATGTTCACTTAAAACGTGCGATAGGATAGTACAGACGGCGAATGAAAAAGTAAGTTACACTAGCTCGCCGCGAGAGCACACTGTGTGTCGTGCAGCACGCGACAGACAGTAACTGCTGACGCGACCAGTAGCACGGGTGGAGTGGTAGCCCGTCGTTTTGCGTCTGCAGAGGGAGCTAGACTCAATGGCGCGTCAACTGGACGTTCACTCCAAATTAGAGGTGCGTCCAATGGTCAGATTTCTATAGCCTAAACGACTCAACTGCACATTCATCGACAAGTCACTGCTGTGTATGGTAAGCGCGCAATCTTTCGCTCAGGTATTACAAAGTTTTGAAATCGGTTTGACACCGGGCGCACGGATCTCACTGATGAACATCACGAAGGCAGGTCAGCGACGTTGAGCGTGTGGATGTGATCATTAGAGGAGATGAGCGCGTAACACTGCAGGAAATTGCCAGCATGCTGAAGGTTTCGTATGGCCATTTGAACCATTTGGTAACGTTTCCAAACGTCACTGGCATTTTCGGAACGGTATTCTGTGGAGGGCAACAAGTTTCTGTGGCGAATCATCACAGAGGATGAAACGTGGGTCCACCACTCCCCAGCCGAAATAAGGAGAACATCGGTGGAATGCGTTCACACCACATCACCACAAAGAGTAAGGTAAAGGTCCAACCTTCAGCAGGAAAAGTTTTGACGACAGTGTTCTTTGACTTGGAGTGTGTGGTGCACGCAGAATTTATACTGAGACACGCGACTATCAACTGTTTCGTACTGCCAAACGCAGCACCGTTCCGTAAGGCAATTAAAACAAAAGCGACGGGGAAAACTGAGAGCCGGTGTAATTCTGTTGCAGATGAACTGCTGCAGCGATTCAAGTGTGAGGTACGGCAGCATTCTCACTACGGTGTAGACGTCGCGACATGCGAAGATCACGTGCTTGGCAACATGAAAGAGGATCTCGATGGACGACGATTTTGAAGCGATGAGGAGGTGAAAGCAGCTGCAGCAAGGTGGTTGCCAAAAGCTGGAGGTGATTTCTACGCATACGGAATCAAAAAGCTGGTTACCAATCCCGAGAAATGTTTACAGCGTCTTGGGGACTATGTGGAAAAGTGAACTTACATTGTATGTTGTCACAGCTGTGTTGCCTATGTGTATGTGGTTTAACAAACGGCCGTAACTTGGAAGTGTAACTTACTTTTTGATTCACCCTCGTAATAACGACTGCACAAACAAATCGCTTCATTTATCTGTAGCCAAATCAAAACGAAAATAAATTTTAACAACAGATACTAGAGTAAGCGTGCAAGCCCATACATAGTAGTTTTTACTGATTTATTTCCTTTGAACATCTCCGTCTACTCTTACTGGAAGAGCAACCAATGTGAAGAAAAAAAAAAAAGATTACAGCATAGTGTTTAACTATTGTCTAGACGTCTAGAAACCAGTTCTGGTGGATGGCGGCCGTCAAAGGAGCATGTCGTGATCATACGCTCAAAGACAAAGAAACGACGCACCACGAAGGACTTATGCGAATGGAACGGAAATCAGTAAACGTGATGTACATGTACAAACAAACAAGTTATTACAATTTCAGAAAAATTGAATGATGTATACAAGAGAAAGAGGTTCACAGATTAAGCCAGTCAATAACCTCTGGCCCCTATGCAAACAATTGCTTGGTATTGATTGATATAGATGCTGGATCCTCAGGGATATAGTACCAAACTATGTCCAACTGGTGCGTTAGATCATCGAAATCCCGAGCTGGTTGACGGGACCATCCGATAATTCTCCTTACGTTCTCAACTGAAGAAAGATCCGACGATCTTAATGTTCACGGTAGGGTTTGGGAAGCTCGCAGACAATCAGTAGGAACTCTCGCCGTCTGCTGTCGAATATTGTCTCTCTCACACACTAAACGTCACAGACAACTTGTTGTACACATCGAAAATATATAAACAAAACAGTTACAAATATCTTCTTCCAGGTAGTCCACAGAGATAACATTGTAGATCTAGCACAGATCATGATATGCTTTTGTACAGTGGTTATTTATCTTAACGATTTGTTAATTAAGATTAATAACCTCTGTGCAAAACATTTTGTTGAGTAAGATAAATGGAGTATGTGTGTGTGAGTGTGTGTGTGTGTATGTGTGTGTGTGAGAGAGAGAGAGAGAGAGAGAGAGAGAGAGAGAGAGAGAGACTCTGCACATATGGACCATTAGAAAACCGTAAGTACAAATTTTTCTAAATTTCGCCACTAACTTTACCCAAAGAATCGATGCCCAACAAAAAATCGCGTGTTTCTTATATATTGCAGTAAAAGTCAACGAAATGAAGCAGACTCTCACACATTAACAACAACAATAGAAATAGCTTAATACACACAAAGAGCGCACTTGAAAATGAGAATCATTTCCCGAAACGCGTCGTGCGAAAAGTAAAATAAAAAAATCGTGACCGGTAGCAGAAGATTTATTTATAAACAAACCTGTTGTTTTCACAGTCGCAGGCTTTCAAAACCATTATAACGGATCAGATCAACCAGGTTTAGCTTTTCCTTTTTTCCCCAAAACCGCTGAAGACAAAATCCGAAATGACCTCTTTGAGTAGGCCATACCTCTAAGATCAAGGTAGAACTGGTCATATTCTCAGGCGGTAGAATGTTGTACGCAGTTTGGAAAAGCTTGTTTCGATACCATACATAGGTGTGCGGATCGAAAAGATGCAACCCTAATTACTTTTTAAATGAGACTTGTATTTCATTCGAAAAATACTGTTTGTTGATTGAGTTGTTGAAAATTGTATTTAATGCGGCAGTTGCTACATAATAGTACAAATTTAGGTTAACAACCGTTTATTAACGGAGTCTGTCCTGTACACAGCCCACACATTTGAATTAACCGGCACGCGCACAAGAGTCGATTGACAGTATACATGTGCCGTAATATGCCATTGTATGATCTCAATTTTCGTTAAATGTTTTATCTATCGTTCGTGACTGCTACACATTAATCACATACGCGCTGCGAATTGATTAGCTGCTGTACTTTTTATTAAATTACTAACGACGAATTACATTCCTCGCTGGCAGACAGGAGGATATTGCATTCTCCTCTCTCATGTACCTAAAAAATCCGTACTGAATTGGAATAATGACGTCTACCACACACAACAAACACGCGATGAATATCACGAGAAATGGAGATAAGTAAATTTTTATGCGACAATGGCAGTTGTTAGCTATCTGCATTTGGAAAGAGAGGTAAGCGAAGTATTGAATGTTGTAAACAACTGCAGGCGTTTTGGCAGCCAAAACTCGGTTCACATGCCTCTCTTATTCAAGCTGACGCTGCTCTAGGGAGTGGATATTGACGGCGAACAAATATTAAAGGTGTAGTTCTCTTTTCAAGAACACCATTTTTGTTACCAGATCCTGTCATATGTACTAATTTACTTACTGCGGTTAAATACAAAATCTGCCTTCTCGTACAGGGTGTCCCTGAAGTCCCGCTAACATTTAAAAAGACCATAACTTGAAAACTACTACAAATAGAGTGTCGCAGTTTGTTGTAAAACGGTTAGTAGCTCTGAAAGTTTTTTTTTCCTTTGCCTTTTCGTGCAGATTTTATTTGCAGTTCATCAGTATGGCGACAGACTAGGAGAAAGCGCCATGTGTGATCTGGCATGCAGGATCCACAACGATACTGCAGAATTATAGGCGCTAATATAGGAGGGCACAACTGACAAAAAAAAAAAAAAATAATCGTGATGAGGTGGTTGAAAAACTGTGGACAGGCACTGTCAAAGACGTTCCTCGAAGTGGCCCCTACGCTCTCCGATGTCACGCTATTAGACTGCTTTCTGTGCACTTAGGTCAGAGATCGCATGTACGCAACACCGGTCAATGACACTGCTACCGTTCGAGCACGGATCAGCCAAGCAATCAGAAATGTTGACACTGAAATACTGACGCATACCGAGGTAGGACTCTAATATCGTCTTCATGTTCTAGGTGCACACACTGAGACAGACATTGAAATTGTTAGCGTAACAGAAAGTTGGCTTCGAGAACTCGATCTCTAATTGTTTGTAATTTAAAATTATTTGAAATGATAGCGAGAATTTATGGACATCGTGTATAACACAGACAATAAGTGTAATAAAAACACAACGAGATCGTAAGACCGTGACCAAGTGTTGAAATCCTTTATCACGGATAAAATAATCTATCGGAAGATAGAACCAGACAGACCCTTAAAACTAAATATCAGTTTATTCTAAAGCAACTTTACGTACGTTTCGAGAGTTAAAATAAGAATTATGAGTTATTTGAATTCGTGGAGCTATTGATTATCCGGTACGGTTACGTGCTAAACAAAACTGATATAGTGTGGCTACTGACTAAAGCTAAAGAATAAAATACCACAATGAGACTACTGTTGAATTTCTCTGATCCATGTTACATTACCCCGTCCACAGGGTGGGTTTCCGCCACAGAACATATCGTATTCCTGCTATTTGTGGGACTTCAGTCTCTGGCCTCACTTGCGTATCTTGTCTCTGTGTATGTTTCTGTCTTCAGTTTCTATTCGATCGATTTTTGCCTTTTCTAGGTCGAATGCGACTTGTCTGGTCCACGCTATTGTTGACGTGACCCCATGTGTGTATGTCAGTAGTCTGTTGGTGAGTCTTGTTGGTGGTAGCCTGCTTAAGTGCCCGTAGAACATTGACCTTCTTTTTAGGACATCTGCTGATAGGTTTGCAGCTTCTCTATGGTTTTACTAGAGTGTAATCTGTAACCTTCTTTTGTCAGCCTTGGGCCAAGAACTTTTTTCGTGATTTTGCTTTATTCCTTCAGTACGCGTTCCACATCGCTTTTCGTATGGAGTATGTCATACACATACAGTATTTCAGCCATGATTAATATATTGTAGTATCTGATCTTTGTTTGGATGGGTATGCATTTCTCATTATACACTGAAGAGCCAATGAAACTGGTACACTTGCCTAACATCGTGTAGGGCTCCCGTGAGCACGCGGAAGTGCCGCAACACGACGTGGCATGGATTCGACTAGTGCCTGAAATAGTGTTGGAGAGAATTGACACCATGAATCCTGCAGGGCTATCCGTAAATCTGTAAGAGTACGACGGGGTGGAGATCTCTTCTGAACAGTCCGTTGCAAGGCACCCCAGATATGTTCAATAACGTTCATGTCTGGGGAGTTTTGTGGTCAGCAGCGCCGGCCCGGGTGGCCGAGCGGTTCTAGGCACTACAATCTGGAGCCGCGCGACCGCTATGATCGCAGGTTCGAATCCTGCCTCGGGCATGGATGAGTGTGGTGTCCTTAAGTTAGTTAGGTTTAAGTAGTTCTAAGTCCTAGGCGACTGATGACCTTAGAAGTTAAGTCCCATAGTGCTCAGAGCCATTTGAACCATTTGGCCAGCAGAGGTGTTTAACCTCAGAAGAGTGTTTTTGGAGCCACTTTGTAGCAATTATGGAATTGTCGGGTGTCGTATTGTCCTGCTGGAATTGCCCGTCGCAATACACAACGGACATGAATGGATGTAGATGATCAGACAGGATGCTTACGTACGTGTAACCTGTCACAGTCGTATCTAGACGTATTAGGGGTCACATATCACTCCAACTACACACGCCCCACACCGTTACAGAGCCTCCAGCAGCTTGAACAGTCCCCTGCTGACATGCAGGGACCATGTATTCATGAGGTTGTCTCGATACGCGTACACGTTCATCCGCTTGATACAATTTGAAACAAGACTCGTGCGACCAGGCAACATGTTTCCCGTTATCAGCAGTCCAATGTCGGTGTTGACGGTCCCAGGCGAGGCGTAAAACTTTGTGTCGTGCCGTCATGAAGGGTACACATGTGGGCGTTGGGTTCCAAAAGCCCATATCAATGGTGTTTCGTTGAATAGTCCGCACGCTGTCACTTGTTGATGGCCCAGCATTGAAATCTGCAGGAGTTTACGCAAGGGCTGCTCTTCCGTCATGTTGAACGATTGTCTTCAGTCGTCGCTCGTCTCGTTCTTGCAGGATCTTTTTTCGACCGCGGCGATGTCTGGGGATTTGATGTTTTACCGGATTCCTGATATTCTCGGTACACTCGTGAAATGGTCGTATGGGAAAATTCCCCCTACATCTCTACTGAGCCGTGCGCGGCTCGTGTTCATGCCATTTATTGTTTCTCATCTTCTTTTACGGTACTGCAGCCTCGTTTTCTTATTCCATTTATTGGCGTCACTAACTTCTGCCTTACTTGCCAATGAGTGGTAGCAGCAGCGCTTATCGATAAGTGCACTGTCGTACCGTCTCTGGTGCGATCGATAGTATTTCCGGGTCGTCGTGTGTCTGGTAGTCAGTTGGACCAGGAGTGCAGTCGGGCACGGAACAGCGTCGGGGATGGAGCGCCCGTGAGGTGCCGAGCCGCGCGGGATTAGCCGGGTGGTCAGAGGCGCTGCAGTCATGGACTGTGCGGCTGGTCCCGGCGGAGGTTCGAGTCTTCCCTCGGGCATGGGTGTGTGTGTGTGTTTGTCCTTAGGATAATTTAGGTTAAGTAGTGTGTAAGCTTAGGGACTGATGACCTTAGCAGTTAAGTCCCACAAGATTTGACACACTTTTTTTTCTTTTCTTTTTTTTCTTTTTTTAAGGTGGTGACAGGCAGTACTTGCCGACCGCTGGGGACACACATGCACTGTCCGACGGAAGGAGACTGGAGGGGAACGACCGTTGGTTGGTCTTACGGTCGATCGTCTCTGTCGGCCGACGTGTATTTGGTCTGTTGATCGTTTCCGTGTGTGAGGCAGTCGGTCGGTTGGGGCAGAGCAGCGAGGAAGTCTCCATGGCGCGTAGTGCATTGAAGTCGGCTAGTGTTGCAACTGTTTTCCTGTGTGGTGTTTAACTTAATTCATCCCTTCATTAATGAAGTGTACCAGCGGTATATTCTGCCTTGTGACCGTTGAGCTACCTCAGAGATGCTGCGTCCGATCGTTCGTGCGCCGACTACAACGCCACTTTCAAACACACTTAAATCGTGTTAACCTGGAGTTGCAACAGCAGAAACCGGTCTAACAACTGTGTCAGACAGTTGTTGTCTTATATAAGCGTTGCCGACCGCAGCGCCGTAGTGTACCGGTTTACATATATCTCTGTATTTGAATACGCATGTCTGTACCAGTTTCTTTGGCGATTCAGTGTAGATGGAAGTTCTTACGTAGTCCTTGCATGCTGAGGGTCAGGTTCTCTATCACCAGCCATCCCAATGCAAAATACTATGGGTACAAAATGCGATACAAAGTTACACTGGACGAAGAGCGTCAGCCTCCATTCCCAATGTCCTAGTTATTGTGATTTCCTTGACATCCCAGAGGACAGTGTTTAAAATCAGTTTCGTAGAGGATACGTGCTCTGTAACAAACGATATCTCTTCAGAAATTCATAGTTAATTATGTAATGGACAAATGACTGAAGGATCCTTATCCTTATCCTTGTGTGTCGTGAGCTGTTGTGCACTGCCGAAATTGGATGTGACTATTACAGACTTTTCGCGTATAGCTCCAAAATGTCGTACTTGTTTGAGCCGTGAATCGACTCGTGCTACACCTTGTGTTTAGATTGCATTGGTTTTCCTTTTCTTCCCCTGAACTGTCTGTTTGATATGTTGTCTGTCATTAAGTGGCTGCTTGGTTGTCTTATCCCTCTGCTGTGTATATCTGCGTTTTTGCTTCCGGGAAACTGCTATGGAGGAAGTGAGATCTTTGGTTGTGACCTCGTGTGGTGGCGCGGAAGTAGGGGCGATGCGCGGGGAGAGTGTAGTGGACACGGGAGGGCAGTGTGGCTCTCCATCGCGAAGCAGGCGTGGTAAATTGTACCGAGTCGCCACGTGATGTATGTCGGTTGTGTGTAACGAGCGGGTCGAGTTGACGGAAGAGCTCCCCACGTGTTGGTTGTATACAGAATCTACCCACGAGTTGTGGTGGGACGTTAACAAGCTTCTTTAAATCCTCCGTTTCAACACTGGAGTTTAAAAGGAGACGCCTAACATGAAGGAGCGGTCACTACCCGTCAACGTTGCAGAGAAGACGTGAACTCCGGTGACAGAGCGTGTTGTCGCGTGACCGTGGCGTGTTGGGTACGCTGGCGACGCGTGCGCGGTCGGATGTGTGGATCCTTGCCACCGGAGGTCGTGTACTGCCTGCTCGAGCATAATTGCGAGTTAAGTTCTTGGAAGGTTTAATCATTAAGTAATAATTTTGTGTAACCAGCGTCTCTTCTGCCTTGTGGCCTCCGGCGACCGGGTTTCCTGTCTCTGGCACTGATGTAATTGAAGACAGTGATCTTTCCTCCTCCTCTCGTCACTGTCAGATGGGAAGTGTAGTTTTGGCAGTTTAATTGTTTCGCTATTCTGTCGTGGGTTGTGAATAAACTCACGCTTCTTGTTGGTTCATCTTGTGGTCGCTCATTCAGGACTGCGTCGTGTAATGTTTCCTTGCACGAGGATAGCTCTAATTCTCTCAGCAAGTTAAGCCATCTTATAAGAAGTTTTCGCTGGCTAAAATTTGCTGCAGTGACCAGCCTGAGAGTGGAAATTGTGTTTACGGGCGTATTTAAATTGGTCAGTATTCTGTCTAGCCTGAGCATCCCTGACTGGATGATTTGTGGCCGCCTTACACGGGTCCGTCATATCTGTTATGTTCTAATGATATTCCAGGACACTTTTGTTTAAATTTTTTTTTAAATTCCTCCAAGTTTGTAAATTCCTTTTATTGCCATTAATCGTGTGTTTGCTTGAGACCTCTTTAATTTTTTTTTTAATGGTGGTGTTGGTAGCTTCACTACCTCACCGTACTTTATTAACAAAGTTCTGTATTTACTTTAGTAGCCTGTTTACTAATGTTCTTTACATTTTTTTAAATTGTTGTAGGGCTATAAATTACTTTGATTGCCGTTAGCGGCGTGTTTTAAAAGGTAGTTTATTGCCGTACTGCTAGCTTCTGTGTTTCTTAAAAAAAATTTTAAACTGTTGTATTGCTATAAATTACTTGATTGCCGTTAGCGGCGTGTTTTAAAAGGTTGTTTATTGCCGTACTGCTAGCTTCTGTGTGTTTTTTCAATTTTTTTAAAATTGTTCTATTGCTATAAATTACGTGATTGCCGTCAGCAGCGTGTTTAAAAGGCTGTAAGATACGAATAAAACATTTGTGAAAATCTCAACTCGACAGTAAACTACTAGAAATTTGGCCCCGTTTCCCAAGTTGTGGTGTGGCTTGTAGTAACCGTAACCACTGTGTGTCATTGTTCATTATAAACAGTAATGTCTTAAGGATAATGATTATGCTTCTCCTGGACTAGCTGTTAGCTCCTTGTATGTTTCTGTCGCTAAATATTTGCTATTTCATTCGCCTCTATGGAACAGACCTTCAATATTATAATAATTTTCCTTACGTGTCATAGAGAATGCTTATTACAAGGTCCAGCCATTAATGTGACCACCTGTCAGAAGCCTGAATAACTACCTTTTGCAACGCAGACGTGCAGCAAGGGAGTCAGTGAGGAAGGTGCCGACAGGGATTTGGAGCCATGCCGACTCCACTGTCATCGCCAGCTGCATCTTGCCCTATCGAGGTGGTCCCACATATTCTTGACATGGCTCAAATTCGGGGAGTCTGGTGACCAAGAGAACGCGGAAAACTGGTGCCCTTCGAATCACGCACGTGCACTGTAAGCAGTGTGACACGCTGCATTGTTCTGCTGGTAGATGTCACAATTCCGAGTAAAAACAAACTGCACGTAGTGGTGCACGTGGCACCCAAGGATAGATGAATACTTGTGCTCGTGTACTGTGCCTTCCTGCCTTCCAGAGCGACGACGTCACGCAGGGAACGCCACGAAAACATTCCACAGTCCACAACGCTGCCTCCTCTGGCACGTATCGTTGCAACGACTGTTGGAAGGCCGCACACGCCGATGACCATCTGTGCAACGGAGCATAAAAAATGTTTCGTCTGAAAAGGCCATCCAACGCCACTCACTGGGCATCCAGTTGCGATCCAGGAGTGCAAATTCCAGCCTTCGTCGCCAATAAACAGCAGTCAGTATGGGGGCACGAATCAGGCCCCTGCTGCGGAGGTCCATACACACCAACGATCGCTGAACACTCGTTAAGGAGACACAGTTGGCAGCCCCTCGGTTCTTCTGGGTCATCAGTTGCTCACAGTTGCGCAACCATTCGCCCGCACGTATTTCCGCAGATGTCGTTCACCCCTGCCATCTATAAGTCGTGGTGCACCAGACAGTTAGTCGGCGGCGGTTTTGGATATCTCCATTGCGCCTTGGACGGTATACTTTACTCACGGCGTTACTTGAACTGCTTACAAACTTAGCCCTTTAGGAAATTATTTCATCCTTGGCTCGAAAACAAGTTGGTTCAAATGGCTCTGAGGACTATGCGACTCAACATCTGAGGTTGTAATGCTATTGTAAATGTGGTGTCACCGCCAGACACCACACTTGCTAGGTGGTAGCTTAAATCGGCCGCGGTCCATTGAGTACATGTCGGACCCGCGTGTCGCCACTGTGTGATCGCAGACCGAGCGCCACCACAAGGCAGGTCTCGAGATACGATATAGCTCTCGCCCCAGTTGTACGACGACTTTGCTAGCGACTACACTCACGAAGCCTTTCTCTCATTTGCCGAGAGCCAGTTAGAATAGCCTTCAGCTAAGTCCATGGCTACGACCTAGCAAGGCCCCATTAACCGTATCTGAAGATAGTCTTATTTGTATTATCAAGAGCGATGTACCACAAGGATAGAATAAAGTTAAGTATTCGAGGAGCTGCATACTTTTCTTATTAGAATTCACTACTTATCCTGTTCCAGAATTCACGCCCGTCTGCGTTAGATTTCAGCCTCCTCTATCTACAAGGTGTTGGCACATTTGCCAACACATCAGTAAATATAATACTGACATTAATATGTATAATTTAAAAATTCTTTTGTCCCATAATAATTTTGAAAAAATTAAGAAAATACTATACCGAGAGTAATCTTTTGTTAAGTGTAGTTTATCTATTTAAAATAACCTCTTTGACACAGGTGGAATGAATGTATTAAAACATATTTTGTTAATAATTATGTGATATTTCAAGTGCTACTGTAATTAATTAGGTCAATTTTGTATGTATATGCTGTCATGCAATTGTAGATGGTTCATACTTAGGGTTTTTGTAAGCAGAAGTGTAAATTGAAAAGGTGTAGTGGTCATAGGTAGAACGGAACTCCGTTCTGTGGTGGAATGGAAGAGGTGGTGGGGCGCGCGAGTGAGATTTTGGCGCGCAAGTGGCTGACACAGTCGGTAGCTGCCCTGCAAGTGGTGAACACGCATTACGTTGGTCAAGCACTAGAGGCCCCGAATTTACCTGCAAGACTGGTTTTTTGGCCTCGGACGTGTTCTACATGGTTGGTGCAGTACGGCAATAAATTAATAGAAATTTGCAATTCTATCGTCGCCACCAAGAGGAAGACAGAGCCGTACCTGCGCAATGTTACTACGCAGCACCGCCTCACGCCACCTTCGACATCAGTAACAAGCAAAGTACTTTATTTAGAAGTGTATCGCAGTGTGATCCGTCCATCTTCAATCAGCGGGATATAAGTGTTAAATGTATCTTTGTGTTTAACCGTGATTTTCCTATGTCACTTACCTCAGTAGGGTCCTTACCTAAACGAATTTATTCCGAGTATCCTGATGTTTATTGAAGTTCGAATAACAGTAAATTACTGGCAAGAGTTCTGTTTTGGTAGTAAATTCTGAAAATCATTATTAAATACTAAAGTTTGCACGCATAAGTTTAAGCGCCACCGCTTTGCGTGACCATGAGGATAAGTTTTCAACAGTATTTCTGAAACTAAAGTAACATAATTGTTTAACTGCAACAATCTTACCAGTAATTGTTCGTGTTGCTTCTCCATGTCAAAGAAAGCCAGACAAATATTGATGATAGTAAAGCGTTAACAAATAACAGTCCTAAAGAAATGAAGTTTAGTCGTGTTAAATAATAGTTTTGGTCATATGAATGATAGCAATAAGTTTAATATTGTTTTTGTATCCTTGTTGAAACATATGTGTGTCTTCTTCAAATAATTACTGAAGTATTGTGATAAATTCTATAAGTAACAGAAAGTGGGATTAATAGTACTTACTGCGAAGTAAGTAGTTATTTATTCAGTGTCGAAAATTGACTTCACCTTTTTGTGTAGACACTGTTCCCGATTTGTGCTGGCGGCCGTTTTATTAAGCGAAACAGTTTATTGTTATAACAGGCTTTGTCTGATAAAAGGTTTCCAAAAGTAATTATTCTCGCTGGTCTTCCCAAACTACACTCCTGGAAATGGAAAAAAGAACACATTGACACCGGTGTGTCAGACCCACCATACTTGCTCCGGACACTGCGAGAGGGCTGTACAAGCAATGATCACACGCACGGCACAGCGGACACACCAGGAACCGCGGTGTTGGCCGTCGAATGGCGCTAGCTGCGCAGCATTTGTGCACCGCCGCCGTCAGTGTCAGCCAGTTTGCCGTGGCATACGGAGCTCCATCGCAGTCTTTAACACTGGTAGCATGCCGCGACAGCGTGGACGTGAACCGTATGTGCAGTTGACGGACTTTGAGCGAGGGCGTATAGTGGACCTGCGGGAGGCCGGGTGGACGTACCGCCGAATTGCTCAACACGTGGGGCGTGAGGTCTCCACAGTACATCGATGTTGTCGCCAGTGGTCGGCGGAAGGTGCACGTGCCCGTAGACCTGGGACCGGACCGCAGCGACGCACGGATGCACGCCAAGACCGTAGGATCCTACGCAGTGCCGTAGGGGACCGCACCGCCACTTCCCAGCAAATTAGGGACACTGTTGCTCCTGGGGTATCGGCGAGGACCATTCGCAACCGTCTCCATGAAGCTGGGCTACGGTCCCGCACACCGTTAGGTCGTCTTCCGCTCACGCCCCAACATCGTGCAGCCCGCCTCCAGTGGTGTCACGACAGGCGTGAATGGAGGGACGAATGGAGACGTGTCGTCTTCAGCGATGAGAGTCGCTTCTGCCTTGGTGCCAATGATGGTCGTATGCGTGTTTGACGCCGTGCAGGTGAGCGCCACAATCAGGACTGCATACGACCGAGGCACACAGGGCCAACACCCGGCATCATGGTGTGGGGAGCGATCTCCTACACTGGCCGTACACCACTGGTGATCGTCGAGGGGACACTGAATAGTGCACGGTACATCCAAACCATCATCGAACCCATCGTTCTACCATTCCTAGACCGGCAAGGGAACTTGCTGTTCCAACAGGACAATGCACGTCCGCATGTATCCCGTGCCACCCAACGTGCTCTAGAAGGTGTAAGTCAACTACCCTGGCCAGCAAGATCTCCGGATCTGTCCCCCATTGAGCATGTTTGGGACTGGATGAAGCGTCGTCTCACGCGGTCTGCACGTCCAGCACGAACGCTGGTCCAACTGAGGCGCCAGGTGGAAATGGCATGGCAAGCTGTTCCACAGGACTACATCCAGCATCTCTACGCTCGTCTCCATGGGAGAATAGCAGCCTGCACTGCTGCGAAAGGTGGATATACACTGTACTAGTGCCGACATTGTGCATGCTCTGTTGCCTGTGTCTATGTGCCTGTGGTTCTGTCAGTGTGATCATGTGATGTATCTGACCCCAGGAATGTGTCAATAAAGTTTCCCCTTCCTAGGACAATGAATTCACGGTGTTCTTATTTCAATTTCCAGGAGTGTATATGATTCGGAGAAGAATAGTTAGATACTTTACCATTCGGTTGAACACGGTTAAAATCTCTCTCCGAGGGTCGATGGAGTGTTAGTGCTGCGTGATTTTGTGGTGGTGTTCCTGCCGCTACTTACTGCACAGTTCTGACATTCCGAATCGCGGATCTTCCGTCTTTACACTGGTAGAACTTAAACGTTCTGGTACCGTATTGACGAGAACGCGAAAGTAATGTTGCAAGGTCACCAGTCCCCTAGAACCTAGAACTACTTATCCTAACTAACCTAAGGACATCGCCGGCCGGAGTGGCCGAGTGGTTCTAGGCGCTACAGTCTGGAACTGCACGACTGCTACGGTCGCAGGTTCGAATCCTGCCTCGGGGATGGATGTGTGTGATGTCCTTAGGTTAGTTAGGTTTAAGTAGTTCTAAGTTCTAGGGGGCTGATGACCTCAGAAGTTAAGTCTCATAGGGCTCAGAGCCATTTTTGAACCTAAGGACATCACACACATCCATGCCCAAGGCAGGATTCGAATCTGCGACCGAAGCGGTCGCCGGAAACAAGTGGTTATGCCCGTTTCGCGTCACATTAATCACATTCTGCCAACGACTGCACTGCTTTCTCACTTCCCCCTGACGCCCTTTACATACCCTCCACTGCCAGTGCCTCCACTTGCCGTTGCTAAGTGGCTATTGCACGTTCGCGTCGAGCATAGGCAGTGGACACTGTAGTAGACACTGACAGAAACTTGGTGGATTACACCGTAAACACCCTGACCGAACGCTGCCAATCTGATACTCTACAATTGCCATGTCTGTAATATGTGTTGAATAAAACTTCATTCTGATGCGAGCTTATTTTCAGTATAGATGAAAGACACTTCAGCAGATGAAGAGTGGTATGAGTATTTAATGGATACTCTGCGTGCTAACGTTGCTGGAACGTTTAAGTGCAGAGCACAACACAGCTTGTTCAGAGGACGTGCACGGGCATCTTCTTGTCATCTTTCAGACTTTGAGAAAGATCAGATAACTGGCATAATGGGCATGGGAGAACCACACCGACAAATTACGTAGACAGTTGGTGTTGCTCCATGACTGCAGAACTACTGTGACGAGATAGACTCAAGATAACAATGTGGCAACAGAACCAGGCATGGATGCTTTAAGAAGGAGTAAATCGAGAAGATCGGCTTTGTCGCTGGCTCTGGCGAATAGCCGGAAGACAACAGCTGAAATCCGAGTGTAGGGCGCAGGGAGGGCAGGCTGTCGCCACCAACTATGTGGAACAGATTACTGGAATATGTGTTGAGGTCTCTGGGTGCCATGCGTCGTTTACCGCTGACATCATACCACAGACAACGGACATTAGCTTGATGTAGAGTTAGAGACCACTAGGACTGTGAGTGGCATTCTGTGGTATTCATCGTTGGTTACTGTCGGTGGAATATGGGACGTACCCAATGCAATCGCGACAGACTGGGGAACGAATGTCTCTGAACATGTCAGGCTGTTTTCCTTGCGTTCTTAATGCGAAATAGCGTTCCAACGGGTAGGGATTATCTGGTTACCGTGGTCAGTGTGAGTCAAAATTCTACTCAAATGAACGCACGAGTCAGATAAACTAGAATCTTTGACAGTATTCGTTCGCGTTGAGCAATGATGCCAGAATAAGCCCGAAGATGCAGGACAAATGCGTTGAGTCCCAGGACAGTGCCCGTAGTCGAGCTGGTGAAAAATCGCAGGAAGCAGCGGTTCTGGCGACTGATACTTCTACAGTTTTGCACTCACTGTGAGGGGAACTATAGGATATGACAATATGACTACTTTGGTAAATGTTGGAGGGAAATCGAATTCTTGTCAGTATATGGCAAGAATGTTGAGCTGTTGACATGAGTCCCAGGACAGTGCCCGTAGTCGAGCTGGTGAAAAATCGCAGGAAGCGGCGGTTCTGGCGACTGATACTTCTACAGTTTTGCACTCACTGTGAGGGGAACTATAGGATATGACAATATGACTACTTTGGTAAATGTTGGAGGGAAATCGAATTCTTGTCAGTATATGGCAAGAATGTTGAGCTGTTGACATGAGTCCCAGGACAGTGCCCGTAGTCGAGCTGGTGCAAGATCGCAGGAAGCAGCGGTTCTGGCGACTGATACTTCTACAGTTTTGCACTCACTGTGAGGGGAACTATAGGATATGACAATATGACTACTTTGGTAAATGTTGGAGGGAAATCGAATTCTTGTCAGTATATGGCAAGAATGTTGAGCTGTTGACATATACTTCATGACCAGTTTACCGAATGGCAAATCCCAGGAGAGTAATGGAAGATTCCAAACTGCAGTTGAGGTGGAAATTGGCAAAATGGTTCAAATGGCTCTGAGCACTATGGGGCTTAACAGCTATGGTCATCAGTCCCCTAGAACTTAGAACTACTTAAACCTAACTAACCTAAGGACAGCACACAACACCCATCCATCACGAGGCAGAGAAAATCCCTGACCCGGCCGGGAATCGAACCCGGGAACCCGGGCGTGGGAAGCGAGAACGCTACCGCACGACCACGAGATGCGGGCGGAAACTGGCAGTCGCGGCGCCCGGTCGCGTGCCGTTTTTGACGCATTGCAGTGATTTTTCATTATTTCCAGATAGTGTCTGTTTCATATTTTAGTCGTCCTGTTTCGGTCTCCGTTTCTTGTCTTCTGCGATCTAAAACTTAAGTTCAGTGATATCTCTGTGGTGTCTACATTTTCGTGTTTACGGCCACCCACCATCTGGGAATTAGCTGCACAAATCATCGGAAGATACCTTTTCATTGACTCTTACTTTTTTAAAATTCAAAACTGTAGTAGTCACTTTTAGTTTAAAAGTAGCGTAACGTGTGATAATTGTGGATGTTGTTGTCGGTTAAGTCAGTCCGACTCCATAGTTGAGTGGTCATTCCGGCTTCGCGCATCGGGCGACTAGATTGTGGTATTAGTTCCGCCTCTACCGTAGCGCTGCGTGTTTTCCTCGTGTCCGTTCAGTGTCGTGTTGGTCTCCGGGCGCGTCGCATTGCTGGTTGTCGGTTAGTGTTTGGTGTTCGTCCGACCCTTCCTGTCGGGGCGTCGTCTCGCGCCGTGATGTCCACCATCGTTCCCACGAAAATTTTGCTTACAGGTACTGTCAACTTCACCTTCGACAAATCCACGCGCCACGTCCAGCCCAGTTCTTTGGAGATACATCACTGGTTAGTCGATACAATTAAAGTCACTACTGATCAGGTACATACTACATATTTTGACAGCGAATTATACCGGGTGATCAAAAAGTCAGTATAAAATTGAAAACTGAATAAATCGCGGAATAATGTAGATAGAGAGGTACAAATTGACACACATGCTTGGAATGACATGGGATATTATTAGAACCAAAAAAATACAAAAGTGCAAAAAATGTCCGACAGATGGCGCTTCATCAGATCAGAATAGCAATAATTAGCATAACAAAGTAAGACAAAGCAAAGGAAATGCACAATATGTCCACCATCATTCCTCAACAATAGCTGTAGTCGAGGAATAATGTTGTGAACAGCACTGTAAAGCATGTCCGGAGTTATGGTGAGGCATTGGCGTTGGATGTTGTCTTTCAGCATTCTTAGAGATGTCGGTCGATCACGATACACTTGCCCCAAAGCCAATAATCGCACGGACCGAGATCTGGGGACCTGCGAGACCAAGCATGACGAAAGTGGCGGCTGAGCACACGATCACCACCAAACGACGCGCGCAAGAGATCTTTCACGCGTCTAGCAATATGGGGTGGAGCGCCATCGTGCATAAACATCGTACGTTCCAGCAGGTCTTTATCAGCCAAGGTTGGGATGATGCGATTCTGAAACATATCGGCGTACCTCTCATCCGTCATGGTAGCAGCTACAAAACCAGAATCACTCATTTCCTCGAAGAAAAAAGGCCCGATAACGGTAGATGTGGTAAATCCAACCCATACCGTGACTTTGTCGTCGTGCAATGGAGTTTCCACGACAGTTCTAGGATTTACGGTAACCCAAATTCTGCAGTTGTGGGCGTTGACAGACCCTCGGAGCGTGAAATGAGCTTCGTCGGTCCACAACACGTTACTCAACCAATCGTAATCTTCCATCTTTTGAAACGCCCACACCGCAAATGCCCTCCGCTTCACTAAATCGCCAGGTAACAGTTCATGATGCCGATGGATTTTGTACGGATAGCATCGCCGGGTACGCCTAACTGCCAACCGAACAGTAGTGTATGGAATGCAGGTGCGACGTGCGACTGCACGAGCGCTGACTTCCCCGTGCATAGATGAACCCGCTACAGTCTCCATTTCTTCCTGAACTGTCTGAGCAGCATCACGCCTTGTGCTCGGTCGGCCACTACGGGCTCTGTTGTCTAAACAACCCGTGGCTTCGAACTTCGAAATCATTCTCGCCTCAGCTGCATTTGTCAACGGACCTTTACCCGTTTGAATTCCCTTCCTATGGCGATAGGATCGTAACGCTGAACTAGCACATTCCCTATTCTGATAATACAGCTTCACTAAAAGCGCCTTTTTAGGTAGCATCAACATGCTGCGACTGCTGGTGCATCTGCTTCTCTCTCTCTTTTTTCTCTTTATTGTGATTTCATTCCCATGCCCCATATGGGCAGGGGAGGGCTGTCAGCGGCACAATCCGCCGCTCTTCAGCCGAGTGACACGACAACTAAAACAAGAATAAAATGATACATACATAAGGAGATAAAAAAGGGGAATATAAAACAGAGTAAGGGGAGAAAATGGAGGTAAAAATACATTGACATGTATACATTCATGGGGGACAGTTAAAAAAAGTCACCAGAAAGTTAAAAAACACAGTTGGCGATTCTTGAAACACAGAGAAGACACTGAATGCGCATGCACAGGTTAAAAGTTGGCCACAGTATTAAAAACACTCTGAAACAACACACTTAAAACCCACTTGGAGCACACACGACGAAGAGTAAAACTACCAGGTGGGACCTGCCGAGGGAAAGGTCAGAGAGGATGGAAAAGGAGGGGAGAGCATGGGGCAGCTGGGTAAGCGGCGGGATGAAGAGAGGAGGGGCAACCGTGGGTTCACAAAGAGGCAGGAGACATGTGGGGCGGGAGAGGAAAAGGGAATACAGGGCAGGAGGGAGCGCAGAGACACTGAAAGGAGGCACAAGAGATGGAGGGGGAGTAGGAGGGGAAAGCCGCTCAGAAGGAGGGAGGGGGAGGAGAGGGAGCCCTGAGGAAGAGGCAGGAAGAGGGGGTTAGAGTTGGTAGGAAGGGTAGATGTCAGGGCGAAGCTCATCATCCAGGAGGGGTAGATGGTGGAAGTTGCGTTGGGAAAGGAGATGGAGGGTGTGGAGATGGAGAGAGGGAGGGACACAACAGTAAAGGCGTGGCAACTGGTTGGGGGTGAAGAGGAAGGAAGACACCAGGGGGTGAGGGGGATCAAGACGGCGGACAATATATAGTGTGTGGATGTGTTCAAGGAAAAGGAGAATGTGGGGGAAGGGGATGAGGTCGTAGAGGATGCACGTGGGGGACGGAAGGCGGATGCGGAAGGCGAGGCGGAGTGCATGGCGTTCGAGGATTTGGAGGGCTTTATAGAACCGGGGAGGGGTGGAAATCCAAGCGACGCTGGCATAACAAAGGATGGGGCGGATCATGGATTTGTAGGTGTGAAGGATGGTGGAAGGATGCAGACCCCACGTCCAGCCGGACAGGAGTTTCAGGAGGCGGAGGCGGTTGTGAGCTTTGTTTTGGATGGTAAGGAGATGGGGAGTCCAGGTGAGGTGGCGGTCGAGTGTGAGGCCAAGGTATTTGAGGGTAGGACTGAGGTGGATAGGATGGCCATAAATGGTGAGGTAGAAATCATGGAGGCGGAACGAGCAGGTGGTGCGGCCTATGATGATCGCCTGGGTCTTGGAGGGATTAACACGGAGGAACCACTGGATGCACCAAGTGGTGAATTGGTCAAGGTGGGTTTGGAGGGTACGTTGGGACCGTTGAAGGGTAGGATAAAGGGCTAGGAAGGCAGTGAACAGGAGGGGGAGGTTTGGGCATATCAGCAGTGTACAGGAGATAGAGGAGAGGGAAAAGGACAGAACCTTGGGGCACGCCGGCAGAGGGGTAGAAAGTACGGGAGTTGGAATTGTGGATAGTCACATAGGAGGGACGATGGGAGAGGAAGGAAGCAACGAGACGGACGAAGTTGATGGGGAGAGCATAGGTCTGGAGTTTGAAGAGGAGCCCGTGATGCCAGACACGGTCATAGGCGTTCTGGAGATCAAGGGAAACAAAGATAGAAGAGCGACGGGTTCTCTCTCTCATTATAGCTCCTTTTATACGCGATTGTCATGCGCAGTCACTGACGTTTTGATGTCCAGCGCCATCTGTCGCACGTTTTGTGAACTTTGTTTTTTTTTTTTTTTTTGTTCTAATAAAACCCCATATCATTCTAAGCATGTGTGTCTATTTTTACCTCTCTATCTACATTATTCCGTGGTTTATTAAGTTTTCAAATTTGTACTGACTTTCTGATCACCCGGTATGTGTTTTTTGTTAAGTTTCTTCACCTGCTCCAGGTTGATGGGTTACTTTCTCGCTACGGTTCTCAGGTACCCTTTACGCACCGTGATGGTTCCACTAGTGTGGTTCTCTTGGCAAATGCGGAAGTGATACATAAGAATGTCCGGGTGTTTAACGTTCCGCCCGAGGTAGATGACTGTTTTCTGAGGCCTGTTTTCCTTCCTTATGGGGAAATACCTCATATTCGAAAGGAACGCTGGTCTGCTCAGCACCGCTTACAGGTCCATAGAGGTATTCTGTCGGTAGAAATGGTGGTCAAAAAACATATCCCTTCTCATCTACAGGTATGTGGTTATAGGGTCCATATTACGTACAGTGGCCAAGAAGGAACATGTTACTATTGCAATCAAACCGGTCATTTCCGTACTCATTGTCCGCGGCGTGTGTTGGTATTAAAACTTACACACGAACAGCGAGAAAAATTGACTTTCGCTGATCTGCTCCCGCAGGGATCTCTGACTGAATCGCTCCCTGTTACTGAGCGACGCAGAGATTCGGTGACCGACAACACCCGTGATTTTCCCCCGCTGTCCTTGCGTAGGGATGTTGAAGCCGTTACTTCCGATGTGCCCGCCATAATTTCTCACAACAAGCGTCGCCGAACACAGGATGATGCGGCAGATGAACCTCTCCTATTGGCTCGCCCTTCCGACGGGCCTCCAGTAAAGGATCCTCTTTCTCAGTCTGAAATCGTGGATGAGGACGCCATAGGTGCTTTCACGCCTGTGCAGGAGATCCTGACACCTTATCTGGCGTTGTTGCACCTTCGGAGGTGCCCTTGAGGGACCCGCTTCTGGATTCCCACGTGTCTTCTTCGGTTCTCTCGGACACTTATCCTGTCGACTCTGTTTCCCATCCCCTTCTGCGACTTCTCTCGCCCCCTCTGTGTCACAGCCTTTTCCCATGAAACAACTGATCGATTCTCAAGAGACAGTGGATCCCGTTGTTATTCACCAACCGTCCCTCTGTGAATCAATGTCTGCGGACGAGTGGGATGTAAAGGCCTCTCCCTCGCAATTTGAAACGGAATACCTACATTATGCTCCCACGGGACCGAACGTGGCAGCCGCATTGGAATCGGTAAACAGCTACAGAGAGCAGCGTCACGGCCGAAGAAAAAGCAGTGGGAAGATGAGGGTTCTGTTTCGTAGTTCTTCTCTCTCAGCTTCAGCTATAGATTCTTGTATGGTTACTTGTATGTAGCTCCGTCAACTGACGTATCTCTTCCGTTCTTTGTTCTTCTTTCTGGGTTGAAGTTCCATGCAAGCATACACATTTCTTACTCTGAATATTAACAGAATATGTTCTGAGCTTAGGCTCGCCACTTTGCGACAGTTTATATATCAGTCAGGGGCAGATGTTTTAAGGGGAGTCTAATTCGACCAGTTTTCCATTTCTGGGTTCTCAACCTTTTTTTTAATGTAGCTTCCGAACTTTCTACGGGCACTGCCTTGTTTTATAGGGAAGGCATTCCGTTGATGGATGGGGTGTACGTTTAGTGATCTCAGTTTACTCTTTCTTTATGCCCCTTCTGTCACAGGTCGTACTACCGCATATTCGAGTTTCTATAAAGAAAAAAGTATTTACCTGCTCCGTAAATCACTGACAAAGAGTATCTTAGGTGGGGACTTCAATTGTGTTCTACGGCCGGTTGATCAGTCTCCTAATTTTAATTTCAGTAAAGAACTCGATAACCTGGCGCGCTCCTTGCGCCTGCGTGACGTGTGGGTTTCTCGCTATCCTACACTTGTGCGACCTACATACTTTACTTCCACGTCTAGCAGTCGCCTCGACCGCTTCTACCTTTCCGATTTCTTGTGTGGGCAACTTCTGGATGTTGATGTGATATCTGCCTGTTTTACTGACCATTGCGCCGTAGCCACTACGAGCAGCAACCGGTAAAATTGTTTCGTCCTCCCTGGATGCTCAATCTTTGTTATAGTATCGAAAATTTTCCTTGCACTTCGGGAGCCTTACATCCTGTAGATGTGTATAAAATTTGGCTCGGCGTTTCCTGATTTCGTCTGTTACTGTGTTGGTCTTTATATAGAGCTCGTTTTGTGGACTCTTCACCCAAATGCCGTTTTTGTTGATTGCCCCGTAAATCTTCCTGAGAATTTTTCTTTCTTGCTTTTATACACTCCTGGAAATTGAAATAAGAACACCGTGAATTCATTGTCCCAGGAAGGGGAAACTTTATTGACACATTCCTGGGGTCAGATACATCACATGATCACACTGACAGAACCACAGGCACATAGACACAGGCAACAGAGCATGCACAATGTCGGCACTAGTACAGTGTATATCAACCTTTCGCAGCAATGCAGGCTGCTATTCTCCCATGGAGACGATCGTAGAGATGCTGGATGTAGTCCTGTGGAACGGCTTGCCATGCCATTTCCACCTGGCGCCTCAGTTGGACCAGCGTTCGTGCTGGACGTGCAGACCGCGTGAGACGACGCTTCATCCAGTCCCAAACATGCTCAATGGGGGACAGATCCGGAGATCTTGCTGGCCAGGGTAGTTGACTTACACCTTCTAGAGCACGTTGGGTGGCACGGGATACATGCGGACGTGCATTGTCCTGTTGGAACAGCAAGTTCCCTTGCCGGTCTAGGAATGGTAGAACGATGGGTTCGATGACGGTTTGGATGTCCGTGCACTATTCAGTGTCCCCTCGACGATCACCAGTGGTGTACGGCCAGTGTAGGAGATCGCTCCCCACACCATGATGCCGGGTGTTGGCCCTGTGTGCCTCAGTCGTATGCAGTCCTGATTGTGGCGCTCACCTGCACGGCGCCAAACACGCATACGACCATCATTGGCACCAAGGCAGAAGCGACTCTCATCGCTGAAGACGACACGTCTCCATTCGTCCCTCCATTCACGCCTGTCGCGACACCACTGGAGGCGGGCTGCACGATGTTGGGGCGTGAGCGGAAGACGGCCTAACGGTGTGCGGGACCGTAGCCCAGCTTCATGGAGACGGTTGCGAATGGTCCTCGCCGATACCCCAGGAGCAACAGTGTCCCTAATTTGCTGGGAAGTGGCGGTGCGGTCCCCTACGGCCCTGCGTAGGATCCTACGGTCTTGGCGTGCATCCGTGCGTCGCTGCGGTCCGGTCCCAGGTCGACGGGCACGTGCACCTTCCGCCGACCACTGGCGACAACGTCGATGTACTGTGGAGACCTCACGCCCCACGTGTTGAGCAATTCGGCGGTACGTCCACCCGGCCTCCCGCATGCCCACTATACGCCCTCGCTCAAAGTCCGTCAGCTGTACATACGGTTCACGTCCACGCTGTCGCGGCATGCTACCAGTGTTAAAGACTGCGATGGAGTTCCGTATGCCACGGCAAACTGGCTGACACTGACGGCGGCGGTGCACAAATGCTGCGCAGCTACCGCCATTCGACGGCCAACACCGCGGTTCCTGGTGTGTCCGCTGTGCCGTGCGTGTGATCATTGCTTGTACAGCCCTCTCGCAGTGTCCGGAGCAAGTATGGTGGGTCTGACACACCGGTGTCCATGTGTTCTTTTTTCCATTTCCAGGAGTGTATTTCCCTAATTTTTGAATGACCATAATCACCATTGTTTCAGCTGCGTAGATTGCTTCTGAAAGAATCGCTGTTCTATAGCGCCTTAATATTGCGTCTTTCGAAATGGACTTCTTGTTGTAATGTGTCCATGTTAGCTTGTAGGCTTTCTGGAGCTTGGTGATTCTTTCTTCATTGGCGATTCGGTTTAAGCATGAGGACTGTACAATTTCTCCGAAATATTTAAAATAGGCAGACTTGTGCATTTTTACCATGTTTTGTGACTAAAGGGGATTTATTTTCTGCCTGTCTTTCCATATATTTGGTTTTTACATAAGATATTTGTAGTCAGGTTTTTTGGGAAATTTCGTGTCGTTTTTCCACTGTGTGAATCGCTTCTTTTCTGCTACTGATGATAATTGCAATATCGTCAGCGAAAGCAAGGCACTTTAATTCGGTTCTCTTTTTTTGATACCAATTAGAATGCCCTTTATATGAGATTCCCATTCTTTGATGATCTTTTCTAGAACAATATTGAAAATCATTAGGGATAGGCCATCCCGCTGTCGGAGTCCAGTTTTGATTTCGAATGGTTCTGATATTTTGCACATGAATTTCACTGTGGTTGTTGTTCCTGTAACTGCCATTTCTGTGATTTTTCGTGCCTTTCGGTCGATCCCAAGTTCTTCCATGATTTTAAACAGGGTTTCGCGGTCCACTTAACCGTGTGCTTTCCTGAAGTCGATGGCTTTAATTACTGTGTTTCTGTATTTTCTCATTTGTAATATCGTCCTTAAGCACCACATCTGTTCCACACATGATCGTCCTTTTCTGAATCCGGCCTGGTATTCACCAATTAGTGGATCTGTTTGGGATTTTATAAAGTGCTTTAGAAAGGATTTTTTTAGCGACTGGGAGCAGGGAAATTTCTCTGTAATTGTTGATGTCTGTCTTGTCGCCCTTTTTGTGTAGCGGGGGAATTAGAGGGGATTTCCAGTCATCTGGTATTTTCTCCGTCATCCATATGTCTGACATTATATGATGTAGTTTCTGCATAAGTATGGGATCGTTTAGTTTCCAGAATTCAGCAATGATCCCACCTTCTCCTGGTGCTTTGTTATTTTTCAACTGTTTCACTATCTCCATAATTTCCTCGAGATCCGGGGCATGTGAGTCCGGGTGTGTGAATACTGGAGAAGAGAAGACAAGTTTTTCTTGGGGTGGTTCGCAGTCGAAGAGGGAACTGAAATTTTAGGCTAAGATTTTGCACTTATTTTTCGCATTAGTTTCCAAAGAACCATCGGGCTTTTTTTAAAGCACAAGCTAGGCACTTGGCACCCCTGTAAGTTTTCTCTGAAAGTCTTGTAGAAATTTCTTGTATTATTTTTGATGAAACCTTGCTGGATTTCGCAGAGTCTGTTGTCATACCCCCGTTTTTCTTTTATAATTATTTTTGAGGTCTGTTTTTGGGTTTTAAGAAAGTTATCCCAGTTCTCTTCAGTTTTGTGAGTGCTAAATTTTTTCCACGCAGTTATTCGGTCGTCGACTGCCTGATCGCAGGTTGCATTCCACCAGCGATGTTTGCTGGTGCAAGGGGGTTGTCCTAATTTGATGGCTTCCTGAATTTTCTCTGTTAGTTTCGTCCAGTCTGTTGATTTTTCCTGATTGACTTGCTCGACGATTTTTTCTTTGTTGAGTTTAAGATATTCCAGATCTTGTTTGGTACTTTTGGATGGCCTTTTTAGCATTCTGTTAGGTTGGAATTTCGTTTTTATTTGGAGAAGATGATGATCTGATTCAAAGACACCTTTGTGGGTTCTGACGTTAAGAATTTCTTTTATGTTTTCATTGGAAATTGCGACTTGGTCAATTTGGTGTTCACTTTGTCTAAGACTGGGTGATCTCCATGTGGTTAATTTATGTGCAAGTTTTGAAATTGAGTACTCAGTCCGAAGTTTCTGCAGAAGTCGATTAGTTTTTAACTATTCTTATTGTTAAGTTTGTGTTTCGTAAGGGGGCCAGTGGTACCTCTGAATTTTTTTTCCCTTGCCTAACTGTGCGTTAAAATCGCCTAATAAGATTTTCACATGGTGTCTTGGTATTGTTATTTGTTGTTTCTTCTAGTGTTTCCCAGAAATTGTCCACTGTTTCAGGGTCGATTGTATTGTGGTGATTTGTAGGGGCGTGGACACTGATAAAAGTGTAGGCTTTATTAGCTTATTTTACTGAAAGCAGGGAGACTCTTTCATTGGGAGACGTGTATTCAATAACTGAGTCGAGTACAGAAGTGTGTATGGCGAATGTCCTTTTATACTTATATAATTAGGTTTTTTGTTACAAATTGTATCTTAGGCCTATATTCTGCAGACAGACCTACAGAAGTGTTCTGTTTACGACTCATTATGTTGGATAATTGTGTACAGTACCTGTGTGGCAATCGAGGAAAGCTCAGTGTGTAATGTAGCATACTTCTAGACAAATAAGCTTTACTTTAAAAAAATGAGAAGCAGGTGAAAAAATAAGCTTTAGAAGAAATTTACCAGAAGGAGGGACAGGTTAGTGAGGCATCCAGTACGTTATAGTAACTAGAGACTTTGTGCTGGAAGGAGCAGTGGAAGGGCAAAACCGGGGACAGCATCGAACCTGTCAAAAAACTATACTTAACAGGTACATGAGCCGTGGTAAAAATTGCTGTTTTGAAGAGCGCGCCGCAGCGCGTTGTGTGAAGCAGCCGCCCTCAGTTTCTGGCGGTGGCGCCCCTGTGGGAAGTGCAGCTTTGGTGTCTGGTGGGAAAGGGGAAAGGTAGCAAGGTAGCCTGTTCGTGTGTATTTAAGGGGCGCTAGCAGCTCGGCAGTTGATCAGTCTGAGTGAGGCTAGGCCAGTCTCGCGTCACCAGTTGCTGGTCTGTCTCTCGTTCGCATTTGTGCGGCAGTGAGTGTCTGTCTGTCGTCGGAGTGCTAGTATGGCTGTCGTTTGGATCAAACTTTAAAGCCAGAAAATGAGAGTCTTGCCACTCCACCAGTAACAGAACTCAGCTAGTGGTCGCCCGGTCGGGGCTGTGATCCTGCATATGAGTCTGCGCGTTAGGCCGCCAGTCTGCTCGAGTTGCTTGGGCAACCGTCATTGGCGGTTGGATTTTTCGGTTGGTCGGTCGCGCACTGAGACACAAGATGACTGGTCCGCCCTGAGCGTCGGCGCATGTGAGGTCGCCACGTGTGTCCAGTGGGCCGCGGTCGACACGAGAACAACAGGAGTCAAACCATGACATCGGGCTGGCCGGGGCGAGCTGCGACGCCGTGAGACGGGAGATCGGCGCGCCTTCCTGCGTCCATTGAAGCGGCTGGCAGCGGACGGTTCGGGAGAGCGTTGGGGGTGCTGCGCCAGGTCCTCGCCAGAAATCGCAGTTTATTAGAAGTTAAGTGACTGGAGATATGGTGTTTCATTTACTTGTTAAATTCTACTTGTTTTCTTGGTGCGGTCACCAGCCGCTTTGATTTCGGATCGTCCCACCATTCTTCTCCGTTTGCCCACCCGCGGGAAGATGGTTATTTATGAATTGGGTGGTCCGTTTTTCGCTTGTGGAGTTGGGACCGGTTAGAGCAATCTGCGGTTCGGGTTGTTCAGTAATCCCCCTGTCAATCTGCCATACATTAATAGCTGCTTCTGTCATGTTTGTCGGATTCGGTGTTAACGAATTTATTGCTTAAGGTTTAAAGGCCGAATTTCTGAAATATGTTTTTATTTTTTCCTATCATTTTGCGAGGTGGTATATGTGTAATGCAGAGCATGTTGGTACATTTTATGCAAAACTGCATTTCATGGATTTTATTTAAATGGTCATTTTAGTATATAAAGTTGCCACCGTAAGAGTTCTTTTAAAAACAAGTTGCACTTTCGGTGGCAAATAATTTTTAATGTAAGTGTTTTGTACCATTTCCACCCCTCTTACCGGGTGCATAGTTTATGTGTTGTGTGAGTTGTTAAAATTTTTAGTTTAAAGTAATCTGGTGTGTTGCAGATTTGCACCAGTGTAGTCTCTCTGAGGTTGTTGTGAGCCCTCGTGACTACGGCCACGTTAAAAAAGGGAGCGACAAGGTTATCAGCCCGAAAGCTCATACTATCAAAAAAATGTTATTTCTGCCTTTGAATAAATTGTAACTCGATATTTACAGGGTGCTTCCTGATTATAATTTTAAATCGTTTTTTTTTTTTTTTTTAAAAAAGGCTTTTAGGAATAAAATTTCCATTTATTGAAAAAAATGTTAATTTGTTTCTTCAGTTACCATTGAGAATTATTTCCACGCTCACATAGTGTCATTAAATGTATTAATGTTCTTGATGACTTGCTAGTAAATAAAGTAAATTCTTAAGAAAAGGTTTTGAAAGTAAATTCACGGTTCAGTACAGTTAATAATATGAATAATATGTTCATTGACAACGGGAGCAATGCCATCAAATGGAGTGTGGTCTGATTTGTAATCAAGATCCACTTTGCATATTTGCGATTATGGCGACGAAAAACTGTGTAGGTGCGATGCCTACGGTAAACTGTCCGTCAACCGGGTTGAGTTGGGAACAGGCTTAGTGCGCTCCCACGATGGCGACCTCCAGCGCAGCCTCCCTCTGGCTCCGAACTGGGACACGGCCGACTGGAGTGCACGCAACTTTGTGCACCGAGCGGAGTCGGCGGAAGAAGCTCGCTGACAGTTGCAGCGGGCGTGCCGTGGCAGCTTCACCCATCTCCTTGAGCCAATAACGTGTGTGTCGCAAGGGCGACGCTTAAGTGCTGCCGCAGGTCTATTGTTTCGGGTGCAGGCCTTCGCGCTTGGCAGCTGAAAGCTGGCAACACGGCAGCAGCCGCTATAGTTCAATTCTTTTATCTTGGCGGCTCGCGCATGCCCGCCCATACGGGGAGATTGCTGCGTTGCCCGTTGCAAACGGCGCACGCGCCAAGAGAAGCAGCGCCATAGTATAGTATAGTTCGCAAACTTACGTTTAGGGGTGAGTGCGCAGTTTATGAAGTAAAGCCACCACGGCCGCATTAACCATTTCACTGCTACAGAGACGTGCTCCCCGCATTCCGTGTTGTGCGCGGTTTTGTCATCACTGCACTGCTCTCCTGTGCAGACACATGGTGTTCCGACTGCTTTGTCACACTTATCATTCGGTTTCACAAAAACTATGTGGCCCAAAAATTTGATTTTTACACATCTTCTTGACTGATACCTTCCCCCCATAAATGACTTAATTTTGTTTCGATGTTCAACGCAGTTATTATGCATCATTAAATGTAGTAAACCACTGCACGAAATTTTGAAGAGTTTGCAGAGGTAAAAGTCCATAGCGTTTACTTTCCGTATGGTCTATTTTAGTTACCACAATGTTGAGGATGAAATGTGGACAATATATCTAAATTTCATATAAAATTTACTACATAAGAATATCTCATTGAATTTAAGTACCAGATAGGTGTTGTATGTAATATTGAGAAATATTCCGTCTCTCGCGACTGTAATAAGAGTTTTATTTATACCAGAGTCATTTCGCTTTTTTCTAAACAGTTCTGATTAAAACAAAATTGGTGAAGTACACAAAACTGAAATGTGGACGTAATAAAACATAGAAACTAAAATATATTGTCAATGAGGCGAAATACGCAAAAAATTTGTGTTTGTCACAATGGACAGCAGATACTTGCCAAAACATAAATCAGCTGACGAAAACATTGAATATGATGATGTTGCAAAAGCAGCGAAGCAAAGATTTGCGTCGGACAATCAAGTAGCTCCGCAACGTACGAGCCGAAATTCTGCTCTAAATAATACTTTTAATACTGTCACAAAGAATATATTTCAATATGATAACATGAATATTGTATGTGTGCCTTTTCATTGTTTTTAATTGCTATGAAAATAAATATTGGAGGACAAAATTAAAAACACCGAAAACTTATTATGATTATAGTGAAGAGACAAAGAACTAGAAATTTCAAAAAATTACATTCAAACGGATAAAATTCATGAAGTAAGACACTTCGATATTGTTTTTAATTAAAAAAAAAAATATTAAGCTTCGAATATGGTTTAAACTCAGAACTTTTCGCTTAGCAGTCAGACACCTTAACCGTTACGCAACACAGCTTGTCAATCGATTAAACTCCTGGAGGACTTTAACATGTCACACAAAATAGCGACAAACACTGTTGGTATGACTATGAATTATTCAAGTTTCGTCGGAGTACAATAGTAAATAAACAATTACCGCTATTCTTTTTTGCGAAAAAGCGGTCCGTGAGAATGATACAAACACCTTTCTTTGCTATTGCCTGAATTAGGAGGCTTATTGCTTGTCTGGTTTAATTAATTAATAGAATATGAAGCAGCTGGTATAAAGAATGCTTTTTCCAAACTTTCTATAAAGGAAAGTCTGCTATAAAGACATTGCTTTTGTTCAATTACTTTATGTATGACTGAACGTTTCTAAAACTGAAGCCACTCGTCCGTGGTCTGCACTGCAGTCGAGTTCTGGCAACGTCGTTCTCTGTTCATTGGCTGACTGTGTTCTGTGACGTCAGATGCGCAGAACGCACCTAAACTCGGCTGCCGTCGTGAATGACGCGCACTATAGCTGGCGTAGCGAGGCGAGGCGACTCACCGCCGCCGTTGCTGTAGCAGAGGTAGGGGAAGCGCCAGACGTTTCCCAGGCCGACGCTGTAGCCGAGCAGCGACAGCAGGAAGTCGAAGCGGCCCGTCCACGTGCCGCGCTCTGGCTCCTGCTCGGTGAGCGCCGAGCCGCGCGACGTGGCGTCGTCCTGCAGCGGCACCTGCGAGTTGGCCACCGAGCACCGGTCGTCCGTCTGCAACACGCAGACACCAACACCGTCTCGCGTCTGCTTTCCAGCCAGTCTGCAGGCGCACTAAGAGTAGCTCAACTGGTGTCGCAGCGTGAGCTGCGTTCGTGTTTGGCAACACAAGATCCAGCCACAATAAGACACCAGGCACCACAGAAAGCACAAAAGGGGAGGCACGAAGACGCCCTTACCATCCCTAAGACAGAAAGACGAGCGTTGGTGGTACTTCGGAACGATTTCATCTACATCTACATAAATACTCCGAAATCCACCATACGGTGTATGGCGGAGGGTACCTCGTACCACAACTAGCATCTTCTCTCCCTGTTCCACTCCCAAACAGAATGAGGGAAAAATGACTGCCTATATGCCTCTGTACGAGCCCTAATCTCTCTTATCGTATCTTTGTGGTCTTTGAGCGAAATATAAGTTGGCGGCAGTAAAATTGTACTGCAGCCAGCCTAAAATGATGGATCTCTAAATTTCCTCAGTAGCGATTCACGAAAAGAACGCCTCCTTCCCTCCAGAGACTCCCACCCGAGTTCCTGAAGCATTTCCGTAACACTCGCGTGATGGTCAAACCTACCAGTAACAAATCTACCAGCCTGCCTCTGACTTGCTTCTACGTCCTCCCTCAATCCGACCTGATAGGGATCGCAAACGCTCGAGCAGTACTCAAGAATAGGTCGTATTAGTGCTTTATAAGGGGTCTGCTTTACAGATGAACCACATCTTCCCAAAATTCTACCAATGAACCAAAGACGACTATCCGCCTTCCCCACAACTGCCATTACGTGCTTGTCCCACTTCATATCGCTCTGCAATGTTACGCCCAAATATTTAATCGACGTGACTGTGTCAAGCGCTACACTACTAATGGAGTATTCAAACATTACGGGATTCTTTTTCCTATTCATTTGCATTAATTTAAATTTATCTATATTTAGAGTTAGCTGCCATTCTTTACACCAATCACAAATCTTCAGTCCCTTAGAACTTAGAACTACTTAAACCTAACTAACCTAAGGACATCACACACATCCATGCCCGAGGCAGGATTCGAACCTGCGACCGTAGCGGTCGAGCGGTTCCAGACTGTAGCGCCTAGAACCGCTCGACCACCCCGGAAGGCCCCCTTACATGTATTAAGGTATTGTGTACACTTATTTTGTAGCATCTAGCTACACAGACGCTAATGCTTTACATGTTAAATAATAACTTATAAAACAAATCTGATTTTTCCACACTAGTCTGTAAAATTATGTATTAGCAAATCCAGTTCTGTGTTTGCTCGTCTGTATTTAGTTATTAGTTCGTGAACCGAAATCTCTATTTCCTTTTCAGTTCTTACGCTTTCCTATAGATTCACGTATTAATACCGAACGGCCGGCCGGGGTGGCCAAGCGGTTAAAGGCGCTACAGTCTGGAACCGCGTGACCGCTACGGTCGCAGGTTCGAATCCTGCTTCGGGCATGGATGTGTGTGCTGTCCTTAGGTTAGTTAGGTTTAAGTAGTTCTAAGTTCTAGGGGACTGATGACCTTAGAAGTTAAGTCCCATAGTGCTCAGAGCCATTTTTTGAATACCGAACGTGTTTTTTTTATCTGATACTTATTCAAGTTATTAGATCGAAAAACGACAGTTTAATTTTATTTACCACGCATCTCTGTAAAAGTACGTATTAATTTCAAATGTATGGCACGGTAGCTTCAATTTTTAGACCGTAACACAACTTTTTTTTTCATTTTCATTTTCAACGGTTTCGTGTAAAAGAACGTATTAAAAGTGAATGTATAACAAAATCCGTTGTCTCCTACACACTCTGCTGAATTTTTAGACCATAAAGGAAAAGTTATTTTCTTCGTGTTCGTTTCTGTTGTCTTCCGACATAAAATGTGTTAACATAATGCAGTTTTAAGTTTGTTTTATCCGCTGCCGTATACCAAGTACAGTTCAGGAACGATATTACATTTTGATTGAGCGCGACTAGACCGCTGACGCGTCCTACAGAACAACGAATAGCAGAGTACGGAAACAGCTCACAGCGCTCCCACCCAAAACGGAAATTGTGACGCGTTCGGGTAATAGTTGTTATTTACAACATGTTTTTTTGGGGGGCGCATATAATATAGTGTGCCTAGGGGCGCAAAATTTTTAACTCCGCCACTGATACGGGGCGTAGTTTTATTTTTCTGAATCAAAGCAAAACACAGTATTTCTAAAATGTCCTCCAAGCTGGCCTCTTTACGTGATATGGTCATCTCAGCACATAGCTCGTAGACACTGAGTCTGTTGCTCTTGCTGTGAGGCTATAATGGAACTATTAAGAAACTGACTCTCTCACTGAAACAATGTGGTCTGAAGTTTACAGGGATGCCATATATGTTTATTATGCTCTTTGTATCAGACAAAATAGATATATGATAAAGCGTTTGCCTATAAAAATACACGTTAAGTTACTAATCATTCTTATTATTCTAAAATATGCTCACTGATATACGAGGTGCGACAATAAAGTAATGAGACTGATGTGAAAAAAAATGTTGCTTATCGTTTTAGTCAAGTTTAGTATTATCTCCTTCAAAGTAGTACCCTTCTGATTGCACACACTTTTTCCAGCGCCTCTGACATTGATGGTAACATTTCTGGAACTCATCTCCTGTAATATCCTCCAAGACCCTCGTCACAGCTTTTTGGACATCTTGTGTTGTTTGAAAATGGTGTCCCTTGACCGCCGTTTTGACTCTTGGAAATAGAAAAATTCGCACGGAGCGATATCTGGTGAATAAAGTGGCTGTGGTAGTACTGAAATTTGTTTTGAGGTTAAAAATCGCTGTACTGACTGAGCATAGCGCATTATCGTGATGCAGAATCCAGTTATCAGCAATGATGGCTCGGACGAACCGTTCCTCGATTGATGTTCAGTTCTTCTACAATCATTTTCACGGATAATCTTCAATCAGATCGTACGAGTTCACGCACCCTGGCCAAGTTGACATCCGTCCGTGAGGTTGATGATCATCCACTGTGGTCTTCAACTTCAACATTCGTTCTGCCTTCACTAAACATTTTATGCCAACGAAAAACTTGAGCTCTTGACATAACCTCCTCTCCAAATTCCTTCTGAAGCTTACAGTAAGTTGTTGTCTCGTTTCCACCCAATTTAACGCAAAAAGAAATGGCATACCGTTGCGCAATATTATGCGGTTCCATATCTGTGACGAGAGACACAAACACTTGTTAACTTATTACAGCACAACTCATGACTGAGCCGTTGCATCGATGTGCTGCTTGGACTAGAAACTGCTTATAGACCAAGGTCAAAGATATTGTACCTACGAAAGCCAGCAAGGTTGCCATACCTTGCAAAGAAAATCAGTCTCATTACTTTATTGTCGCACATCGTACATGTTATCAAGGGTTGTCAAAATTCCACCAATGAAACTGCACTTTCCTAAGCCCAATTATACTCTGCACAGCTCGCAGAGTCGCTGTCTTAGAAGCGCACTACGATCCACTCATGCTCACTGTTCGGCTTCTCTTTACTCAAATGGGTGTATCTGACAACTGAATTGTTTAGCGCAAACCACTTCGTTAGTCAATTACTAGACGAGGAGCCTGTACCTTACGAAATGATTCGGCTCTTTCTAGTTACTCAGAAGTTTCCTAAAAATTGATAATATGGTGATGTTTTGACTATGTAGTGATAGCTTAATGCTAGGAGGTTCTCCGCTTCTATCATAAACAAAATCTGGATGATCAGTGAACGAAGATATGAGTTTTGGCGCACTGGGCCGAGGTTAATCATTCCATCTTCCATCACAGCAGCCAGTCAGACCACGTGCCTATTCAGTTGGTGCAATTTCTCACTAGCGATGGGGAACGCTATGGCTGTGTTGGACAAGCAGTATTGCGCTCAAAAGATACAGTGTTTACTATCCGAAACGGCGTCTGGTAGTCTCGGAGCCGCCCGACAAAAGGATTGAGAAGAATATTAGCAACCTGATGAAGAAAAGTTCCTTGCCGTAAGAGACCATCTAAAGCCATTTACAGCGCCTCCTAATACACACGAGCAAGGGGTTCCTCTTAGGCATCGTGTCAGTAGCGTTGGTGTTCCGATATATACCGTGGCACAACAGCTTGCTACTCTATTGAGCCAATTAGAAGGTTGGTATTTACAACAAATTAAGAACTCGAGAATTTCTTACATCGACGAGAGGTTCTGCGTTTGCTTGACTGATCTTTTAGTAAGTTCTGATGTGGTCTTCCTCTTCACTCGCATCGCATCCTGTGCTAATTCGGTAAAGTTTATTAAGGTTAACATAATTTTTTTTTTTTTTTTACTCAGCCAGTAGAAGTTATACGAGCAGACAGATGGAGCTGCGATAGGGAATCCATCCTCACCTGTTATCGCCAATGAGTTTGTAGAAGCTGTCGAGGAACGTGCCCTACAGTCGGCGGCATTGAACTCCACGTGCGTTTATAGAAACATAGACGAGTGTTTCGCTTCATGGAAGGGAGAAATAAAACAGGTGTTTAGATCATCTGAATTCAGTCCACCTGAGTATTCACTTCTCGATGGAAGTGATGCCTTCCCTTCCTTGATATGTTAATCACGAGGAAGGTTGATGGTACGTTGTGATATGGCGTTTACACGAAGGCAACTCACACTGATCTCTATCTTCAAGATGGTAGTTGTCACCACACGGCTCAACGTGAAGCGGTACCTAGGTTCAATGCGATCGACATCACTGAAAACCCAGAACGTCAGTCAACTGAATCGGCCCAACTAGAAATCATCTTTTGCTGGAATGGCTATAGTGAAAGATCAGACCTGCTTTGCTCTATCGGCTGTACGTGAATCGGATGAGTGATGGAAATAACGAGGTGGTACGTATGCCTACAGCCATTTTCCGTTACACAGGTAAAGTCTGTAACAGCATTGGTCGTATCGTACGGAGACACAGTGTGAAGATCTAAAATGAGATCTCTTTTAGGGTCTATAAACGATGATCTTGCTTTGTGTAAGGTGGGTGTCTAGCGTATCCCTTGAGTTTTTGGCATGGCGCACATTGGTCAGACCCTCAAGACTGTGTATTGAGCATAAGCGTCCCACAAACTTTCAATAGCCGAGCAAATCTGGTTTGCCAGCTATGGTGGTAGGGTTATTAAGGAAGCTGTTGAGAATAAATTAGCACGTGATCTTACAAACAGAGACGGCGATTATTATATAAAATTTAACTGGAATCGTGGTACCTCCATGATAAAACAACATGGGACAGAGGTAGTGTTACGTTTTGGTAATTAATATTGAGTTTCGAAAACGGCTGGCATTGGTCATCTTTCGTTGCGTGGTGATACTTGCGTTTTGGTATGAGTGTCGATTTCTTGTCGATGCAGTGCATACGGTGGTTTTAAATTCACCTGCATAGTGCTTACTTTCTACAGTTTTGACCTGATAATGATAGGATGTGCACCTGTCGAAGTATTGGCCGTTGTCGAAGACGTCACCCAGCTGCATTCCCGTAAGGTGTTTCACAAGGAGGATAGCCTTCTGGCCGTTCTCCATAACGGTAAAATAGCCCACATGTCTCCAGACACATGTTTATAGATTTTTATTGTTCTAGTTTTGACCAGTACAATCTCTTCTAAGCAAGCGGGACAGTTGTTTTGAACACGGGTATACACTGAACAGTTTTGCGTCGTGCTGTATTGCCAGAATTTGTTATCGAAATCACAGAGTTTAGGAGAAGCACATAAACGTCTGCAGTGAGCACGCATGTGGATGATGAGCAGGAGGGCTGCTGTAAGTCCGAAAAGGGCACGAAACAGCGCCGCGCCGCGCAGCGCCGCGCAGCGCCTGCCACTCGGAACGCAATATCCGGCGCAGAATTGGGCGCGCTGTCCGCGCAACGTGCTGAGCGGGTCTGCCTGCCGCCACAGGGGCACAGCTCCGTAGAACCACACCGCTCGTCTGGCAGCTATGTGCACATAAGCAGTGTGGAAAGCTTGTAAGGGTGTTGCAGAGTAGGTGTCGTGCAACATGTTCTTCATTTGGTCTGATGACACCGAACAAGAAAGCGATGCAAAAACTGGGCACGGGACAGTAGTAAAGATCTTACCCGGCCCAAAGCCTGAGCAGTCTTGTAGGCTATGAGAAAAACGTGCAATAATTTTATGCAGCGGGCCGCTTGAATTTGCGCGCGTAACGGCCTGATTCGTTTACTTCGATTCTAATTAGCTTGGGAGCGGCGCAATATATCTAATTTTTTCTTTGGAATTATTTTTAGGTACAATCTACCTTGGAACACCATGTTGTGACCGAGGAAAATTTTAATTTTTATTCTTGCTTTTGTGACCATAATAAGAGCCCAGGCTCCATAGGCAAACAGCCAGCCGACATTAAGAAATAGTCCACCAGGACGTAGGGACAAGATCAGCGGCGGAGACTGCCAAGTGTGGCTTGTTGATAAAATAACTTAGTGTTTGACTTCCTGCCAAAGGAAGCAGCATGAGTCAAACTTGCGCAATGGAAGGCGCAAACACCAGGGCGATAATACACCAAGAGAGAGCGTTAGTCACGTGCGGAAAAGACTCGGGTGGAACCAAATTAAGTTGTGTGCAGCTAGAAACGAAAGTGTCATGTGGAACCGAAGGCATTCTTGCGCAAGTCGACCAATTAGAAACGAGAGTCTCGTGTGGAACCATAGGCATTCTTGTGCAATCCGATCACTTAGAAATGAAACGGTCGTGTGAAACAAATTAATGCGTTTGAACCCAAGTACATGAGAAACGAAATAAAATGCCAGGCAGCGGAATAGTTAGAAGCAGAGATTCAGATGCAGATTCAGAGCCAGTGCCGGCAGTTTGGAGATTCCGCAGCGAGATGCCATCGGGGCCGAGTAGGCCCATAGCATCCGATACAGCTGATAAAGACTTCAACTACGAGAAGACGGCGATAGACTCTGGTGGACTCTCAGGAACTGCAGATCAAGTAGGATTTTTAGAGTTTCATTGAAATAGTGTTGAACAGAGGCTGTCAGTCTTTGTCTCAATTACTTAGAGAGATTTCAGTGCTAACCAAGAGCAAGTGATTGCTCTGTACTTGTTTCTTATATGTACCAGCAGTTAGCTTTGAAGTAGCAAGTCTGAATAAATAGACTGAATCTTACTAAGGGTTTATGGTCCAACACCTCACATAAGTATATGTGAGAATAAACTTGATAGAAACTAGCCAACCTTTTCTGGCTATTGCAATTCTGTAACCTATTTTCAAGAAACTTATTTGCTTCAAGCCAAGGAGATTCTCTCCTTCTCATCTCCGATATAAAGGTTGACAGCAATTTATAACTAACCCATTGTCGTTAACGTCCCGATTGTGCTACGCAGTTCGCACTTACTTCATTCTGGTATAGTGAGTCTGTGCCGGGACGTGACAACCATTACAAGCTTTTCAGACTGTTTATGACCACCCTGTACATCTACACTATCGGATAATACGTACACAGATCCTTCTATGTAATGTGGAATTGACCACTAGATTAGACTAGATGCGGACTTGTCAGTATAAAAGGAAGGGTGGTGCCAGTAGAGAAGCTGTAACAGCAATGTGGGTCTGTCAGGAGAACTGTCTGTCCCTGGTAGCTGAGTGGTCAGCGCAATGGAATGTCATACCTAACGGCCCGGGTTCGATTCGCGGCTGGGTCGTGGGTTTTCTCCGCTTAGGGACTAGCTGTTGTGTTGTTCTCATCATCATCATTTCATCCCCACTGACAGACAAGTCGCCAAACTGGCGTCAACTCGAAAGACTCGCACCAGGCGAACGGCCTACCCGTCGGGTGACCCTACCCACACGGCATCTCAGGAGAACTGGGTGTCTTTGGACGTGGACTAAGTCACTGGGTGTCACCTGCGTTAACAGATCCGTCACGGACGTTTCAAGCATTCTAAAGCTACACAAGTCAGCTCTCGGTCACCTACTTGTGAAGGGACAAAGCGAAGGAACAACCGCAGCTAAAGAAAGATCAGACAGACCTCATGTACTGAGAACTTTTAACATTGCAGCGCGTCAGCAATCGTGAATAATTTAATGATTATAAAGAATCCGCCTCGACTGCAAATTGAAACCGGATGTTGACCTAGGTTTCGGTGCGGATAACTACGCCTTCTTCGGAATACACTAAAACTACGAACTGCCTAAAGAGGCATGGTCCATCATTAATACAGAACGCCCAGAAGGGCAAAAGACTCGCATAAAATGTAAAATAAACCGTACGTCCGGCCCACCGCACCTTGGTCGGGGTGAGGAAGCACGCTTCTGACGTTTCAGCTAAGTACAGCTATTGCCGTGGTACACACGTACCGTTTATTTTACATTTTATATGAGTCTTTTTGCCCTTTTGGACGTTCTGTATTAATGTTAGACCATGCCTCTTTAGTCAGTTTGTAGTTCTAGTGTGTTCCGAAGAAGGCGTGGTTATCCGCGCCGAAATCTAGGTCAACATCCGGTTTCAATTTGCAGTCGAGGCGGAGTCTTTATAATCATCTCATGTACTGACGCTCAGGGACCGTCAAGCACCACGGAGGATGATTCTAAAAATTCGCTAGAAATCATCGGAACGAATCAGTCGTGAATTCCAAAGTGCCACCGACAGTCCAGCTGGCACAATGCATGTGCCTGAAGCGTTGGAAAGAATGGTATAAAATTTCCTAGCAGCTCCTCGTAAGTTTTTCTAGCGCTCAATCCTAAACGACGCTTGAGATGGCGTAAAGAGCGACGCCATTTTACAGTGAACGACAACGGGTGATTTCAAGTGATGTATCGAGTTATACCTAGGGGGTAATCCCATGGAAGGTTTTAGGGTCTGGCGAATGCCTGGATAACGTCACCTGCTGTCACGAGAGAGCTAAGACTGAAGTACAGACGTGGTGCAGTTTTTCATGGTTAGTTTGTGGTCCCCTTGTTGAACCTAAGAAAGCCCTAAGTGCGAAAGTACACTACTGGCCATTAAAATTGCTACACCACGAAGATGACGTGCTACAGACGCGAAGTATAACCAACAGGAAGAAGATGCTCTGGTATGCAAATGATGAGCTTTTCAGAGCATTCACACAAGGTTGGCACCGGTGGCGACACCTACAACGTACTGGCATGAGGAAAGATTCCAACAGATTTCTCATACACAGACGACAGTTGACCGGCGTTCCCTGGTAAAACGTTGTTGTGATGCCTCGTGTAAGGAGAACAAATGCGTACCATCACGTTTCCGACTTTGATAAAGGTCGGATTGTAGCCTATCGTGATTGCGGTTTATCGTATCGCGACATTGCTGCTCACGTTGGTCAAGATCCAATGACTGTTAGCAGAATATGGAATCGGTGGGTTCAGGAGGGTAATACGGAACGCCATGCTGGATTTCAACGGCTTCGTATCACTAGCAGTCGAGATGACAGGCATCTTATCCGCATGGCTGTAACTGATCGTACGGCCACGTCTCCATCCCTGAGTCAACAGATGGGGACGTTTGTAAGACAACAACCATCTGCATGAACAGTTCGACGACGTTTTCAGCAGCATGGACTATGAGCTCGGAGACCATGGCTGCGGCTACTCTTGTCGCTGCATCACAGACAGGAGCGCCTGTGATGGTGTACTCAACGACGAACCTGGGTGCACGAATGGCAAAACGTCATTTTTTCGGATGAATCCAGGTTCTGTTTACAGCATCATGATGGTCGCATCCGTGTTTGGCGACATCGCGGTGAACGCACATTGGAAGCGTGTATCCGTCATCGCCATACTGGCGTATCACCCGGTGAGATGGTATGGGGTGCCATTGGTTACACGTCTCGGTTACCTCTTGTTCGCATTGACGGCACTTTGAACAGTGGACGTTATATTTCAGATGTGTTACGACCCGTGGCTTTACCCTTGATTTGATCCCTGTGAAACCCTACATTTCAGCAGCATAATGCACTACCACATGTTGCAGGTCCTGTACGGGCCTTTCTGGATACAGAAAATGTTCTAGGCCAGCACATTCTCCAGATCTCTCACCAATTGAAAACGTCTGGTCAATGGTGGCCGAGCAACTACCTCGTCACAATAGGCCAGTCACTACTCTTGATGAACTGTGGTATCGTGCTGAAACTGCATGGGCAGCTGTACCTGTACACACCATCCAAGCTCTGTTTGACCCAATGCCCAGGCGTATCAAGGCCGTTATTACGGCCTGAGGTGGTTGTTCTGGGTGCTGATTTGTCAGGATCTATGCACCCAAATTGCGTGAAAATGTAATCAAATGGCTCGTAGCACTATGGGACTTAACGTCTGAGGTCATCAGTCCCCTAGAACTTAGACTACTTAAACCTAACTAATCTAAGGACATCACACACACCCATGCCCGAGGCAGGATTCGAACCTGCGATCGTAGCGGTCGCGCGGTTCCAGACTGTAGCGCCTAGAACCGCTCGGCCACTCCGGCCGGCAAAATGTAATCACATATGAGTTGTAGTATAATATATTTGTCCAATGAATACCCGTTTATCATCTGCATTTCTTCTTGGTGTAGCAATTTTAATGGCCAGTAGTATAATACCTTTTTTATGAAAGAAATGTGATGATGTGAAATCGATCTCAAGTGTCAGGAATAAATTACAGGTTTGTCTGTTGTTCTGAGACTCATTTATTTCCTTCCTGTTGGCGTAAGCTTTCACAATACGTCTTGTTGTATTTGTCATAGACGCAGGAAAAGTAGGCAAATCCTCTGTATCAAACAAGATGGTAGGTACGTAAGCTGATCAGGTTATCCCTTGTTCAGAATTAAAGTTAGATAGATCGTAGGTACGTAAGCTGATGGGGTTATCGCTTGGTGAGAACAAACCTAGTGACAGAAACGAGTGAGCCAGAAGAACACTTTCATGGAGCCAGATTCAAGCTACAACACTGACGATAGTCGGTAGTTCTATGTACCTTTCGGTATGTTTTACTTCCTTGATTGATGACCCTAGTACATCACTTCTGCACGGCAGTGCAGGAGCAGTAGTTACATTGTAGCATCACATTTAAGGTAAAGCCAAATAGTTATTTGGCGTAGAAAAGAATAAAGAAACCTTGCGATCAGGCCCTGAATACCTCACTATAGTCGACCGACCGTCGTGTCATCCTCATCATTTACCATAGGGTGCAATACGGAGGGTAATGGGGCCAGCACACCGCACTCCCGTCCGTTTTCAATGCTCCGGCGTTGGAGACTGCCTCTCAGTCAGACAGATCCTCAACTGGTATCACGAGGATGAGTGCATCCCACTCAGTCCTCCCAACAAGGGACGACTCCTGGCAGTACTGGGAATCAAATCCCCCTCGTGAGGGTTTGTCACCTTTACCACTCGGCTACACGGCTGTACGTTATTTGGGGTGGTCGAGTAAAGAGTATAAAGGTGGAGATGGGGCGAGGAGAATCTTTTAGGTCGACTTTGTATTCTGCTCTGATAAGAAGGCAGCGTGTCAGAGTGAGAGAGCAATTCGTGAACCAGTGCTCAATGTAATGTTTCATCATCTTATAATGTTATTACTATTTATTACTAAACATAGCTATGCCCCGACGTATTACCAGCAGTTAAAGACTTATCTTCTGGAGAGGAAAAAAAAAAGTTGACACGATGGAAGAAACTGACAGGATGCATGAATACATGTCACTCATAACAGACTCGTTTACTTAAGGAGCAAAACTTTTACGCGACCGAGTAGCGAATTACAAGATGTGCCAGGAAAAGCAGTACAGAATTTTGACTGTCTGCGAAATGCCTAGTATCGTAAGGTTCACAGTTTTCTTGGTGTGTATGGAGAGTCAGAAATCTGCTGTAATGCTTTTCTGTAAACAACATTTCGAGACTTCTTAATGTCTGTGGTATGCAGAGATTTATGGCTCTCAATAGATGCAGCAGCCAACGTAGAGCTACCGGTGGTAAAACACGTTGTGCCCAGATCAACACCCTTCACTTTTAACGTTTATCCTTGATTCTTACTTATGATCGAAAAGACCACTTTCAAAGGGAACTGCAAGCGTTTGAAATGGAAAGGCAAGTTATTGGGACGATAGTTAACTTCCTTAGATGACTTCCGTAAGCAATCATTTTTTGGAATAAAAGGTAGCTTATGTGTTAGTTGAGGGTATAGGCATCTCCAGTCCAAAGATCATCCATATACGTCCAGCCGCTTTCGCGTGAAGGGTTAACAAACATATACCTCGACGAAGAAAGACCATTAGCAATTTTAGTTAGGTGCAGCGCATATTTTGTAATACGCCCAAACGTGTGTGCCCGTTACCAGCTGATACACTCGCATGTCGTCATAAAATGCAGCCTCACTCAAAGCCTGCCACATTCTGCATGTAAAAGCGAGACGTCTCTCTGTCGTACAGCATTTAAATGACACCACAGTCGTGAGTCTTCAAGCATCTCAGAAGCTATGAGATAAGGCTGACGTTCGACGGCAAAAATGCAAGGGTCTTTTATGAAAGACTGGATTAAACACTTTGAGGATTGTATATGCATTGTATTCATTACGTTTAATCGTATTGTGTAGGTCACATTAAAGAGTAAAAGCATTTTCACAAATACGATACAGTTCAAAAGTCAAATAGTTCTTTCTTTCTTTTCCTTGTGCCGTTTTTTCCGCGGATACGCAGGCGGCATGGTTAATCGGATGTGGCAATGTTAGTTGAATGGTGGCCGGATGCCCTTCCTGCCGCCACCCCATACCCTCCCAGGAAGGGATTAGTGTACCCCAACTGTCTGCGACTAGTGTAATCCATGGAATAGTGCGAAAGTTATTTGGTTGTTGGTTGTTTTGAGGGAAGAGACCAAACAGCAAGGTCATCGGTCTCATTGGATTAGGGAAGGACGGGGAAGTAAGTCGGCCGTGCCCTTTCAAAGGAACCATCCCGGAATTTGCGTGGAGCGATTTAGGAAAATCACGGAAAACCTTAATCAGGATGACCAGACGCGGGATTGAACCGTCGTCCTCCAGAATGCGAGTCCAGTGTGCTAACCACTGAGCCACCTCGCTCGGTTAAATGTTCAAATGTATGTGAAATCTTATGGGACTTAACTGCTAAGGTCATCAGTCCCTAAGCTTACACACTACTTAACCTAAATTATCCTAAGGACAAACACACACACCCATGCCCGAGAGAGGACTCCGCCGGGACCAGCTGCACAGTTCATGAGTGCAGCGCCCTAGACCGCTCGGCTAATCCCGCGCGGCAGTGCGAAAGTGTTCAGATGCCTGCGAGCCGTGTAACTGAGGCGGGACGTGGGGCTAGCCCGGTATTCACCTAGGGGGATGTGGAAAACCGCCTAAAAACCGCATCCAGTCTGGACGGCACACCCGGGCCGGCGCGCCTACCCGAGTCCAGGAAGCAGCGCGTTAGCGCCCTCGGCTAACCTGGCGGGTCAGTTCAAAATTCAAAAGGTAATTAGCTTTTTCTATGAGTGATTATTACTGCACATTTCGCGTTATATTCCTGAAATCAATAGATATCTTGTACAACACACTTTTAAAAGAAGGGAAGTGTTAATTCAGGGCGAAAGTTAATTTCATTCCAAATTTCTTTCAAATCCGTCCCGCCGTTTCAGAGTGAAGGTGTAACAAACATACTCACACAGAAAATTTCGCATTTAAAATATACATGAGGTAAAATTTATTGCTACGTCACTGACGTCAGAGAGCGACGCAGAGGAAGAGCCTGGGGCCGTCGACGTCAGCAGCAATGGCGCCGGCGCGGGGGCCGTCCGGCTAGACACACCGGAAGTGATCTGCTCTCTGCAACGGCCGTCGCCCACGCACCGAACACTGTCTCCCGTGTTCACGCCTAATGGTGCTCACCGCGATCCGCAGGCCAATAAATTATTACGACGGCCGCTACCCAGCGTTCCACGGACACGGTGCCTACGGACTCGATTTGGTCCAAGTGGCGGACAGCCGGCGCTGTCTCAGGCCAGTCACTCCTCGCTGCCCGCGCCACCTGCCGTCCACTACAGAGCATCGCTCGTGCTATAGGTTCCCTTCACAGATTACTCGCGGAGAGATTGACGGGCCAAGGGAAACCTGCTGACGCATGAACATACCTACTGGCTAACTGGATATGTCCCATCCCTCACTGAAATTATAACTTTCTTATGTAGTTGCTGTGAACACACCAAGAAAGTGATTCAAATCGTTCATTTCTAATAGGAACAACTACGCGAGATTTGGGACCACGATAATAAGCACGTACTCGGAGGAAACTGGAAAGGAGATACCATCGCGTGGAGACTACAAAGTGGCCACTACCTGTAATCTGCTCAATTCGCTAGATGGTTAATATTCAACATAACACATCTGGCGATTTACACACAATGGAACGTTCGATCTGCAGAATGAGATTGTAGCATTTACGGACAGACGGTTCACAGTAGATAGTATTTGTGGCATTCTGCGTCGAAACGAGAGAATGTTGTTATTCCGTGCTCTGTGCCTTACCACGCCATCACCTCATTGTCGGACACAAAAGTCATTCGCCTATGGGAAAACGAATGGTTGAAAGTGGTAAACAACAACCTGTAGTCAATCAAATCGACCACTTAGGCATGACAGAGGCCCCTAAGCCTTGCAGAGCTCGTGCCAATCACATAAATGGTACGAAGTAATGATCACCAGAATAGGACAGCGTGTACTGACACACAGTTTCATCCTCCGGTGGCAAGATGCACCAGTATATGAACCTTTTTCGAGGGCGTCCTGGAAAGTAATGCCTCTGAACTCTTAAAGATTTTTAAGCAAAACAAACGTTATTAACGTTCTAAATCTTTATTCTTCATGTCCACATATTCATTTCTCAGCCTAGTCACCCAGGCGACAAATAAATTTCTCCCAACGAGAGGCCAGTTTGTTGACAACGTCACTGTAGAATTTGTTGGTAACGTCACTGTAGAATCTGATTTTTTTTACGGAGCCACAGCGTCACCTCTACTTGCACCACTTCGTCACTGTCAAAGTGAAGTCCTCGAAGGTTTTCTTTAAGTTTTGCGACAGACGAAAATTGGATGGGGCCGAATCGGAACTTTATGGAGGATGATCGAAGGCGCCGGTCTGTTGCAGATGTCGCAGTGCTGGTGTGTGATCTGGCGTTGTCGTACTGGAGGAGATGGTTCTCCATGTGTGGACGAACGCTTTGAATTCTAGAGTCGACTACAGCACGCCGTTTCTCACGCACCGACATTGTCACACTACACCCTATAATTCGGAGCCCTCTAGCGGCAGGGGGCTGCAAATATGTAGTTGTGAAGACTAAAGATGTACAATGATCATAATGTTTGTTTTATATAAAAAGCTTTAAGATTTTTCTTATAAAATGTTCTGAAACATTACTTTTCGCTACTTCGTAGTATAGCAGTTTCAGTACAACACGTTTCAGCTGCATGAATAAGTAAAGGCAATCTTCAGTTTGGCTGGAAACCTACCTACCATCTACGCTGACATCAGTATGACACGTGTTTTAAAATTCTGTGAAATGTCAGACTTGATCGCGAAAGTGTTGGGGAGCCGAGGACCATGAGCCTTGAGCGGATAGCTCGACCACTCAGTTAAGCACTTTCATTAATAGTTTAGTGCATCATGAAATAGGTTTTTGCAATTTATTGCTGGATTTTAATACATAATAAGCAACTTGATCATCTGTGCAGATATACTTTTACCTCCTCCCCCCCCCCCCCCCCCCCCCCGAGAGGTTTACATGCTCACGCCCAGTAAGGGCACCAATGACCGTGCTGTTGAACGCTCCAAATACATAATAATCATCATTTAAGATGGGAAGTCATAAGTCAGTATCACCTAATTCAGAAGCGGTTTGGCAGTGAACGAGGTCTTCAGAGGTGTATTCGTAACGACATAGCTATCCAGTTTTATTTTGCACAGAAAAAAGAAGTTACTGCACTAAAATCACTTAAGTTTACGTTAGGATATTCATACTGTACTGAGTGGCAGAAAATGTAGCCACATGTCATTGTGTATTGTGCATCGAGTGCACTGACTATGTGAACAGTGTGCACTTGCATTTGCAAGTGGTATCACTAGAAGAGTATTCTTGTTTCGATGACTGTGTGACAATCACGTGTCCTCATAAAACAGGCTATTTTCACGCGGTAAACGAAATCGGTGTTTGTCTCGGAAGTGAGTCACATGTTCAGCAAAATAACAGAACTGCACCTCACGTGTATCGAGCTTCATATCCAAATATCGAGTTGGCATAGAGACACGGTTCTAGTCGGAATGTGGCAACAGTACAAATAATTTTTCAAACGTGAGACAGTGAAGCGGTTTGGCGGTGAACGAGGTCTTCAGAGGTGTATTCGTAACGACACAGCTATCCAGTTTTATTTTGCACAGGAAAAAGAAGTTACTGCACTAAAATCACTTAAGTTTACGTTAGGATATTCATACTGTACTGAGTGGCAGAAAATGTAGCCACATGTCATTGTGTGTTGCGCATCGAGTGCACTGACTATGTGAACAGTGTGCACTTGCATTTGCAAGTGGTATCACTAGAAGAGTATTCTTTTTTCGATGACTGTGTGACAATCACGTGTCCCCATAAAACAGCCTATTTTCATGCGGTAAACGAAATCGGTGTTTGTCTCGTAAGTGAGTCACATGTTCAGCAAAATAACAGAACTACACCTCACGTGTATCTGGCTTCATATCCAAATATCGAGTTGTCATAGAGACACGGTTCTAGTCGGAATGTGGCAACAATACAAATAATTTTTCAAACGTGAGACAGTAATATGAGATGATCACGGCGGAGGAAACTGGAATAATTACGAGCGCACAGAGCTGTCTGGATCTGAGAACTACGACTGCTGAGCTGGTGCGCTGCCAAGTTGCAGATGGAATCGCAATTACGTATCAGAAAGCTCATTATCGGCTAATAGGATTGCAACTCAAGAAGCGTTGAGCTTAATGAATCAATATCTGTCAGCATTCGCTGCAAGTAACGGCGTCTGAATTCGCATAACGGTACGGAGATGCCCCCGGCAGATGCCATTTGCAGTAGCTGTCAGAGTTGGATTTATGTAGAAGGACATTTTGACACGATATCTGACAACATTAACGGTAAATAATATCTGGTTACGTAGTGTCCATGATACGTCCTGAAAATTCGAACAATTTGCTGAAGAGAGTTCCAATGAGAGTCAGTTGAAATTATTTTCGAGTGGTCTGACAGGTCCACGTTATGCCAGCTCATTCCGTGGAAATAGTGGACCTGAGAATCTGATGCTAAAGGCTTGTTTCGGTATGATGGTGTCTTCGTTTAACACACACAATGAAGGCAAAGCGGAACATTGGTATACGCAGATATACACAGAAGCGCCAAAGAAACTGTTACAGGCATTCGTATTCAAAAACAAAGATATGTAAACAGGGAGAATACGGCGCTGCGGTCGGCAACGCCTATGTACAGTAAGGCAACAAGTGTTTGGCGCAGTCGCTAGAGCGGTTACTGCTGCTACAATGGTAGGTCATCAAGACTGAATGTAGTTTTATTGTCGGCGCACGAGCGATGGGGCACAGCATCTCCGAGGTAGCGATGAAGTTGGGATTTTCCGTTACGACCTTTTCACGAGCGTATCGCGAATACAAAGAATCCGGCGAAACATCAAATCTACGACATCGCTGCTACCGCAAAAAGATCCTGCAAGAACGGAACCGACGTCAAAGAAGTGCAATTCCGCAAATTTCTGGAGACTGCAGAGCTAGGCCATCAATTGTCAGCGTGCGAACCGATCAACGAAAGTTCATCGATATGGGCTGTAGGAGCCGAAGGCCCACTCGTGTACCCTTGATGACTGCACGATACAAAGCTTTATGCCTCACCTGGACCCTTCAACACCGGCATTGGACTGTTGATGACTGGAAACATGTTGCCTGGACGGAAGAGATTCGTTTCAAATTGCATCGAGCGGATGGACGTGTACGGGTATGGAGACAACCTCATTAATCGAAGGACTCTGCATGTCAGCAGGGGACTGTTCAAGCTTTTGGAGGCTCTGTAATGGTGTGGGGCGTGTGCAGATGGAGTGGTATGGAACTCCCGATGCCAATAGATACGACTCTAACAGGTGACACGTACGTAAGCATCCGGTCTGATCACCTGCATCCATTCATATCCATTGTGCATTCCGACGGACTCGGCCAATCCCAGAAGGACAATGCGACACCCCACACGTCCAGGAATGCTACAGAGAGCCTCCAGGAACACTCTTCTGAGTTTAAACACTTTCGCAGGCCACCAAACTCCCCAGACATGAACATTATTGAGCATGTCTGGGATGCCTTGTAACATGCTGTTCAGAAAAGAGCACCACCCCGTCGTGGTGTTTCGGATTTACGGGTAGCCCTGTGAATTCCCTCCAGCACCACTTCAGACATCAGTGGAGTCCATGCCACGTCGCATTGCGGCACTTCTGGGTGCTCGCGGGGGCCCTGCACGATATTAGTCAGGCGTGTCAGTTTCTTTGGCTCTTCAGTGTAGATGACCTCGCTATTGCTATAAAATATCAGCTACTTGCCTCCAGAGACAGACTGTAAATTTCTGGAAGTCGATTCTACAACTATTGATAATCCGCTCCATGTGTGATGTATAGGGATAAATCTCTCGCAGTTAAGAAGTATGAGAATATGGCACCATTTGATGAGAACTGAGTTAGTAAAGCACAGATACATTAATACGGGGAGACATTATATTGCCACATTACGGTTTTTGTGTCTGCACGGGCGTGAGAACACAGTTAAACAGCCTTGTCGGTTCACGTGTCAGTAGTGTAGCTGACCGTGGGTGGTGGACGCGGAATGCGGAGAATGGGACCCTGGAAGAGGAAAAAGTCTACCTGCTGGTCAATCTCAAGGAGAAAAGAGAGTCCGAACACCACGTAGGCACTGGCACGGAGAAAATGCATGAGTGCATATGTGTGGTACATTTGTCATACACGTCATATACTCTATTTCGACCATACCATTGCTGTCTGTGAACAGTTGTCGTGACTACGTGCTGAAAAGTAAGCGATTATATCGTGTCCTAAATTTTCTGTATCGTCTTCTCAATCATCACTCTCCTTCGTACTTATCTACAACCCTTACACTACTGTCTGTACAATACAGCAGAAATAATCGTCCTCAACTAAGTAAAATCCTCTCTCTACCATTACACAGGAACGATTTTCCCCAATATGTTGGAGAAATAAAATTCTTTCAAAATGCTAAAGATAGCTAATGTCCCACCTTCTATTGCCGGCCGTGGTGGCCGAACGGTTCTAGGCGCTTCAGTCTGGAACCACGCGACCGCTATGGTCGCAGGTTCGAATTCTGCCTCGGGCATGGATGTGTGTGATGTCCTTCGGTTAGTTAGGTTCAAGTAGTTCTAGGGGACTGATGACCTCAGAAGTTAAGTCCCATAGTGCTCAGAGCCATTTTCCACCTTCTATTACAACAGCTGTTTCTTCTTGCAGCTCACTCTTGTCAACCTTCCCACCACCACCACTTTCCCCTCTCCTTCTCTAAAGAGTTCTCTACAGAAATTTTTTTTTCCCAGCACCCATCCTCACTTTCATTTCAATCCTCTTCTCTTTCATTATACCTTCCACTTCCTCTAATACAAAATAAGGCTTGGCTCTGAGCACTATGGGACTCAACTGCTGTGGTCATCAGTCCCCTACAACTTAGAACTACTTAAACCTAACTAACCTAAGGACATCACACACATCCATGCCCGAGGCAGGATTCGAATCTGCGACCGCAGCAGCAGCGCGGCTCCGGACTGGAGCGCCTAGAACCGCACGGCCACCGCGGCCGGCAAAGTAAGGCTTCAAAGATGCTAAACTAATCAGTTCCATTATTAAAACCATCATTATTTCTTTTCATTATTCTTGGTGTTACTATTTATATTACACTGCCAATTATTACTGTTATAGTTTTTAATCAAATCGCTGTAAACGGAAAACTTACAGGATTAATTTGTTCTCCAACTGTCTGTCTGTTCGTCTGCTCAAAATCCTTTTTTCTGAGTAGCGGGTAGACGTATGAAGTTGAAACTGATGTGACATATAAAGCCTACGGTCCCTTCCCGATGTAAAAAAAAAGTGAAGCTTCTAAGTCAGTGCAATTAAAGGATACAGCAATTCATGTCACTTGATACTCACATACTCAAGTCGTTAAATATTCCTTTTGTAAAAAAAAAATCACCTTTTTCTTGCTGCGATGTATTTTACGTATCACATGCGGGTTACGCCTTTTTTATTTTCAGGTATCTTCAGTGGAATCTAGAATGAAGCAGTCTCGTTTTGATATGTGATCACATATAAAAATGAGACTGTATTATTCCAAATTCAACTGAAATTGCCTTATAGAGAAAAGGCAAAACGTATCTGGCACTAATACAATACATTACAGAAAACGGGTATTTCTGTGCTTTCTGCTGATGACGGCCAGCAAACAAACTTGTTGTCACTCATTAAAACCTATAGGATCCTTCCCCTTGAGGTAGAGTTATGAAATTTTGCAAGAAGGAATGTTTCAGAGTATAAGTAAAGGAAAATTTAGAAAATTGTTACACTGATATTATATCATGCGAAAATAATATTTATTTCGTCATTTGTTATGCGACATCAGACTTGAAATTAAAACATTGTCGAAAGTATTGGAATCCCTGGGAGCGATATCTCGCCAGTATCAATATCGACAACAGGTAAAAATCTTCTAGATCCTCGATTCCCAGAGCTAATGAACTACGTGTATATATACAATTAGCTTTGCACGGAACCGTCAGTGCGTGAATTTTGCTCGCACCTGTCCAGTTTTTTATCAATAACGCAAATTATTATAACTGAGTTTGTTTTGTAATAAACTGATATCATTCTTAATTTCCACATTATTATTTCATCATTATTAGTTTTACTGTTATTATTATTATTACAATTAGCAATTATTATTTTAATTAATAATGCAAATTATTATTGTGATTATTAGGTAACACTTTTTGTCTGTGTTGTTTCTTGTCAGATGTAAGAAAGGGCCTGACCCTAATCTTACCAGACTGAATAAGCAATAAATAAATAAGCACAAAAAAGTGACCAGTGCGAATTACAGAAAGAGCTATCACGCGGAACCGAGTGCACGGTGCGATGTTACATCCAGGTCCATGTTAGTCGATCTCAATGCAAAACGTCTCTGCCTATCGCCTCCATCAAGCAAATACCTGGATCAGCGGATCTGCCCATACGACTTTCTGGGATAGTTTTCCACATTACTCTGCCCCGAGACTCATGCGAGCTCGTTGTGTCCGTATGTATGTCCTCTGGTGAAGATAATAAATTGGTTTTATGTGACGTGGGTTGCATATGAAGTGGACTAGGACGATAGAGGTTGCTGTCAAGATTCAACGTTTAAGCGCCAGGTCACCTGCGAGTGTTATAGAAGGTGGGTAGGTGTGTAAGGTGAGAAGGTTGACGGAATAGTGGCAAGATGGGAAAGGTTCCCTAGACAAGCAGGCAGCTGTGTGTGGTTGGGAGGTCAGGCTACGTTTGCAGAAAAGCAAGAGGCAGCCGTGGAGGTGTGACCGTGACGGGTTGTGCAACGTTGTAAATGATCGATCGTCGCTGGGGAGATTCGTGCTGGCTGTCGCAGTGAGGTACCAGCTGCCCAAACAGTAACTTTTAATGTAATTGAGTTACGAAAATAGGAACTACACCAGAAAGGGCGTCTCGCCAACATGATTGCAATGAACCAATTATACAGTTTCTAAGACAAAAACTCAGTAAGCTATATGGTATTTCACGATGTACATTATTGAAAAAAGTGATTTTTTATTATTAGTGTTGAACATTAGTATTGAACACATGAGAAGACATCAATCAAAAGGCTTCCTTTTGCACGAGTACATACCGTAGAAAATGGTTTGCCTGTGACTGCAACAATTTTGATTTCACAATACATAAATGAAGACAGGTCTTGATATATACATAGTGAGGGAACAGCGTGGGGTAACCATACTTCATCAACAGACACTCGGGACAAAACACCAACACCTGGACATTTTCCGAGCCAGCCGCTGTGGCCGAGCGGTTCTAGGCTCTTCAGTCCGGAACCGCGCTGCTGTTACGGTTGCAGGTTTGAATCCGACCTGGGCCATGGATGTGTGATGTCCTTAGGTCAGCCAGGTTTAAGTAGTTCTAAGACAATGGGTCTGATGACCTCAGATGTTGTCCCATAGTGCTCAGACCCATTTGAACATTTTCCGAAAGGTAGAGAGTTGTGGTTTAACTGAAGAGTTTGCTACACTCCGAAATGGTTGTCCCTTTTATAGATTATCACCACAGGGGCACTACCAGGCCCGAACAACAGGCGAACACGAGTGCGCCCCGTTACAAACAAGTGGGCTTGTTGCTGGGTTGCAATGTGCTTGATGATACAGGAATCCAGACAGTAAAATGAAAGAATTCTTAGCGGTTTTTACAAGAACGCCAAGCATTAAATAATCCACTGGGAAACCAGCAACCAAACCTGGTTGTGACCCAACAAGAAGTCTACGTGAAAATGATGTGGGAGCTCCTATGCTATATGCCATGAGCAATCCAGGGATATTTCATCTCTCGAGGTTTGTCACCCTGCACAAATACTGGGAACTGTTGTTGCCCAACGTTTATCGTTCACTGAGTGAAGCAGTAAATTGAGCTCCATCTCTGATAAATGTGATACTATAGAAAGTCTGCACCGTCGAAGACAGTGTGGAGGAAAATGAACAACACCGCTGAGCAGGAGCAGCTGTGAGATGGAGTGGGTAGTGAGAAAACGACTCGAGTATTCACTGGGAAGATCAGTGAGTGAGAAATGAGCACTCAGTGAAAGCAGTGTCTTACATAGAAGTGAGGACTTAGTGCGTCTTTTTCATCAGACTGAGCAACCACGTTTCACACCATAGGATTTGCATTCTGTTTCACATTTACCTTCTCTGGCCTCAGTACCGAGACCTCCGTTGATGCTACCCCAGTGAGCTACCCGCCTCCATAACTGAGTGGTCAGCGCGGCTGACTGGAGACCCTGGTTCGATTCGCGGTGCTGCCAGTCATTCTTCCTTGGTGGGAGGACTGGTACGGGGTGCACAGGAGCTACTCGGTCGATTTGTAGCGGTTCTGAGGTCTAGAAACCCGACGACGACCAGGAGAACTACATACTGACCACGTGGCCCTCCATACCGCTGCCGATGACGCCATTGGCAGAGAATGGCGCGGTGCGCGGTCAGATCAGATTATTCAAGGGCCAGATGGTGGAGTTTTGCCTTTTACCTTACCCCTGCAAGTTCACCACTTCAGACAATAGATTACGCATTATTGGCCAACGGTCAGTACTCTACCTGGAGGGAGATTAAACCAGTTGTCAACCAGCGGAAGGAGTTAAGCTATAGAGAAGCCCGCCTCAGAGTCACGAGAGGGGGAATCTGAAGACTCCTGGATGTCAAACAGCAACCACACGACACTACAGGGCACTGACACATTGCACAGACATCGCATTAGCCGCCCACCCCTGTACATAACACTAACTCTGTCAGGTGATGAGTTGCTTATCCCCCCCGCCTCCCCGCCCCCTCCTTACCTTATTTGCCTAATTACTGAGTCGTGTCTGTGCCCAGAGATTGTAAAATTTCAGAGGACTTAAAACATCTTCAAGAACTACAAAACACAGATGCTCGATGATGACGTAGTTGGATTCCTGGAGCAGTGCCAATACGCTATCATTATTTATTCGACTTCTGAGAATTCTAGGCAACTTATTTAATCGAATATGGATTGGTTCCAATGGCTCTGAGCACTATGGGACTCAACTGCTGAGGTCATTAGTCCCCTAGAACTTAGAACTAGTTAAACCTAACCAACCTAAGGACATCACAAACATCCATGCCCGAGGCAGGATTCGAACCTGCGACCGTAGCGGTCTTGCGGTTCCAGACTGCAGCGCCTTTAACCGCACGGCCACTTCGGCCGGCTCGAATATGGATTATTTATTTACTTATTGTGGAAATTTGTGTTAAGATCCTATGGGACCAAACTGCTGAGGTCATCGGTCCCTATACTTACACACTAATTAATCTAACTTAAACGAACTTACGCTAAGGACAACAGACACACCCGTGCCCGATGGACGGCTCGAACCTCCGACGAGGTGAGCCGCGCGAACCGTGGCAGGGCGCTTGAGACCGCGCGGCTACTACGCGCGGCACCTACTGTGTGTGTGTGTGTGTGTGTGTGTGTTTTTCACAACACATGGCAGACGATTTTGTTTGCACTGCTAATTGTAAATGCTGCGATACACTTGAAAAGTTTTGTTCTCTCTGTTAGTTTGATACTCTAAGATAAAATTGTTTACACTAGGGTCGAATTTTTGGTGATAGTTACCGTCTGACACTTGCTTGCGAGTTCTTTTTATAAGCGTAAGAGAGCCTTGCAAGAGGTGTCAGAATCGTTCACACACAGAAGGGTGAGAGTGTCTGTAAGAACTGAAAGATTGCTCTCCTCGAGATTCTTCTGCCGTAATTCTATGCACGGTTGAAAAGGCTATGGTGCAAGAGTATTGGGCTGCAGCTGCACTTTTAATACTTTCAGAGGCGAACGAAATACATAAACGACAGTGTTCGTGTTGGATAAGAGAGCGACTTAGGTGGCGGAATTGTTTTGGAGCGTGCAGGAATCTCATTGTAAAGCTTGTGATAGAAAATCCGCAACAATATCGAAATTTCAAGAGAATGACAGCAATAGAGATGGAAAGAATACTCTTTTTAATTGGACCCAAAATTGCCAATCTAGATAGTAGTATGCCTAAATCTATCAGTGTTAAACACAGACTGCTTGTGACACTAATATTTTTAGCGTCAGCTAGTTTATTCTCTTTAATATTTGGCAAAGTAACAATAACGACGAAATAACATTACAAAAGTTTCATCTTGACACCGCACCGCATAACAGACGTTTAAGGACCAAACAGGGCGGATATCTGATAGATGAAGCATTTCGGAACATACATATATTTGACCGTTTTGTATTGACTTGCGGGACCGCTCGTAAATTACGGAAGGTGTATTCTTCAACATCCAATATACTATTATAACCAACAAATAGCATGTTATATAAAATTATAGATACCTCTGTATTGCTTGAAGTAAATGCCAATGTTCCGAGTTCTAAAACGATTGGGTTTAAAATAAGTAACTTCAATTGTTTCTCTATGTTGATTAATTTATGTTATAAAACTGCTTTGCCCGACTCCTTGAATTGTGGATATTCTGGTAAATTTCTTCTGTCGATGTGTTAAAAACTGCAGACATTTCAGCCACCAAACTTTGCTTCTTGTCTCAGTTCCTGTAGTCCAGTAGCTTTGCATTCCATAATACTGGCCTTTCCTCGTGCAAACTAATTAAATGCATGATGCACATCGTCTTGAATCCAATCCTAGCACTTTTTTCTTTTTTTTTTTTACCGTCATGGCCCTAACATTCACTTACAGTATCTATCCCTTGCGACAGTGCCGGCCGGAGTGGCCGTGCGGTTCTAGGCGCTGCAGTCTGGAACCGAGCGACCGCTACGGTCGCAGGTTCGAATCCTGCTTCGGGCATGGATGTGTGTGATATCCTTAGGTTAGTTAGGTTTAATTAGTTCTAATTTCTAGGTGACTGATGACCTCAGAAGTTAAGTCGCATAGTGCTCACAGCCATTTGAACCAACGTTGCGACAGTAGTCTCAACTGTTCCGACAATGTTGGTTCGTGTGTGCCCCAATGTGGCGGCAATGTCCACGGAATGTCGAGGTCTAATACTTAGTTCTTGTAGTGTTAGTTTCTATATTTTAGTGGATATTGAGGCATTTTTCTGATGAAATACATGGCATTTGTGATGCTGAGAATAGTTTTCCAAAGTCTTCACATGAGATAGTGGGCGTCCGGCTGCTCAGATGGAGTGGACGCAGGCGGCACGGTAGCTCACCGTATTCGGTCAGAGAGTTAGCTCCCTCTGCAATAAAAAAAAAAACTGAGTGAACGGGTCGATGATGAACTTGAATGGGTGTCATGCGACGTCTGTCCCGACCATACGCAACGATTAATAAAGAACAAAATGAGAGTAAAATAAATTAAAAAAAAGAAAGTGGCACAGTGGGTAGCACGCAAGCGCTTCATTCACATTTTTATACTATCGTGGGAACATGTCTCGTCAGTGCCAATTATTTTGCTTTCGTTTGTTAATTCTATATATTATGTATATGATCTTTTTATTAGTTCTTTTATGCGCAGCATTGTTTAAGTCTACAACTTTCGAAGTAGGCTAACTGCTTGAGCTGTTCGTTCAGGAGATAAGAGGGGCGATTTCTTCGCTCAGAAACGCGCTGTGGCCACATATTGCGGCTCGCAACGCTCCATTCCGTGGGTACTTTTATTTAATGTGAGCACGAGTCCGGCAGAATACACTATTAAGATCTGGTAGATTAAGAAGGTGTGAAGTCTGGTACGCAATGTGGCCGTTCAGCATTCTCCGAGTACTCTCAGCTCTTCAGAAAATGCTGGAATACTCTGATCAGCCAGAACATTATGACAACCGACTTAGAATGGAAAATATTGAAATAAACGATATCGGAATTGAAAAACAACTGCTATCACTTAGTAGCGGAAAAGCATCCGGACCAGACGAGATACCCTTAAGATTCTACAGTGATTATGCTAAAGAACTTGCCCCCTTTCTATCAGCAATTTATCGTAGATCGCTGGAAGAACGTAAAGTACCTAGCGACTGGAAGAAAGCGCAGGTCGTTCCCATTTTCAAGAAGGGTCATAAATCAGATGCGAATAACTATAGACCTATTTCGCTTACGTCAATCTGTTGTAGAATAATGGAACATGTTTTGTGTTCTCGTATTATGACGTTCTTAGATAATACAAATCTCCTTCATCATAACCAACATGGATTCCGCAAACAGAGATCATGTGAAACTCAGCTCGCCCTATTTGCCCAAGAAATTCACAGTGCCGTAGACACTGGCGAGCAGATTGATGCCGTATTCCTGGACTTCAGGAAGGCATTTGATACGGTTCCGCACTTACGTTTAGTGAAAAAAATACGAGCTTGCGGAATATCGGACCAGGTTTGTGATTGGATTCAGGATTTCCTAGAAGAAAGAACACAACATGTCATTCTTAACGGTTCAAAATCTGCACATGTAGAGGTAATTTCGGGAGTACCGCAGGGAAGCGTGATAGGACCTTTATTGTTTACAATATACATAGATGACTTAGTTGACAACATCGGTAGCTCCGTGAGGCTATTTGCAGATGACACGGTTGTCTACAAGAAAGTAGCAACATCAGAAGACTCGTACGTACTCCAGGAGGACCTGCAGAGGATTAATGCATGGTGCGACAGCTGGCAGCTTTCCCTAAACGTAGATAAATGTAATATAATGCGCATACATAGGGGCAGAAATCCATTCCAGTACGACTATGCCATAGGTGGTAAATCATTGGAAGCGGTAACGACCGTAAAATACTTAGGAGTTACTATCCGGAGCGATCTGAAGTGGAATGATCACATAAAACAAATAGTGGGAAAAGCAGGCGCCAGGTTGAGATTCATAGGAAGAATTCTAAGAAAATGTGACTCATCGACGAAAGAAGTAGCTTACAAAACGCTTGTTCGTCCGATTCTTGAGTATTGCTCATCAGTATGGGACCCTTACCAGGTTGGATTAATAGAAGAGATAGACATGATCCAGCGAAAAGCAGCGCGATTCGTCATGGGGACATTTAGTCAGCGCGAGAGCGTTACGGAGATGCTGAACAAGCTCCAGTGGCGGACACTTCAAGAAAGGCGTTACGCAATACGGAGAGGTTTATTATCGAAATTACGAGAGAGCACATTCCGGGAAGAGATGGGCAACATATTACTACCGCCCACATATATCTCGCGTAATGATCACAACGAAAAGATCCGAGAAATTAGAGCAAATACGGAGACTTACAAGCAGTCGTTCTTCCCACGCACAATTCGTGAATGGAACAGGGAAGGGGGGATCAGATAGTGGTACAATAAGTACCCTCCGCCACACACCGTAAGGTGGCTCGCGGAGTATAGATGTAGATGTAGATGTAGTTACTAGCGATATAAACCCGTCCAGATGACAGCAGCGTACTGGGCTAGGAATGACTGCTAGTCACTCGCACGTACAATGCGTACACACACATAAAAAAAGTTTTGCATTATCTCGGTTTCCAGAACTCCTGAAGACAGACGTTGACTGTGGATATCGTATCAGAGTCACAGTCTCTTTGACTGTTCAGAGATGTCACTAAACCTGCCCGAAGATGTATACAACCATGAATGAGCAGCGCCTATTAGACGGACGGGGTCCGACGGCCAATCAGTTCCAGTCATTCCACTGTAGTTCAACCATGCCTATACGGTCAACACCGCGGTTCGATCGCGTCTGCATTGTTACTTTGTGCTAGGAAGGACTCACAACAAGGAAAGTGTCCTGGTGTCTCGGAGTGAACCAAAGTGATGTTGTTCGGACATGGAGGTCATACAGAGAGACAGGAACTGTCGATGACATGCCTCGCTCAGTCCGCCCAAGAGCTACTACTCCACTGGATGATAACTACCTACGGATTATGGCTCGGAGGAACCGTGACAGCAACGCCACCATGTTGAATAATGATTTTCGTGCAGCCACAGAACGTCGTGTTACGACTCAAACTGTGCGCAATAGGCTGCATGATGCGCAACTTCACTCCCGACGTCCATGGAGAGGTCCATCATTGCAAACAAGACACCATACAGCACGGTACAGATGGGGCCAACAACATGCCGAATGGACCCCTCAGGATTGGCATCAAGTTCTCTTCACCGATGCGTGTCGCATATGCCTCCAACCAGACAATCGTCAGAGACGTGTTTGAAGGCAACCCAGTCAGGCTGAACACTTTAGACACACTGTCCAGCGAGTTCAGCAAGTGGAGGTTCCCTGCTGTTTTGGGGTGGCATTATGTGGTGCAGACGTAATGGCCAGGTGTTAGTCTTCACCGGGGACAATTCCCGCCTCCATCGTGCACATCTTGTGAATGACTTCCTTCAGGATAACGACATCGCTCGATTAGAGTGGGCAGCTTGTTCTCCAGACATGAACCCTATTTAACATATCTGAGATGGATTGAAAAGGGCCTTTTATGGACGATGCGACACACCAATCACACTGAGGGATCTACGCCCAATCGCCTTTGAGGAGGGGTTCGATCTGAACTAACAGTGCCTTGACGAACTTGTGGATAGAATGCCATGACGACTACAGGCCTGCATCAGTGCAAGAGGACGTCCTACTCGGTATTAGAGGTACAATCTGGACCAACACCTCTGAAGGTCTCGCTGTGTGGTGCTACAATATGGAATGTGTGGTTTTCAAGAGCTACAAAAAGGGCTGAAATGATGTTTATCTACATCTACGTACATCTACGTACTCTGCTATTCACAATAACGTGCTTGGCAGAGGATTCAATGAACCACCTTCAAGTTGTCTCTCCACCGTTCCACTCTCGAACGACGCGCGGGAAAACGAGCACTAATTTTTTTCTTTGCGAACCCTGATTTCTCTTATTTTATCGTGATGATTATGTCTCCCTATGTAGGTGGGTGCCAACAGAATTTTTCCGCAATCGGAGGAGGAAATTGGTGATTGAAATTTCATGAGAAGATCCAGTCGCAACGAAAATCGCCTTTGTTTTAATTATAGCCACTTCAATTCACGTATCATGTCTGGGGCGCTATCTCCCCTACTTTGCTATAATACAAAACGAGCTGCCCTTCTTTGTACTTTTTCGATGTCATCCGTCAATCCCATCTGATGCGGATCCCACACCGCACAGCAATACTCCAGAATAGGGCGGACAAGCGTGGTGTAAGCAGTCTCTTTAGCAGACCTGTTGCACCTTCTAAGTGTTCTGCCAATAAATCGCAATCTCTGTTTGGCTCCCCTCAAAACATTATCTATGTTCCAATTTAGGGTATTTGTAAATGTAATCCATAAGTATTTAGTTGAATTTACAGCCATCAGATTTGTGTGACTTATCGCTTAATCGATATTTAGCGTCTTTCCTTTAGTTCTCATTTGAATAACTTCACACTTTTCTTTATTAAGGGTCAACTGCCACTTTTCGCACCATAGAGATATCTAAATCATTTTGCAATTCGTTTTGATCATTTGACTTTACAAGACGGTAAATGACAGTATCATCTGCAAACAGTCTAAGACGGCTACTGAGATTGTCTCCTATGTCGTTAATATAGACCAGGAAAAATAGAGGGCCTATAACACTTCCTTGGGGAATGCCGGATATTATTTCTGTTTTACTCGATGACTTACCCTCTACGAACTGTGACCTTATTGACAGCAAATCACTAATCCAGTCGCACAACTGAGGCGATATTCCATAGGCATGCAGTTTGGTTAGAAGACACTTGTGAGGAATGGTGTTTAAAGCCTTCTGGAAATCTAAAACTATGGAATCAATTTGACATCTCCTCCCGATGCACTCGTTACTTCAAGAGCATAAAGGGCTAGTTGTGATTCGCAAGAACGATATTTTCTGAATCCGTGCTGACTACGTGCCAATAAATCGTTTTCTTCGAAGTACTTCATAATTTTCCAATACAGTATATGTTCCAAAACCCTACTGCAAATCGACGTTAGTGAAATGGGCCTATAATTCAACGGATTAATCCTACTTCCCTTTTTGGGCATTGGTGTGACTTGAGCAACTTTCCAGTCTTTAGGTACGGCTCTTTCTGTGAGCGGGCGGTGGTATATAATTGCTAAATATGGAGCTAATATATCAGCATACTCTGAGAGGAACCTGACTCGTATACAATCTGGACCGGAAGCCTTGCTTTTATTAAGTGATTTAGGCTGCTTTGCGACACTGAGGATATGTATTTCTATGTTTCTCATCTTGGCAGTTGTTCTTGATTGGAATTCAGGAATATTTACTTCGTCTTCTTTGGTGAAGGAGTTTCGGAAAATCGTGTTTAATAACTACGCTTTAGTGGCACTGTCATCACTGACTTTACCGTTGTTATCGCGTAGTGATGGTAGTGATTGCGTATTGCCCCTGGTGTGCTTTATGTATGACCAGAATCTCACTAGGTTTTCTGCCAGATTCGAGACAGAGTTTCGTTATGGAAATTATTGAAAGCATCTCACATTGAAGTACGCGCTATATTTCGAACTTCCGCAAAACTTTACAGTCTGGGTTTTGCGTTCTTTTAAATTTGGCATGCTTTTTTCGCTGCTTCTACAACAGCGATCTGACCCGTTTTGTGTACCAAGGGGGATCAGCAGCATCACTTATTAATTTATGTGGCGTATATCTCTCAACTGCTGTCAATACTATCTCTTTGAAATCATTCCACAACTTCTCTACCTTTACATGATCAGATCGGAAGGAGTGCAGACTGTCTCTTAAAATGGTGTTAAGACCATTTTTATCAGCTTTTTTTAAATAGATATACTTTGCGTTTCTTTTTGATGGTTGTAGGAGTTACGGAACTCAGCCTAGCAGCTTCTGCCTTGTGGTCGCTAATCCCTGTATTCGTCACGATATTCACTATTTGCCCAGGATTATTTGTTGCTAAGAGGTCAAGTATGCTTTCGCAACCATTTACGCTTCGAGTAGGCTCATGAACTAATTGTTCAAAACAATTTTCTGAGAAAGCATTCAGTACAATTTCGGATGACGTTTTACGCCTGCCACCGGCTTTAAACGTATAATTTTTCCAGCATATCAAGAGTAGATTAAAGTCACCACCGTCTATAACTGTATGAGTGGGGTAACTATTTGAAATGAGACTCAAGTTTTCTTTGAACTGTTGAGCAACTATTTCTTCTGAGTCGGGGGCTTGGTTAAACGGCCCATTTAATAGTTTAGTCCGATTGTCAAGTATAACCTCTACCCATACTATTTCGCAAGAACTATTTACTTCAATTTCACTACAAGACAAACTACTTCTGACAGCAATAAATACTCCACCATCAATTGTATTTAATATATCCCTTCTGAACACTGTTTGATCGTTTGAAAAATTTCTGCTGAACTTATTTCCGGCTTTAGCCATCTTTCTGTACCTATAACTATTTGAGCTTCAGTGATTTAAATTAGGGCATGGAGCTCTGGTTATTTCCGAACACAGCCACGACAATTTACAACTACAATACCGATCGTTTCTACAATTAACTTGCTGTGTTTTACCTGCGCCTTTTTTGAGACGGACGCCCTTTCTGTGGTTCCCTGAGGCCCCCTCTAAGTTAAAAAACCGCCCTGTCCCTTCCACACAGCCCCCGCTGCCCGTGTAGCCGCTTCCTGTGAGTAGTGGTCTCCTGAACTATTAAGCGGAACCCGGGAACCCATCACCCGATGGCGCACGTCAAGGAATCTGCAGCATACGCGGTCACAGAACCGCCTGAGCCTCTGATTCAGACCCTCCACTCGGCTCTGCACCGAAGGACCACAGTCGGTTCTATCGACGATGCTGCATATGGGGAGCTCCGCCTTAATCTCGCAAGCAAGACTGGCAGCATTTAACATTTCCGCTAGCCGCCCAAAACCAGAGAGAATCTCTTCCGATTCAAAGCGACAGACGTCATTGGTACCGACATGAGCCACCACTTGCAGTTGGCTGCACCCTGTACTCTTCATGGCATCCGGAAGCTGCCTTTCCCCATCCAAAATGACTCCCCCTGGTATGCACATGGAGTGCACACTTGCTTCCTCTCCCTCCTTGGCAGCCATGTTCCTAAGTGGCCCCTTTACGCGCCTAACGTTGGAGCTCCCAACTACAAATATGTTGATCTCTATTCTAATTTTCTGTACGGGTTCGGGAACTCTGGGGACCGAGGTGATGCAAAACTTTTTTTGATGTGTGTTGTATCAGTGATCGTGCTGTCCGCGTGTAGAATGGGTAAAGAGCGCGATCTGAGTTTGACCACGAATGTAGGATGTCGTAGGCTTGGCAGACTGATAAACAGGACGGGCGGCGAACTACACTCATGCTCATAAATTAAGGATAATTGCAGAATGGCTACACAACGTGGCACTACACAAAACTGGCGCTAATAGCATGGGCACATAGGGAACCTTACCAACATAGGGCAGACCATTCGTACCATTGAGGACCGATGCCGAGAACATCAACGGCACACTAGACTGCAACAGCCCAGTAAGTCGGCAATCGCTGAGCAATGTTTGTCGGAACTCCACAGGATGGATTGTGACCAAACCAAAGTCCTGACACACACTTCCAAATACTGGGACTGTGTCATCAAAGAAGCCATAGAGATCAGAGTAACGGAGCCACAGCTAAATCGTGACAGCGGTTACATCCTTAGCAAGGCGTGGGAACCCGCGATCATCCAGATTAAGAAGAAGAAAATGGATATTTCACAGACTGTACCGACTTCGGGGCGGGGGGCGGGGGGCGGGGGGGGGGGAGGGGGGGGGGAATTGTCCTGTCGGCCGGCCGGTCAGCAGTACATCAGCGCACCTGATGATGGTAACGTGGTCGATTGCCGAAATATTGTGTCCGATGCACACTCATACCAGACTGTTCACCTGAGATTTATTTCGTCATAAAATACGCCTGGAGAAATTAAAGAATCACGATGATAACGCTGTCTCACTCGAGTATGTTGCAACCATCGCTCAAAATCTGACGTTATTGACGCCCCTTATATACCTTACCAGGTCTGGTGGCAACACTGTGCGCGAAAAACACTAAAGCGCTCTCGTGGCTGTCACTGAGAATCGCGAGCCTAATCGTTTACATAGCCGCCTATGGTGTTTACCCGTTCATAGTTGACATCCGACCATGTATTCTGCGTGCTTGATTTCTTATATCAGGCAGAGTATTAAGCGAGTTTTACCGGTTCCCACTATTCATTCGCTCGTGGCATTGTCTGACGACTAAAATAAAATGATATGTAACATTCACGTTCTCTTTTTTTGTGTGTCCTCAATTTCTCTCAATTATATACCTGCACCTACATCTACATACATACTGTGCAAGCCACCGTGCGGTGCGTGGCGGAGGGTACACTACTCATCGTTTCCTTTCCTGTTCCATTCCCAAATAGAGCGACGGATCAACGACTGTCTGTATGCATCCGTAGGAGCCCTAATTTTTCGAATCTTACCTTCGTTGTCCTTTCGCGAAATGTGTGTTGTCGGCAGTAGAATCATTCTGCAGTCAGCTTCAAATGCCACTTTTCTAAATGTTCTCCGCTTTCCCTACAGGGATTCCCATTTAAGTTCCCGAAGCATCTCCGTAATACTTGCTTGTTGTTCGAAACTACTGGTCGCAAATGTAGCTACAGTCTCTGAATTGCTCCAGTGTCTTTATTTAATCCGAGCTGATACGGATCCCAAACTCTCTAGCTGTATTCAGGAATAGGTGGCACTAGTGTGCTACATGCAGGCTCCTTTACGGATGAACGAATCTTTCTCAAAATTCTCCGCATTAACTGAAGCCGACCATTCCTCTTCCCTATCACAATGTTCACGTGCACATTCCATTTCATATCGCTTTGTAGCGTTACACCCAGATATTTAAACGACGTGACTGTGTCAAGCAGGACACAACTAATGCTCTATTCGAACATCACGCGTTTGTTTTTCTTACTCATACGCAATAATTTTCTTTTTTCTACATTTAGAGGCAGCTGACATTCCTCGCACCAAACAGAAATTCTGTCATGTCATATTCTCCTACAGACAATGAAGGACAAAGCCTTCCCATACACCACTGCATCGTCAGCAAACAACCGGAGATGCATCATAAAAGAGCATTGCAACGCTTAGTAAACTGGTAATGCAACGAGTTTCTGTCAATTGACCTATACGTCCAACCTATTTCCTAAGGTCGGTTACTGGATAGTTTTAAGACTCTCCTAGACATACAGATGGTTATTAAATATACTACTGGCCATTAAAATTTTTACACCAAGAAGAAATGCAGATGATAAACGGGTATTCATTGGACAAATATGTATATTATACTAGAACTGACAAGTGATTGCATTTTCACGCAATTTGGGTGCATAGATCCTGAGAAATCAGTACCCAGAACAACCACCTCTAGCCGTAATAATGGCCTTGATGCGCTTGGGCTCTGAATCAGAGCTTGGGTGTACAGGAACCCATGCAGCTTCAACACGATACCACAGTTCATCAAGAGTAGTGACTGGCGTATTGTGACGAGCTAGTTGCTCGCCGACCATTGACCAGACGTTTTCAATTGGTGAGAGATCTGGAGAATGTGCTGGCCAGGGCAGCAGTCGAACATTTTCTGTATCCAGAAAGGCCCGTACAGGACCTGCAACATGCGGTCGTGCATCATCCTGCTGAAATGTAGGATTCCGCAGGAATCGAATGAAGGGTAGAGCCACGGGTCGTAGCACATCTGAAATGTAACGTCCACTGTTCAAAGTGCTGTGAATGCGAACAAGAGATGACCGAGACGTGTAACCAAAGGCACCACATACCATGACGCCGGGTGATACGCCAGTAGTCCGCAGCTCGTGGTCGTGCGGTTGCGTTCTCGCTTCCCGCGCCCGGGTTCCCGGGTTCGATTCCCGGCGGGGTCAGGGATTTTCTCTGTCTCGTAATGACTGGGTGTTGTGTGCTGTCCTTAGGTTGGTTAGGTTTAAGTAGTTCTAAGTTCTAGGGGACTGATGACCATAGATGTTAAGTCCCATAGTGCTCAGAGCTATTTGAACCATTTTTGATACGCCGGTATGGCGATGACGAATACACGCTTCCAATGTGCGTTCACCGCGATGTCGTCAAACACAGATGCGACCATCATGATGCTGTAAATAGAATCTGGATTCATCCGAAAAAATTACGTTTTGCCATTCGTGCACCCAGGTTCGTCGTTGAGTACACCATCGCAGGCGCTCCTGTCTGTGATGCAGCGTCAAGGGTAACCGCAGCCATGGTCTCCGAGCTGATAATCTATGCTGCTGCAAAATTCGTCAAACTGTTCGTGCAGATGGTTGTTGTCTTGCAAACGTCCCCATCTGTTGACTCTGGGATCGAAACGTGGTTGCACGATCTGTTACAGCCATGCGGATAAGATGCCTGTCATCTCGACTGCTAGTGATACGAGGTCGTTGGGATCCAGCACGGCGTTCCGTATTACCCTCCTGAACCCACCGATTCCATATTCTGCTAACAGTCATTGGATCTCGACCAACGTGAGCAGCAATGTCGCGATACTATAAACCGCAATCGCGATAGGCTACAATCCGACCTTTATCAAAGTCGGAAATGTGATGGTACGCATTTCTCCTCCTTACACGAGGCATCACAACAACGTTTCACCAGGCAACGCCGATCAACTGCTGTTTGTGTATGAGAAATCTGTTGGAAACTTTCCTCACGTCACACGTTGTAGGTGTCGCCACCGGTGCCAGCCTTGTGGGAATGCTCTGAAAAGCTAATCATTTGCATATCACAGCATCTTATTCCCGTCGGTTAAATTTCGCGTCTGTAGCACGTCATCTTCGTGGTGTAGCAATTTTAATGGCCAGTAGTGTATGCCATTACGGTATGCTGTCCGCTTAGTGATCTTCGAACTGGAGGATGGTACTAACACGACAATCCTATCCACTTTCTTCCCTGTCGTTTAGCTCATTCTAAAGAAACACGTACGCCTCTGCTAGTCATCCTAAGCACTTTATTATCTGCCACTATTCTTCTAATTAGCTGGTGGACTTCGGTCTCTAGTTTCCCTTTGATCTGAGATGTGTGAGACGGTGTTTCGGCTAAGGCACCGTTAAACAGCATGTCAATGAACTTTACGATAGCATGGATATCGTGTCCATTCAGGTAAGTGTTGGACGAGAAGTCTCCGTGAATAATAGGGAGGCACAGTTCTCTACTTTTTACTGGGTAATGTGGCTAACTCTTGCTGTAATAGCTGCCGTACACGCAAGCACTGGAAAACGGAATCCATTCAACACGGACCTGAGAATGGAAACAACGACCTGTTTTGGGCTGAAACCTTCGCGTGATGTGTCGCCGGAGAACTACGGCCGTGATAATCGACCACGTGGGCCAACCGTCCCGGCCACGTTACGCCGCTGTTTTCACAAATTCTATTGCCACAATTGGAATGAAATTGCCTTGAACTGCACCAGATTACGCGCCAGTCTAATTTAAATGAAATTTTACGACAGGTTCCAGGCGCACGTTATGTGCTGTGAGGGAGGGTTCCTTACGCAAAGGGCGGTGATGACCTCGCTGTTGAGCTCCCATAAGCCCCAACTCACACACCACCTTACGCAAAAACAAAAGAAAAGCCAATACGTATCTGACAATTTCAATGTTTTGTTACAAACGAATTAACCTTTTAAAACCGCTGTCCTAATAAATTTTAAACATATCTACCTCATGCTCCTATACTGTGGGATCTTGCCCACTCGTCTCGTATAGGGACGCTGCGTTCTCGGATTGGTATACAACAATTCAAGTAAATAACATTAGTAATTTTATTTCACTAAAGCAGATTGGTAACACTTAACTTTGAAATAACAATGGTGTCGCAATCTATGGGCGACATGCAACATAAATCCGAGTCTTTTGCTACATATAATCTCCATGAAACTTTGACACACAATTTCCGGAACACTGCTAACTGCTATCGTAGCACTCTCTGCCAGGCCGTGCTAATACTCTGCGAATACAGTCCACCAATGTCCGGGCGAGGCTGTCAGGACGTGTATCAAATTGCCCATATCACTCCAACGGCACACGCCCAACGCAATCACGGAACCTTCACCAGCTTGAACAGTCCCCTGCTGACATGTAAGGTCCATGGATTCATGAAATTATCTCCCTACACATAGACTGGTATTCCAGCTTTATAGTGTAAAGTACACTGGCGTTGTTTCGACATAAATATCACATCTCCAAGGAACAAGACGTTAGGCACACGCTAATAACGCCTGTTTTCGTAACAGAATGGCACGAGGCAGTATGAGTGTCGTCTGTGCCACAGAGTAAAGTTCGCAAAACTGGTGAACGACGTCGCTAACATACGTCTTATGTAGATTGAGAGTGAATCAGGAGAAACAGTTAAAAATGTGCTCGGACGGGATGTAATAACTAAGCAGTTTCTGAGTTTTTGAGGTGATAAAGTAATCTTACTGTCGCGACCTCTTGGGTGTACATCAGTATTTGCGCAAGCTGCGAGCAGTGACGTGTTCGAATGAAAACTTGCGTAGGAAATATGTGATACGTTTGCTTCTTCATTTATTGTTTAGATGGTTCAAATGGCTCTGAGCACTATGCGACTTAACATGTGAAGTCATCAGTGCCCTAGAACTTAGAAGTACCTAAACTTAACTAACCTAAGGACATCACAAACATCCATGCCTGAGGCAGTATTCGAACCTGCGACCGTAGCAGTCAGTCGGTTCCAGACTGATGCGCCACCGCGGCCGGCTTTACTGTTTACTTTTGTAGTCAAGAAGCATAGTGTCTGAAGGCTCTATTGAGTATAACGCTGCACAGTTCTGCTGCTCTCGAATAACTTATCGCCAACATCTTAACAGTACCTACAGACCGAGTATGAATCGCAGGTAAGGGTTTCCAGTTCTCTCTTTTTTAGTCTTAAGTCGTTAGCTGAACCATTATTTGTACCTCGACAATAAGGCGCTTGCTTTCCCCGTGTCTAAATTTACTTAAATTATTAAAAGCGTTGTCAGTCCCTGGTAGCTGAGTGGTCAGCGCGACGGAGTGTCATACCTAACGGCCAGGATTCGATTCCCGGCTGGGTCGGAGATTTTCTCCGCTCAGGGACTGGGTGTTGTGTTGTCCTTATCCTTTTCATCCCTATCGACATGCAAGTCGCCGAAGTGACGTCAATTCCAAAGACTTGCACCAGGCGAACAGTCTACCCGACGGGAGGCACTAGCCACACGGCATTTCAATTAAAAGCGCTATTCTAAATGGTTTCGTGCAAAAGTGTGTTATGTTCTAATGAATCTAAAAAGGAAAAAAGTAAATCAGTTACCCTTATTTTAACTGTATGTTAGACGCAATCATTAAAAACAGTGAAACGGTAACGACGGGGCTGTCTCATTGCTGATAGGCAGTGACTAGAGCTATTGTGTCGCTTATTTCGGCGATCATTATGAATGAAACTGGTAACGAATCTGATTGCAACAGCGGTTTGGAAAACCCATTTCCGTTCGCCCCATCTGTGGTCGTCGTTCTAGCGCAGTCGAAACGGCCGCACACTGACCGCCGCTAATGCCGTTCTCTGAATGAAATTGCTTTCCGCAGAGCGGCATAATGCGCGCCGCGCTTCCCTCAGCTGTGGGGATTAAGCGTGCGGCCGACCCAAGGGTCGGTCCACGCCTCTCCGATAGCTGGCGAGTCTGCCCGGCGGCCGGCGCCTTCTTTTAGATAGGGGGGACTGTGACCGCTCAATGTCATTCAATACCATCAAGACGACACCCCTCGATCGACGTTAGCACTCGTGGTGTCACTCGCCTTCATACATGGCAGTATAGCGGTTCTAGGCGCTCAGTCCGGAACCGCGCGACTGCTACGGTCGCAGGTTCGAATCCTGCCTCGGGTATGGATGTGTGTGATGTCCTTAGGTTGGTTAGGTTTAAGTAGTTCTAAGTTCTAGGGGACTGATGACCACAGATGTTAAGTCCCATAGTGCTCAGAGCCATTTGAACCATACATGGCAGTGGACGTTTGAAAATTCGTGACGCTATCTCAATGGTCGTCAATTGATTTTAATGTTATTCCCGGCTGACTCTTAATTCCATTGCTGCCACGGGGGTGAGGAGAAAGAACACATCCTGGTGATACCAGCACTATGAGTATTTAGATATTCGATTAATCTGAATGGATTGCGATGTTAAAGCGATTCTATTCGAACTCTATGCTGATGTAGCGACAAGGACCATTTTCGCAGATAAACATGCAAGTACGTAATGGATGTTCAGCTTCCCAATATAGTTCGTCGCACTCACACATTATACATCCGCAGTAAGAAGGTTTTTGGCGTCCCACAATATTGGTTGGCTAAATATTATGACGATACGTTGTACACAACTTCCACAGATATTGTTTATCATGTAGTCAAGAATACATAATGAAGTCAAAATCATGGATAAAATTGAAATGTGTTTATTAACACTTTTATTTTCACTAACTAAATATGAAATATGAATCGGGACTGGAGGTAATGATCCTATCCTTCTTTTCAGTATTAGAATGGTCGATATCGTATTCTGAATAATGCGTGTCATATAATGTCCAAATATCGACACGACCCAAGCTCTCAATTCGGCACTTAAATGTCTATTCTTCGCTCTCGGAATGTTCGATGTGATTGTCTTTCACACGCAGGGTTCAATGTAACGGTGTATGCACTGTTTTTAGTATTTTAGGTCCCCTTTAATTAATGTCTGGTAGTGAATAAGCGAACTATTTTTATGCTGGCGCGTTGTTTGTATCAGTTACCCCCGCAACCGTCCAAGGATAAGATTCTCTTAATGTTCCGCGCACACGCGTTTCTCAATTTCATAAAGTGTAAACTATAGCTTTCCGTTGCGTACAACTTTCGTGGGTTCCACAACCATAATAGTTTCCCAAGAGTATTTTTCCCAGCTAACACACAGTTCGAATTATTTTCACTTCACCCGACAATAAACGTCTCTGATCACTTCGTCACACGTAATGTATTTTAAACGTGCTTGAAGAGTATTTAAATAATCTCCTTAACGAATTTCGCAGTCGCGTACCACTTTTTCATCGACTAGCCCGATCGCGAAAACTGAAGGTAGAGAGCTCAATAATGTGTTACATGTTATTTTGTCTGTATTAAAAAACAAACGCGCCCCTATATCTTTCTGTCCCGCTTGGTCTTTGCTACTTATTTTTTTATTACTTTTCATTATATTGCTTCTTAGTAATACTGTGCAGTTATTAAAGTTTCGTATTACTTTCCCCTTTTAATTCTTCCAAAATAAAGCCTATTTATCCCCGATTTTAATTAATATGATGCTAATTGACACGCCTGCCCGCAAAGTACCGTTATAGGACCTACGGTCTATGTCTCCTACATCTATAAATAAATGTTTATGCCTACTTATCGATGAACAAGTGATTCCGTTCCTTAGTACAGAAATTGACAATGCTTTAGGACTCATACGGATCAGTTACGTCCAGCGAAATAAGGTTACAGCAGATGCTGTGACCTCCTTTTGGCTCAATGGAAATATAATCCGATCAGTAACTTGTTGCTAACATTTTGGAATTCGAAAAGCACGACGAGAATAATTACACTATATTACTAGAGGAGTCTTGCTAGGAGAGCAAAAACACTGAAGATGGTAGAAGGAGCCGGATATTAAATGTCTATTTGCAAACGCAAGGAGAACATTTATGGAAAAATACATCTGTTTACTTCAAATAAAAATTTAAGTGTTAGAAAATCCATTTTGAAGGTGTTTGTCTGGAGAGCAGCCTTGAACGAAACGTTAAACAGCTCAGACGGGAAGAGAACACAACAGGGGCGTACCTGACCTGGGGCAACCAGGGCATTGTCCCTGGCCGCAGAGGATGCGGGGCACCTGGCGCAAACAAGGGAAAAAACCAAAAGAGGTAATGGATCTGAGCACTATGGGACTTAACATCGGAGGTCATCAGTCCCCTAGAACTTAGAACTACTTAAACCTAACTGATGTAAGGACATCACACACATCCATGCCCGAAGCAGGATGCGAACTGCGACCGTAGCGTTCAAGCGGTTCCAGACAGAAGCGCCTAGAACCGCCCGGTCACACCGGCCGGCGAAAAGAGGTAAGAAACGCAAAAAAATCAGTGAAATCGATCATTCAATTTGTTCCCTATATTAAAATGATCGTAGTTGGCCTGGGGATCACTCTGATGTAAAAATATGCCCATCATTCAATCAACTTCTGCTAGCACACCGTGTTGTATGCAGTGCGTCTACATATACGTAAAGCGCGAAGTTCAAGACCACGGAAAAGTTATATGTAACAGATTTTGAAATGGTTTAAATTTACTGATACTCTTTGCAAACAGTATTGAAATCCAAGATTCGCATCACGCCGGGTGATACGCCAGTATGGGGGTGACAAATACACGCTTCCAATGTGCGTTCTCCGCGATGTCGCCAAACACGGATACGACCATCATGATGGTGTAAACAGAAACCTGGATTCATCCGAAAAAATGACGTTTTCCCATTCGTGTACCCAGGTTCGTCGTTGAGTACACCATTGCACATATCTGTCCAAAGTCATACACAGTCTTTCAATTTCCATCGAAACATCTGCTCCTGGCATCCACTGCTCCGACAGCCTTCTCAGAGGAAACTATAAATACTACACTACTGCCCATTAAAATTTTTACACCACGAAGATGACGTGCTACATACGTGAAATTAAACAGGCAGGAAGAAGATGCTGTGATATGCAAATGATTAGCTTTTCAGAGCATTCACACAAGGTTGGCGCCGGTGGCGACACATACAACATGCTGACATGAGGAAAGTTTACAACCGATTTCTCATACACAAACAATAGTTGACAGGCGTTGCCTGGTGAAACGTTGTTGTGATGCCTCGCGTAAGGAGGAGAAATGCGTACCATCACGTTTCCGACTTTGATAAAGGTCGGATTGTAGCCTATCGCGATTGCGGTTTATCGTATCGCGACACTGCTGCTCGTGTTGGTCGAGATCCAATGACTGTTAGCAGAATATGGAATCGGGGGGTTCGGGAGAGTAATACAGAACGCCGTGCTGGATCCCAACGGCCTCGTATCACTAGCAGTCCTGACGACAGGCATCTTATCCGCATGGCTGTAACGGATCGTGCAGCGACGTCTCGATCGCTGAGTCAACAGATGGGGACGTGTGCAAGACAACAACCATCTGCACGAACAGCAGCATGGACTATCAGATCGTGGACCATGGCTGCTGTTACCCTTGACGCTGCATTACAGATAGGAGCGTCTGCAATGGTGTACTCAACGACGAACCTGGGTACACGAATGGGAAAACGTCATTTTTTCGGATGAATCCAGGTTTCTGTTTACACCATCATGATGGTCGTATCCGTGATTGGCGACATCGCGGAGAACGCACATTGGAAGCGTGTATTTGTCACCCCCATACTGGCGTATCACCCGGCGTGATGGTATGGGCTGCCATTGGTTACATGTCTTAATCTCCTCTTGTTTGCATTGACAGCACTTTGAACAGTGGACGTTACATTTCAGATGTGTTACGACCCGTGGCTCTACCCTTCATTCCATCCCTGCGAAACCCTACATTTCAGCAGAATAATGCACGACCCCTTGTTGCAGGTCCTGTACGGGCCTTTCTGGATACAGTGAATGTTCGACTGCTGCCCTGGCCAGCACATTCTCCAGATCTCTCACCAATTGAAAATGTCTGGTCAATGGTGGCCGCGGAAATTGCTCGTCACAATACGCCAGTCACTACTCTTGATGAACTGTGGTATCGTGTTGAAGCTGTATGGGCAGCTGTACTTGTACACGCCATCCAAGCTCTGTTTGACTCAATGCCCAGGCGTATTAAGGCCGTTATTACGGCCAGAGATGGTTGTTCTGGGTACTGATTTCTCAAGGTCTATGCACCCAAATTGCGTGAAAATGTAATCACATGTCAGTTCTAGTATAACACATTTGTCCAATGATATCCGTTTATCATCTGCATTTGTTCTTGGTGCAGCAATTTTAATGGCCAGTAATGTATAAATGAAAACAAATTATTACAATTTTCAGGAAAACTGTATGATTTATTTAAGAGAAAGGGCTTCACAAATGGAGTAATATAATAACATGTTGGTCGACACCTGGCCATTATGCAAGCACCTATTCGGCTTGGTATTTATTGACAGTATAGCTGAATGTCCTCCTCCGAGACAATTATGTCCAATTGAAGCATTAGATCTTCGAAATCCCGAGCTGGTTGGAGGGTCCAGCCCATAATGGTCCAAACGTTCTCAGTTGGGGAGTGATCTGGCGACGTTGCTGGCCAAGAAAGAGATTGACAACCAGAAAGAGAAGAGGTGTGCGGGCTAGCATTATCTTCCTTAATCTCAGGATGGCGTGCCACGAAACACAACAAAACATGGCGTGAACTATGGTCGATGTACCGTTGCGCGCTGTAAGAGCACCGCGGATGACAATCAAAGGGGTCCTGCTTTGAAATGGACCCCAGATCATCACTCCCAGTTGTTGTGCCATATGGCGGGCTACAATCAGGCTGGTATCCCACACCCGTTCACAGCGTCTCCAGACGCATCCTCGCTGGTAATAAGGGTTCAGTTCGAAACGGGACTCATCACTGAAGACAGTCCTACTCCAGTCTATGAGATTTCAGATCGAAGGCGTGTCTGGAGACGCCTCGCCGCGGACAACGGTGGAATAACAACCTGACTGTTGCTCGCCATACGGCCTGTCAACATAGAGTGAGGATTTCTTTTCATAGCAGGACCCATTTCGTTGTCATTCGTCGACGATATTCTAAGCCCCGTTTTGTTGCCCTTCATGGCGAGCCATCCTGGGCTTGCAATACAGGGTGGCCCATTGATCGTGACCGGGCTAAATATCTCACGAAATAAGCGTCAAATGAATAAACTACAAGGAACGAAACTTGTCTAGCTTGAAGGGGAAACCAGATGGCGCTATGGTTGGCCCGCTAGATGGCGCTGCCATAGGTCAAACGGATATCAGCTGCGTTTTTTAGAAAATAGGAACCCCCATTTTTTATTACATATTCGTGTAGTACGTAAAGAAATATGAATGTTTTAGTTGGAACGCTTTTTTTCGCTTTGTGATAGATGACGCTGTAATAGTCACAAACATATGGCTCACAATTTTAGACGAACAGTTTGTAACAGGCAGGTTTTCTAAATTAAAATACAGAACGTAGGTACGTTTGAACATTTTATTTTGGTTGTTCCAACGTGATATATGTACGTTTGTGAACTTATCATTTCTGAGAGCGAATGCTGTTACAGCGTGATTACCTGTAAATACCACATTAATGCAATAAATGCTCAAAATTATGTCCGTCAACCTCAATGCATTTGGCAATACGTGTAACGACATTCCTCTCAAAAGCAAGTAGTTCGCCTTCCGTAATGTTCGCAGTTGCATTTGCAATGCGCTGACGCATGTTGTCAGGCGTTGTCGGTGGATCACGATAGCAAATATCCTTCAACTTTCCCCACAGAAAGAAATCCGGGGACGTCAGAGCCGGCGAAATGTGCTTCGACGACCAATCCACCTGTCATGAAATATGCTATTCAATACCGCTTCAACAGCACGCGAGCTATGTGCCGGACATCCATCATGTTGGAAGTACATCTCCATTCTGTCATGCAGTGAAACATCTTGTAGTAACATAGGTAGAACATTACGTCGGGAATCAGCATACACTGCACCATTTAGATCACCATCGATAAAATGGGGGCCAATTATCCTAATGCCGCACCATACATAGGATAATAATAATGCCGCACCATACATTAACCCGCCAAGGTCGTTGATGTTCCACTTGTCGCAGCCATCCTGGATTTGCCGTTGCCCAATAGTGCATATTATGCCGGTTTACGTTACCGCTGTTGGTGAATGACGCTTCGACGCTAAATAGAACGCGTGAAAAAAATCTGTCATCGTCCCGTAATTTCTCTTGTGCCCAGTGGCAGAACTGTACACGACGTTCAAAGTCGTCGCCATGCAATTCCTGGTGCATAGAAATATTGGACGGGTGCAATCGATGTTGATGTAGCATTCTCAACGCCGACGTTTTTGAGATTCCCGATTCTCGCGCAATTTCCCTGCTACTGATGTGCGGATTAGCCGCGTCAGCAGTTAAAACATCTACTTGGGAATTATCATTTGTTGCAGGTCGTGGTTGACGTTTCACATGTGGATAAACACTTCCTGTTTCCTTAAATAACGTAACTATCCGGCGAACGGTCCGGACACTTGGATGATGTCTTCCAGAATACCGAGCAGCATACATAGCACACGCCCGTTCGGCATTTTGATCACAATAGCCATACATCAACACGATATCGACCTTTTCCGCAATTGGTGAACGGTCCATTTTAACGCGAATAATGTATCGCGAAGCAAATACTGTCCGCACTGACGGAATATTACGCGATACCACGTACTTATACGTTTGTGGCTATTACAGCGCGATCCATCACAAAGCGAAAAAAGTGATCCAACTAAAACATTCATATTTCTTTACGTACTATACGCATGTGTAATAAAAATGGGGGTTCCTACTTAAAAAAAAAAAAAAAAACGCTGTTGATATCCGTTTGACCTATGGCAGCGCCATCTAGCGAGCCAACCATAGCGCCATCTGGTTTCCCCCTTAAAGCTAGACGAGTTTCGTTCTTTGTAGTTTTTTCGTTTGATACTTATTTCGTGAGATATTCGGCCCGGTCACCCTGTATAGCTAGCTAATGCCCGCTCTCACACGGCGTGCGTTTCAACTTTTCTCCATGCTTGCCAAACTCTGACTCGGCCAGCGAGACTGCAGTATCTCTTCACAGTTGTGAACGTCTGGAGAGTTATGGACCGGGCTCTCCAATCAGCTTGGGAATTTGACGATCTAACGCTCCAATTTGACAGAATCTGGTACGTTATCCTTCAGGAGGACATTCAACAACTCTGTCAATCAATGTCAAGCCGAAAAACTGCTTTCACAAGAGCCAAAGGTGGATCAACGCGTTATTGACTTGCTCAATTTGTGAAGCTCTTTCTCTTGCATAAATCATGCAAATTTTCTGAAATTGTAATCATTTGTTGGTTGTACATATACATACGTTCTACCAGTTTCCGTCTCATTCGGAAAATTTCTTCGTGGTTTTTTTGTCTTAGTGTATTTAAAATAAACTACACTGTTTTTTCTTAATTTACTTTTTTTGTCTCACTTTCTGAGTCAAGTGGGAGGAGAGCGATCAGGAAACGGTTGTACCTGCCAACTAAACTGCGAAGAAGGGAGAAAAGTTATGTCACAGTTCGTAACTCACTTCATTACATGCTGACCTCTAAAGGTTTACTTGAACCTAGGACAACCTGAGCAGTATCTAGAGAGATACGACTGCGCTTGAAATTCCTACATATACTATAGAGAATTTTCAACTTTCATCGTCGAATTATTTCGATGTCGATTGCGGCTGGCGTCAGTCCTTCCTTCGACATTTCTACAGGATTGCTTTCTTCTCCGGCACATACCCTTTGGAAGTGGGTAGTCAGAGAGAAAGAGAGAGACGTCTTGAACCTTTTCTCTCTTTCCTTCCACCAGCTCTTTTATAAATACTTATAAATACAGGGGGTCTGCAGCGGCAACATATTGATCCTCCACTTTCTCCCAGTATCGGCCTCATCTTCTTATCCCTTTACATTTATTACAAGTTGTAGGGATGTTATTAGCAGTAAGCCAAATCACTTTGTGGCTTACAGTAGTTGACAGACTTAAACCCGAGGGTTGGATTAACGGGACCCTACAGTAGTAAAAGCGCAGCGATGCGTGGTCCAACAGGCATCTGTTCCTGGTGACTGCCTCCAGAGAGTAGTGGGGACTTGCGTCCTGAGATCGACACGCTGCGAATACCTTGCAAAGACTCTGGAGACAGCAAAGACTGCAAACTGAGACCTCGACAGGAAGGTGCTTGAGCACCATCCTGCAAGTCCGCAGCAAACCGAGAGGCAAGAACAGATAGTGAGCCCGTTGGCTCTGTTTGTAGTGTATATAGCGCATGGTATACGTCGTAGCCTTACATGCTGTCATTGTTGATGAATATATTAGTAACGATGGCTGGGTGGAGTATTACATTTAGTCGACACAACCGTCCTTTAGAGGCGTGGATCAAAGGAAACAGCCGTTTTTCTGTTGAAGAAACAGACAGCAATTCACCTAAAGCGATTGACATAAATCATGAGAAACATCAGAGCGGGAGGAACCCAAAGACGACGAAGAAGACTATGCATTCTGCCTCAGAATCTGATGCCACTAAAACCAGTATTGCTTGTGGATTTGCTTTGACTATTCTCGATATCCAGCGCCTATCAAGGTTTTGGTTTCAGCTAGTTCATCTCAACGACTACCGTTACCTATGCTTCTCTAGGCGAAACCCCTATGGAACTACGCTTTCTTTGGGCCCAAGTAGCTGTTCGTTGTTCGATTCGTTGTTGTGGAAGAAATGTTGAAATGTTGGTGGTCGCTATTTGGTCTTCACAGGGACCGTAGCTGATGGCTCAAACTTTAAATTACCAGGCTGTGGTTGATGTTTTGCCGTGTGGCTGCGGCAGTGTATATATAGGTGAAACGGAAAGAACTCTTAAAGAATATATGAAGAAGCACGAATGCCACATGCGTCTAAAATGAAGTGTGGAGTCTGCGGTAGCGGAACATCAGGAAAATGTGGCCGCGATATTGATTTCAACAGCGTACGTATGCTGCTAAGGAAACCAACATTTATAGGAGAAAATCCTGAAACGGGACTAAAAATCCTGAGAACGAATGTAACTTCAGCAGAGAGGACGGCTTTAGGCTTACAGCTTCGTGGTTTCCCGCCGCCAAGAAAGTGAACCCGCAGCCACGGAGTGAGGGAAATACAAACAGCGTCCAACAAGCCACTCCTGCGGACAAAAATATTTTTGATAAACTTTCCCCCTTCCCTCTTCCTCTATCCAAGAATACCAGAGGAAAGAATTTTAACCAATAACTCTTCTCCAGCGTAAGTGTGGGAAAAATCAGTTTCTGTCCAATGACCTCGACCCACCAATCCTCGTGTAACTCTTTCTAAACGAGATTCAGTATTAATTCACAGGCAGGCATCGCTGGCGATATACTGTTTGGTCCATTCAGTTCGAAGGATAGAATGTGGCATTCTGATTACTTCCATTCTTTTGCTTCAACATAAGCGCGTGTAAACCTCCCTTTATAGGAGAACCGGTCTCGGACAGTGTTCAGTCAGCCGTGGACACCAAAATATCCTGAAGAAGATCCTAACAGGGGAAGCGAGGTCGAAACATCGATTGAATAGATGAAATATGACGCGGCCTAAACTTCAGTTACAACAGCCACGAAAGCTTGGAGACTTACATAAGATTAATAAAGACAGCAAAATATATGAAGTCGTCCTGAAGATACCGACGAATTTTCCAGCTTCAATAAAAGCGCAACTGCATGCATATGGAAGTTCCTCAAGAAGCAGAATGCGGAATTAAATGCGAAAATACAAAATTTAATATGTTCTACGCGAAAAATTTTCATGTGTGTGAGTCGGACAAAAGAAATTTTCGAGGTAGGTGGCATCACAAAGATCTGGAAGTCGTTCGCCAACTGTGGAGTTCGGATCGCGACACTGACACTGCAGAGACGAATGATGTTCCCCACTTGTCGAAATAAACGCTGTTTGAATTACCGATTCAGTTCCGAAGATAATTCTCCTTGCATTCCAGGTGGATGCAGTAGCTGCTGGAGCCTTCCATTGCAGTTTCTTTTAACAAACTCACTGAACACCAGAAATGTCTTCTCTTTATTTAATCACGAATCTAAACATGTTTTTTTCCTATCCAGGCATGCATGAACTCCGCCACTACTAATAGAAGTGTCCAGTTGTCGTTTCTGATAGGACAATGATGTTCCGCCACTCACAAAATGTCGAGAGTGAGATGCACACTGATGCCGCTATGAGAAAGCCACGGGCGAAACTGTTTTCACAACGTTGATTCCAAGAGACGAGTTTTGCAACCCAGCGTGTCTGGCTTAACCGGGCTTAAGGCTCGTTTAATTGCTCAGTAATGAGTTCCGTTGACGACAGAAATCGCATGAAATCCTTACGAGAGGTAACGACGAGACAAAATGTTGAAAGGATAGAAGTTAATCGCTAACTGCATTTTCGCTGTCCATGTAGTAGAACTGCAGTATGAAGCATGAAGTTTTAATTTATTACTTCTTTAACAGTATTATGTATTCGCGACACATTTTGCGCACAGTATTCACAAATGCGTCTGGGCCGATTTTAACGAAACTTGGTACAGATATCACTCACTGTCTGTTAATCATCGCTGTGCAGGTCAGAACCACGAAGCTGTTGAAGGGCTTGGGGCTGAAAAAGCAGTGTAGCGCACGACGCACCAACACCTGTATGTCAGTCATCCAGTATTTGAGAATGAGGGCATGAAGTGACTTGCCATTAACTTTACACATAATTTCAAACCTTTACGAAACATCTTCCGTTGACGACCCCCGACAAAATGTTTGAAGGAAAAAGTCTATCGCCAACTACATTTTCGCTGTCCATGCAGTAAAACTGCCGCATGAATCATGACTTCATCTTTACCGCTATCTGTATCCACAACACTTTTCGCAGACAGTAGCCACACATATCAGTGGATGTAGGTGCGGAATTATTGTACAGCACGCAGTTCACGAGACACGACTTCATAAACATTAAGCTGCGTGAAAATGAAACTGCAGGGTGACTTTCGTTAGAGGTACAGGTGAAGTATATTTACAAAATGGTTCAAATGGCTCTGAGCACTATGGGACTTAACTTCTGAGGTCATCAGTCCCCTAGAACTTAGAACTACTTAAACCTAACTAACCTAAGGACATCTCACACACATCTATGCCCGAGGCAGGATTCGAACCTGCGACCGTAGCGGTCGCGCGGTTCCAGACTGTAGCGCCTAGAACCGCTCGTGCACTCCGCCCGGCTGAAATATATTTACAAATACGTGTGAATTTCGCTAGAGATGCAGGTGAAATATATTTACAAATGCGTTTGAAATATGTTAAATATGTGTCAAATATATCTGACATAGGGGTACGCAGGCAATGCCACTCGTAAAATGCCTATCGTAAACGCCTGGAGCGATTTCAACCAAATTTGGTAAAAAAATTAGTTACAGTCTGGAAAGAATACTGTCGGGGTAACAACCACAAGCCTCCTACTCGGGTGAGCAAGATAACGTAAAGAGAGGAGGAGGGAGAAGGAGATGGACACGCAGCGATGGGAAAGGAGGAGAGATAGAGAGAGAGAGAGAGGGAGAGAGAGAGAGAGGGCGGGGAGGGAGGGAGAGGGGGGAATGTAGAGAGAGTGGGGAATGGAGAGAGAGAGGGGAATGGAAAGAGAGGGGTGAGGGAGAAATGGAGGGAGGAAGGGGGAGAGAGAGAGAGAGTGAGAGACAGAAAGACATGCAGAGAGGAGGGGGGGGGGGGGGAGAAAACGGAGATAGGGGGAAGGAGATGGATTAAACAGAAACTTGGGATAAATAGTATATTGGTAATGCGAGGTGCTCAGCTAGATGGAAAACAATGAAAACAGAGTATTTGAGTCGAACTGGAGTTTTCTGACGCGAAACTCTACTGTCTGCACCACCTGCTCAGCACCGGTATGCAACACCGACTGAAGGTACATGTGAATAGAGTGTTACTAAATAGCCTTTCTTCTACATCTATTTTCTACCAGAAATGTACATTGGACGAAATTTTGTTAGATTTTTGTACCGTTAGTACAAAAGGGATCAGTCAGTGTTGTCGGAGGGCGCCAGTTCTGGTTCACCTTGTATATTGCGTGTTTTCAGTGCCGGTAGCGATACGCGTTACGAAAGCTACGGCCGTTCATGGTATCTGAAACGCTGCAGCACGGTGTCTCCGTTCTCTAAAAAGTACACCCTCACATCACGGACACCTTAGACGTTCCCATTGCCTTCTGATCGGCGCGTTGTATGTTTCTCCCGCTTGACTGTCCCGCACACACTGCACATCACACTTACCGGCGGCAGCAGCGCCCGTGTCGCCGCGCGCTGCAGCTGCTGCTTGAGGCCGGAGCCCGCGCGGTCTCTAGTCTTGCAGCTGGCCACGCCGCGCACCGCGGCGCTGGTGGTGCTCCACTTGGCCATGCCGGCTGCCCGATACACACTGCCTCACCCTGAGACTGCCCGGCCGCGCCGGCACCGAGTCACTGCCTGCTGCTAAACGTGCTCTAAATGAACGCCTAACAATAGCTCACGCGCCAATTATGCCCTTCGCTGCAATCAATGGGCGACGTACGCCGCAGTTAGCGTTATGCAGTGGCTCGTCATTGCTGGGCATGACGCCCAGAACTTCCTTACCAGGGAGGAGAGTAATCGGGAAAGATACCGAAAGCAGACCTTACGAATCACTGACATCATTTTAAAAATTCGTTTTAGCACGGCCTCTAAAGCCAAAACTGCGATGTGCGACTCCAACTTAAAGGGCAAATGACTAAATATTATTTTAATGATTTTTAGGCTTCGGCAGCATGTCTGAAACTGGATAGAGAGAATATGATTTGGCAAGAGCATTTTTCTTCTTTTCATTTTAGTGTCATCAAAGGCTGTGAATGTGTCTTGCGATGAAAATGGTGTTTGGAGCTACAAGCAGTACAGGCAGCTTCACCAACAGTTCAGCAAGACCACACACTGAAAACTATACGAGGGTGTACAGCAACTAGTCACGTCCTACTAACTATAAGAGAAACTAATATTGTAAAATAAATACTAGGTTTATTCAGTTGCAAAGAGGTGGTTCTAACATAAAAACCAATCACCACCACCACCACCAGCACCACCACCAATTATTGTCTTTAAGGCCTGCAGCAGAAAAACAAAACAAATAGCCAGAATACGAAAGGAGGAAAAACAGCACTCTAATGGAAAAATATAATGGAACGCATTACAAATGGTTCAAATGGCTCTGAGCACTATGGGACAATTGCTGAGATCATCAGTCGCCTAGAACTTAGAACTAATTAAAGCTAAATAACCTAAGAACATCACACACATCCATGCCCGAGGCAGGATTCGAACCTGCGACCGTAGCGGTCGCTCGGTTTCAGACTGTAGCGCCTAGAACCGCACGGCCACTCCGGCCGGCGAACACATTACAGGAACACAACAGAAAGCGATGGCAGTCACAACAGAGGAGATATCTACTGCAGATACTAGGTGGCAGCGGCCGAGTCCACTTCCCGCTCCACTCCTTATCGCCGTCGATGGGGCGCAGTTTCCAGAGGGCACCGCTGTCGAGATTCCTCGCTGTCTGACGTCCCTATGGCGTCCGAACCGCCGGTCGCACCTCGACGTCGGCCGCGTGGCCCCCTCCCGTCGTGCCCCCAGTGCTTCTCGGCCCACACTCGAGCTGACTGTAACCATCGCTGGAAGACCTGTTCGCTCCGTGAGAAAGAGGGCCACCTTCGATCTGTCTGTCGTAGCCGCTCGACCCGACCCCGTCCCGCCCCTGCGGGCCAACAGGAGGCCGTCCATGCTTTACACGCAGTCGCCGCTCGGACCGACACATTGGCCCAAAAGTTATTCCTCACCCTACGCATCTTTAACGAGGACGTCCGTTTCCAGGTCGATACGGGGGCCACAGTTTCTTTGGTCAATCTGACGATGTATGCTCGTCTCGGGTCTCCAGAATTGTCCCCACCCTCTCGGAGGTTGGTCGCCTACGGCGACGGTTCCATTCCTCTCCGTGGGCAGTTTCCTGTTATGGCCATCTACAAAAACGTTCCCAGGCCCCTTACCCGTCGGCTTCGGACATCTTTGGACTAGATGCGTTTACACGGTTTGGCTTTTCCATTCAAGACGAAATGCAGTTCGTTTCGACTATGGTTCCATTTCAGGACCTAGACGACCTGTGAGCGTCCTTTTCCTCCCCGTTTTCGGCGGACCTGGGCTTCCGATTTCCGGGCACACATCACTTTACTTCCGAACGCAGGGCCTCGCTTTTGTCGGGCTCGGCCTATCCCGGTAGCTTTGCGTTCGGCCGTCAGGCAGGAACTCGATCGGCTCCAGGCTGCGGGGGTTATCGAGCCAGTATAATCGAGTGCCTGGGCAACGCCCTTAGTAGTAATCAAGAAACCCAATGTATCGCTTCGTCTTTGTGGGGATTTTGGGGCTACGGTCAACGCCCAGTCTTTGTTCGAAACTTATCCCATTCCTCGACAGGAAGACCTTCTCGCTAACCTGGCAGGTGGCGAGTACTTTTCTACGATTGATCTGGCAGAAGCCTATCACCAATTGCCATTGGATGAGGAATCGCAGGCCATCGTCGTCATCAACACGCCTTTCGGTCTCTATAAATACAAGTGTCTTCCGTTTGGCATTTCCTCCGCCCCTGCGATTTTCCAGCGGTATCTCGAGCAACTCACGCAACCAATACCGGCCTGTGTCAATTACCACGATGATATCTTAGTCACGGGGCGCACGCTCCAGGAACATCTGGGAAACCACAGTACCTTATTTCACGCCGTGCAGGCTGCGGGTTTACGTTGTTTTTTCAACCGGAAGTGGAGTACTTAGGACATTGGCTCAGTAAAGATGGTATTCGCCCTTCGGACCGCGAGTCGCAGCCATCGATGCCCTTCCCCGTCCACAAAACTTATCCGAACTCCAGGTATTTTTGGGGAAAGTCAATTATTACTTAATGTTCTTACCCCAAGCCGCCCACGTCGCGCATCCCCTAAATCGCCTGTGTCGCAAAGGGGTACCTTGCACGTGGACTTCGGCCTGCGATCACGCTTTCACCCGCCTGAAGACGATGCTGAAATCTGCCCCTTGCCTTACGCCTTTCTCTCCGGAACGTCCCTTGGTGGTGGCGGCCGATGCCTCAGCGTACGGGATTGGGGCAGTCCTGGCACACAGGAATGAGGATGGGTCGGAACAACCTGTGGCATATGCATCCAAGACGTTAACCCCTGCGCAAAGGAATTACTCTCAGATCGAAAAGGAGCCTCTTGCCATTATTTTTGCAGTTCAGAAATTTCAGATTGACCTGTTTGGGGTGCAGTTCACTCACCTCACGGATCACAAGCCCTTAGTGTCGCTTTTCTGGCCCCATTCGCACCTCCCAGAACAGACGGTTCAGCGTCTTCAGCGCTGGGCGTTGTTATTGCGTAATTACACTTACACCATCCGCTATAAGCCCACCAGTCAACACACTAATGCAGATGCCTTGTCACGTCTCCCAGCAGGACCCGATCTGGCGTTCGACCAGCAGGAAGTCCTGTGCTTCATATCAACTCTGCCCGCCGGGAGACTCTCGATGGATTTCCACGCAAATCGCCGCTTCCACGCGCAGGGACCCCATTCTGCGGCAAGTCCTCCGCTATGTGACCCATGGTTGGCCTCCCTACCTTACCCGACGTTTGAAAACTGACTTCAGCCCGTGGCGTCACGTCTCACACAGACCTTCGGTGATGAAAGACGTCCTCCTGTTGTCCACGAACTCGGACTCCCATCGTGTGGTCATCCCTTTGGACTTATGCCACTGCGTCCTGCACTTATTACACCGCGGACACTGGGGGATGTCTCGCATGAAGGCATTGGCTCGACGACATGTCTATTGGCCAGGGATCGATGGAATTGAGCACCTGGTCCGTGGTTGCACAGTGTGTGCACGTCATCAGGCTAGTGCTCCACAATCTTTCGCGCCCTGTCCAACACCCAGCCAACCCTGGGACAGGATCCATCTCGATCTTGCAGTGTGATCAGACAGGATGCTTACGAACTTCTCACCTGACTGAGTCGCATCTAGACGTATCAGGGGTCCCATATCACGCCCCACATCATCACAGAGCCTCCACCAGCTTGAGAAGTCCCCTGCTGACATGCATGGTCCTTGGTTTCACGAGGTTGTTTCCATATCCGCGCATATCCATCCGCTCGACACAATTTGAAACAAGTGTCGTCCGACTAGGCAACATGTTTCCAGTCATCACAGTCCAATGTTGTGTTGACGGGCCCAGGCGAGGCGTAAAGCTTTGTGTTGTGCAGTCATAAAGGGTACACCAGTGGGCCATCGTCTCCGAAAGCCCATATCGATGATGTTTTACTGAATGGTTCGCACGCTGACATTTTTTGATGGCCCAGCATTGAAATCTGCAGCAACATGCGGAAGGGTTGCACTTCTGTCACATTAAACGATTCTCTTCACTCGTCGTTGGCCTCGATCTTGCAGGATGATTGATGTTTTACCGTATTCCTTATATTCACGGTACATTCGTGAAATGTTCGTACGGGAAAATCCCCACTTCATCGCTACCTGGGAAATGCTGTGTCCCATCGCTCCGGCGTCGACTATAGCACCATGTTCAAACTCAAACTCACTTTAATTTTGATAACCTGCCATTTTAGAATCAGTAACCGATTTAACAACTACGCAAAGACACTTGTTGTTTTACATAGGCGTTGCCGACCACAGCGCCGTATTCTGCCTCTTTACATCTCTCTGTATTTGAATACGCGTGCCTGTACCAGGACTGACAGATCAATAACATTAATGATGACTAAAAGATGCATATCTAAAACATATCAAGAGAACTTCACATCTACTCTCTTTGATCATATTATGTCATATCGACGGTCATTCTTAAGACACTTCACTGTTTTCAGAAAATTCGAAAACGAGTCCTTTGAGATGTACGATCAGTCGAATCACTGGGGTTCACCTTAAGGATTCAATAAGGGATGGGAAAATTTCCCACCACCATTTTCAGGCGTCTGGACAGCGTGGGCGCCGGCGTGTGGACTGTATTGCCGTAAAGCTGTACTTCCATATCACAGTTGCCCAAGTAGTCGATTGTGATAGGCGTTTGTCGGTTTGTAAGTTTCTTGAGACTGTACCAAATATTCTGCTGCTCTTATTGACTTTTCAGGTTGTTAAGAAGAATTTTTTAATCGCAAAGCACACTACCCTGATGTTTCGTTCGTACTTGTTCAAATGGCTCTGAGCGCTATGGGACCTAACTTCTGAGGTCATCAGTCCCCTAGAACTTAGAACTACTTAAACCTAACTAACCAAAGGACATCACACACATCCATGCCCGAGGCAGGATTCGAACCTGCGACCGTAGCGGTCGCGCGGTTCCAGGCTGTAGCGCCTATAACCGCTCGGGCACTCCGTCCGGCCACCTAAAATCTTTTCAGTTTTGGTGGATACCGTATAAAAGACACCAATGCTTGATTTTTCCTTCACACTCTACATTATCGTAAGAAACCTGTGTTTCCTCATCACCCAGGATGTGATCAAGTGAAACTCATCTCGATCACTCAAAATCGGTCCAAAACGCATGTACATCATGATTTTACATTTTTTTGTTTACTTTTGTGAGGCCCTGTGAACATTTAATACGAGACTAGTTCACCAAAAATCATTTCGAATATAATAATAGAGACGGTAAGAAATATGATTCTTGTGGAGGAAAAGAGCAGAGTGGGAAATGTATCCACTGTGTTTGCAGTTATACCAAGGGGGACGCCATTAATAAAATTAGATTCAGACATATAGGATTGAAGTTTCAGTTCCAGCTGGCGTGTTGCACGACATTTTCTTCTTCGATGATCGATGTGTTTTACTCTTCAAGATCACAGTGGCACTCTTACGTAAGTCTGACTGTGTGAATACGTGCAGAGTGCTTTTCGATGGCCACTCATGTTACACTCTTATGGATTCCATCTTCTCTGTTGTATCACTAAACGCTTAAATAACAATTTACAATAAAAAAAGCCTTCTAATTAAAAAGAAATTTTGATTCTCTCCGACGAAAGTGATCGTGGGAAATCTTTTCGCCTACAGGCAGGTTGCTGTAGGCGAGCGTAAGTAAAGTTTAGTGAGAAGCAAGCCACTTTTAGGTCAAAAAGCAAACAGAGAAGAGTCATTATGATTTCCCTTCTAAGAATAACAGAGCCTAACATTTCTCCTTAAGTTAGTGAAAAAGCGACTGTTAAATTTGAGAGTAGGTATAAAGGGAAAGAAATGTTATAAATCGTGAAGCACGTAATAAAAATAATTCAAGAGAGATCAAAGTAAATGAGACAATAGGTGTAAATGAATCAGCTTTGTACGATGAAGACACCGTTTCGATCTAACAAAAAACTTCAATCTAAAACTGTTTGCTGCCGCTATGAGGGATCAGAATCTGGGACATTTACTCGACGTGAGAAAGACTAATTTAATATTCGTGAAGGGAAAGGACCAGCATTGAGAAACAATTGGAAACACAATAATGCAATGACACGTGAATAATTAGTAAACAGTAGAACATTAATGAAATCATGAAACAATGTAACGTAGTCCCAAAGATGGAGTGTAAAAAAACTGCAGGATATGTTGCATATTGCTTTATTTTTATCAAACATTCACGATAATACAATTACTAAGAAGGCCCATCACAACAATCTAACGTTGGAGACATTTATCAGGAACAATGCTGCGCAAATTCATTGTTGTTGGGCGTGGTTTATGTAGACTCACACCTCTCGACGAGTAAGTATCGTGAAATAATATTTTTTTTCTTTTTTTTAAAAAAAAGAGCTGTAAACTCTCCACCACTGTTCCAGTATCGATTACTAATGCGGAGCGTCATGGAGTCGGGCAATCTTTATAACTCAGAAGACAAAACCAATTGTAATTGACACCATATTTTGCAAGATTGATAAGTAAACTGGTACAAAACACCATTGCATAGATCACTGAAACATTAGCGACAATTTTCTTAAAATCACACGCATTACTGTACTTGTAGTTTTTATCAGTAGTTAATGTGGAATTAGACATAGCACTAAAAAAAAAATACAGTAGGTAATGAGTATAAATGCAGATATTGTTGATTGAGGACGGAGTACTGAACAACATCACATCCCTATATATGTCATTTGTAGGCTAATAATTATAGGTGCAACAAGTCATATATTTTTAAATTTGGTAGTACTTCCACGCACAAGTGGCAGAAGCGATCCATTAACGCCTATTTTCCCATGAGCAGCAGGACAGGTACTTAAATATACTTCAGATTCATCAATGAAAAGATAACTCGCGTAGGTACTATATACAGGGCTGCAATAAAGGATTCATTCATTTTCAGAGTTCTAGATTTTCCAAAGCATTGCATAAACAAATATGACTCATACATGAATAAAATGCCGGCCGCGGTGGTCTCGCGGTTCTAGGCGCTCAGTCCGGAACCGCGCGACTGGTACGGTCGCAGGTTCGAATCCTGCCTCGGGCATGGATGTGTGCGATGTCCTTAGGTTAGTTAGGTTTAAGTAGTTCTAAGTTCTAGGGGACTGATGACCACAGATGTTAAGTCCCATAGTGCTCAGAGCCATTTGAACCATTTGAACCATGAATAGAATCATAAATTGACCGAGTTGCAATGTGCCCACCAGATGGCGTTAGGAGTGCAAGATATCAAAAAGGCGACAAACCAAGGAAAGAGCTTTTGTATGTTGGAATATGCGAGATGTTTATCCGTTATAACAGTGGAGCGTCCATTCAGAAGGTAATATGCAACAGAACGGCCATGTAAACAGAGCATTGGTCGTTGGTAACGAGAATTTTGGAACACTGGTTGTCTCTGTAAACAGAAAAGTACAGGTCTGTACAAGCCATGAACTAGGAATACCGCAGCAAACTGCGTGGGAGATTTTGCGACAATTTTTACATTTCAAACCGTACCGTCGTGCAACTATTAAAACTGGGAGATTGTGGCCGGCGCTTCAATTTGTATCATAATGCAGAAGTCACTACAGGGTGAACATTTCACCTCCAAACTGATATTCACGGACGAAACAACCTTCCATGAATCTGGAAAAATTAACTGTCACAATATGAATGTGTGGGGTGCTGAAAATCTTCATGAAATTGTAGCGCACGAACGAATTTCGCGGAAGGTTAATATTTTCGGTGAAGTGACGAAGTTGTGAGCCGTTTTTCTTCTGTGAGAAAACTTTGACGGTACCTCTTACGTGCAATTGTGCTTGGTTACACAACTGACTGCTGATTCCGGGAATTTCATCTTGAAACAAGACGGGGCACCCCCTGATTGGACCATCGATGTCCGTCACTTCTTAAACTATCGCTGCATGACGTGGCTTTTTCCCTTGGCCTCCAACTCGCCTGATCTAACGCCTTGTGACTTTCGTGGGTACGGCACAGTAAGGTCTGTGTTTATTTACCCCCACTGCAAGAGCACAGGCAGCTCAGAGAACGCATCAGTGCTGCTGTGATGACCACTGGCAGGATGTTGGCACATAAGGTATGGAACGAACTTGACTGCCACTTGGACGTGTGTCGTGTGTACAGAGGGGCACTCATAGAATATTTACAGAGTGCAAAATCCAAGCTTGATCAGTTTTCAGCTCTATTCATCATCAGTCATATTTGCACATCCAATACTTTGGAAGATATAGAGCTTTGAAAACGAAAGACCCATTTATAGTCGTCCTGTATGATTGTCTACGACGTAAAACACTGATATAGAGGAAGGCGAGACCAAAAATTTGATACGGGACATTTTCCGTCGTCGAATCCAAAAAATAACCTGAAAGTGGTCTACAGATGCCACCTAAGAACAGCACACGTATACAGCGCGAGATTTTCAATATCCTGTCGCTATCTTACGCCAATGGCATAGTCGGCTGTTTCGGTATGATAAATAGGCAATGCTTCGTAATTGCTGAATATGTAGGGGAATTGTATATACACTCCTGGAAATTGAAATAAGAACACCGTGAATTCATTGTCCCAGGAAGGGGAAACTTTATTGACACATTCCTGGGGTCAGATACATCACATGATCACACTGACAGAACCACAGGCACATAGACACAGGCAACAGAGCATGCACAATGTCGGCACTAGTACAGTGTATATCCACCTTTCGCAGCAATGCAGGCTGCTATTCTCCCATGGAGACGATCGTAGAGATGCTGGATGTAGTCCTGTGGAACGGCTTGCCATGCCATTTCCACCTGGCGCCTCAGCTGGACCAGCGTTCGTGCTGGACGTGCAGACCGCGTGAGACGACGCTTCATCCAGTCCCAAACATGCTCAATGGGGGACAGATCCGGAGATCTTGCTGGCCAGGGTAGTTGACTTATACCTTCTAGAGCACGTTGGGTAGCACGGGATACATGCGGACGTGCATTGTCCTGTTGGAACAGCAAGTTCCCTTGCCGGTCTAGGAATGGTAGAACGATGGGTTCGATGACGGTTTGGATGTACCGTGCACTATTCAGTGTCCCCTCGACGATCACCAGTGGTGTATGGCCAGTGTAGGAGATCGCTCCCCACACCATGATGCCGGGTGTTGGCCCTGTGTGCCTCGGTCGTATGCAGTCCTGATTGTGGCGCTCACCTGCACGGCGCCAAACACGCATACGACCATCATTGGCACCAAGGCAGAAGCGACTCTCATCGCTGAAGACGACACGTCTCCATTCGTCCCTCCATTCACGCCTGTCGCGACACCACTGGAGGCGGGCTGCACGATGTTGGGGCGTGAGCAGAAGACGGCCTAACGGTGTGCGGGACCGTAGCCCAGCTTCATGGAGACGGTTGCGAATGGTCCTCGCCGATACCCCAGGAGCAACAGTGTCCCTAATTTGCTGGGAAGTGGCGGTGCGGTCCCTTACGGCACTGCGTAGGATCCTACGGTCTTGGCGTGCATCCGTGCGTCGCTGCGGTCCGGTCCCAGGTCGACGGGCACGTGCACCTTCCGCCGACCACTGGCGACAACATCGATGTACTGTGGAGACCTCACGCCCCACGTGTTGAGCAATTCGGCGGTACGTCCACCCGGCCTCCCGCATGCCCACTATATGCCCTCGCTCAAAGTCCGTCAGCTGCACATACGGTTCACGTCCACGCTGTCGCGGCATGCTACCAGTGTTAAAGACTGCGATGGAGCTCCGTATGCCACGGCAAACTGGCTGACACTGACGGCGGCGGTGCACAAATGCTGCGCAGCTAGCGCCATTCGACGGCCAACACCGCGGTTCCTGGTGTGTCCGCTGTGCCGTGCGTGTGATCATTGCTTGTACAGCCCTCTCGCAGTGTCCGGAGCAAGTATGGTGGGTCTGACACACCGGTGTCAATGTGTTCTTTTTTCCATTTCCAGGAGTGTATGTCCTAATCTCCTTCTCTCCCCTCTCTCTGTCCATTTTCTTCTCCACCTCCCTCCCCCCTCCCTCGACATCATTTCCTTCTCAACCCCCTTTCCGTTCATCTCCTAACCGTCCCTCCCTCACTTTATTTTCTCCCACTCTCCTTCTTTTTCCACCTTCTCTACCCCTCTCTCTCTGACCCTGAGTCTTGCTTAATGTTGCTGTAAACAAAACCTTGATTGGGAAATGAAGTCACTTAAAATAAACGGTACAACAGAGATAACTCCAGCTGCTGGATCTGTGAGGATAGTAGCTTCAGTGACAGTATTTCTGGTAGTTTTAATCTGGTATAGAGCATGGACTGCAAACCTACCGCAAAGCGGGATCTAGGAGCCGCTGACTCGCTCGTCAATGGAGAGAGCGGGCAGCGCCACACTTCTAGCAAGACAGAGTTCAGCGTCCCCTGTCGACGCTGACCATCGCTGGTTGGGCCCCAGTTCGGTTAGCATCAGTACCGACTAATGAGAAGACAATACTTAGCCTGCGTTCTGCGAGTAGCAATAGTGGATAAAAGTCATTGCAAGTAGGAAGCACAGCAAGCACAGGAAGGCACTGCATAGCAAGAAGCGAAGTTATGATTCTTTTCTTCTTAGAATTAGGGAATTATATTAATTAGAAACTGTTATGTACAGATTATTTTGGATTTCTGCCACCGACCGTAATTTCTTCTCTGTTTCCCTGTTTGTGTCGGTGTTGACTCCCAAAGCAGCCGACACAACACATACGTATAAAAAATATGTAATTACGTCGTTGTGAACTTTTATTAGAGTATCGTGTAAAAATTTGAAGTAAATCGTCCAAGAACATTTCGAAGTTTCTCGTAAAAACGTTAAATTACAACTTATCTTTACACAATGAAGCACCAAAGTAACTGGTATAGACAAGCGTATTCAAGTACAGAGATATGTAAACAGGCAGAATACGGCGCTGAGGTCGGCAACGCCTATATAAGACAAAAAGTGCCTGGGCAGTTGTCAGATCTGTTACTGCTGCTAAAATGGCAGGTTATCAAGATTTAAGTGAGTCTGAACGTGGTGTTACAGTCGGTGCACGAGCGATGGGACACAGCATCTCAGAAGTAGCGATGAAGTGAGGATTTTCCGGTACGACCATTTCACAAATGTGCCGTGAATATCGTGAATGAGGTAAAACATCAGATCTCCAGCATCGCTGCGGCCGGAAAAAGATCCTACAAGAATGGAACCAACGACGGCTGAAGACCACCGTTGAACGTGACAGAAGTCCATATCTTCCGCAAATTACTGCAGATTTCAATGTTGTGCTATCAACAAGTGTCAGCATGCGAACCATTATCAATTTGAGCTTTTGGAGCCAAAAGCCCACTCGTGTACCCTTGATGACTGCCCGGGCCCGTCAACACCAAAACTGGACTGTTGACGACTGGAAACCTGTTGTCTGATCGAACTAGTCTCGTTTCAAATTGTATCGATCGGATGGACGTACACGGGTATGGAGACAGTCCCATGAATCCATGGGTCCTGCATGTCAGCAGGGGACTGGTGAAGCTGGTGGAGGCTCTGTAATGGTGAGGGACGTGTGCAGTTGGAGTGATATTTGACCCCTGATACTTCTAGATACGACTCTGACACGTGGCAGGCACGTATGCATCCTGTCTGATCACCTGCATCCATTCATTTCCATTGTGCATTCTGACGGGCTTGGATAAGTCCGGCAGGACACTGGAACACCCCACATGTCCGAATTGCTACAGAGTGGATCCAGGAACACACTTACGAGTTTAGACACTTTCGTTGGCCACCAAACTCCCCAGACATGAACATGATTGAGCATATGTTAGATGGGTGTAACATATTGTTCAGAAGAGATCTCCACCCCTGGTACTCTAATTACGGATTTATGGGCGGCCATGCAGGATTCATTGTGTCAGTTCTCCTCAGCACTACTTGAGACATTAGTCAAGTCCAAGACACGTCTTGTTGCGGAACTTCCGCAAGCTCGCGTTGGCCCTACACGGTATTACGCAGGTGTACCAGTTTCCTTGGTTGTTCAGTGTGTAATGGTATGAAACTGAAGTTTCCCGTGAGGGTAATGAAAGAAAAAAGGAGGTTGTAAACGTGATACAAAAACAAATGACGTATACAGTTCGATGTAAGCACAGTAGTTTCATGGTAAGAACGCCACACAAACAAAACAATGAAGTTGGTGGATTAATGCTGTTAAAATTTATAATATTTTGAAGTAAATCTTACACTCACATCAGTGTTACAGTTTGTACGTGCAAGAACTAAGGGACCTAAATAATCAAGGTCCCAGTCTGGCGCGATGCGTATGCGCACTAGCTTAGGAGCCTGTCTGAGACTGAAAGGCCACGCGTGCTTCTTCTCCACAGTGGCACACTGTAAATAGTTATCTTTTACACCCTTAGCGCTTCTCAGTCACCCATAGTTTACATCTTTCTAGTCGGCTTCTAATAGATTCCTAGATTTGATGGCACCCTTGACATCTGTCATCCATGTTCTTGCGAGTGGTCGGCCTCGTTTCCTTTCTCGCTCTGGAAGACGTTGGCATCTATTATCCACTCATTCTACATGCTCACTTCATGGTAACCACTTCCTCTTAATAGCTTCTATTCCTTTCCACTTCCAAGATTTTTCTGATTTCTTCCCTTCTGATGAGGACCCACTCTCTAGTAATCCATTTCGATAGTGCTTGTATATGATGACAAAGTACACCAATGTCATAACCTTCGTATTTATCAGGCAACGCTCCCTAAAAATGCTGACGTGTGGGTGATCTGCAGCACACACTACGACAGTCTGGCGAGATTGTGCAACGGTGACCTCTGGCATTGCGCAGAAGCAAGCACTTCAGGCTGTCTCTGTCAATGTAAAGAACTTGGCACAAGTTACGCGTCAGTGTTACAAAACGGTAAGTCGCCATTAAAGAAACTGGTTTCTCCTGCTTCAGCTGACAGCCCCTAGTGTAGAACGCTGAGGTAAGGGGTCCTGTGACAGGTAGCGAGCACGTCATTAGCTGCGCATCTCGGGAAGCGCGCACGATGTCAGTGTGTGGAGAGCGCACGTTAACGCTAATGCTGCTTACGAAACTGCCGTTCCGAGAAGTGGTAGGGCTCAGCCTGGTACGATGCCAATTACAGTGGTACCCCAAGGCCTCACCAACGAGTCACTTTATTTGCGCAGTGGGGTAGATTGAATATCTACTCAGTATATTTCCTTCGCTTTGCCTTCGTATTCTGTTCAAAACGGGCGGTGCCCTGTTAGGTACCACGCAGTCAGATTACTTCTATCAAAACAGATGCAGTTTTAATTGAATACGCAAATGCGTTTGTGCTCGCGCTTACGATTAAGTGCATACTGTGGTGTTGGCAGAATTATAGTGGCAGAATATATTCGGGCCTTTAATGGTTGCAGACACATTTCATACGTTAAGTATATAATTAATTTTTTTTCGTGTCTCGAGGCTGCATTCCCATAATATCATGAACAGAATCTTCTTGGCTCGGAAGAATGGAGCAGTGCTTAAGAAAAGTAATAAAAATCTTACTAGGGCAGAAAAGCTTTTCTTACACGTCCTGTTTCAAATAATCGTAATGCTTTACCACATAACGAACAAAAATGTCACTATTATTAAATTGAAAAAAAAGAATTGTTTGGAGTTATTACAGAAGGGAACATTTCATTATTGTCGAAGCACTGGAACACATGTACAAAAACCGAGCGAGGTGGCGCAGTGGTTAGACACTGGACTCGCATTCGGAAGGACGACGGTTCAATCCCGCGTCCGGCCATCCTGATTTAGGTTTTCCGTGATTTCCCTAAATCACTCCAGGCAAATGCCGGGATGGTTCCTCTGAAAGGGCACGGCCGACTTCCTTCCCTATTCCGATGAGACCGATGACCACGCTGTCTGGTCTCCTTCCCCAAACCAACCAACCAACCAACATGTACAAAACGGTTTTCATTTTGTCTTAGGGGAAACTTGTGTGCGTCGTTTGGGAGCCACCATTTACCTCTGTCGTGTCGAGCGATCGACATGCTTTCCACATGTGCACTGTCATCTCATATCGTGTTGCAAACACTGTTGATGTATATAGCGTACCTGTGAAAAGAATGTAGTGGCTCATCCTTCTCTTGCAACCCATCTATCACGAAAGTTTATGTTCAAAGTATATCGGCCGACCGAGGAATAATATCCCCAAACATACGACGCCAAAACAAGGAAATGTTTTTTCTCCAAAAAAATACTCGAACAAAATTATCATATCTAATTTACAAGTCTTAGACACTTTACTGTTAAATTAAAGACATTCGATTAATTGAAATAAGATGTGTTATAAAACATTTTCTCTCTAAAACGGAAAAAATCTCTAAACACGCTACAAAAATTACTTAATTCTTATGTTGTGTACAATTCGTCAATTAGAGTATGATAGCTTTAGTGATTCTATCAAACGGGCGCAACATACTAAAAAAGTTCAGAAACAAAAATTTTGAAAATTGAGACCTGTACACAACCATACTAAGTTCGATGAAATAAAAATTACGATTAGTGTTTTAATTTCTATCTGCTACATGGTCGTTATTGATGGGGCACAAAGCGTATCGGCCACTTTCATTTTTAGGGAATCATCCCAGGATTCTCCTGAATAGCTTAAGAGGAAACGGAAACCAGAGTAGCGGACAGAGGAGAACGGATAATCAAATATATATCTGGATGGTGGGGCTACGATCTGAACCCACCACGCTATCCATTGCGCTTTCTCATAACTTCGGATATTTGGTTTCCAAATTCAAATCTTTAACTAGCCTCGTGTCCTGTAACAGTAAGTTTCAAGGAATTTCCGATTTATTGTTCAGTTTGTACGTGATGTTTTTGACGAAATGAGGTAGTACAGTAAGTTTTATCACACGCTGTGCCTACATTCCCATAATAATTTTATTGACAGATAAAAAATCAACGAATACCAAATCGGTTTGAAGTTACAGTTGAGTGATTTGCTGTATGTTTGGATTTCCAAACTAACGTTCCACTGTCACTGTGAAAACTAGGAGTGAAGTAGAACGCCATGTGTAAATTTAATAACTGCTATTAAAAATTGCAGACATTTACTGTTGTCAATGGACAAACGTGGAAAAGAAATTCACTGAATGATGCCTATCGATGTTTTGCGAATGAGTATATATGACAACGATATTTGTCAGAAGCCCATACAGTCCAGGCAACGTTTGGAAAGGTGTCTCTGTATATAATTCGCTTCAATGCGAAGACATATAAATATTCGAGATCGTTCCCTTCTTGTTCTTCTTTACAGCAGGGGAGCGTGTTGTACCTGGAGGGTAGTGCTCCTAGGAACACGTGATGTTTCCTTGTCGGCATTTCAGTCTGGTGACTGATTTACGAATCATGTCAAGGAATGCACACTGGAAACCGCCATAAGCAATTTCCGGTATTTTCTACAATTTTTGTTGCTGTGAGATATGAAGTTGTGTTTTGTGCAGAATCTGTAAATATTTTCAGTCCTACACTCTTTAAGTGTTGTACAGTATGTTAACGCTATTTGTTGAATAACATTCTGTATATTTTTAACCCTCGAGCGCCTATGTATAAAGCCTATCCTCAGCATTATTCAGTATACATCTACATCTACAACTATACTCTCTGCAAAAATCTGTGTACTGAATGGTGGAAGGTACTTTCCCTGGCACCAGATGTAAGGCTTTTTCCTATTACATTGATGCATAGATATGTGAAACAGTGATTGCTTAAATCCAGTGCATTTATTTTAACTTGTCTAACTGTCTTCTTGATTCCTATGGTAGTGACATGTAAGGCGTTGTAACATTTTTGTAGCAATATTTTAAGGGGTTTTTATGAGGATAGTACGCGTGTATCTTCAAGCATCAGCTAGTTCAGTTCTTTCAGCATCTTTGTGACACTCTCCAATGGGTCGAACACACCTGTGATAATTTGTGCTGCACTTCCTCACATCAATCAATATCTTATGATAGTCTTATTTCCTATGCATCCTATGCATTTGAGGAATAGTCTAGGATGTGCCTCAAGAGTTTTCTGTATGCAGTCTCTTTCGCGGACTGATTTCATATCTGTGTTATTCTATCACTGAACTGCATTATTTCACCTGCTTTACCTCTGACGGATTCTGTTTCATATGCCTGAAAATTGTTACACCCAGGTGTCTGGAAGAGCTGACAGATCCCAACTGAGTTACTGATATTATAGAATACCATGTTCACTTTTTTGTGCACAATTTTACATTACTGAACATTCAAAATATGGTACAAAGGTTTCACGATTTTTGAAAAGATTTCAATATATGACTGAATACTGATGCAGCTTCTTTCAGACTGTGCTCAACTATAGATAAATGCGTGATCTGAGGAAGTTATTAATATAAACACCTGAAAGTTCATTAGAATACAACATTAACAACAGAGTTGTTAGCATTCTTTCCTGGGACACACCTGTAGTTAGTTTTACATATTTCAATGACTCTCACCTGAGCTAATTTTCTGTGTCCTACCTGCCATAAAATACCCAATCCAGTCATAAATTTGGCTCAGTTCCTCACATGTTCATGCTTTGATATTGAGCTTAGACGTGGTGTTGAGTCAAACATTTCTCAGAAATTGAGAAATACTGCCAATAACATTGCCTTTTATTGTTCCATTGTTGTTTTACAATTGCGAGCCGGTATCTACTACTTCACTACAGCTAACACTGTCTTAAGTTACGTTGTCATGCGTCCAAGAGAGGAGCAAATACATACAATGAAGAGCGTGCTAAGAAAAAAAAAATTACGATCCGTGCACGAAAGTGACCCAGATTACGAGCTAACAGCACAATCTCACAATGAGGCAGTTGTCTACGAGGTAGTTAGCAATCTAATAAGCAGTTGGCTGGGATCTGACACATCTGCGCTCTTCGCTTCTACGTGGCAACAGAGTGGTATAATGAAAGTTTATTTTATTATTGTTGAAGTAAACAGTGATTAGCTCCTATAATGTAGTTTTACTGTATTGTTTCTTTTTAATGAAATTAAAATCAAACTGTGATATTGTCCACACATGTTTACCTTGATAACATAAAGACAGCTATTCTTAACATGTGTACAAAGTATACCGCGCGCCCACTTGTGTTACAGAAAACGACATACCCTTTCTAAGGGCAATATTAGTTACAGAAAGTGTCGAAGGGTAAGCCATATTTCGTTGGTAGTGCATCAACTTGTACGATGAAATGGATGAAGGTCGTCTAGCATGGAATACATAGTATTTGCAAACGTTGCGTGCCTCAGCGATACAGATGGCCGTACCGTAGGTGCAACCACAACGGAGGGGTATCTGTTGAGAGGCCAGACAAACGTGTGGTTCCTGAAGAGGGGCAGCACCCTTTTCAGTAGATGCAGGGGCAACAGTCTGGATAATTGACTGATCTGGCCTTGTAACATTAACCAAAACGGCCTTGCTGTGCTGGTACTGCGAACGGCTGAAAACAAGGGAAAACTACAGCCGTAATTTTCCCCGAGGGCATGCAGCTTTACTGTATGATTAAATGATGATGGCGTCGTCTTGGGTAAAATATTCCGGAGGTAAAATAGTCCCCCATTCGGATCTCCGGACGGGGACTACGCAAGAGGACGTCGTTATCAGGAGAAAGAGATCTGGCGTTCTACGGACCGGAGCGTGGAATGTCAGATCCCTTAATCGGGCAAGTAGGTTAGAAAATTTAAAAAGGAAAATGGATAGGTTGAAGTTAGATATAGTGGGAATTAGTGAAGTTCGGTGGCAGGAGGAACAAGACTTTTGGTCAGGTGATTACAGGGTTATAAATACAAAATCAAATAGGGGTAATGCAGGAGTAGGTTTAATAATGAATAAAAAAATAGGAGTGCGGGTAAGCTACTACAAACAGCATAGTGAACGCATTATTGTGGCCAAGATAGACACAAAGCCCATGCCTACTACAGTAGTACAAGTTTATATGCCAACTAGCTCTGCAGATGATGAAGAAATTGATGAAATGTATGACGAGATAAAAGAAATTATTGAGGTAGTGAAGGGAGACGAAAATTTAATAGTCATGGGTGACTGGAATTCGTCAGTAGGAAAAGGGAGAGAAGGAAACATAGTAGGTGAATATGGATTGGGGGGAAGAAATGAAAGAGGAAGCCGCCTAGTAGAATTTTGCATAGAGCATAACTTAATCATAGCTAACACTTGGTTCAAGAATCATGAAAGAAGGTTGTATACCTGGAAGAATCCTGGAGATACTAAAAGGTATCAGATAGATTACATAATGGTAAGACAGAGATTTAGGAACCAGGTTTTAAATTGTAAGACATTTCCAGGGGCAGATGTGGATTCTGACCACAATCTATTGGTTATGAACTGCAGATTGAAACTGAAGAAACTGCAAAAAGGCGGGAATTTAAGGAGATGGGACCTGGATAAACTGAAAGAACCAGAGGTTGTAGAGAGTTTCAGGGAGAGCATAAGGGAACAATTGACAGGAATGGGGGAAAGAAATACAGTAGAAGAAGAATGGGTAGCTTTGAGGGATGAAGTAGTGAAAGCAGCAGAGGATCAAGTAGGTAAAAAGACGAGGGCTGATAGAAACCCTTGGGTAACAGAAGAAATATTGAATTTAACTGACGAAAGGAGAAAATATAAAAATGCAGTAAATGAAGCAGGCAAAAAGGAACACAAACGTCTCAAAAATGAGATCAACAGGAAGTGCAAAATGGCTAAGCAGGGATTGCTAGAGGACAAATGTAAGGATGTGGAGGCTTGTCTCACTAGGGGTAAGATAGATACTGCCTACAGGAAAATTAAAGAGACCTTTGGAGAGAAGAGAACCACTTGTATGAATATCAAGAGCTCAGATGGCAACCCAGTTCTAAGCAAAGAAGGGAAGGCAGAAAGGTGGAAGGAGTATATAGAGGGTTTATACAAGGGCGATGTACTTGAGGACAATATTATGGAAATGGAAGAGGATGTAGATGAAGAAGAAATGGGAGATAAGATACTGCGTGAAGAGTTTGACAGAGCACTGAAAGACCTGAGTCGAAACAAGGCCCCGGGAGTAGACAACATTCCATTAGAACTACTGATGGCCTTGGGAGAGCCAGTCATGACAAAACTCTACCATCTGGTGAGCAAGATGTATGAGACAGGCGAAATACCCACAGACTTCAAGAAGAATATAATAATTCCAATCCCAAAGAAAGCAGGTGTTGACAGATGTGAAAATTACCGAACTATCAGTTTAATAAGTCACAGCTGCAAAATACTAACGCGAATTCTTTACAGACGAATGGAAAAACTGGTAGAAGCGGACCTCGGGGCAGATCAGTTTGGATTCCGTAGAAATGTTGGAACACGTGAGGCAATACTAACCTTACGACTTATCTTAGAAGAAAGATTAAGAAAAGGCAAACCTACGTTTCTAGCATTTGTAGACTTAGAGAAAGCTTTTGACAACGTTAACTGGAATATTCTCTTTCAAATTCTGAAGGTGGCAGGGGTAAAATACAGGGAGCGAAAGGCTATTTACAATTTGTACAGTAACCAGATGGCAGTTATAAGAGTCGAGGGGCACGAAAGGTAAGCAGTGGTTGGGAAAGGATTGAGACAGGGTTGTAGCCTCTCCCCGATGTTATTAAATCTGTATATTGAGCAAGCAGTAAAGGAAACAAAAGAAAAATTCGGAGTAGGTATTAAAATTCATGGAGAAGAAGTAAAAACTTTGAGGTTCGCCGATGACATTGTAATTCTGTCAGAGGCAGCAAAGGACTTGGAAGAGCAGTTGAACGGAATGGACAGTGTCTTGAAAGGAGGATATAAGATGAACATCAACAAAAGCAAAACGAGGATAATGGAATGTAGTCAAATTAATTCGGGTGATGCTGAGGGGATTAGATTAGGAAATGAGACACTTAAAGTAGTAAAGGAGTTTTGCTATTTAGGGAGTAAAATAACTGATGATGGTCGAAGTAGAGAGGATATAAAATGTAGACTGGCAATGGCAAGGAAATCGTTTCTGAAGAAGAGAAATTTGTTAACATCGAGTATAGATTTAAGTGTCAGGAAGTCGTTTCTGAAAGTATTTGTATGGAGTGTAGCCATGTATGGAAGTGAAACATGGACGATAACCAGTTTGGACAAGAAGAGAATAGAGGCTTTCGAAATGTGGTGCTACAGAAGAATGCTGAAGATAAGGTGGGTAGATCACGTAACTAATGAGGAGGTATTGAATAGGATTGGGGAGAAGAGAAGTTTGTGGCACAACTTGACTAGAAGAAGGGATCGGTTGGTAGGACATGTTTTGAGGCATCAAGGGATCACAAATTTAGCATTGGAGGGCAGCGTGGAGGGTAAAAATCGTAGAGGGAGACCAAGAGATCAATACACTAAGCAGATTCAGAAGGATGTACGTTGCGGTAGGGACTGGGAGATGAAGAGGCTTGCACAGGATAGGGTAGCATGGAGAGCTCCATCAAACCAGTCTCAGGACTGAAGACCACAACAACAACAACAATCTGATTTCACTTAGTAATCATTATTGATGTTTAGTATAACAATAATGTAGCAGCAGAATGTTACGTATAGTATTCACAACATTTCCTAGATGGCAACTGTGGTTTCAGGTCGCAGTGTCACACTCAAGTCGGCAGTGCGCATCAGTACGACAAGTGCCAGCGAGGTCATTGAAATCCGCTTCAACCTAAGGGAGAGGCTGAAGAAACCACGCCGTATCTCTCTCAGGACGGCAGCACCATTTGACGGATGTCAGTATAGAGCCGAGCATGGAAGCGCTCTGCCCAGTTCCTGACCTAGCTGAAGCAGTCACCATCATAGAGTACGACTAAAGAGTTATTCAAATCTAAGACGGAAATGTACTTTTGCAAATTTTGAACATTTTACTTCAAGAGAACAATTTGTTAACTAGTGCAACAAATAATGCTTTAATACCCAACGGCGATTTCAAATTATCAAGCCCTTCTGTGGCAAAGGATTATATCAGGCTAAGCCCTTCTGTGGCAAAGGATTATATCAGGCTGATTAAGTCTTTATAGCATTCATGTAATAAAGTGAACTAATATTTCATATGCTGTCGTACAGGTGGTCCATATCCCCTAGTAGCCAAAGAACCCACAGCTATGGCCAGAAGATTGTAGATTCGTCCGGTCATAACAGCAACACATTTAAATGTCAGTAGAATATTTGATTCTAGGTGTATGATCCTGTTGTACCTTGGAACATTTCTTCACACTCTGATAAATCTTACTGGTAAAAAGTTGTAATTTCAGAAAAAAAGGCTGCAACACACAAAAACGTGAATGCTACCATTTCAAAATAAAATATATTTAACTTCTATCGCAAAGCGGGCTAGAGGCGAAAATCTGAAAAGTGATACACTACACAAAACTTTGCCCTATAGTCCACCTATGAGTGCGTTTTCCATCATCAGTCAGTTTTCCACCATTTCACAGTTAATTTATTTTTGTGCCAAGATACCCTTTCTGCCGTCACAATCGCCAGTTTCCACGAGTTATGAAAGTAGGCTGTGTACTCGTATATTCACAGTTTGTGTGTTTTGTGTTTCTGAGACGCAGGTAACAAAGGTTTTTTTAAGGAGTGTGAAAAACTACTTAAAAATACATTAAGATTGGCTGCTGTATCGGATCGGTAGTTGGTTAATGCTGCATACAGATTGAACTGCGACGTAGCTTACACCACTGTTTCTCAAACCAGTACACTGTGATCGGCGACTTACGCAAATTATGATACACGAAAACTGAGATTCCTTATCTATTAAACAAATCTGAAACCTATCCAGTGCGATATAAATTTATGCATTTTGTATGGACATTGTTGAGGTCAGCGTCTGAACTACAAATCTATAATAATTTTCAATTCTTCTGGCACTTTTTTTCTATAGTAGTATTGATCAGCACGACGTCTTCCATGACCCTACAGCCAACGTCAGCTACTTTACATTTACATATGTGTATTAATCTAATCTGTGATGAGAACTATACGCTGGGTGTGTCAGCGAGGTTATGTGTCGTAATGAAACTCTGTGCAGAAAGACTCATTTATTTTAGGATGTACCTTACCTGACTTGTATGTTAAATCGTTTCATTAACGTATTTACTTGCATTACTTCCAGTACGTGTCTAATAAAAAAACGAAAAATGTAGTACATCCGCAGACATGGTCTATTTTTTCGGAAGTGCAAATAGTGTCTTCGTAGTTCACGCAAGTGGAACAACGTAAGGACTGTATCTGCGTTCATGATGCCCATGGTATGCAGAAAGCACAGGTCCATTTTGCTGACAAAAAACCATACTGCTGGTGAACTGTCACACTACAGCACTGACAGTATCTAAATGAGTTTTCATTACAGTTTCCGCGGTGTACCCCTCGGTGACTACTAAACAGCAATGGGAAAAGATGTGCCTCCAGTCGAACACACAAGAAATTGAGTATTTTGTGGCTACACATTTAATTATTTATTTCAAGTTTCTGCTAACAGTAACTTTTTATTTTATGCGTAATCCAACACAATGCAACGCGTTCGAACATGTTTTGTTCATCTACAAGCGTTTGTACATACATACATACACACATACATACATCGAGAAATGTTACTTAAAAATAAACAGTCTTAAACTAGATTAATCTAGAACATTTTTTTACTGTAGCTGCTGGTGTGGCATTTGGGGGGAAGGAGGGGGGAGTATATATCTAGAAATCGAACTCAGTGATGTCTTCTGCTGGTTTTCTTCTTTGTTGTTGACTACGTATATCTTGTGTTGTGTGTATAACATCGAAACAATTTGTGCAGTGGCAATCAGTGACAAAATATAATGAGCAATAGTGTAATGTAAATCAACAGCTCCGCCACTACACCAGTGATGCAAGTGAAGCAGCAAGATGATGTAACTGCTGTGATATACATAGGCAACAACAAAAAAAACCAGCAGAGGACATCACTGACTTCGATTTCTAGATATACACTGCCCCCCTCCTTCCTCCCCCCCCCCCCCGCCCCCCAAATGCCACTCGAGCAGTTACAGTAAAAAACAAAGTGTTATAGATTAATCTAGTTTAAGACTATTTTTAAGTAACATTTCTCATTGTATGTACGTATGTACAAACGCTTGAAGATGAACAAAACATGTTCGAAACGCGTTGCATTACGTTAGATTAAGCAGAAAATAAAAAGTGACTGGTAGCAGAAACTTAAAATAAATAATTTTCCCACACAGTCATGGTTTACAAACATAGCCATTATGGCTGAAAATAAATACACATTTAATGTTTTTAAAAGGATCGTTGCGTGATAATGGCGGGGTTGATTTAGATCGCACAATGATGACAACGATTACTCCACCCTCCAGGAATTGGGAAGTAGCTGCTGACATGTGATGTCAACATCTGAGTGTGTATCACTGTCAGAAGAACGAGTGTGTGTGAGGACGCTGGCGAGAAGCGACGAGCGCAGATGACGTCGAGGTGGCGCGCCTGCACACCTAACTCGATCTGTGTCTGCTATTCACGTCCGCCTTTTGAATGGAGCGAATGTTCGCTGCAGTCAGGTTTCCTGCAATTCTGCCGGCTAATTATCACTGGCTGAATGGCAATCATGAATGCTTCCGCTGCCGAAAATAGCTGCTTCTGGAGCCCCGCACTGCAGCGCACAGTGTGATTTAGTTCCGCCTGGTCTACGTCTGGCGTCCATCTCGCTGAGGAGCCGAATGAATACACGGTGGCCGGGTGGACGTAGGGGACAGCTCGGGCGAAGCGAAAGTTTTCCAGAGATCGTTCAGCGCATGCGACCTCGTCCATAACAATAGGGTAGCTTATTTCTCCGCTACGTGATGACGTGGGTAACGGATCGTTTCCTGGAAGCTAATTTTAGAACCCCCAGCAGAATAATGCGGTTTCATAGTTCGTAGAGAAGGTATAAACTACATTTTTACATTACGACAAATTTTGGAAAAATGTAGAGAAAAATCTAAAGGTACTAGATTAGATTTCATTTATTTAGGAAAATATACTGTCCAAAGGAATCTACTTTGGAAAAAAATGTATTTGGTAAACACAAAGAAAATCTTAGTTCAAACAGTGCAAGAAATACATAAAGGTAACACGTGCCCATTTAAAATCAGTAATACAGTTTCGAAGAAATTTACAATGCGCAAGGTTCCGGTACAAGGAACGTCACTAATATTATTTAAAATTTACGTAGATATTATTTTTGTGACATGGTCCCGTAGATGTAAGAGAATGGATGCGTCATTTGCTACTTGACGATGACCAACACGTCATAGCACAAGATAAGGATGCTGCAAACTACATATATCATCAATTAGCAATAGCATAGAAAATCTGGTGCCAGAAGATTAAGTATCGTAAAAATAGGACACTGTTTCTGTGATGAACTGTACACGTATGGAAAAGTCAAGCTGCTCAATAAGTTTTGCTACGTGGTATCTATTTTAGAAAAAGACGGAAATCGGATGCTGAAATTATTAAAAGAGTAAGTAGCTACTGAAAGGTCATTGGGATGCTCAGCTCAGTATTATGCAGCAGGAACGTGATGAACAGAATTAAAAGAATCATTTTTAAGTCCGTAATAGTGAGTGTAGTATTGTATGGAAAAGGGACCTCGCCAACTAATCAGAAACTTGTTAATAAGATGAAAATGTTAGAGATGGACTTATGGAGATAAGGAAAAAGTAAAGAATAAATGGTTCAAAGTGGCTCTGAGCACTGTGGGACTTAACTTCTGAGGTCATCAGTCCCCTAGAACTTAGAACTACTTAAACCTAACTAAACTAAGGACATCACACACATCCATGCCCGAGGCAGGATTCGAACCTGCGACCGTAGCGGTCGCGCGGTTCCAGACTGTAGCGCCTAGAACCGCTCGGCCACCCCGGCCGGCAGTGAAGAATACGGAAGTGTTGAGAATAGTGGAGTGAAAGAAGGAATATGTGATGTTCTACAAAAAGAAATTGCAGTGGCGTGGACATGGAAGATGAATGAAGACAACGAGAATGCCAAAACACCAAAAATAAGCGTCCTGGGGAAACACCATCATATCTGTGGCGTGAAACATACAATACAAGAGAAAATATTATATGGAATACATTGCAACAATATAGTGACGCTCACCAACATATCTATTAAAATCAACAGATAGTATTTCGTTACTTTCTACTCAATTCCCTAACACCATCAACGGAAATGTGCGTACGGTATTGTGGGCCGGGAGTCCCCCATTCGGGGAAATTCGGCCATCGAGGGCAAGTACTTATTACATTCGACGTCACATTGGGGACTTGCGTGTCGGAGCTGGCGATGAAATGATGATGAGGACAACACAACACCCAGTCCCTCAGCGGAGAAAATCTCCTGCCCCACCCGGGAATCGAACCCGGACTCCTTGGCGTGGCATTCCGCCGCGCTGACCACTTTTTTTTTTTTTAAAATCTCGTTTTGTTCGATTTTGTTCGTTGCATGTGCTCGGGGCAGACGTCGTAAGACAACCGTTTAAGTTCGTTGTTGATCGATTAACTCAGTTTTTTTATTACAGAGGGCAGCCCTGACCGAACACGCTGAGCTACCGTGCCGGCTACCACTCAGCTAACAGGGGCGGACACATCATCAGTCCTCAACTGATATAGGTACTTCGACGTAGTGCAAGGTAATCAACTACGCCAGTAGGTGGCGTTAGTGTGAGTAATGCCTGTAACATATTGCATAACTGTTATAAGAGAAAGCTTATTAAATCAATACATGTGTTATTTGTATATACGCAAGAAAATTTCTAATAAAGGAATCTAACTGTGCTTCTGTTAGTACAATCTGATTGCAAAATTGTTTCTCTTGTACTGTGTCGAACTGACTAAATCATTATAACGCAATGGTGTAGGGAGAGACAAGATAGTATGTACTCATTTTAATAGGTATATTTGTCAGCTTCACTGCGATGTTACATTTAATATCTTGTCTTATACAAAATGGTTCAAATGGCTGAGCACTATGGGACGTAACTTCTAAGGTCATCAGTCCCCTAGAACTTACTACTTAAACCTAAGTAACCTGAGAACATCACACAAATCCATGCCCGAGGCTGGATTCGAACCAGCGACCGTAGCGGTCGCGCGGTTCCAGACTGTAGTGCCTAGAACCTCTCGGCCACTCTGACCGGCTCTTATACACAATTCACTCGCATTAATGTGACCACCGCCGATGTTCGACGTCAATTTGCAATAACGTCTCACAGACGGCACGTGGCAGCACCACTAGCGGAGGGTATAAAAAGCGTGGCGGGGGATCAGGGGGGGGGGGGGGGCGGAGAGGGGGGGCCACGGCAGACGGTGCAGTGGTTCTTGTCGTAATGCGGAAACGGAGCGATTTATTTGACGTCCAAGTAGACGTGATCATTGTGTTTCGGGCCAAAGGTTGCAGCATTTCCGAAACGGCTAAGTTTGTAAAATGTTCTTACGGTACTGTGCTTGACAAAATGTCGCCAACGAGGCAACCGTGGTGCACCAAGTACTCTACATGAAACTGGTGAACGACGGCTGCGGAGATGTGTACGGGCAAGTAGACCGTCGACCACCTGACCTCCCTGATGAGCGAAGTAATGCCAACAGCATCCCCTCAACAACCGTTCAGCGTACGTCTCTGCGTATGGGCATCCGCAGCAGGCGCTTGATTCGTGCACCTATGCTGACTGCCATTCATCGGCGATAAAGACTGGAATTTACACGACAGTACCACAACTGAACGTCCACTGTGTGCGGCACATGGCATTTCCGGATGAATCACGTTTTATGCTGCACCAGATAGATGTCCGTTGGCGTGTACTGCGTGAAACGTCTGAAGAACAGGGTTCAGGCCGGAGGAGAGAGCGTTATAGCCTGGGCAACGTCTTTGAAGCTTTCCCTGGGTGACCTAGTCACTCTTGAAGGCAAAGTGGATCGACACAAGTATGCATCCATCCTTGGGGACCATGTCAGCCCCCCCCCCCCTCCTCCACATGCAGTTTCGTTTCCCTCGTGATGACAGCATCTACCGGCAGGACGGGCGTGCGGTAGCGTTCTCGCTTCCCGCGCCCGGGTACCCGGGTTCGATTCCCGGCGGGGTCAGGGATTTTCTCTGCCTCGTGATGACTGGGTGTTGTGTGATGTCCTTCGGTTAGTTAGGTTTAAGTAGTTCTAAGTTCTAGGGGACTGATGACCATAGATGTTAAGTCCCATAGTGCTCAGAACCATTTGAACCATTTCAACCAGCAGGACAATGCAACGTATCGCACAGCTCGAAGTATACGTGTGTGGTTCGAAGACGAACACCAGGATGAAACTTCATGGTAGATTAAAACTGTGTGCCGGACCGAGATTCGAATATCGGTGCGGCACAAAGTTTTAATCTGCCAAAAGTTTCATATCAGCGCACATTCCTCTGCAGAGTGAAATCTCATTCTGGAACACCAGGATGAGTTTGCCGTACACCTCTGGCCACCAAACTCTCCGGATTTAAGCCCGATCGGGAATCTGTGGAACCCCCCCCCCCCCCCCCCCCCCTATCGGACTGCTCGCTCCTTGCATTGTAAACCGAGAAACCTAGCGAAGCTGGCCACGCCACTGGTTCCACATATCTGTCCGTACGTTCCGGAACCTCACTGACTTTCTTCCTGTACGTTTCGCAGCAAACAGCACTGCAAAAGGCTTTTCATATCTGATGACATTAATGTGACTGGTCAGTGTGTTTAGACGCCTCATCATAAAGATCTGGTGATGGGGTTTTCCCGAAACGCATCATAGGATGATGAATGACATTATTTTGATGATCAACACAAGTGTTTTTCTACGTAATAATAAATGTGGATCGCTTGCATATGATAATTACCGCACAGTCAGTGTCGTGTCAGATGCATCAGTTATACTTCATCCAACAACGGGAGGAAAAATTGAAAGTAGGAACGGTTTTGTTTTTAGAGAAGCAGGAGCAGTCGAGGAGCAATTTTAGAAATGCGACTAATCAGCAGTTTAGGAAGAAACAAGGAAATATAAAACTTCCTGGTAGAGTAAAACTGTGAGCCGGACCGAGACTCGATCTCGAGACCGTTTCCTTAAGCGGGCAAGTGCTCCACCAACTGAGCTACCCAAGCACGACTCACGCCCCGTCCTCACAGCTTCACTTCTGCCAGTATCTTGTCTCCTACCTTCCAAACTTTACACAAGCTCTCCTGCGAACCTTGCAGAACTAGCACTGCTGAAAGAAAGGATATTGCGGAGACATGGCTTAGCCACAGCCTGTGGGATGTTTCCAGAATGAGATTTTCACTCTGCAGCGGAGTGAAGTTGTGAGGACGGGGCGTGAGTCGTGCTTGGGTAGCTCAGCTGGTAGAGCACTTGCCCGCGAAATGCAAGGGTCCGAGTTCGAGTCTCGGTCCGGCACACAGTTTTAATCTGTCAAGAAGTTTCATATCAGCGCACACTCCGCTGCACAGAGAAAATCTCATTAAGGAAATATAAATTGCATCCCTACTTTTGTGCAGTGCGCTATTAATGTGAAGAGAAATATAATGTTTTCCATCATCAAAAAATTTGGTATCAAACATAGGGACATAATGGCAGAAACTTTCTTTATGCAAAGCAATTATAAATAGTCAGCATTGACGAAGTGATAGAATGGACGACACTCCGGAGAGATCGCAAAGTATCACCACTCATATTTCAAGAGAGAAATAAAGAACCCACTCGATTTGGAAGTTTTCGCCTCTGGCAGAAAGTCAGTGTGATAAAGATCCGCTGATGGCGTATCCGTAGCTGGCTAAAGTGAGCAGAAACCACTAGCTGACAGCAATGAAATGAGCACGAGCAAAGATATCTGTGTGCTGCAGGCGGACGTACTGGATGGGGAAATATTATCGTGGGGGCAAGGTGATCATAAAGTGTTGGGCGAACATCACTACCCGGAGGTAAAGCAGATAACGAAGAAAGACTAAAGAAAGAATTAATAGTAGAAACGACTGCAAAAGGCGAAAAGGATTTCTATAAAAAGAAACAGCTTTTCAAAATCCAAAAACGCAAACATGGAGACAAGCAAAAGAGTCACAAAAAGCACAGTTTCTATGTGGCGACAGAACTTGAAGAAAGACGAACACAATAACGAAACGATTAACAAAGCCTTTGCAATGGTGTTAGAGGAAGCTATTGAAGGTGAGACGCATTGATCGAGCAACTAGCAGACGTCTTGCGACAAGTCAACGAGAAAATGGTCTACCAAAGAACATAATGAAGTAAAGACATAAAGTTGGAGGGCATATACACTGCCCGTTCTAAATGTTACGAGACTGTATTTATTCCTGACGTACAGCCTTCGTCAGCTCAGTAACTACGATGGCATCTTCAACTAACAACTGAAAGCAACGTATGTCCGTTCTGCCAGTCAGTTGTGATCAGGCAGTGCTAAGTAGTGGACGTGCAGTCATAGTGTGAGGAAGTCGTTGTCCATACCGAAGTAGCAACGCCAGAAGATAGTAAGAATTTGCAGAACGACCTGTAGAGAACTGATGAATGGTGGAGACTCTGGCAGTTCATCCTGAACATAAATAAATGTAACGTATTGCGCATACACAGGAAAACACTACTGTGCACCTACACTACTGATGACAAACAGGTGGAGACAGCGTCTACCGTAAAATATCTAGGCTTAACTATCCAGAGCGACCTTAAGTGGAATGACCAGACACAACGGATAGTGGGAAAAGCAGATAGCAGACTGAGATTCATTGGACTGATAGAGGAGATAGAGAAGATCCAACGAAGAACACCGCGTTTGGTCTCGGGATCGTTTAGCTGGCGAGAGAGTTTAACGGAGACGCTAAGTTTGGTGGTAAGTTCCTATGGGACCAAACTGCAGCGGTGTTCGGTCCCTTGGTTTACACACTACCTAAACTAACTTAAGCTAAGGACAACACACACACACACAGGACTCGAACCACCGACGGGGGGAGCCGCGCGAACCGTGGCAAGGCGGCCCTAGACCGCGCGGCTACCCCGCGTAACACGGAGGTGCTAAACTCCACTAGCAGACGCTACAAGAGGGGCGTTGTGCATCACGGAGAGATTTACTATTGAAACTTCGGGACAGCACGTTTCAGGAGGAGGCGGACAACGTATTACTTTCCCCCCACATAAATCCCGCGTATTAACCACGAGGAGAAAATCCGAGAAATTAGAGCCAATACAGAGGCTTACCGACAATCATTCTTCCCACGCACTATTCGAGAGTGGAACAGGGTAGGAGGGATAAGATAGTGGTACCGAAAGTACCCTCCACCAAACACCTTTAGGTGGCTTGCGGAGTATGATGTAGATGTAGAAATCGAAATGGAGCAACATTTCTAAATCAGGTGTTCAAAACATTCTGCAGAACGCTTTGAAGAAGAGAAAAGTCTATGCTAAGTCTGTCCCGCAAACCCTGATTCTCGAACAAAAATAACGACTCGTGGACACCTGTCATGACTTGATTGAAATGGAAAATCAAACAATTCCTTTCTGGAAAAAATCATCACGAGACTTGGTGTTATCAATAGGAATCCACCACAACACGACAAAGTGCAGAAAGACACACGAGGGATCAACTCTGACGATATCACCGACCTTCAAACCAATGTGACGCGAGAGTTTAACATCATTCCAAAGAAGCGCTGTGTGGTGTACTCAAGCGGGGGAAGAGGAGATCATGTAGAACACCTCAAACATTAAAACTACTGTCTTAACTTCTCTGATATTTTGCTCTAAGGTGGACAGTGCGAGCCCAATAAAACTGGCCCAGTAAATACACCGTGCAAGAGATTTAAAGTTATAAAGGCCAGAGCTCAGAAGTTCATGTGAGCTGTAAGGTGGGTTGTGGGTGTCAAATTGGCACCAAACTTCGCCACACTTCTGCGCAATGCCATCGTGGACATGCCACACAGTGGAAGTTCATCACAGCCGCTCTTGCTCACATTTCACCACTTATACTGACGCCTCTGCGACGGAGGTTAGAACAGTGATGCTCACCGCTCAAATCGCGCAGTTCTGCTGTGAGTGGGCAAGAAAAACGTTTCAGACACACCGATACTCAGAATCGGCACCAAAAGGTCGCAGAAGGTGGAATTAAGGGCATCAATGGAAGAAAAACACCTCTCTCCCTGGAGTGTTGATTACCTCACATTTCGTGGTCGAAAACGACAGCTCACAATGTAACAGGGAGATGTTCTTGACAACCTTTGACACGCTTGACACCATCCGACCTTTCAACCCTTCAATCCAGGACATTCTGGGATTTTGGGGCTGCATCGCCATTTACGTTTAAACATGATCTGACCAGTTTGGGGAACAGCGCAACCGCAATTTTTGCTCTCGTGTAGAGGTTGGAACCACTAGGGACCGCCCCACCACCATTCGACGAAATTTTCATCCCTCCAGTTTCGCGTCCTCCTGTGGTGTAATCACAGGGGAGGTGGTGGAGGGAGCCGGGGGAGGGGGGGGGGGGGGCCTCAAATGGCTCTGAACACTATGGGACTCAACTGCTGAGGTCATTAGTCCCCTAGAACTTAGAACTGGTTAAACCTAACTAACCTAAGGACATCACAAACATCCATGCCCGAGGCAGGATTCGAACGTGCGACCGTAGCGGTCTTGCGGTTCCAGACTGCAGCGCCTTTAACCGCACGGCCACTTCGGCCGGCGGCGAGGGGGGGGGGGGGGGGGGCGGACGTTTGGGATATTGAAAATTGGCTGAATTAAACGGCAAATGTAACTTATAAGACCCTCCAGTTCAACAAAATCATCGGTGCTCACCATCCGCCGTTATTGAGTACCTTAAAAATGAACCGCCACAGGCAGAACCCTTGAAGACACTTCCAGGCGCATGTACAGATACATTTTTTTAAGGTGCTCAACAATGACAGGTATGGGGCACCGAGGGTTGTGCTGGTGGGGTCTTAGAATGAGCCTCTGCCCCTTTGCCGCTATATTCACGCATGTGTCAATGTTGCAAAACCCCGTCTCGTTTGTGATCATATCACAGGTGACACAAAATAGGAGCGCTTAGGAAGTGTAAGCACCCATTGCTGCTTCTGATCACGATCAAATTTCATCAAATGGTTTTTGAACGATCCTTAGTGCTTCTAACGTATATATGAGAGCGAAAATTGTGGTCGCGTTGCACTCCAAGTGGCCGGTGAGCCTTAACTATTTATTTACTAAGGTGGTATCTAATCATTCGGACATGTCCGAAAGAACAGATACCATCTTAGTAAATGTATAGTTAAGGCTCACCGGCCACTTGGCCACCTTCTTCTTCTGTGCGAATGCACAAACAGTGCCCGAACTCTTACGGGAATCGGCAACGTGCCGAGAGTAATGAGTATAATGGGCGGTGGCACTACGAATGTAGTGCGGGACAATACGTTGAGAATGTGGGTTTCGCGGGAGGCGTGCCAGAGATAAATCCCTGCAGCCGCGCTATCCTCTGTGTCCTCGGTGGCTCAGATGGATCGCCGGCACGGTAGCTCAGCGTGTTCGGTCAGAGGGTTAGCTGCCCTCTGTAAAAAAAAAAAAAAAAAAAAAAAAAAAAAAAAAAAAAAAAAAAAAAAAAAAAAAAAAGCTGAGTTAATCGATCAACAACGAACTTAAACGGATGTCTTACGACGTCCGCCCCGAACAGATTCAACGAACAAAAGCGAACAAAATGAGATTTAAAAAAAAAAATGGATAGAGCGTCTGCCATGTAAGCAGGAGATCCCGGGTTCGAGTCCCGGTTGGGGTACACATTTTCATCTGTTCCCGTTGACGTATGTTAACGCCTGTAAGCAGCTAAGGGTGTTCATTTCATTGTAATTTAATTCTAACGAGCTGCTTGGTCACCGATGGTATCTGTTCTTTCGGACATGTCCGAAACAACAGATACCATCTTAGTAAATATATTTTCCTAGAAGTATAAGCGACAGTGTGTCTGGAATGTTTTCCTAGGCCACTAGTATGAAAACCGCGTGATTTTGACGCTGGGTGTCGTCGTTCTGACCTCCATCGTAGAGGCGTCAAAACAGGGGGTGAAATGTGGGTAAGAGGCGGTATGACGACTTCCCCATAGTGTGACGCGTCTACGGTGAGGCTGGGCGGAGTTGTGGTGAAACTTGGTGCCAATGTGACGTCGTTAACCCACCTTACACGTCACATCAACTTAAGAGCTGTGGCCTTTTTGTCGCTTGTGTCGATATCTCGCTGTTTGAAGGCTCTTCGAGCCCGAGCGTGGCGCCGCAGTGTGTCACGTTTTTGTACCATTACAGAGAGTGGTCTTACGCATCTTTGAGTAACATTTCAAACATTTCACAATTGGTGTTAATTAGGGGGATTAGAAAAAGTGATCCTTTAATTTTATTGCACAGTGCATTTCGTGTACCTTAAGAAAGGCAGCCGACCATGCATCTACATCCCAGATATGAGGGTTGCCTGTCTTAAAGTTATTAAACATTCACTGGCCCAGTTTGACTTTACCCACCCCGTATTACGACGCTGAAAACAATAACTGTCGGAATGGCAGAGGAAAAGTACCGCATTGGCTATCTAGACAAGAGCACACGATGCAGATCGTCCGTGATACGGGGCGGATAAATTATTCTCAGATGAAGAGGATGGAGAGCAGGATCGAAACTATTCTAGTGTCGAGAACTGAAACAACAGTAGAGTGCACAGTCAATGTGTAAAGCAGTATGATGTTGTGGTTTCTGTTGTGGTCTTCAGTCCAAAGACTGGTTTGATGCAGCTCTCCATGCTACTCTATCCTGTGCAAGCTTCTTCATCTCCCAGCACCTACTGCAACCTACATCTTTCTGAATCTGTTTAGTGTATTCATCTCTTGGTCTCCCTCTACGATTTTTACCCTCCACGCTGCCCTCCAATACTAAATTGGTGATCCCTTGATGCCTCAAAACATGTCCTACCAACCGATCCCTTCTTCTAGTCAGGTTGTGCCACAAATTTTTTCTTCTCCCCAATTCTATTCAATACCTCCTCATTAGTCATGTGATCTACCCATCTAACCTTCAGCATTCTTCTGTAGCACCACAATTCGAAAGTTTCTATTTTCTTCTTGTCTAAACTATTTGTCGTCTACGTTTCACTTCCATACATGGCTACACTCCATACAAATACTTTCAGAAATGACTTCCTGACATTTAAATCTATACTCGATGTTAACAAATTTCTCTTCTTCATAAACGCTTTCCTTGCCATTGCTGGTCTACATTTTATATCCTCTCTACTTCGACCATCATCAGTTATTTTGCTCCCCAAATAGCAAAACTCATTTACTACTTCAAGCATCTCATTTCTAAATCTAATTCCCTCAGCATCACCCGATTTAATTCGACTATATTCCATTATCCTCGTTTTGCTTCTGTTGAACATCTTATATCCTCCTTTCAAGGCACTTTCAATTCCGTTCAGCTGCTCTTACAGGTCCTTTGCTGTCTCTGACAGAATTACAATGTCATCGGCGAACCTCAAAGTTTTTATTTCTTCTCCATGGATTTTAATTCCTACTCTGAATTTTTCTTGTTTCCTTTACTGCTTGCTCAATATGCAGATTGAATAATATCGGGGATATGTTACAACCCTGTCTCACTCCCTTCCCAACCACTGCTTCCCTTTCATGCCCCTCGACTGTTATAACTGCCATCTGGTTTCTGTACAAATTGTAAATAGCCTTTCGCTCCCTGTATTTTACCCCTGCCACCTTCAGAATTTGAAAGAGAGTATTCCAGTCAACATTTTCAAAAGCTTTCTCTAAGTCTACAAATGCTAGAAATGTAAGTTTGCCTTTCCTTAATCTATTTTCTGAGATAAGTCGTAGGGTCAGTATTGCCTCACGTGTTCCAACATTTCTACAGAATCCAAACTGATCTTTCCCGAGGTCGGCTTCTACCAGTAGTATATGGATTGAATTATTTATAAAGGGTGCTTCTTCTGGAGGAAATGCATGGATTTACGAGATCAAGAGAAAATAAGACGATTAGTGACTAAATAAATTAAATAAACACAAAAATCAACTCATGTTTCTAGGCAAAGAAGGTCAATGAAGATCTCGTGTTTTTTAAAAATTATTTCTCGATCCGATCCGCCTCGAACAAACAAAACTTTTTTTTCTTCTTTACTCAGACATGTTTCGCCGTAGTTACAGCATCTACAGTGTTCTTTTTTTTTCATTTCCTTTCTATCAAATAACAGGGAAGGTTACTTTTTAATGTATCCGCGTACAGAATTTCAGTTTTCAATTAAAGTATTCACAAATTGAAGCAAAGTAATTTTGTACCTTGTTAATAAAGGCTGTGGTTTCTATAGTTTCTGTACTTTGCAATATGACTGTTACTCTTTTACAGTTTGCCAGAGAATATCATACATAAAAGTTATTTATATCGAAAATCATTCTTGGAACGTTAAACTCTTGTGGTTCACATTATTTTACTCTCCATGATCTCTCTCTCTCTCTCTCTCTCTCTCTCTCTCTCTCTCTCTCTCTCTCTCTGTGTGTGTGTGTGTGTGTGTGTGTGTGTGTGTGTGTGTTTATACGTTTCGTCTGACAGTTCAGTGAGGGCAAAAATAGGTTGCATTGCGCTCATACCAAACGATTTTTTGAAAAGGTTCCTAATCACAACCGTCCGTGTATATTATACGGAGGAGCAGGAGGTGAGGAACACAAAGTATCTGTGGAAGAAAGTACTAACCCACAGAAGCGTATTTTGAGTTATTGCATGTTAAAAGTTTGAATAAATTTAAAGAGGAGAATATAAATAGAATGCGACAAAGCAGTTGATATAATAAAGTGCTTTCTAACTGTACGTAAGGATATACTTGTCTACTGCACGTGGTACATTCTGAAATGCAACACATTAGTTGCACCAGACTAATACACAATAAACGAGCGTTAGCAATTTCTTTCTCCGGCCCCTTTAATTTCGCACTCAGGCATTAAGACTCCGTTTCTAGGTACAAAATCAGTTATTCTGCAGTGCAGTCCCATTTCATACTGAAATATTGTTCTGAAAGATTTGTAAATTATCCATCGCCCATTGCTGTAACTTGTTCGTTGTACTCTCAGCGTTATCTGCCTCAGTATTGTTTCTGATGTGTCGTAATACGACGTAATAACAGTATCCTCAAGCATCAAATACGATGTCAGCGAGAACATCTGTGTAGCTCAGCAAATTCAAGATCAGTGTTGCGACAGACGATGAAAATTTGATTCACTCATTACGAAAGTGGATCAAACAGAGTACTTTAATTCATAGCTAACAATAGATCACAAACTAGGACGGTGATCCACTTGCAAGCTATAAAGTGTGTTAGTACAATCTCCAGAATACGGGTTCGGTTGCTTCATCGGAGAGAAAAATGCTGAGATTTGGAGAGCAATGTCCTGAAGTAGAGGCAGAATAGCTATAGTTCTTCGAAATTGAGTTTCAATATTACGTTTACAGACGTAGAACGAAAATTTCACTGATGATTGTGACTAGAGAACAACAGACAATCGTTGACAGAGTATTAAAGTCGACACAATATGGTTTAGGGCTTGAAACTGGCGAACATGCCGATTCTCACAAATTTTCAATGCAACAAAAACTTACCGCTTATGGAGAAATTAAGTGAAACTTGCCTGAATAACGGCAAAGATCACTATCTGCTGCCGGAAATTCGCACCCTCATAAAGCACGGGTGTCGGATTCCGTACCTCTGTTCTATTTCAAGTCAGGTTAATTCTGTCTAATTGCTCCTCCGCATGCACGTCTCTCTGCATGCTATATTAGGAGTGTGTGGTGTTGACCTGGCATCAGGTATTCATAGCTACGTAGTTACGGATTCGTTAAGGTTTGATTCCCGACAGATAAATTTAGTTTTTCTTTTATAAACCATAGCAGCTCGAGTAGGTGTCTTAGAACGCTGCCAGGAAATAACGCACCACACAAAGTACCAGAAAAGCTGAAAGAAAACTAACTGCAGGTTAGTAAAGTTTCGTTATTAATCAATTATTGAATTCGCTCCGTTGAACACTTAATTCTGAACAAAAGAATGAAATAGTTCAGAAGAGAACTGCAGATTTGTGGACATCCGTAAAGGCTGAGCCTACTATTGCAGTTGACTGTTCTGCGTTTGATTTTTCTATTTAATACATTTCATACACTGTAACAAAGGCTGTGGCAGGCAGCCCGAGATGCGACAGATGTATTTCTAAAAACATTCCAGATATTGGGAGAAAGACCCTGAATTGGAAATACTTGGGAAAGGATTTGAATAATTTGCCCCACAACAAATGGAAACATCCCAGAAGCTTTGAGCACAACCGGGGAACTGTTTCTGTTACAGTAAATCCTACACAAAAATGTTAAGGTCCCTTGTTCCTATGTGAAGCTGTAAGAGTGAGCAAAAGGCAAAAGGGTACTCCATTGGTTGGATATTGCAGTGCCTGCGTTATTTCGAGTTACGATGCAAAGTTTCTTCGGACGTGTGCAGATGGACAACCGTCATCTATATAACGGAATGACGACAATAACAATTTGTGCCACCAAGATTCCCCGCTTATCGCAAGCGGTCATCTTACCATTTGGCTATCCGAGCACGACTGACGATCCGACCCAATCTTCCATATGTCGTCAAACATGCGTCTTCAACCTGTAGTCGTGTACGTCCATTGTGTATATTCCCTCACAGGGGAAACATTTTGCTTGAAAGTCAACTGTCCGGTGTCCGTCGATACACTGAAGAGCCAGAGAAACTAGTGCATCTGCCTGACATCGTGTAGGGCCCCCGCGAGCTCGCAGAAGTGCCGCAGCACGCCGTGGCATGGACTCGACTAATGCTGGTGGGAATTGACGCCACGAATCCTGCAGGGCTGTCCATCAATCCGTAAGAGTACGATGGGAGCGGAGATCCCTTGTGAACAGCACGTCGCGAGGCACCTTTGATATGCTCAATAATGAACAAGTCAGGGGAGTTTGGTAGCCAGCGGAAGTGTTTAAACTTAGAAGAGTGTTACTGGAGCCATTATGTAGCAATTCTGGCCGTGTGGAGTGTCGCATTGTCCTGCTGGAATTGACCGTCCGACGGAATGAGCAATGGACACGAATGAATGCAGGTGATCAGAAAGGATGTTTACGTACGTGTCACCTTTCAGAGTCGTATCCAGACGGATCAGGGGACCCATATTACACCAACTGCACACGACCCACATCGTTACAGAGCCTCCAAAAGCTTGAACAGTTCCCTGCTGACATGCGGGGTCCATAATTCATCAGGTTGTCTCCATACCCGTACACATCTATCCACTCGATAAAATTTGAAACGAGACTCGTTCGACCAGGCCACATGTTTCCAGTCATCAACAGTCCGATGTCGGTATTGAAGAGCGCTGGCGGAACGTAAAGTTTTGTGTCGTGCAGTCATCAAGGGTACACGAGTGGGATTTCGGCTCCAAAAGCCCATAGCGATGATGTTTAGTTGAATGGTTCGCACGCTGCACTTGTTGAAGACCCAGCATTGAAATCTGCAGCAATCTGCGGAAGCGTTGCACTTTTGAACAATTCTCTTCAGTCATCGTTGGTCCCATTCTTGCAGGATCTTTTTCCGGCCTCAGCGATGTCGGAGATTTGACGTTTTACAGGATTCCTAGTATTCACGGTACACTCGTGAAATGGTCGTACGGGGAAAATCCCACTTCATCGCTACCTCGGAGATGCTGTGTCCCATCGCTCGTGCGTCGGCTATAACACCCCTTTGAAAGTCACTTACATCTTGATAACCTGCCACTGTAGCAGCGGCAACTGCGCCTGACACTTGTCTTATGTAGGCGTTGCCGACCGCAGCGGAGTATTCTGCCTTTTTACATTGTATTTGAATACGCATGCCTATAGCAGTTTCTTTGGCGCTTCAGTGTAAATTTGATATTGCAGTGCTGTGTTATTGCTAATTACAGTACAAAGTTTCTTCGCACATGCATACATAGTGACGACATATGGAACTTTGGGTCTGGTCGTGAATTGGGCTTGGATAGCCAAATGATAAGACGACCGCACGCGATGATTGGGAAGTCCGGGCTATAGTCGCTGTCCGGAACAAATTTTCATCGTCGTCATTCCATTCTACAGCTAATGCTTGTCCGTATTCGCAGTTGCGAATACATTTTGTTGACTTTATTGTGTCTGCATCTCCTGTGCTGGTGCAGGTTCGCTTTTCGTGTTTAATTCTCAGCTCACGAGAACTGGGCGGACTGTCGTAGAACTTCCTGACTGCAAACCAAATATCCGACTAGGTAATGAATGATACAGGCCGATGACGTGTTATGGAAGGAAGTAAAAGGTATTAATTAATGTGCAAATACCTGTGAGTCTGATGAAACAATTGTGTGATCAGTTTCAGAACAGAAAACATCGTATCATTATCGAATGAAGTCACTCCACCTATGCCTGTTTAAAACTTTTAGTGTGACTGATATTTCATTTTGTCATTGTCAAGCATTCTGAACGCAGTCTGTCACCAACTAAAATACGCTGAAGATAAAATAAAGTAACTGGCCTTTAATACTGTAGACATAAGGGTACTTACGTGGAATGTTAAAGCCCCCTATACACAGTTAAGTTGTGTTACGCTGGAACACTGTTACCGGTCGTCTGTGCTAACTGCGTGTTCCCAGTGATCCACACACCATGCGAGCATGAGCCAAGTGCCAAGTACAGTAACGGTAAACTGCCTTCATGAAAGGAAAAACTACATCCCCACAACATTCACCGAAATTAAACACTCTTATAGCCAATTTGGTGGTGGGATTACGACAGAAGTAAAACGACGCGGATATAAACACACAGAGAGTGTGAACTTCAGCGTTTGGGCGTGGAGTCGATATATGATCTGTAGGGTGTGTATCTACAATGGACGAATGCGATAGGTATACATAGTGACGAAAGAGGAATAAGCGCTTAAAAGCATGAATCTAATCCAAAAGTAAATAAAGCTTACACTACTGGCCATTAAAATTTCTACACCACGAAGATGACGCGCTACAGACGCGAAATTTAACCGACAGGAAGAAGATGCTGTGATATGCAAATGATTAGCTTTTCAGAGCATTCACACAAGGTTGCCGCCAGTGGCGACACCTACAACGTGCTGACATGACGAAAGTTTCCAACTGATTTCTCATGCACAAACAGCAGTTGTCCGGCGTTGCCTGGTGAATTGTTGTTGTGATGCCTCGTGTAAGGAGAAGACATGCGTACCATCACGTTTCCGACTGTCATAAAGGTCGGATTGTAGCCTATCGCGATTGCGGTTTATCGTATCGCGACATTGCTGCTCTCGTTGGTCGAAATCCAATGACTGTTGGCAGAATATGGAATCGGTGGTTTCAGGAGGGTAATACGGAACGCCGTGCTGGATCCCAACGGCCTCGTATCACTAGCAGTCGAGATGACAGGCAACTTATCCGCATGGCTGTAACGGATCGTGCAGCCACGTCTCAGCATTGCGGGGCGAGTGGAGACAACTTGTAGGATGCCACTGAGTGCCACTGCCAAGCTGCTGCTTCCGCCACGGGGCTCACCGTTCTTTGGCGGGTTCGTGCGTGGCCACCACGGGGCCCCAGCTTTTGCAGCATCTTTTCTCTTCCGTGCTGCATCTCTATCCTCTTGCCGTTCTTTTTCCCCTCCCTTGCGCAACATGTCTCGGCTGTTTTTGGAAATGTATCCTGCAGTTTCGGTAGTCAGTATCAGAATATACCCAATTTTTTCATTCCTTTTTCCTTTCTTCGTTCACCTTCTCCTGTTCGTCCTCCACTGCGGCGTTTGAGGTTCGTCTTTTTCTTCTTCAACAGATGGGGACGTCCTCCGCTTGGGTGTTTGAGGTTCGTCTTTTTCTTCTTCCGCCCTGTGCGCACCTGAAGGCCGACCCACGCGTCTCACGCGTAACAGGTAACGCTTAATTCCTAGCCCAGGGTCGACAGGGAGGATTCGCACGTACTCCTAGTACAGGCCAGGCCCAGGGTGGGATGATTACCTTCCCAAAATGCGAATTGGTTCCTGTCAGGTGTTCGGGATGTGTGACCTGAGGTGTGAACAACCAACTAACGCAGGTAAGCACCCTTTTAAAGGGGGCCCCAATTGGAAGTAGCGCGTCATCGGAAACACTGGCAATCGTGAGGGACTTTCTCGCAATGAGCCAATCCTCTTCACAGTCAACGCCTACGAAACGTAAACAGAATGAGGCTAACGATCCAAAGACCCTGCTGCACCCAGGTTTCCTGTGGATTCACGCACTGAAGACAGTCAGTCCCTCATTACGGTAAATCCGTTTGTTATTCAGAAAAGTGTTGATGCAATTGCTGGCCCTGTGAAATCCTGCTCTCGTTTATGCAATGGCATTTTGCTTTTAGAGCAGAACTGCTTGCAGCTTCGCTCCTCCACAGCTATCCTGTTCCTGTCAAGGCCCATAAAATGCCGAATCCCTCCCGTGGTGTTGTTTACACTAGGCTGCTCTATGATGTGACCGAGGCAGAAATCCAAACTTACCTCTCCGCTCGGGGTGTCATTGCCGTCCACCGGGTGATGAAAAAAGTATATGCTGCCTTAGTGCCCACACGCGCTCTCTTTCTCACTTTTGACAGAGTGGCTCTTCCGTAATAGATGGAAGCAGGTTATGAAGTGATCACAGTCAGACCCCATACTCCGATCCACATGCGCTGCTACCAGTGTCATCATTACGACCACACTCGAGAGTCCTGTCGATACCCAGACACAGGTGTAATCTGTGGTTGGGATACTCACGAGGGCGACTGTCCACCTCCTTCTCCCCGCTGCATCAACTGCAGTAGCGATCATGCCGCCTCCTCCCGCGATTGTCTCAATTATCTCTTGAGCTGGCTGTCCAGGAGATCTGGGTGAAGGAAACAGTGCTTTAGCCGGTCACTCGTAAGTTGTTGGCTAATCGGAAACCCTGCGTTCTACGATCTGGCACCTGCAATCCTATCACTGCTATATCTCGCTCCACGAAGGATATGGCCACGCAGACATGCCATCTCAAATTTAGCACCGCGGTTGTGAAATCGTCTAGCGCCATGGTAGCGTCCACATCTCCTCCTCCAGCTGTACAAAGCGCCACCAAACTCTCGCCTCACGGAGCGAAGTCACCAGATAAAAAACCGGCAGGCCGGAAAGGACAGAAGGAATACTCACGTGAAGACTTCTTGGGTCCCTCCAGCCGACCAATACCTGGGTCTCCCTCTGCAACTAGAAAGGCTTGAAGAAGTCAAACAAAGGCAAACGGTCTTTCCTTCTCCGACTCACAGATCCTCGTCGACGGTGTCGCCACGTGATACCCTCGCCAGGGCGACCTCCGTGTCGCTGGTGCGCACCACCAAACGTTTTTCTGCCCCGGATTCCACAGGCAGCAGAAGAAAGACGTCGCTATGTAGACCTCATGGAGCAGGATCCTCCTGCCTCTGTGCCCGTAGCAGTGACTCTTCGAAGTCTGGCACTCGGCAGCCGCCGAGGTGACACCCAGTCATTTTTTCCTCCTCATGACTCTCTTGCAATGGAACGTTCGCGGCTTCGATCCAACAAAGAGTATTAACAGCTGCTCACAGAATCGCAGCGTCCACTTATTCTCTGCCTTCAGGAAACAAAATTGCGTCCTTACGACCACTCTGAGCTCTCGCGTTTCTTCCAGGTCCGTTTTGACCTTCCCCCCGAGGTCGGCATTCCATCTACTGGGGGAGTCATGCTGCTCAAACAGGACTGCGTTCATAGTCAACCTACCTCCCTAATTACCCGCCCTCACGCTGTTGCAGCTCGCCTTTCCCTTCCTCACTCTACATTTTCCCTTTGTACCGTTTACATCCCTTCGTTATACGATGTCACCAGGCAGATTTCCTCCAGTTTACTGGGCGTCTACCTCACTCCTTTCTACTGCTCAGTGCACTTCGAATGGAATTTCGCGATAGTACCTTTGTGAACACTGGTAGCTCTCGGACTGACCGTGGTGTCGGATGTGGCCTCGTCATTGGCGCAGATGTTTCTCGGTATCGGCTTCCGGAACACTGCTTAATATTTACAGCACAGCTCTTCGCCCTGTATCAGGCCACGCAGTACATCCGGCGACACTGACTTTTCAATTGCGTCATCCGGTCAGACCCTCTCGGCGCCATTCAGAGCCTGTGTGTGCCGCAAACCGTCTTCCCTTAGTGGAACGCGTCCAGGAAAGCTGTCACTTGTTCACTCTTGATGGAGCCACTGTGATTGGGTTCCTGGTCATGTCGGTCTGACGCGAAACCAGGCTGCTGACGCTGCTGCCAAGGCTGCAGTCCTCGTACCTCAGCCCGCTAGTTTTTCCATTCTCTCCGATGATCTCTGTGTTGCCGTCAGTCAGCAGGTTGTGTCACTTTCGCATCACCACTGGTCCTCTCTTCATGGGAACAAGCTCCGGGTTTTAAGCCTCTCCCAGCGCCTTGGACGACCTCTTCTCGGACCTCTGGCAGCGAGGAGATCATTTTTAGGTTGCGTATTGGGTACTGTCTTTTTTATTATTTTTTTAAAGCAATCGCCATTTGTTAAGCGGTGATCCCCCCCAATTTTGTGGTCACTGCGCCCAGCGCCCAACTTTTGACTGTCAGCCGTTTCCTGATGTAATTCCCTTTCTTTAACCGCTTACGTTCCTGTTTGTGTTTCCCGTCTGAGTTATCGGCCGTTTTAGCGAAGGATGCGCAGGCTGTAGACCGCGTTTTACTTCTTATCCTTCTTCTCTTCTGTAGAGGTCAATCGAAGGATTGCTTTTGCAACAAATACAATGTTAGCTTGTCTCCATGCTTTGCGTCTTTCAGCTTTTCTCTTCATTTCTTTATAGGTATTACATCCCACATCTTTCACAATTTGATCCACGTAGCTCAGCCGTGGTCTTCCTCTTGGTGTTTTTCCCTCGACATATCCCTCTATGATTGTGTTCAGGGTCCTTTATGTGTTAATAGATGGCCTGTAAATTGCACTCTTCTTTTAACAATGAAACTCTAGAAGCTTCTCTTCTCACCTGCTCTATCCAGAACCACTTCGTTTGTGACCTTGTCGATATATTTTATTTTGAGCATGCGTCTATAGCACCGCATTTCAAAAGAATTTACCTTCTGGTCTTCCTCTGTCACGAGAGTCCATGTTTCACACCCATAGCATGCCACACTCCACACATATGATTTCAAAAATCTTTTCCTGATTTCAAGGCTGGTGCTCTTAGATGTTAAGATGTTTTTCTTCTCGTTAAAAGCAGCCTTTGCTTGAGCAATTCTACTTCTCACTTCTGCCTTGCTCCTTCCATCCCTGGTAATATTACTGCCCAGATAAGTAAATTTATCAACTTCTTCAAGCAGTTCATTGCCGACATGAACTTGGACTTTCACTTGATCTTTTTTGTCGCATGCCATTACTTTTGTTTTTGCTTTAGTAATTTTCATATTATATTCTTCCCCCATAACTTTATCCATTCTTTTCAGTAGGACTACAAGATCTTCTTTACTTTCAGCTAGGATAGCTATATCATCGGTATATCATATCATATCTATTCGTCGGCCATGAATTACTATACCTGTCTGTGAATTTTTCCTTACTTTTTTCAGCGCCTCTTCAATGTATAGGTTAAAGATAACAGGGGATAGTGCGCAACCTTGTCGGACGCCTTTCCGTATCTGCATCTCTTCTTGTTTTGTCCGTCCACGGATAACTGCTGTCTCGTTTTTGTACAGGTTCCATATCATTTTTCTATCTTTGTAGTCTATTCCTACTTTTTTGAGTACCTCAAACATCTTATCTCATTTAACATTATCAAAGGCTTTCTCTACATCTGCCGGCCGCGGTGGCCGAGCGGTTCTAGGCCCTTCAGTGCGGAACCGCGCGACTGCTACGCTCGCAGGTTCGAATCCTACTTCGGGCACGGATGTATGTGCTGTACTTAGGTCAGTTAGGTTTAAGTAGTTCTAAGTTCTAGGGGACTGATGACCTCAGATGTTAAGTCCCATAGTGCTCAGAGCCAGTGGAACCATTTTTCTTTCTCTACATCTACGAAAGCTATGTATGTTGTCATGTCCTTATCTAGTCGTTTCTCTATTATTAGTTTGAGAGCAAATATTGCTTCTCTGGTTCCTCTATCTTTCCGGAATCCAAACTGGAGATTGTAGCTTCGACTTTTTGTTCTATACGTATTAGGATAATTGAGATTACTATTTTAGAGGCTTGAGTAACTAGGCTGAGCATCCTATAATTTTCACATCTTGTAGCATTTGCCTTCTTTGGAATGGGGATCATAATGTTTTTTCTCAAAGCCTGTAGGAATTTTTATCCATCTTAACAATATCGCGAAAGCCATTTAATTTTTAGTTCTGGCCCTCCGTTTAGCTTGGCGTGTTTTATAGACCATTCTTAACTGTCTTCTCTTCCATCGATTTGGATTGACGTGTAGTCATTTTAACGCCTCTCTTTGTCTTCATGTTCTACTGTTTCGATAGGGGCGCGTATGAGCCCAGTTGTTTTTGCGCCCTAAAACAAAACAAACCAAGCTGCCGCTTCCTGAAATGAGCTACGGCGGGGTACTGTAATATTGCTTTTGGAACTACGGACTGTTTAACTGACGCTGCGTGGCGTCCTGCCAACCCGCTTCCACCAGTCACTATCAGCTGGTGTCACTGTCGTGGGATCGCCTTTCCAGCACAACAGTTGAACGTACGGCTTATGGTACAGTGCGAAAAAAAATGCCATTGTCAGCGTGCCTTTGGGAATAGCTTGACTATTGCGCTTTTTTGTAAGATGACTTTTGCTAAAAGTAAGAAGCCAGTGGGTTAGTTCCATTTTGGAGGCAATGGGGAACTCAGACGTACATGTGTGACTTGGGTCATTCAGCACCCTGTACAGAGTGAATAGTAGTTGTATTCCACGTAGTCGATCTATGGGCCCGAGGTTAGACAATTCTGAGTATCAAAGTGACTGATGATTAGGCATAAGAATTAAGTTAATATATTTTATTTTAGATGTTTTTGAATTGTTAGTTTTCCAAAATGAGTACCGACAAGGGAAGGCTTTAGCATAGTCAGGAACGCAAGAGTGTCAGAACCAGAGGCAGCGTGTAATGTTGCTGGGAAGGGTAGCTCAACTGACTGCAGATAACACGGAGTTCCGTGGTCAGTTAAGAGTACAGCAAAATATAGAATTGTCATCTGTGACTTAGTTGCTCCTTTCCCTGGTAAGTCAACTAACGACGTGCTAGCATTTTAGGAATTTGGCAGAGACGGGGTTTTTAAGAGGGGTGCCGTTGGAAATGTCGAGGAGAATGTGAACAGGGGTTCCGGTTGATTTGCTTGTGCCTGTCAGACTGGCAGTGAAATGCAAGGTAATTAATGTGTCGTCCGGTTTACGAGCAAAAGGTGTTTTGTATACGTCACCAGGCATGGAACAGTGGGAATAGAGGCGGAAGTCAGCAAAAGGGTAACGGAAGTTTCAGAGATAGGGGAACAGGGAAGAACAGGCATTAAATGGCAAAATAAACCTAAGGACCACCTTACGGTATTCCCAGTAAAGTTAGACACTACTAAGTTGTATGCAGAGCTGGATTATGTGCTGGAACGAACAGCAGAGGAAGCGAATTGCACGATGTTCTTGGATAAAGGGGTGCATGTGTCAGTTGTCAGTGGCGATATTTACCCATCAGGGTAAAGATCATGTGAGTGGTGGATAAAGGTTTAAAACTATTGTGATCGGTGGACATAAATTTTTGTATGGGTAACGTTCAGTACATTGATGTTTAGAAATTGTGGAACATGTAAGTGAGGGCCATGGCATGATTCTGGGAATGGATTTCTTGCATCAGCATTGAGCCAAAATCAACTTTTGATAACGCATGGTGGAGATCGATATAAAAATGTGTCAGTTGGGAGGAACTGTCGCCAGCGTAGCAATGTCGCGTGGGGAGTCTGTCAGGTATGACTAACCACTTAAACCGCAAAAAATCACACTAAGGCTCGTTTTACACAATCAGTCTGGGTTAATGTTGTGTTAACTTGCAGGTAGGGATATTGTGAATGATGGAACCTTGGAAGTAAATGAAGTACTGGATCAGGCTGGTTGCTTGGTGAAGAGAAGTGTTGTATATACACAACTGGGAAATGAGTGACAAATGGTACCTGCGTATGTGAACAATTTCACCACTGACGATTTAAGGTTAAAAAGCCGTTGTTAACTGCTACCGTGGATATCCTGAAGGAGAAAGAGTGGGACACGAGGTGTGTCTGCCACGAACAGTCGCCAAACGCCATGGAAAAATGCTTTACGAGGGAAAGTGAAGCACCAGCACGGGAGTGAGAAGTGGAAAAATTAATGTTGGAATTTAAGGATTTGTTTACTGCAAAAGGGTCACAGCCAGTAATGCATATTACACAGCACTGAATACCGACGGGGGATGAACCACTGGTTTGTCACAAACCATTTAGGGTACTGAGATACTTGCATTCGATTCATAGATCTGCAGCTGAAAGATGGGATAGTAATAGTCGCTGTAGTGGCTTGAATTATCATTGTCCCCAAAAAATCAACAGATGGATCACTAAAATACAGTCTTTGTTGTGATGATCGACACCTGAATGCCAAGACTGTAATGGATGCCCACCCTTTGCCAAACATTACGAAAGCCATAGACTTTTTAGACCAATGCAAGTACAGAGAAGCGTAAGTGTGTGTTGGAAGAGGTGTCATACGTTGATCACATAATCAGTAAGGATGAGATCAAGAGGGATCCAAGGATAGTTAAATCCATACGTGAATTTCCTGTACCTGAATCGGTGAAGAAACAGCAGTCGTTCATTCACATCACGAATTATTATAGAAGGTTCGTAAAAGGATTCGCGGGAATTGCCAGACCATTAAAAAAATTGCTGAAGAAATGTTAAAAGTTTGTATGATCAGTGGATTGTCAGCGTGCTTTTGAGAAACTGATAGAAGCTCCGACGGTGAATCCAGTCTTAGTGTTTCCTAATTTCAATAAGGAATTCATTCTGTGATGTCAGACATCCAGCCATGCACTCGGTTGTGTGCTGAGTCAGGAGGCTGTGGGGGACCATTCGTATGCAACTGCTGACATCAGCTGAAAGCGACGGGTGGAGATGTGTTGTGAGGACGCCGCAGTGGTTCTGTTAAACAGCCTGTAATTCCAAATGCTTTATCACAGCACCCTGCTGTAGCTCAGTGCAGGAAACGGCAGCTTGGCAGCGGCACTCAGTGGCTCCTCCCCGTTGGCACGCGCTCCGCGATGCTGACACAGTGCAACGTTGGCCACGCAGTGGCCCGTCATGCAGCTTCTTCTCTCAGCAGCAACTCCAGCTCCGGGTGGTCTTGGCTAACTGCAGTGTCATGCATTGTGTTGCGGCTCGTGTGTCCTGTAAGGACCAGAGGGCGGCAGGCTGGTGACGCGAGGTAACGGCGGTATCCCGCTGTCCCCAAAGTCAATGGCCGGCGGGCTGCTTCGCAGGACGGGTCCTGGCCCATTATGGCAGCAGCTCCAGGTCCCTCGATCTCAGTGCGGACTGCGCTCACACATCGCCAGACTCCGGTCCGTGAACAGTATTCCAGATTGCAGCCCGTCTCCACGTGACAGAGCCGTGACACTAACAGAAGTGACTTTAGTACAATAGCCTATGCTTCGGAACTGAGGTAGTTTGGGCTTCGCTATCCCTTGTAGCACATACAGTATACGTTTCGGCGGCCGCCGGTGTGGAAAGGCCTATGGCACTGCTGCGACTCACTTTCAGCTTCGCACATTTGTTACCAAGCATGGTCAGCGTGTTACAGTAGAGATAAAGTACGTAAAACACTTGGCTACAGAAGTATTTGATTTACGTGTATATTGCGGATGTAGTTTATATTTTTATGCAATTTGATTCATAATTTAGTGCTTTGCACATGGCCCGTGCCCACATGTTGTGTGGAATGACGGTTACGAATACTAATTACAATGAAATGAACACCATTACCTGCTTACAGGCGTTGACATACGTCAATGGGGAGAGACAAAAACGTGTGCCCCGCCCGGGACTCGAACCCGGGATCTCCTGCTTACATGGCAGACGCTCTATCCATCTGAGCCACCGAGGACACAGAGGATAGAGCGACTGCAGGAATTTATCTTTGGCACGCCTCCCTCGAAACCCACATTCCCAACGTATTGTCCCGCACTACATTTGTAGTGCCCCCGCCCATTATACTCATTACTCGCGGCGCGTTGCCGATTCCCGTAAGAGTTCGAGCACTATTTGTGCACTCGCACAGAAGAAGAAGATGGTGAAGTGGCCGGTGAGCCTTAACTATATATATACTAAGATGGTATCTGTTCTTTTGGACATGTCCAAAAGAACAGATACCATCTATATACGTATACTAACATTCCTATTTCTTTTCAATCTACTGGGAACTACAGTATGTTCGAACGTGTCACAGCCTAACATTGTACAGTGGGCTTTAACATGCCGCTTAAGTAGCCTTATGTTTCAGTATTAAAAATATGTTACTTTGTTTTTAACTCCAGAGTATTTTATATGCTGACTGTTTGCTTTCGGAATGTTTGACAATGACAGAATTTCGAAACTGAACTCGACGTACATATTTTTGACAACTGTAAGCGGAATGGCGTCATTCAGCAATTGCACTAAGGTTGTGGACCCAGTCCTCAATAAAATTCTGTGTCGTAAAATTTGGTTTGCTATGACTATCTTGTTTCCTAAAACGAAATTTCTGTTGCTAATATATGTTTTACTTACTATTTTCTTTATCATACTGAAATGCTGTCTTACTTGTATGGTTAGTTATTTTAGACAATCAATAACTACGAAAGGTTAAATTCTTAGGACTAAGAGCAAAATTCCAAGTAGTATCACACCTGCTGTAAATAAGTTGTGGTTGGCGTAATTATAGATAGACCTAGACGTAACAAAACTTTTAAACAAGGTTTGAATTGGTATTACGTTTTATGCTAGGAACTATAAGTCCAATAAAAAAGCTGTAACTAGTACAATGAGATTTATTTTTACGGAATAATGGCGATGTTGTAACTGCAGCAAAGTTTGTATGGATAATAGACGAACAACAGTTTTACCCTTGTCTGCGGGGCAAGTTCGTTTTTCTTCACTTTAGGCCAGGTCAGTCTCATTTTTCCATTTGTAAATATGTAGTAATAATTCTGGCTCTAGGAACCACAAGATTTATTCACGTAAATGGTATCTCAGTTGAACTAAGATGCAGAAGGAAGCCAGCATATGAGGTAATAAAGTGAAACGAGGTACGAACAACAGAGGGTACTACGAGTACAAATACGAATATTATGAGAAATGCGCCGAATGAAAAGTCCTGGGACCTGACTGGCTGCTCCGCTAGCTCACCCTTGGGCAGGGTACCAAAGGTCACATTTTCATTCATTAATTGTTGCTAAAGTGTGATTCATATTTTGTATCCAATAACAAGGGATAACAGCTCAAAACTTCAGTTTAATATAAATTTTTAGAGAATAATTGAGTAAGTGCACAGACCTGGATCTCTTCCATCTATCCAGACCTTAAGGAGATGCCGAATAGCAAAATTACTAGGCGCGTCCAAAATGGCGGCTTAGAGGCCAGTAATTGAACTTAGGAAGCGTATTTTTAATTGTGAACTATTAAAAATTCATTAGTATAGAAGGATTATATTTGTGAAAAATGAAAATGATTAATGATTTTACATGTGAATCTTGTGGGTGATCTTCTTTACCATACAATTTTTGTGATCAGTTTTCGGTTCAATGTAATGGAAAGTGAAAGATAAAAAGTAAGTGACATCCTCCCAAAAACTTTTGGATGCTAATTCCAGAAGTAGCGAGTTCATGAGTGGGTTCATTAAAGTTCCACCACAAGAGTAGCGGACTCACTGCTACCTCCGCGCTGTGACGAGAACATCACTTAAGAGTGTGATTCATGGGCAGTTTTGGTATTTCGGTGTTTGCTATGATGTGGGAAGACCTATCTAGGTCCCTTACGGGTATGATACAAGAGTTTATAGTGGAGGATAGTCGAGATGTGATATCAAAACTAAATTAATGTCATAATGATCATCCTAAACGTACCCTCATTTTACCTACGGGATATTGGACATTGTACCTTTTTTCAAGCGGCGGGAATCATGATTAAGGCTGAACTCACCGTGGATGACGAGGCCGGTGAAAGAACAGCAGTTGGATGTGAAGATTTAAGCGTTAGTTGTTTGAAAGTGGTGCGGTAGAGAAATAGTGTGACACTGATTCGATTAAAAAGGCGCTTATGTGTGAATTGCAGAGCAGTCTTATACAGATGTGGATGGAGCTGAATGGTCGGTATAGTTACTCATCCCACGTGATTCCAGGAAATTGCGGCACGGCTGAACGGTATTTCAATAATATTGTCCCCTCGAATTAGCGTCCACCGTATCAAATACAGGCGCATATGACTTGATCTTTTGATTGGAATATCGTTAGGTCAATGTCATTACTCTGGTAAATATGAATGGTAATACGGGAGAAGTGCGATCTATAGTGTGTCCTCCCGCATAGCGATCGCAGCGAATATTCTTTCCCAACCTGGCTGTAATATGAACTATTAAAACAACAAAATAATTTATTCCTATCATTTTACCGAGAATAGATCAGTGTGTCCAGCTTAGAGCGTGTTTCCGAAGTTAAGGACCCCGCGTCACTGAGAAATACTGCAGAATTAATTGCACTGGTATCGAAATTTCGTTTTCTTTGCTCATTTTCTCATTGACTACTGGATGTAGTGTTTGCACTTTTACTTCGCTACGATTCTAATTCGTGTATAGCCATATACTGACCATATATATAAGAAAAATGAGGAACAAAAAAATTAGCAGAAAGCTGTCGGCATAAGGGAGAAAGGTACGCTTTATATACAGCACCTTCTGGAGATGGCAATATCTATCATTGCCACCGCTGTGGTCAACACCTTATTATTTATCCTTTTGTGGAATTATCTTGAGGAATACGAAGAGAATGAGAAATTTCACTGTGTTCCATTGAGTGCTGAATTTTGAGATTTAATGAGACGGAACAAGTAAATCGAAAGTCACTAGTGAGAAATGTCTGACGAGAGGAAATGTGTCCATGTTGATGATAGCAACGACATACCATCACGGATGAAAATGAAATATCATGAGGAAATGTTAAGCTAATGTGGGACAAGTGACTTTAGCGTCTCCAACAACGAATTTCCGAAATCACAGTCCGTTCGGATCTGCACGAAGGTAATACACGCATCGGGTGGAAATTGCACGGAGGAGTAAGTGATTCACAATGAATCTTCTATGACTCTCCTTTGGTGGAGAGGATGTAGTACTATCTCAAGGTACTACTTGCATGTAACAAGAAATACGCAACAACAATCTGGAGGATTTGTTCCCCGCTGCGATGCTGGTGAACTCTTTTCTGACATGACACTACACAACTGGCCATTAAAATTGCTACACCTAGAATAAATGTAGATGATCGACGGGTATTCATTGGACAAATATATTATACTAGAACTAACATGTGATTACATTTTCACGCAATCTGGGTGCATAGATCCTGAGACATCAGTACCCAGAAAAACCACCTCTGGCCGTAACAACGGCCTTGATACGCCTGGGCATTGAGTCAAACAGAGCTTGGGTGGCGTGTACAGGTACAGCTGCCCATGCAGCTTCAACACGATACCACAGTTCATCAAGAGTAGTGACTGGCGTATTGTGACGAACCAGTTGTTCGGCCACCATTGACCAGACGTTTTCAATTGGTGAGAGATCTGGAGAATGTGCTGGCCAGAGCAGCCGTCGAACATTTTCTGTATCCAGAAAGACCCATACAGGACCTGAAACATGCGGTCGTGAATTATCCTGCTGAAATGTAGGGTTTCGCAGGGATCGAATGACGGGTAGAGCCACGGGTCGTAACACATCTGAAATATAACGTCCACTGTTCAAAGTGCTGTCAATGCGAACAAGAGGTGACCGAGACGTGTAAGCAATGGCACCCCATACCATCACGACAGGTGATACGCCAGTATGGCGATGACGAATATACGCTTCCAATGTGCATTCACCGTGATGTCACCAAACACGGATGCGACCATCATGATGCTGTAAACAGAACCTGAATTCATCCGAAAAGATGACGTTTTGCCATTCGTCCACCCAAGTTCGTCGTTGAGTACACCATCGCTGGCGCTCCTGTCTGTGATGCAGCGTCAAGTGTAGCCGCAGCCATGGTCTCCGAGCTGATAGTCCATGCTGCTCCAAACGTCGTCGAACTGTTCGTGCAGATGGTTGTTGCCTTGCAAACGTCCCCATGTGTTGACTCAGGGATCGAGACGTGGCTGCACGATCCGTTACAGCCATGCTGATAAGATGCCTGTCATCTCGACTGCTAGCGATACGAGGCCGTCGGGATCCAGCACTGCGTTCAGTATTACCCCCCTGAACCCACCGATTCCATATTCTGCTAACAGTCATTGGATTTCGACGAACGCGAGCAGCAGTGTCGCGATACGATAAACCGCAATCGCGATAGGCTACAATCTGACCTTTATCAAAGTCGGAAACGTGATGGTACGCATTTCTCCTCCTTACACGGGGCATCACAACAACGTTTCACCAGGCAACGCCGGTCAATTGCTGTTTGTGTATGAGAAATCGGTTGGAAACTTGCCTGATGTCAGCATGTTGTATGTGTCGCCACCGGCGCCAACCTTGTGTGAATGGTCTGAAAAGCTAATCATTTGCATATCACAGCATCTTCTTCCTGTCGGTTAAATTTCGCGTCTGTAGCACGTCATCTTCGCGGCGTAACAATTTTAATGCTCAGTAGTGTACTTGAAATAAGTACTGAGATGTCATTACAGTGCGGTTATTCGCGAACACCATAAAATAGTTACAGTTAGACAGTCAGAAACAAATCATCCCAAAAAGTTAACTAGAGCGTAGTAAACCTAGCATCAAAGCACAACAGTCTAGGATTCCCTCCTATAGCCGACTGGCTAGAATGGCCCGCAGCCAAAGTTTGTGGTATAATCAGAATAACTTCGTGGCTACCCGTACATCGTTGGAATCGTAACAATGTTCATTTGTTTATTGAGATAAGTGGTTTACTGCAGTAGCAGTCATGGCGTATTAAAACTCTAATAACATGTAAGCTCCTCTAATATTATGCGGAGAGTCGATTTCGGTAAGTAATATTTAATAAAGAAAATTCTGAATTTCGCGCCTGAATGCATGCGATATCTCTAAGTAACGATCGACAAGCGAGATCCTTTCTCGAGGCTCGCATACATTTCCTGGCTCCAATGGCTCACTAATGCGTCACACAGGCCATGCATCACCATTGCTTGCACGGGGACCAGCTTATAATAACCGCAGTAATGCTTAAGGCAACGAATTTATTGTGCTAGCAGCACCGTACCAATAAAACGTAAAATTTATAAAACTGACTGCTGTCCAGAACAAGAGGAACCTCAGACAGTCCCATGTGATCCATAGTCAACTTCCTCAGTCATTGACATGGAAGTTACTCAGGTGCGGAATAGCTTCAAGCGACAGACCAACGTCGAAATAGATACCCCGTTGCCAGGGTCGGGAGTGTCGTGGTTCAAAAACGTGACTGCCCACGCAGATTTACGTTTACCTTTCCTTAGCTTTGTCAGCACAGGTATGTACCGGGATGGTCCTGCGGCCACACCCATCCAGCGCACTCTTGGTAATGAGCTACATTTTCGTTCCCTTTAGACGCTATGCTGACACTAGCTAGCGTTTCTCTCATTTCCAGAAAAAAAACTAACATATATTATCGGAGATCATAAATGTGATGGGAAACGTTTCTTTATTGGTTCAAATGGCTCTAAGCACTATGGGACTTAACATCTGAGGTCATCAGTCCCCTAGACTTAGAACTACTTAAACCTAACTAACCTAAGGACATCACACACATCTATGACCGAGGCAGGATTCGAACCTGCGACCGTAGCAGAAGCGCGGTTCCGGACTGAAGCGCCTAAAACCGCTCGGCTACAACGGCCGGCGTTTCTTTTATTATGAGCAACAAATATAACTGGATTGAAAACCAGAAAAGTGCAGCACGACTGACGGAATGAAGACCATACGTTTCTGCAGACTGCCAAGTGAACGTAACTGATGATAGCTCGAAGTACTGTCACCAGTGTACAACACATCGTCTTTTACAGATGAGATCGGAGCAGCAACGATGCCTGCAAAAGTCTGAGGGAAGCAACAAGTGTTAACTCTGAGCAAACGTGCGGAGACCGTCGAACGCATAACAGGTGGTCAGTGTGGTTGGCACTGCCTCGGCAGATGTGGGGGCGCTGCCAACACCAGGACCGACCACCAGTGGCCCGCCTCACGCAACAGCTGGTTCCGAGACCTAAGTGGCACCGTGAGCTTCTATCTGTCGTGCTGGCACTAAAGGCCTTTCCAAGAGCATTATCTTCTCCTGTATCGTCGCTGTCTCCGTCAAAATCAGTATTGAGGACATCGAGGGTTCTGATGTGTGTGATACACTACTGGCCATTAAAATTGCTACACCACGGAGATGACGTGCTACAGACGCGAAATTTAACCGGCAGGAAGAAGATGCTGTGATATGCAAATGATTAGCTTTTCACAGCATTCACACAAGGTTGGCGCCGGTGGCGAGACCTACAACGTGCTGACATGAGGCAAGTTTCCAACCGATTTCTCATACGCAAACAGCAGTTGACCGGCGTTGCCTGGTGAAACGTTGTTGTGATGCCTCGTGTAAGGAGGAGAAATGCGTACCATCACGTTTCCGACTTCGATAAAGATCGGATTGTAGCCTACCGCGATTGCGGTTTATCGTATCGCGACATTGCTACCCGCGTTGGTCGAGTTCCAATGACTGTTAGAATAATATGGAATCGGTGGTTTCAGGAGGGTAATACGGAACGCCGTGCTGGATCCCGACGGCCTCGTATCACTAGCAGTCGAGATGAAAGGCATCTTATCCGCATGGCTGTAACGGATCGTGCAGCCACGTCTCGATCCTTGCGTCAACATATGGGGACGTTTGCAAGACAACAACCATCTGGACGAACAGTTCGACGACGTTTGCAGCAGCATGGACTATCAGCTCGGAAACCGTGGCTGTGGTTACCCTTGACGATGCATCACAGCCAGGAACGCCAGCGATGGTGTACTTAACGACGAACCTGGGTGCACGAATGGCAAAACATCATTTTTTTCGGATGAATCCAGGTTCTGTTTACAGCATCATGATGGTCGCATCCGTGTTTGGCGACATCGCTGTGAACGCACATTGGAAGCGTGTATTCGTCGTCGCCATACTGGTGTATCACCCGGCGTCATGGTGTGGGGTGCCATTGATTCAGGTGTGTTATGACCCGTGGCTCTACCCTTCCTTCGATCCCTGTGAAACCCTGTATTTCAGCAGGATAATGCACGACCGCATTTTGCAGGCCCTGTACGGGCCTTTCTGGATACAGAAAATGTTCGACGGCTGCCCTGGCCACCACATTCTCCAGATCTCTCACCAATTGAAAAAGTCTGGTTAATGGTGGCCGAGCAACTGGCTCGCCACAATACGCCAGTCACTACTCTTGATGAACTGTGGTATCCTGTGGAAGCTGTATGGGCAGCCGTACCTGTACATGCCATCCAAGCTCTGTCTGACTCAATGAACAGGCGTATCAAGGCCGTTATTACGGCCAGAGGTGATTGTTCTGGGCACTGATTTCTCGGGATCTATGCACCCAAATTGCGTGAAAATGTAATCACATGTCAGTTTTAATATAATATATTTTTCCACTGAATACCCGTTGATCATCTGCATTTCTTCTAGGTGTAGCAATTTTAACGGCCAGTAGTGTAGATTAGCTACCTCTGCTTCCACTTATAACCACATGTCGCCAGCTTGCGTCTACTGAAGAACCCAGCGCGCTACGAGAACTGCCCTGTGGGATAATATCTAAGATTCACAGAAAACAGGTAGGAGGATACCCCTAGCGGCGATTTATTAAGGTAATCGAGGGGAATGTTAACCGAAGTTGTGTGGTCTTGACTGGGAACTCATGACCACTTATACTGTACGTCAGCTATTCAGTTTTCTACGGATGCATGTCCCAAACTACTTATACATATCTGGAAAGACAATGTCATTTTGAAACCACTTCTATCCTTTTCTCACTTTGTGCAAGAATCATTAGATGAGTGTAGAATCACAGTCAAGAAACGTTGACTCTATAGGCAGCATCCTGCTCGCTCGGAGATTAAGTGGGAGGGCATTTATCACTCCCCTCTCTCGTGAAGAGGTCATAGTTGTGGTATCGTCCAGAGATCGCGGCGCCACACCAGAGTCGGCAACGCGCATCGATTCCACAGACACCAATGACGGCTCGCTGACGAATGGTTGTATAAGACACGCCCTCTCACTCAGCGCAGGTCAATACAGGTCCGAGCATGGAAACACTCTCCACAGTTCCGGACCTCAGCTGAAGTTGTTAACTTCATCGATTAGGGCCAAATGTTACTCAAGTCTCAGGCGGAAGTGCACTTTTGTAAATGTTGAACATTGTACAGTAAGAGAAGAGTTTGTTAATTATTGCATCAAGTGATGCTTTAAAAGCCAATGACAGTTGTAAATTATCAAGAATTCCTGTGGCAAAGGATTGTATTAAATTAAGTAAATCTTTTCATCGTTCATGTAATAAAGTGCACTAATATTTTATATGCTGCGGTTCATATGAGCCATTTCCGAGAATACTCAAAGAGAACCTGCGGTTATGGCCTGACTATGTAGTTTCGTCTGGTCATAACACCAGTGAAGTTTCTTTGTTGATGCTTTCCGGTGCTTATGAAGTGTTAACGAACAGTCAAATGCGTATCCTAGTGGTGATGACATCGTTTCCGAGCCACCACAGGATGCCTCGCCTGTTGGGCCAGTGGCCGATTCTCCGGCAAGGTCCCGACAGTCACAGAGGGCGGGCCTATTAGTTATAGGGAGCTCCAACGTTAGGCGGGTTATGGAGCCCCTCAGGAAAATAGCGGGTAGGTCGAGGAAGAATGCCAGTGTGCACTCGGTGTGCTTGCCGGGGGGTCTCGTCCGTAATGTGGAGGAGGCCCTTCCGGCAGCTATTGAACGCACTGGGTGTGACCGGCTGCAGATAGTAGCACATGTCGGAACGAATGACGCCTGCCGCTTGGGTTCTGAGGCCATCCTTGGTTCCTTCCGGCGGCTGGCTGACTTGGTGAAGACAACCAGCATCGCACGCGGAGTGCAAGCTGAGCTTAATATCTGCAGCATAGTGCCCAGAGTCGATCGCGGTCCTCTGGTTTGGAGCCGTGTGGAGGGTCTAAACCAGAGGCTCAGACGACTCTGCGACTATAATGGTTGCAAATTCATCGACCTCCGTTATTGGGTGGAGAACTGTAGGGCCCCCCTAGACAGGTCAGGCGTGCACTACACACCGGAAGCAGCTACTAGGGTAGCAGAGTACGTGTGGCGTGCACACGGGGGTTTTTTAGGTTAGAGGGACCCCCCCTTGGGCGAAACGATAAAATACCTGACGGCTTACCAGAGAGGACATTATCATCGTTGATAAAGAACGTCCGTCCTCAGAGACCAAAAACAGGAAAAGTTAACGTAATATTGGTAAACTGCAGGAGTATCCAGGGCAAGGTTCCTGAATTAGTATCTCTTATTGAAGGAAATAGTGCGCATATAGTATTAGGAACGGAAAGTTGGTTAAAACCGGAAGTGAACAGTAACGAAATCCTAGACACAGAATGGAATATATACCGCAAGGATAGGATAAACGCCAATGGTGGAGGAGTATTTATAGCAGTAAAGAATTCAATAATATCCGGTGAAGTTATTAGCGAATGCGAATGTGAAATAATCTGGGTTAAGTTAAGTATCAAAGGTGGGTCAGATATGATAGTCGGATGCTTCTATAGACCACCTGCATCAGCAACCGTAGTAGTTGAGCGCCTCAGAGAGAACCTGCAGAACGTCGTGAAGAAGTTTCGTGATCATACTATTGTAATAGGGGGAGACTTCAATCTACCAGGTATAGAATGGGATAGTCACACAATCAGAACTGGAGCCAGGGACAGAGACTCTTGTGACATTATCCTGACTGCCTTGTCCGAGAATTACTTCGAGCAGATAGTTAGAGAACCAACTCGTGAAGCTAACGTTTTAGACCTCATAGCAACAAATAGACCGGAACTTTTCGATTCCGTGAATGTAGAAGAGGGTATCAGTGATCATAAGTCAGTGGTTGCATCAATGACTACAAGTGTAATAAGAAATGCCAAGAAAGGAAGGAAAATATATTTGCTTAACAAGAGTGATAGGGCACAAATCGCAGAATATCTGAGTGACCACCATCAAACGTTCATTTCTGAGGAAGAGGATGTGGAACAAAAATGGAAAAAAATTCAGAAACATCGTCCAGTACGCCTTAGATAAGTTCGTACCGACTAAGGTCCAAAGCGAGGGGAAAGATCCACCGTGGTATAACAATCATGTACGAAAGGTACTACGGAAACAAAGAAAGCTTCATCATAGGTTTAAGAGTAGTCGAATAATAGCTGATAAGGAAAAGCTGAACGAAGCGAAAAAGAGCGTAAAGAGAGCAATGAGAGAAGCATTCAACGAATTCGAACATAAAACATTGGCAAACAATCTAAACAAGAACCCTAAAAAGTTTTGGTCATATGTAAAATCGGTAAGCGGATCTAAATCCCCTATTCAGTCACTCGTTGACCACGATGGCACCGAAACAGAGGACGACCGAAGAAAGGCAGAAATACTGAATTCAGTGTTCCGAAACTGTTTCACTGCGGAAAATCGTAACACGGTCCCTGACTTCAGCCGTCGCACGGACGCCAAAATGGAAAATATTGAAATAAACGATATCGGAATTGAAAAACAACTGCTATCACTTAGTAGCGGAAAAGCATCCGGACCAGACGAGATACCCTTAAGATTCTACAGTGATTATGCTAAAGAACTTGCCCCCTTTCTATCAGCAATTTATCGTAGATCGCTGGAAGAACGTAAAGTACCTAGCGACTGGAAGAAAGCGCAGGTCGTTCCCATTTTCAAGAAGGGTCATAAATCAGATGCGAATAATTATAGGCCTATTTCGCTTACGTCAATCTGTTGTAGAATAATGGAACATGTTTTGTGTTCTCGTATTATGACGTTCTTAGATAATACAAATCTCCTTCATCATAACCAACATGGATTCCGCAAACAGAGATCATGTGAAACTCAGCTCGCCCTATTTGCCCAAGAAATTCACAGTGCCGTAGACACTGGCGAGCAGATTGATGCCGTATTCCTGGACTTCAGGAAGGCATTTGATACGGTTCCGCACTTACGTTTAGTGAAAAAAATACGAGCTTACGGAATATCGGACCAGGTTTGTGATTGGATTCAGGATTTCCTAGAAGAAAGAACACAACATGTCATTCTTAACGGTTTAAAATCTGCAGATGTAGAGGTAATTTCGGGAGTACCGCAGGGAAGCGTGATAGGACCTTTATTGTTTACAATATACATAAATGACTTAGTTGACAACATCGGTAGCTCCGTGAGGCTATTTGCAGATGACACGGTTGTCTACAAGAAAGTAGCAACATCAGAAGATTCGTACGTACTCCAGGAGGACCTGCAGAGGATTAATGCATGGTGCGACAGCTGGCAGCTTTCCCTAAACGTAGATAAATGTAATATAATGCGCATACATAGGGGCAGAAATCCATTCCAGTACGATTATGCCATAGGTGGTAAATCATTGGAAGCGGTAACGACCGTAAAATACTTAGGAGTTACTATCCGGAGCGATCTGAAGTGGAATGATTACATAAAACAAATAGTGGGAAAAGCAGGCGCCAGGTTGAGATTCATAGGAAGAATTCTAAGAAAATGTGACTCATCGACGAAAGAAGTAGCTTACAAAACGCTTGTTCGTCCGATTCTTGAGTATTGCTCATCAGTATGGGACCCTTACCAGGTTGGATTAATAGAAGAGATAGACATGATCCAGCGAAAAGCAGCGCGATTCGTCATGGGGACATTTAGTCAGCGCGAGAGCGTTACGGAGATGCTGAACAAGCTCCAGTGGCGGACACTTCAAGAAAGGCGTTACGCAATACGGAGAGGTTTATTATCGAAATTACGAGAGAGCACATTCCGGGAAGAGATGGGCAACATATTACTACCGCCCACATATATCTCGCGTAATGATCACAACGAAAAGATCCGAGAAATTAGAGCAAATACGGAGACTTACAAGCAGTCGTTCTTCCCACGCACAATTCGTGAATGGAACAGGGAAGGGGGGATCAGATAGTGGTACAATAAGTACCCTCCGCCACACACCGTAAGGTGGCTCGCGGAGTATAGATGTAGATGTAGATGTATCAAATGAGTGACTGAAGGTTGTTTTATAACATAATATCGACTGTACGTATGCGGATGAACAAGGAATAAAACAGAGATGACTGGTCTGGAGACAGCATGTGCACACCATTCCCTTAGAAGAGCTAGAAAGGCGCGGCCGAAGAAAGATGAACAGCATGAACAGTGCTTTATCCCTTAAACCCATGAGACACTGCTGAGAGATTTTGTAAGGGAAACAAGACATATGCACAGAGTTTCATCTACATCTACATCCATACTCCGCAAGCCACCTGACGGTGTGTGGCGGAGAGTACCTTGAGTACGTCTATCGGTTCTCCCTTCTATTCCAGTCTCGTATTGTTCGTGGAAAGAAAGATTGTCGGTATGCCTCTGTGTAGGCTCTAATCTCTCTGATTTTATCCTCCTGGTCTCTTCGCGAGATGTACGTAGGAGGGAACAATATACTGCTTGACTCATCAGTGAAGGTATGTTTTCGAAACTTCAACAAAAGTCCGTTCCGAGCTACTGAGCATCTCTCTTGCAGAGTCTTCCACTGGAGCCTATCTATAATCTCCGTAACGCTTTCGCGATTACTAAATGATCCTGCAACGAAGGGCGCTGCTCTCCGTTGGATCTCCTCTATCTCTTCTATCAACCCTATCTGGTACGGATCCCACACCGGTGAGCAGTATTCAAGCAGTGGGGGTACAATTGTTCTGTAACCTATTTCGCCTGGCGGAGTGGCCAAGCGGTTCGAGGCGTCACAGTCTGGAACAGCGCGACCGCTACGGTCGCAGGTTCGAATCCTGCCTCGGGCATGGATGTGTGTGATGTCCTTAGGTTGGTTAGGTTTAAGTAGTTCTAAGTTCAAGGGAACTGATGACCTCAGAAATTAAGTCCCATAGTGCTCAAAGCCATATCTTTGTAACCCACTTCCTTTGTTTTCGTACTGCATTTCCTTAGGATTCTTCCAATGAATCTCAGTCTGGCATCTGCTTTACCAACGATTACTTTTATATGGTCATTCCATTTTAGATCACTCCTAATGCCTTCTCCCAGATAATTTATGGAATTAACTGCATCCAGTTGCTGACCTGCTATGTTGTAGCTAAATGATAAAGGATCTTTCTTTCTATCTATTCGCAGCACATTACACTTGTCTACATTGAGATTCATTTGCCATTCCCTGCACCATGAGAGAATTCGTTGTAGATCCTCCTGCATTTCAGTACAATTTTCCATTGTTACAACCTCTCGATGTACTATAGAATCATCCGCAAAAAGCTTCAGTGAATTTCGGATGTTATCCACAAGGTCATTTATGTATATTGTCAATAGCAACGGTCCTACGCCCCCCCCCCCCCCCCCCCACCTGAAATCACACTTATTTCGGAAGACTTCTGTCCATTGAGAATGACATGCTGCTTTCTGTTATCCAGTCACACAATTGATCTGATAGTTCATAAACTCTTACATTGTTCATTAAACGACTGTGGGGAACTGTATCAAACGCCTTGCGGAAATCAAGAAATACGGCATCTACCTGAGAACCCGTGTCTATGCCCCTCTGAATCTCGTGGACGAATAGCGCAAGCTGGATTTCACACGATCGTCTTCTTCGAAACCCATGCTGATTGCTACAGAGTAGATTTCTAGTTTCCAGAAAAGTCATTATACTCGAGCATAAAACGTGCATCACAACAGATAACTCATCACACATCTTTACATCTTGTGATTGATATGTCTGTCACCTGATTAAAAATGGCCACTTACAGCCACACACCAGTGCATTTCCATGGAGTTGGCGATCTCAAGAATCAGTCGCTTGCTGTTTAGCCACTCACCTTGTTCTCTCTCCCTATCGGCGATATTTTATTTCCGTCCAAGTTCAGTCGCAACGCGATTCATTTTAGTATAGCGTGTTTCAAAAAGGGCTTTAAAACTTTGAAAATTCATATAAATTAATTCCAAGTACCTACAGAAGTGATTCTAGTGTCAATTTGTAGCGAAGTACACTAAGTTTTCCCTTGCGTAGTTCGCTAGTGCCGAATCGCACCGGAAGGAGCGCAAGCAGCAGTTGCTTCAAAGACGGCTGCCTTCGCCGGATATGAGCGTGCTAGCTGTGTGTTTTGGTTTGAACAATCGAAGTCGGCGACAACAGTTCAGCGTAATTTCCGTACCAAGTACACTAAAGATCCTCCTAGTAGGCCTACAATTTACGAGTGGTATAAATTTTTTGTAGATACGGGGTGCTCGATAAGACATGGGAAATCATCAGGTCGACCAAGCACATCTGACGACGTCGCTGAGCGAGTAAGATAACGTTTTGTCAACGTTTCTTTTTTATATGGGGGATTCATCAAGGATATCGTGTTTATACCTCCTGTGATAGCTTCTCTACCTGAACTTAGAGCAAGAATTTACGCCGCCACTGAGCAAATTATACCTATAATGCTACAGTGTCTTTCGGAAGAAATTGACTTTCGATGGGATGTGTGCAAGCTAACCAACGGCAGTCACATACAATGTCCTTCGTTTAAGATAAAACGTGAAGTGTTTCCCTAACACTAAACCTAGCGCTGTATCTTCTTTCAACAATTTTTTATGAATTTATAAAATTGTAAAGTTCTTTTTGAAACACCCTGTATTATGCCCTCTGCAGCTGAGGTATGCCTGTGCGATGGTGCTCATTTTGGAGATAGCTGGTTCGAATCCTGATTGTGGAAGAAACTCTTGTTTTGTATTTGACTCTCAAGAGGAGGAAACATGGTGGCGTCATGTTCCTCATTATCAGACATTCCTCCAGTGCCCTGGTTTAAACTCAAAATATCTCCCCAGTGTCTCATGAAGCGAGGACATGTGACTATTGATAGTGATCCGCCTGTCGCTTAGGGTCATCATGCTCACTGAACCTTTAAGCTATTCGGTAGGGTTTGGCTGTGTGCTGGCAACAAATTTTTCACTCTTTCTCCTCTCCTGACCTACATTGCTTACATATTCCGCCCTCACAATCATATTCCGCATATCAAGACGATTCATTCGAACCCGAACTCGATAAGATAAAGTCAATGTTGTATGAATTCATGTAAACGATATGCAAATAACAAGTGCGCACCGGGGTTGAAATACTCGAGGCTGGCGTACACATTCCAGACACGACGGTCACAGGAGCTTTTAGTTCGAGAGCGGCAGACCACACACCGGGAGGCCGGTCCCTTCAGAGGACGAGTCAACCTCGGCCGCCCATGGAGCAGACAGCGTGTGCCCGAGTGAAAGGGGGAACGACCCCGTGTTTGGCTTAAAAGCAAATTCCGCTACATTGTTTGGGAGCGTCCAAGCTACGCATTGTTTACACATAGCACGCAGTTTCAGAGATTTTCACAGGGAGACAGCAAACGCCAAACGCCGATTACTACAGATTTCCGGATTGGTCGCCTTAAACGAAACGTCATTCTCCCGTTTTAGAAGAGCAATGCTGATTGGCAGACGATATTTCTGACGCCTTGAGCTGAAGGAGTAATGGAAGAGACCGAAAGATATACCCCTTCACCTCTGGCGTGGAGAGTCGCCGTTCCGTTGTTGCACTTGGAGCGAGGAACAAGTCTCTCCTCAGTACTTCACTGAGAGAGCACCTCTGTCGAGAGCGAATCGAAGTGAGACTCTATATTGAGTTCTTGCGATTAAGCGTTGTTCACTGTGTTGGCCGACACACTTATCATGCGGTGTGAATGGACAGAGTTATAGTTAAACGCCTGCAAGAGAATTTTTGAGTGGAATCGCAGTGGACTGGTTATCTGACCGGTGTACCACGCCAATAGTTAGACTAGGGGCGAATAGGAGTCCTTAACTTCATCAAGGCGTAAGGAGAGTTTGATTGCTGAAGGTCAATCCAGATAGAACGAGAGTTATCTTATTTGTCAGCAGCGAGCGGCGCAGACAGCAGTTATCGCAGCTTACGGTATTGAGCACTACAGCTATTGCGAGCCACATATTTCCTCCACAACAGTACACTTCACTGCATTTCACAAGTGACAGCCTCAACCATACCTAGCAACATTCTAAAGGATAATGATTCAAGTTGAGTAGGCGTGCCTCTCAGCCATTCTCCCAAGTCAATAACAATCTTAACCTTTATATAGAAATTTCATTAACGAATCCTATCCTTGAGAGGTAACTTCACATTCCAAAAAGAACCAGGATATAACTTGTTCAATTCACAACCAAAAGTACCATTGTGATTTCTCAGAATTTTTGCAAAATAAATAATAATTTTCGTTAGTTTCATGTTTTTCTTACACTAACTAGCACTACTCCAGTACCCAAGTATCCCATTAGTTACGTAAGAAATTTTGTGAATTTTTCTGTCATTTCCTTACAGCGGACGACTCCAGAAGATATTCATTGCTGAAAGTTTTTCAGGCATTTCTCTTTAGAACATTAGGAGCGTCTGTCTGACTTCTGTGGTAGTGTGGGGGTGGAAATTGCATCTTGCAGGAGCCACAGGGTAAAGGGTACATCTCAGATTAATCCGTTGCGCAGAATGACAGAATAGCAGATCAACCCACACTCACATCATCATCATCATCATCCAACACAAACATCTCAGCGGGTTACATTCACTTTGGGGTTTTGGCTATAAGGGCACCTAGAACCTGAGTTACAGCCTTCGAGAAATAGTCTGTTCTCTGTTCTGTGTCTTGTTGTTTTAGTGTTCTCGTCTTTTGAAACCCTGAAGGAACTTCTGAATGAAACTATATTATTTTGACAACGTTGTATTTTGCGGCGGATGACTGCTTCACACTGTTGTTGTTATATCAGATTTGTATTGTGTATACGAGTTTCGATGACTTCGTACAAATTACCATCTCCTGGAGTTTTCTTTAGCTCGTTTGGTACTTCATTTAGCCAACCAAGGAAAATACCAAATGGTCTACGGTAAACTCCTGACGATGACAACGGGGAAAGTCGTCGAAACGTGTAGACTGAATACAAATATGGTGCGGATAAAACTCCGTGAACCATTTGCTCAACTGTGTTTGTCAGGGCGACCTAGACAGCAGGCACTGACGATACCACGCACAACATATACATTGTGTGGGCTGCAGCAAACTCAGCACCCTACAATTCAGATGATACTGGACTTTCCAACCTCAGAACTCTGCAGCCAGGTCAGGAAAGGCCATCAGTAGAGCTCCAGCCAGATCCTTTTATTTCGTGAACTTGGAACTTTAAACTAATTTCGTTGGTGAAGAACTTTCATTTATTTCATTTTTGGAGACTTATATTAAGATCCACATAAACTTCCCCAAGTGTTGGAACCGCGTTTATCAACAAATTTGTGAGATTGTGACTACTTGCCTTCTTTTCTGGATGTCTTCCTAGAATGGGAAGCAGCAATGTACTTTCCTCAGTATTTTATTTCTTTTTTACATGTTAGTTCACTTAATGTGCTGTTGCAGGTCAACAGGGGGCAACTCGGCAGCATGATAGAAACAAATTACTTGGTGCGCAAGAGGCTCGCCACTAGATTTTGCAATCTAGAAAAGAAAAAAGTTAATACTTCTGATCTTCATGTGTCAGAGCAGCGAATCTGCCTTGCTAACAGCATATATTGTCAACTGGAGGAAGTTTAGTACACTTCCTGACATGAGTATTTCGTACCGTGAAGCATAATAAATTTGAGTATATTTATATCACGTACTTAAAAAAGTTCGTCTTAGGAGTATTAAAACAGGTAAACAATCGGCAGCAGATTGTCTACACATGTAAGCCTAGATTCTCAGACATGCGTTCTACAGCAATTCCATGGAATGTTTACGTATCCTCGGCTACACTCGGCCAGTGTCACGAAGCGCCTAAGGCACGACCTTCCTCTTTCAGATCGCGGCAAAGAGTGATGTCCTGCACAGTGGCTTTGGCTGGATGACTCCAGTCACGCAGTCAACTGCCCAATTTTGAAGTGAGCCGATTAGCGTTCGCCAGATGTTCCATCACAATTCAGAACTCTTCTTGTTTCAGAATTCTTACTTAATATATGATATTCAAACAATATACATTTACCCTTCATAGGAGCCTTTTCTTACTCTGAAACCTCGTTACTTCACATAGCTCACTGCATCGCTTTTTCCGCTTTGTGATAGATGGCGCTGTAGTAGTCACAAACATATGGCTCACAATTTTAGACGAACAGTTGGTAACAGGAAGGTTTTTTAAATTAAAATACAGGAGGTAGGTACGTTTGAACTTTTTATTTCGGTTTTTCCAATATGGTACATGTACCTTTGTGAACTTATCATTTCTGAGAACGCATGCTGTTACAGCGTGGTTACATGTAAATACCGCATTAACGCAATAAATGCTCAAAATGATGTCCGTTAACCTCAATGCATTTGGCAATACGTGCAACAACTTTCCTCTCAACAGCAAGTAGTTCGCTTTCCGTAATGTTCGCACTTGCGTTGAGAATGCGCTGACGCATGTTGTCAGACGTTGTCGGTGGATCACGATAGCAAATATCCTGCAACTTTCCCCACAGAAAGAAATCCGAGGACGTCAGATCCGGTGACCGTGCGGGCTATGGTATGGTGCTTCGACGACCAATCCACCTGTCATGAAATACGCTATTCAATACCGCTTCAACCGGAAGCGAGCTATGTGCCGGACATCCATCATGTTGGAAGTACATCGCCATTCTGTCATACAGTTATCATCTTGTAGTAACATCAGTAGAACATTACATAGGAAATCAGAATACATTGCACCATTTAGATTGCCATCGATAAAATTGAAGGCTAATTATCCTTCCTCCCATAATGCCGCACATACATTAACACGCCAAGGTCGCTGACGTTCCACTTCTCGCAGCCATCGTGGATTTTCCGTTGCCCAATAGTGCATATTATGCCGGTTTACGTTACCGCTGTTGGTGAATGACGCTTCGTCGCTAAATAGAACGCGAGCAAAAAATCTGTCATCGTCCCGTAATTACTCTTGTGCCCAGTGGCAGAACTTTACACGACGTTCAAAGTCGTTGCCATGCAATTCTTAGTGCATAGAAATATGGTACGGGTGCAATCGATGTTGATGTAGCATTCTCAACAGCGATGTTTTTGAGATTCCCGATTCTCGCGCAATTTGTCTGCTACGGATGTGCGGATTAGCCGCGACAGCAGCTAGAAAACCTACTTGGGCATCATCGTTTGCTGCAGGTCGTGGCTGACGTTTTACATGTGGCTGAAAACTTCCTGTTTCCTTAAATAACGTAACTACCCGGCGAACGGTCCGGACACTTGGATGATGTCGTCCAGGATACCGAGCAGCATACATAGCACACGTCCGTTGGGCATTTTGATCACAATAGCCATACATCAACTCGATATCGATGTTTTCCGCAATTGGTAAACGGTCCATTTTGACACGGATAATGTATCACGAAGCAAATACCGTCCGCACTGGCGGAATGTTACGTGATACCACGTACTTATACGTTTGTGACTATTACAGCGCCATCTATCGCAAAGCGAAAAAAGTGGTCCAACTAAAACATTCATACTTCTTTACGTACTAAACGAATATGTAATAAAAATGCGGGTTCCTATTTAAAAACGCAGTTGATATCCGTTTGACCTACGGCAGTGCCATCTAATGGGCCAACCATAGCGCCGTCTGGTTTCCCCCTTCAAGTTAGACGAGTTTCGTTCTTTGTAGTTTTTTCGTTTGATGCTTATTTCGTGAGATATTTGGCCCGGTCACTATCAATGGACCATCCTATATAGGAAGAATCAAACCGATCAAAGGACTGCCCAAGAAGCCTCATCGATTTCTGATGCGTTGCTACCCACTCAAATTTTTGTCCTTTGCTACCTCATCCCTGTATTATCCCGCCGACTACTTCTGGTCATCGTCATCCTTGCGTTTCTTCTATTTCGCTATAGAGTACTGTATTCTGCCCTCCGACTTTCTTACTATATTCCAGCATGCTCTACGATGTCCGCAGAAGGGTAGCGGTTATAGTAGCTTGCTGGCAATGTGCGGGTCGCTGGTTCCACTTCGTCCATCTGCATTTACTTATCGTTTAAGAATGTAACTACTGGAAGGATCTGTAGTTCACATTGTTTGCAGAGTGTTGTAATTTATTATAACAAACTATGATAAGTATGTTTGTATGCATAAACAGGAACTCCGTGTGCTGAGGCAGGCAGTTCTTCTTCAGATGTGAACACGCCTTCCAGTGAGATGAGTACGCGGCCCACGTTTGCAGACACTCACTTTTCCTAACCCGCAACTTTCTGATACCTTCGTCGGTCACAGGTCGTCATTTTTTCAAATATTTTTTATGGTTATTAATTTCCGCTTAATGTCTTACCCAAGCGTTAAACCGTCACTTCCATATAATAATGAGGCATTATAGCTTATTTATTTCAGAAATTTTTGAAGTTTCTCCTAACGATTTTAGGATAACTGTAAAGTTTTCCCTTAGCAGCTATCTGAAGGACATAATTTCTGTATTTGCTGTTTACCTTTGATGAAAATACACTTAAAGCAGTCCACTTTGTTAAATGTCAGTGTGGCTACAGGAAGAGGTGAATAAATTTCGTTTATCTCATTTACCTCAAAGAATACTGTCTTCTCCCTTATTAACACGTAGTCTTGTTTCTTTAGCAATTTTATGAGTTTTCATGATTCTGATTATGGAAATGATTCGTTCAAACTACAAATAGTATCATTTATGATGGTCTTGATACGTCGATCAACGTACTGTTACACTCATGCTTTCTTTATGATTCAAAGCCGCTAGACGTTCAAAAGGTGCATTACAGAATAACTCAACGATGTTACATGATCTGAGAAGTCCCAAATGGAAAAACATTGGTTTATTGGAGAAGCGTGATACTGACTGATAAACTGCCATATCCTTTCGAATTTCCGTTTGCCCGAAACACCTTATGTTGATGCCGAGATATTTCCTTCAAGACAGTTTCGGGTGACTGATTCCCCCCATTTCTCCTCAAGCAATGTACAGGCCTCTCATCTACTCCCTATCGTTGGAAATGGTTGAGACAAATTTCGTTCAAATGGTTCAAATGGCTCTGAGCAATATGGGACTTAACATCTGAGGTCATCAGTTCCCTAGAACTTAGAGTTACTGAAACGTAACTAACCTAAGGACATCACACACATTGATGTCCGAGGCAGGATTCGAACCTGCAACAGTAGCAGTCGCGCGGTTCCGGACTGAAGTGCCAAGAACCGCTCGGCTACAGCGGCCGACACAAATTTCGTACTTCGTACGATTTGTACAACCTGTAACAATGAGGTTCCCCAGAAGCTGAAGAGTGATGAGGAATTCATAGCAGTCTCTTGTTCACTTGAGTTACTGGTGACTTCACGCCTGTCATACAAACATTTTTTTTCTTTCTCGGAAACGATGCGTCCGTTAATTTTGAGGTTAAACGCGTTTAAGGCAGATCGATAGAGGCAAGCACAATGATGTATTTCTATACCTACAAATTACTGTAAAACGAGACCAATGAGAAAAAAATATAGCGCTGCTGAGAAGAAATCTAAAAACAATACGCGTTTTGCCTAAATGCTTTCCTTGTATTTTGCTGCTCTTCGGTGATTTCATCAGAATACTCTTACGGCAACGTGTCACATCAGGCCACGCAACGGCTAGTATGAGCCGGTGACGCTGCCAGCGTAACCTGAGTTTTCTCGCTGGTGGTGCCTCTACTCGCATCTGGCGCCACGTCGTCTGACAAGGAACCCCTTGAGCGCGAGGTCGCAGAATACCAATGATGTTTACGGCATTCGACGCCCCACGTATTGTCTGCCACGCAACCGTAACGTTGGCTGCTAACGGCAGCAGGGGGCGGGACTGAAGGTAACCAAGGCTGAGCATAGTGTGAAGCTACGCAGCGTAGTTGACCTGCTTAATCTACGAGTAACTCGCAGCAGTGCCACACCGCTAGTGGTGTTGACACAAAGCAGATAAATGGCAACGATAAACAAAGTAGACATTGCATCATGTCTACAACAACAGTTGCCGAAGTTGACATTTCGACGGAAAGGAGCCCAAGGAATTTCATAGAATGAGAATGAAGTGGTAGATGAAGTTTCTGCAAAACGAGTCAGTGGAATGTGTGGTGTCGTATAAGCTCGACTGAGTGGACAATGTACATGAGGATTGCAATAACGACGGTACGTCCTTAACACGGGAAAGTTATACATAGACGTGTCGAGCCAAGTTCATCATCCTTGTCGGTCGGGGAACCACAAATTCCGTCTCTAGTGAAACACAGTAAACGACAATCTTTGTCCAAGGAGCGGTACTAAACATAATTACATACATTAAAGATCATCCGCGGCATAGTAAAAGAAAAAAAGGTTTTGAACTGATTCCCTATAAGTCGCCAGCAATACTGCATAAGAAAAACTACGGATATTCAAAGGAGGACAAGGTGCGATTGTTATAGAAACTGGTTGCCCATTTCAAGGATGTTTGATACAATTTGCAAGACGTGTATGACAATGACTTATTACGTAATTAATGGCTCTGAGCACTATGGCACTAAACATCTGAGGTCATCAGTCCCCTAGAACTTAGAACTACTTAAACCTAACTAACCTAAGGACATCACACACACCCATGCCCGAGGCAGGATTCTAACCTGCGACCGTAGTGGTCGCGTGGTTCCAGACTGCAGCGTCTAGAACCGCTCGTCCACTCCGGCCGGCTATTACGTAATGCACATGAAATTGCGCATGACATAGACTGCAGTAATTTCGAAGGAAGCAATGAGTGGATGCGTAACTTAAAACAGTGCTGCAGAACTGGAAGACGTATTATAACTAAATTTCAAACAAAGCGTCAACTTGACGATGCCCAGTAAACTGAGAAATCTGTCGGAAAATTTGTAGACGAGAGAAACAAACTTATTCCATTTTCAGTAAGGAATTTGTTTTTAACTCCCACCACTCGGGATCTGAAGAGAAAATACATACGAAAGGAACCCTGGAAATTAGAAGTACCGAGGGAATTGTATCAAGAACAATTACATCAATGCCTTACCGCATTCGTATACAATTATGCCAGCTGTTAATCTGGATGGTAAATTTACTGGAAATTTATTTACAGTGCGAACCTTTGTGATCACTATCACGCGGCATTTTTCATTCGGTATTCAAGGTGTAAGTTAATGGTTTGTTTTGAACATTTTTTGAAAGACGACGATGTCCATTTTGTAAAGTGTAGTACATATGTACCATAGGAGGTTGATCTCTGCACCTCCCGGACACTGGACGCTCATTTCCTGTCATAATTGTTAACACAATACCTTCAAATGAGTTTTACTAAATATTGAACTGTTTACCTCGCACTCTGGTGGTTTCTTGCAATGTTTCTGTAGTGGTCGTAAGTGTGTTTCTATTTTATTATTTCAATACTGACATATGTTAACGAAGAGACATATGCTTATGGTTTTTAGAGGATGATGTCACAGTTGCCTAAATTCGAAGCGAGGTTATAAGGCAGATGTTAAGGTCTCCTCACACGGGTTACGACATTTTTTTCCGGACATTGTACGCACAGATTCGCATTAGTGTCCAGTACCCACAATCATCAGTCGTGTACAGGTTAGAAGAGCTGTTAATGCCAACACAAGTGCAGATATTCTTCCGGCAATAACTGTCTTCCTGCATGAAGAATAGCATGACTTTTAGGCGCGGAAATACCGCCTGAAGAATACTGCACTTCAGTAGCAGGCTAGGGCTGCGGGTTGTTGCCAGAAAATCGCTGACATCAGCACTTTTCCCGGTATCAGATTATAGCTGACGCAATTTCGTAAGATATACTGAAGGTCACCCCCTCCCCCCCCCCCCCCCACTCCTATGCCCGTATTGCATCCATGTTTACGACAAGTCATCAAGCGGAGATGACATCCAGACAAGAACCACCTTCTGCGCCCGGTTTCTAAATCAACATCTCGGCTGTACGACTGTCATACTCAGGACTGCTGAAGCCACTTTGAAATCTAATGCTGAGGGGCCTAGTGACTGCTGTTACGCGCCTATTTTCCCAAACTGTCTGGTAACTGACGTAAAACCTGAATGAAGAACTCGTATCAAATCAGAATAAATTAATTTCTGCCGATAAATGAAATATGATCCGGTGGATTCGTCGTCAGTATTTGACTAACGTAGGAAATAATTTCCTGTATTGAACTGCATGTACAACACCTAAATAAGATCCTGCATGAAAGCAAGCTCTACCAGTCGCCAGCAGAATTTGCAGAAGGTCCGCCTCGCGTACGAGCAGGGGAGCACGGCAAGTGGTCGGACTGTACACTGCTGTTAAAGAAGCCGACTTAGCACCGGAGTCACAGTGCAGATGGTATCCCTAGGCTCAGCCAGGATAACGAAGGTGTCTTTAACGAGCTTTGTGTGATCGGGGGGATGTGTTCAGTAACAGAAGAGCGCCTGTCAGAAATGTAGACAGTCAGAAATTGTTGAAACAAACGGACAATTTCATTTGCATTTACGGGTAATACACTGAGTTGATTGGTTGATTTGGGAGAGGGGACCAAACAGCGATGTCTTCGAGCCCATAGGATTAGGGAAGGGTAGTGAAGGAACCATCCCGGCATTTGCCTGAAGCGATTTAGGGAAATCATGAAACCCTAAATCACGGTGGCCAGACGCGGGTTTGAACCGCCGTCCTCCTGAATGCGGCCGGCCAGTGTGGCCGTGCGGTTCTAGGTGCTTCAGTGTGGAACCACGTGACCGCTACGGTCGCAGGTTCGAATCCTGCCTCGGGCATGGATGTGTGTGATGTCCATAGGTTAGTTAGGTTTAAGCAGTTCTAAGTTCTAGGGGACTGATGACCACAGATGTTAAGTCCCATAGTGCTCAGAGCAATTTGAACCATTTTTAACCTGAATGCGTCCAGTGTGCTGCCACTGCGCCACCTCCGTCGGTAAACTAAGTCGACTGAATTCCTTTAATTTCGTAGTAAAATGTATTTCTTTATCATTGATTTGGTGAGTAACGATTTACTTATATCAGATGTACAGGATATATTAGTATGTCCAATTAAAGGTTCCATAGAAAAACTCTTCCCATAAGTGACAGGTTACACTTGACTATCACGGTTGTCAGATTTAACTCCCCATAACTGTTTCGTTTGGAGAATAATGAAACACATGATGCACCGAGAGGATTCTAAGACAGTATACGATATGAAAGAAAGAATTCATCGAGCCTGCCAGTCACTCCCACATGACGAAATGCTCCGGAACAGTCGAAGCGCATAAAGCCGCTTTCAGATGTGACGCCCATAGAACGTAGGCTTCTCGAGTATTAGATCACTATGCATGTGGCTGCTCAGCCATAACAATCAGGGTATTAACATTTTTATCAGACGGGCTAATTCTATAATTTTTACGTAATTTTCGAAAATCGTATTCTGCATGAAATGGTAAATTAGGAGAGATACCTATAAATGTTAGAGATATTAGTTTACCTTGTAGTTGCTGAATTATGCCGGTCGCGGTGGTCTCGCGGTTCTAGGCGCGCAGTCCGGAACCGTGCGACTGCTACGGTCGCAGGTTCCAATCCTGCCTCGGGTATGGATGTGTGTGATGTCCTTAGGTTAGTTAGGTTTAAGTAGTTCTAAGTTCTAGGGGACTGATGACGACAGCAGTTGAGTCCCATAGTGCTCAGAGACATTTGAACCATTTTTTGCTGAATTATAGCGTCAGGTCGCAAACAGAATCAAGTCAAAATCGAAAACGAGGGTCGTCAGTAAAGTACAACGTCTAGTACTGAAAGCACGTTTACTGTGAACACCAACGTACAGACCGGGATGGCCGAGCGGTTATAGGCGCTACAGTCTGGAACCGCGCAACCACTACGGTCACAGGTTCGAATCCTGCCTCGGGCATGAGTGTGTGTGATGTCCATAAGTTAGTTAGGTTTAAGTAGTTCTAAGTTCTAGGGGACTGATGACCTCAGAAGTTATGTCCCATAGTGCTCAGAGCCAACGTACATGATCTCCTGTTTGGAGACTGCTACTGTTGTTGATGTGGTCTTCAGTTCCGAGACTGGTTTGATGCAGCTCTCCATGCTACTCTATCCTGTGCAAGCCTCTTCATCTTCGAGTAACTATTGCAACCTACATCCTTCTGAATCTGCTTGGTGTATACATCTCTTGGTCCCCCCCCCCTCCCCCCCCCCCCCTACGATTTTTATGCTCCATGCTTCCTCCAATATTAAATTGGTGATCCACTGATGCTTCAGAACGTGTCCTACCAACCTATCCCATCTTCTAGACGAGTTGGGCCACAAATTCCTCTTCTCCCCAATTCTATCCAGTAACTCCTCATTACTTACGTGTTCTATCCATCTAATCTTCAGCATTCTTCTGTAGCACATCATTTCGAAAGCTTCTATTCTCCTCTTGTCTAAACTAGTATCGTCCACGTTTAATTTCTATACACGGCCGCACTCCATACAAATACTTTCAGAAAAGATTTCCTAACAATTAAATTTAGGCTCGATGTAACAAATTGCCATTGTCTCGCCATAGCCAGTCTACTACTATTTATATATAAACCAAATATTCGAGGATGGACATACATTACAAACATGAGAGTTTTCGGAAACCTTCCAGAAACGATGAATGCTGAATAACAAATAACTGCTGATAATAGCATTTTGAACTGGCCAGCGGCCGGAGTGGCCGAGCGGTTCTAGGCGCTCAGTCCGGAACCGGGCGACTGCTACGGTCGCAGGTTCGAATCCTGCCTCAGGCATGGATGTGTGTGATGTCCTTAGATTAGTTAGGTTTAAGTAGTTCTAAGTTCTAGGGGACTGATGACCATAGATGTTAAGTCTTATAGTGCTCAGAGCCTAGGGGGCTAATGACCTCAGAAGTTAAGTCCCATAGTGCTCAGAGCCATTTGAACCATTTGAACTGGCCAGCCACAACGCACCAGTTAGCGATGCTGATCCCTATTCCACATGGCATACAGCACAATTTGCCTCTGTGTCTCTCCTCTGTTTAAATCACCGCGTGTCGCGGAAACGTTGACTGGCCAGAGAAAAGTTCCCACATATTTCTCCACTTGGGGATTCCGAATAACAAAATCTGTGCCAGTTGTAAACATAGAATGTCATGATTAGTTAAGAAGGCGCGAACATTTCAGGCAGACACTTCAGCATAGAGGGCAACTGTCCCGCAACAGCCTTCTTCCAAATTTTCAGGATCCAGTATTAAGTAAGGAATCCATTAAAATACTATAGTCCACTACATATCGCACCTGCAGTGACTGCGGAGTGACGTTACACCAATCACAGAGTTCACATAGGTATTTAGGCAATCATTGTTCCCTCACTCCATATACGACCGGAAAGCGAATAAGTGCAGGTAAATACACAGTCCAGTCGCATTAATGCGACCACCTGTCCAAAGCCTGAAGAACCACCTTTTGCAGCGCGAACGCGCAGGAAGCGAGTCAGTGAGGCTCTGCGAGGTACTGACAGGAGGTGGATCCAGGCCGACCCTAGTGTCGTGGAAAACTGCACTAGGCTTCCGATTTAGCATCCCGATCGAGATGGTCCCACAGATCCTCGCTTGGATTTACGTCCGGCAAGTTTCGTGGCCAGGGAAGTACGGTAAACTCTGAACCGTGGATTTACTTTCAAAATCTTTTCTTAAAGAATTTACTTTATTTACTAGCGATTCATCAAGAACATTAACACATTTAATCACACTATGTGAGCGTGGAAGTAGTTGCCAGTGAGTAACTGATGAAAACAAATTTCTTTCAACATATGGAAATTTTATTCCTAAAAACCCTTTCCTCTTTTTAAAAAAAATCATATTTAAAATTATAATCAGAAAGCACACTCTAAATATCAAATTACAATTTATTCAGAGGCATAATTAACAATTTTTTATTTGACAGTGTGAGCTTTCGGGCTGAGGTCCTTGCCGCTCCCTTTTAACACGGTCGTAGTCGCGACCGCTCACAACAACCTTGGAAAAACTACACTAGTGCAAATCTGCAACACACCAGATTACTTTAAACTAAACGTTTTAACAACTCACACAAACACACAAACTATGCACCCGGTAGGAGGAATAGAAATGGTAAAAAATAATCACATTAAAACAAATTTACTTGGCACCGAAAGTGCAACTTGTTTTTAAAAGAAAACTCTTACGGTGGAAGGGTGGCAACTTTATATACTAAAATGACCATTTAAATAGAAACCCATGAAATGCAGTCTTACATAAAAGTACAAACATGCTCTACATTACACATACACCGCCTCTCAAGATGATGGGCAAGATAAAAACGTATTTCAGGAATTCGGCCTTTACACCTTAAGCAATAAATTCGCAAACACCGAATCCGACAGACATGACAGAGGCAGCTATTAACGTACGGCAGACCGACAGACAGACACTAAATGCCTAACAAATGCGGACGAGAGACAGACGAGCAAGCTGGGAACGACAGACTGACCAAGATAACAAATAGAATTTAACAAGTAAATGAAACAACGTATCACGAATCAACTTCTAATAAACAGCGATGTCTGGCGAAGGCCTGGCGCAGCACCCCCCAAAACGCTCTCCCGAACCGTCCGCTGCCAGCCGCTACAAAGGACGCAGTAAGGCGCGCCCGTCTCCCGTCTCACGGCGTCGCCGCTCGCGCCGGCCAGACCGATGTCGTGGGTCGACTCCTGTTGCACTCGTGTCGACCGCGAAGCCACTACCCCTCGCTATACGGCGCGGCCCACTGGACTCACGTGGTGACCTCACATGTGCCGACGCTCAAGGCGGACAAGTCATCTTGTGTCTCAGTGCGCGACCGACCAACCGATCGATCCAACCGCCAATGACCATTGCCTGAACAAACTCGAACAGACTGGCGACCTAATGCGCAGGCTCAGATGCAGGAACTAAGCCCCGACCGGGCGACCACTAGCTGAGTTCTCTTACTGGCGGAGTGGAAAGACTCTCATGTTGCCGGCTTTAAAGGTTGATCCGAACGATAGAGATACTAGCACTCCGACCGACAGACAGACACTAACTGCCTAACAAATGCGGAAGAGAGACTAGCAAGCTGGGGACGAGAGACTGACCCAGACTGACCGACTGGCGAGCTCATAGTGCCCCTTAAATGCACGTGAACAGGCAACCTTTCCCCTTTGCCACCAGAGGGAGACACCAAAGCTGCGATTGCCACAGCGGCGCCACCTCCAGAAACGGAGGGAGACGGCTTCACACTATGCGCTGCGGCGGGCTCTTCGAAACAGCAATTTTTACCACGGCTCAAACTCATTCTGGTGCTCTTCGAACCATGTACGTACACAGCGAGCTGTGTGAACGTTGGACTGTCGTCCTAGTAAATGCGCTCGTGCGATGAAAAACCAAATTGCATATAACGGTGGACGTGGTCCCCAAGATTAGACACATACTTGTGTTGATCCACTGTGGCTTTCAGAAGGACGAGAGCACACGTGCCACGAAGACATTGTCCAGACCATAACGCTTCCACTTTGGGCCCGCATTTTTTGACGATCGTTACCGGGCCGTACACGACAATGGCGATATGTGCAGTGGACCATATAAAGTGCTTCAACTGCAACGGCCACCTGTTGCAACTCAGAGGATGTCCATTTAACGGCATTGGCGTAAAGATTACAACTTTCATCGGCAATGAACAGCGTTCAGTACTGGTGCAAGAACGAGGCGCCTGCTTCGGAAGCCCATGTCCAGTAAGGTTCGCTGAGAGATCGTTGAGGACAGATGTTGGTAGTCTCTTGGTTCATCCTGATGGTCAGTTGCTCAGCAGCTGCACGCTTATTTGCACGTAAATTTCTCCGCGGTCGTTGTTCACCACTATCATCTACAGCCCGTGGTGGACCAGACTTGCGCTCGGGGCCATTTTTCCATGCGCGGTATACTTTAACAACGGCGCTACGCAACCTGTTTCGGAAATGCTTCCACTCTTCCACGGAAAGCCCTTTTGGATGTCAAATAAATCGCTCATTTTCCGCATTTCGACCACACGCTGCACTGCTTTCCGCGTCCCCCTACACATTTTACACTATTGGCCATTAAAATTGCTACACCAAGAAGAAATGCAGATGATCACGGGTATTCATTGGACAAATGTATTATACTATAACTGACATGTAATTACATTTTCACGCAATTTGGGTGCATAGATCCTGAGAAATCAGTACCCAGAACAACCACCTCTGGCCGTAACAACGGCCTTGATACGCCTGGGTATTGAGTCAAACAGAACTTGGATGGCGTGTACAAGTACAGCTGCCCACGTAGGTTCAACACGATACCACAGTTCATCAAGAGTAGTGACTGGCGTATTGTGACGAACCAGTTGTTCGGCCACCATTGACCAGAAGTTTTCAGTTGGTGAGAGATCTGGAGAATGTGCTGGCCAGGGCAGCAGTCGAACATTTTCTGTATCCAGAAAGGCCCGCACAGGACCTGCAACCTGAGGTCGTGCATTATCCTGCTGAAATGTAGGGTTTCGCAGGGATCTAATGAAGGGTAGAGCTACGGGTCGTAACACATCTGAAATGTAACGTCCACTGTTCAAAGTGCTGTCAATGCGAACAACAGGTGACAGAGACGTGTAACCAATTGCACCCCATACCATCACGCCGGGTGATACGCTAGTATGGCGACGACGAATACACGCTTCCAATGTGCGTTCACCGCGATGTCGCCAAACACGGATGCGACCATCATGATGCTGTAAACAGAACATGGATTTATCCGAAAAAATGTCGTTTTGCCATTCGTTCACCCACGTTCGTCGCTGAGTACACCATCGCAGGCGCTCCTGTCTCTGATGCAGCGTCAAGCGTAACAGCAGCCATGGTCTCCGAGCTGATAGTCCATGCTGCTGCAAACGTCGTCGAACTGTTCGTGCAGATGATTGTTGCCTTGCAAACGTCCCCATCTGTTGACTCAGGGATCGAGACGTGGTTGCATGATCCGTTACAGCCATGCTGATAAGATGCCTGTCATCTCGACTGCTAGTGATACGAGGCCGTCGGGATCCAGCACGGCGTTCCGTATTACCCTCCTGAACTCACCGATTCAATTTTCTGCTGACAGTCATTGGATCTCGAACAACGCGAGCAGCGATGTCGCGATACGTTAACCCGAAATCGCGATAGGCTACAATCCGACCTTTATCAAAGTCGGAAACGTGATGGTATGCATTTCTCCTCCTTACACGAGGCATCACAACAACGTTTCACCAGGCAACGCCGGTCAACTGCTGTTTGTGTATGAGAAATCTGTTGAAACTTTCCTCGTGTCAGTACGTTGTAGGTGTCGCCACCGGCGCCAACTTTGTGTGAATGCTCTGAAAAGCTAATCATTTGCATATCACAGCATCTTTTTCCTGTCGGTTAAATTTCGCGTCTGTAGCACGTCATCTTCGTGGTGTAGCCATTTTAATGTCCAGTAGTGTATATACACTCCACTGCTGTACTACCACTTGCCGTCTATGAGTGGTTTATTGCAAGTTGACGTCCAACATTGATGTGACTGTACCGTGCAGTGCAATGAAACGCACTCTCTGCCATTCACTTGCCACTTGGTTGCTGAGTATGGATGTAGATGGCTCAGGAAACTGAGCAGAACATACATATACAATTGCGAAGTCGTGTCGCTTCCCTGGCCGTCCGTCGTAATGTACGAGGGCAGTTCAATAAGTAATGCAACTCATTTTTTTCTGAAACAGGGGTTGTTTTATTCAGCATTGAAATACACCAGGTTATTCCCCAATCTTTTAGCTACACAACACTATTTTTCAACGTAATCTCCATTCAATGCTACGGCCTTACGCCACCTTGAAATGAGTGCCTGTATGCCTGCGCGGTACCATTCCACTGGTCGATGTCGGAGCCAACGTCGTACTGCATCAATAACTTCTTCATCATCCGCGTAGTGCCTCCCACGGATTGCGTCCTTCATTGGGCCAAACATATGGAAATCCGACGGTGCGAGATCGGGGCTGTAGGGTGCATGAGGAAGAACAGTCCACTGAAGTTTTGTGAACTCCTCTCAGGTGCGAAGACTTGTGTGAGGTCTTGCGTTGTCATGAAGAAGGAGAAGTTCGTTCAGATCTGTGTGCCTATGAACACGCTGAAGTCGTTTCTTCAATTTCTGAAGAGTAGCACAATACACTTCAGAGTTGATCGTTTGACCATGGGGAAGGACAGCGTCCCAGAAGACTGTAACCATGACTTTACCGGCTGAGGGTATGGCTTTAAACTTTTTCTTGGTAGGGGAGTGGGTGTGGCGCCACTCCATTGATTGCCGTTTTGTTTCAGGTTCGAAGTCATGAACCCGTGTTTCATCGCCTGTAACAATCTTTGAAAATAAATTGTCACCCTCAGCCACATGACGTGCGAGCAATTCCGCACAGATGGTTCTCCTTTGCTCTTTATGGTGTTCGGTTAGACAATAAGGGACCCAGCGGGAATAAACCGTTGAATATCCCAACTGGTGAACAATTGTGACAGCCCTACCAACAGAGATGTCAAGTTGAGCACTGAGTTGTTTGATGGTGATCCGTCGATCATCTCGAACGAGTGTGTTCACACGCTCCGCCATTGCAGGAGTCACAGCTGTGCACGGCCGGCCCACACGCGGGAGATCAGACAGTCTTGCTTGACCTAGCGGCGATGATGACACACGCTTTGCCCAACGACTCACCGTGCTTTTGTCCACTGCCAGATCACCGTAGACATTCTGCAAGCGCCTATTAATATCTGAGATGCCCTGGTTTTCCGCCAAAAGAAACTCGATCACTGCCCGTTGTTTGCAACGCACATCCGTTACAGACGCCATTTTAACAGCTCTGTACAGCGCTGCCACCTGTCGGAAGTCAATGAAACTATACGAGACGAAGCGGGAATGTTTGAAAATATTCCACAAGAAATTTCCGGTTTTTTCAACCAAAATTGGCCGAGAAAAAAAAAGTGTTGCATTACTTATTGATCTGCCCTCGTATAATGAAATGACTTGCAGTATGTCCTGGCAATGACAGCAATCACTACATGCATGAAGTGAGGTAACTAAGTCACATTAAAAATAAGAATCAATTTTGCGTCCCCTGTACGTTCCGCGAGATACAACAGGCAAAATCACATAATCCGGAAGTTGATGTACTGCAATTCAACTTTTGGATGTAGTTTTAATACAAGTTTGCTGTGTGGTGCAACGACAGCGCAGATGACAAACGGACAAGTAATAACACATTGAACCTGCTTCATTAATCGTCTCTAATGACCTCGATTCAACGAAGTAAAAAAGATATTATAATTTAGCGTCCCGCTGAATTATAATCTTCTTTCTACTTCGCTAACAACAACCACCGAAGTGACAACGGAGGTACGTGGAAATATTGCTTCATTGCGAGTTCTTAATGAAACCAGACACGTACATTGTTTGGCTTCTAGCTGCATCTTCGTCTTTCAGATCAGCTTGAACACCACGGGGAAACTCGTCCCCCCTCCGAAATTCTATACACGTACGTCACTGCAAAGTTCCACGCAGGTAGAACATGACAGTCCTTCCAGATATGTTTCTTGAGCTGGATTCAGTTTGGTCGAGTTCTTCTGAGAAAGGTTTCGAGCACTGAAACTACCTCCTTCAATCGACGACAGTTTCAGACTGTATTACGACACGGAATGTTAGATACAGCTACCTCTACGCAAGCACCACCGATTGACTTTACTTCACTATACTAAATTGTCCCTTCCGGGTAATGTCCTTCTGGATAAGAATCAAATAGATCCATTTCAGTTTCAAGAGGGTGTGGTGATAAATGTAGTATTCATTTGAAATAAGAGGAAATTTTGTTCAGTCTTGATTTAATATCGCAGAAATTAATAAAAACAAGTAACTCGTAGACACAAATCACTCATACTGTGGACCAAATGAACAGTGGTCCAGCCGGCCGGTGTGGCCGAGCGGTTCTAGGCGCTTCAGTCTGGAACCGCGCGACCACTACGGTCGCAGGTTCGAATCCTGTTTCGGGCATGGATGTGTCTGATGTCCTTAGGTTAGTTAGGTTTAAGTAGTTCTAAGTTCTAGGGGACTGATGACCTCAGATGTTGTCCCACAGTGCTCACAGCCATTTGAACCATTTTTACTGTCGTCCATACTTGTACTACAATAGTGGCTTCAGGGATATACTTCATTAGTAGACAAAACACTTCAATGCTGAATAAATAAAATATGGAGTACTCGTGCGAGCAATGTCAATACGACACGTTACCTTTTGTGCAGTGTGTACTTAAAATTCGTGACTTCGTAAGGAAGACTGTAGCGCTATGTTTCGTGAAATTAATGAGACGCGAGGTACTTCATAAGAACTGATACACAGCATTCTCAATGAAGTCTTACGTATGAAGAACCTGGCTGTCCGATGGTTGCTACCTTTACTGATTCGAGCCGGCCGAAGTGGCCGAGCGGTTCTAGGCGCTACAGTCTGGAACCGCGCGACCGCTACGGTCGCAGGTTCGAATCCTGCCTCGGGCATAGATGTGTGTGATGTCCTTAGGTTAGTTAGGTTTAAGTAGTTCTAAGTTCTAGGGGACTGATGACCTCAGATGTTGTCCCACAGTGCTCACAGCCATTTGAACCATTTTTACTGTCGTCCATACTTGTACTACAATAGTGGCTTCAGGGATATACTTCATTAGTAGGCAAAACACTTCAATGCTGAATAAATAAAATATGGAGTACTCGTGCGAGCAATGTCAATACGACACGTTACCTTTTGTGCAGTGTGTACTTAAAATTCGTGACTTCGTAAGGAAGACTGTAGCGCTATGTTTCGTGAAATTAATGAGACGCGAGGTACTTCATAAGAACTGATACACAGCATTCTCAATGAAGTCTTACGTATGAAGAACCTGGCTGCCCGATGGTTGCTATCTTTACTGATTCGAGCCGGCCGAAGTGGCCGAGCGGTTCTAGGCGCTACAGTCTGGAACCGCGCGACCGCTACGGTCGCAGGTTCGAATCCTGCCTCGGGCATAGATGTGTGTGATGTCCTTAGGTTAGTTAGGTTTAAGTAGTTCTAAGTTTTAGGGGACTGATGAACTCAGAAGTTAAGTCCCATAGTGCTCAGAGCCATTTTTTTCTGATTCGAGATTGAAACCGATCTTGGAATAACGTTCAATAAATCTTGTTTTTGAAAAGTTGAAGCCTAATCCGAAAATCATTTATTCTTATCTGACAGAGTGCAAAACCTAGCGCGCCACTATAGTGTGTAGTTAAATTAGTACATCGTGGGGGGTGAAATTGGAACGAATAATGCGAGAACAGCCTGGCCACCGGGGAACGTGATTAAATTTTTTTCATGTTTTGACCACTCTCGATATATTTAATCACGATTTACTGTTTGTTAATAGATAGGGCCCGTGTCTTAAAATGCACCATCATTACTCTCTTTAAATAGAAGGGCCAAGATCAGAGAGCAAAATTGTACTTTTCCAATGCCTTCATTCACTTCTCAATCGTTCCGCAGTGTCCATGTTCTAGGTGACTTCATTCCAGTTTCTTAACTTCAAAATATTTCTTGCCGGTAAGTAAAGGGATTATCCAGTACTTAGCAGAAATTGAAACAAATTTGTTTCCTACTGGATGAAAAAGAATTAGAAGCATTCTAAAGTAAACGTACAGAGCGAAATGGAGATTATGTTGAAACATCATTTCTTGTTATGGAGAAAAAGTATTGTTATATTTTGTATCATATTTACCAATTCACTTACGTGCATTTTTCTCATGTGTACAGGGAAGACAGAGCACTATAGCAGGCTAGCAAATTTAATAGACAGTCTCCTGTCATTTAACTGCGTAGTTGATCATTTAGGACGTTGTTGCTTGCATGAACTGACAAATTGTAGTTGGGTAAGTTCTCACTTACGCTGCTGTTGGAGTTTCGTGTCTTGGATAACAGCATTGTGGCTAAAAAGAACAACTTACATATATTTTCATTGAAGAAATTCTTTACAGCAAGCAGATTGTCTATGAGAACATTTCGAAACAAACTAGTTTGCCTCACCATAGATGAGCACTTCACAACAGTAAAAATGTTGTCAGGAATGAGACGCATGTGGGGAAAATTTTAAATCTAATAGTCTTCATCTGTGTTATCCTAAGGGTTCTAATGGCGTGCCTACGTGATATAGGCTTTTGCTCCCTACGAGTAGTGGTTCTGTGATAAGATGTTCCCTTACGTACACATGAAACGCTCAAATAAAATCTTGATTAATGAGGAAGCTAATAGTTAAATATGTAGAGATGAGTATCGCTGTGAAAAATGAACATATAACAAAAGGATCCAGTGCACCAGCTCCAGAAATGCGTAAAACTTGTGTAATACTTATATGCCTCATACGTGTTAGATACTGAAACTTAGGCTTTTAATATCTTCATCAGAATTACGTCTTCGTTTACGCATTACATATGGATAAGCAGTTATCACAGATTGATAACATCAAACTCTAAGCATTAAGTGTAAATTTTGACCTATTATTGAACACTGCCTCTAACTGCGTGAACAACGAACATTTAAATATTTTCCTAGGGAAAACGCACACACATAAACATACATGCGTTGAAGTACGCATCATTCACAAGGATAAGTCAAGAGTTAGACTTTCGTATTAACACATTCTTCCGTCGTTACTTGGTAGAAAAGATTCTTTGATTATAAAATAAAATCACAAAAAATCCACATTGCTGTACTTTTCATTTGTAATTAGTTAAACTTTCAATCTTGAGTCTTTCGTGTGGCATTTAAACTAAATGCATTGTCCCTTTTTTAAAGATACATCTGATTCCCATCGCTCCACAGTAGCCTCGTCTGGTAGAAGCAATTTTTGTTTGTGACAACGCGGTAGTGTTCTGTATGACTCCCGCTCACTCGGTATATTTCAAGTCTGAATCATTTTATCTAGATTTTGATGTACCATAAATAAATTTAGCACTGGATTCTCATCTTCGCATACGTACATACTCAAAAGTTCTCACTCTTGTTTGATTTTTTGACACAATGATCTTAATGTTTACAGCAACTCTGAGTTTCCGTCGTGGAGTTGATTCTGCTCTGTCTCATTTCATGATTATGGGTCAAGCAGCGAACAGTGACGGCTCTGTCAGCTGGTGTGTTGTTATCTGCCATACCTAATACATTCCTTATTATCACACTATTTTACAATCATGCATGTTTTGGAACCCCATATAACTTCAACTTAAGGGAGGACATGTTTTATCTCTGTTAGTGTACTTGATACAAATTGTATGCGTATATTGACAATTTTAGAGATTGCATCTATGTATGAAGGACATGTTTTATTTTCGTCGATCTGAATCTCGCCAGTCGATCTTGTTAAATCTTACTGCTTAGTACCCTGAATTCATTGGTACTCTTTGCACAGGAGCACCACTAGCAGGTGATACACGTACGAGGATTATGGACCACACCTATTTAGAATTCACAGGATATGACATATGACACCATTAAGCAACGTGGCAAAGGCAGCGTTGTAAATTAGTTTCTGTTGTGTACGGCATAGCAGTGTTTAAATATGCACACACAAAGAAGGAAAGAATAAATGCAAAAGTAACGTCAGTGAAGTTTCCCAAGGAGTAGCGTAAGTTATTTTCCAGTTTATTGTTAAATACAGGATCAGTTCTTCGATTAGATGCAGGCGAACTTAAAGGAAACTTCCACATTTAAGACCTTTACTGCGAGTCGTGCATGTTACTTAGGTTCAAGGCCGGTGCATTCAACCAGCGGAGGTATTCTGTCTTCTTAACTACGTAGGTGTTGACGAAAAGATTTGTGTTAACTTCGATTTATCATTTCAGTTATTGTAGATATTTCATGAAAAACTGGGAAGCCATTATAGAAATGTACTATCGTTGTGCTGAAGGTGGATAACAATTTAGTTAGATCAGGCAATCTTAGTATCAAGCACTATAATAAAAACTCTAATAAATTCTCCGTTTGTGTCAACTAAAAATGCAATGTAAGAACAATAAAAACAGAGGGGTTTTTTACTCTAGTGGAGTATAGACCAAAACTCACAGAAAAAGAATCCCGTGAATTTTTAGCATCTTTCTTATACATAAACATATCTCCTATGTTTTTAATTGATGTCTGTATTTTAGATATTTCTTTCAGGAGTCACGTAACGGATGAGTGCATCAGTCCACAAAATGAATGGCCCTTGAATCAGATATCGGTTTGTACCCAGTCAAGGGACTAGCACGTGAAACAGGCGCGTCACCAAGTTCTGATTCCGGGGAATCAATAGTCCAGCGCATGCCATTTGTCGCCACGACTGTACCTGGAATGCCACCAGCAGAAAGTTCCAGTATCGGGTTGCATCATTTTTCCGTCTGACACCGTAGCCACCGATAATGATACAGTCGGTGACCATCGACTTTTTAAAAGTTGTCGCAAGACGCTGAATTGCTTTAACTTACTATAGGTATGACAGAGACTGTAGCATAGTAATGAGAACAGTCAGGAGGTGCACCAGATGTTGCGAATTACGTTAAAGACGCTCTTTTTGCCTTCAGTTTTGTGCCGTACGTCAGGCGATGTCGTTTCAGGAAGAGTACACAGCATCACAGATCTACCGTGCAAGCGCTCTTTCTTGATGATCCTCGGAGTTTTTATGGGTAAAATTCCTTTCCGCTAAACAAATGGCGTAAATTCAATAGAGAACAAATTATTCAGGAATATGGATTAAATAGTTATGTGCAGAGTTTCATGTTTTGTACAATAAAACTTTTAGTGTGTTTCAGCAATGCAGCAATATCATCAAAACAATCTTATGCTGACGCATATACACACATGCGAAGGAAATTGTGTAGTATAATGTAAGTGCCGATTAATACATGTTTAATGTTGCAGTAAAGAAGAAAATGCGTTTTCTTAGATCTGAATATTAAAGCACTGCATTTTCTGACACATCAAGAAATTCGTGATAACTTTTAAGCGGTAATATACTCTTTTTCTAGAAATTATTACAAAAATTATGTTTTCCTGCTTCCGCTTTGCAAATAACGAATGTTCACAATGCTTTTAGTTTTGGCCTGCGACCATTTTTACTCCATCCTCGAGCACTATGGATTCCCGGAAGAACGATTTTATCTATTGTTGTAGGTACTTGTAAAAAGAAATAATCTTGTCTGGTCCCAGTTCCTAATCTGCCGATGAGGAAAAATGATTTAATTACTGTTAGTTTCCAGACGAAAGGATTTTTCAAAATTTAGAGCT